>NC_086445.1:298996572-301396572 GCF_028390025.1 Pseudophryne corroboree
GGTCCAGGGGGCAGGGCTACATGGGACACTCAGGCTGCCTGCTGCTCATGGCTGCTGCTGCTGTGAGAGGGAGAGTTGAAGCAGGAGAGAGAATCCAGGGACGGCCCAGCCCAGTGAGACTACACTATGCTGTAGTGTGTAAGGTATCGGGAATTGCGTGACTGTGTGTGTGTGTGTGTGTGTGTGTGTGTGTGTGTGTGTGTGTGTGTGTGTGACTTGTGTATGTATATCTATGTGTGTGGCTTCCACGTGAACTTCTATATGTGTGTGTGTCTTGCATGTGAGCAGCTGCAGGGGTTAGGAGTTAGTATAGTGCAAGGGTAAGAAAGTGTGTGACTGTGATAGAGCGCAGGGGATGGGGTGTAATAAAGCGTAGGAAGACGGAGTGTGTGACTGTGATAGAGTGCCGGGGAGGGGGTGTGATAAAGCGCAGGAGGACGGAGTGTGTGGCTATGATAGAGGTCGGGGGAGGGGGTGTGATAAAGTGCAGTGGGAGGGAGTGTGGGACTGTGATAGAGCGTGGGGGAGGGGGGGTGCTACTGTGATAGAGCATGGGGGAGGGAGTGTAATAAAGCGCAGGGGGAGGGATTGTGTGACTGTGATAGAGCACGGGGGAGGGGGTGTGATAAAGCGCAGGGGGGAGGGAGTGTGTGACTGTGATAGAGCATGGGGGAGGGAGTGTAATAAAGCGCAGGGGGAGGGATTGTGTGACTGTGATAGAGCACGGGGGAGGGGTGTGATAAAGCGCAGGGGGGAGGGAGTGTGTGACTGTGATAGAGCATGGGGGAGGATGTGTGTGACTGTGATAAAGCACAAGGTGAGGAGTGTGATAAAGAGCAGGCGAAGGGAATGTGTGACTGATACTGCGCAGTGACAAAACGTGGGGGGAAGATTGTGTAAGTGTGATAGAGCGCGGATAAGGGAATGTGTGATAGAGCACATGGGGAGAGAGTGTGATAAAGCGTAGGGCGCGGGGGAGGGGAGTGTGTTAGTGTAATAGATTGTATTGTGGGGGTGGGAGTGTGAATGTAATAGAGTGACGGGGGAGGGAGTGTGTGAGTGTGATATAGCGCGGGGGGGAGGGAGTGTGGTAAAGTGCAGGCCACGGGAGGAGGGTATGTCAGTGTGATGCAGCGCAGGCCGCGCGCGGGGGGTTGGGGGGAGTGTGTCAGTGTGATACAGCAGAGGCCACAAGGGAGTGTGGGGGCAATGTGTTTTTCCTACTGAGGCCATTAAGTTTTTTCTCCGCCCTTTTGGGGTCCAGTGTGTTTTATTTTACCTGTAGGTGCCAATGTTTTTGTTTGTATTTTCCGGTCGGGTGCCAATGTGTCTTAAGAATGATTACCAGCTCAGTGGTATCAATATGAAGTCAACTGTTTTCCCATAACTGGAGATTTCTCAAGGTGATGTAAAATTCAAAAGTGGTTATATCATTTGTGTATCGGTGAGTGCCCTGTTAGTGGAAAATTGCCTGCATGTTCCTTTGGATGCGGTGACATTATGTAGCTCCCTTACTGGTGAGACTGCGGGAGGAGTGCATATTGCTTTAAATAATAATTCATATAAGCGTGTATTTTACCCAGAAATTAGGATCCAGAACTTAATTTTATAAAACAAAAGGGTCTCTGGAGATGCACTCTGTGTACAGCCAATCACTGCTTGCCTGTATAGAAAAGTTTTGTGTATAGTAAATATTATTTGTTTGGGGGGGGGGAGCAAACTGAGTGTGCTGCTTGTAGTGTTATATATACTGTTTGTTGGGTCCTTTTTTGTGTATTGCCAACCCCCCTCAATAAAAACCAAAGCCTGCCCCACTGTCCCCCCCAAAAAATATTTTATGTGTATAGCACCAGAATATAATATACAGATAGTTTAGCACCATTAAAACACGATTCAGTCAGGATCCCTGTGGTCGGGATCCTGGCAGTCGAAATACCGATGCCAGAATCCCGACTCAGAAAGCCGGCGCCGGGATCCTGACATTGATCACTATCCCGGCGCCGGAATCTCGAACGATGAGTACACAGACCACCAGAGATAAGCCGCGGAGGGGAGGGATGTTAGGTTTAGGTTGAGGGGGGTGCGGAATGAGGTCAGGGTTAAGCTGTGGGGAGGGAGGGTAAGGGTTAGGCACGCCCGGGGAGCGTTAGGATTAGGCTGCGGTGGGGGGGGCGGTTAGGTTTAGGCTACAGGAAAGGTGGGTTAGGGTTAGGGGGGTTAGGGATCAGGGTTAGCTTAGTTAATTAGTTCATGTCGGTATTTTCAACATTGGGATGCCGCTGTCTGTATTTTGACAGCTGGCATCCCAACCGTCGGGATCCTGATACCAACCCCATTAATACATATATAATAACCAAAATATTGGGCCTGATTCTGAGTCAAACTCAGGCACATCTGTGTGTGCATCTTTTGCTGCTGTATGCTATTATTGGTACAAGCCCTTTGTTGGTGTACAGCCGTGTGTGTGCATATGCAAGCAGTGACATGTCCACTTTCAGCTTCTTTAGACATTGCAAACCTTCTTGGTGCATCTTAAAACACAAACTGCAAAAACTGCACCTGCCCCATGCTAGGTGCAGATCTCTGACAGACTACTGCCTCCAATGTTTGCAATTAATCATCTGATTTCACTACAACTGCAGTGACATTCCTATAACATGTCCGTAAGATGTGTGTGTGTGTGTGTGTGTGTGTGTGTGTGTGTGTGTGTGTGTGTGTGTGTGTGTATGTACACATACTACTACACATACTACTCTATATGCTGGGTCACCTCAGTCTTCCCCCTGTTCTGCCCTGTCCGTGCAACACCCTCCCTCCAACCCCACCCCCTCTATCCACCATTCCTGATATATCTTCTCAGTATAACTACTTATTACAAAGGTAAAACATTTTTTTTTTCATTTAGATAGATTTCACATTCATGACATCCCTAAGCGACATGTAGCTTCTTTTGTTGAGAGGTTTCATATTTATGTCATCACTAAGCACCATTTACCATATTACAGTCACATTAACAAGAGATGTTTTCCTTTGTTCGTTTGTAGATTCTCACATTACACTATTAATATACAGTAAATGAAGAAGTGAGGGAGATTGAGGTTATTCAAGGTAGGCGCTAGTCACACCCCCTGTGCAGACCACACCCTCACAACATCAACCACACCCCCAACATTACTAGTCACACCCCCATAGAGTTTTTACATCCCCTGCGGTGGCATAAAATAGGCCCCTCATAAATTTCAGCTCCAGGCCCATATGGACCTTAATCTGGCACTGGGTGGGGGGATAAGGATGGGTTGCATCCAATGTTTTGCTATACCTGCGTTGCAAACATGCATCAACATTCAGTCACAGGGTTTAGATATTTGTCGTACGGGGCAATTAAGCAAAGCTACTGCCAGATTCATATTACTGTACGTGTTAAAAGATATTTTTAATCACTTTATTAATATTTACTCACAATAAGTGTATGTACGTACAATTGTTTGTCTTTATTTTGTGTTGGACGCCTTTTAAATATACTAATAAAGGTTATATTTTAATTATTTCTATGTGCGCCAACAAAAAGACATTCTTTTTTCTCTTTCTCTGTGTTAAAAGATGTGAAAACGTAATGTGCGCAGTGAACTCAACGATATGCAGCAGGTACCCAAACAAAGAACAATTGAAAACACGTATTACTTGATTAAATAGGATTTCAATAGGGGATTTATATTTGGGTACACAGCGTGTCCTTTAAGAAGATGCATAGATTTGGGGATATGTGCAGCCCTTATAACAAATGCTTCCCTGGGACAACATTCATATTTTTAAAGGGTATAAAACACATTTATTTGACATAAAACAAATTAAAACACATGCACATACATTGTGTGAATTAAAAGAAGATGGATAATTGTCCCCCCTTGCCAGAGGCAGAACTCTGGGAGGCAACGGAGTCATCTGCCGCCGGGCTCCTGCTCTGAATAGGGCACCTCTCCTCCCATTCTGTGACACCATTGAATTAAGTTAATTGATAGCTGTCGCTGTCTTTTCAGTGGCCAACTTCCTCACTGGTCCCTGCACCTTACAAATCACACCGTCTTTATTATACTGAATATACACTTTTTATAAGTATCACACCCAGGATTAGAAACCACAATCTATTACACTGGAAGCTGACATCTTACTGATGAAGCTGTTTGCTCCTGTAGAGGAAATATGAGAATTTTAACTATATGACGATACTTCTCTGACAATTACACGTAATTTCATATAGTTAGAATTCTCATGCTTCCTCTACAGGAGCAAATAACTCCATCAGTAAAGTGTCTGCTGATAGTGTAACAGGTCATGGGTTCTAATCCTGGGTATGACTGCTAAGAAATGTGTGATTTAAAATAAAAGACAATTAAATGTATAAATACAGTATATAAATTTTTTCAAAACACTCCATATATATACGAACACACACACACACACACACACACACACACACACACACACACACACACACACATATATACACGCACACATTCATACATAGATTTATCTTAATATAGGAAATGGGGGGCACCAATATTTATCTTGCCTCCGGGCAACTGTGACGAACTTACGCCACTGCCCCTTGCTCATACCATTAAGGTATGGTGGTGTGTGTAAACAGATGGTTATTACCGGAAATCTGGATTTTTGGCAATGTTCAACACCCCACCACCAAGTTTTGGCCTGATGAGAGCGCCCTCAGGGGTACACAGGTTACCACTGGCATGTCACCTGCACAAGGTGTTTCAGATCCAGTGATCCTTTTTCAAGTGCAAGTGACATGCTCTGGTGAGTTCTCCTATTTAAGGCCAAAAGCCATTGAAAACACCTGGCATTCCGGCTGTCGGGACGCTAATCACCGGAGCGCCAGGTGTTTTCAATTTTGTAGTGCTATTGGCCAATATTGCTGAGTGACCATATCATACAGACCATTAAACACTTGCCTGGCATGGTCGCATCAGATGCGACCACACCAGGCAGTTTTTTATCTGACCTGGTCGCACAGGATGCGACCAGTCAGATAAACAGTGTTAGCAGCGGCAGGGAAGGGTCCCTCTGCCTCCTTGCACCCTCCCCTAGTGCTGCCAATCATTGCTGATCGGTCAGCACGGTAGGATTCCCCAACCCCCAGCAGCTGCAGACAATGGCAGCTGCTGGGGAAGTATAAACCAGCCCCCCAAGCCACCCCCAGACCCCCCTTGTGTACCTGGCAGTTGTCAGGGATCTGAAAACTAAAGTCGCGATGGTCACGATGTTCTCGATCGATGTTTTTTATGTTTGAGGAAAAAGGGGAAAAAATCCACCCAATTTTTTTTTACCTTTTTTTTAAATCAATTTGGATAAGGTTAAATTCATGTTCTTCACCTAATTCACTCATTAAAAAAAAAAACCGACAATTTCGGAGCAATTTTTTGGGGGGGAAATTGTCAGTTAAGTGGTTAAGAACCATTGCAATCTGACAGGACAATTATGCAATAAGCAGCACCTATCCTTGTGTATCAATGCCTATTTCCCTATAGATTGTACAGTAAGCTAGCGAGCAGGGCCTTCTTACCCCGACAGTATGTCTGTCTGTTATTACCAAGTTTTGTTCTATTACTGTTGTTCTAATTGTAAAACGCACCAGAATATGCTGTGCTATATAAGAAACTGATAATAAATACATAAATAAACCCAGAGCAGCCTAGAGGAAAGTGTTGGTGATTCTAGAGCCGAGTCAGAGGAGATGGATTGAAACTAGTGATGTGCACCAGACATTTTTCGGGTTTTGTGTTTTGGTTTTGGATTCGGACGCGTTTTGGCAAAACCTCCCTGAAAATTGTTTGTCGAATTCGGGTGTGTTTTGGATTCGGGTGTTTTTTTTCAAAAACCCCTCAAAAAAAGCTTGAATCATAGAATTTGGGGGTAATTTTGATCCCATAGTGTTATTAACCTCAATAACCATAATTTCCACTCATTTCCATTCTATTCTGAACACCTCACACCTCACAATATTGGGGGTCATTCCGAGTTGTTCGCTCGTTATTTTTTTCTCGCAACGGAGCGATTAGTCGCTAATGCGCATGTGCAATGTCCGCAGTGCGACTGCGCCAAGTAAATTTGCTATGCAGTGATAATGCTGATTTAGATTACCTTATAACTTCACAATAATGGGTAAGAGACACAGTACGCAATTGGCGTATGGGGTACCGTAAGGGTACGTATTTAGCGTAGCATACGCTAGGCCGTGATCGAGACGCACATGCGGCACGCTCGCTCACAGCTTAATGCGTGGTGTCGAGCACGCTATAGGCGAGCGACTACCGTAATGCTACGCTATCAGCGTAGCGGACGCTCGAGACCACGAGGAGATCACGAGCGGCGCAGACGCTCACAAGATGACAATCAGTAAACCTTGAATGTAACACACAGAAAGGATATTCTTATACTGTAAACCTTGTACTGAAACACTGTAGCGATATAACGCTGCTTAACCTTGTTAACACTAAAGCTGTTTGAGCGATCGAGACGCTCCTATTACCCTCTGCAATGCAATGAACACACAATACCGTGCTAAGGATCCAACACCTTTACTAACAAGCTTTTAGTTATATCGAAAAGGGGTAAAACAGTTACAAGTCATACACTACATACTAACATATAATTCTAACAGAATATCTAGACAGAAATATACAATAACGTTACAATCTTAAACTAAACAGAGAGAGAGAGAGAGAATGTGGCCAATACAAAGAAAGAGCGAGATAATCACAGAGAATTACTTACACACACTGGGAACGATCGCAGCGCAGCCTGGTACCAGCTCCGAGTTAATCAATATGAAAACCATTTGTGGAGAGTGAGGGAGCTGTTCACGCTGGCTGATCTTATATACACTGAGTACAGTATACTACAAAGGGACCTACAATCTCATTGTTCATTGGACACAGGAATGTCTCCTCGCATCATATCAAAAGGTCATAGGTTAGTTTGAACAGGTGGGCTGTGACTATTTCAAACAGCTCAGGTGGGTGGGAATCTCCGGATTCCCGCCGCATGGATAATGAACTGCAAATATAGAATATGTCCAGAAACTACTAATGGCCATAACTACACGCAGGAGCGATTAATCTTTACCTAACCAATACCGGATTATTGCTATAAAAATACTCTTCGGTTAGGTACCAGACACCACTGTTCAACCTTAATCAGACCCTTTGTACCACGCAAAGAGGGATTCCCAAGTCCGTGAACAAGTCACATTAACCAAACTTACAGTTATCATTAAGGGGAACATTATCTATAAAACGAGCTATTTGGTTCTATTATTAAATGATTGAGTCGCCCGCTAGACGCACACAAACTCTACCGTAAATGCACATATCACGCGCTCGAGCGCATGGCCGAGGCGCCATCACGCGGCTGCGTATATCCGCACGCACGGGAGAGAATGTACACGTGCAGCAGGCACGCGCATGAGGTGCATATATGGCAACGTGCAGCGTGATATTTTTCTGACTTTGACAGTCCACCCTTTGGCAGTCATCAATAACTGCCACTTCCTAAAACAGTTCAAAAAGAGAAAAATATATGTCATGTAAAAATACATTTCTATGATTGGGTAAGGGAGAAGAGAAGAAGGTGGGAAAAAGGTATGACCTAGTGAGATAGTAGAAGCATGTATGTATGAGTCCATGCTTGAGGGGTCATGTATCATCGTGCCGTACGTGTTTTAAATCAAGCTTCGAGGTATTGCGAAGTATACATTTGAATTCCTTCTTATCCCGTATTACGGGCCTGTGGATGGGCTGTCAAACTTTACCGAGCTCTTTTCGGCTTTTGGTTGCAACAAAATGGGGGAGCACATTTTAGTTGATGATACATGAATGGGGGGATATGTGAGTGCTGATATCTGTGCCTGTATTCCCTATCGACTATGTGTGTCATTACCTGAAGGTTGTAGAGATGAAGATAAGAAGCAATTATGGTAAATGCAGTCATAAACTATGTGAGTTTAATGTACATTTGCCGATTGAGGTCTTGTCTGATGTCTTGTCTCGATGTACATGTTGACTGTAGTCTCCCGATGCTTTTGCTATAATTGCTTGAGCAAAAAGCTTTCTCAATGTCCATAGGCTTACAATCTTTGAAGTGTTGGGCTATCGTAAAATTTTAGAGTCACTAGGGAAAATGGGGGTCTATGGCATTGTCCATCAGTGGTCTGTGTAAAAGGTTGTCAAATTCTTCTTCCAAGCGAGTCTTTGTACCTTGGAGAAAAAACAAAGGAGAAACGGGTGAAAGAAACGGACAGTGGAATCACATTTTCATCACAACATTGTCTCTATTGTTGGGTCATACATCAAATTTGTTGTTGTTAGTACAGTGTCCTCGCTTCTTAAACTCATCACTCGGGCACTACGTTTACACTTCGTTAAAACCCGAACGCATCTAAATATCAGACCGACCAATATGATGACACCCAGAATACACAAAAGAAATTTCCCTACATCCATGATAATACCTTGGGCCCATTCTCCTAAACCAGAGAACCAATTTCGTGGGTTCAACCATGACACCCAACTGGTCAACTCATTACCCACAGCAGCAAGGGTGAGATTGTGTTTCCTTTGGAACTCCCATTTTAATTGTAAAATGTCATCCATATTTTGGTCTATGACCTCGGCTGGGTCCTCCGTGCTGTTTGTAATGTACGTGCAGCACTTGATTCCATATTGAGTTGCCAGGGTTACACAATACCCGCCTGTCACAGCTGTGAGGTAATTGAGAATCATCCTATGCTGAACCAGTTCTGTTTTGTAGGCTTGTAACTCTTTCCCAGTGTACCTGAATGTGTCGTCATACATTTCGGTGATATTGTCTAATAAATTTGCAAGCGCAGATATATATTTATAATTTATCACTCCTCTAGCGGTACGAGTGATATCTAACGCGAGTAGGAATTGAATCCCGGTGGATTCATGGATCAGGTCAGAGGCTGAATGCTCTGTTCTTTCTATCAGGTGCCGTTTAACGATGTGCTCGTAATGAGTGTGAGTATAAGGAGCTTGGGCACCACGGTGAATATCTTTCATTTTAGTGTGGGATACAGTCATTACCTCAGGCAGTACTTTTCCAATATAACATAACCCTTCTGAGTTTGGGGCAAGCCACTTATACGCCTTCCTCCCGCATATGAAGTATGCATCATCGGGGAGAACATATGGGACGGAGTGTGACATAACCATATTACAGATTTTCCATGTGAACTCTCCTAACCCTAATTCTTTCATCTGTTTAGTACACGTATCAGTTTGTACGACCTGTGCACAGTATCCTGGTGATACTTCTCCAACTCGCATGATCCTACTTCCTAAGGTGTACCTATACCGAAAGAATTTCCTATGGTCGGCTATCTGGCGTATAAGTTCTGTGTCTATGGGCAATCTGTCGGCTCTATGTGAGAATGTCTTGGTTTGATTACTCCATGACACTTCCCAATTTCCCGGCTTTCGGGGATTGGAAATGTTAAAGCACACGAAGGACCTATCCACATGATATTGGTGGAGATTCAAACTAGGAGGACTAGAGATATTAAACCTCTTGTCCACCGGCCTCCCACCACTTAGCTCAAGTACCTCTCCTACCGTTAAAGGGAATGGTACTAGTCCTGATTTGCTATGGCCTTGAGGTACTTGAGAGCATACCCAACAGTCTGTCTGGTTTAATACTTTACCCACTAAGGAGTGATAGTCACTCAATGGATGCCGATCCATATGGATATTAAAACTGGACTGACATTTCTTTATGCACCCATCCTCAACTAAGTTATTACAATGCCTACAGATGCAATTTTCTTCAGCTAACAATCCTTCACAGTGTCTACAAATAACATGGCTGCTAGATCGTTTTCTGGTACTCGCCTTTGCTTGGTGATTGTGTTGCTATTGGAAATTTACGCCTCCGTCTCAGTCATCAGAAACCCATTCTGGATCCTTTCTCGACCTCACTGGTACTCTCACCGAAACAGACTGCTCTGGTCAACATCATGGTCAACAGGAAAATCCGGATCACAGTCTCTTGGGGCGAGTCCATCTTACAGGAGGAGAAAGAGAAATTTGTAATGGGGGTACAAAAAAACAGTTTGAGGGGGGAGAGAGAAACTTGTTACGATAATTAGTTCTCTAGTCTTGTTGTTCTTCTTGTTCTGTTGTCATCTCAAAGGTGCTGTCTCTCAGTCTTCCAAACGAACACTCCGGTGATACAATATTCCTTCTAAATCAGCGATCTCTCTGTAAGGAGCAAAAATCTTGCATTACCATTTGTCTAACTGATGTGTGACATACCATCTTTAAAGCATGAGAACATGAGAAAGAAAAAACAAAAAACAAAAGAGAGAGAGAACAATTCATATATATATGTTACATAAACCAACAATAAACAGCGAAACATTGTCAGATCTTCCGTTCACCATCAGGCTGTCACATCTACATGTCCAATGGTATCTTTGCATAGTCTCTCCCACCAGTATTTCCATATTCCACCCTTTGTATCTGGCCAGGATACATCGATGCTGGTAGGTCATACTGGGGATTGGTAGACTTCTGAAAAGGTCAGGTAGTCAGGTGATGTTGGAGCTGTTGTGGTGAACGTCAGAGATGGGGAAAAAGAAACATTTTACAGATACATTACAATTTTTACCCGGTCATTCCTGTGTCTTCAAGGAACGACCTCCCAATTTGTTAACTGTTACCTCAGGCTTTATCAAGGTTAATGATCAACTTTCCTAATCATAAATTATATGTGTGGACCAAAATTTGACATGCGTGATACCTGATTATACTTCCAAGTGTCGTAACTCTGCTCGTGTTCTTGTCTAGGGGGTCTGACTTTATGTGGGCTGTTGCAGTTACTGGCATAATGCCCTTCTCTTTTACAAAGATAACAAACCCTTGGCTTCCTCCATGTGCCAGTGGCCTGGGGTTTCGGTCGATTTGATGCCTCCTCTAGTGCTTGGATGCTCATCACCATCAACCGCTCTCCCTGTGCTTCCCTGGTTCTTTGGATATTACGGTCATGCTCGATAGCGGACTCTCTTAATGCAGCCACCGAGATACCTCTCCAGTGAGGTAGAGAGGTTTGTACCCTGATTCTTAGTGTGTCTTTTAAGCCGTCCATTAATACGGACACAGCTACTTCTCTATGATTCACATTTGTTTTAATGTCTTCTATCCCTATATACCTAGCCATGTCCTGCAATGCCCGATGGAAATAATCAGCAGCTGTTTCTCCCTCTTTTTGTTTGATGGAGAAAATTTTGTTCCATTTGACAACAGCAGGAAAATACACTCCCAACTGCAGATTTATTCTTTTCACATTATCTTGATTGTACTCATCCGTAAGGGGTACCTCTTCATCTAGTTTACAGTCAGCGATAAATTTCACTGAGTCGACATTGGGGGGTAAACATGCCCTCAGTAATACCCGCCAATCTTTGTTATTGGGCTCCACAGTATTTCCTAGCTCTCTAATGTACTTCTGGCTTGCAACTAGATCTTTCCTAGGATCAGGGAATTCAGACACCATTGATCTTAATTCCGTTCGGGAAAAGGGGCAGTGCATGGCGATGTTTCTGACAGGAGTGACTCCTGAAGTGTCAGTTTTCCCATTTGGCACTGCAATTACCCTGACAGGATTAAGTCCAATAACGTCATTCTGAGTTGATTCTACAATATGAGGTACATTTGTTTGTGCGTGATATATAACACCATACGTACCTGTGGACACGACCTCACCTGACCCTCCGTTAGGGGGTTGATTACTGCCTTTACCGTTTTGGTCGCGTCCACCTGGATGTCTTGTATGATGGCTGCTGGGAAAGGTGCCGACATCGTGCTGGGCTCACTTTCTTGCTGGTGATCCTGAGGGAAGTTTAACATGGGGTGCAACTTGCATGGGTTAATAGTTGTACATTTAACAGTATTACAATTATCATTGTTACATTTATTACAATTATTCTTATTGTCTATAATACAGTTGCTAAGTGCATGTTTATCATTCACCAGTGTGCCATTCTCTGTAACCACCTGTTCTCCCGTTAGGTATGGTGGTGGTGGCGCGGTGGCTATCAGTTTTCTGATAGGGTTAGATCCACCCGCTTGAGCCAATCCTCTCTGTATTTCACCCTCCTGTTGCCATAACTGTAAACAATCATAATGTCTAATTCGTTGCTTCCCGGATTTTATGGGACAGATCCTTCGCCTTAAATTATGCAATACCTCTGAGTCAAAACTACCTATCCCAGGAAATGGTGCTTTATCCCCCACAGTCATTCGTGTCCATTCGTCACAAAAGGTCTCAGTGTGGGGACCATACTTCCCCCACATTACTAACCGAGCAGACCCTCGGGGTCTGCAAGCCTCTTCAGTCTGAACCCTGACTGCTAAACGTCCCTGTGTTGTGCACTTGGCTTCCATTGTGGACCTTTTTAACACAGAAAAACTTCCTAAGATGCACCAAACACAGAAGTCTACGGTGGAAGTTTTCCAAGCTCTTCCACCAGCTTCTTCTGCTCCGAGTACAACGAATCCGCCCCTTTTAGCAGACCCACGTAATCGTTGCAGGCCCTACCAGATCACCAAGATTTCACCAAGACTTCACCAAGATTTCACCAAGACTTCACCAAGATTTCACCAAGACTTCACCAAGACTTCACCAAGAGGAGTTCAATACACTCATACCGTTTTCAACCCACTATCATTCTATAGTTTTCTGATCAGAAAAATCATTTCCCGTAATCTGATAGCTCTCCCCAGAGGCATTACAGTAAAGTAAGGTATTTAAACTAAATTTTGGAAACTGAAATCAATTTGTGCTATTATCGCGTGGCTATACTATACCGCCCCCACTAAAACAATGCTATTGTGCGATTTGAATTTCGGTGGGCATATCCGTACGCTCCGTTGCGTAATATACGCTCCGTGTGTCGACTCTTGCGTCGCGTACCCTAGTCCCGCCCTTTGTTAGAGACACGTGTACGCCAGCCAGATATGTCCACAGAAATACAATTAACACGTTTATATCAATGTAGATGATCTTTAAATATAATCATCTACTGAACACCACACCAGACTTCCTTGTATTTTAGGCAAGCCGTGCGCGTGTATTACAAATTACTCCTTAACGTATTATTTTTACTCTTTAACTACCAATAGCAACAAATCTTTCTCAGCACGTTATCAATTGTGAAATGGCAACCAGGAAAGTGATATGTGAAAATACACAAGTGAAAAGAAATACAGGTGTGTGCGTGCGTGTGTACGCAAAACAGAAATAAACAGTTTTAAAAGACACTAGCGTATTATTCTTACCTCCGGTTCCGGATTCCACCAGCACTCCTTCACGTAGCGAAACAGACGCTTATCTAGCCAGCACTACTGTATCCCGATACGAAGGGATACTGCCTTCCCGCCCTTGCTGACAGATAACGTTTGTTTTCGCTAGTGCGGATATGTGGAGGACGGACGAGCCGCCAATTGATAATGCTGATTTAGATTACCTTATAACTTCACAATAATGGGTAAGAGACACAGTACGCAATTGGCGTATGGGGTACCGTAAGGGTACGTATTTAGCGTAGCATACGCTAGGCCGTGATCGAGACGCACATGCGGCACGCTCGCTCACAGCTTAATGCGTGGTGTCGAGCACGCTATAGGCGAGCGACTACCGTAATGCTACGCTATCAGCGTAGCGGACGCTCGAGACCACGAGGAGATCACGAGCGGCGCAGACGCTCACAAGATGACAATCAGTAAACCTTGAATGTAACACACAGAAAGGATATTCTTATACTGTAAACCTTGTACTGAAACACTGTAGCGATATAACGCTGCTTAACCTTGTTAACACTAAAGCTGTTTGAGCGATCGAGATGCTCCTATTACCCTCTGCAATGCAATGAACACACAATACCGTGCTAAGGATCCAACACCTTTACTAACAAGCTTTTAGTTATATCGAAAAGGGGTAAAACAGTTACAAGTCATACACTACATACTAACATATAATTCTAACAGAATATCTAGACAGAAATATACAATAACGTTACAATCTTAAACTAAACAGAGAGAGAGAGAGAGAGAGAGAGAGAGAGAATGTGGCCAATACAAACAAAGAGCGAGATAATCACAGATAATTACTTACACACACTGGGAACGATCGCAGCGCAGCCTGGTACCAGCTCCGAGTTAATCAATATGAAAACCGTTTGTGGAGAGTGAGGGAGCTGTTCAGGCTGACTGATCTTATATACACTGAGTACAGTATACTACAAAGGGACCTACAATCTCATTGTTCATTGGACACAGGAATGTCTCCTCGCATCATATCAAAAGGTCATAGGTTAGTTTGAACAGGTGGGCTGTGACTATTTCAAACAGCTCAGGTGGGTGGGAATCTCCGGATTCCCGCCGCATGGATAATGAACTGCAAATATAGAATATGTCCAGAAACTACTAATGGCCATAACTACACGCAGGAGCGATTAATCTTTACCTAACCAACACCGGATTATTGCTATAAAATACTCTTCGGTTAGGTACCAGACACCACTGTTCAACTTTAATCAGACCCTTTGTACCACGCAAAGAGGGATTCCCAAGTCCGTGAACAAGTCACATTAACCAAACTTACAGTTATCATTAAGGGGAACATTATCTATAAAACGAGCTATTTGGTTCTATTATTAAACGATTGAGTCGCCCGCTAGACGCACACAAACTCTACCGTAAATGCACATACCACGCGCTCGAGCGCATGGCCGAGGCGCCATCACGCGGCTGCGTATATCCGCACGCACGGGAGAGAATGTGCACGTGCAGCAGGCACGCGCATGAGGTGCATATATGGCAACGTGCAGCGTGATATTTTTCTGACTTTGACAGCAGTTAGGAATTTTACTCACGGCATTACGAGGTTTTTTCTTCGTTCTGGTGATCGTAATGTGATTGACAGGAAGTGGGTGTTTCTGGGCGGAAACTGGCCGTTTTATGGGAGTGTGTGAAAAAACGCAACCATTTCTGGGAAAAACGCGGGAGTGGCTGGAGAAACGGAGGAGTGTCTGGGCGAACGCTGGGTGTGTTTGTGACGTCAAACCAGGAACGACAAGCACTGAACTGATTGCACTGGAAGAGTAAGTCTCGAGCTACTCAAAAACTGCACAGAGAAGTCTTTTCGCAATTTTGCAAATCTTTCGTTCGCAATTTTGATAAGCTAAGATTCACTCCCAGTAGGCGGCGGCTTAGCGTGTGCAAAGCTGCTAAAAGCAGCTTGCGAGCGAACAACTCGGAATGATGGCCATTCTTTTTAGTCCTAAAATTTGCACCGAGTTCGCTGGATGACTAAGCTAAGCGACCCAAGTGGCCGGCACAAACACCTGGCCCATCTAGGAGTGGCACTGCAGTGTCAGACAGGATGGCACTTAAAAAAATAGTCCCCAAACAGCACATGATGCAAAGAAAAATGAAAGAAAAAAGAGGTGCAAGATGGAATTGTCCTTGGGCCCTCCCACCCACCCTTATGTTGTATAAACAGGACATGCACACTTTAACAAACCCATCATTTCAGCGACAGGGTCTGCCACGTGACTGTGGCTGAAATGACTGGTTGGTTTGGGCCCCCACCAAAAAAGAGGCAATCAATCTCTCCTTGCACAAACTGGCTCTACAGTGGCAAGATGTCCACCTCCTCCTCATTGTCCGATTCCTCACCCCTTTCACTGTGTACATCCCCCAACTCACAGAGTATTAATTCGTCCCCACTGGAATCCACCATCACAGGTCCCTGTGTACTTTCTGGAGGCAATTGCTGGTAAATGTCTCCACGGAAGAATTGATTATAATTCATTTTGATGAACATCATCTTCGCCACATTTTGTGGAAGTAACCTCGTACGCCGATCGCTGACATTGTGACTGGATGCACTAAACACTCTTTCGGAGTACACACTGGAGGGGGGGCAACTTAGGTAAAATAAAGCCAGTTTGTGCAAAGGCCTCCAAATTGCCTCTTTTTCCTGCCAGTATACGTACGGACTGTCTGACATGCCTACTTGGATGCTGTTACTCATTTAATCCTCCACCATTCTTTCAATGGTGACAGAATCATATGCAGTGACAGTAGACGACATGTCAGTAATCGTTGGCAGGTCCTTCAGTCCGGACCAGATGTCAGCTATCGCTCCTGACTGCCCTGCATCACCGCCAGCGGGTCGTTTTGGAAATTTTATCCTTTTCCTGGCAGCTCCAGTGGCGGTAGAAAATGAAGGAGGAGCTGTTGGCGGGTCACGTTCCGCTTGACTTGACAAGTGTCTCAGCAGCAGGTCTTTGAACATCTGCAGACTTGTGCTTGCCGGAAAGAGAGATACAACGAAGGCTTTAAACCTAGGATCGAGCATGGTGGCCAAAATGTAGTGCGCTGATTTCAACAGATTGACCACCCATGAATCCTGGTTAAGTGAATGAAGGGCTCCATCCACAAGTCCCACATGCTTAGCGGATTCGCTCCGTTTTAGCTCCTCCTTCAATCTCTCCAGCTGCTTCTGCAAAAGCCTGATGAGGGGAACGACCTGACTCAGGCTAGCAGTGTCTGAACTGACTTCACGTGTGGCAAGTTCAAAGGGTTGCAGAACCTTGCACAACGTTGAAATCATTCTCCACTGCGCTTGAGTCAAGTGCATTCCCCCTCCTTTGCCTATATCGTAGGCATATGTATAGGCTTGAATGGCCTTTTGCTGCTCCTCCATCCTCTGAAGCATATAGAGGGTTGAATTCCACCTCGTTACCACCTCTTGCTTCAGCTGATGGCGGGGCATGTTCAGGAGTGTTTGCTGGTGCTCCAGTCTTCGGCACGTGGTGGCTGTATGCCGAAAGTGGACCGCAATTCTTCAGGCCACAAACAGCATCTCTTGCATGCCCCTGTCGTTTTTTAACAAATCCCCAGGAGAGTCCAATTGGGGTAAGCCAATCTGCGATGATGTTCCTAAGTTTCCGTAAGAGGTTGTCAGCTGTGTGCCTTTTATGGAAAGCGGTGATACAAAGCGTAGCCTGCCTAGGAACGGTTTGGCGTTGGCGAGATACTGCTACTGGTGCCGCAGCTGTTGTTGCTGCGGGAGGCAATACATCTACCCAGTGGGCTGTCACAGTCATATAGTCCTTAGTCTGTCCTGCTCCACTTGTCCACATGTCCTTGGTTAAGTGGACATTGGGTACAACTGCATTTTTTAGGACACTGGTGAGTCTTTTCTGACGTCTGTGTACATTCTCAGTATCGCCTGCCTATAGAAGTGGAACCTAGATGGTATTTGGTACCGGGGACACACTACCTCAAGAAATTCTCTAAGTCCCTGTGAAGTAACAGTGGATACCGGATGCATGTGTAACACCAACACAGTTGTCAAGGCCTGAGTTATCCGCTTTGCAACAGGATGACTGCTGTGATATTTCATCTTCCTCGCAAAGGACTGTTGAACAGTCAATTGCTTACTGGAAGTAGTACAAGTGGTCTTCCGACTTCACCTCTGGGATGACGATCGACTCCCAGCAGCAACAACAGCAGCGCCAGCAGCAGTAGGCGTTACACTCAAGGATCCATCGGAGGAATCCCAGTTAGGAGAGGACTCGTCAGACTTGCCAGTGACATGACCTGCAGGACTATTGGCGTTCCTGTCTAAGGAGGAAATTGACACCGAGGGAGTTGGTAGTGTGGTTTGCAGGAGCTTGGGTACAAGAGGAAGAAGGGATTTAGTTGTCACTGTCAGTGGACTGCTTCCGCTGTCCCCCAAAGTTTTTGAACTTGTCAATGACTTCTGATGAATGCACTCCAGGTGACGTATAAGGGAGGATGTTCCTAGGTGGTTAACATCCTTACCCCTACTTATTACAGCTTGACAAAGGCAACACACGGCTTGACACCAGTTGTCCGCATTTCTGTTGAAATAATTCCACCCCGAAGAGGTGATATTTTTTGGTATTTTGACCAGGCATGTAAATGGCCTTATTTATCCCACGGACAACAGGTGTCTACCCGGGTGCCTGACTTAAACAAACCACCTCTCCATCAGAATCCTCCTGGTCAATTTTCTCCTCAGCGCCATATCCTCATCCTGGTGTACTTCAACAGTGACATCTTCAATTTGAATATCAGAAACTGTACTGTGGGTGCTCCTTCCAGCACTTGCAGGGGGCATGCAAATGGTGGAAGGCGCCACCTCTTCCCGTCCAGTGTTGGGAAGGTCAGGCATCACAACCGACAAAATTGGACTTTCCTTGGGGATTTGTGATTTAGAAGAACGCACAGTTCTTTGCTGTGCTTTTGCCAGCTTAACTCTTTTCATTTTTCTAGCGGGAGGATGAGTGCTTCCATCCTCATGTGAAGCTGACCCACTAATCATGAGGAACATAGGAGAGGGCCTTAGCCATTCCTTGCAACTCTGTGTCGTAAATGGCATATTGGCAAGTTTACGCTTCTCCTCAGATGCTTTTAATTTAGATTTTTGGGTCATTTTACTGAACTTTTGTTTTTTGGATTTTACATGCTCTCTACTATGACATTGGGCATCGGCCTTGGCAGACGACGTTGATGGCATTTCATTGCCATTTCTCTGCCATAATTAGTGGCAGCAGCTTCAGCACTAGGTGGAAGTGGATCTTGATCTTTCCCTATTTACCCTCCACATTTTTGTTCTCCATTTTTTAATGTGTGGAATTATATGCCAGTAATATATCTGGAATTAGACGGCAGTAATGTCTGGAATTAGATACCACTAGATAAATACCAGATACCACTGTGACTGGAATGATGATGACCTATGCACAGTGACAAGGCACTACCACAGCACCCTACAGCAGCAAGATGCTGCACAAGACACTGGACTTTTAGTCACCACAATGCAGCACTGATAATAATGAGCACAGATACACTGTGCACTGTTCAGGATAATAGAACTGAGTGACACTGGGCAGTGAGAACAGCACTGGACTACTGTACTGTACTACCATATACTGGTCAGTGGTCACCTCAATGCAGCAATGATAATAATGAGCCCAGATACACTGTGCACTGTTCAGGATAATAGAACTGAGTGACAATGGTCAGCGAGAACAGCACTGGACCTACTGTATTGTACTACCATATACTGGTCAGTGGTCACCTCAATGCAGCACTGATAATAATGAGCACAGATACACTGTGCACTGTTCAGGATAATAGAACTGAGTGACACTGGGCAGCGAGAACAGCACTGGACTACTGTACTGTACTACCATATACTGGTCAGTGGTCACCACAATGCAGCACTGATAATAATGAGCACAGATACACTGTGCACTGTTCAGGATAATAGAACTGAGTGACACTGGGCAGCGAGAACAGCACTGGACTACTGTACTGTAATACCATATACTGGTCTCCACAATGCAGCACTGATACTGAGCACAGATATTGAGCTGAGATTTGCTGATATTGGACTATTCGGGCAGAGAACGTAGCCACATCTCTCTATCTCGACAATGCACGAGTGAAAATGGCGGCGACGCGCGGCTCTTTATATGGAATCCGAATCTCACGAGAATCCGACAGCGGGATGAGGATGTTTTCCCCCGTTCGGGTTTTGCGTGTTAGGCGGGAAGAACCAAGGCTGCCTCGGACCCGTGTAAACCACATGAAGTTCGGGGGGGGGGGGGTTCGGATCTCGACGAACCGAACCCGCTCATCTCTAATAATAATAATAATAATAATAATTATATTGTTATTTATATAGCACTTTTCTCCCAATAGGACTCAGAGTACTTTACATTTGCATATATATTTATAGGGAGCAAACACACTGTGGCAAGCCCACTTGTAAAAGAGCAAGGAGTTTTCAACCGAGACCACCATTTAGTACCTGGGTGGGAATGCCAGAAGAGTTCATTGTTCAACTGGGCTGCATAACAGTAATTGTAAAGGCAACCCCAAACTGCCTTCCCTGCAGGTTTAGTCAATTGAGATTGTCTAATACTCGGTTTACGACCCCCCCGATAATTAATATTTATTTTGTAGGAAAGACAACACTGAGGGAGTAACACAAATTGTCAGTGTCTGATAGAGATACAAGTGATGAGGGAATAAATTAATTTTAATCATCCCAATCCTCCCAAATCAGGAGATATATAATGGCTTTCAACTATATAGATGCCGATTGAATGTGCAAAGGAGGGGAGCCTAGGTATCTTGATACAGCTGGGAGTATGGTTTGGTATTGTGACATCTAAGTATTGAATTGCAGAGGGTCTCGATTGATAATTTTATTTGAATTCCAAAATGGATTACTCATTGCGGGGAAGACACAAAAGGCAGGAAATTCTGAATTAGTTAATTTAATAACTGGACAGAGAACCATAAATGGCCTATTTGGAATATAAAATAAGAAGAGAGATGAGGGGACGAGATAATGTGAGAAATAGATCATTGGCTAACAAAGAAATTTATTGCCGAGATCCTAGTGATATTCCGAGTTGCTCCTGATTCTGGCAGCTAATGGCTCAATACAGAAAGCAAAGAGCAGGGGAGATCCCTGACATGTCCCATTTCTCAGGCCAAATCAACAAAAGTGAAGGCCATTTGTCATAACCTCTTAAGAGGTTATGACAAAAAGCTTTAATGGCCATTAGGAAGCAGCATCAAAAACCAAAAGCCGATAGGTTCAAAAACTTGGATTCCCATGAGATATAACTGAATGCCTTTAAAGCCAATGGAACAGAAGGAATGAGATTAGCATTGACATATTAGATTAGATTAATAATGTGCCATATATTATCTGATGCCTATCTTGTGGGGTTGAAGCCCACTTGGTCTGTATCTATCAGGGAGGGCAAAACCACATATTTTTAATCCGGAAATTGTGGCGAAGTTCCCTATTTTCAAAATCTTTATTTTAATCATGCAGGAACTCCAATTCCCTAATGAAATAGTCCAAGCACATTGCAGTGACAACTTGGAATTCCCTTGGGCAATACATCTGTATTTCAAGATCAGAAGTGCGTTGATACAGAGTGGCAACATCAGATTTTCGGGTCTATTTAGTAAACTAAATAATTTAATTTCTCTACCATATTAGATGGAACATGCACATTTTTTAAGTGGAATGGATACAGTAGCCCGAATAATTAACTGATTTCTCAGACTTTTCACTGGTCACTGAACAACTTTCAGCCTCCATAGAATGTTAGAGGGGATACCACCAGCCGATATTTATATTGAGAAGAGAAGAAATGTTTTTCTTTTTTTAAATCAAGCATAATCTCTTGATGGCGTTGCGAGGATATGGGATTCTTATAATCACTCAGACACAGGGCCAATGAAACCAAAGTGATGGTTTATTTCTCATCACACATAGGAGTAGATAACACACAGGAAACAGAGGTAAATATAGCCCAGAAACAATATACAGGTAGCAGTCCAGATAGTAAGTCCCAGTAGAGGATTTAGATCCACAGCAATTCCACACAGAAATTACAGATAAACAGGTCCACACAGCAAAACTATCACTGATTCCACACAGCAGTGATAGCAGATTAGTCCACAGGAGAATATGTGTATAAGTCCATGCAGGAGTAAATACGTGTAAGTCCACACAGCACCGGTGATGCGTTCCACAAGGTACCCTGGCAGAGAATCACCCCTTAGCCAGAGTCCTGCAACTAACATGAGGAGCTGATCTGCGCAACCTATTTTAAAACCTTCCAAATGCCCATCATGCCGCGCTCACCTGGGGAGGATACAGAGGTCCCTGGTTGGTGGGATCCCATTTCAGGTATTTCCCTACTCCCTCCCACAGCTGGCCTTCTGTGGGAGGGAGTAGACAGAAGGAACAATGACAGGGAAATTGATTTAAGTCCTGATTGTCCCCTGTGGAGGAGCATCTTCAGAGAGAGATTACCTGGCCCACAAATGTATTTCCTATGTGACCATATAAGGATAATAGATGGGTTAAACAGGATTCTCCATGATAACTTGTAACCTCATACACAGAATGGCACTCCTACAATAACATAACATGACAGCACTATGTGCCAGGTCACAGCACACCTGTATTTACCTGAGTAAGATTATAGTTCAGAATATATAGGTCAACGAATGAACACACACCTGGGGTAATAGTGACACAAGCAAGATATATAATGGAACAAAATAAATAAAAAGTACTTTAAATGCTATAAAGATTGAAACGCCATAAATACAGTTTTACCCTCTGCCTATATCTTTACAGGCATTATGCATACTTTCCCGTACCTTCATGCTGTCAGCTGGCCTGGGACTCATGGAACCACCCACTTCTCCCTCTATTTCGCATAATTCTTTGCTCCTTGCTGTCATGATCCGGACTACTGGACATTATTTTTTACCTTTCAGGTGTCTTCTGAGGCTGGCTCAGCGTTCCAGGGCCGGGTCTCAGTCATGTTGCTAGATGTCCTTATTTCATATTTCCTCTCTGCCAGTCTGCAGGTGTTGTTACAGGAAACTTTTAAATGGAATGGCGTTTCTAGCTCATCGCGGCCTCCGACGCCATTACTGTACTTGGACGGCTCTGCATAGTGTCTCCTATCAGTTGCGGCCTCCGCCACCATTGCTGCGCTCTCAGCGCGTGGACGGATCTGTGTGGCGTCTCCAGTCAGCTGCAGCCTTTGTCGCGATTACTATAGTAAAGCACTACAGGTCTGTGCGGCGCTTCTCACCCGCTGTAGCTTCCGCCGCCGGCTCTGGGAGATTGCTGTGCAGTTTAACATTCACTGTGTCCTGCGGCCGCTGCTGCCATTACTGTGAAAGCTCCACATGGAATTACAAACCAGGTTTCCCTCCAAGAACCAGTATGGGCGCAGCCATGTTGGTTCTGATCACATGATGATAATTCCACCAATCTACAGTCTCGCTGAGCTCTGCCTAATTGCTGATCCAATCCCTGCACTGCTGAGGGTATAAAGGGACTGATCCCAGACCAGGAGGTTGTCAGTGCTTTGGTTGTCATTACCAGTGTATTCTGTCTCTGCTCTCTGTGATTCTAACTGTGTTCCAGGTATTCCAGCTCCTGAAGTCTCCAGTTCTGCAGAGACCTGCACCAATCACCACCCTGCGGTGCCTGCCTGACTCCATAGTATCCTCATTGCCTTCTGCTATTGGCAGTGCTCCAAAAACACCAGCTCCCAGCATTGGGCTTCCAGTGGTGTTCAGCTACCTATTGACATCGGTGCTCCGCCATCGGTGTTCCTGCTATCTACAGTATTCAAGTCATCTATTTTCTCAATTCATCTATCTCTAGCATCACCAGTGTCATTCAACTCCGCTGTTAACACTGGTTCATCCGCACTTCATTCACAGTTCTTCATTATCCATTCTATCCGGCAAAACTGGCAGTCTACAAGTATCACTCATTCTGCAGTACATTCAGCCTCTGTATTACATCTGCTGACCAGTTCCAGCTTTCATCTACTCTACAGCACCTAGGTGTTGATAAAAGGACTTTCCATCTCCTAATCTCCCAAACTAGCCTTGAGCAGATACCACACCTAAGGGAATACTACAACTGCTATTTCTTGTGGAACTATGTACTGTTTTTAATCATTTCTCATATCATAACTGTGCAACTGCCGGTGTACCACCAGAACTGTGTTCAATAAACTAATATTCATTTTATCTTTGTTGTCGTGGTCACATCTTCGGGCATTGGTGGTAGAAGTCATCTATGTCTAGGAGTCCTATTCTGCCACCTAGATTTACCTTTACACTAGCCCTTACAACTGAGGCTGTCCCAGACCAACACTAGCCCTCAATTGTGACACTTGCTTCATAAGCTCCTCAAAAACATGCCTTAATTGAGGATCCTTGGTGGCATCTGATCAGCGCGGTCCTTTCTCCTCTCTTCTACTAGAGGTGACAGGATACTTGAGCTATGTGTTGCAGGAATCTCTCAGTGTAATGATAAGCAGACTGTGGACTTTACCATAGGACTGGGATGTGGAGTCTGAAGTGCAGCACTATACTTTAACACAGGTGAGAAGCAGCTGATTAGTGAATACACAGCTCTGAAACAGGATTTGAATGCAAGACCAGAATGTAGCACAACAATTACTGTTGCAGGTAATGAATGTCCACAGAAGTGAAGATATACTCAGCACTTTATTCAGGCAGCAGAGTGATTAAAGGGGGGTACACATGGAGAGATCCGTACTTAATTTCTAAGCAATCTAACTAGATTGCTTAGAAATTAAACACGGATCTCTCCGTGTGTATGCCCGATAGCGATGCACGGCCCCATGCGTTGCTACCGCCAGTACTAAATTGGCCTGCACAATCTAGTACATCGCTCACTTCACTGCTGTGTGAAGTGAGCGTCCCCCCCCCCCCCCCCCCTTCGCTCAGCTGAGTGGGGGGAGAGATGTGTGCTGAGCGTTCTGTGATAGAGTGCTCAGCACACATCTCCCCGTGTGTACTCCCCTTGTGCATAGCAGAGGAATCACAGCAGTAATCCAAGGAACAACATATGCAGAGTAAAAACAGCAGTCCATTATGAGGTTTGCAGGGATTAATAAGCCAGGAATGTAAGGAGGCACAGATGAATTCTACAATGAATGCATATGCACAGCCACAGAGTAACTTAGCTGCGAGTCTTTAGGAACTTGGCAGGATAAGACACTTAACAGAGAGTTTCAGGATTCTAGGCACAGCAAGGTATGCACAGAGACCATCTGACAAAGGTTCCAGACAGAATCCTAAGCACATGAATCAGGCACTTGGACAGAGTTCAGGGACTCAACAACTTGATCACAAGACACTGGAAATAGGAAGTGCAAACAAGAAATTATCACCAGCAAGGCTGAGCAGGGCTGCCTGCCTATTATCAAGAGCAAAGACCAATAGCAGAGCGCCAGACAGACCAGTCCCCTTAATAGTTAACAGATTGCAGCACAAACACACAGGCCTCCTGGCTGCCATGAAACAGAGTGACCAACGTGACGCAGCATCTCGGTCTCCTGGCAACAACCGGGACCCTCGTAACACTTCTTTTGTCACGGAAAGTGTTGAGTAATTTAGCCTACATATCAGCAAAAAGGTGCGGGAACGGGAACCAGCTGAAACAGTACTGCACTGATTCTGAAGTAGGGAATCAAGCTCTGAGTGGGAGTATCAGGAAGTGATTAAAACATCTGCATTATCAGATATAAATGCTCCGCTGAAATGGGGGAAAAGAGATGGTACCAGGTGAAGCAATCAAAGGTATGGAGATGACAATCAGGGAGTGCAGGGGAGGAAAACAAGAACCACACTCAACAGGGATCAAGTATAGCACCATTCATCTAACAGATAAATGGGAAGATGTCTGCTCTGGAGGTCAGCCGCAATTGACAGGCGTGGCAGTGATTAGAGGTGGAGTATCTGATTGGTGGACATAAGAAATCCCCAGTGTTACTAAAGCACCCAAATACCCTGCAACCCACAGTCTTCAGAAACAGGCAGGACATCTTACAGTTGTAGCTAAAGCAAGGAGCAGGAGCTAGGGTTGTTTAGCAGACGGTCCAGTAACTGTGGCAGATCAGAGTCAGGAATGGTCTGTCAGATGTTGAAGAGGATGCAGTACCTCTTTGAGCAAGCAAATATGTCTAGATAACTGGTGTCAAATCTGGGTCTATGGGCACTGGTCACATGCTCAGTGGTAATGGTCTGATAGCTCTGACCGACAGCTCCAGCCTGAGCTTAATGGTGAGAGAGGAGTCCCACAGTTGCTGCTGTGACCAGTGCAGAAGTTATGGTGGAGGAATACCTCAGTATCTGCTGGGTCCAGTGCAATTAGGTGGTACTGTGGATGGTACTACAGTCTTCAGCTCTCAATGCCAGAGAGAATGATGTAAATTTTACTGAGACAGGGAGTACCTACTTAGTAATAATAGCCTTGTGGCTCCAGACTAAGAAGTAATTCAGACATGATCACTAGGGTGCGTTTTTCGCAGCCCTGTGATCAGATAGTCACCGCCTACAGGGGGAGGGGAAAAGGTCTGTGCAGGTGTGCGATCACATTTGTAGCAGAGCTGCACAAACATCAGTTTGTGCAGGCTCTGCTCAGCCCAGGACTTACTCTTCCTCTGCGATGTAATCCCCTGCTGATCGGGGTCAGCGCTGACGATAGACACCCTCCCTAAAAATGGCTGGTCCCGCCTGTGTTTTTCCGGACACTCTTGTAAAACGGTCAGTTGCCACCCACAAACACCCTCTTCCTGTCATTCACCTTGTGATCACCCATGCGATCCCTTTTTTTGCACCATCCTGTCGCTAGGCACCGATGGCCGGTGCAGTCGTCAGACATGCCGGCGTATTGCGGTACATACGCATGCGCAGTTCAGATCTGATTGCCCGCTGTGTGAAAACGCACAGCAGCAATCAGGTCTGAATTACCACATAAGTGTCCAGCTGTGTGAACTTAGCTGAGCAGTCTAACAGCACTCACAGCTGCTAGGGACTGCACACTGAATGGAGAAAGGCCACAGGGTACAGTCCACACAGCTGCAGTGGGCAACACAGAGCTCGCAGCCATGTAAGAGAGCAGCACACAAGTCCTCAAAGTGCAGGACTCGGTTGTCCGGTCAGGTGGCGACGTCTGGGCAATTTGTTTGGCCCAATACGCCTCCAGAGAATGGGAGTGAGTTTGACTAATACCGCAGGCTGAACGGAGCAGACCTAAAACATGTCAGCCATCTTAGACTGCAAGGCCACTCCATTTCTGTAAATTATTTGAGGTCTGGAGGGCAAATGTGGGCCTAAAATGGTGTCTGAGTAAATTGTTCCAGTGGCGATTGAGTATTTCTTATTGTTTTTTAATATTTAACATTATTTTGCGTGATGGTATTTTTTTTTTTATAAATCCGTTTCTTATCACTCACTGCTCTAATTCTTTATTGTCTATGTGTGTACAGCTGATTCTCCCACCTGTGTCTCTGCCTGTGTGATTCTAAGCCACAGTATATTAAAGTGCTCATTATAAAGTGTGTTCTATCTACACATGAACTATATGAAACTTGTGGCTAGCAGCACTGGGCTGATATCACCAATTGTGACATCATGTTACTAAGTAAACCGGAATGTATACAAATAACTATGCACGCGTGAAATATACATATACTAACAGGAATGAAGAACTAAATGCAGGTTTATTCCTGGGTGGCACCATGTGTTTGAGGGCAGGTATATTTGTCCAAGGCATCTGACCTACAGTATGTGTTTAAAACCCCAGGACAGGTGTGTAGTTAATGGCTTGCTAAGACAGTCTGGGCTATGGTAAAAGCCAGTAAAGGGTTCCTGGGGTTATGGATAGAGAGTGAGGGATGGCTCCATCCAAAAGGCCCAGTCTGACCCTTTTGGGCTTTTAGCCTCAGAATAAACTAATCAGTGTTTGCACCTGCATGGATGTGTTAAAAGGTTATCAGCCAGGATAGGGAGGTCTCATTGCCTGGGGAGCAAGCTGCTGGCTTGCAGAACGACACCATAACTTCTCAGAGTGAGTACTGTACTGAACTGCTGTTTTGGAGAGTCAGTCAGTAGGGCCTCCTCACACATAGAGAGGGTAATGTTATGTATAGTCAGAGCTAGACAGGCTAGGACTTACTGTATGTTTAAGGTTTATTTTTACTTTTGCTGCAAATGAAAACAACTGAGGCTATTTGTACCAAATACCCTGGGCTGGCATGTTACTTTTTGGGCTGCTGTGTGAAAGTGCACCTGTCTAATCCGGGACACTGCATCTTTACCCCTATCTTCTTAACACCATATACCTATGCCCTCCATTGTGCCAACCACACTTCACAGCAGAGGCCACACCACCACACCACTGGTCATGCCTGTCACATCAATAGTCACAGTCACACCCCTGTGGTACTGGTCACCCCCCTTCCACTGGGACAGCTTACAATGGGCCCGATTCAGACCTGATCGCTGCTGTGCATTTTTGCAGCAGTCTGCGATCAGATAACCACCGCACATGGAGAGTGAAAATCCGTCCCGTGCAAGTGTGTGATTGCATGTGAATGGAGTGCAAAAATTCCACCACACAGCGGACAGCTGCAGATCCTTTTGCAATTTACTCACCATTGAATGATTTTTCTATACTGTGCAGTCTGTGCATAGCCCAGGACTTACTCCTACAGTGTGATACAAACAGGCTGTTTGGGTCTGGAGTTGACGTCACACACCCTCCCTGAAAATGCTTGGGAACGCCTGCATTTTTCCTGACAATCCCAGTAAACAGCCAGTTACCGCCCCAAAACGTCCGCTGCCTGTCATTCACCTTGCCAACTCCTGTGCAATCCAAAAATTCGCACCATCCTGTGGCTGTTTGGCGACGCACGTGCGCATAGCGGTGCATACGCATGCACAGACATTTGATCGTCCGCTGTGCGATTTCGCACAATAGCGATCAGGTCTGAATCGGGCCCAATATACTTAACATAAATTTTAGCTCCAGCTCCATGTGAACCTTAATCTGGCACTGCGATAAATGAACTAGATTACTGAAAACATTTTGTAGCGGGCCTGGAGCTGTAAATGATTAGGGGCCTGTTGTGAGTAATGATAGGGTTATGAATAGAGTGGTGTGGGCGAGTGACACAGAGGACATTTTGTGTGTGTGTGTGTGTGTGTGTGTGTGTGTGTGTGTGTGTGTGTGTGTGTGTGTGTGTGTGTGCTCCTCTGATAGATTGTGGTGTATTGTGACATGTACAGTGGTATTATATTCCCCACAGTGCAATAGTGTGCGAGTACCAAGGGGGGGATTCAGACCTGATCGCGCTGTGCATTTTTGCACAGTAGGTGATCAGGTCATAACTGCGCATGCACCGCAATGCACACGCGTGTCGGACAACAACAATCGCATCGCTGGTCAGCGACAGGATGGTGCAAAGATTCAGATTGCATGGGCGTTCGCAGGATGATTGACAGAAAGAGGCCGTTTGTGGGTGGTAACTGACCGTTTACTGTGGGTGTCCGGAAAAACTCAGGCGTTCCCAAGCGTTTTCAGTGAGGGTGTCTGACGTCAGCTCCGGCCCCGATCAGCCTGTTCTCATCGCACTGGAGGAGTAAGTCCTGGGCTGTGTAGAGACTGCACAAAGTGGATTTTTGCAGCTCGGCGTACACATACGATCGCACAGCGAATTTACACTCCCCCAGGGGGGCGGCGACTATCTGAATGCAGGACAGCAAAGTTAGCAGCCCAGCGATCAGATCTGAATCACCCCCCAAGTGCCATAATCTGTTAATCAGTTTAGGTGGCACTGCATGTGAGGAGTGGACGCATGACCGGTTCTGCACACACACCGCATGGGTCCTGCACATGCGCTGCCCCACAAACATCTGATATGCACGTAAACCTTCAGGTTGTCATACATCTCTGATCACTCCCTCTTCTGTAATGCCTGTAGACTCCTGAACTAGTGAATAATCTCCTGAATTTCCAAGAGACTCTGGCAATCTCCTTGAAGCCAAAAATGATGTGGACAGTGCCAGCATGGAGGAAACACTTGGAAGAAGAATTAGTAATGACTACGGGACCGATGTATATCATAAAAAAAAAAAAAATAGAAGCAGAAATTGCATCTTCAGCATGTTTTTCATCATATGTATTAAAAGCTTAATGCAGGAGATAAAGTAATTATCTCCTGTATTATTAAACGTACCTTACATGATTACATTTATTACCATGCAAGTGGTGCCACTAATTCTCTGCTGACTGACAGTTCCTGCATAGAGGTTACATTACTTACTGTTACACTTACCTTGCTTTCACTCTGCATTTTCCATGTGACAAGATTTTGGAGTTTTCTTGAAACCGATTTTTAGATACAGTATATGCAAATTGCAATGGAAGATGATTGCAGAGATCAATGACTATATGCCATGGAACTACATGCAAAAAAAATGTGATAATAATAATACACAGGCCCCTTCTGTGTGTTTTATATATTTATAGATTTCTTGTTGCACTCCTTCTCCTGATAATTGCCAGAAAAAGTAGTGCTACAATAATATTTTGCAACTGCTCTCTCACACAGAGAAATAATCGTCTACTGTACGTGTTCTTCTGCTCAGTGTGCAGGAGAATGACAAGTGGGAGATAAGGACAGAGACAGAGAGAAAGGAGGTAAGAGAAAAAGAATGGCGTGGAGTCTGGAGATAGGGATGAAAGAAGGAGGGGGAGAGAGACTAAACGAAGACAGAAGTTAGGGGAGGTGGGTGAGAGGATCTGTGGGTTATGTTATGGGAAGGAAACAAATTGGCGAAAGATGCTGAAAACGGCTGGTAGGAGAAAGAAGGAGAAGGAGGGGCCTGTGTGTATTTTTAATTTTTTATTAAAAAATTAGATAAATCTGCAGACAAATACAGAATTGATGATTGCAAAAATCTACTTTAAGAGCACACTGGTTTGCAATATTCAGTACAATCGCATGTTGGGGGCCCGCCCAGCATAGGGCTAGGCCGTCCAGCACACCAAGTCCCACCCAGCATTGCGATCGCAATCTAATTGCAATCGCATTGCTGACTTGGGATTTTTTTATGGATGCGTGCTGCATACACCCACACCGCTGTCTTTTTATTCATCTGAGCTGCTGCGTATGACGTCAAAAACAGTCCGGCCACGCCTGTGTTGGCCGGACCACTCCCGCGCAAGGCCACATCGACGCCCCCCAACGGCCGCCAATGTCAATCAAAGTGCGATTGCATCCATCCGGGATGCAATCGCACTTTGATAGTTAACACATGCTTGTTGTGGTCACTGCGCATGTGCAGAAGTATAAAAATCACAACTTTAAAGATCCAACCTGAATGAGGACCACTGTCTGGAACAATCTATGAACAGTAAGTGTCATTTGTAGTACAGACTGGTGAATGATGGATATACAGTAGACAGATTATATATATATGTCTGGTGACGCTGGACACTCTGTGGGTATGGTTAGACATTCCAATAGAACAGAACATGTCATACCATCCTTGTTGGCATTATGGTTACCTTCCCAATTGTTTTTTTTTTTTTAAAGTTGGCAAGTATGACTGCAAACTTAGTTCACTGTGCTTAGTTCAGAAAATAATACAAGCTATTAAAATAGCATAAATATAGAAGACTCCTTCCAGCATATTGCACTATGTGCAATGCAAACATAAAGCTAGATTTAAATCTTTTACCAAACATTTATTTTTTTCAGCTTTCACCAAGCAATAATAGATGAGATATCCAAAGATGACTGCTGAAATAAACAAGCATTATGCAAAATTTTAATTTAAATTATTCCTTTAGCAGAGTGAAAACACAGCCTTCTGTTATATTGTGCTTATGAATCTTCCTATGCAGAGCTGTAAAATTTTATGGTACCAGAGCTATGCTTAAATAATGTACGTTTTGGGATATTGATGCATTCTGCATGGTAAATGCCAAAGCAAATATTTTGTGGCCTGACGTTTTATATTATGTGTTCACAAAGGATTTTTATAGGTTCATAGAGCAAGTCCGAAAAAATAGAAACCAAAATCTGTGCATTTTTCATTCAAAGTACACACTATTTTGTACATAAAATATATAGCATCTACCTTGCTTTTTAATTGCTAACAAAATATCTGAAAATGTAATATCTCAGGGCTGGTATGCTTTGCATTTTGATAGGGATTTTTTTTTTCTCCAAACTATGAAACCTACAACAGCATCTTAAATCGCTATAGGAAAAAGAAGCATGTGGTCACTAAAGTGAACTAAAGTGAACATTTAATGTACTGTACAGATGTGTCATTTTTGGACAAAAAAAATGTGGCATTCTAAAGTGTAAGCTATCAGTGCACAAAAACCCTCCATCTGAATCTATCACCAGAACGATGGGGCTGCCAGGAACACATATTGGGGAGTCCAGTTGTACAAAGGCCATTCCGAACACTAAAAACAACCGTGCACTGCTTACTTTTGTGAGAGGCGACTATGGGGGTCATTCTGAGTTGATCGCACACTAACTGTTTTTAGCAGCCGTGCAAACGCATAGTCGCCGCCCACGGGGGAGTGTATTTTTGCTTTGCAAGTGTGAACGCCTCTGCAGCCGAGCTCTGCAAAAACATTTTGTGCAGTTTCAGAGTAGGTCTGAACTTACTCAGCCCTTGCGATCACTTCAGTCTTTTTGGAGCCGGTTTTGACGTTACACACCCACCCTCCAAACGCCCGGACACACCTGCCACTCCCAGAAAACGGTCAGTTGACACCCATAAACGCCCTAGTTCTGTCAATCTTCTTGCGATCGGCTGTGCATATGGATTCTTCGTTAAATCTACAGCTCAGCAACGATCCGCATTGTACCCGTACAATGCACGTGCACATTGTGGTGCATAAGCATGCGCAGTGGAGACCTAATCGCAGAGCAGTGAAAATCGGCAGCGTGCGATCAGTTCGGAATGAACCCGTATATGTTTTAGTATGCTAGGTAAGAAAGAGCATAAAAGTAGGTATAAGTATACGTATATTTATAATATGTTTATGTTATATTTCTCTAACGTCCTAGAGCAGGCTTTTTCAACCAGTGTGCCGTGGCACACTAGTGTGCCGCGACCAGTTGCAAGGTGTGCCGCGGAGCCAGAGCAGCCTTTGCAATTTCAAGATGAACTTGGCCGGGGCTCTTCTTAGAGGATCAGTCATGCTCCAGCCATGACCTATGCCTTGGTGACGCGGCGGTGTGATATCATAAGTCACGGCCGCCGCGTCTCACCACTCAGCCAGCCTGTACACATCTTCGAGTTCCTGCCTGCATCCACAGCTTTCCTTGCCCACCCACATCCACGCCTGCTGCTCAGTATTTGCAGCACTCCAGTATGAACAACCCCTGCCACTTAGGGACAGGGAGGAGGACAGCTGACCGGTGGGGGCTAATATTTGATATGTTATTTCTCCTCTGGGGAGCAATAGGATTTATAGGGGGAACAATGTGAATAATTCATGTGGGAAGTAATAGGATTTATGTAGGGAGCAACATGATTTATGTGGGGAGCAATGTGATTGTTTTTTCTGTGTAGACCAATGTATGTGTGGATTTGTTTTTTACTGTGAGGGCCAATGTGTGTTTTTTGTTTTTTTTCTGTGGTGAACTGATGGTGTGCCTTGGCAATTTTAAAATATTGTTTGGTGTGCCGTGTGTAAAAAAAGGTTGAAAATCACTGTCCTAGAGGATGCTGGGACTCCGTAAGGACCATGGGGATAGACGGGCTCCGCAGGAGACATGGGCACTTTAAGAAAGACTTTGACTCTGGGTGTGCACTGGCTCCTCCCTCTATGCCCCTCCTCCAGACCTCAGTTTGATACTGTGCCCAGAGGAAATGGGTGCACTGCAGGGAGCTCTCCTGAGTTTCCTGCTAAGAAAGTATTTTAATTAGGTTTTTTATTTTCAGGGAGCCTGCTGGCAACAGACTCCCTGCATCGTGGGACTGAGGAGAGAGAAACAGCCCTACTTCTCTGAGTTTCAAGGTCCTGTTTCTTAGGCTACTGGACACCATTAGCTCCAGAGGGAGTCGGAACACAGGTCTCACCCTGGAGTTCGTCCCAGAGCCGCGCCGCCGTCCTCCTCGCAGAGCCAGAAGATAGAAGCCCGGTGAGTATGAGAAGTAAGAAGGCTTCAAAGGCGGCAGAAGACTTCGTGATCTTCACTGAGTTAACGCACAGCACTGCAGCTGTGCGCCATTGCTCCCATACACCTCACACACTCCGGTCACTGTAAGGGTGCAGGGCGCAGGGGGGGCGCCCTCGGCAGCAATACAAACCTTTATTATGGCATAAACACATATATACATGTACAGCTGTGCACTGTACATGTATATAAAGAGCCCCCACCATGTTTTTGAATTATTTGAGCGGGACAGAAGTCCGCCGCCGAGGGGGCGGGGCTTCTCCCTCAGCACTCACCAGCGCCATTTTTCTCCACAGCACAGCGCTGAGAGGAAGCTCCCCGGACTCTCCCCTGCTTACTGAGGTGACAGTGGGTTTTTCAAGAGGGGAGGGGGCACATAATTGTCGAAAAACGTGTTATTTCAGCGCTACTGGGGAAACATTCTGTGTTTTGCCTGGGTTATATAGCGCTGGGGTGTGTGCTGGCATACTCTCTCTCTGTCTCTCCAAAGGGCCTGGTGGGGAACTGTCTTCAGATTAGAGCTTCCCTGTGTGTGTGGGGTGTGTCGGTACGCGTGTGTCGACATGTATGAAGTGGAAGGCTCACCTAAGGAGGAGGGGGAGTGTATGAATGTCAGATCTCCGTCGGCAGCGCGCACACCGGACTGGATGGAGATGTGGAATGTCTTGAGTACTAGTGTAAATTTATTACACAAGAGATTAGACAAGGCTGAGGCTAGGGAACAGTCAGGTAGTCAGACCATGCCTGTCCCTGTGTCATCGGGACCTTCCGGGTCTCAGAAGCGCACATTGTCCCAAATAATGGACACAGATACCGACATGGATTCAGACTCCAGTGTCGACTATGAGGAGGCAAAATTACAGCCAAAAGTGGCTAAGGGCATTCGATATATGATTATTGCAATAAAAGAGGTTTTGCATATCACAGAGGAACCCCCTGTCCCTGACAAGTGGGTTCACATGTATAAAGAGAAAAAGCCTGAGGTCACTTTTCCATCCTCGTATGAGCTGAGCGAGCTGTGCGAAAAGGCTTGGGAATCTCCAGACAAGAGGCTGCAGATTCCCAAAAGGATTCTTATGGCGTATCCTTTCCCGCAAACGGATAGGATACGATGGGAGTCTTCTCCTTAGGTGGACAAGGCTTTAACACGTTTATCAAAGAAGATAGCGCTGCCATTCCAAGATACGGCTACCCTCAAGGATGCTGCTGATCGCAGACAGGAGGTTACCATGAAGTCCATTTACACACATTCAGGTACAATTCTTAGACTGGCAATGGCGTCGGCCTGGGTTTGTAGTGCTGTCGCAGCATGGACAGACTCCTTATCTACGGAAATTGAGACCCTAGATAAGGATACCATTTTAATGACCCTAGGGCATATAAAAGATGCTGTGTTATATATGAGGGATGCTCAAAGAGACATTTGTTTGCTAAGATCCAGAATAAACGCTATGTCTGTTTCTGCTAGGCGAGTCTTATGGACCCGACAGTGGACGGGTGATGCCGACTCAAAGAGGCATATGGAGTCTTTGCCTTACAAAGGTGAGGAGTTATTTGGAGAAGGCCTCTCGGACCTCGTCTCCACAGCTACGGCAGGTAAATCGAATTTTTTGCCTTATGTTCCCTCACAGCCTAAGAAAGCGCCTCATTATCAAATGCAGTCCTTTCGTTCGAATAAAAGAAAAAGAGTACGAGGATCATCCTTTCTTGCCAGATGTAAGGGCAGAGGAAAAAAGCTGCACACAGCTAGTTCCCAGGAACAGAAGTCCTCCCCTGCCTCTGCAAAATCCACCGCATGATGCTGGGGCTTCCCTGGGGAGTCCGCTCAAGTGGGGGCACGTCTTTGACTTTTCAGCCACATCTGGGTTCATTCACAGGTGGATCCCTGGGCAATAGAAATTGTTTCTCAGGGATACAAGCTGGAATTCGAAGAGGTGCCTCCTCGACGGTTTTTCAAATCGGCTCTACCTGCGGCTAGTTAGTGTTGAATGCAAAACAAAAATTGTATCTTCAACAGGTAGTGGTCAAGGTTCCTCTACTGCAGCAAGGAAAGGGTTATTACTCAACCCTGTTTGTGGTTCCGAAACCGGACGGTTCGGTCAGACCCATTTTGAATTTAAAATCCCTGAACCTATACTTGAAAAGGTTCAAATTCAAGATAGAATCGCTCAGGACGGTTATCGCCAGCCTGGAAGGGAGGGATTTTATGGTTACCCTGGACATAAAGGATGCATACCTTCATGTTCCAATATTTCCTCCTCATCAGGCGTTCCTGAGATTTGCTGTACAAGATTGTCATTACCAATTTGAGACGTTGCCGTTTGGGCTTTCAACGGCCCCGAGGATTTTCACCAAGGTAATGGCGGAAATGATGGTGCTCCTGCGCAAGCGAGGGGTCACAATTATCCCATACTTGGACGATCTCATAAAAGCGAAATCTCGGGAGAAGTTACTGGACAGCGTGTCTCTGTCTTTGAAGGTGTTACAGCAACACGGCTGGATTCTCAATATCCCGAAGTCACAGTTGGTTCCTACAACGCGTCTGACCTTCTTGGGCTTGATTCTGGACACAGACCAGAAGAAGGTTTTTCTTCCAATGGAAAAAGCTCAGGAACTCATGACTCTGGTCAGGAACCTATTGAAGCCAAAACAGGTGTCAGTGCATCACTGCACTCGAGTCCTGGGGAAAATGGTGGCATCGTAAGAAGCCATTCCCTTCAGCAGGTTCTATGCGAGGACCTTCCAATGGGACCTACTGGACAAGTGGTCCGGGTCACATCTACAAATGCATCAGAGGATCACCCTGTCCCCCAGAGCAAGGGTGTCTCTCCTGTGGTGGCTGCAGAGTGCTCACCTCCTAGAGGGTCGCAGGTTCGGCATTCAGGACTGGATCCTGGTGACCACAGACGCAAGTTTCCGAGGTTGGGGAGCAGTCACACAGGGAAGAAATTTCCAAGGTCTTTGGTCGAGTCTAGAGACTTGTCTCCACATCAACATCCTGGAGTTGAGGGCCATATACAACGCCCTACGTCAAGCGGAGGCATTACTTCGCGACAAACCAGTTCTGATTCAGTCGGACAATGTCACGCAGTAGCTCATGTAAACCGCCAAGGCGGCACAAGGAGCAGGGTAGCAATGGTGGAAGCCACCAGGATTCTTCGCTGGGCAGAAAATCATGTAAGCGCACTGTCAGCAGTGTTCATTCCGGGAGTGGACAACTGGGAAGCAGACTTCCTCAGCAGACACGACCTGCATCCGGGAGAGTGGGGACTTCATCAGGAAGTCTTCGCACAGATCGCGGGTCGGTGGGAACTGCCCCAGATAGACATGATGGCGTCCCGTCTCAACACAAAGTTAAAAAATTATTGCGCCAGGTCAAGAGATCCTCAGGCGATAGCTGTAGACGCCCTGGTGACACCGTTGGTGTTTCGGTCGGTCTATGTGTTTCCTCCTCTTCCTCTTATACCCAAGGTGTTGAGAACAATAAGACAAAGAAGAGTGAGAACAATCCTCATTGTTCCAGATTGGCCACGAAGGACTTGGTATCCGGATCTACAGGAATTGCTCACAGAAGATCCGTGGCCTCTTCCTCTAAGACAGGACCTGCTGCAGCAGGGGCCCTGTCTGTTCCAAGACTTACCGCGGCTGCGTTTGACGGCATGGCGGTTGAACGCCGGATCCTAGCGGAAAAAGGTATTTCGGATGAGGTCATTCCTACGCTAATAAAGGCTAGGAAGGACGTGACATCAAAACACTATCACCGAATATGGAGAAAATATGTTTCTTGGTGTGAGGCCAGGAATGCTCCTATGGAGGAATTCCATCTGGGTCGTCTCCTTCACTTCCTGCAAACTGGAGTGAATTTGGACCTAAAATTAGGCTCCATAAAAGTTCAGATTTCGGCCTTATCCATTTTCTTTCAAAAGGAATTGGCCTCTCTACCTGAAGTACAGACTTTTGTAAAGGGAGTACTGCATATTCAGCCTCCTTTTGTACCTCCGGTGGTGCCTTGGGACCTTAACGTGGTGTTAAGTTTCCTTAAGTCACATTGGTTTGAACCACTCAAAACGGTGGAGTTAAAATATCTCACTTGGAAGGTGGTCATGTTGTTAGCCTTGGCTACGGCTAGGCGATTTTTGGAATTGGCGGCTTTATCACATAAAAGCCCCTATCTGATTTTCCATATGGATAGAGCGGAATTGGGGACCCGTCCTCAATTCCTACCTATCCTTTCATTTGAACCAACCTATTGTCGTGCCTGTGGCTACTCGTGACTTGGAGGATTCCGAGTCCCTTGATGTGGTCAGGGCTTTGAAAATTTACGTGGCCAGAACGGCTAGGATCAGAAAAACAGAAGCACTGTTTGTCCTGTATGCAGCCAACAAGGTTGGCGGCCCTGCTTCAAAGCAGACTATTGCTCGCTGGATCTGTAACACGATCCAGCAAGCGCATTCTACGGCAGGATTGCCGTTACCAAAATAGGTTAAGGCCCATTCCACTAGGAAGGTGGGCTCGTCTTGGGCGGCTGCCCGAGGGGTTTCGGCACTACAGCTGTGCCGAGCTGCTACTTGGTCGGGGTCAAACACCTTTGCAAAGTTTTATAAGTTTGATACCCTGGCTGAGGAGGACCTCATGTTTGCTCAATCGGTGCTGCAGAGTCATCCGCACTCTCCCACCCGTTTGGGAGCTTTGGTATAATCCCCATGGTCCTTACCGAGTCCCAGCATCCTCTAGGACGTTAGAGAAAATAAGATTTTAAACCTACCGGTAAATCTTTTTATCGTAGTCCGTAGAGGATGTTGGGCGCCCGTCCCAAGTGCGGACTACTTCTGCAAGACTTGTATATAGTTATTGCTTAAATAAGGGTTATGTTATAGTTTCATCGGTTTTGGACCGAAACTATGTTGTTTTTCATTCTGTTAACTGGCTACTTTAACACAAGTTATACGGTGTGATTGGTGTGGCTGGTATGAATCTTGCCCTTGGATTAACTAAAATCCTTTCCTCGTACTGTCCATCTCCTCTGGGCACAGTTTCTCTAACTGAGGTCTGGAGGAGGGGCATAGAGGGAGGAGCCAGTGCACACCCAGAGTCAAAGTCTTTCTTAAAGTGCCCATGTCTCCTGCGGAGCCCGTCTATCCCCATGGTCCTAACGGAGTCCCAGCATCCTCTACGGACTACGAGAAAAAGATTTACCGGTAGGTTTAAAATCTTATTATTTATATTACTATATTTGTACTATATTAACACGGGTTGGGATTGTTATGTCGGCGGTCGGAATGTCGGAAGTCAGTTGACCGACTGCAGCATCCCGACAGTGAGAATCCCGACAGGAGGAAGATAACTATAGTTTCCTTCTCCCAATGGCTCCCTAACCCTAACCCTACCCTTCCGCAACCTAAACCTAAGCCCCCCTCCCCCACAGCCTAACCTTAACCCTCCCCCTCCCCCCGCCAGCTTACGTGAACTACATGCCGGGAAAGTAGCGATCGAGATTCTGGGTGTCAGTATTCCGGCGCTGAGATTCTGATGTCTTCTTAGCTGTGTCATGATCCCGGCATCGGTATTTTGACAGCCGGGATCCCGGCCACTTACACTACATACTGTAGTGTATTTATTTGTTCTTCTCTCAGATCCCCTGCTATCATTCCAATTCTGCAACACAAAAAATGAATAATGAAATATCATTGCTGTATACCTACGTTTGGACCACCATGTACATTCCTCCTGATACTGTATACCTCCCATCTTGGCTGAAGTGATCGTAGCTGGAGGGAGTAAGGCTAATCCACTGAGGGGATAAAGATTAGCCCATGGAGGGCTTTTTGAGTCTAACCCCTGTATTATTGAACGTGATCATCTATACATTAAGGCATGAGGCAGTATCCAGAGTAACATTATATCTACATAAGGGATGTAGTTATCTGGCCGGCGGTAAGGAGACGCCGGGATCCCACCCCCTCACAATCCCGACAGTCGGCATGCTGATTAACAGGGACTATTCCCACTCGTGGGTGTCCACAACACCTATAGAGTGGGAATAGAACCTGTGTCAAGCCCAGCTCGCCACCAAGCCTACAGTGTGGCGAGCACAGAGAGCCCACAGGGGGCTCCGTTGCTTTACCCCCCCCCCCCCTCTGCGCCGGGCATCTAAAAGCCAGGAACCTAATGTCAGTATGGTGACCTCCTGATTGTGTGCCACATGAACCCCGCCCCTACAGAGAACCTGGCGAATCAGATAAGAGTAGCACAAATTATCTCAGCTCCACTGTCATATCAGAATGAATAGAATTGCAAACCTATGCATGAAAGATGCATTAATGAGGCATGTGTTATGCTTGATGAATACTTAAATAATGTAAAAAGCTAATTGCAAATGTACAAAATAACTATATCACACTGTAATAAAAAGGTATTTTATAACAACAGGAACAACAGAAATAGATATACCAAATAAATGTAGGGAGGGGTCATATTTTACGGATTTTATAATGGAATATTATTTGATTAAACAAATTCTTTGATAATATTTCACATTAGTGTTTTGTGTACAATAAAACATAGTAATTTGCACACAAGGGCATTAGATTGCAATTTATTACTCTGGCCTTCCATTACCTTTTGTGTGTTCCCACCTTGGCCAAAATGTACTAAGATTTCGAGTTTGTCCGATTTGTGTGTTTTTTTTCTAAGTCCCAATCCGGGAATTCACTAAGCACCAATCTCGGCAGTGTTTTGACTATTCGTAATGGTTTGATTAGCAAAGTTCAGAAATACGAATAAATAGACCATCGGTCCAACGCGGCAGTTATTTCATACAATACGGGAATTCACTATTCATTCGTATTTGAGTGTTAGTTTCTGAGTGCTCAATTGCGGTCGTATTTTTTTGCGATTCGGTAAAAAAAGCGGCAAAAAAATAGACCTGCTTTTTCAATCATGTTTACATGTGTTGCAACTCCAAAATCAATCACACCTGAATACGGATGCCTATAAAAGGATGTTAGGGCCAATTCAATCCACCTACAATCAGAAATGGCAGCAGGACTGTGGACCAGTGATATTTTGTGTGCTGTGGGATTCCTCAGACTCAGACATCAGCCTGTAAGTAACCAGGGCCAACAAACTGAACATGGTCAGCAGGTTGTACAGGTTCCGCGGAGGCTGCGCAGGCCTCGTTTTTTTAGGGGGCGTTTAAACTTGAACGCATTGTCCGATGATATGGTTATACAGATGTTCCATCTAAATCGTAACAACATTTTCCATCTGTATGACCTTGTCAAACTGGGCCTAGACCCTGAGACAGCACGCTCTCGCTCTGTCTCAGGCCTGCACAAACTCCTGGCTGTGTTGCACTTTATGGCTACTGGCAGCTTTCAGGCTGTGTCTGGGGATGTCATAGGAATCTCACAGCCCTCATTTTCCAGAATATGAACACAGGTGATGTATACCTAACTACCTCTTCTGTTTTTTGTTTGTTTTAATTTCTCGGTGGCCAGTTCTGTCCTAAAATCTCATGTTTATTGTTCTTTCAAATATACACACAGGTGTTGGGTGTTTTGCAGCCCCACATCGATGCCTCAATCTGCTTCCCTACCCAGGAGTCTCAGTGGCATGCCGTCAGGGTAGATTTCTATGAGCTGGCTGGCATGCCCAATGTGCTTGGAGCCATAGATTGCACACACATTCAGCTGAGACCACCTAGGGGCAGGCAGCACATATATACTAATCGCCATTTCGAACACTCCACAAATGTGCAGGTGGTTTGTGATGCATATCTCAAAATAATGAGTGTTGTTGCTGGTTACCCTGGGGGCTGCCATGACTCCTTCATCCTCAGTCAGTCATCCCTCTTTGATAAGTTTGAGGATGGACAAATGCCAGATGGATGGCTGCTGGGTATGTAATTTGATATGTGTAGGCCTGCGTATACTTTGTCCAAATACAGGGGCAGATGTATTAACCTGTAGAAGGCATAAGGTAGTGAGAAACCAGTGATATGGGCAAGGTGATAAAGGCACCAGCCAATCAGCTCCAATATGTAAATGTACATTTAGGAGCAGATTGTCCGCTGCCTTTATTACCTTGCACATATCACTGGTTTATCACTTCCTTATGCCTTCTACAGGTTAATACATCTGCCCCACAGTGTGTTACTTATGTGTTGCTGTATCTTAACATGAATCACGTTACTATATCTGTCTTTTAGGTGATGGAGGATAAGGCTGTTTCTCTTGGCTTCTAACTCCATTGTCCCGACCTGATACCCCTGCTGAACACAATTACAATAATGCACATAAGTCCACGCGGAATGTGATAGAAAGATGTTTTGGTGTGCTGAAATCTAGGTTTCGGTGTCTGGATAAGTCTGGTGGCCTTTTGTTGTATAGTCCCTCCAAGGTGACTCAAATTGTATACTGCTGCTGCTTTCTTCATAACATGTGTTTGCAACAACATCTGCTACATGTTGAGGAGGAGGAGGAGGAGGATGAAGAAAGCAGCCAGCAAGCAGAGGAATTAGAGACATCTGGTGATACTTGGAGTACAGATGTAGGGAGGCAGGTTAGGCAAGAGCTCATCACTCGCTATTTCTAAGGTAAGTTTGTTTTGCTTATTTCATTTGTTGTGTAATCATAAATAGATGTTGGGCCATTTTTAGTGTAAAAACCATTACTCAGAATGTGTCTGTCTCCTTGAGACATACAAACATACCCTCGCTTTATGCAAAACAAATGTCGCATGTGTCTTGTGTTTTTTTTACAAAATCTAAACAACAGATTATGAGTGGCATGCATTAAGTCTGGATAAGAGTTCGTAAACTTGCACTGATAATTTATTACAAGCACACATAATCCACATAGTAATTTATTTAGTATTTTACTTTATGATTGTGTTGGACATCCTAATGCACAGGTTCTCAAACTCGGCCCTCAGGACCACACACAGTGCATGTTTTGCAGGTAACCCAGTAGAAGCACAGGTGTATGAATCACTCACAGACACATTTTAAAAGGTTCACAGGTGGAGCTAATTATGTCACTTGTGATTCTGTGAGGAGACCTGCAAAACATGCACTGTGTGGGGTCCTGAGGGCTGAGTTTGAGAACCTGTGTTCTAAATAAACAGTCCTCAACATATAATATGTTAGCCTTGAGGAATACATGTGTCCCTATGTGTGATGCTCCATCATATTTAAGGGACACAAACTTACTCTCATCAAAAATAATTTATTTTTTAATGTTTGCTGCAGTAAACTTGCTGATTTGTAAGGAAATACACAGTTTGCCACATATATACATTATTATCCATATTATTTGTGTTTTGGTTTAGATTTTTTTGGGGGTTTCTGCATCATGTGTCATAACATTATTACTAATTTTTAACACACACAAACATGGCCCAACAAAAATGACATTCATTTTGGCAATGAATTATCTCAATTCAATGGCAACATATTAAAAGCTTTTTACGCAACTCAATTGTGTTATTCTTGCAATGTTGTATAGAGAAGAAAGGTAAAATAGTTAACAATCACATTGTAATTTGGATTGGCTGCAGGATATGAGAAATATTGGAATCTAAATCTAAAGGGGATAGTTCCGCAACAGGTTGGTTCTAACAGACATTTGACCAAGATTAGATCTAAGTCTGTAACCGACTTTAAACTAATGATGTACACCAAGTGTACTTGACCAATTATACGTCGGTGGTGCTCCCAGAGTCAGTAAGTTTAGGTAGCAAAGCGAAAGAGGAGAAAGACTCTATGTTGGGGCACTCTTTATTGAAAAATCGACACTAAAACTTAACTTTTAATAAACATAATAAAATATGGTGACTCAAAATAATAGTGATCAAATATATAAGAACGCCTAGGTGAAAAATACTTGTAATTTGTACGTTACACTGGGAATCCTGTCTATAATGTAAGACAGGTTATATTTAAATCCCAGAGGGAAAATCTGTCGGTTGGATTTCTCCGTGTTACGAATGCTAAAGAAAAAAAGATGCAATATAGTCGAAAAAATGTTGCCTATAAAGGTCCTTCAGCACCTACAGCTCTAGATTGAGGCAGTGGTGTTCACCAAAAGGCTTTTGTTGCGATGGTTGTTACGTCATAATCCTTTTTGCAGCAAGCAAAAAAGGACTGAGAGTACAAAATTAATGTTGAGTATAGGTGTGTGCTAAAAGGAAGTGTAATCTATTCAGCAATCACGTAATGTAATGTTTAATTAAGAAATAATGAAAGAAAAGATGGAATCAAAAAGAAGGGGTGTCTTACTTCTGCTGTTCAGCTGGGTTGTTTACTGCACCTGGTATTCGCTGCTGGTCCCCCAGGCAGTTACTGACCAGGCCTGCCACAGATTAGCTTCCAAGATCAGACGAGATCAGGCGTATTCTGTGGAGTATGGCCGTAATCTGCTGAATGAGAGAGTATGACTACCAAGATGCTTCTGCTGTCCAGGTTAGTGGATGAGAGAGCATTGAAAATATGCAAAGTACAAATGCTATACAGAAGGGAGATATGCACTATATATCGAACATGAATGTTTGGTAATGTTAAACTGGTATTATCGCTGTAAAGACTCTAATTTCTAGGGTGTTACCAGTGTTTGTAATCCACACTGATATTTGTCTGGTGAGTCAAACAGCCAGAAAAAGGGGAAAGAAAAAACCATAGCTCTGTAGTAGTATTTAACAGGTATTGCTGCTGTAAAGACTTAAATTTCTATGGTATTACCAATGTTAATGATCCACAAAGAAGCAAGCAGTCAAAATGGAGAGGATCTTATCAATAGGTGTTTTTTTTCCTCCAATTTTAGGTAGAATAAAATTTACCCCATAGAAGCTAAAGCTAATTAGAGTTCACAGCACAATTCTGAACTAATGCTTGTTGGCACCATATAGCTTTTCTAAACAAAATTGTTTAACTGATATAAATAGCAGATATTGAGCTGATGACATTAATAAATTTGTCTCTAATACAGAGGAAGAAAAATATCTGCTGACAGAATTAATATATTTGCAAAATTATCATTACATCACTGTAACACAATTGTAGTGCTGATATTATATATTAACATATAAGGCAAGCAAATAGGTAGATGAATAGCAGAATCAAAGTAAAAAAGAAATGAGAGCAAAAGATTTTTTTGATGTATGGTAAAAGATAAGGGAAAAAGCTTACGGCCCCAATGGGCACTTACTAAATCGATATGTCCCTTATGTGGGATTTTACAAACATAAGGGACATATCGATTTAGTAAGTGCCCATTGGAGCCGTAAGCTTTTTCCCTTATCTTTTACCATACATCAAAAAAATCTTTTGCTCTCATTTCTTTTTTACTTTGATTCTGCTATTCATCTACCTATTTGCTTGCCTTATATGTTAATATATAATATCAGCACTACAATTGTGTTACAGTGATGTAATGATAATTTTGCAAATATATTAATTCTGTCAGCAGATATTATTTTTCTTCCTCTGTATTAGAGACAAATTTATTAATGTCATCAGCTCAATATCTGCTATTTATATCAGTTAAACAATTTTGTTTAGAAAAGCTATATGGTGCCAACAAGCATTAGTTCAGAATTGTGCTGTGAACTCTAATTAGCTTTAGCTTCTATGGGGTAAATTTTATTCTACCTAAAATTGGAGGAAAAAAAACACCTATTGATAAGATCCTCTCCACTTAGACTGCTTGCTTCTTTGTGGATCATTAACATTGGTAATACCATAGAAATTTAAGTCTTTACAGCAGCAATACCTGTTAAATACTACTACAGAGCTATGTTTTTTTCTTTCCCCTTTTTCTGGCTGTTTGACTCACCAGACAAATATCAGTGTGGATTACAAACACTGGTAACACCCTAGAAATTAGAGCCTTTACAGCGATAATACCAGTTTAACATTACCAAACATTCATGTTCGATATATAGTGCATATCTCCCTTCTGTATAGCATTTGTACTTTGCATATTTTCAATGCTCTCTCATCCACTAACCTGGACAGCAGAAGCATCTTGGTAGTCATACTCTCTCATTCAGCAGATTACGGCCATACTCCACAGGATACGCCTGATCTCGTCTGATCTTGGAAGCTAATCTGTGGCAGGCCTGGTCAGTAACTGCCTGGGGGACCAGCAGCGAATACCAGGTGCAGTAAACAACCCACCTGAACAGCAGAAGTAAGACACCCCTTCTTTTTGATTCCATCTTTTCTTTCATTATTTCTTAATTAAACATTACATTACGTGATTGCTGAATAGATTACACTTCCTTTTAGCACACACCTATGCTCAACATTAATTTTGTACTCTCAGTCCTTTTTTGCTTGTTGCAAAAAGGATTATGACGTAACAACCATCGCAACAAAAGCCTTTTGGTGAACACCACTGCCTCAATCTAGAGCTGTAGGTGCTGAAGGACCTTTATAGGCAACATTTTTTCGACTATATTGCATCTTTTTTTCTTTAGCATTCGTAACACGGAGAAATCCAACCGACAGATTTTCCCTCTGGGATTTAAATATAACCTGTCTTACATTATAGACAGGATTCCCAGTGTAACGTACAAATTACAAGTAATTTTCACCTAGGCGTTCTTATATATTTGATCACTATTATTTTGAGTCACCATATTTTATTATGTTTATTAAAAGTTAAGTTTTAGTGTCGATTTTTCAATAAATATTGGAATCTAAAAAGTGTAATGATTATAAAAAAATCAAGTGGTATGGTTACTTCCTGCTAACATGTATGTGCAGCTCCAACAACATTTCCCTCCTCCAAAAATAAACAAAGATGGTAAAGAATAAATGTGCGTACAAATTTGATGCTGTTGTGTGTAGCACTTATAATTAATGATGTTGTATAAATTGTCAAGGAGCTAAGTGTTATATATATTTGGCCAAACATACACTTACTAACTATTTTGAATTACTTCTCAGAAATGTTAAATTTGTTGTTTTGTTTTATTTTTTTTGGGCGCCTGCTTGTCCTGCCCTTTGCCAATAGCACTGTCATGTTGTCGTGCTCTAGTGGAGCGTCTTGGTGGTGATGAGACTGGCGTGATATTTGGAGTAGTCGTACCAGAACTGCTGCTTGTTTGCTGTTGGTGCATGGATCTGAGTGTTTCATTCTGGTTAGTGAGGGTGGCATTGAGTTCACGTGTAGCAGCATTTTGATTGTCTACAATTCGGAATAAACTTTCATTAATCTTTTGATTGTTTTGAAAAATGTTCATATAACTTTGCTGTTGTCTGTGCTGTTCTTCCATTAGTCTGTGCTGTTCTTCCATTATGCGCTGTAAGTTGTCCATGACCTGTGTAATGTCTGTACGCATGAGTTCCATGGTATTGCCAATTCTGGTTGTTTGTTCATTTTGTCTACTCAGATTTCTGGTGATTCTTCTGAAGTGACATCGTAGGCTTGCAAACATTTGTGTCTGCCTACGCAGGCAATCTTAATTAGTGGCCTGCTGTCTAGTCCAAATGGTCCAAAACACCTGATCAGGGCCTTGTGTTACTGGTGTTGTTGGGCTGTGTTGTGGTGGTGGTATGCTTTGCTGTGGTGGTGTACTCACAGGTGCTGGGGGGCTGATTCCTTGGCTTAATGGCTGCATTTCTAAGATGATTGTCTCCTCCATGTCACTGTGTTGCAGTTGTTGCGGAGGGATGCTGTTACCAGGACTAGAAGCTGAAATGTATAAAAATTCGCCGTTAGCTATCCATATGTTTGATAAATGAAAACAAATCACTACACATGGAACACATGTCATTCACTGTTGCTTTCAGATATTCTGCCTAGCAACATCATCACTCTTAACTTAAATACATACATATGCCTGTTTGTGGCAAATGTTTCTGGTTACTTAATTGTGAAAGCAAACACTTTAGTTTTATTGTAGATCAGACATACTCCAACATTAAAACACATTGTAACCCATAATGTGTTACCTTATAGCTTTTCTCAAACAAACATAGTAATGTTTTTATATGTATTTGGCAATGTGAGCTCAAACACACATGATAAAATTTGAAAATCAACCTTACTATTTGCATAAATTAAACATGAGTTTCTGTTGCAGCATCTTACACACAATATGCTACTGTATGCCTCAAGTGGACATACATATCTTTACTGGATGTGGACAAGGCCATTTTGTTTGGATTCCATTTCATGTTTTACTTACTTCGGTAATTATTTAAATTTTTGATGTGTTTTTACTTAATGCGGTTAAGAAAAAGTTTGTTAACGATCTGAAATTGTGTACATTTATTTCAGTTTGATACTCAAAATCAAGATTAGGGGAGTGTGGATGACGTCTTGGAGGTGTGTCCAAAATTTGGAGTGGGGGTACCGAACATATTGTGGATAATCTTCGTGGCGGGGTAGCCTGCTGTGGTTGGCCCTGGACATCAGCCCTTGCTTTCTTTGCTGCCACAGGCTTTTTGTGGTGGTGTCTTCCAGAAGTCCCACTTCTGCTGCTCCAGACTTCTTTTGATGGACCTATTAATGAAAGTTAAATTTTGTTATGCCCATTCCTTTACAAACATACCCTATACTACAATGGACACTTTACCTGCTTCCGCAGCGTCATCATCCTCAGATGTGATGGGAGTTACTGGAGGACGAGTAGTACTGCTTTTTTCAAAACTGTAAAAAAAAAAAAATGTATTCATGCTATTGTTGATACATCCACCCATTATGCTTATAAACATTTATTCTTTAAGAAATGCTTGCTTTATTTTTCAGAAAAACATAATGACCGGAAACCAAAAAACCACTACATAAAACAACAAACATTGTCCAATAGCCATATGCACTATGGAAAGTTCAACACAGGAAAACATGTACAGGACACTGACATAGGCCACAAGTAAAAATACATACATTAACAACCAAAAACACACACATCTTAATTTTGTAATGAAAGGAAAAATATTACAGATGCAATATAGAAATTGCTGTGTGATGTGGCACTCCAAACACACATTACCACTATATGAGCCAAAAAAAAAAAACACAAATAAATAAATTAGACTGCAGTGTTGTGTCACGGTACAAATACAAACTCAAACTGAACAAACAAATAGTGGTTTTTATTTTAAAAAATATTAGATTCTGTAATAATGACATTACACATGTAAGTGGTTTCCAAACCACTTTCCACTACTCCAGCCTCTAACATGACAACCACTGTTTTGGAAACATTGCACATGGATAACCTAAATATAAAACATAGGCCAAATTAAACATCCAAAAATGTCCAAAAGGAAAACATTATTGCAGGACAATTCAATGACACACCAAACTACACATGCAAAATATACTGGAAAAAAACACATGACATACAATAAAGTAAGATGTTACATTGGCTTTTGTATAAAACATTAAGAAAAAACAATGTATTTGCTGACACACACTTGAAGATGGGTGTCATATGCAACGTGACATGACACAATATTTAAAAAAAAAAAAAACACAAAAATAAGGTCATAGAATGTTAATGCAAATACACATGCTCACCTATCTGAATCCCGGGCATGGGTTGCAGAGACTACTTCAGGAGGTATTACACTCCGCATGGGCTCCTCATACTCCAGATATCTTGCAATATAGGGCTGCCCACCATCGGTTTTTCGAGCCGACTTCGCCTCCTTGGCCATTTTGGACTTGACACGTCGCTTTATGTCATAGTACCGTTTGCGGCACGTGTCCTCCGTCCGCTTGACCTCCCCCTCACTATTGACAGCAGCAACAACTTTCGCCCACAACACCGTCTTCCTCCGTGTTGGCACCTTGGCGGACTCAGGCCCAAATAGCTGCCGCTGTTACTTCATCAGCTCACGCACCAATGCCACATTTTCAGCAAAACTAAACTTGACATTCCACCCAGTCTTAGTAGTGGTGCGTGGCTGCGAAGCTGTCTGACTGTCACTATCACTGTCACTTGAGGCAGCTGCAGCAACCTCACCCACCTCCTCCACCTCACTAACACTCACCTCCTCCACCTGACCGACCTCCTCCCCCTCACTCACACCCTCCACCTCACCCACCTCTGAGTCACACATAATTGTGTGTCTAAACACTTAACAAAGGAAAAAAACAAAAACTACACACTCCTCCACAACTCTCACACACACACACACACACACACACACACACACACACACACACACACACACAAACACTGACAAGGGACTATAAAGAATAAAAACTTGGACCAAAAATGAGACAAAACCACAAAAAACAAGACTACAAGAATGACAAGACGACTTACAAACACAATACCACACTCAGAAATCGATACCAACACTCCTCACCAAAACACTAATTCACCTACCTCCACAGCACAACCTCCCTCCTCCTCACCACTAACTAAACCCACGAGGTGCGGACGGTTTGGGGCGTATTTATATGGTTGTGCACAGACACTCCTACCATCTGAAACACAACCAATCACAAACGGGGATGAAAATCGAAACTAAAAGTGAAAATGCGGCCGGGGTCTTAAAAAAACCCTGCCGCGTTTAACTTAGAAAAAATACCGGTAAAAACAACCAAAAGACGTACGCAAATGACAATGACGGCCGAGAATGGTCCAAAAAAACCCGACTGGCATCGACATCGGAAAACACGAAAAGCATAAAGTCGACTGCTTCGTAACTTGGCGTATATAGTTTCAAAAAGTTGCATGAAAATGCACCCGATACAAGACAAGTTTAAACACTGCACAATCCGACACAAACACGAATATTAGTAAATATTGGCCCTTGTCTTATCCTGTGTACGTCATCCATGTGCAGTAACACTTGCTCATGTGATGTGATCACTGAGGTAAAGGGACATACATTTTTTATAATGAAGGCTATCTGTTTGAATTCTTGTGTTCGGGCACAATCACACCTATAGCTGTTAAATAGATTGTGTTGACTCTTCCCCATCATCTGAATTTAATGGTTCTCTGCACTCTGTTAAACACTTTATGATACATATATACAGTACAAAGATAATTGACTGAAACAGACATTATATGGGTCCTTCGAGTGGTTATTAGCTGTCCTAGTTATAGGAAAACAAAACAAACTGAGATTATCTCTTGTATTTTTAAATAAAAAATATGGGTGGTATAGACGGTGTAATGGTTAGCATTACTGCCTCACAGCACTGAGGTCATGGGTTTGATTCCCACCACGGCCCTTGCTGCGGAAGGTAAATTCTCTTTCCTTTGCTTGCGTGGGTTTCCTCTGGGTACCATGTTTTCCTCACACAATCCAAAAATATACTGGCAGTTTAATTGACTCCCAACAAAAATGAATCCTAGTGTGTAAGTGTGTGCCTTGTACTGTATATGGGCAGACTATATGGGTCAAGTGGTTCTTATCTGCCATCAAATTCTATATTTAAATACTGGTCAGAATACATAGTGAATACTATTAACTAGCTGCATAATAAACCTAATTTAGTAGTCTATTTAGAATATATGAATTCTGTCTTATTCTAACAATTATTTAAGAACTAGAGCTGCATGCAAGTACTGCCATGAAAGTCTACTATAATGTGTGCTCTAAGTTAGGCAAAATGACAAGGATATATAACTACCTCAACAGGAGCAGAGGTGTAGCATGAGCCATGGCACCCCTTCCTGCACACCACCATGCACCCATCCTGCACACCAACATGTCCCCCTCCCAGGGCCGAAACTAGGATTTTCAGCGCCCGGGGCAAGGCAGTCATTTGGCACCCCTCACCACCACCACCCCACCCCCCACAAATAAAAAAATACAGAAATAAAATAAAACAGATTGTAATAAAAATACAAATTAACAGAAAAAATATAAAACGGCATGGGTGTATGGCAGGTGTATAATATACAGCAATGAGTACACTACCATCCCTCTATCACAGACACTAGTGCAGCATATGATAGGAGGACTGTACACTGACAGTGCATGGAGGCAGCTGCAGCCAGGCATGGGTGTACGGTGCAATTAACTGACCTGGAGATGCTTCTCATTACACGGCAGGTGTGCCTGTACCACCGGCTGGAACTTGTAGTCCCCCTCCCGTGTGTTATATAATGCACGAATGCGGCAGCTGCCTACCTCTGGCCCTGGGTGTCTCTCCTTACGCTGGTTGCACAGGCAAGTGGAGCAGTCATCACCCACAGCCGACTGCTGTTCACCGCACCCGGCTCTTCCTGCACTCCTGCTCGCTGCACACGAAGCCCGGAGCGAGCCCGGGGCAGCCGGTGCTGATTGGCTGCTGTCATCACCCAGGCCCGGGGCGTCACTGCGGAGGCGTCGGCTCTCCCAGGTAGCGGCTGACAGTCAGTGCCCGGTACTTGGCTGGCCGTGGCGGCGTGTAAACTGTGCGCCAGTCTCAGCGGTTTATTCAGTCCAGTGCGTCCGGCTCCTTACAGCCGCAGGGGGAGCCCGGTGTTAAGGCATTAAAGTGACTGTCCTGGCGCCCCCTCTGATCAAGCACCCGGGTCACATGCCCCCCTAGCCCCCCCCCTAGTTGCGGCCCTGCCCCCTCCTACACACCAAAATGATCCCATCTGCATACCCACATGCCCTCCTCCTGCACACCAACATGCTCCGTAGTGTACTTCAACATGCCCCCTTCCTGCACACCAAAATGATCCCATCTGCATACCCACATGCCCTCCTCCTGCACACCAACATGCTCCGTAGTGTACTTCAACATGTCCCCCTCCTACACACCAAAATGATCCCATCTGCATACCCACATGCCCTCCTCCTGCACACCAACATGCTCTGTAGTGTACTTCAACATGCCCCCTTCCTGCACACCAAAATGATCCCATCTGCATACCCACATGCCCTCCTCCTGCACACCAACATGCTCCGTAGTGTACTTCAACATGCCCCCTTCCTGCACACCAAAATGATCCCATCTGCATACCCACATGCCCTCCTCCTGCACACCAACATGCTCCGTAGTGTACTTCAACATGCCCCCTTCCAGCACACCAAAATGATCCCATCTGCATACCCACATGCCCTCCTCCTGCACACCAACATGCTCCGTAGTGTACTTCAACATGCCCCCTTCCTGCACACCAAAATGGTCCCATCTACATACCCACATGCCCTCCTCCTGCACACCAACATGCTCCGTAGTGTACTTCAACATGTCCCCCTCCTACACACCAAAATGATCCCATCTGCATACCCACATGCCCTCCTCCTGCACACCAACATGCTCCGTAGTGTACTTCAACATGCCCCCTTCCTGCACACCAAAATGATCCCATCTGCATACCCACATGCCCTCCTCCTGCACACCAACATGCTCCGTAGTGTACTTCAACATGCCCCCTTCCTGCACACCAAAATGATCCCATCTGCATACCCACATGCCCTCCTCCTGCACACCAACATGCTCCGTAGTGTACTTCAACATGCCCCCTTCCTGCACACCAAAATGATCCCATCTGCATACCCACATGCCCTCCTCCTGCACACCAACATGCTCCGTAGTGTACTTCAACATGCCCCCTTCCTGCACACCAAAATGGTCCCATCTGCATACCCACATGCCCTCCTCCTGCACACCAACATGCTCCGTAGTGTACTTCAACATGCCCCCTTCCTGCACACCAAAATGATCCCATCTGCATACCCACATGCCCTCCTCCTGCACACCAACATGCTCCGTAGTGTACTTCAACATGTCCCCCTCCTACACACCAAAATGATCCCATCTGCATACCCACATGCCCTCCTCCTGCACACCAACATGCTCCGTAGTGTACTTCAACATGCCCCCTTCCTGCACACCAAAATGATCCCATCTGCATACCCACATGCCCTCCTCCTGCACACCAACATGCTCCGTAGTGTACTTCAACATGCCCCCTTCCTGCACACCAAAATGACCCCATCTGCATACCCACATGCCCTCCTCCTGCACACCAACATGCTCCGTAGTGTACTTCAACATGCCCCCTTCCTGCACACCAAAATGGTCCCATCTGCATACAGGCTATTAGAAGCTTTTTACTCCAGGATGACGATCTGAGTGAGGCCAGATTGGAGTTTGTTTTGGATGCTATCACTTTCACGCTCACTCATAATTATTTCACTTTTAATACACAATATTATTTACAAATCCTAGGTACCGCCATGGGCACCAAGTTCGCCCCAAGCTTTGCCAACTTATACATGGGCCGTTTTGAGGAAGATCTCATTTGGTCTGGCTCACACGGGGCGAACTTGGTGCTATATGGCAGGTACATCGATGATATGTTTTTTATTTGGGAGGGGGATTTGAGTTCGGCTTCATCTTTTGTGAAGAGTCTAAATACAAATAATTTTGGACTAAGACTCACTAGCACGATACACGATACAAAGATTTCCTTTCTGGATATTGCCATAGAAATTAAAGATGGTAACATAACAACTTCGACCTTTAAGAAAGAGGTCGATAGTAATAAGTTCCTAAATTATTCTAGTTGTCATCATCAACCATGGCTAAGAAATATACCAAAAAGCCAATACATGAGGCATAGACGAAACTGCTCAGATATTGTGGATTATGATCAACAAGCTTATGACCTCACTACTGCACTCCTTGAACAGAAGTACCCTGTGGACATTCTAGATAAAGCAAGAGAACAGGCTAGAAATGCCGATAGAAATGTTCTTCTTTCTCCGAAAAAAAGTAGTAACTCTAAAGAAAATACTGAACTTAGGTTCATTACAAAATTTAATTCAAGCTCCAGAGAAATCAAACAGTTGCTAAGGAAGAATATGTCCTTATTGAAAGCGGACAAAATATTAGCACCAATGTTGGAAGCGGAACCTCAGATAGTGTTCAAAAGGGCACGGAATCTGCAGAGCTTCTTGACACCAAGTCACTATGTGGGTTCCGCTCCAGCAGAAAAATCAGGGCAAATGTGGCTTAATTCGGCCCCCGTCAAAAAAGGTTGCTTTAGATGTGGACGGGCGGGTTGTATGACCTGTAAACATCTGGAGCACAGGAGTACTTATTTTCACTCGACTACCTATAATACTGATTTCGAGATTAAAAGTCGTATTGACTGTAATACCACATATGTAGTTTATTTGATAACCTGCATATGTGGTGTGCAATATGTAGGAAGAACAACTCGAAAGCTCAACATAAGATTTTTAGAACATAGGCGAAATATAGTGAAAGGAGTTAAAACACATAGTTTGTCTAGGCATTTTCAACAAAAACATATGGGCAAAATAGATGGTTTGAAGCTACAGGGCATTGAACATATACCTATTACAGTCAGAGGTGGAGATAGATTTAATCGCCTCTGTAGGAGAGAGGCATTCTGGACATTTTCATTGGGTTCATTATCTCCTCTGGGGCTCAATGATAACATAGAAATGAATAACATATGAATTAGGTGGGTAGTAACTGGTTAATTTTACAAACTAAGTCTCCTCTTTCCTATTTCTCCTTTATAATAAGAATATAAAAATTTTATTCACTCTCTTTTTCTTTTTAGTATCTATTCTCCCTTCTCTTCTCTTTTTACATGTCCTCCAACCTGCTCTGGATATAGTTTTATCCTGTTGATTTATGAAACCATTGGAGTAGAAATATCTATCATAACTAAATGGGTGCTAGTCCTATGGGGGATATAAGAACTAAAATCTCAATGTAAGATAGATAAAGCAAGTGTATAATTTAGAATAAAATATGAATTTATGAAAATAAAAATTGTGTTGGGGACGGAGCGGGACTTGAACCCAGGTCTGCTGGATGAATCGGAGGCTCTCTCCACCAGGCTAAACCCTGGGTGAATAATGAGAGGAGAACTGTGGATCCACTTATCCTCTATATTGATAGAATAAGATCAACTATATAAATTCTCACGTGTTGTCATTTTTAAACTATTAAATGTTCTTCTAATGAAAGCTATATGTGATTGATTATACAAAGTATATTAATTGTTGGATATGAATATAAGATAGAATGTTTTTTATTTGTTGAATGTAATATATTTAACTAGCCATAAAGAAACGTTCATGCATATACACCTGAAGCACACCTGTTCCTTATAATGAATAGGAACATGCGATTGGAGGAGACTCTGTTTAAATAAGGGTGTCCTATACAGGTGGCTATCTTCTGAGGAAACCGTTAGAATATCACAACGGAGAAACGCGTTAAGAGTGCCATACTCTTGTGCTTTTTAAAAATCCACTTGGGACTCTGATACGGACCACACCGTCGCAGGAGCTGGTGATCTGTGAGGTCCGGCAGCCATCCATCTGTGTACCTGCAATCCGGAGGTGAGAAGCATTGCGGCCCCAGCGGGTTTAAAGTCCGGCGGCACGTCTATCTAACCCCCCCCCCTACCAACTACATCATACGATCTCCGGCAGAGAGAAGTTGGACGCACACTGGGGGATAAAAAAGGGGAGTGTGAGCGATACGTGGCCGTGGCTGGGAGCTCTCATCGCGGTCTGCTTCATCTGACTCCAGCGGACGGAACTGCACAGGAAAAACAGAGCTAATAGCGGTGGCAGGCTACGGCTCCGAGTGGCTCACAAGTAACGGGGAAAGTCCACACCCGGTCCGCAGTGAGGTGAGAAACATTGCTTGAGATAAACTACAAAATCTATTTCTGCAATTTTGATGTAACACTTAGTTAAGCGAATTTATGCTCATCAAAATTAATCAGCATACGTGAAACCTACAGATGAATGGCCTTTCAGAGTAAAATTTAATTAATGCTGCAGCATGTATTCATTCTAAATACCACGGTTCTATTTTACGAGTGATTCTTTCATGTGTGGGACATAACTACAAAGTATCAAGTTGAATAAACACAAAAGGGACTTTGGAAACTGAGTTTGATACTGAGTGGCAGCTGTCACCAAAATTAAATCTATGGACTAAGTGGATTCAATATTGACGGATGATTAACGATCTACATGTGTTAGCAGTATAATGAATACAGATTGAGTGGTTTAACTAGCATTTTAGTAATATATGCATGTATTAATAATATAAAAGGAAAAAAACTTTTTAGGATTTTTAAATTGTAATAAAACTATATAAAACTTTATGCGCTCTCTCCCTCTATATCTATTCTTTAGCCATGTTTAAATTTTGGTAATACTTCAGATTACCAAGTGGGAGCTGCTTGTAGTCTTATACTATTTAATGTTTTTTTTTTGACTAGTATAATATATTAGAAAAGCACTTTGCGCCCGAACTAATATAGACACACAGCAGTGTTAAAAATCTTTTGTTCCACGTCTGTGTGTCTATATATAATTTTAGTAATTGCATCTGCATACCCACATGCCCTCCTCCTGCACACCAACATGCTCCGTAGTGTACTTCAACATGCCCCCTTCCTGCACACCAAAATGGTCCCTCCTGCACTTCAGATTAGTCCCCACATGGCACATTTTACTTACTTAATTTGCCTGGAGTGCTGTCAGCTACACAGAACCTACTTGGAACACCATTAGCCGGTAACCTTCCTTGTAGTATGGCTACAGCACTCACATGACCATATCAACAGGACATAATCTGATTGGGAACCACTAGGGCTAATTCCCCTCATCTGTGGTGTGTTAACAACTGTGGAGGGTAAAAATGTGTACCTGAGATGGCACAACCCAGCTTACCATGATGCCAGGAGCATGAGCTTCACCTGCTCTGCCCATGCCATGCGCCTGCACAAGAGTAAAAGTTGCACTTTTCATAAAAGATGCAATTGGAAGTACACTATAATTAAGACAGAGTTGTTCATGTAGATTTGGATGCATTTTGTGCAGTATCTTGAGTCTGATGCATCTCAAGATATGTCTAACTCAGCAAAACTGTAACCTCTGTATCTGGTTCACACTAGGACTTGTCACTTGAAGGTAAAACTAATGTTACAGTGCCCAATATTTACACAGTGAGCCTGAACCTGACTCGGACAGATCTCTCCTCATAGATGCAAATTACAATAAAATGCATGCACAATAGCATAATTACACATTTAATTTTTATGTGATTTTGTTGTCAGCACATTCAACTATGTAAAGAACAAAGTATTTAATAAGAATATTTCATTCATTCTAGGATCTAGGATGTGTTATTATAGTGTTCCCTTTATTTTGTGAGCAGTGTATATATATATATATATATATATATATATATATATACATATCACATGCACAGTAGCTGGCACTCGCTGAATCCATATAACTATAGCGTATCCAGGTGCCCTCACATGCTGGTATCCCCAGCAAAATGTACACAGCAAGCAGGTGCGGCACTCAGGAAAAATGACAAGCTCAACAAAGTTGTATATCAACGTTTCGGTGTATTACCGTCTTCAGGATATAAAGTACAAACAAACAAAGTCTTACCTTAAATTGCTACCTCACCCAGTAAACAGCAGGCAGTGTCTGACGCGTTTCCACGGCCGCCGCCGGACCGGAAGCGGGGCGCAGCTCACGTCAGAATCACCCACAACAGCATGTCCGCACTTCGGCTGTGCGGCGCATGCTCGTGACATCACCATCACCATAACAACCATAATGTACACAACAACATCACTGGAAGAAAGAATGACATAGCGTGTGATATAATCATATATGCAAAATGTATCCTTGCTTAAATTAGGTGCATCGAGCAATGATTATTCAATGATGTTCCACATATTATACCAAAGCAAGCATATTCTTGAGATTTTAGAGATTTTATATGAACATGGACCATGTGATTGTTTCATTAAGTCCACGGGGACTGACTGTCTCCAACTTATGTATCCATTCTGTTTCACGTTTAAGTAGAAGTCGATTGCGATCACCACCTCTACGTAAGGGGGGGATGTGATCGATCATTCTATACTTTAAACTTGCTATGCTGTGTTTATTGGTTAGGAAGTGTCGGGCAACAGGTTGTTCGCTCTTACCACTATTAATGGCAGCTCTAATTGCCGACCTATGTGCCGACATTCTCTCTTTAAATTTGCATTGGGTCTTCCCGATGTAAGAGAGTCCGCAAGGACAAATGATCTGATAGACCACATATGTGCTATTACAGGTGAGATGGTGTCTGATTTGATATATCCTACCTGAATGTGGATGTGGGAATTTATCACCCGGAATCATAAAGCTACATGTAGCACATGTACATCTGAAACAACCCCATTTTTTATTAGCTAAAAAGTGAGTGGCTTTATTGGGATCACTAATATCAGTACGAACAAGTAGGTCCCTGAGATTTTTTTCACGGGTATAACATGGCATTATCGACTGTTGTCCCAAGTGAAGGGACTTATCTGTTTGTATGATTGGCCATCTGTTCTTAGTGATTTTTTTGATATCAGTGGATAAATCATTATATCTGCTAACAAACGGGAATCTGTCAGATGATATCCTCTTAGCCTTTTTCTGTAATAGAGTGGACCTGTCAAGTTTAAGAACCTTGTCTTTAATGTTACATAAACTCCTAAAATCATAACCGCGTTCCACAAATTTCTGTACCACTTCATCAAGTTGCCTACACGCCTCATCTGGATCAGAATTTATTCTGCGTGTCCTTATCATCTGGGAATAAGGTAAACCTAATTTAAGTTCACGAGGGTGGTTACTGTTAATGTGTAAAATAGTGTTGCGGTCTGTAGGTTTGTTAAATACAGATGTGTTCAATCCTTCTGGAGTTACTGTAATCTGAACATCCAGAAAGTGGATCTGTGATTGACTCATCTCCACTGTAAGTTTGACTGGGCAGTCAGAATCATTGTGCAGGTTAATAAATGATCTGAACATATCTTCAGTGCCCTGCCAAATTAAAAACAGGTCATCTATATACCTCATATAACAGATAACATTAGAGCAAACTTCTTGATTAGAGAAAAACAAATCCTGTTCAATATCAAACATGTAGCAATTTGAGTATGCTGGGGCTACTGAAGACCCCATAGCACACCCAAGTCTCTGTATATAATAGTCCCCATCAAATAAAAAATAATTTCTGGTCAAAATAAACTCTAACAGCTGTAACAAAAATTCAACAAAGGCAGGTGTTAATTGATCATTATTTGTCAGGATCTTTTTAACCGCAGAGATCCCAATATTATGGGGGATGATAGTATAGAGGCTAGTGACATCTGCCGTCACTAGCCAAACCCCACATGGTAGTGGGCCAACTGTGGATAATTTATTTAGAAAGCTGGTAGTATCAAGAAGAAAGAACTCATTGCTCTGAATGAGAGGTTGTAAAATAGCATCGAGTAAGGTAGCGGCTGGTTGAGACAGCGATCCCCTGGCAGAGATTATAGGTCTGCCTGGGGGAGGAGAGATGCCATTTTGTGCAGTATCTTGAGTCTGATGCATCTCAAGATATGTCTAACTCAGCAAAACTGTAACCTCTGTATCTGGTTCACACTAGGACTTGTCACTTGAAGGTAAAACTAATGTTACAGTGCCCAATATTTACACAGTGAGCCTGAACCTGACTCGGACAGATCTCTCCTCATAGATGCAAATTACAATAAAATGCATGCACAATAGCATAATTACACATTTAATTTTTATGTGATTTTGTTGTCAGCACATTCAACTATGTAAAGAACAAAGTATTTAATAAGAATATTTCATTCATTCTAGGATCTAGGATGTGTTATTATAGTGTTCCCTTTATTTTTTTTGAGCAGTGTATATATATATATATATATATATATATATATATATAACAGAAACCCAGAGATCTTAGTTACATACAGTTTGCAAACGTATGATAAGCCACCAGGCCCCGACAAGGCTCCTCTGATGCTGGTGGTCCCTAACTCTAGGTTGTGCAGGACCCCACAAACCAGCAAAGACCAGCTACCCCAGGGCAGCACAATGCGAGAAAGTAAAGTGTTAGTATGTGTTAATAAGAGGAAAACAAAATCTATATACAAAAATTACCTCTGGATTTCTATTATATGTAAATATATATATATATATATATATATATATATATTAGTGATGAGCGGGTTCGGTTCCTCGGAAACCGAACCCCCCCGAACTTCACCCATTTTACACGGGTCCGAGGCATACTCGGATTCTCCCGTATGGCTCGGTTAATCCGAGCGCGCCCGAACGTCATCATCCCGCTGTCGGATTCTCGCGAAATTCGGATTCTATATAAGCAGCAGCGCGTCGCCGCCATTTTCACTCGTGCATTGGAAATGTTAGGGAGAGGACGTGGCTGGCGTCCTCTCCGTTTATTAATAATATTTGTGCTGCTTATTGCTTAATTGTGGGGACTGGGGAGCAGCTGTATTATATAGGAGGAGTACAGTGCAGAATTTTGCTGACCAGTGACCACCAGTATACATTGTCTGCCTGAAAAACACTCCATATCTGTGCTCAGTGTACTGCATATATCTGTGCTCACACTGCTTAATTGTGGGGACTGGGGAGCAGCTGTATTATATAGGAGGAGTACAGTGCAGAGTTTTGCTGACCAGTGACCACCAGTATACGTTGTTTGCCTGAAAAACACTCCATATCTGAGCTCAGTGTGCTGCATATATCTGTGCTCACACTGCTTTATTGTGGGCACTGGGGACCACCAGTATATTATATAGGAGGAGTACAGTGCAGAGTTTTGCTGACAGTGACCACCAGTATATATAGCAGTACGGTATGGAAAGCCACTGCTCTACCTACCTCTGTGTTGTGAAGTATACTATCCATCTAGATTCTATACCTGTGGTGAATTTTAGTTTTGCAGTTTGCTGACAGTGACCACCAGTATATATAGCAGTACGGTACGGAAGGCCACTGCTCTACCTACCTCTGTGTTGTCAAGTATACTATCCATCTAGATTCTATACCTGTGGTGCATTTTAGTTTTGCAGTTTGCTGACAGTGACCACTAGTATATATAGCAGTACGGTACGGAAGGCCACTGCTCTACTTACCTCTGTGTCGTCAAGTATACTATTGATAATGTCAATATTACCTTTCAACACAAAGCTATACCTTTAAACACACCTTTACTATGGAGCTGCTGCGATTGCTAGCTCACGCTACGTACTTCGTATGCTATTTGCGCACAGAGTCCCGTACTGTGTACGCACTTAGCGTACAAACGCCGCACTGTGGGTACAAAGCACACGCAGTGCGTTCGCACCAAATTAATACACCTTAAAACCTTATACAGTTATATAATGCAATGATATGATTACACTTTATACCTTATGCAGCAAAGCTCTGCAATGATGTTACACCTTAAACCTTATGCAGCGCTGACGGTACAAAGTACCCGCAGTGCGTACACCTTATCAATACACCCTTAAACCTTATACAGTAAAATACGCTTTAAACCCTAGCAGGGAAATGAGGACACAACTCCGATATGTAGTTGAACCACAGGGTTCTAAGGCCACAGTGGATTATTTCAAAAGGTAAAACAGTACAAATTATACACTACAGGCTAACAAGATAAATCTACAACAGAATAATGGCTACAGTCAATGTACATACGTGAGAATGTTCGCAAGTGCAACCCGGCCGGTCCTCCGCTTGTCAGGCAGAAAGCGTTAAGAGTCTGTGATAGTGACCTGGCCTGCAGCTCGCTCTTTATTCAGTAGATCAAAACATAATACAATAGACACTGTGTGCTCTTCTTCCATTGGTTCGAGGGTGGGACATATCCTGTGCACCGGGGACCGTTGGTCAGTTCAAGAAGTGGGCGATGGCTAGGACTTGAGATGTGGTTTCTGTTGTTTACATCTGAGTTCCCGCCCCATGATCAGTTAAACCCATCACATTAATCATAAATCTGGTATTATTAATAACTTAATGAGGTAATATTTTAATAATGTTCTTATTCCCACCAGATTAATGTTTTACGTGACTCTGAACAATATGATCTCACACATGATATGATTATCTTTTTCAATCTTCAAGATATACATATATCCACATTTTCATATATATATGTGTATATATATATATATATATATATATATAGAAAAGCCCTTCACTTGAGCGGCGCACTGTCAAAGGAATGAGTATGTTTTTGTCCTGTGATCCCTAAAGAGGCAATTCCAAGGAGAATATATTTTGCAGAAAACCAGATTTTGGCACCCCAAGACCCAACCGCATGCTGAGTACTGGTGGATAAAGACCGTCCGTGACGTGCTGTTATACTTCCACCTTCTGGTACATTCATTACTTATAAAAGTGATTTACGATCTTGCATTGCAGCAACAATATTGCACTATGAGAGGCGCATTTTATGTTTACTTGTAGTTTCTCTGGGCTGTGAGCTGATTCTATCCGAGCTTTGGAGGATAAAAAACTCCCTGTGACGTGTCGTCACCTTTCAAGTGTTCCGACCCCTTGGCTGTGAACAATAGACGGAAGACAACAGCTTTTGATGTGCTTGCCATATTTATTCATCTGGTACGCTTAATATCTATATATGAATGTTGTCGTGACAGAGATCAAAGTCCAAAATTACTGCACCATTAGGCGCTTGTTCTTCATTTCTCTTTTCTAGATTTTTTCCACTATCACCTAGTGGCCTCTTGAAGGACGGAGCTGCCATCCATAGGTTCTCCTGTGGAAACCGGGTGCGAAAACAAACAGACTACAGAAAAGACTCATTTAATATTTACCTGTCTGTGGATAAAGGGGAAGCAGCGCATTGACTATTTTTTGATTCTCATATATATATATATATATACATACACACACACACGTACACACATACTCCTGCTATTACAATTTGTTAGGAATTATATATTTCTCTGACGTCTTAGTGGATGCTGGGAACTCCGTAAGGACCATGGGGAATAGACGGGCTCCGCAGGAGACTGGGCACTCTAAAAGAAAGATTAGGTACTATCTGGTGTGCACTGGCTCCTCCCTCTATGCCCCTCCTCCAGACCTCAGTTAGAATCTGTGCCCGGCCAGAGCTGTGTGCTCCTAGTGGGCTCTCCTGAGCTTGCTAGAAAAGAAAGTATTTGTTAGGTTTTTTATTTTCAGTGAGATCTGCAGGCAACAGACTCACTGCTACGTGGGACTGAGGGGAGAGAAGCAAACCTACCTGCTTGCAGCTAGCTTGTGCTTCTTAGGCTACTGGACACCATTAGCTCCAGAGGGTTCGAACACAGGGCCTGACCTCGATCGTCCGTTCCCGGAGCCGCGCCGCCGTCCCCCTTGCAGAGCCAGAAGACAGAAGAGAAGCGATGAAATCGGCGGCAGAAGACTCCTGTCTTCATTAAGGTAGCGCACAGCACTGCAGCTGTGCGCCATTGTTCCCACAGCACACCACACACTCCGGTCACTGTAGGGTGCAGGGCGCTGGGGGGGGCGCCCTGGGCAGCAATTATAATACCTTTTGGCATAAAATACACATAATACAGTCTGTTAACTGTATATGTGTAAAAAAAAACCGCCATTAAGTTACAGAAAACGCAGGACAGAAGCCCGCCGCTGAGGGGGCGGGGCCTTCTTCCTCAGCACACCAGCGCCATTTTCCCTTTACAGCTCCGCTGGAAGCAGCTCCCCAGGCTCTCCCCTGCAGTATCCTGATACAAGAAGGGTAAAAAAGAGAGGGGGGGGACATAAATTTAGGCGCAAATAAGATATTTAAGCAGCTATTGGGTAAATCACTTTTTATAGTGTGAATCCCTGTGTTATATAGTGCTGTGGTGTGTGCTGGCATACTCTCTCTCTGTCTCCCCAAAGGACTTTGTGGGGTCCTGTCCTCAGTCTGAGCATTCCCTGTGTGTGTGCGGTGTGTCGGTACGGCTGTGTCGACATGTTTGATGAGGTGGGTTACGTGGAGGCGGAGCAGGGGCAGATAAATATGGTGTCGCCCCCGACGGGGCCGACACCTGATTGGATGGATATGTGGAAGGTCTTAACCGACAGTGTCAACTCCTTACATAAAAGGTTCGATGACGCAGCAGCCTTGGGACAGCCGGGGTCTCAGCCCGCGCCTGCCCAGGTGACTCAGAAGCCGTCGTGGGGCTCAAACGCCCGCTAGCTCAGATGGTAGACACAGATGTCGACACGGAGTCTGACTCCAGTGTAGATGAGGATGAGACAATTGTACAGTCTGCAAAGGCCATCCAATGCATGATTACTGCAATGAAAGATGTATTGCACATTTCTGACATTAACCCGGTTACCACCAAGTGGGGTATTATGTTTGGGGAGAAAAAGCAGCCAGTGACTTTTCCCCCATCTGATGAATTAAATGAATTGTGTGAAGAAGCGTGGAGTTCCCCTGATAAGAAACTAGTGATTTCTAAGAGGTTACTGATGGCGTACCCTTTCCCGCCAATGGATAGGTTACGTTGGGAAACATCCCCTAGGGTGGACAAGGCGCTCACACGCTTATCTAAAAGGGTGGCACTGCCGTCTCAGGATACGGCCGCCCTAAAGGAGCCTGCGGATAGAAAGCAGGAAGCTATCCTGAAGGCTGTGTATACACACTCTGGTACTCTACTGAGACCTGCTATTGCTTCAGCCTGGATGTGTAGTGCTGCAGCAGCATGGACTGATACCCTGTCATACAACATTGATTCCCTCGACAGGGATACTGCTTTGCTAACCCTCGAACATATAAAAGACGTCGTCTTATATATGCGGGATGCCCAGAGGGACATTTGCCTGCTGGCATCTAGAATTAATGAAATGTCCATTTCTGCCAGGAGAGTATTATGGACTCGGCAGTGGACAGGTGATGCTGATTCTAAAAAACACCTCAGGTTCCCTCACAGCCTAAGAAAGCACCATATTATCAAGTGCAGTCCTTTCGGCCTCTGAAAGGCAAGCGGGTCAGAGGAGCATCCTTTCTGGCCAGAGGCAAGGGTAGAGGAAAGAAGCTGCACCAGGCAGCCAGTTCCCAGGAACAAAAATCCTCCCCTGCTTCCACTAAGTCCACCGCATGACGTTGGGGCTCCACAGGCGGAGCCAGGTGCGGTGGGGGCGCGTCTCCGAAACTGCAGCAACCAGTGGGTTCGCTCACAAGTGGATCTATGGGCTGTACAAATTGTATCTCAGGGATACAAGCTGGAGTTCGAGGCGACTCCCCCTCGCCGTTACCTCAAATCTGCCTTGCCAGCTGCTCCCAGGGAAAGGGAGGTAGTACTGGCGGCAATTCACAAGCTGTACCTCCAGCAGGTGATAATCAAGGTCCCCCTCCTTCAACAGGGAAGGGGTTACTATTCCACAATGTTTGTGGTACCGAAACCGGACGGTTCGGTGAGACCCATTCTTAATTTAAAGTCCTTGAACACTTATATAAAGAAATTCAAGTTCAAAATGGAATCGCTCAGAGCGGTCATTGCAAGCCTGGAAGAGGGGGATTTTATGGTGTCGCTGGACATCAAAGATGCTTACTTGCATGTCCCCATTTACCCACCTCACCAGGAGTACCTCAGATTTGTGGTACAGGACTGTCATTACCAATTCCAGACGTTGCCGTTTGGCCTGTCCACGGCACCGAGAATATTTACCAAGGTAATGGCCGAAATGATGATACTCCTTCGGAAGAAGGGAGTTATTATTATCCCGTACTTGAACGATCTCCTCATAAAGGCGAGGTCCAGAGAGCAGTTGTTGGTCAGCGCAGCACTCTCTCAGGAAGTGTTGCAACAGCACGGCTGGATTCTGAATATCCCAAAGTCGCAGCTGATTCCTGTGACACGTCTGCTTTTCCTGGGCATGATTCTGGACACAGAACAGAAGAAGGTGTTTCTCCCGGTGGAGAAGGCCCAGGAATTGTCATCTCTGGTCAGGGACCTCCTGAAACCAAAACAGGTGTCGGTGCATCACTGCACGCGAGTCCTGGGAAAGATGATGGCTTCTTACGAAGCAATTCCCTTCGGCAGGTTCCATGCAAGGATCTTTCAGTGGGATCTGTTGGACAAATGGTCCGGATCGCATCTTTAGATGCATCGGTTGATCACCCTGTCCCCAAGGGCCAGGGTGTCTCTGCTGTGGTGGCTGCAGAGTGCTCATCTTCTCGAGGGCCGCAGGTTCGGCATACAGGACTGGGTCCTGGTGACCACGGATGCAAGCCTCCGAGGATGGGGGGCAGTCACTCAGGGAAGAAACTTCCAAGGACAGTGGTCAAGTCTGGAGACTTCACTACACATAAATATACTGGAACTAAGGGCCATTTACAACGCCCTGAGGCAAGCAGAGCCCCTGCTTCAAAACCAACCAGTACTGATTCAGTCAGACAACATCACGGCGGTCGCCCATGTAAACTGCCAGGGCGGCACAAGAAGCAGGATGGCAATGGCAGAAGCCACAAGGATTCTTCGATGGGCGGAGAATCATGTGCTATCACTGTCAGCAGTGTTCATTCCGGGAGTGGACAACTGGGAAGCAGACTTCCTCAGCAGGCACGACCTCCACCCGGGAGAGTGGGGACTTCATCAAGAAGTCTTCACACAGATTGTAAATCGCTGGGAACTGCCACAGGTGGACATGATGGCGTCCCGCCTCAACAAAAAGCTAAAAAAATATTGCGCCAGGTCAAGGGACCCTCAGGCGATAGCTGTGGACGCACTAATGACACCGTGGGTGTACCAGTCGGTTTATGTGTTCCCTCCTCTTCCTCTCATACCCAAGGTACTGAGGATAGTAAGAAAGAGAGGAGTAAGAACTATACTCATCGTTCCGGATTGGCCAAGAAGAACTTGGTACCCAGAACTACAAGAAATGATCTCAGAGGACCTATGGCCTCTGCCTCTAAGACAGGACCTGTTACAGCAGGGGCCCTGTCTGTTCCAAGACTTACCGCGGCTGCGTTTGACGGCATGCCGGTTGAACGCCGGATCCTAGCAGAAAAGGGCATTCCGGATGAAGTTATTCCTACGCTGATAAAGGCTAGGAAAGACGTGACAGCAAAACATTATTACTGTATATGGCGAAAATATGTTGCTTGGTGTGAGGCCAGGAAGGCCCTTACAGAGGAATTCCAGCTGGGTCGATTCCTGCACTTCCTACAGTCAGGAGTGACTATGGGCCTAAAATTAGGATCCATAAAGGTCCAGATTTCGGCCCTATCTATTTTCTTTCAAAAAGAACTTGCTTCACTGCCTGAAGTTCAGACGTTTGTTAAGGGAGTGCTGCATATTCAGCCCCCTTTTGTGCCTCCAGTGGCACCTTGGGATCTTAACGTTGTGTTGGATTTCCTGAAATCACACTGGTTTGAGCCACTTAAGACCGTGGAGCTAAAGTATCTCACGTGGAAGGTGGTCATGCTGTTGGCCTTGGCTTCAGCTAGGCGTGTGTCAGAATTGGCGGTTTTGTCATGTAAAAGCCCGTATCTGATCTTCCATATGGACAGGGCAGAATTGAGGACTCGTCCCCAATTTCTCCCAAAGGTGGTATCAGCGTTTCATTTGAACCAACCTATTGTGGTGCCTGCGGCTACTCAGGACTTGGAGGCTTCCAAGTTGCTGGACGTAGTCCGGGCTTTGAAAATTTATGTTTCCAGGACGGCTGGAGTCAGGAAAACTGACTCGCTATTTATCCTGCATGCACCCAACAAGCTGGGTGCTCCTGCTTCAAAGCAAACTATTGCTCGCTGGATCTGTTGCACGATTCAGCTGGCACATTCTGCGGCTGGACTGCCGCATCCTAAATCAGTAAAAGCCCATTCCACAAGGAAGGTGGGCTCTTCTTGGGCGGCTGCCCGAGGGGTCTCGGCTTTACAGCTTTGCCGAGCGGCTACTTGGTCGGGTTCAAACACATTTGCTAAATTCTACAAGTTTGATACCCTGGCTGAGGAGGACCTTGAGTTTGCTCATTCGGTGCTGCAGAGTCATCCGCACTCTCCCGCCCGTTTGGGAGCTTTGGTATAATCCCCATGGTCCTTACGGAGTTCCCAGCATCCACTAGGACGTCAGAGAAAATAAGAATTTACTCACCGGTAATTCTATTTCTCGTAGTCCGTAGTGGATGCTGGGCGCCCGTCCCAAGTGCGGACTTTCTGCAATACGTGTATATAGTTATTGCTTACTAAAGGGTTATGTTATGTGGCATCAGTTGAGTGATGCTTGTTTGTTGTTCATACTGTTAACTGGGTAAGTTTATCACGAGTTATACGGTGTGATTGGTGTGGCTGGTATGGCTGGTATGAGTCTTACCCTGGATTCCAAAATCCTTTCCTTGTAATGTCAGCTCTTCCGGGCACAGTTTCCTTAACTGAGGTCTGGAGGAGGGGCATAGAGGGAGGAGCCAGTGCACACCAGATAGTACCTAATCTTTCTTTTAGAGTGCCCAGTCTCCTGCGGAGCCCGTCTATTCCCCATGGTCCTTACGGAGTTCCCAGCATCCACTACGGACTACGAGAAATAGAATTACCGGTGAGTAAATTCTTATTTTTACACGGTTCCGAGGCAGCCTCGGATCGTCCCACCTTGCTCGGTTAACCCGAACGCGCCCGAACGTCATCATCCCGCTGTTGGATTCTCGCGAGATTCGTATTCTATATAAAGAGCCACGCGTCGCGGCCATTTTCACTCGTGCATTGGAGATTAAACGGAGAGGACGTGGCTGCGTTCTCTCCCTGAAAAGCTCCGTAATCTGTGCTCAGTGTGCTGCAAATATCTGTGCTCAGTGTGCTGCAAATATCTGTGCTCAGTGTGCTGAAAATATCTACGTTCTCTGCCTGAAAACGCTCCATATCTGTGCTCAGTGTGCTGCATTGTGGGGACTGGGGACCACCAGTATATAATTATGGTAGTACAGTACAGTAGGCCATTGCTGTATCTTGCAGCTCTGTGTCAAGTATACTATCCATATCTGTGCTGCATTATTGTCAGCAGTATATAGTAGGACAGTGCAGCATTTTGGTGACCAGCAGTATACATATAGTACAGTACAGTAGGCCATTTCTGTATCTTGCAGCTCTGTGTCAAGTATACTATCCATATCTGTGCTGCATTATTGTGAGCAGTATATAGTAGGACAGTCCAGCATTTTGGTGACCAGCAGTATACATATGGTACAGTACAGTAGGCCATTGCTGTATCTTGCAGCTCTGTGTCAGTATACTATCCATATCTGTGCTGCATTATTGTGACCAATATATAGTAGGACAATGCAGCATTTTGGTGACCAGCAGTATACATATAGTACAGTACAGTAGGCCATTGCTGTATCTTGCAGCTCTGTGTCAAGTATACTATCCATATCTATGTTGCATTATTGTGAGCAGTATATAGTAGGACAGTGCAGCATTTTGGTGACCAACAGTATACATATACAGTAGTACAGTACAGTAGGCTATTGCTGTATCTTGCAGCTGTGTCAAGTATACTATCCATATCTGTGCTGCATTGTTGTGAGCAGTATATAGTATGACAGTGCAGCATTTTGGTGACCAGCAGTATACATATAGTACAGTAGGCCATTGCTGTATCTTGCAGCTCTGTGTCACTTCTAGTATCCTGATCAGTGCTCAATATCTGCTGCATTGTAGTGACCAGTATGAATACTGTACTGTGCGACGTGTGTTATACACCTGGTGATTTTATACATCCTGTTATCTGTACTGAGAGATGTGTGAGATACACCTGGGGATTATACACCCTGTATACTGTACTGTGCGGCGTGTGATACACCTGGTGATGATTATACACCCTGTATACTGTACTGTGCGGCGTGTGATACACCTGATGATGATTATACACCCTATATACTGTACTGAGCGATGTGTGAGATACACCTGGGGATTATACACCCTGTATACTGTACTGTGCGGCGTGTGATACACCTGGTGATGATTATACACCCTGTATACTGTACTGTGCAGCGTGTGATAACCAGGTGATGATTATATACCCTATATACTGTACTAAGCGATGTGTGAGATACACCTGGGGATTATACACCCTATATACTGTACTGAGCGATGTGTGAGATACACCTGGGGATTATACACCCTATATACTGTACTGAGCGATGTGTGAGATACACCTGGGGATTATACACCCTATATACTGTACTGAGCGATGTGTGAGATACACCTGGGGATTATACACCCTATATACTGTACTGAGCGATGTGTGAGATACACCTGGGGATTATACACCCTGTATACTGTACTGTGCGGCGTATGATACACCTGGTGATTATACATCCTGTAATCTGTACTGAGCGATGTGTGAGATACACCTGGTAATATCTGTGCTCAGTGTGCAGCACTGTGGTGACCACCAGTATATAGTAGTACAGTACAGTAGGCCATTGCTGTATCTTGCAGCTCTGTGTCACTTCTAGTATCCTGATCAGTGCCTAATATCTGTGCTCAGTGTCAGTGCTGCATTGTGGTGACCAGTTTACTACAGTACAATAGTCCAGTGCTGTTGTCGCTGCTCAGTGTCAGTTCTCCGTAGTATCATCAGTGATCAGTATAATCAGTTCTCAGTATAATCAGTGCGCTGTTAGACGTGTGCCCGTTTTCTGCCATTAGTGCAGTGGGATTTAGACAATTGATGAAGTTATTGTGTCCCCGGTACAAAATCCCATCTAGATTCCACTTCACTAGGCAGGCGATAGCGAGATTTTACCAATTAATATCAGTGATTTATAATTATTAATTACAGTGATCTTGCCAAATAATTCCAGTGATTTTGTCATTTTCTACCAGTGATTTGGACCAATGATACCATTGATTAGAACGAATAATTCCAGTGATTTTGTCATTTTCTTCCAGTGATTTGGACCAATAATACCATTGTTTAGAACGAATAATTCCAGTGATTTTGTAATTTTCTTCCAGTGATTTGGACCAATAATACCATTGATTAGAACGAATAATTGCTGTGATTTTGTCATTTTCTTCCAGTGATTTGGACCAATAATACCATTGATTAGAACAAATAATTCCTGTGATATTGAGGTGTTTGTGTCGCTTAGCTTAGCCATCCAGCGACCACAGTGCACCTCTTTTTCTCTTTTCTTTGCATCATGTGCTGTTTGGGGCCAATTTTTTTAAGTGCCATCCTGTCTGACACTGCAGTGCCACTCCTAGATGGGCCAGGTGTTTGTGCCGCCCACTTGGGTCGCTTAGCTTAGTCATCCAGCGACCTTGGTGCAAATTTTAGGACTAAAAATAATATTGTGAGGTGTGAGGTGTTCAGAATAGACTGGAAATGAGTGGAAATTATGGTTATTGAGGTTAATAATACTATGGGATCAAAATTACCCCCAAATTCTATGATTTAAGCTGTTTTTGAGGGTTTTAACACCCGAATGCAAAACACACCCGAATCCGACAAAAAATTTTCAGGGAGGTTTTGCCAAAATGCGTCCGAATCCAAAACACGGCCGCGGAACCGAATCCAAAACCAAAACACAAAACACAAAAAAATTCCGGTGCACATCTCTAAGTAAGTTACACCTCTGGCCACTACCTTCTGACTCACTTGTTTTGCTGCTATGCTGCCCAGTGGCACAGGCTGCTAGAGGGACCCGACAGGGGCCCAGGTCTGCCTCCACCCCCTCCTCGAATATACTTACTCCTGGCCATTGCTGGGTGGCGCCACCTTCCAGTGAAAACTTTGGGTAGTTGGCCGCTGTACACTGAAAGCAAAGACTCTGGCACAGTTCTCTTGTGCACATGCGCCATCTTCCCAGATGTCACTGGGAAGATGGCGCCACTGGCCGAGGAGGAGGGACTAGCTTCTGATCAAGCAAGGTTGGAAGCCGGTGCCCTCCCCCGTGTCCTACCTGTCCCCCCTGCCCCCTCTTTAATAAATGGCACCCCCTGTGGAGAGCGCACAATTAATATTTTAATAAATTATTTATTTAGGGGGTGTAGACACACACCCTTATTTAGGACACACACCCCATTACATTACCAGTACCCGGCGTGGCTCTCCCTGCCCCTGATTCTACCCAGTTAAGGCTCTCAGCAGACCACTTCATAAACTGGTGCAGTAAGAAGTACTGCAGACCACTCCTAAATTCCTAGAGATTGGAAGGAACTGGATTTGCAGAATTTAATGCTTTGCTTGCTGGAGTTTGACACGTTGCATTTATGGAATCTAATACTACTTTACTTCATAATATAATCGAACAATTCCACACAGTCTGCAAAACTTGGTACTCTCCTCCCTGTCCTTTCCTTTCCCCGCATTCTTTTTCAAGTCATTCAAAAGACAACACAGTCTCCCGCAGTCTTCTTCTCACATGTTTTTGTTCTCTTCTGTTATTATGTTTGTTGAAATGTGCTTTTTGTTGCTTTCTGTTATTTCTGTCTTAATGGTATTGGCTGTTCTTGCGATTTGTATTCATTGTATGCTTTTTGTTTTGTGGTTACAAATAAAGAGATTAAATAAAAAAAGATGTAAACAAAAGTTAATATGTCACAATATCACAAGTTCTCATAAAGCGCACAAGTACCATTCCTTTGAATGTTGGAGTGTAAAGTTCCTAGGTGGATTTGTAGACATGCACTAACTTTAGAGATGCTAGCTGTTTTTAATATAAGTGAGCTGTTTGTGTACACAGTTTACCTTTAAAACATTAAATGTGGTATTAAATAAATATGGGTAGGAATTGATGACAAAGGAGACAATTCATTCCCAGGAAAGTGTTCAGAGAATGACCTGCAATCTCCTTCTGTTTTACCCAAATATCTATATCATTCTCTATGCAAAACAACACATCAGGGATGTGATTGAAAATTTATCACTATGGCAGCATAGCTGGATATTCCACATATTGCTGCCCATGTAGGTAATACAATTATGTAGATCTTCTATACCTCAACCCCAGATACATAAATATCATCAATCCAAGGTTTCCGTAAGATAATATCATGCATAAATCGATGGTCGTCATCATCATAAAAAACTGTTCAGTTGAAAAAAAAAGTATGTATAAATTTACATGAAGGTAAATAACTATGGTAAAAGTGAAAATTTGTATGCAAACGTTTGATTATAAACAAAAAAATATGAATGTTGATGAGAGTTAATACTTTGCAGAGCAGGATCAACCTTCCAGTGCTGAGGACATTGGAATATTTTAGGAAGGAAGGATATTACAGCAAAGGGAAGTGCAATAAATTACTTGTACAATGGGAAAATTCTGACAGTTAAAAACAAAGTTTTTATTTATTTAGTCTTTTGTTTGTTTTATTATACAGTGGGTTTAAAAAGGGTATGAAAGTAAAATAACCCCCAGATGTTGTAAGTTGTCAAGTTTAATACAAACTGGAAAACAGCTGCCCAAAGCAGAGTTATTCATTTGCTAACCAAAGATTTCCCCATGTAAACTTCTGTAAGTAGAAAATAAATATTGACAATATATTACCCAGTTTGGTTTTAATATATTAATTGCATGCACTGTCTTATGCTTTGTAGGGGGCTTTAAAAATATATTTATTAACTGTAATCTCCAAAATGCTAAATATTTATACCTTATGGCCAATACCTTAAGGTCAATAAATATGTTGCTATGGAAATAATTTAGTGCATCTACAGTAAACAAAAGCATGGTTAGATGCAGAGCGACCCTGTAAAAAAAATATTTTAAAATATCGATATCTATGTATATGTCTGCCAAAAAATTGAAGAAGCAGGGAGCGCCAATAGTGCATTAAAAGAGTACAGGAATTTTATTTAAAAAGTCCAAATTGGTGACAAGTAAAACCCGTACCATAAAAGGCGGTCAAACCACCGCTCGTATAACCGGCATATAATTTACCCCACCGCGCGAACGGAATATTCTTAATTCCAAATCCAAACGTCAGACCACGCCCATACGCGCTTCGTCATTCGACTTCGTCAGTAGGCCTGGTCTTTTTTGTTCACAGCAGTTGTATCAATCCTCACAGTTGGGTGTCAGTACTTGCATCGCCTGTAGCATCTATGTATATGTAGTTTTTTATGATTTTAAAATTGTTGTACTATTACTCAATACTATACTTTTACCATAACTTTTAATTGATCTGATAGCCACAGCAATCCTGTTTGTAGGAGCCATAGGGGTGTATTCAATTCATGTCGGATCCTTTCCGACGGAAAGTGTCCAACATGTGAGTTATCAATGCCTGGCCAAACCCAACAGGTTTGGCATGTTCCTGACAATGCCAATCCGACTTTTTGTAAAGTCGGATTTACATTGTCGGAAACGGGGCTAAAACCTTTCGGGTTTGGCCGCGCTTCCAACAATACTCGTGGATAGCCACCGATCCGATTGCTTTCCAATAAGTCGGATTTCCCGACTTGCCGAAAAAAAAGGGGGCAGCATTGAATAGGTCGGAACCTCTTCCTACCTGACACAGTCGGAAATTGCCGTCTTTCCGACAAGACGGCAGTTTCCGACTTCAATTGAATAACCCCCATAGCAATCTCCTACAGCAATATGGATAGTTGGAGCCTCAGAAGCTAATGTAATATTTCAGCAGAGGGACATTCTGAGATGCAGCGTAATCTGTATACTACAAAGAAGAGAGGGTATTTTTTAGGAGAGACTGGGGCAGATGTATTAAGCCTGGAGAAGCGATAAAGAAGTGATAAAGCAGTGATAAGTGCAAGGTGATAACGCACCAGCCAATCATTACGGATTTGAAAAATGACGGTCACAGGAGCTGATTGGTGCATTATCACCTTGCACTTATCACTGCGTTATCGCTTCTTTATCCCTTCTCCAGGCTTAGTACACCTGCCCCAGTGCTTTAGAGGCAGTTCTTGCTGCACAGAGTAGCACATGGTCAGTTCTTTTCAGCAAATGAGCTTAATTTTCAGAGCCGCGGCAGTCTAAAGTTTTTGGTATCTATCCTGCCTATCTATGAAAAGCACAATGCCAGCCAGGTAAACTTCCAAAATTGTAAATCATTGCTTCAAAAACACAATGAAATCATCTAAGAGTTCTGATGTAACCTACTCTCATGATAACTTTAAGTTGCTTATGAGTGGAATTGCACAGAGCCATTTACACTGTAAATGGAATTTATGTTTTTAAAGATCAATTCGAATCTACAAAATAAAGTGTCATATGTATCAAATAGAGGAGAAACTCATTGTCCCCTCACTCCCATGACTAATTACTGTATACTATAAATTAAGCTAAGCTGAGTAGTATTTTAGCAGAAAATCAGAAGACTCCCTCGTTATAAAAAGATGGTAGACAATGGATTTTTATTGGATTTTTACATGTTGCACAGTGCAATTTTTTTTAAACAAATTGTTTTCATGAAAAGTCTTTGTTGTATAGGAGGAGGTTTTCTTATGAGAGGAGGGGGCCAGTGTGTATTCGCTGTACGCCATTGCATGCACAGTGAATACTCTAGCACAATACCAGAGCCTACTGTGCAGGTCTCCAGTATAATGGTGCCATATTCCCGGTGTTGTCTCTACTGTGCATGCACAGATGCCATTTTCCCATAGATGCACCTGCAAGGTAAGTATCTAGAATGGTGCATTATGTACATTGTGACTTAGGGGCCCATGTGCATCACTAAGTCAGCAATTATAGATATGTCAGTGTGGACAGGAAAGGGACATAATAATAATTAAAAATACAATGAGTTTGGAAGGCAGAAGATGCCAACAAGTTATCGAACATAAAGACATTCAAAAATGTCTTTCTATACTGTATGATCTATGTAGTGAGATAATTGAACAATGTAGCGAGAACATCGTATGAGGAGAATATCCTTTCCCATGTGCTGACCAGCACCAGGGAGAGAGGCACCTAAGTGCTTATATACCAAAGGTTATTGGAGAGATGCTCCATGATGAGCTAATACAGGTGACCAAATAACTGAGAACTGATCAGCCTTGTTTCATTTGATAAACAAGTTAAATAGAGTCTTTCATTAAGGACATAGAGGGTTTTTCCAGTGTCAGGATATCTGGAATTTTGTTGCATGTAGAATGTGCAAAATAAGTTTCTGCGTAGGATTTAAAATATCTGGTAGAGGTCGGGAATACGATATTCATATACGTGATGAAAGAAACAAGGTTGTGAACGTCTCTCCAAATTCTGAACTATTTTAGGACATTTAGGTCCAAAAAACATGGGATCTATAGAGTACCAGTCTGACCACAATCTCTCCAACATAAGTGTGAAGAGGAAGAGAAAATGTTATGCAGTTATACTGAGATGAGGAATCAATGCTTACACAATTGTAAAGAATTTTCTCTGATGTGTATTGTGGAGGAATTGTGCAAATATGTGTCTAGTTACCAAGGTGGAGGGTCTCTCCTGCATCCCATTCCCATGATAGGGATATTTTTAGAGAGTAGTAGGTGGCATATGGTTGACAGTAAGCCTCTGCTAGCTGACTAAATTGAAAATATTGGAAAGCAATCTGAAGGAAAAATCTATACCTTATATTGGTAAATACGGGGAGCTTGTTAGGTGGGGTTAAGTCAAAGAGGAAGACAGAATCACCTTCCATTCAGGGAAACAATACTTTATGATCCAAACCTCAGGGAACACTGGAGTTATCCCATAGACAGTTAAGAGCAGGAGACAACAATTAAGGAAAAATAACAAACTGCATGATACTATTGCTGAAAGACATGGTGATTGTATGGAACTGTTTAAATTAGTGATGAGCGGGTTCGGTTCCTCGGAATCCGAACCCCCCGAACTTCACCCATTTTACACGGGTCCGAGGCAGACTCGGATCCTCCCGCCTTGCTCGGTTAACCCGAGCGCGCCCGAACGTCATCATCCCGCTGTCGGATTCTCGCGAGATTCGTATCTTATATAAGGAGCCTCGCGTCGCCGCTATTTTCACTCTCGTGCATTGGAGATGATAGGGAGAGGACGTGCAGCGTCCTCTCTGTTGTGTTCAGTGTGCTGCAAATATCTGTACTCAGTGTGCTTGCAAATATCTGTGCTCAGTGTGCTTGCAAATATCTGTGCTGAGTGTGCTGAAAATATCTACGTTCTCTGCCTGAAAAACGCTCCATATCTGTGCTGCATTGTAGTATAGGAGGACAGGACAGTGCAGAATTTTGCTGACCAGTGACCACCAGTATAGCAGTATGGTACAGTAGTCCACTGCTCTACCGACCTCTGTGTCGTCAAGTATACTATCCATCCATCCCTGTGGTGCATTTTAGTTGTTGTGCGGTGTATATATAGTAGGAGGACAGTGCATAATTTTGCTGACCACCAGTATATAATATATAGCAGTACGGTACAGTAGTCCACTGCTCTACCTCTGTGTCGTCAAGTATACTATCCATCCATACCTGTGGTGCATTTTAGTTGTTGTGCGCAGTAGTAGGAAGACAGTGCATAATTTTGCTGACCACCAGTATATAATATATAGCAGTACGGTACAGTAGGCCACTGCTCTACCTACCTCTGTGTCATCAAGTATACTATCCATCCATCCCTGTGGTGCATTTAAGTGGTGCAGTGTATATATAGTAGGAGGACAGTGCATAATTTTGCCGACCACCAGTATATAATATATAGCAGTACGGTACAGTAGGCAACTGCTCTACCTACCTCTGTGTCGTCAAGTATTCTATCCATCCATACCTGTGGTGCGTTTTAGTTGTTGTGTGGTGTACATATAGTAGGAGGACAGTGCATAATTTTGCTGACCACCAGTATATAATATATAGCAGTACGGTACAGCAGGCCACTGCTCTACCTACCTCTGTGTCGTCAAGTATACTATCCATCCATCCCTGTGGTGCATTTAAGTGATGCAGTGTATATATAGTAGGAGGACAGTGCATAATTTTGCTGACCGCCAGTATATAATATATAGCAGTACAGTACAGTAGGCCACTGCTCTACCTACCTCTGTGTCGTCAAGTATACTATCCATCCATACCTGTGGTGCATTTTAGTTGTTGTGCGGTGTATAAATAGTAGGAGGACAGTGCATAATTTTGCTGACCACCAGTTTATAATACATAGCAGTACGGTACAGTAAGCCACTGCTCTACCTACATCTGTGTCTATGGCTAAGTATTCCGAGCCCACCTGCTGGCGGTGATGCAGGGCAGTCTGGAGCGAGTGCTGACATCTGGTCCAGACTGAAGGACCTGCCAACGATTACTGACATGTCGTCTACTGTCACTGCATATGATTCTGTCACCATTGTAAGAATGGTGGAGGATTATATGAGTGACCGCATCCAAGTAGGCATGTCAGACAGTCCGTACGTATACTGGCAGGAAAAAGAGGCAATTTGGAGGCCCTTGCACAAACTGGCTTTATTTTACCTAAGTTGCCCCCCCCCCCCCCCCTCCAGTGTGTACTCCGATAGAGTGTTTAGTGCAGCCGCTCACCTTCTCAGCAATCGGCGTACGAGGTTACTTCCAGAAAATGTGGAGAAGATGATGTTCATCAAAATGAATTATAATCAATTCCTCCGTGGAGACATTCACCAGCAATTGCCTCCAGAAACTACAAAAGGACCTGAGATGGTGGATTCCAGTGGGGACAAATTAATAATCTGTGAGGAGGGGGATGTACACAGTGAAAGGGGTGAGCAATCTAAGGATGAGGAGGAGGTGGACATCTTGCCTCTGTAGAGCCAGTTTGTGCAAGGAGAGATTGATTGCTTCTTTTTTGGTGGGGGCCCAAACCAGCCAGTCATTTCAGTCACAGTCATGTGGCAGACCCTGTCGCTGAAATGATGGGTTTGTTAAAGTGTGCATGTCCTGTTTATACAACATAAGGGTGGGTGGGAGGGCCCAAGGACAATTCCATCTTGCACCTCTTTTTTCTTTCATTTTTCTTTGCATCATGTGCTGTTTGGGGACTATTTTTTGAAGTGCCATCCTGTCTGACACTGCAGTGCCACTCCTAGATGGGCCAGGTGTTTGTGTCGGCCACTTGGGTCGCTTAGCTTAGTCACACAGCTTCCTCATTGCGCCTCTTTTTTTCTTTGCATCATGTGCTGTTTGGGGACTATTTTTTTAATCTGCCATCCTGTCTGACATTGCAGTGCCACTCCTAGATGGGCCAAGTGTTTGTGTCGGCCACTTGGGTCGCTTAGCTTAGTCATCCAGCGACCTCGGTGCAAATTTTAGGACTAAAAATAATATTGTGAGGTGTGAGGTGTTCAGAATAGACTGGAAATGAGTGGAAATTATGGTTATTTAGGTTAATAATACTATGGGATCAAAATGACCCCCAAATTCTATGATTTAAGCTGTTTTTGAGGGGTTTTTGTAAAAAAAACCACCCAAATCCAAAACACAACCAAATCCGCCAAAAAATTTTTAGGGAGGTTTTGCCAAAACGCGTCCGAATCCAAAACACGGCCGTGGAACCGAATCCAAAACCAAAACACAAAACCCGAAAAATGTCCGGTGCACATCACTAGTTTAAATATTAGATGTATATAAGAAGCTGGGATTCAAACCAGATAACACAAAGAGACAGACTGAAGGAAATCTCAGATTCTTAACCATACTCTACAGTAGAGCTGGCCAAACCAGTCCTCGAGATCTACCAACAGTTCACATTTTCCAGCCCACCTAGCTAGTGCACAGGTGTAGTCATTAATAATTAATGTGCTGCATTCATTCCTAACTGACAATTCTACAGGTCTCCAGGAGGCCTGGAAAACATGAACTGTTGGTAGATCTCGAGGACCGGTTTGGCCAGCCCTGCTCTACAGGGAAAATTACAGTGCAATAATACTACTTGAGTGAGTTGAGCAGCATGAAAATAGCGTTGTAGGTTGGGGACTCCATGATCAGTTTCCATTTGCTACTTTATATTGAATATGTATTTTTACTTACAGATGTTTTCCTGCCCATATAGATTGTGAAGTCTTACGCTGAGGGAATTTTAGGGGGTTATTCAGACATGATCGCTGTTCGCTGTGAATTCGCAAGCTAGCCGATTATCAATCGACTGCACATGCATACGGATCATACTACGCATGCATGAGGCCAAACAGTGAAAAAATACATTGACTTTTTTTATCGCTAGTCGTATGCAAGTTGATTGACAGGAAGCCGGCGTTTGGGGGTGGTAAATGGCCATTTTCTGGGAGTGTCAGGAAAAATGAAGGCGTGGCCAAGCGTTTTCAAGGAGGGTGTGTGATGTCAGCTCCGGCCACAATCAGCCTGATTCTATTGCACTGTAGGAGTAGGTTTTGGGCTATGCACAAACTGGAAAAATAATTTCAATGGTGAGTGAGTTGTGAAAGGATTTGCAGCTGACCGGCAATCGCAGAGATTTTCGCAAGCTGTACGCAGACTTGCACGGAGCAGGATTTTACTCTGTCTGGGTGGCAGCTATCTGATCACAGACCTCCGCAAATTCGCACAAGAGGAATCAGGTCTGAATAACCCCCTTAATTCTTTGGATGGGACACGGATTGGGAGGGTCTACAAAACATAAAGAAGCCAGGGTAAAACGTTTCATTTCAATAGCATTTGCTTGACCTGTTCATAAAATGAATAAATGTGAGCTGCATATGGCAGTATCCTACACTATGGTATGAAATAACTCCAGATAATTTGCAGAGTACAATTACTTCCAAGTGTATATTTACAGTACTAAAAGTCGATTTTGGTCGATGTTGATCGATATTTTTTTGTTATGTTGATTTTTGATCGATTTTGTGTTTCACGGTCCAAATCATACATTTACTAACAGATGATTTTTGACATCCTTTAAAACAAAAAACAAAATATGTCAAATCATCTGTTAGTAAATGTGGGATTTCGGAGTACATTTACTAAAAATCGTTCTGGGTTAATTTTTGGACGATGCTTGATCAATGGTTGGTCGATTTTGTATTTCAGGGTCTAAATTCCACTAATACTAACAGATGATTCTTGCCATTTTTTTTAAACAATGTCAAAAATCATCTGTTGGTAAATGTGTGATTTAGGAGTCAATTCAATGCGTGTTGGCTCCATTCCGACGGAGAGGATCCGACAATGCAGTATTCAATTTGTGGGAGTTGGCGACAAGTCGGAAAAACAGCAGCCCCATTGAATAGGTTGAATCATGATTCGACCTAAAAAAGTCGGAAACTGCCATCTTTCTGACTAGACGGCAGTTCCGACTTCAATTGAATAGACCCATTAGACACTTAAACACAGAATCAATAAAAAAAGACGAAACATCGTCATTTAGTAAATAAACCTCCTAGTCTCTTGTTAAATAAACCTGCTGCTTCTACTATTTTAAATTATAACTAGTGGTTAGGAGCACGCTGAGGCATTGTGGTAAAGGTCTAAAATTTTGGTTTTATCTAGATTGAATTAAAAACCATACTATAGAAAGCAATATCCATCAATACATTGAGAGAGTGATCATCATATTTGTAATTGTCAACAAGATATCATCTGCATACAATGACATTGTATAAACCAATCTGCACACACAAGAAGCCAGGGGTTCAACCATTTATGTCAATATCTTGTACCGTTACGAATAGAAAATGAGGCATTAGCTAAAATGGACACAGTGGGGTTGTAATAAAGAGATTCAATTCTTGTGAGAAAATGACCATCAAAACTATTGTGATGATGGGTTTCTTCATTATTTTCCAAGACACCCTGTCAAATGTCTTTTCGGTGTGTAGCACCATCACCAGGGAGGAAAGACCAAATGAGTAAGAGCAATGAATTACGTCTCTAGACCTGTTAATATTAACAAGGGCTTTTTGGATGCGCATGAACCTCGCCTGGTACCTCACTAGTCTGGGTGGAGCAGTGGGGTAGTAATGATGGCAAATTGACTTGAACTCCAAATGGTAAAAGAAGGATAACTACCACATTCATTGAGGTCTTCACCTGGTACACATTAACTTCCTACAGATTGCTTCCTCCCTGCAAGTGTAGAGGCCATTATGCAGTGAAATAATAATAATAATAATAATAATAATAATAATAATAATTAGGCACATGTCACATTATGAGCCTAACATCAGAGAAAGTGTCACAGCGGCTCTCAAAAAGTAAATGGCTACTCACAATTGGAATTAAAATAATGTTTCTGAGATTGATTCTGAATCCTACAGAACAGCAGTAGGATGGACTAATATTGCACATTTATAATATATGACAGGTGCTATCTAAGCTGGCCAGCTGCAGGGTAGTGTTATCAGGATTCTATTGTGACATCTGTCTCATGTTCAATGTCATTGTTTTATATAATTTTATGTACTAAATTAGTATATTTTAACTTTGTGGACTTATTTGAATATCACAGCATTAGAGAACCTGCCATAGTGCTCCTCTAGATTATCCAGTGTCTTAATGTGTCTGAGATTCAGTCAGTTTTAATCAGCCGGATGACTAGGGTCATGTGTCTGAGTGAAACTGTCAGCAAGAAATAATTTTATATTGCAAGCAGTGTGTTTTCTCTCATGAAGTGTTATATTAATATGTATAAAAACAAAGTCTATTTAAAAATGACAAAGAAAATGTGTTAGAATAGAATTAGACAACTGCATAGTTGTGTTCTCTAACTTGTTCAAGCAATGGATTATGCCTAACTGCCTTACACAATGGAGGAAGCAGAGTGAGCCCTATACATATGTCTCCTTGTGTCCTAACGCAAACATGTTGGAGATGCTAACTTTGATAATATCACACAATGGTGGTCATTCTGACTTGATCGCAGCCAGCAACTTTTTGCTGCTGCTGCGATCAACTAGTCCACGCCTATGGGGGAGTGTATTTTAGCTTAGCAGGGCTGCGATCGCTTGTGCAGCCCTGCTAAGCTAAAAAAATTTCAAGCAGAACATGACTAGCACTGGACATACTTACCCTGTGCGACGATCTCTGCGATGCTGGAGCCGGCTTTGACGTCAGACATCCGCCCTCCGTTCTCCTGGACACGCCTGCGTTTTCCTTACCACTCCCCGAAAACGTCAGCCAACGGTCTGGATCCGCCCAGGAACGCCTTGTCAATCTTCTTGCGGTCAGCTCTGCGACCGCTTTCTTCGTAGGATGCAACGTAACTCAGCGACCCTTGTCGCCGGGCAATGACACGCGAGCGCTGTGCACCCGCCGCGCATGCGCATGCGCTGTGCGCCCGCCACGCATGCGCATTCCAGACCCACAGCGACAAACTGCTGCGTGCAAACGGTTTGGAATGACCCCCTATATTAACTAATACTGTTTTCATTTTAGTTCATTCTCCATACCAAATAACAGACTTAAATAGAGAAAACTGCCACCAAAATCAGAGATTTGAAGAAAACTGGTTATCTATGACGATTTTTAGCTGAGTGTGGCCATCATTCTGTTCATGTGGATACTTTACTGTAAACTTACAGATGTTAATTTTTATTAATTTGAAAAATGAAGTATTAACTTTTTCCCCATCATACACCATCCTAAAGTATAGTAAATTAGGCATTTCTCCTTTTGCACGTATATACCTGTTTGCAATCAAAGAAAAATAATAATACTCTTCTAGGCATATATGAACAGTTTTTGTTTACGTTTCATTGAAATGAAATAAGCATGGTATGATTTTGGTCAGGGCCTGGTACTAGTGGGGAGCAAAACCCAGTGTGGCAGTGTGCCATTTATGCTGATGGGGCATGGCCTCCAAGATCCTTGGGGTTTGGTTACATCATCCTGGCCAGCCCTAGCCCCCCAGAGAGACCTACTTAATGGTTGGAATTCAATTGTTTGTCCACCAGCAGCCACTAGATGGAGCCCAAATGGAGCTATTCAATTGTAGCTCTGTTCGGGCATGATGGCCATTGGCATATGTATTTCAGCTTGTCCCCACCCTCCCACCCGCAGGGTGACAAGTTGAAATGCACAAAAAGTGAACCTTTTTTTGCGATCGCGCGCAGGACTTTGGTCAGGTTTAGCTGCTTTACACAGACTGGGGTAATAGGAATGGGAGGCGGTGGTTAGGTACTGTTTTAAATACTGCAGAAAAGATCTGTAAAATTATTGTATGTATCATGGTGGAGATTAATTGCTAAACCTATTATATGTACTTGTCTTAAAAAAATAATGAAGAAGGTGTAGAAATATTAATGAGCACATTATTGTATAAATCACGTGGGTGGCTCTTTGGATACATTTGTTGACTGTTCCTTGAAATGTGTGGGTTTTTTATTCTGTTGGAAAAACCAACGTTCCAAAGCCTAACATATAAAAAGACAATCTTTCTACTTCCAGACACTTTCAGAACAAGTCATCCTTTGAAAAATGTGAGCTACTATCAAGGGCAAACACTTGACAAAATATTATTTGTAAACACTGACAGCAAAGAAAAATATAAATCTGAACTAAATACACTACTTCAAAATAGACTCTACAAAAATGGAGTCTGAATCCTTCTATTATAAGACAGAGTAAAGCTGAATCAAAATCTGTAAGAGACATGTTTAGAATTGATATGTTGTGTATGTGAACAGGAGATAGCAAAAATATAGAAAAGGGAAACAAAAAATAATAAATGACAATCACATATAAATATCACTAATGATGCTATGCATACAGAAAATAAAAAAGCCTCATTGGATTAAAGTCCTAACTTTATATGCCGTTCTTAATATGTCAGAGGATGATAACCACTGTGAGCTGTAATAAGCAATATGCAAAAGATAAAAGGGCCCCAATATATGTAACAAAGTTGAAGATGTCACGGAGACTCTCTTCACAAAAGTCCCATCAGACTCGAACGCGGCCACCACTCACCAATGTTCCGGGTGCTGGATATGACGCTGAGCATGTCATGCAGGGAATAACGTCCAGAGGTCGTGACTCCCAACCGGAGTCTGATGTTAGCAGAACCAGCTAATGCTCTATCTCTGTAGGGAGCAATATCGCTGGATAATTAACCCTTTCTAAGATAAAAAGTGCTCTGCAAATGGTCCTGGAGCGGGGCAGCAAATCCATAAGAGCAATCCATGATAGCTGGCAGACAGTGTGATGCATAAGACTGGCAGTAGGTGGTATAGCCGTATCCTCAATGTGTTTCTCTGCAAATTGTAACTTTTTCAAGGTGCACAGAGGCCAGGGCAGCAGAGTAGGACCAGCGCAGATGTCGGATCACACAGTAGAGGGGATACCAGAGTTGACTGAGTCAGATGACAGGGACAGGCCAACAGTGGAAAGAAGGACAACAAAATCTACTTCTGCAGCAGTGAGTGAAGAGCTGTGTGTACTCCAACAAATAAGTAAAAATATACATATAATGTGAGGGCTGCTCAGTGATTGAGGCATACAATCAATACATACATAAAATGGGGGTGAGGTCAGTCACAGGGCACGATGATGGGGCTGGGGAGATGCAAGGAGGATGAGGTTGGAGAGACAGGCAGGGATGAGGCTAGAGGCAAACAGGTGTGAATGAGTCTGGAGAAATGGAGGAAAGACTAGAGAGATGTAGGGGTGAGACTGGAGAGAAGCAGTGGTGAGGTTGTAGAGACATGGGGGGTGAAGCTGGAGAGATGAGGCAGGAGAGACGCAGGCAGAGATGAGGCTGGAGACACAGATGGGAATGAAGCTGGTGAGACACATGGGGGATAAGGTTGGAGAAATTCATATGGGGTGATGATGAAGAGACTCAGGTGGGGGTGGCACTAGTGAGATGCAGGGGAGCGATGGTAGTGTAACATGGGGGGGGTGATGCTGATGAGTCATAGGATAGGGGGGAGCTGGAAAGATACAGGGAGGAATGACACTGGAGAGATGTTGGAGAATGGTGTCTCTCCTGAATGTTTGATTAGGGAAGTTCATCAGGGAAGATTAAATTTTGCCCTTCCCCAAAACTTCTATTGCTAAGTACTATATCTTTGCTGCGAATCGATTGCAGCTTCTAATGCATCATGTTTGCGATTAGCCCCAGCCTGTGACCCGTTTGCCGGGTAGAATACGCACCATACAATCCTATAGATCGAGGAATTGCGTGCACAGTGGCCGAGCACATTCGAGGGCACGCTAATCGCTGCAAATGCCCCTTGATTGCTGAGGCTTGCAGCAAAGATGGGGCTTGTCATATCTGTATTATCTGGTTGAATCTCTTTTGTATGAAGAGGACATGTTATTCCTATGCAAACAGGTGGCTTCCGTACCACATGATCTCCTATATGCATACTGAATACCGGCTGAAGACTCATTGACGTAACATATATCATTTGAATACTATAAAAGTATACAGAGCAGCTGATTTGTTGCCAAGGGCAACTTCTCCACTGGCTCACTTCTCCACTTTTATCATTGCTTAGCACATGTTCCCCTTTGTCTGCCTGGGGAGGTTCAATATCTTCAGAAATCCCATATTGCAGAGAAACCACCATAGAGGTAAGAAAAGACTCAAGCACAGAGGATAAACAGAGTTGCAAAAAACAAAACATGGGGCACCCAAGTGACAAAGACTTGGGGACCCTGTAAAAAAAAACCCAGAGTGATAGAAAAATAATAAGTTGTGAGTGACACAGATGGCTGTTTAAGTGACCTAAGACTGTAGTCTCAGTTGGTGGCAAGAGTGTTAAAAAGCATCTAAAATGTACTTCACACTATCATAGCCCCTAAAGCTTCAGGGGCCTAAGTGGCTCCAGGTCCCCAGTCATTGAGAGAGAGAGAGAGAGAGAGAGAGTGTGTGTGTGTGTGTGTGTGCGCGCATGCGTACGTACGTGCACATACTATTTAACACAGTCATATTGAGGTTTAACCTTGCTTTCACACTAACCTTATTTCTGTGTATTTCCAGAATTTTAAAGAACAGTTTTTAAGGAGCAAAATATTTTTTTATTTGCTCTGTTTACCATTAGACCTACAAAAGTATCTCGGAGTATCCCCGCCTAACGTGGCGGTGGTGGTGGTGAAAGCCATAACTAGACTTTTTGGTGACCTGCGCCAGAGAGAGAATCGTTGCCCCCCCCCCCCATCCCCCCATCATATTTCCAGTAGGTACATAAGGCACGTGCCTCATGGGGAAGGGGTATGGCAAAACTGACCCCAGTGAAAGCCCATGCTGTGATGCCCCTTCCTATATTTTATGCTTTATATATACATACATATATATATATATATATATATATATATATATATATATAATCATAAAGGCAACACGCCGATCTTTCAATTGGTAGCTTTACCTGGTGCCTTCCAAGATGTCCCATACTACAGTCAAACCAGAGGCGGCTATCAACTGCTGGTGTCTGCCTCTACTTATTCTGAGTGCCGCCTCTGGTTTGAATATATATATATATATATATATAATCGCAAGGAGATTGACAGGAAGAGGGCGTTTGTGGGTGTCAACTGACCGTTTTCTGGGAGTGTTTGGAAAAATGCAGGCGTGTCCGAGCGTTTGCAGGGCGGGTGTCTGACGTCAATTCCGGCCCCGGACAGGCTGAAGTGATCGCAGCGGCAGAGTAAGTCCTGGGCAACGCAGAAACTGCACAAAACTTTTTTGTACCGCTCGGCTGCACAAGCGTTCGTACACTTGCAAAGAAAAAATACACTCCCCTGTGGGCGGCGACTATCTGCTCGCAGCAGCGCAAAAAACCCCTAGCGAACGATCAGGTCTGAATTAGGCCATTTGTCTCCCAACACCCGTCTGTGTATACCCGGCAGTGGGAGCCTGTTACTCCCGCTGCCGGGCCGCTGCCACCGTTAAGCTCCCGCGAGTATGAAGCATATACAGGAGCATGCGTACGCACGCACCTGCGAATTCCACGGAATGGCGTTTCTTCAGACCGCAATGCGAACGCCGCCTCACGGGCAAAGATGTAAAGCGACACATCTGTACATTATACTGCACAGGACTATGGTGTTTTTTCTACAGTGCATTGCTATTCTTAATCTGGTACATTGTTATGCATGCACTAGCAATATTTATTAGATATTTATCAAGGGGCTCACACCATGCACTTGCTAATGGTTAGCCAAGCCTCTCAGCATGGGCCCTTATCACTGCATGCCTTCGGTGCTCCCATCATGCCCCAGTCCGACACTGCCTACAGGTGTCATTTACTATTCAAAAATACGATTGGAATCTTCTGTCTTAAAGTAGTCCAGAAAGAAATGACAAATCTGAAAGGCATTTAGATATTCACAACTTAGAATAACATAGCTGTGACTTGAAAGAGTAAAGTATAGTCTGCTGAAATGATGCAAAACAGGCAATCAGAAGCCACTAGAAAGTGTTGCTTGTATAAACATCATCGTCACATATCTTTACACCAGGCCTCAGGTACCTTCAAAAGATGCTCCTATCTAGGGAAGCATAGGCAAAGCACCCAAGTCTAATTAAGTTGCATATCTGGAGGGGAGGCTCTTATTCACCCTGCTTGCTCCCACTTTTCTGGGAGCAAGCAGGGTGAATAAATCCAATAAACAATACGCCATTGGCATGGTACTAAGTCAGCATGAAGCCCAAAGTATCTAGCTGTCATACTCAGAGAGACTCTTGCTTGTGATAACTCTTAGCTCGAGTTGGAGTCAAAATGTTGACAGTAACAATGTAATTATTCATAGTGATACCATGATGGTGACAGTTATATTGACAATAGTAAACTGTTGACAGGCAAAATCGACATTCCTAGAACGTTGCCAGGTGAATTGTCGACATTGGGGTTAAGCTGTATGGGGAGATTAGGTCTAGGCTGCAGGTGGGGGGGTTAGGAATTAGGGTTAGTGGAGACATACAGATGGAGCAACGCTAATTGTAGCTCCAACTGTGCTGCAGTGCGCCCGCCGAGGCGCGCCTACGCAAGGGTCTGGGACACGCGTGCAATAGGAGCGTCTCTGTGTACTCCCGTAGGATGGCTAGGTGCCGGATCAGAGAGCATGTTTACGATCTGTACTTACCAGAATGCCGGAGGATCAGTGACCCGAAGGTGACACACTGGAGCTCCTGCATGCACCAGGAGAAGTTAAGTGACCATTCTAAATGTCAACATTTCATCACTGTTTACATCGTGAATGTCAACATGGTCAGTGCGAACATTATGACTGTTGATATGTCATACCCAACCCCTTAGCTCGATCCCCACCATCTGAAGTAGATGACCACGTTTGCATTATCTCAGAATATAGTAGTTACTTTTCAGTGTTTTGCGTTTGCTTATGAATATGTAGATATGTGTGTGTGTGTGTGTGTGTGTGTGTGTGTGTGTGTGTGTGTGTGTGTGTGTGTGTGTAAGTAGGGGGTGCATCATTTACTGAGAAAGGTTATCCTATAGTGGACCACTGCTTTAATATCTGCATGAATTAGATAAAATGTGAATAGTAAAACCATGCACAGCTTGCACAAAGTATTTGCCACTTTACACAGATGAAAATTATCTTTTCTTTTTCATTTACAGGACCTCAATAACTCTCTCCCCCTTTGTTCCAAAACACTGTGCTCTTTCATCTACATGATCGTCATCTAGGTGAACTCTATTAGCAAATGGTAACTGTATTTAACCCAGAATGTGAGAACTACAGTGAAAATGTATGACAATAATTATGTTTAATTTTCAAAGTTTAACAGTACCACAGCAAACGTACTTACATTGCCTTTGTGTAAGATTGCGTGAACTTGTTATGCATTATTCAAGTAGTAAGAACAGTTAAAATGAAAATCTTTTGACCTTACTAAAATGCGCTAAAGTTTAACTCACTTGCAGAAGGGAGACAAATAGCTCTTGTTTTTTTTTCTTTTTCCAGCCCTCGATTTATGCTGGCTGACTGCCCTAAGTTTAATAGAGCCAAAGCAGAGAACAGGAACTATAGTGTAGCTCAGAATGTACATACTTGGACAATGTGTTATTTTGTTCATCATTGCTACTGTACTCTTGTACTTTATAGTTCAGCAGCCTAATAAAGCATTGTTACAATCTTTAACACTCAGCTTTTAAATGTAATTGAAGTGTGGTATTTATTATTCCCAAGTTATATGAACAAATCTACTTAAGGTCAATTGGATAAGCGCTAAAACATTGTTAATACTTCCATCTGGGGGTTTTAAGCCTTTTATTCAGCCTAGTAATTATTCTATATATAAATCTGAACTGAGATATAAATCCCCTGAAAACAATTCTAGAAAATGAAGAATTACCTTTCATGTCTGTGTTATAACACTTATTATTAGTACAGTGTTCTCATTTTGGATTGTGAATGTACATGTACTTTTCTATCTGGACACGTTGGGTAAATTGCAATTAAATAATCATAGTGTCTCATAGGTTATAAATAAAAGATGACACTTCTTGGGGATAGTCTCTGTCATACGCAAGACCTTCCGGTACACTTACTGCGGTCGTGGAGCAGGTCTGCGAGGATCTGGGAGGCACCGATTTAGTCAATCATAGGCGCACAACCCTTTTGAAGCTTTAGTCACATGGCCCCATTTTCAATTACCCCCTTCCTCATATGTACTATAGACTACAGAATACCTCTCTCATACCCCTTTCACGAAGCACAAATAACCCGGTTTTGACCCCTATATTGCCAGGTTGACACCGGTCTCGGTCTCTGTGCGGTGTGAAAGGGGCCATGAATGAATTCCTGGGTCGCCTGACACGGTAATTCAACCCGGGTAATAAGAAGGGTTATTCCCGAGTAATTACCGGGTCAGGCGCAGTGTGAATGGGTTACCCGGGTCGAAGCGACTCGGTACCTGTTCACTGCATAGGTAGAGGTGGCACGGTGATGATGTCCTCTCGCAGCGCCGCATCCACCCCCGCCCCCGATGCCGGCTCCTTCCCCACCCCCGGATGGCAACCCGACCCAGCATATTGCTGGGTCGGGATTGCAGTGTGTAGGTCCAATACCGGGTCCCACCCGGAAATGACCCGCTTCCAATTCCCGAGTGGGACCCGGCATTGCGATCTGAAAGCGGTATCAGATGCTAGAACTTCATTTAGACCATTGTGCTTTTATGTGGAATTCAGTGTTCTGTATTCCAGTGCCTCCATACCTCCAGAATTATCGGTTATACTTTGCTCTAGCATCATGGTGATTCTTGTCTGCAGTATTATTAATTATACTTTCCAGTGGTATCTTTATTCCTTGTGATTCCAGTGCTACCAGTTACAGTATACCATCCTCTTATACTATGGTGCCTCATGCTTCGATACCACCAGTTATACCACACAGAGGTACAACGGTGTCTGATACTATTCGTGCCTTACCACTACTGACTTCATTATTGTTTTTAGCACCCATGCTTCTTCATTGTCAAACTCGTTTGGGGAACTGAAACCGCTTGGTGTCAGCCACTAAGCCCATGCAGAGGTCCCTGATAATAACCTGTACCTTGTTAGTCTCCACACCTCTGAATTTTCCTCATTCTCATTGTTTTATAGTCCTTTTAGCAGCTTAACTGCTGAGTTTTCAACACTGTCCCAAGTCCCTCTTACTAGACACAGGGCATTGCACAGGTTATGGGCTCAGAGAGCCAGGCTTGGTCATTACACTAAGGCTTTCTGTCTCCAGTTTCACTCAATAAATGGGTTGACTCAACAATCTCAATCCCAGTATGCCTATAAACATGTTAAGGGGATGTCTCTTCAGCTCTGCGGGAATCTGACTAAAGTTCCACACGGATCAGTGAGTGGTGCAAATGTCATGATGCAAGCCTGCTGCTGTGCAGGTGTAGCCAGATGCTTACCTTGCTCCACTCACTTTCACCTTCAGGCCACCGATGAGTGATGGTCCTGAAACGCAGGTCGGAATGCGGTAATGTTGTTGGAGGGATCCGGGCCTTGCAATGGAAGGCAGATGAGCTAAGGCCTGATTCAGAGATGGATGCAATGCCAATGTTGCACGCTACTGAACAACTATTGGCAGACTACGCATGTGCCTTGATCATTTTGCACAGGTGCTGCTGCGATCCCACTCACAATGAGGATTTAGTCTCAGAGTGATTGATAGGAAGTGACCGTTTGGAGGTGTAACTGGGAGTGGTGGCAAAAACGCATTTCCATTTTCGGTGCATGCATCTGTCGTCAACTGCAAGCTCTTACACCTGCATCGTTGGTGTGTACAGTTTGCATATCCATAGGGCTACTCTTAAGCCCGATGTTTCTTGTTCTTGCATATAGGCTGTGAATGTGTACACAATTGCAAATGAGTAGCTCCAGTGGGCGACGCAGAGAAAATCGCACTTACAGTTGCATTAACGGCCATCTCTGAATCAGGCCCTTAGTCCAGGTGACCTTCACTGGGTTCAGTGGAGAGTCATCATTAGCACTTTTTGCCTTAAACTTAGCCACACCCCGATGCCAAGCACCAGGCTGCAACTACTGGAATCACCCGACAAAGAGAATGACTACAGAATACAGATTACACTAACTGAGGGTACTCTTGTCACCTTGATGGATGGATCCGTAACCTGCAAATACTGTAATCCTGTTAAAAAGCAGCCCACCCACAGCCCTATTCCTATACCTGTGCCACCCTTACCATCCTGACTACAGAATAAATATCATGTCCCTACAATACCACACAGTGAGTAAACAATAACCACATGCTGGCCTTACTGCACTTACCAATCGCTTTCATGCTGATACTATAATCCCAACAATTGGCAGATGTGACAGATACAGAGCCTAGTGCCCTTCTGTACCACGGGCCTAATGCCCACCTAATAGTAGGGCTGATTAATTTACTAAACAGCCTACCCTTCTTTATGTCTGCCTGACAAGGAGGCTAATCTCTGTGGTTTGCACCTAATGCTCGTGATGGCAATGGGTATAGTTCCCGACAATGAAAATTCAATTTAGAGAAAATAAGTACAAGGTCCCCACTAGGGTCCTACCAGTTCCTGCATATTCAACTGAACCAATCCTGGTTCAGCCAGCATATTCTATTTACTGTTCCCTGGGAAAGGCCAATTCTTACTGCCAAAGGGCTTCTTACATCTGTGGTGCTGACCTTCACCTGGAAAGCAGTGTTCTGGTTAAGCTCTTATGTATAGGCCGGGACTTCCGGTGTCTTCACCTTCCACCGGGTGTCAGCTCTTCTAACTTTACCTGGGTAATGGAGGCCAGGTTAAGCTCTTTTACAGTGGCATCTACTTTTCCAGGACTTCTCCATTCTCTCTTCCATCTTTTCCCTTTTCTTTATTTCATCAACTTCTATGTACTCCCACCAGGGCCAGTATTTACTAAAAATCCGAGTTTGTCCGATTTGTGTTTTTCTACTAAGTCCCAATCCAGGAATTCACTAAGCACCAATCTCGGCAGTGTTTGGACTATTCGTAATGGTTTGAATGACAACGTTAAGAAATACGAATGAATAGACCATCGGTCAAACGCGGCTGTTATTTCATAGAATACGGGCATTCACTATTCATTCGTATTTGGGTGTTAGTTTCTGAGTGCTCAAGTGCGGGTCTGTTTTTTTTCGATTCGTTAAAAAAAGCAGCAATAAAATAGACCTGCTTTTTCCAGTCGAATTTGGATAACCATGCACGGATCAGTGAGATCTGTGCATGGTTATCTATGGGAAAGGGTCTGTTTAGTGTAAAATCTGAAAAAAAATTGCGTGGGGTCCCCCCTCCTAAGCATAACCAGCCTCGGGCTCTTTGAGCCGGTCCTGGTTGAAAAAATATGGAGAAAAAAATTACAGGGGTTCCCCCATATTTAATCAACCAGCACCGGGCTCTGCGCCTGGTCCTGGTTTCAAAAATACGGGGGACAAAAAGCGTAGGGGTCCCCCGTATTTCTGAAACCAGCACCGGGCTCCACTAGCTGGGGAGATAATGCCACAGCCGGGGGACACTTTGATATAGGTCCCTGCGGCCGTGCCATTAAAACCCCAACTAGTCACCCCTGGCCGGGGTACCCTGGAGGAGTGGGGACCCCTTCAATCAAGGGGTCCCCCCCCTCCAGTCACCCAAGGGCCAGGGGTGAAGCCCGAGGCTGCCCCCCCCCATCCAAGGGCGGCGGATGGGGGGCTGATAGCCTTGTGTGAAATTGTGAATATTGTTTCTAGTAGCAGTACTACAAGTCCCAGCAAGCCTCCCCCGCAAGCTGGTACTTGGAGAACCACAAGTACCAGCATGCGGTGGAAAACCGGGCCCACTGGTACCTGTAGTACTACTACTAAAAAAATACCCCAATAAAAACAGGACACACACCGTAACAGTACAACTTTATTACATACATGCACACCAACATACACACATACTTACCTATGTTCCCACGAGGCTCGGTCCTCTTCTCCATGTAGAATCCTAGGGGTACCTGTGAAAAAAATTATACTCACATAATCAAGTGAAGAATCCGACCTTTAAATAATCCACGTACTTGGCAAAAAAAGTACGGAAACCCGACCACGCACTGAAAGGGGTCCCATGTTTACACATGGGACCCCTTTCCCCGACTGCCAGGACCCCCCCTGACTCCTGTCAAAGAGGGTCCCTTCAGCCAATCAGGGAGCGCCACGTCGTGGCACCCTCCTGATTGGCTGTGTGCTCCTGTAGTGTCTGTCAGGCAGCACACGGCAGTGATACAATGTAGCGCCTATGCGCTCCATTGTAGCCAATGGTGGGAACTTTGCGGTCAGCGGTTGACCGAAAGTAACCTCACCGCTGACCGCAAAGTTCCCACCATTGGCTACAATGGAGTGCATAGGCGCTACATTGTATCTGTGCCGTGTGCTGCCTGACAGACACTACAGGAGCACACAGCCAATCAGGAGGGTGCCACGACGTGGCGCTCCCTGATTGGCTGAAGGGACCCTCTTTGACAGGAGTCAGGGGGGGTTCTGGCAGTCGGGGAAAGGGGTCCCATGTGTAAACATGGGACCCCTTTCAGTGCGTGGTCGGGTTTCCGTATTTTTTTGCCAAGTACGTGGATTATTTAAAGGTCGGATTCTTCACTGGATTATGTGAGTATAATTTTTTTCACAGGTACCCCTAGGATTCTACATGGAGAAGAGGACCGAGCCTCGTGGGAACATAGGTAAGTATGTGTGTATGTTGGTGTGCATGTATGTAATAAAGTTGTACTGTCACGGTGTGTGTGTCCTGTTTTTATTGGGGTATTTTTTTAGTAGTAGTACTACAGGTACCAGCGGGCCCGGTTTTCCACCGCATGCTGGTACTTGTGGTTCTCCAAGTACCAGCTTGTGGGGGAGGCTTGCTGGGACTTGTAGTACTGCTACTAAAAACAATATTCACAATTTCACACAAGGCTATCAGGCCCCCATCCGCCGCTCTTGGATGGGGGGACAGTCTCGGGCTTCACCCCTGGCCCTTGGGTGGCTAGAGGGGGGGCCCCCTTTATTGAAAGGGTCCCCACTCCTCCAGGGTACCCCGGCCAGGGGTGACTAGTTGGGGTTTTAATGGCACGGCCGCAGGGACCGATATCAAAGTGTCCCTCGGCTGTGGCATTATCTCCCCAGCTAGTGGAGCCCGGTGCTGGCTTCAGAAATACGGGGGACCCCTACACTTTTTGTCCCCCGTATTTTTGGAACCAGGACCAGGCGCAGAGCCCGGTGCTGGTTGATTAAATATGGGGGAACCCCTGTAATTTTTTTCTCCATATTTTTTCAACCAGGACTGGCTCAAAGAGCCCGAGGCTGGTTGTGCTTAGGAGGGGGGACCCCACGCAATTTTTCCAGATTTTTTAAGACTTTAATCAACTTTTTAAGGTACACAATGAAGCCCTGCATGGATCTCACAGATATGGCCGGGATTCCTTGTGTTTTTTCAGGCAGTGTTTTACTCATCACTCCCGTAAAACACTGCCTGATATTACGAATCACATCGACATCGGAAAAAACGATTGTGCAAAACTCGGCAGCTTAGTGAATGCTCGTATCAGGATTCAAAAAGTTGCAGTAAAATGCATCCGATACCATTCGAGTTCAAACACCCTTCAAAACAGCCAAAACACGAATCTTTGTAAATATACCCCCAGGTCTTCCCCATCCTGTTGCATCTTCTTTCTTCTTCAGGAGATCTTTTCCACTCCTACTCTGCTGTCAGACTGGCCCACACCGCCTTGCGCTGATTGTCTCATGATTGGCTCATTTGCAACGCCATTTGTAAATAGTGTCACTGTGATCGGCAGGACCTGAATCTCTTCAGATTCAGGACAGCCATTTTGTGCATGGGGCAGTGGTGGAAATAGTGCAAAGGAAGGAGGGGAGACCGAATGCAAAAAGGTAAAAAAGGAGAAGCCAGTACCCATCAAACAAAATTGCCATGTATTTCATTCAGTAGTATAACATTGATATCTTAATAGGTTTTAGTAAAATAAACAAATAAGGCAAGAGAACTGCAACCACGCAGACAAAAACTAGATAAGAGGTGAGCTAGAAAGGAAAGGGAATCCCTGATCATAAACAAAGAGAAAATGTAGGAGGAGTATTACGATATGTCAGCCAGGGATACCAGATGGAAAAGTTATTAGCCCTACTGGTTATACTGTATGTCCATCTTATAAGTCAACCAAAACACTTATTTTATGGATGATAGGTGATGGGGTAGTAGATTTACAGCTAAGCACTATCTGAATTTTTGTTGTTTTAAGTATGCTATTCTTATAATTCTACTTTTTCAATTCTTCAGGCAGGTTGCTCTTCTTCATGGCTCTTCGCAATCAGCGACACAATGTCATGATGTTACATCACGTGCACCATTACGAGAAGAGAGCCTGGAGCTGGAAGAGGAGCCAGGTTATCCTTTTCTGTACCAGATGTCTCTCAAAGTGTGCCACGAGCTGGGCACAGGTGCCACTAGCTATGATGCCCCCTTGGGTTTGCGCCATGGAAGACAGCAGCAGTCAGTGCCAGATTAAACCCTGTGGAGGCCCCTAGGCAGTCAAAATCTCGAGGACCCCCTTGCAAATTATCTCCTAAAACGATTTTAATTTTACCAATCAACAGTCTATGATCTGGAAACTGTAATGTGAATCTGATGTCTATAGTTTATGATCTTAAAGTTGTTAATGGATACATTACATTAATATAGGCTTTTAATGTGAAGTTTTTGTTTCTTTGAGTTGATTCATTTTTTCTATCTTTTGGAAACAATTTAAGAAAGCTTGATTGCAATTTTCTTTGAAGAGTAAATCAATATAATTTTGATTGGTTGTTGTGGGGCCCCCGAAAAGGCACGGGGCACATAGGCCGATGCCTACTCTGCCTATTCGGTAATCTGGCACTGGCAGCAGCTGCACCAACCTCAGCATGGCCCTTTGTGTGTTATCACAAAACAACTCACTTGTCTGAGTATGATTCAATCAATATCAATCAGATCACTTTGAAACATGGTCAAAGAACCATCTTTGTACTTTGCATCTGTCAACTAGCCAAACAGGCACTCTGTCATCACCCCACTCATCCTAAATGCTGAGTGACTGGACTGGGTAACATTGGATTAATGATTTTTATAATGTTGGTTTGTGTGGAGTTTTATATTCCTGTCCAGATCTTTAGTTACTACTACTAGTTATGCAAAACTAAAGTGACCTACTCCCCCTTTCTCATTAAACATGGCTACATAATCAAATGTAAATTCAGGAAATATTGCCCAGCAGAGATAGGAAGCATATTATTAATCACTGTGCTCTAATATAAAATGTTCTTGCAGTACCAATGGATTGTATCCTTTTTGGTTTAGTGCACATTTTCTGCCCAGTGCATAATTAGAACTTGTAAATTACTGCCAAGAGAACAAAAGGCTCAACAGCTTGTTTTGACACCAAGAAAAAAATGCAGTACATTCTGTACTGTCAAAACATCTGTTTAATATTTGCACAAAAATGAAGATACATGCTCAGTGCACTTATTAATTATGTTGATAGAAACTGAAATTAGCAAAAACAGATGTTGTAATTTAGAGATGAGCGGATTCGGTTTTATCTCTTTACTAGTATTAAACTCCAGGAGTTGGGCTACTTTCTAGCTGTGGGGCATTCTAAGCATTGTGACTGGAATAGATGAGTGGATGAATGAGATCATTTAGCAAGGGCACCAATACCTCTATCAATCCAACTAGGCTTAGAAGTCAGATTCATTTTCCAAGTAGCATAATATAGCAGAGATATGCTCAGCCGAGGGAGGAATGCATGGAAGGATTTCAGCTACATTATCAGGCCAAGGCATTTATCGGTTTCATTATTTGCTGAATATAATTGTTAATTACCAAAATACAATTGGCATCATTTTCAATATTATTGTTTTTTTTTTTTTAATCATTGCCATCAATTATAATTTATTGTAGGTGGATCAGCTGTAAACTACAGTGGTTATAGTATACAGCCAGCAAATAAAATTAAAAAGCATGGTGTGATAAAGCACTAGGATAAACTACCCAAATGCATGACTGCAATATTGAAGGCAGAATAAAAGGAAAATGAAAATTGTGTACATGAAATATCAGACTCAGAAGGAAATTTATGAGGAAGATTAAGGAGGCAATGTTTCTTTTAGTAGAATATATCACTGTGTGTTTTCAGCTTTCAATGATATAAGTGTTATGCGGGTTTTTCTCCACAATAGATGTTACCAGCATGTTGATGGTGTTTATTTGGTCTTTTGTGAGGTGAGGACAAGCACTGATAAATGAAGTATTGATTTCTCCTATTGTTCTCTGCTAGCATCATAAGCAAAGTAATAGCTTTATATATAGTGAGCAAAATCACTTCTTCGATCTAGTACTGTATAATCTATTTAGTAAATAGCAGCTCATGTTTTCCACCAGCTTAGTTTCAAGACTTTCTGTGATATTACCATGTGGTGTGCTATCACCCAAACTATTATTACCCAAAACAAAGGTAGCGTAATATTGAAGTGTTAGCTAAAAAAATAAAAATGTAGCTATAATGGCAAAACAATATCTTTCTGCTTAAACATAAAACTACAACAGCAGCATTACAATAATAATAAATGTCATATCAATCCAATTTTTAATTGCAAAAATAAAACGCTATTCTGAAGTTCTCATTATAAAAGTCAGCCACAGAAAGAATAATGTGGGGGTTTGCCTTTTTTGGTCAGCAACTCACATTAAACAAAACTTACAGCAATTCAAAATGTATTGTTTAGTTAACATTTGCCCTTATAGGTGTCTGATGGAGATAATTATTGATACATGTATAATAATATGCTTAATGTATAATACAATGTTATAAAAATATGTAATATTATGTTTTCAACACTCTGGCATGGAAGGACATCAAAAATGAAGTTAATATAGGGCCTGTTTCAGAGAGGCACACATTGCTGTCATGGAAAGAAAAGCGGATGTTCATCCGTATTCAGGATTATGTGCATGTACAGTATGTGGTGACACTGCCCCATCCATCTGCTTGTGAAAGCAGCCTTCATACAGTAACTAACAAGCTGGACTTGCATAAACCCTATCCCAAATGTCTGTATACACGAAAATCTGAATAGCCTGCAATTCCATCTAAACACAGATAGAGCAGTAATCCTACATGTAAATGCCCAGTTGCCTCCCTGTTAGACAAACTCACCTGCAAATGGAGTTGTATTTTAGATGCAAACAGCTGAATTGTTGGTAGTTGCTTCAAGTTTAGTATGTTTGGTTACAGGACATGAGTAGTGCAAGATTCGTGTCACATCACACTTCATGGCCACAACAAGGGGGGACTAAGGGGGCACATGACCCAGGCTCCAGCTTAGAGGGGGCACGGGGAACTTGCTATGCTGGCTAATCAGAGACGGAAGAGGAGGCCCAGTGGCGGGCCAGTACATTGAATCCAGTGGTTCCCAAACGTTTTTGAATCAAAGCACTCTAGAGTATTAGAATTTTTTTCACGGCACCCCTAAGCCAAACATTTCTTATTGTCAAATTTAGCAAGAAATATTATATTAAGTAGTAACTTGTGTTTATATGTCATTCTTAGTTTCAATTGTGTGGTGAGGGACAGGATTTGCTTCTGTTTGTCTACATATTTTATGACTGACAGCCACCAGCACTGATTTTGCTTATTACATTGACCATAAATAGTTTGAATTGGTCCTGGACCACCAACCCAGGGCACCCATGCAATGTGTCTTGAGGCACCCCAGGGTGCCACGGCACACAGTTTGAGAACCACTGCTTTAAGCATTTCTGGCTGTGCTTATCTGACAGTCAACAGCTGACAGCCTGTACTGATCGGACAGGCAGCAGCATTGTCCTCTCCCTCCTCCCCAGGCAGCTATTGCAGGCACCTCCTCCTCCTGTAGCCTAGGTGACCGGGCTTTGTGGCCCCTCTTAAGGCCATAGGCAGGAAGGTCCAGTCACTGCGCCCGCCCAGCATTCCATGCTCTCTCAACTGCCGCCGTTTGCCACAAGCTGTTGGCCACTCAGCTGCTCCTGACTCCCTTGTATCTGCCTTCCCCCGAGCCGGCTCCACCTCCTGCCCCTGCGTACTCAGTGTGCAGAGAGGAACTGCACATCTTGGAGGAGCAGCCCCAGACCCCAAAAAGTAAGTGAAAATAGTGTGTGGCATCTTGTTCGTATAAAGGGGTGATAGGTACTGTATTTGAGTGTTTTTCTGGAAATCATAGGGTATGGCTGCAGGAGGGCTAAATTAGTGACCCAGGCCAGGGGTCAGCTCTTATCAGTGTGTATAGATTGAGTTCTGACCTACCCTCTATGGACTTACTAACAGTATACAGTATGTACATAGAAGAGTGGTGTGATCTATTGTGCTTGTGCTATCTGTGTGTGTGTAAATGTAGGCTAGGATGGGGTTTGCTCTATATTTTACTGTACATTGTTTCTGCATTTAATAAGGCATACTGATGTGTGAGGCTTTTGTTACTCTTATTGTTTATGATGGGGCTGTAAGGCTGTATATTCAGCTGACAGTTGTGTTGGGCCTTCTTATTTACTGCTAACATTATCCCCCATTATTATATTCCATAAAGGTTCTGGTACTTTCTTAAAGCTACAAGTTGCTACGCCCAAGTACCAACACAACAACTGCACATTATGGGGCAATGCAAAGACCAGTTCATTCACAACATATTTTCTCTAACAAAATGGCTATTCACCTTGTGATAAGACAGCTTGTCTTCTATACTGTACCTGGGTTGGGTTCGGGAGACCGAAGCTCAGTATGTTGGTGGTCACATGACTGACAGCAGCATCCCAATGCCCCGAATCCTGAAACCTGGTAGCAGGGGTGTATCTAGGGGTCCGAGCGCCCCAGGCAAAGTGGCTCCCCCCCCCCCCCCACACACACTCACACACACACACACACACACACACACACACACACATACACATATTTGAAATAAGGGAGGCGTGTCAAAAAAGTAATGTGGCCTTGTGGGGAAAGTGCATGGCCACACAATAGTACTTCCAATTCAAATTATGCCACACAGTATCACATTACACCGCACAGTAGTGTCTCTTATTCACGTTATGCCACACAGTCATACCCCTATAGAAAACAGAGTCTATAAAGGGCATATGGGGAATGCAAATGGAAAATGGAAATGTGGACCAGTGCTAATAAATATATTCCTAATTTTATATGGGGAATGCGGTCAAACCACATTTGCCATTAGTATATCTGATCCTGCCCATAGGCACACACATATACACTTACATACATAGTCACACACAAAACACATACATATGATATACAGTACAGTCACACATGCAGTATATACAAATACAGTCCCATACATACTGTACATTGTTACACACTTATTCACATACATAGTCACACACTAAAACACACATAAATACAGTAGATACTTATACACACACACAAACATACATTCATACATAGTCACATACATACATAAATTCAGTCACAGACACACATACCGACAGACTATATAGTATCCCCCCACCCCCCACATTACAGACAGGGTACGCTGACTGCATGTACTGTAGTAGCTCATTGTCCTCTCTCCCTCTCCTCCATGCTGCTGGGCTGCCTGGCAGTGAGTGTCGTGTAGTCCCATCCCTGTGCTTCCACTCCGTCCTAGCCCAATACAGGGCAGTGCAGTCCTGTGCCTTGACCCCCCCCCCCTTCCTTCCCCCCAATAATCCGGCCCTGACAGTACCTGGTGACTATCTGTCACTGCCGGCGCCAGTGTCCAGCGGCACAGCTCAGCACTAGTGATCAATCAGACTCAAAGTAAACTACAGCTCCTAGCAGCCCTTGGTGCTGGGAGCTCCCAGCAACAAGGGCTGCTGGGAGCTGAAGTTTATGTTGAGTCTGATTACAAGCGCGGTGCAGTGCACTGCTGCTGGACACTGGCGCTGGCACTAACAGACAGTCACCAAGTCTAACAGTACCACTTGGTTTTACCCCCTGGCCATGCATGGCACAGCCGGACGGCGCCCCCTCCTTGCCTGGTGCCCCTGGCGAGTGCCATCCTGGCCAATAGGTAGATACACCCCTGCCTGGTAGGTAAGTATGCTAACCCTCTCCCAACCCTTCCCCTAACCCTCCCTTTCTGCAGCATAATCCTAACCCTCCTTTCTTGCAGCCTAACACTAACATCCGTTTTCTGCTGCCTAACCCCCCCACCCCACTCCCCGCAGCCTAACCCTTACCCTTCCTACCCCGCAGCCTAACCGTAATGCTCCACGGCATGCTTAGCTTACTCTGCTCTGGGGACTGTGGCCACTGGGGTGGGGGCGCTAAATTACTGCCTTGCCCCAGGTTACAGAAATCCTAGTTTCAGCCCTGCGTACTTGGGTTTTTTGTTAGTGGAACCAGACTCAGGGAAAAGTTTGTGTAGGGGTCTGGAGGAGTGTAGGTGAAGATGTCAAGAAAATCAGTAATGCCTACATGACCGGGAATTGAACCCGGGTCTCAGCAGAGAATGCAGGATCATAACTAGACCACCAGGGACGTCGCTGGTGATAGGATGATATATGTTGCTGACAAGAGTGTGACAGTAGATTAACCAAGCTGGACACTGGATTGATTCTGTAGATATGATACATAACAATCTCCTTACTTGATAACTGTAATCCAGAAATACTGGAGTGGCAGACCTTGCAGAGTATTGACCAAGGTTGTAATGGATTGTTTCTGTGTTCCAAGATCTGGAAGCACTCAGATGCAAGCAGAACTGGAATACTGACCAAACACCGAAATGGATGGTACTGGATAATCTGAAACCATACCAGGAAGCCACCACCTCTTTAGGCTATGGAATAATTTACTTGGGTATGGAGCTGAAGCAGGATTCTGTACAGCAGGGTCAGAGAACTAGAACTAGCTCAGAGTGGTTGGCTGAGACCCAGAGCAGGGGCACAGTGTGTAACCTGCCTGTGGCTTTCACCATCGACCCCACAAGGAGGTTTGGGGTTAACTGCGCTCGACGAGAAGGTTGCGGCCCCCTGTCTGGGTCACTTGGAGCTAGCACTGGATAGTTTGGGGACTGTAGCTTACGGACTGTGATTCGGAGACTGGAACTGAAAGAGTTAGATATCGGACTAGGACCAATGACAACTGGTATCGATCTGGAACAGATGACAACTGTTACTGGACTGGAACCGATGGCAACTGGCATGGGACTGGGACAGATGGCAGCTGGTATGGGACTGGAACCATTAATTCAGTATTTCGGACGGGAAGCCGTGGTCAGGATATAAGACTGGAACCAATGATTCAGGATATCATACGGGAACTGTTGGATCAGGACATTGGATGGAAACTTAAGATTCAGGAGCCAGTAGGGCAGCAAGGTGAAGTTTGGCACTAGAGAAATAAAGCAAGGAAAAATACAAGATTCTCTGGAAAGGTTACAGCGAAACTGTAGACAACATTGCAGTAGCAGCTTGTGACTAATTCAATCCCCTTCATACCATAAGGAACGTTGCACTAGCAGCTTGTGACTCTTATTCAATCCCCTTCATACCATAAGAAGGTCAGAGATTGGTTGCTGTGATCAGCTGAACAGCTGCCTGGCTCGGATTGGCTGAAGACTGGTCACATGCATGTATGCAACATGGCTGTGCCCATGCCTGAGTTTTGGAAGGAACTCTGGCATGGAGGAAGCAGACCTGAATACAGAGAAAGGAGAATGAGCAGAACACTGTGGAGAGCTGGAACCAGAGACAGCCTGTCATGCTGGGATCGCTGTGCAAGGACAGCATAAGGAGACTTCCCTGCTGAGTTCAACACTTTGCGAATTGCACACACAAGAGAGCTTGCACAGGTGGCTAATCAGCAGCTAGGAACACAGACTGCAATATGTATGCTGGGAGACTTCCCAGGCAGTGAACTTAGCGACACAGGGTATATTTGGAACTGGCTAAATGGGCTAAACCAAGTGAGCAGGAAACACTGAACTGCAGGACTAATGGCAGAGGTAAGTCAGGATTGTGACAATTCATCAGCATAAGAGACTTAGGTGTACTGTAAAAAAAAATACATTGCACCCACCTATTTTATGCGATAAACTTGCCTAGCGAATTAATTAGAATTAGTATTCAGGGGTAACTGATTAGTCTGTTTGGTCCCACTGGAGAAAAGATGAAGATAATGTTCTCTGCGTTGTTCAGAAATTGACAGGTGCTTCATAACGTGTGTTTCCTTTGAGCTATGTAACAAAGCCTTTAGCAAGTATCCAGTAATTGTCTCTGTGATCAATTCCAGAGTGCGGAAAAGTGATTCTCAAAAACAACAGAAGAATAGAAATATAGTGCTCTCTGTACCAAAACCAATGACTATATAAAGACATAAAGGATACATTCACCTTGTCCATGAGTTAAAGAAACCATTTAAAGTGTACAAATCTGATATCCAGCTCTGCCAATGTACATATTGGCCCTCATTCCGAGTTGATCGGTCGCAAGGCGAATTTAGCAGAGTTACACACGCTAAGCCGCCGCCTACTGGGAGTGAATCTTAGCTTCTTAAAATTGCGACCGATGTATTCGCAATATTGCGATTACTAACTACTTAGCAGTTTCTGAGTAGCTCCAGACTTACTCTGCCTGTGCGATCATTTCAGTGCTTGTCGTTCCTGGTTGACGTCACAAACACACCCAGCGTTCGCCCAGGCACTCCCACCGTTTCTCCGGCCACTCCTGCGTTTTTTCCGGAAACGGTAGCGTTTTCAGCCACACGCCCCTGAAACGCCGTGTTTCCGCCCAGTAACACCCATTTCCTGTCAATCACATTACGATCGCCGGAGCGAAGAAAAAGCCGTGAGTAAAAATACTTTCTTCATAGTAAAGTTACTTGGCGCAGTCGCAGTGCGAACATTGCGCATGCGTACTAAGCGGATTTTCACTGCGATGCGATGAAAAATACCGAGCGAACAACTCGGAATGAGGGCCCTTGCAATACTTACTCTGAAAAAGTATACAAAAACCCATGTTGCATAATATATATATATATATATATATATATATATATATAAAAAAAAGTATAATGGAGGTGCGAGTATAACAATTGTAAATGCTGATTTACATACAGGACTAAAAGTAACACTTTAAAAAGACATTTCACACACTTTAAATGGAGCAGCTGCGGCCGCTATACTTAATCCTCAACCTACGTACTTATTACACCATTAGCGTACAGAGTCCCGTACCGTGTACGTACTCTACGTACAAACGCCACGCTGGCTGTACAAAGTACACTTAGTGCGTACACACCCAAAGATACACCGCGAACCCTTAACAGCTATGCATGCGATAGTAATACACTTATAACCTTAGCAGGGAAAGGAAAACACGACACCAGTTTGTATTTAAAATGCCGAGTTCCGACACCACAACATATAAGGCGCCCATAATTTTATTGCGATTGACATAAACACTTCTTTAAGCTAGCTTATCACTAAAATAACGACACACTAAAATAACGACACGGACACGGTTAGCTGTAGTTAAAGGTCAGACGATATTTATTGATCGCTGACCTGTTCTTTAAACTATAATTGTAATTGAATTGATTTTATATTGGAGGATGGCAAAGGACAAGTCGCTACCAGACACCAGCTCCAGTCCCTTGGATGAAATCCAACCACCAAGGAGGGGAGTACCCAAACTCCGCCTCCTCCCTGCATAACCCGCATTGTGCAGGACTCACCACTCTTTTCTCTGGCAAACGTTCGGTTCCCGCAGGGGAACGTCTAAATGTCCAACCGCAAGGTAAGGACACACCTGCCGTCCTTCTAAAGAGGGTGCCCCACAATGACCACTTATGCCCATCTGACCGCTGGTTGGTAGCGACTTCCCGCCACAAAGGTTTAACAAACCACCCCGCCATCCAAACCAATAAAAACCAAGAAAACCAGAAAGCTAACTGAAAGGACCAAAACCCCAGGTAAGAAAAACCTACAACACTGCAGCCGGAGAAGACGAACCCCTTCCTCCTTGTCGAAACTGCGGCTGACGCAGTACAGGATGCCTGACCACCTAAAAGCTATAACCCAGAACATCAGCTGTCCTACGCGCCAAGTAATGCCCTGCCGCCCAAAAGGGTAAGAGTGGCCAAACCAGCCATTCCTGTTCAAACCATCGACGGCTGCAAAAGAAAAACACCCTAAAACCATCACACTGACATACATCACATAGGAAAACCAAGTGACAAAAAAACGAATTAACCCAAGTGAAGGAGAAAACTCAAAAACCTCCCGTGGACCTTTGATGAGCCAATTGTAATTTGGCCCCCTCGGAGGAAAATTTAAAAATTCACTTCACACCCTCGATTCCTGAACGCTACCCGTTCAAAAACCGACGGGTAAACAAGTTTCTGGGTTAGCGCAACAGGCGCAACTAAACATTATCCACATGCAGAAGGCTTATAGTAAGCATCCCTCCACGGAGCACCTCCTGAATAGCTGCCGTGGAGGACCCTGTGGCTGCCGCACGGTAGCCACCCCCATCCGCAAGGCATAGGACCTAAAAAGTTTACCTCCAACGGCCCACCTCCTGAATAGCCGCCGTGGAGGAACCTGTGGCTTCCGCATGGTAGACACCCCCATCCGTATGGAATAGGACCTAAGAAGTATACCTCCAACGGACCACCCCTTGAATAGCTGCCGAGGGGGACCCTATAGCTGCCGCACGGCAGCCACCCCCATCCGCAAGGAATAGGACCTAAAAAATATACCTCCAGCGGACCACCTCCTGAATAGCTGCCGCAGAGGACCCTGTGGCTGCCGCATGGTAGCCACCCTCATCCGCAAGGAATAGGACCTAAGAAGTATACCCCCAACGCCCCAGCTCCTGGACCGCTGTCGTGGGGGACCCTGTGACTGCCGCACAGCAGCCACCCCAATCCGCAAGGAATAGGACCTATAAGGAGTAAACCTCCAACGCCCCAGCTCCTGAATGGCCGCCGTGGAGGACCCTGTGGCTGCCGCATGGCAGACTCCCCAATCCGCAAGGAACAGGACCTAAGAAGTATACCTCCAACGGCCCAGCACCGGAACAGCTGCCGAGGGGGACCCTGTGGCTGCCGCATGGTAGCCTCCCCAATCCGCCAGGAACAGGACCTGCAAGAAGCATACCTCCAACGACCCTGCTCCTGAACCGCTGCCGTGGAGGACCCTGTGGCTGCCGCATGGTCTGCCGCCCCAGTCCGCCAGGAATAGGACCTATAATAAGCATACCCCCAACAGCCCTGCTCCTGAACAGCTGCCGAGGAGGACCCCGTGGCTGCCGCAAGGTAGCCACCCCAATCCGCAAGGAATAGGCCCTAAGAAGTACATCTCGAATGGCCCAGCCCCTAAATAGCTGCTGTGGAGGCCCCTGTGGCTGCCGCATGGCAGCCTCCCCCAACCGCAAGGAATAGGACCTAAGAAGTATACCACCAACGGGCCAGCCTTGAACAGCAGCCGAGGAGGACCCTGTGGCTGCCGCATGGTAGCCACCCCAATCCGCAATGAATAGGACCTACGAAGTATACCCCCAACGGCCCAGCTCCTGAATAGCTGCTGTGGAGGCCCCTGTGGCTGCCGCATGGCAGCCTCCCCCATCCGCAAGGAATAGGACCCAATAAGTATACCGCCAACAGGCCAGCTCCTGAACAGCTGCCGTGGCGGACCCTGTGGCTGCCGCATGGTCAGCCGCCCCATTTCGCAAGGAATGGGTACCGAACCCAAACACAGCAGCAACACTGTACCTTAGCGAGAGGACCAGCGAGTGCCTGTATCAGCAACTGGTCGCCCCCCCGGAGGCCCATCTATACTCATGCGCCAGGCGCAGCGGGCAGACACCCACCACCTCATGGACCTCCAAGGACACCCAGCGACCCCCAGCTGCTTGATCCGATTTGGATCACACCATCCTTCAGAGCAACCGACCACCCTGCAACTCGCGTTACAGAGAAAGGTCCCGGAATCCCGAAAATGCCTGCTGCTCGCCACCCCTCGCTTACCCGCAAAACCCAGAAGAAAGCCAAAGCAAAGGCTAATCTAAACAGGGGCCACCTCCCACACCAACTCGGCGACAGGAGGCAGCACACCCAGCAACTCCGCCAAAATTTGCCACGTAGCAGGCCTACGTGTATCCGCAGGCGCGGGGCGCCTAGCCCCAACACTAAAGTGCTAACGAAAGACCAGGCGGGGTCCACCAGCCCGCGCAGCCTAGAACGGAAGGAAATGCCCGCAAAGGTAGGATACATGGCCGCCTAGGACCTCCCTCCCAAATAACGCTCGAACAGGAAAACCATCAAACCGTCTACCAGGGACACACCCGCTGTATCCAACCTACTGAAAAAACACCAGGACGCAGCAGACGCCCCAAACGAGGAAGGAGCCAACGCATGCCTAGTCTGAGTAGCCAACCCGCCTGGACAATCCACCCGACAGAAGACGGTCATGAGAAAACCTTATGACGCCACCCCCGGAACCCACTCGCGGCACTCCTCAAACTGCAAAGAGACAAAGCATCCGCCAACCCATTCCGACTCCGTAGCGGGATGGTAAAACTGCACCGCCAGCAGCCACGCAGATGTCGCAACAGCCGCAAAGCCTGGGGGGACCGTAGGGAACAAGGAGGAAGAGGCCACAACAACCTCCCCGTAAAAACTATAGGAATGAAGACCAAATCCACCCAAACATCTCTGATCCCGCGGGAAGGGAAACCGCGGTATGCTACCTGGTCGACCCCGCAGGGGCCCTTAGGATTCTTGCAAACTATGCCACCCATGGGGATAAACCTGCTCGCAAAAGGGGAGGAGCTAACAACTGCACCCGCTTAAACCGAACTTCGCGTTACCCCCCAGCAGTCGTTAATAAAACCCCGAAAGTGTCGGTACCTTGTCAGTGGGGAGGCGACAGCAACCCGCAATTGTGCCCAGCGCCAACCCCTGAAACCTCAGGCAACCGGTAGAGCCCTAGCCACGTACCGGGGCAACGGGATCCCCCTGGACCCTGACAAAGACATGGCAACCTACAGAAGGATGGCTGCAAACCAAAATGCCTCCCAGACCCATGAAGAGAAAATAGTCCCTGTAGCGAGAAACACCGAAGGGGCCGGCTTCGGACCGTATGCACCAACGCAAGAAAGTGCAAAATTTCTCAAAAAAGGCACGAGACAGAAAAACTCAGGGGCACCAACCTGTCAGCATAAAACAGGCCCCTAATCGAGGCCCAAAAATTTGGAGGTGATAGGGACGCAGGGGAAGCAGCGCAAACACGACCCAACGTATAAGTTAACCAAAAAGGAGGTACCCGGCCCATATTCACGGAACAAAACGCAGAGTCCCCAAAAGACTAATCTCACCCCGCGCGCGGTCTCGTAAATGGAGCATGAAAAGAAAACCCCCCTGAAGATACGACAAATGTAAGCTAAGGCGGCACTAGCCCGGGGTCCCTGGCAACAACCCAATAGGGAAGAAGCACAAGCCGGGAAGAGAGGAAAAAACTGCATAGGGCCCACCTGAGCCCCAAGCCGGTTCGGCGACCACCCTCCGCCGGACCTGATGCGGGAAAGCGTGCGCGGACTTACAACACCCGCTCGCGGCTGGGGCACCGTCACTGGATGGGAGACAGGCCTAGCAAATTTGCAGGAGTGACGAACACGGGAGTGGACCTATGGTACACTAGCCCCTGCCATAAGCGAACCCCCCCCCCTACCAAGGAGCGCAAAACAGAAACGCCAACTGCGAGGGTCCCGCTGTCTGGGACCCCACTGTGTGGTCCGGCCTGCCGGGCGACCCCCAAACACAAACCCAAGAAATTGACGTTACCCCCCGAACCCGATGGACTTCACGTTGTAATCACCCCAAGCGTAAACCTCGGATTTAAAATCGCGTGCGCTAACACAAATACTGCACCATGCGAGGATATTAGGCAGGTTGCTACCCGGTGCAACCATCCGCAAAACCCAATGCCCCCCCCCGCCTGCCCACTCCGCGAACCGCAGGGGGGGCGGAGGGGACCGCAGCCATCCCATTCTGAGACGCCTTAACGCCTCACGACGCGCAATGAGCCTAGCCCACCAACGCGGGCGCCAAGGAGAGCCAGAGGAACACTACAGATGTCAAAAGGAATACTGTAACAATAAGAAAAAACAACAGCATGCTCACCGATGTCTGAAGGACCTGAAACACCATCAGCCACCGCCACCGACCGCGGCGGTGCGTCTTCCGTTGCCGCTGCAGCCGCGTCCCTCCTCAGCCTCCGGTTCCTCCGCGCCGAAACCCTGACACCCACGGACCCGTCGACACCTGCGCAGACAAAACAGAAGGGACAACAAGCGCAGGAAGCACCCGCGCTTCGACCATGCAACAGGAGGCACAGGCGGGAGGGGGGGGCAAGTCACACGCCGCAAACCAGAGGGAGGCGGGACAGCGGGCCGGGGCGACGGGGCCCCCCGCTTGGCAGAGAGGAAATCGTGGCAGAAGGGCAGCCATGACCCGCGGGGCGTCCCCAATGGTATAGGACGCAAGCCATGGGGGGGGGGGGAACCCGAAAAGGAAAAACCTAGGAGGAACAGTGGGAGGGGGCCAGGCAAGTGGAACGATGCCGCCGTAGGAGCTGTGCCGCCACCACCCTCACCGCACGAACCCGTGCATACGGGGGCCCCTACAAGCAGGGAAACGGGGAGGGCGGAGGACAGAACAGCCCACCTGAAAAAAGGGGGGGGGGGCAACACGCAGGTGAAAAACCCTGACGAGCCCCGCGACGGGGCTGTGAAAGGGAGCTGCCCTCCGCACCCGCGGCCACCAGCGGAAACCCGCCCGCAAACCCCAGGGCGGCCCGGCCATCAGACCACCCCACACCCAGTGGGGGACCCCCCCAACAGAAACAATAAATAAATTAAAATAAATAACGAACCAGCCCCCACCACATGGGGGAGCACCCGGACAGCACCACTGTAGCAGGAGTCGGGTGCACGCTGAAATAGCTGCAGCCCCGGCTCAGACACGGCCCCCAGGACCCCCCCCCCCTCCCGCCGTCCATCCCGGGCCGCAGACACCAAGTGGCGCTGGAGCCTATAGCCGGACCGCAAAGGGGAGGAGGCCGGGGAAGCGGCCGGACGCACGCACGATCGATGCGGCATGCGCATCGCGTCCCACGGCCGGGGGAGAGCCGGGGGAGAAGCGCAGGCCGCAGCGGTCTGCCCCTTCGCGCCACACCAGGCGCCGGAATGGGGACAGGGGGAGGACGAGCTCCGGGAACGAGAGCGCCGGAAGCTCGCGAACCCCGCGAAGAGGCAAGTGGGGAGGGGTGGGGAGGAGAGCAGACCCGGCTGTCTAGCAGCGTGGGGAACGGGAGCACAGGGTAATGAAATAAGTCTAAAGCCGGTGGGAAGGGGGAGGGGAGGGAGAGGGGGGCAAGCACAGCGCACCGTGAAAACAGCCTACAAAAGGATGAACAACAAGGGTAATAAATGTAATGAGTACTCAGCCTTCCTGGGCCATTCCAAAATGGCAAGAGGAAGTCTGAGGCACATGACCATGGCTTATATATTATTCCAAGACCAACCCCTAAACCCTTGATGGACAGCCCTATAATCCTATAGGAAAAATACCCACGAAAACACTGATCTGCCTAGCAACTGCTTAGTCACAAACAACCAATCACAAAAAATTGGGCTCTTATATGGCCTCAGGCTTATGCAGCCTTCAGCTTATCTTATTACTGAAAGGGGTTTACAATAACAAAGCAATACAATACAAAAGAATAATGGCTACAGTCAATGGTACATACGTGTTTGGTTTTCGCCGCGCTACCCAGTCTGGTCCTCGGTCATCTAGATAGATAACTTTTAGAGTCTTGTGTGACCAGGCTTGCAGCTGGCTCCTTTTATACAATCTTCCAAAACTTAACACAATGGATACTGTAATCTCTTTGTCCATTGGACACAGGGATGGTCATTTACAGTACAGGAGAGGTCATAGGTTGGTTTGAATAGGTGGGCGATGTCTGTTCCAGATGCACTTGTGGGTGGTCTCCTCTGGGTTCCCGCCGCATACCTAATGTACAGTAAATACAGTTTATATCTATATTCTGCTCCTGCACATAACTATTCGCAGGAACGTGCGATCTGCTGCAAACCAACACCGGAATTTTACCCTTAAAATACCCTACAGCTGGATACCAAACACCACCTTATAACCTTGTTCTGTCCCCTCCTATCCTGTAAAGGTGAATCCCTTTGTTCTGATACCATTTAAACTGTTGTAACTTGCTGGTGTGGTGCAGGGAGACTATGTGTAGATTGTGCACTATTTGGATTAAATATGTAATGTGTTTTGATGGCTTTTCCATGCGTTCACAAACTCTACCGTAAATACTCATACCACGCGCTATTGCGCAGGACCGCGGGAGCCATCTGTGTGTACTTTGGGGGTAATTCCAAGTTGATCGCAGCAGGAAAATTTTTTTTCTAACTCTCTCTGCAAATGTTATATCTGCCCCCCCCCCTGCAGTGCACATGGTTTTGCCCAACTGCTAAAAAATTTCCTGCTGCGATCAACTTGGAATTACCCCCTTTGTATGTGATGTGTGTACTGCAATATTTTTCGACTTTGACAGTCCACCATTTGGCAGTCACCAATAACAGCCACTATCTAATCAATAAACAGAAAAATATCTATACAATATCTACAAAAGCTTGGATGGTCGGGGGATAGTTTAAGATGGGAAATATATGACCTAGTGGGATAGTAAAAAGCATGTATGTATGAATCCATGTCTGAGGGGCATGTATCATCGTGCCGTATATGTTCTACATAAGCTTTGAGGTATTGCGAAGTATACATTAAATCCTTCTCATCCCGTATTAAGGGTCTGTTAATGGGCCAACAAACACTACCGAGCTCTTTTCGGCTTCTTGTTCCAACAAATGGGGTGCACATTTAGTTGATGATACATGGAGGGGGAAACATATGTGAGTGCTATTATATGTGGATATCACCTGTCGACTATGTGTGCCATTAGCTGAAGGTTGCAGAGATGAAGATAAGACACATATATAAAAATACATTCACATAAACATTTTGGGTAGGGCTGACGTCTTTTCCGGATGGATGTATCTGGGCAGAGGGGGAGACAAAGAAAAATGGGTAAAAGAAACAGGCCATGAAATTCATTTGCAATCCTTATCATAACACTGTCTCTATGGATGGGTCGTAAATTAAATCTGCTGCTATAACAGCGCCCTCGCTCCTTAGACTCATCAAATTTGTGCCATGCTTGCGCCGCATTAGAATTTGAACACACCTAAATATCGAACCAATAATTATGACGACTCCCAGGATACAATGGAGAAACTTCCCCACACTCATAATGACATTTTAAGCCCACTCTCCTAAACCTGAGAACCATTTGCGTGGGTTCAACCATGAGACCCAGCCGGTCAGTTCATTACTCACAGTCGCTAAGGTAAGGTTGTGCTTCCTCCTGAACTCCCACTTCAACTGCAAGATATCGTCCATCTTTTGATCGATGATCTCCGTTGGGTCATCAGTGCTGTTTGTAATATACGTACAGCACTTCACACCATATTGAGTTGCCAGAGTAACACAGTACCCACCTGTCACGGCTGTGACATAATTAAGGACCATCCTGTGCTGAATCAGTTCCTTCTTGTAAGCTTGTAACTCCCTTCCCGTATACCTGAAGGTGTCATCATATATCTCAGTGATATTATCTATCAAGTTCGCTAGCGCATGGATATACTTATAATTTATAGTTCCTCTGGCAGTACGGGTGATGTCTAATGCGAGAAGGAACTGAATCCCGGTGGATTCGTGGATCAAATCAGAGGCTGTGTGCTCTGTCCTATCTATGAGGTGTCTCTTGATGATGTGTTCATAGTGAGTATGAGTATAAGGAACCTGAGCACTGCGGTGAACGTCTTTCATTTTATCATGGGTTATGGTCATGACCTCCGGTAGTACTCTCCCAATATAACACAATCCCTCTGAGCTCAGGGCAAGCCACTTGTACGCCTTCCTCCCACATATGAAAGAGGCATCATCTGGGAGAACATAGGGGACAAAATATAACATCACCATATTACAAATTTTCCAAGTAAAGAAAACAATCCCTAGTTCTCCCATCTGCTCAGTACAAGTATCGGGCTGGATAATATGAGCACAATACCCTGACGATACTTTTCCAACCCACATGGTCTTGCTTCCACGAGTATACCTATACTGAAAATACCTCCCACTGTTGGCTATTTGGCGTACAAGTTCAGAGTCTATGGGTATCCTATCAGCTCTGTGTGAAAAGGTCATTGTCTGGTTATTCCACGTCACTTCCCAATTTCCCGGTTTTCGGTAATTGGAAATATTAAAACACAATAAGGACCTGTCTACATGATACTGGTGGAGCTTCCAACTAGGGGGCCTAGAGATATTGAATTTCTTGTTCATCGGTCTCCCACCCCGCAATTCGAGTACCTCATCTATTGCTAAAGGGTATGGTACTAATCCTGACTTACTCTGACCTTGAAGTACTTGTGAGCACACCCAGCATTCTGTCTGGTTTAAAACCTTACCCACGAGTGAGTGGTAATCACTCAACGGATGGCGATCCATGTTGATATTAAGGTTGGACTGACATCTCTGGATGCACCCATCCTCTACTATATTCTCACAATTCCTACAAATACAATATTCATCAGACAATAACCCTTCACAGTGCCTCCGAGCTCCCTGACTACCAGAGCGCTTACTGATGCCAGCCTTTACTAGAGTGATGTACTCCTCCTGAGATCCTACAAATTCATACTTGCCATTAGAACCCATTCCAGATCCCTGCTCGACCTCTCTGGGACCCTCACCAAAACAAACTGTCCTGATCAAAACCAGAAATACTAACAGAACCCGAAACGCAGTCTCTTGTGATCGATCCATTTCGTTAGGGGAAAGGAGGAAAATAAGAAGGAGAAAGGAAAGGAAAATGCAGGGGGAGGTGAAAAAAGAAAATGGTGCGACAACCGTTCTAGATCTTGTTACTCTCTGTGCTCAGATGCCCTTTAACAGTCCTGCCTCTCAACTTTCCCGGAACAAACACTCCAGTGATACGAGATTCTCTACACTCTGCTCTTTGTCACAAGTTCTTTCCGGGACAGCGACCTTCTTGCAGTGGGACGAGTGGACCCAAGTCTCTCTTTCAGCGACCTTCAATGCTGTCGTGCTGGTTAACAAGACTTGGTATGGTCCTTCCCACCTGTCTATGAGGCAACCGGAGTGTAAGAAATTTCGAATCATCACATAATCCCCAGGCTCAATGTCATGACAATTACTGTTTGGTAGGTCAGGAATCACCAGCTTTAAATTTCTTGTTGATTTCTCAGCTTCTGGCTCATCTTAACCAAATATTTCACAGTCACTTCATTATTATATTTCAAATCATCCTGGGGGTCTATCATTACATGAGGTTGTCAACCAAAAAGAATTTCAAAGGGTGATAAGTTAAGTGGAGACCTGGGAGTGGTTCTGATGCTGTTGTCGAAGTCGAAAAATATTGCAATACACACACCACATGCAAACACCACACAGATGGCATCCATGCATGTACTTAGTCTGGCGTGCGTGCGCATACTCGCAAATTGCATACAATCGCCTCCCACGGGAGTGCGCGTGCGGACGTGGTATAAGCAATTACAGAAAGATTCTTACTTGCAATGGAAATGATTACAGACACATGCCACAGTGCCCAGCCTGTGTCGAGTCACTGTTCACACACACACTAATCTAACCAAACATGCACATCCTTCCAACACAATGTCTTGTTCACTCCAATGTTTGAACAGACCCCCTGGTCTGTGAAGAAAGACAAACACAAACCGAACAAGTCATCGTTTGGTGGGGGCCAGAACAATGGGAGACAAATATCCCAATAGATACACACAAGCCTGCGGTTGCAAATTATTAACTACAGGCAGCCTGCAGTCTAGAGAACCTTTGAAAGATAGATATAATAGCAGGGAAACACTTGCACACAAATAAATATATATATTAGTAACTTAGTACACACATTACACATAGTCTCCCCTTTCCCCTCATGCAACTTTTACTTATTTACAAGGCACAACAAGGGAATTATACACCTTTACAGTATGCGAGGGGACAGTTACTGATCAGAGCATCATGCATGGTATCTACGTGTTCTGATAATTATGAGTAATAATCCGCTGTTGGTTTGGAGAAGATCGCATGTCGTTGCGAATAGTTATTCGCAAAGGCAGATTAAAGGTATATTTGTGTTTATTATGTACTTGCTATGCGGCGGGAATCCAGAGCTGACCAGCTGTACACACCCCTGGATCAAGGCATCGCCCATCTCTTCAAACCGACCAATGACCTCTCCTGTACTGTTAACGACCATCCCTCCAACCAATCGGTGGAGAGCATATAACCCCATTGTATTGTATTTTGGGCAAGGGTATATAAACCTCGCACCTGGGCCGGTCACTCTCTCTCTCTGCTTTTTTAAAGACCGGATCCGGGTGGCGCAAGCAACAAAGCGTACGTATCATTGGGTGTGACTCTCTCTCTGTGATTGAATTGTATTGTGTTGTACCATTTATATTGTAACATAGTGTAACCCCCTTTTTCAAATATATTATTACTTGTTGCTGCTTTGGACCACAACTTACAATCAAATACTGGTGTCGCATTCAGTTTCTGTTGAGCGTTTGTATAGGGTAATTGCCACACCTAGAGCTGCCTCGTGCTCTCAGCGTGTCGGTCTGTGTGTATGCACTGAGTGTAAGCTGCACGGCTATTCCGGCGTGTGTACGCAAAGTGCGTGCACAGTACGGGACTGTGTACGCTAACTGGGGACAGGGTACGTAGGTAAAGGACTTATTACAACGGCCGCAGCGGCTTCAGTTACAGTGTGCAATAGGGGTTAGTGGCTGCTTTCCAAGAAGTCTATCGAACTTCTCAGTTGGGGGCATCGTCTGGCTCGTCTCATACCCGGCTTTTGCACAACATTGCAGGCGCTTGCCAGCAGCAAAGGGTGGATTAGCATTATTATATTGTGTTGAGCTATCTTGTGCTGCTAAACCGCGCCTGTACTGCATTGGTTAGGGATGCTGGCGTGAACCGCAAGGACAAAGGGAAAAAAAGCCATTTAAAAGTTTTTTCTTTTTTTTCTTTTGCACATGTAACCTTGCGTAAAGGCGCACACAGTGTACCCATACTTTGCATCCATCCCACATATTGTTGCCATAGCGGTCATTTATAGGTTTGTGTGAAACCGGATACATCTGTGCTGCTATATACATTTGAAGTAACTGTGTTAATGATATAGTTGTAAGAACACAAAACGCAGCTCTGGCCTAGTCCTTTAGGTTAAACAGAGCAATTGTGGGGTGTGTTCGTGAGCGACAATAGTTTATATCGCTCAAATTTATACTGTGTGATTTGTTTTAGTGCGGGCGCACTTTTGTACACGTGGCCCGGACAAAGTACGTGAGCGCGCACAAGCGTTAAAAGGCACGTGCGGTTGAGTAATTACGCAAGTTGCGTAAGATCGCTAATGCCAAGGACAAACCACACAATAGTTCAATTTAAAGCGGAGTAGTAGATGTTTATCTACAAATAGCACATAACTATCCGGTTTCAAATGCAGATTAGAATAACATTGATAAAGTGTGTTACCTCTGGGGAAAGCTATCAGTTTACAGGAAAGGATATTTTTCTGATCAGAAAACTATAGACTGTTAGTGTGGGCTGAAAAAGGTGTGAACGTATTGAACCCAGCTTGGTGAACTCGGTGAAACTCGGTGAACTTGGTGAGCACGGTCTAGGTGAACACGTGCAACGGAGTGTGATAAAGCTTTGTGAAATTGTTGTTTTAAAGGTTTTTTTTTTTCTTGGTATTACGCTCCGGCTGTTTTGGAGCACAGTGTGAAGACTCCAGTGATCCTACAACTTATAGATAGCACGTGTCTATAAGCGGTACGATTGGACCGCACGGTTGTGTGAGCGATACGTGGCGCAACGTGATACGAAGTTTTGCATATTTGTGCGTAAATCTCGTCATCATGTGTAAAGCACATGCAAGCGTGATTTGTGTAAAAATTGCCTTTTAGGCAGATATTCACTGGGTACGGTAAGCTACTGCTAAAGGCCCAGGGGATATAGGCCGAAGTAGGGCCTGCACTGGCTACGCATGTCTGCTAAATAGGGCGGATCCGTGGTACTCGGAGCAGAAGAAGTTAGTGGAAGAACTTTGAGGACTTCCACCGTTAGACTACTGTGTTTGGAGCATTTTAGGAAGTTTTCCCGTGTTAAAAGGGTCCACAATGGGAGCCAAGTGCACAACACAGGGACGTTCCTCAGTCAGGGTTCAGACAGCAGAATTGAGACCCAGGGGGTCAGCTCGGTTGGTAATGTGGGGGAAGTATGGTCACCACACTGAGACCTTTTGTGATGAATAGACATGAATGACTGTGGGGGATAAAGCATCATTTCCTGGGATAGGTAGTTTTGATCCAGAGGTACTACAAAATGTAAGGATTAGAATATGCCTGCTCAAATCCAGAAAGCAAAGGGTAAGGCATACAGATTGTTTAAACTTGTGGCAACAAGAGGGGGATGTGCAAAGGGAGCTTGCTCGCACAGCAAGTTCCAAACCAGGCAGAAGCGTGAATGCGACAGCACCACCACCACCATATATTGATGGAGAGAAGAGTGTCACCACCAATGATACAAAGGTAGAGGTCAGGGAAATGTGCAGCGAATGTATTAAAACTAACGCTTGTACCTTGTACCCTGTTTTACCTTCTCCCCAAGATTACAGCAACGTAGAGGATGAGCCTAGCATGATCTCCGCCCTTGCCCTGGCTACCACCATACATGACACAAGGGTGGGCATTGCCCAACCACCAAGGGCAGTGGCCATATCAGCCAGTGAGGGGGCAGATGAGATCGTGGCGACTGGTAAGTACGGTACCGTCCATTATGCAGAAACAGTGACTCCCCATATTGTATAGACAAACAAGAAAGATGTGGTTGAGTTGCATCCAGTTAGGGTGATTGCAGTCCCTAACGGGAGAACTGACACTCAGGGGGTGACCCCAATCAGGAACATTGCAATGTACTGTCCCTGGTCCCGTATGGAGCTGAGGTCAATTATGGCAGAATTCCCTGACCCCAGAAAGGATTTAGTCGGATGCCAGAAATATATAAAAGATTTAGGACTTTCCCAAGAACCCACAAACAAAGATTGGTGGACGGTGTTGCGAGCGAGTCTCCCCTCTAACATTGACATCCCAAAATTTATTACAGACTGCAACCTAGATGCAGAAGTGCCACTCACTGATGCTTACAATCAGGAGAATGTCAGGCAAATCAATATACAACTAGGTTTGTATTTCCCAACCGTAGTAGATGGAATAAGATTTTTTCCATAAGACAGAAAGAGAATGAACTGGCATCCGAATATTTCCACAGAGCTTTGATGGAAATGGCTAAATTCACTGGGGTTGAGGATATTAGAGACAATGTCAACCACAGGGAAGTAGCTGTCTCTGTATTAATGTAGGGATTGAAGGAGGCACTGAAAACCAGGGTGCAAACTTCTCTGCCAAACTGGAGGGGTATTACGGTGACTGCACTTAGGGAATAAGCACTGGAGCACGACCGTAATATCCAGAAAAACAGGGAGGCACAAGGGGAGCGGTTGATGGTGATGAGCATCCAAGCACTGGAAGGAGCACCAACTCGACCAAAACCCCAGGCCCCTGACACATGGAAAAAGCCAAGAGTTTGTTATCTGTGTAAAAGGGAAGGGCATTATGCCAGCAATTGTAACAGCACACAAAAATTCAGACCCCCTAGACAAGAACATGAGCAAAGTAATTATACACATAGAGGAGATCAGGGATCATACAGGAGAGAGTACGAGCCGCATAGAGGAGAAACAAGGAGGTACCCACCACGGGAGGACTGGCAAGCCCCCGAAGACTTACCGTTATCCCCCTCACATATCATAGCCGCCAACGCCCAAAGGGTGGGTCCACGGCCCCAATAGAGGTTAGGCCACACCTGTAGTCTGCAGCCTGTGAAGCTGATCGCTGGCCCTGGGAATGAACTTGAGGTCTTGGTCAAAGTAGCAGGAACACTACAACCATTTCTTGTAGATACAGGGGCGGCCAGATCTGTACTCAAAGCTCCAACCATTTTACTGACCACGGGCAAAACCATTTTGGCTATGGGAGTGACGGGAAGAGTGCAGCAGTATCCTTTGTCTAGACCTGCAGAGATTACGATTGGGCCCTTGCAAACCAGACATTAATTTTTGTTGGCTGCGTCGGCTCCGACTAATCTACTAGGCAGAGCCCTACTGTGCAAAATGCGATGTGTCATATATTGTACACCTGAAGGCGTGTTTTTAGATATCCCTGAAAACCACGCACAGGAAGTGCAAGATATGCTAGACACACCACAACGGCTAATGTTGCACTCTACTGTCCTAGGCATGTCCATCGCAGGTAGAAGAAATTATCTCACAAATACCGGGTTCCCTATGGACCAAAGATGGACAAGACACTGGATTGATGGCGAATGTAGCCCCAATAGTGGTACAATTAAAAGATGGCAGGATAGCTCCAAAAATCCCCCAATACCCTCTGAAGCCAGAGGTAGAACTAGGAATTTTCCCTGTCATAGAACGGCTGCTACAGCAGGGCATCCTAGTCAGGACGTCCAGCACAGCCAATAGTTCCATTTTCCCTGTCAAAAAGAGCGGGGGGAGGGGTACTGGATAGTGCAGGATTTAAGAGGGGTGAACAAAATAGTTGAGAGTCAATTCCCCGTAGTGCCCAATTCAGCTGTCATCTTGATGCAGATCCCCGCAACCTCTTCATACTTCACTGTCATTGATCTCTGTTCTGCCTTCTTTTCTGTCCCTCTCCACCCCGACAGTTAGTACCTTTTCACCTTCTCTTTCAGGGGAGTACAGTACCCCTGGACTCGTCTACCCCAAGGCTTCATTGACAGCCCAAGTATCTTCTCCCAAGCACTGCATGACTGTTTGCAATCCTTTCAACCTGAAAATGGCTCAGTGCTAATACAGTATGTTGATGACTTATTGTTGTGCTCTGACTCATTTGAAACGTCCTTGGCAGATACGAAGCAGCTGCTGCTTCACCTCTCCCAGACAGGACACAAGGTTTCAAAGGATAAATTACAGTTGTGCAGTAAAAGGGTGAGGTATTTGGGGCATTGCTTGACACAAGGACAACGACTCCTCACTGCTGATAGGATAGAAGCGATTCGCAACATGACTCTGCCGCAAACCCAACAACAAATCCGTACTTTTCTAGGAATGTGCGGGTACTGTCGGAACTGGATTCCAGGATACTCTATTTTGGCACTACCTTTGCAAGAAATGGTCTCGTCAAACAAGCCAGACTGGGTCTCCCACACTGAGGACTCCGAGATGGCGTTTGAGAGACTAAAAGAGTGCTTGTCACAAGCGCCAGCATTGGGATTGCCAGATTATGAGAAACCTTTTGAATTGTACGTAACTGAAAGTTCTGGGTGCGCGGACGGAGTTTTGACCCAGAAACACGGTGATGCCAGCAGACCGGTAGCCTATTACAGTGCACAACTGGACACTGTAGCAAGGTCTCTCCCCACTTGCCTACGAAGTGTTGCAGCCATCGCTTTGTTGGTAAGTAAGAGTGAGGATGTAGTGCTAGGGCATGACTTGACCATCCATACGCCTCATGCAGTGTCAGCCTTGCTAAACTCTGCCCAAACCAGACATGTCTCATCAGCCAGGTTTACAAGGTCGGAACTATCCTTGATGGCCCCTGTAAACATCACCATCAAAAGGTGCAGCACGCTAAATCCAGCAATTTACTTGCCTGGTGTGCCTGGTCATGCACAAAGGGTGGGAGGTGAGAACAATGATGACATAGGGGGATTTAGTGTTGACACTGACACGCATGACTGTATGGAATACCTCAACCAAACTTTCACTGCAAGACCTGACATCAGTGACAACCCCTTAGATGACGTAGATTTCACTTTTTACACTGACGGTAGTTGCCACAGACAGACAGAATCAGGAGACCTGTGCACCGGATACGCAATTGTAGATGACGAAAGTATCATAGAAGCTGAACCCCTTGGCCCTCCACACTCAGCACAAGTCGCTGAGCTGGTAGCACTGACCAGAGCATGTGAGTTGGCAAAGGGTAAGTCAGCTAATATATACACGGATTCTAGATATGCGTTTGGAGTGGTACATGATTTCGGGGCCCTATGGCGCCTCAGAAATTTCATGACAGCAGCTGGCACACCCGTAGCGCATGCGACCCACATCAAAAGATTGCTATCAGCAACACAAGACCCCGACAAAGTGGCTATTATCAAGTGCAAAGCCCACACTTACAGTCAAGACCCAGTGTCACTTGGTAACAGCCGGGCAGACGAAGCTGCCAAGGCAGCAGCAAGTTCAGCCACACTAACCAACATCACACCACTGATGACATTTAACACAATAAGCACACAACAACTCATTGAAATGCAAGATTTGTGTTTCCTGCAGGAGAAGTCCGTCTGGAAGGCGAAGCGATATGGAAGAGAGTCTTCGGGCCTCTGGACAGATGGGCACGGTAAGTCAGTGGCCCCCAAGGCATATCTTCTAGCCCTAGCGGAAGCAGCTCACGGCCTGACCCACTTGGGCAAGGAAGGTATGTGCAAACTGGTCAGGGCATACTGGAGTGCACCAGGGTTCTCATCTCATGCAGGTAGGAGGGAAATGGCTTGTATTACCTGCATGAGAAAGAATGTTGGGAAGACAATACCGACGGAGCCATCCCATATCCCTCCAACGGACGGACCCTTCCAGGTAATACAAATAGACTTCATACAGTTACCACCCTGTAGGAATCTGAAATATGTCCTAGTGTGTACAGATGTCTTTTCAAATTGGGTAGAAGCATTCCCCGCTGCCACAAATACTGCTACGTTCACTGCAAAGAAAATTGTGCAGGAATTTGTGTGTAGATATGGTATCCCTAGAATAATTGAAAGTGATAGGGGTACCCATTTTACAGGTGAAGTCTTTCAGGTCATGTGCAAACTGATGGGTATTAATAGCAAGCTACATACTCCGTACCGGCCACAGGCGAGAGCAAAGGTGGAGAGAATGAATAGCACGATTAAGAACAAGCTTAGCAAAGTGATGGTTGAAACTGGATTGTTGTGGCCAGAGGCATTGCCACTAGTGTTGTACAGCATCAGAACCACTCCCAGGTCACCACTTATCCTATCACCCTTTGAAGTTCTTTTTGGGCGACAACCTCACGTAATGATTGACCCCCAGGATGATTTGAAATGTAATAATGAAGTGACTGTGCAATATTTTGTTAGGATGAGCCAGCAGCTCAGAAATCAACAAAGAAATCTAAAGCTGGTGATTCCTGACCTACCAAACAGTAATTGTCATGATATTGAACCTGGGGACTTTGTGATGATTCAAAATTTTCTACGCTCAGGTTGCCTCATTGACAGGTGGGAAGAACCGTACCAAGTTTTATTGACCAGTACAACAGCACTAAAGGTCGGCGAAAGAGAGACTTGGGTCCACTCGTCCCATTGCAAGAAAGTTGCAGACCCGGAGACAGCTCGTGATAAGGAGAAAGGTGAAGAGAACGTTGTATCGCTGGAGCAGCTATTCCGGGAGAACTAAAAAGGCAAGACTGTTGAGCGGCACCTGAGCGTAGGGAGCGGAAAGAGCAAAGACGGTTGGTGCAGCCAGAGACGGTTCACAAAGATCAAGGAAGGTTGTCGCACCAGTTTTTCTTTTTTCACCTCCCCACTACTTTCTCTTTGTTTTTCCCCCTCATCTTCCTATTTTTGTCCCTAACGAAATGGATCCATCCCAAGAGACTGTATTCCGGCTTTTTCTGGTGGTTTTGTTTTTGTGCAGGACAATTGGTTTTTGTGAGGGCCCCCGAGACGTCGAGCAAGGATCTGGAGTGAGTTCTGATGGAGAGTACGGGTTGGTAGGACCCCATGATCAGCGAATCACTTTCGCCAAGGCTAGCATCAGAAAAAGGAAATCCACAAACCGAAACCCAACTCATCAATCACCAAAAATTTCATTTTATTGTTGTATGTACCGTTACATGTCTTCTGTTCATCTCTGTAGGGCTAGGTTAGTGAAACACACATAGTCATTAGATAATAGGGACACATAATTGCTCACACATATGGATCCCCACGATGTATCATCAGATAAATGTGCTCCCCATTTATCATATAGCTCGGTGGAGTTTGTTGGACCATGTACAGACCCTTAATATGGGATGAGAAGGAATATAATGAATACTTCGCAAAGCCTAGAAGCTAGTGTTGCACGATGATACATCCCCCTCAGGCAGTTACTCATACATACACGTTTTTCCTATCACACTAGGCCATCCATTTCTCACCTATGACCTTTTCTCCCTCTTCCAAGGTACATACTCGCCCATTGTAATGTATAGCATGTAAATATTTTTTTCTGTTATTAATATTAGTGGCAGTTATTGTTGACTGCCAAAGGGTGGACTGTCGAAGTCAAAAAATATTGCAATACACACACCACATGCAAACACCACACAGATGGTATCCATGCATGTACTTAGTCTGGCGTGCGTGCGCATACTCGCAAATTGCGTACAATCGCCTCCCACGGGAGTGCGCGTACGGGCGTGGTATGAGCAATTACAGAAAGATTCTTACTTGCAATGGAAATGATTACAGACACATGCCACAGTTCCCAGCCTGTGTCGAGTCACTGTTCACACACACACTAATCTAACCAAACATGCACATCCTTCCAACACAATATCTTGTTCACTCCAATGTTTGAACAGACCCCCTGGTCTGTGAAGAATGACAAACACAAACCGAACAAGTCATCGTTTGGTGGGGACCAGAACAATGGGAGACAAATATCCCAATAGATACACACAAGCCTGCGGTTGCAAATTATTAACTACAGGCAGCCTGCAGTCTAGAGAACCTTTGAAAGATAGATATAATAGCAGGGAAACAAATATATATATATATATATATATATATATTTGTGTGTATCTTGAGAATGGTTGGTAATTTCATGTGTAGGATCATGTTGCCTGGAGATAACATAACAAAGTAACCTAATGAACATGGAAATATCTGTCACACATTACATATTTCCCAAACTTAGTACACACATTACACATAGTCTCCCCTTTCCCCTCATGCAATTTTACTTATTTACAAGGCACAACAAGGGAATTATACACCTTTACAGTATGCAAGGGGACAGTAACTGATCAGAGCATCATGCATGGTATCTACGTGTTCGGATAATTATGAGTAATAATCCGCTGTTGGTTTGGAGAAGATCGCATGTCATTGCGAATAGTTATTCGCAAAGGCAGATTAAAGGTATATTTGTGTGTATTATGTACTTGATTTGCGGCGGGAATCCAGAGCTGACCAGCTGTACACACCCCTGGATCAAGGCATCGCCCATCTCTTCAAACCAACCAATGACCTCTCCTGTACTGTAAACGACCATCCCTCCAACCAATCGGTGGAGAGCATACAACCCCATTGTATTGTATTTTGGGCAAGGGTCACTCTCTCTCTGCTTTTTTAAAGACTCATAGGTCGTCTCGCCAGACGACTGGGGACCGGATCCGGGTGGCGCAAGCGACAAAGCGTACGTATCATTGGGTGTGACTCTCTCTCTGTGATTGAATTGTATTGTGTTGTACCATTTATATTGTAACTTATTGTAACCCCCTTTTTCAAATATATTATTACTTGTTGCTGCTTTGGACCACAACTTACAATCAAATACTGGTGTCGCATTCAGTTTCTGTTGAGCGTTTGTATAGTGTAATTGCCACACCTAGAGCTGCCTCGTGCTCTCAGCGTGTCGGTCTGTGTGTATGCACTGAGTGTAAGCTGCACGGCTATTCTGGCGTGTGTACGCAAAGTGCGTGCACAGTACGGGACTGTGTACGCTAACTGGGGACAGAGTACGTAGGTAAAGGATTTATTACAGCGGCCGCAGCGGCTTCAGTTACAGTGTGCAATAGGGGTTAGTGGCTGCTTTCCAAGAAGTCTATCGAACTTCTCACTGTACAACACTAGTGGCAAAGCTTCTGGCCACAACAATCCAGTTTCAGCCATTAATTTGCTCAGCTTGTTCTTAATAGTGCTGTTCACTCTCTCTACCTTTGCACTCGCCTGTGGATGGTACGGAGTATGCAGCTTGCTATTAATTCCCATCAGTTTGCACATGACCTGAAGGACTTCACCTGTAAAATGGGTACCCCTGTTACTTTCAATTACTCTAGTGATACCATATCTACACACAAATTCCTGCACAATTTTCTTTGCAGTGAACGTAGCAGTATTTGTAGAAGCAGGGAACGCTTCTACCCAGTTGGAAAATACATCAATACAAACTAACACATATTTCAAATTCCTACAGGGTGGTAACTGTATGAAATCGATTTGTATTACCTGAAAAGGTCCGTCTGGGATATGGGATGGCTCTGTTGGTATTGTCTTTCCAATGTTCTTCCTCAAGCAAGTAAAACATGTCATTGCTCTCTTACCTGCATGAGAAGAGAATCCTGGCGCACACCAGTAGGCTCTTACCAGCTTGCACATACCCTCTTTGCCCAGATGAGTCTGACCGTGTGCCGCCTCAGCTAGGCTTGGAAGATATGCTCTGGGGGCCACTGGCTTACCGTGTCCACCTGTCCACAGTCCTGAGGACTCCTGGCCATACCCCTTTGCCCTCCAGACTGCCTTTACCTGTAGGGAACACAAATTTTGCATTTCAATTAATTGTTATGTGTTGATCGTGTTAAATGTCATCAGTGATGTGATGTTTGTTTGTATGGGGGTGCTTGCTGCTGATTTAGCAGCTTCATCTGCCCAGCTGTTACCAAGTGAAATTGGGTCTTGGTTGTAAGTGTGTGCTTTACACTTCATAACAGCCACTCTGTCTGGTTCCTGTATTGCTGTCAAAAGCCTTTTGATGTGGGACGCATGCGCTACAGGTGTGCCAGCTGCCGTCATGAAATTTCTGAGGTGCCATAGGGCCCCAAAATAATGCACTACTCTAAAGGCGTACCTAGAATCTGTGTATATATTAGCTGACTTACCCTTGGCCAATTCACATGCTCTGGTTAGGGCGACCAACTCAGCAACTTGTGCTGAGTGCAGTAGGCCCAGGGGTTCAGCTTCTATGATACCTTCGTCATCTACAACTGCATATACAGTGCACAAGTCTCCCGATTCTGTCTGTCTGTGGCAACTACCGTCAGTGTAGAAGGTAAAGTCTACTCCTTCCAATGGGTTGTCACTGATGTCAGGTCTCGCTGTGAAAGTCTGATTCAGGTATTCCATACAATCATGTGTATCAGTATCTGCACTAAATCCTCCTTCACCAACATTCTCATCCTCCACCCTTTGTGCCTGTCCAGGCACACTTTGCAAGTAGGTTGCAGTATTTAGTGAGCTGCATCTCTTAATGGTGATGTTTACCGGGGCCATCAGTGATAATTCACACTTTGTAAACCGAGCAGATGAGACATGTCTGGTTTGGGCTGAGTTTAGTAAGGCTGATACTGCATGAGGTGTATGAATGGTCAGGTCATGTCCTAACACTACGTCCTCGCTTTTACTTACCAGTAAAGCTATCGCTGCAACACTTCGCAAGCAAGTGGGGAGAGACCGCGCTACAGTGTCCAACTGTGCACTATAGTAAGCTACCGGTCTGCTGGCATCACCATGTCTCTGAGTTAAAACCCCTGCCACGCACTCCGCACTTTCTGTACCGTACAATTCAAAGGGCTTCTCATAATCTGGCATACCTAATGCAGGTGCCTGTGATAGGCACTGTTTGAGTCTCTCAAATGCCAGTTCGGACTCATCTGTGTGCGAGATCCGTTCTGGTTTGTTCGAAGAGACCATTTCTTGCAAAGGTAAAGCCAGTATAGAGAACCCTGGAATCCAGTTTCGACAGTACCCACACATTCCAAGGAAAGTGCGGATCTGTTGCTGAGTCATATCGCGAATTGCCTGTATTCTATCAGCAGTGAGGTGTCTAAGTCCTTGGGTCAAGCAATGTCCCAAATATTTGACCCTGGTCTGGCAGAACTGCAACTTATCCTTTGAAACCTTGTGTCCCGTTTGGGAAAGATGAAACAGAAGCTGTTTCGTGTCTTTCAAGGATGATTTGAGTGAGTCAGAACACAACAATAAGTCATCAACATACTGTATTAGCACTGATCCACTCTCAGGTTGAAAGGATTGTAAACAGTCATGCAAAGCCTGGGAGAAAATACTTGGGCTGTCAATGAAACCTTGGGGAAGACGAGTCCAGGTGTACTGTACTCACCTGTATGGTAAGGATGACAGCTGGATTGGGCACTACGGGGAATTGGCTCTCAACTATCTTGTTTATCCACCTTAGATCCTGCACTAACCTGTAACCCCTCCCCCCACTCTTTTTCACAGGGAAGATGGGACTATTGGCGGTGCTGGACGTCCTGACTAGGATGCCATGCTGTAGCAGCCGCTCTATGACGGGGTACACTCCTAATTCTACCTCTGGCTTCAGAGGATACTGAGGGATTTTTGGAGCTATCCTACCATCTTTTACTTGTACTACTACTGGAGCTACATTCGCCATCAATCCAGTGTCTTGTCCATCTTTGGTCCAAAGGGAACCCGGTATTTGTGAGATCATTTCCTCTACTTTTGATGGACACTTGTCTATAACAGTAGAATGCGACATTAGCCTTTGAGGGGTGTCTAATATATCTTGCACTTCTTGAGCGTGGTTCTCAGGTATATCCAAGAAGACACCCTCAGGAGTACAATATATGACACACCGCATTTTACACAATAAATCTCTGCCGAGTAGATTAGTCGGAGCCGATGCAGCCAACAGAAAAGAATGTTTGGTTTGCAAGGGCCCTATCGTAATCTCTGCAGGTCTACTCAAAGGGTATTGTTGCACCGTTCCTGTTACTCCCATTGCCGAAATCATTTTTCCCGTGGTCTTTATACCTGATGTGGAATTCAACACTGACCTGGCCGCCACTGCATCTACAAGAAATGGTAATGGTACGCCAGCTACATCAACCGTGACCTCAGGTTCGCTACCAAGGCTAGCAATCAATTTCACTGGCTGCAGACTACAGGTGTGGCCCAACCCCTATTGTGTATTGGTACCCTCCCGCAGCGCATTGGCAGCTACAATATGTGAGGGGGTAGCTGTGGTTTTTCGGAGGCCTGCCAGTCCCTTCTTGGTGGGTACCTCCTGGTTTCCCCTCTATGTGGCTCATAATCTCTTCTATATGGTCCCTGATCCCAATAATGTGAATTGTAGTGTGGTTTGTATTCTGGTCTAGGGGGTCGGTATACGTTGTGTGTACCTTTATTCCTACATTCCTTCGAGTAATGTCCTACCTTCTGACAATTATAACATATTACTACACGTGGCTTACCATCAGGGGTCTGGGGTTTTGGCTGATGTGGTTTTGTTGTAAGAGCATTTATACTTACTGTCATCAGCTTATCCCCCTGAGACTCCCTGTGCTTACTGATGTTCCGGTCGTGCTCGATAGCGGACTCTCTCAATGCAGCCACCGAGATACCTCTCCAGTTAGGTAGAGAGGTTTGTACTCTTGTTCTTAATGCCTCCTTTAACCCGTCCATTAATACAGTAACAGCTACCTCCCTGTGATGTGCATTATCTTTAATGTCCTCGATCCCAGTGTATCTAGCCATTTCCTGCAGTGCTCAATGGAAATATTCGGATGCCATTTCACCTTCCTTTTGTCTTATGGAACATTTTTTATTCCATTTGACAACAGTAGGGAAATACACTCCTAGTTGCAGATTGATTTGCTTTACGTTCTCCTGATTGTATTCATCAGTGAGAGGTACGTCTGCATCTAACTTACTGTCTGCTATGAATTTCGTGGTGTCAATATTTGAGGGTAAACACACTCGTAGCACTGTTCGCCAATCTTTATTTGTGGGCTCATGGGTGTTACCTAACTCTTTAATGAATCTCTGGCATCCGACTAGATCTTTTCTGGGATCGGGAAATTCAGACATAATTGACCTTAACTCTGCTCGGGACCATGGACAAAGCATGGCAATGTTCGTGATGGGAGTTACTCCCTGATTGTCAGTTTTCCCGTTGGGAACTGCAATTACCCTGACAGGATTTAATTAAATTACATCATTCTGGTTTGATTCTATAATGTGAGGAGCTATAGTTTCTGCATAATGTATGGTGCCATACTTACCTGTGGACACGACCTCACTTATCCCTCCACTAGGGGGCCTTGCTACAACTCTTGATGGTTGGGCCGTGCCCACCTGAGTATCTTGTATGGTGGCTGCTAGAGAGAGTGCCGATATCATGCTGAGCTCATCTTCCTGCTCACAATCCTGGGGAAAATTTAAAATGGGATACAGCTGGCAAGGGTTAGCGTTAGTACGTGTATCAATCACATTCCTATCCTGTACCAATGCACCATTGCTTGTAGCCACTTTCTCCCCAACAATATATGGTGGTGGTGGTGGTGGTGCGGTCGCCATTGTTTTCCTGCTAGGTTTGGTACCCGCTGCGCGAGCTAATTCCCTTTGCACATCCCCCTCTTGCTGCCATAAATGTAAACAATCTGTATGTCTAATCCTTTGTTTTCTGGATTTATCAGACATATCCTTATCCTTAAGTTCTGCAATACCTCTAGTTCAAAGCTGCCCACCTTAGGGAATGGTACCCTATCTTTGTCAGTCATACGTACCCATTCAGACAAAAAGTCTTCAGTGTGTGGACCATATTTTCCACACATAACAAACCTCGCTGACCCCTTGGACTGCGGGTCTTCTACCTGAACCCTGGCTACCATACATCTATCGCTTGTGCAATTGGATCCCATTGCGGACTCTTTCCTTTTACGCAATCCCCAATGCACGACACGAATAGACTGTGAAAGTTCTTAGAGCGCTTTCACCCACTCCTTCTTCGCTGAGTACCACGACTCACTCCAATAGTGACCACCGCGTACCCAGTGAGGTCGACCTAATTGGTTTATATTTACTGGAAGTGCTAGGAGTGACTTACCTTTTCCAGCAAATATCCACCGCCAGAGATTTTCCTGAGAGAGAACAGCGAAAACTCCCTATGCACTTATACACAAATCACGCTTGCGTATGCTCTATACAGCGCTAATGATACCACGGTTTTATGCAAAAGCTCGTAAAGGGGTATCGAGTTACGCTATATATCGCACCCACAAACGCGCGGCCCAATCACACAGCGTATAAGTACTTGTTACCTATCTGCCGTACAACCACGGGTTGATGCACAAACTGTGACCCTTCAGCCGGAGCGTAACAAAAAACCTTTTTACTTCAATACTACACAATGCACAATTCCCTATTGCACTCCTCTGCAAATCTCCTCACGATTTGCGTATTTCAATCTATACTAACGTGAGTCAGCCGCCTCACGCCGCCAAGCCTCCACTTACTTGGTGTACCACACGACGGGATCCCGAATTCCGGGGTTCAAATCCACTCACTCGGTTTTCGCTCACTCAAATACACTTGTTTTTTTTCTGTACAGAAAATTTTCACTCGTTCAGATTGGCAGCTTTACCCCCAGAGGCAATACAGTTTAAACAAAAGTTTTATACTAATCTGCTTTAGAAACCAGGTAGTTTTGTGCTATTGTAGCATGGCTACTGTCCCACCCTTGAACTAAACGACACTATTGTGTAATTTGTACTTAGCACCCGCACTCTTACGCACTTTGCGTAAACACGCGATCGTGCGTGTCATTTACGCTGCGTGCGCAGTCCTGTACTTTGTCCGAGACACGTGTACAAAACTGTGCGTCCGTAATTAAACAAATCCCACAGCTCTATAAAATGTGAACAATACTAATTACTATTGCCCACTAGACACAACTTGTTCTGCATAAACTTTTATCCAGACCTGCATTTGTGTTTTACACTTACTTCCTTAAACACTGTTATTTTAGTTTTAACTATACAGCAACAAATGTATCCGGTTTCACACAGATCTAAATGAATCTAGCAATCTGAGTCTTATGGCAACAATGTGAGAGGGTATGCAAAGTATGGGTGTCTTTTGTGTACGCTTTTTGGCGCCAAAAAAATTCACAGATTTTTAAATAGCTTTTTTCCTGTGTTTTACGGGTTCTACCAGCACTCTGCAGATCATACAGAGCAGACGTCATCTAATCAGCACACAAGTAGGGTTTTCAGTGTATCCATTGACCAAGAAATGGTTACGTAGGATATCTTCTTTCCGCCCTTTGCTGATAGATTAAGTCTGCTATGACCTGTTAGGCTGTGAGTATTTGGAAACCGGACGATGCCCCCAATTGTAAATGCTGATTTACATACAGGACTAAAAGCAACACTTTAAAAAGACATTTCACACACTTTAAATGGAGCAGCTGCGGCCGCTATACTTAATCCTCAACCTACGTACTTATTACACCATTAGCGTACAGAGTCCCGTACCGTGTACGTACTCTACGTACAAACGCCACGCTGGCTGTACAAAGTACACTTAGTGCGTACACACCCAAAGATACACCGCGAACCCTTAACAGCTATGCATGCGATAGTAATACACTTATAACCTTAGCAGGGAAAGGAAAACACGACACCAGTTTGTATTTAAAATGCCGGGTTCCGACACCACAACATATTATTACTGAAAGGGGGTTACAATAACAAAGCAATACAATACAAAAGAATAATGGCTACAGTCAATGGTACATACGTGTTTGGTTTTCGCCGCGCTACCCAGTCTGGTCCTCGGTCATCTAGATAGATAACTTTTAGAGTCTTGTGTGACCAGGCCTGCAGCTGGCTCCTTTTATAAAATCTTCCAAAACCTAACACAATAGATACTGTAATCTCTTTGTCCATTGGACACAGGGATGGTCATTTACAGTACAAGAGAGGTCATAGGTTGGTTTGAATAGGTAGGCGATGTCTGTTCCAGATGCACTTGTGGGTGGTCTCCTCTGGGTTCCCGCCACATACCTAATGTACAGTAAATACAGTTTATATCTATATTCTGCTCCTGCACATAACTATTCGCAGGAACGTGCGATCTGCTGCAAACCAACACCAGAATATTACCCTTAAAATACCCTACAGCTAGATACCAAACACCACCTTATAACCTTGTTCTGTCCCCTCCTATCCTGTAAAGGTGAATCCCTTTGCTCTGATACCATTTAAACTGTTGTAACTTGCTGGTGTGGTGCAGGGAGACTATGTGTACATTGTGCACTATTTGGATTAAATATGTAATGTGTTTTGATGGCTTTTCCATGCGTTCACAAACTCTACCGTAAATACTCATACCACGATCTATTGCGCAGGACAGCGGGAGCGACCATACGCAAATTGCGAATATGCGCACGCACGGCAGAACAAGTACACGCACGGAGGCCATCTGTGTGTACTTTGTACGTGATGTGTGTACTACAATATTTTTCGACTTTGACACAATATATGTACTGTCCAGCTGCACACCAGTAAATGTCTGATGTAATGTTAGCACTGATGTCCTTTATATGAGACTGCAGCTCCCCTTATAAATTAATCCCGGATTCCACGGGACAAACACACACTTGTACCAGACTAAAAAGCACTGTGGGCTGGCTACCACATGGTTTGTATCAAACAATACTGAGGCAATCTCATCCCGCTGGCACCCACTTTATATAGTCATTGGTTTTGGTACAGAGAGCACTACATTTCTTTTCTTCTGTTGTTTTTGAGAATCACTTTTCCGCACTCTGGAATTGATCACAGAGACTCGCGTGGTATGGCCGCTGTGCAGCACTACTGCCAATGTGGTATGTACCTCAGTCCCACCAGGTGAACAACCAACAAGATGGTAGGCATCTTGGTCTGTGTAGCAGTCAGAGAGTGCTGGGATCAAACAGCGTGCGCATCACTAAACCCATGTTGCATATTATTTATATATATATATATATATATATATCACCTTGACAATGGGGCGTTGCGGCCCCGAAACGTTTGGATTGCAGTGATGAATGAAACACTTTGTTTCCACATTTATAATTAAACCCAGTCTCTGAGTGCCGCGGCCTGTCTGATCTGGGGAATTTGGTATAATGGTCAGTGGTGCAGTGAAAATTGCAGATTCGCAAATCAGCCAACTATCGGATGACTGCGCATGCACTACGACCGCATCATGTGTGTGTGAAGGCCGAAATGCATTCACTATGGATTTGCAGGCACAGCAAAGAGCGACTGCATAGTGATTGCCAGGAAGTGGTCATTTGTGGGGGTTTCATGGCATTTGAGGGGAGTGGATGGGAAAAAGCAGGCCATCTTCGGGTCGTGCATCTGATGTCAGCTGCGATTGCTGTGATTAAAAACATTGCACCGATGCAACTGCAGCTGCATATATCCTGCGTATTCATGGGTCAATCTGAATTATCGATGGTACTTGATTTCTGCGTATGCATCACAATTATGCAAATTCATACGCAAATTTGCGAATGCATCATTGGGTGTCTTACCTTTCTGGGCAGCTCTTCATATGCTTTTTTAGCATAAATTGAAATTTCTGTCTCGGTAGCGATCCAAGCTGAATGAGGTCCTATATCCATAGTGCAGCACTTAGGTGTAGGCACACCCCATTTTTGTTCCTTGTGTGGCTGTTTCTCTCCAGTCCAACACTGAATCAGTGGCTCGCTACAGGTACATAGTTTTATCCTACCACATATCCATATCCTGCTCCCCAGCTTATAACTCCTGGGGTGAAAGACATATGGTGAGGCATTTCTATGTAAAGTCCCTCTTCGTTCTCCTTAGAGGGCCATCCACTGCATTCAAGACAATCATCCAAGCTCTTCTGTTATCTGGTGGTCTCATCTTTCAAATGTTGCACCACTTTTCTCCATTATAAAATATTGTAGATAAAAGCTTTTTGTGCTTCTTCCTCCATTTCACAATTTTAGACACAGCTTTAGACACACAATTTTAGAAACTGTAACCCTCTTGTAGAACTGCACATCCTTAGGTATAACGAGGAGTTGAAAGTCACTGCAAGACATTTCAATTTCTGTACCATATTCGTATTGGGGCCATTTTTGACCCTAAATCAAATTCCAGAATGTAGTCCAACTTCCTTTCCTTTCTTACAGTGTGAGAAAGCGGTACTGTGTGCTCGTTCAGAGCATGACACTCTCTCTCAAGCTTCATTTCCAAGACTTTGATTTGTCTCTTTTTTGTTTTGCCTAAGAATATTCCAAAAGCTTTTCCCTCAGGAGAGTTTCCTCAGTTTTCTAAGTGTTAGTGCTTATTAGAGCCTTAGAGGGTTTATAACACTCCAGCCTTTGTCACCTTTATCCTTGCAGCACTGTTCATGTTACCTATAATGCTTCAGCACACCTCACCTATACTTCAACTATTGGTTGTTAAGTTTCTCTGTCCTTCTCCAGTTCTTGTCCAGACTTTTCCTCTGAATCAGCTCCATCTACTTCACTCTTGGCTGGAGGCTCAGACACATCCTTGGTGTCCTCAGCTTTGTCTGCTGGTTTTTCTTCAGTGGCCTGGGTAGAGTCTGCTTCCATCTCTGTCTGTTTTTTGGCATTTTTAGATTAATCTACAGCTACAACAGCTTCATTCCCGTCACCCACAGCCTTACTTTGTTGCTCAGTTTTGCCTGCATCCTTCCCTATCTTGCTTTCAAGAGTTTCTTGTAGCAAGACAGAAGCTTCATCCATTTTCTTTAAGTTTTTTTCTGGAACTCTAAATCATTGAGAACAATTTATTTTTCTTCTTGAACTGTAAATAAATTATCTTAAAAAAATTATATCTTACCGTCTGTCTCTCTCTCTCAACCAGACCATTGAGACTGCACTAAACTGAGATTTATCTTTTTTTCTCCATACACTGTCGGAGACACTAGTTTCATTTTACAACATTTTGTTCACACTATTTTTGGTTTAAAGTTAGTGGTCTCTCTTTAACTCGCACTCCACAAGTCTCACTCACAACGATTCCATCAGAGTGTCTCCATTTAACATCAGCCACTTCTTCCAGTGCGCTCTCTGTTTCGGTCTGATGTACCTTTAGCGATACTCTCTATTTCTTCATCCCGCCCTTCCACATTTTGTTGCAGAGCAATAACTGTGGCCTCTTGATCTACTTGGTATTGCCTTCTCTGCTGTAGAGCTCACTTTTCCTGCTTTGCCTTTGTAGTTACAAGAGACTGTTTTTCCAGGACAGTTTTTTTCTTGCTGAATTGCTATTGCTATTATTTTTCATTGAAAACATAAATTTCATATTCTTGTTCTGCTACTTCCAAACCACTTTTGTGTTCTCCTTTCAGTGCATTCCACTTACACATGAGTGCCAGCTGCATGTCTGTCTCCTTACACTTCTGGATCTGACCCTCTTAAGCAAAGGCAACTGTCTCTTACGCCTTTTGGCACTGCAGAATGCATTCTCTAAGAACCGTGACATTATCTTTCTTGTACTTTCAAGTCGATTTGTGCTACCAAGGTTAAAGCACTCTCCTTGTCCCTGTTGCACTCTTGAATATTCCTTCTGAGCTCTATAATCTGCCTCTCTCTCTTCTAATGTAGGAGTGCTATGACAGCGTTTTTATTTTCTTCCATGCACTCATTTAAGGACTATTCTACTTAGGTCTGAACTTTCTCTGTCATCCGCCTTTATCGTTCCAGTTCCTGCTGAAGTACCACACATGGGATGCAGTTAAAATGCTGGCTGTCGGGATCCCAGCGTTCAGGAGACTGACGCCAGAATCCCGACAGCCGGCATTTTACTGATGCACGCCAGCCCGGTATTCCCACTCAGATGATGGGTCCAAGCCACCAACTTAGTGGAAACAGAACCTGTGGTGAGCGCAGCCTTTACAAAAGGTGCTGTACCTTGCTTTGTACCACACCTAACTCTGATGAGGCAGAGTACACTTGTTTTTTTTGAGATAAACTTAAGGTTGCTCTATTAACCTTTTCGCTGACACTATGTATTTTCTCTCAAAGAACGGGGGGTTTTGCATGATGTAATTGGATAGGGGGACTAAAAAAATTGTTGATAAAGGAAAAAAAATGTCCGCATCTGCAACATTTTTGCAGCTAATTGGATGCCCCCCCCCCCCCCCCCGTTGTCCATTTAACACTTTTGATTTAATAAACCTGTGCCCAGATTTATCAAGCCTTAGAGAATGATAAATTGCACGGTGATAACGCACCAGCCAATTAGCTCCTAACTGTAATTTTTCAAACACAGCCTGTAACATGGCAGTTAGGAGCTGATTGGTTGGCTCTTTTTCACCGTGCAATTTATCACTCTCCAAGGCTTGATAAATCTAGGGCTTGCTTTTTGGTAATGTTTTGCATCACTTTCTTGCAGACAATTTTCTGTATAAACAACACTTTACAACAGGTTTTTAGTCACTCACCCCTTCCCTGAGTTATGTGCAGGTGAGTCCTGTCTTGTTGTGTTCATTATGCTGTGCAGAAAGAATCCATATTTTCCATTAAGCTGCTTCTGCAATGCACATTTCTGAATAGCTCTCCACTAGCAAGCAGATTCTCCAAGATAATTTGATTTTTTTTTTAATCTTTTTTTTTTTTTTGCGTAGCAGAATGGTCGGTGGTGCAGTGTGTAGGTGCTCATAATAAGGGTCACCACGCAGCTTGTCCAGGTTTAAACAAATATACAGATGCTTTAATTTTGTAAGCACAAAGAATACAGGCAATAATCAAGCCTAGACTTCATGCGGGCACTATCTCACTTCTTCAATCCTGATTATCCAGGCAGATAGTCTGCAAACTTCACAGTCTCAGAGTATCAAAGTCTCAAAGTCTCCTGCTGGTATGGACACTAGCTTCCAGGCCACAGGGCAGCCCTCAGGTGCACACCCCATTTTTTCTCCTTGTGTGGGCATTTCCCTCCACTGAAACAGAGGCTCACTACCACAACCTATCTTCATCCTACTACATACACATAAGTTGACCAAATCAAGACGGTACTCCAAGGAGTATATTTACTAAAGTGCGGGTATTTTAGAAGTGGAGATGTTGCCCATGGCTACCAATCAGATTGTACTGTACTTATTTATCTAGCATCTTCTAGAAGATAATAGCTAGAATCTGATTGGTTGCTATGGGCAACATCTCGACTTCTAAAAACCTGTACTTCAGTAAATATAACCCTAAAATATACACCTTGTATAAGTTTAAATGGAAAACTGATCTTTACAGATTTAATCGCCAACTTAGATTAAAAGAACATTTTCATTGCTTTCCATTTCTCAACTGGACCCCACTGATTCTATGAGCAACAACTCTTGTTCCACATTTGATCCTCAATCCAATACTTAATATGAAATGCGTATGTTGTACATGGGTTCAGTATGTATTACCAGCAGACGGGATTCCGGCTGTCTATATCCCGACAGAGGCATCCTGCCCGCCAGAATGTCGGCAGCGGGGCGAGCGCTAAGAGTTCCCTTGAGGGCTTACCACATTGCGGGGCTCAGTGGCTCACTGCGCTCACCACAGGATCTATTCGTAGACACCTACGAGTGGGAATAGCCCCGGTGTGCTCGGATTCCAGCTGGTGGCATTGTCGGCTGGCGTGATTTCGGCGTCGGTATCCTGAACACTGGGATCCCGACCGCCTGCAATTTGACTGCATCCCTTGTACATAAGCATACAGTAGGTATGCACATCTACTTACTAGCTTCTACAATCTATCCCAGTTGAAATTCATGGCTCTTAAAAACCTGAGCACGTATCAGGACATTGTTGTCTACCCTTGCAATTGTGATTTTGTAGGCTACGGAGCCGCTAATGTTAGCAAGAGAAGCTGCCACCCAGAAATGAAAAGAGATGCCCATCAGAGAACTCATTTGCAATTGCATACACATTCACAGCCCGTATGCAAAAACAAGGAACATTGGGTCTAAGGGTTGGTCTATGGCTACGCAGACTGGACACGGCAGTAGCAATTCAGGTGCCATGTTTTTGCAGGTGGAAGTTCGCAGCTGAAGGCAAATACACACCCCAAAAACGGCCATGACATGCCTGCGTTTTATCAACCACTCCCCATTAACACCTCCAAACGGCCACTTCCTGTCAATTACTTCTCCAATAATACCTCATTGAGAGTGATATCGCAGAGGCACCTTGGCGCATGCACATAGCGAATGCAGCACATGCACAGTCTGCAGATAATCACTCCATTCTATGAACATCCCCCATTGCGTACAAACATAAATTGGGTATGGGTCATTCGGTCGACCACACTTAGGTCAGCAGTCATTAGGTCGAGCACTATTGGTTCACATGCAGTAGGTCGACATGGTCAACAGGTCGACACATACCAGATTGACATGGGAGAAGGTCGATATTAATTTTTTGACTGTTTTTGGTGTCGTTTTCTTCGTAAAAAGTGACGGGGAACCCCAATTAGTGCACCGTGTCCCCTCACATGGCTCGCTTTGCTCGCCATGCTTCGGGCAAGGTATCTTGCTCTGCTACCGTTGTGCTCGGCACAGGTTACCGTTCCCAATTGTAGTCCACATGAATCGTATGGTGGTCTTCAGTATGCCGCCGGCCGGGATCCCGGCGACCAGCATACCGGCGCCGGGATCCCGTCCGCCAGCATGCCGACACATATTCTCCCTCTTGGGGGTCCCCTGGAGGGAGAATAAATACGCGCCACCGTGCCCGAAGCGCTCGCCCAGCTGTCGGTATGCCGGCGGCCCGGATCGTAAAGTATGAAAAAGTTAAAAAATGAAAAAAAGTGTAAAGCTCATGTCGACCTTTTTCCATGTTGACCTAGTACATGTCGACCCATTGACCATGTCGACCTAATGCATGTCGACCAACAATGGTCGACCTAATGACTGTCGACCCTATTAACCGTAACCCCAGAAATTAGGCCGAATGTACGGTGCAAACTACTAGATTATTGTATGTAAATGTAATTTAGAATTTTTATTATCATTCTAGCAATCTATTCCCAATCCACAATGAATTTCTTATGTATATGATACAGTTATCATTGCAGGCAGCTGTATTGCCAGTCATCTTTTTGTTTTTACAGCATTAGACACTCTGTGAGTCCTGGTAAGTTGCAATCAGGGGATGGAGTGTTTTATGTACTACCTGTAAAAGCATAAAAGCTGAGCTACTGCACAGAATGAAAGGTAAGTGGTTTGAAATGTTCTCGCTAGGTTTCAACATTAGGCCACACTTCACATAATTCTGCCTAAAAGCCTGGTGAGAGAGAAAAAGACAAGAGAAATCGATTCATCTAGATAATAATGTTTTTTAGGTTTTGCTGGCACATTAGTAAACCAGTGATTTAGAAAAAAATATATAGATTAAACAGTTAAGATATGAGTATTGTACATACTGGCAATAATGGAACAGCAAGCAGCCAGCTGCTAATGAACAGCTAATTAGTGAGATGTCTGTAGGGATAAAAGGAAGTAGTGATGAGTAGTTTAATTTTACTTTAACAATAAAGAAAGTACTGAGATCCCAGATGAGTTGCTGTTAAATGCTAGCCAGGAATGCGGAGTGAAAATGATTCATCCAAATATGGTATTGTGTCTCACTGTAAAGTACATGGTCTGCATCAGCAATGTACACAAATGCATTCGCAGCTGAAAATCTTCAAGCAGTGACTGAATATATGAAAATGTCACAACTGCCTGGATTTGTATTGAGACGCCCACCAGCAGCTTTGCAAATCCCAACAGCTGCATACAAAGACCAGCCAATTATTGAAGTTCTGAATAGTCCTATGGTTGCACAGGAAGTTAGATGCTTGGAGACAATGCAGCTGCATACAGGATCACAGTCACAGTCTCAGACACGCCCCACAATGGTTGTGACACGCCTACGTTTTTTTCTACCACTTCCCGTTACTTCCCCCAAATGGTCCCTGACAATCTCTTTGCGACCACTGTTGTAAGACCATCGCTGCACATGCGTACATCTCTGAATCAGGTTTATAGAACATGCTGTAGTGATATGGGCCGGATTCGGAAGTGTACACGGCAGACTTTCAAAAATATGCTAATGACTCAAGCACTGTCTTGTGCGTCACTTACGTGCCAAAGCGGAAACATTGAGGGCAATTTAGGGCAGGGACTGTTTTGAATGAAATATTCTCTATAAAGTGCTGAGGAATATGTATGCGCTATATAAATGTTACTAAATAACAATTGGTAAAAGAGCGATGATGTGTTTGTGATTTTTATTTCAATATAGTTTTTTGTTTTTTTTAACAGGTAAACTGTAGGCTTTGGTTCTCCATTAAATTTGGGCATGACTGGGCTTGCAGGGACCTATACTTTTCCAGCAAATATCACAAATCATTTATTTTTTTATACAAGGTACCAGGCCTGAAAGCTGCCAGTGCAGTTATCGTGACAGTCGGACGCACCTTAATTGTTTCACTTTTTTTTTCTGGGGCTTTTTTGCAACTTTAAAAATCATGGCCTATTACATCCATGGACCTGTACTTTGAGCTAAGGAAAAAACACAAAGGTTACTTTGATTCACTTTTATTTCACCTTGTACAGTAAATTGCCAGAATAACCACTCATTTAACAAGGCTGCTACATCTCAGCCGCTATTATTGAACATCACACTACCTTAATAAATTGTGAGGATGCTCTTGCAGGCCTTATCAACAAAGATGGTGTGGTGCACTTTTTATTTTTATTTTTTTAAATTGCGTATTTTTTATTGAAAGTTTTAAATGAACATCCCAAAAAGAATAATATAAAATAAAAAAATAAAAAGTATGCATATAAAACAAACAATACCGGCAGGTATAGTAAAGTATGCAGGATGCAATCAGAAGTACGGTCAGACAGGAGACACAGAATACAATTGCAGTACACATCTAATAGTACAGGATATACAATACGTCCCACATTATAGCAATAAGCAGTAAGAGTAAGAGCCCACAGGCGCCATGTGAGCTCACACATTGAGGATAAAATGATAAAATAAAAAAAGACTGACCCATGAGGCGTAGAAAAATACAAAAGTATTGGCACTGCAAACTATAGATAAAACACCTGCCTGAGTATACAAAAAAAAAAAAAAGATAAGAAATAATAAAAATCCTAAGACCTCTGCTGCTCATAGAGATAAAACAAAAATCCCTACAATACAGAACAAAAAACAAAACCCCCCAAAACAAACCACCTCAAAACCCCCCACCCTGTATAGCCTATCCCCAACCTAGGTATACCTGGATCCCGAAACCCCTCCACCCCCCATTAAACTACGTGACCTAACTGTCTAACACCCCCCTCCCTCCCTTCCCTAATACCAGGATAAATGAAAAAAATAAGTGACTGGGGCAAATAAAAAAGAAGAAGAAATATGGCCGAACAGTAAATAGAGTAGATCTCCCTCATATGAGAATAAAAATTAAAAATTAAAAATTAAAATGCAAATATGGAGATATGATAAGCAACCTGGAAATATAAGGAATAGTGCTGGTAGCACCCTACAGATACAACAGTATATATGGATATGTAACCCTTAAATAAGCGATGGTCAAATAAAACATATCTTAGAACCATCACATAACGAAATTATATCAATGGTAAGACATACAAAAAACAGAATAGAACATAGTATTTAAGAAAGTATCAACAATAAAATAGAACACAGCCAAGGACCCGGTAACCAGTGAGGTATTATACAGACTTGGAAAGAAAGAAAATCAGTCTGGAGGATAAGCCCACTCTGGAATCAAGTCATTTAGCGGTACACGAACAGTAGTCAGGAAGGTAGTGGAGCCATCAACCATCCTGCATAGCATTAGCCAGATAGATAAGAGGATAGACCACAGTTCCATGGTAAATGTAGAATGGAGAACCATCCCTCTCCCAAACATCACAATTAACTGCGAAATGATACAATACCGTTCTCCCCCATTATTAAGGAGGTCACACTGCGGACCCTAAAAGAAAATTGCAATGGAGATCCATACAGTCACCAACGATGAGACGGAGGCAGTCACCGACATCCCACGCGCCATCACCCACTGCAAATAACGGTGAATATGCGCAGGAAGAATCCGCAACTCCCCCATTTTGTCCACAATGCGTTCGTTGGAGGAACCTCCAGCATTAAGCATCGACTGTAGCGTAGCGGCAGGCCCCACAGATACAAGCTCCCCCAAAGGTTCCGAGGGTAGCAGCACCGGCGGGCAGGTGGACCCCACAGGAGAACCAGTTACTGCAACAGTCTCTACTCCAAACATATTAAGAACCCTTTGCTCGGATTCCGCGATAGCCTTCAGGATGATTGAGACCGAATGTCCAGAAGTATGAACAGGATTAAACATGGCTGCAGGGGGAAGAAGCAATATACTGTAGGAGCAAGAGGAAGATCCACTGGTAGAAAGGGAGCAGAGTTATACACACAGGAGCTCAGCTCATCCAAAGAACACAGGCGTGTGAGTCCAGCAAATGTGTTCTAGAGGTGAGAAGGAGCCAGGCATACAGTGCTCTTCCCTGCACTACGGTTATAGTTAAAGCTCTGTCCCAAATTCACAGGGAGTGTTGTCTCTGTAATACTATGTGCTCAGTAATATCCGCACCAGGGGAGAAGGGGACAGGCAGTGGAATGTGTGCTGTGTATAATACAAGCTCACCAGCCCTGAGCACACTGGCCCCAGCAGCTGCAGAGTCTGCCTCAGGATCCAGTCACAGACTTCACCAGCCAATAAGTTAGGACTCTTGGCGCAGAGGATCCCCAAATTCACACTGCAGGAGCAGAGGGGGGTACTGCACTCTTGCAGAAATTTTCAGCCACAAAACACCAGGGAAACAGGAGATAGATCAGGATATTAGCAGGAGCTCTGGCAGGAAGCTGTGTCAAGCCACGCCCCCTGGTGCACATGTTCTTAACAACAACAGAGACAGCCTCTCCAGTAAACTATCCAATCATCTTATACTAAGTATATGTACAAGCTTTGGAATAACTCCTGGTGCTTGAATTCGGAATTCTCATACCCTGTTAGAACGTAGTTGTCTATGTTATTGTAGGGGATGAGAATTGCACTGGAGGCAGGGGCAGATTTAGTGGTCAGGCCTCCCCTAGGCACATTATTGGTTTCCCCCCTGTCACGTCACTGCCCTCTTCATTTCGGGACCACTCTGGGTGCCTTGAGAACACCAAAGCAGCCCCAACCTCACCCCTCTACAAGAATCAGAAGCAGCTTTATTGGCCAAGTATACAAGAAATTTATCTCCGGTCAACCGCTACAGCAAGATACAGTACAAACATAAAACATACTAACATTTACAGTACAAGAATCACAATAAATAATTAAAACAAATAACAATTTATAAATAGAATGTTAATACCACGTCCTAAACCACAATTGGCTGCCCATTGTTCCACTCCTGTCAGTTGCAAAATAAAACTTTGAAAAAATAAGTCTTAATGACAAATACAAAGAATCACCTGGCCTCATCAGCCTAGTGTGCTGCCCCACCAGCAAGTGCTTCCCCTAGGCATGTGCCTAGTAGGATTTCCCTCATTGGCTGGAGGGAAGGAGGGGGACAATTGCTGGGATGGGGAGGGTGGGGGGGGGGGGCTCGGTGTGCAATCTCTGTACGGACATCTCCCCATCCCCATAGCACTGTGCCAGGTTCTACAGTGCATGGAGCCTGCCACCGGGTCACAGTTAATTTCCCAATGGTCAGGAGACCGTCACCGGAATCCCGACAGCCGACTAAATACTGACGAACGGAATCCCAACAAATGCCCAGTATTCCCCCTCTGTTGGTGCGTCCACGCCACCAACCGAGGGGCAATATAATGGTGTGGCGAGCAAAGCAAAACCACCAGGGGGACTTGATGTGCCGCTGTCAAGTTTCCATCTGTCGAGATTCTGGCATCAGTTTCCTGACTACCGGGATCCCGACCACCGGGAAATCAAACCGAATCCCTGCCACCTGAAAATGGCAATTTCCCCAGTGATTATTGCAGCTTCGGCAGAGAGGCAATAATGGCCTGTGGGTGCAGAGTGTGTGGTGTGAGCTACCCATGACTGGCTGGAGGTCATTTTATGAAGTGCAAAATAGGTGTTTTCTATGCAAAAGCATGTTAAATCACCCATGCTCTTCATTTTCTGCAGGTTCGCCTTTATTTCTCCCTGGCAAATGATAACTATATTTGTGGAGGAGCACCAGTTTGCATAGGCTCATTGGAGGAGTTGGGTAAAATAAAAATATTCCCCTATCTACAGAGAAGTACACATGCAAGATTGAGGGGGTAATTCAGACTGGATCGCTAACAGCATCTCAGGGCTGCGATCGCCTCTGACTGATTGACAGGCAAAGGTGGTCGCAGGGCATGGCAACTGCATTAGAACGCAGTTGGCAGGACACCTCCGGACCATTGCCGGGGTGGAACGCAGTGGCTGTGTGACATCACGTAACACGGGTTGCGGTGGGTAGCCCTGCAGCTACTCAGCAGGGGGAAAAGCATTGCCGCCGTACAATGCTTTTGCACCCTTGCGGGGGAAGGGGGGGTAGGGCCTTACAATACATGCAGGGTGGACTAGCCTTGCGCTGGGTGTCCCCCCGCTTGTCAGGGTAACTGATCATAGATGTGCTAAATTCAGCAGTCAGAGCACACATTTATACTCTATGGCCCTCATTCCGAGTTGATCGGTCGCAAGGCGAATTTAGCAGAGTTACACACGCTAAGCCTACGCCTACTGGGAGTGTATCTTAGCTTCTTAAAATTGCGACCGATGTATTCGCAATATTGCGATTACAAACTACTTTGCAGTTTCTGAGTAACTTCAACCTTACTCTGCCTGTGCGATCAGTTCAGTGCTTGTCGTTCCTGGTTTGACGTCACAAACACACCCAGCGTTCGCCCAGACACTCCTCCGTTTCTCCAGCCACTCCCGCGTTTTTCCCAGAAACGGTAGCGTTTTTTCCCACACGCCCATAAAACGGCCTGTTTCCGCCCAGTAACACCCATTTCCTGTCAATCACATTACGATCGCCGGAGCGATGAAAAAGCCGTGAGTAAAAATACTATCTTCATTGTTAAATTACTTGGCGCAGTCGCAGTGCGAATATTGCGCATGCGTACTAAGCGGATTTTCATTGCGATGCGATGAAAAATACCGAGCGAACGACTCGGAATGAGGGCCTATGTAAGGAATAAGTTTGCAGCATCTCAAATTTGTCTTGTCTAATACTCTTTATCTTTTTTGAATATGGACAGACCAAGTAATTTACTAAAAAAATATATAAAAAGAAATAAAATAAAATAAAATAAAGGTCTCCTTGATTAATTGAAGAAAAAGTTGGAGTTTTATTTTTTTGTTTTGCAAAGTACATATAAAATATACATACAGTATACACTTTACTACCTCACCATTTTTCACTTCTGCTTTGAACAGGTGGCACTTGAAAGTGCACTGGGCAAACCACTGAATGCAAAAGCAAGTCATTTGTAAATAGCCTCCAATAATGTCAGCATTTGTTAAATAGACAAATAAAGATTAACACCCTTTAGCAACCTGTCAGGAATCGACTTACCAGACTGGCATCCGTCCGCCGCTGCGGACTCCGTCCTGGCTCCCTGCGGTCACCTGTCGCCTATGCCCCTGCCATGGGACATCATCAGGGTCCTGGGAGCGCTCCTGAGCCAGCGGGCGTGTGCGCGCCGCGTCCCCGCTGGGCCGCGGCGTGGGCGCCGCCATGACAGTTTTCAAACAGCTAGTATACTGCGGCCAATCCGGTGCGTGGCCGCACCCACTGTCCTTTCCTCCATCCAATCCCTGCACACCATGGGGTATATAGGAGGCTACAGTTTCACCTCACAGGCATCCTGGACTTTGTGTCATTCTGACAACTCGCATGAAAGGATCGGCTCCTGTTTCTCCTGAGTTCCTGGTTCTCTGCTAAGAACTTATACTCCTGGTGATTCTACATTTCTCCCGTGGAACTTCAAGGCTCAGCAATACCAGCAACCTGCATTGGGCTTCACACTCATCACTACCTTGTGTGCTTCAGCCTGCAGTTGAAGACTAAACTCCAGGTGTGTTCATTTCCTCCACCTGTGACACAGCTTGCTGCTGCCAGTGCCTCATCACCTGCACTGTGAGTTGGTCTCCTGCTTATGCTCAGGTTTGCAATATCCATCTACTGCCTTAGTTCTCTGTTTTAAAACCCTGCACTGGTTTCTAAACCAGAATCATTTCATTGACATTCATTCCGTTGTTTTATATTTCCGGATATGATTTCTCAACTCCCCTATCACCCATTGCCATAGACTGTTGTTATCATTCCAAGTGTTTGACTTTTCCATCTGCTATTATTATTATTATTTCTGCTGCATTTCTGTTAATACTTATCTGCTGAATAAATACCATTGCGCTCATGCGCAAGAACGTGATTCAACCTCCTCGTCTCTTTCCTCCTACCTCCACTGACCCACTAGCGCCCCCTCCGGGGACACAGACCAAACACAATCTGACAGTAAGTCCAGGATCGATGGACTCGGATGGTGGACGGAGTGTGGGGTCAGAGGCCTTGCAAAATCTGGTCTCCCGTCTGGATGGTCAAGAGGTTGCGCAGCAGCAGATGCTTCACTTTCTACAAGGGATGTCCTCCCGATTGGATACACTGCAGCAGTCCCTGCCAAGTGTACTCTCACCTACTGTTACCCCAGCACCTGCCAGTGCTGTAAGTTCTTCTATGTCGGCTGCTTCAGCTCCAGTGTCACGTCTGCACCTGCCCGTGCCGAGCAAATATGATGGCAGTCCTAAATTATGTCGCGGGTTTCTTAATCAGTGCGAAATACAGTTTGAGTTATTGCCACATAACTTTCCTACACCAAGGTCCAAGGTTGCCTACATTATTTCCTTACTCTCTGGATCTGCTCTGAATTGGGTGTCTCCTCTGTGGGAACGTGCTGACCCTCTGATTAATAACTACTCTGACTTCGTGTCAACCTTTAGACGGATCTTTGACGAGCCTGGTCGTGCAACATCAGCTTCGGCAGACCTGATCCAAATTCGTCAAGGTAACCGAAGCATGGGACAATATGTCATCCAGTTCCAGACGTTGGCTGCAGAAGTCCAATGGAACAACCAAGCTCTGGTAGCAACCTTCTGGCACGGACTTTCGGATCGGATCAAGGACGAACTGGCAACCCGTGACATTCCTGTTCAACTGTCTGACTTGATCTCCCTGTGTATAAAGCTGGACTCTCGCATCCGCGAACGCAATAATGAACGCGCTCGGAGTGAGCCTCGCAGAGTAAGGTTCATACCCTCTGTACAGTTCCAGCCTCCTTCTTCTTCTGACGAGCCTATGCAGGTAAATAGGTCCCACCTAACCCCTGAGGAACGGGCAAGAAGAATACGAGAGAGGCTCTGCCTATACTGTGCTGCTGCGGGTCATCAAATTAACTCCTGCACGATGCGTTCGGGAAACGCCAGATCCTGACTTGTAAGGGAGGAGTCAAGTTAGGATCATTCAGTCAAGCTCCTTCTCAACAAGATCTCATTCTTCCAGTGACGCTAGAAACTTCCGTTGGGCTCCAGTCTGCGTCAGCATTAGTGGACTGCGGTGCTGCAGGAAATTTTATCACCCAAGCTGCGGTAAACAAATTTTGCCTGTCTACCTGTGAACTTTCTTGTCCTGTATACATTACTGCTGTGGATGGTAGTAGAATCTCCAAAGGGAACATTTCACATCAAACTACCCCAGTGGTTCTGGGAGTTGGATTTCTCCATTCAGAAATTATCAAGTTCCTGGTCATTCCTCAAGCCACCCAGGAGATTGTCTTGGGCATGCCTTGGCTCCAGCTACATAACCCACAGTTCGACTGGACAACGTTGCAGCTTACCTCATGGGGTTCACACTGTCATCATTCCTGCTTAGCCCAAGTGTGTCCCATTAAGTCTACCGAAGTGAAGTCACAGCTAAGTCTCCCAGCAGTTTATCAAGACTTCGCAGACGTCTTCTGCGAAAAGGCTGCTGATATCCTGCCGCCCCATAGGGAATGGGATTGTCCCATTGATCTCCTTCCTGGCAAGAAGCCACCCAGGGGGCGCACCTATCCTTTGTCTGTTCCTGAAACAGAGGCGATGAGTAACTACATTAGAGAGAATCTTCAGAAAGGATTTATCCGTCCGTCATCATCACCCGCTGGTGCAGGTTTCTTCTTTGTCAAAAAGAAGGATGGAGGACTACGTCCATGCATTGACTATCGGGGTCTCAATGACATTACCATCAAGAATAGTTATCCTCTACCACTTATTACCGAACTTTTTGATAGAGTTAAGGGGGCTCGCATCTTCACCAAGTTAGATCTCCGCGGTGCCTATAATCTCATCAGAATCCGGAGTGGTGACGAGTGGAAGACAGCCTTCAACACTCGAGATGGCCATTATGAATACCTGGTAATGCCATTTGGGTTAAGTAATGCTCCAGCAGTATTCCAACACTTCGTGAACGAGATCTTTCGTGATGTCCTGTATAAGTACCTTGTTGTTTACTTAGATGATATTCTTATCTTTTCTCAAGACCTTCCATCTCATCGCCTACAAGTCTGTGAAGTTCTCCGACGTCTTCGTGAGAACCGTCTCTACGGGAAATTATCTAAATGTACCTTCGAAGTTCCCTCTATACCCTTCCTGGGGTATATAATTTCCGGATCGGATCTTCAGATGGACCCGGCAAAATTGGAAGCCATTGCCAATTGGTCCATTCCAAACTCCCTCAAATCTATCCAGCGGTTCCTGGGTTTTGCCAACTATTATAGAAAATTTATTCGAGGATTCTCCACTCTCATCGCTCCTATTACCAACCTGACTCGGAAAGGGGCAGATCATTCCAACTGGTCAGAAGAAGCCTTGGCAGCCTTCCGGAAGATCAAGCTAGCCTTTATGTCTGCTCCAGTGCTGTCACAGCCAGATGTCAACAGGCCGTTCGAGTTGGAGGTAGATGCCTCTACAGTTGGGGTTGGAGCTGTTCTCTCCCAGAAGGGATCTGATGGGAAAGTTCACCCTTGTGGATTCTTTTCTCGCAAGTTTCTTCCCGCAGAAGCTAACTACTCCGTGGGAGATCAAGAGTTACTGGCAATCAAACTGGCTCTCGAGGAATGGAGATATCTCCTAGAAGGGGCTAAACATCCGTTTAACATCTTCACGGATCATAAAAACCTGCTATACCTAAAGGCAGCTCAGTGCCTTAACCCTCGCCAGTCCAGGTGGGCTATGTTTTTCTCACGTTTTAATTTTAGGCTTCATTTCCGCCCAGGTTCACAGAATGTGAAAGCCGACGCATTATCCCGGTCCATGGAATCAGAAGAGGGAACATCTGACTCTGTGCCACATTCCATCCTGAGTCCCGTGGTTTTCGCTGCCTCTCAAGTCTCTCCAGCTCCACCTCCGGGTAAGACTTTTGTTTCCCCAGAACTCCGTCCCAAGTTGCTAGCTTGGGCCCACCAATCCAAGTTCACTGGTCATCCTGGTGTCCTGAAGACATTCAAGTTCCTTTCTGCGTCATATTGGTGGCCGAAGATGAAAGTGGACATCCAGGATTTCGTGGCATCCTGTCCGAAATGTGTGCAGCACAAGACTCCTCGTCAGTCTCCAGCAGGTCAGTTACAACCCTTATCAGTCCCTAGTCGTCCTTGGTCTCACCTATCAATGGATTTTATCACTGATCTTCCACCTTCTCAGGGACATAACACTATTTGGGTTGTAGTGGACAGATTTTCCAAGATGGCTCATTTCGTTCCTCTCCAGGGTCTCCCTTCTGCCCCGAAACTTGCCCAGATCTTCCTACAGGAGATCTTCCGTTTACACGGTTTACCCTCCGAAATAATATCTGATCGGGGGGTACAGTTTGTAGCGAGGTTTTGGAGGGCCCTCTGTTCTGCCATGCAGATAAAATTGAAATTCTCGTCTTCATACCATCCTCAGACGAATGGGCAGACAGAGAGAGTCAATCAAGAACTTGAGACTTTCCTACGGCTATATGTGACATCCTCCCAGGATGATTGGTTTAATCTGCTCCCATGGGCCGAGTTTGCCCATAACTTTCGTTACCACACTGCTACAGAAACGACACCATTCTTTGCAGTCTATGGGCAACATCCCCGAGTACCTGAATTCCAAGAACTCCCTCACATGGATGTTCCTGCTGCCACTACTGCTCTGACTCAGTTTTCCTCCATTTGGAAAAGAATTCATGTTTCCCTCAAAAAAGCCTCCAGTCGATACAAGATCTACGCCGACCGCAAGAGACGTGCGGTTCCCCATTTGAAACCGGGGGACAGGGTTTGGTTATCAACCCGCAACCTTCGTCTCAGGGTCCCATCCATGAAGTTTGCACCACGCTTCATTGGTCCTTACCCTATTGAGAGTGTCATCAACCCAGTGGCTTACAAGTTGAAATTACCACCTTCACTTCGTATTTCTAATGCCTTTCACATTTCTCTCCTCAGACCTCTAATCCTAAACCGCTTTCAGAATACTCTTCCAGTAGGTCCCAAGGTTCGAACTCAGCGGGGCGTGGAATTTGAGATCAACAAGATTCTGGACTCTCGTTGCCGGTATGGACGTCTCCAGTACCTGGTCGATTGGTTCGGTTATGGCCCAGAGGAGAGAAGCTGGGTGAATTCATCTGATGTCCATGCTCCTAGGTTGGTCCGTGTCTTCCACAGCACTCATCCCTCCAAACCACGTGGGTGTTCGGTGTCCACCCCTAAAGGAGGGGGTACTGTCAGGAATCGACTTACCAGACTGGCATCCGTCCGCCGCTGCGGACTCCGTCCTGGCTCCCTGCGGTCACCTGTCGCCTATGCCCCTGCCATGGGACATCATCAGGGTCCTGGGAGCGCTCCTGAGCCAGCGGGCGTGTGCGCGCCGCGTCCCCGCTGGGCCGCGGCGTGGGCGCCGCCATGACAGTTTTCAAACAGCTAGTATACTGCGGCCAATCCGGTGCGTGGCCGCACCCACTGTCCTTTCCTCCATCCAATCCCTGCACACCATGGGGTATATAGGAGGCTACAGTTTCACCTCACAGGCATCCTGGACTTTGTGTCATTCTGACAACTCGCATGAAAGGATCGGCTCCTGTTTCTCCTGAGTTCCTGGTTCTCTGCTAAGAACTTATACTCCTGGTGATTCTACATTTCTCCCGTGGAACTTCAAGGCTCAGCAATACCAGCAACCTGCATTGGGCTTCACACTCATCACTACCTTGTGTGCTTCAGCCTGCAGTTGAAGACTAAACTCCAGGTGTGTTCATTTCCTCCACCTGTGACACAGCTTGCTGCTGCCAGTGCCTCATCACCTGCACTGTGAGTTGGTCTCCTGCTTATGCTCAGGTTTGCAATATCCATCTACTGCCTTAGTTCTCTGTTTTAAAACCCTGCACTGGTTTCTAAACCAGAATCATTTCATTGACATTCATTCCGTTGTTTTATATTTCCGGATATGATTTCTCAACTCACCTATCACCCATTGCCATAGACTGTTGTTATCATTCCAAGTGTTTGACTTTTCCATCTGCTATTATTATTATTATTTCTGCTGCATTTCTGTTAATACTTATCTGCTGAATAAATACCATTGCGCTCATGCGCAAGAACGTGATTCAACCTCCTCGTCTCTTTCCTCCTACCTCCACTGACCCACTAGCGCCCCCTCCGGGGACACAGACCAAACACAATCTGACACAACCTCTGCAACCATGGCAACAATCAGTTTGATATTTTTTTTTTCATCAATAGTTTTTATTGAATTTTCGTGTTGCAAAACAGGGGTACAGAAGGAAGAAGGGGGGGGGGATAGGTACATGAATACATGAGACAACGTAATGGCAAACATGTACAAACAGTTCAAAGTCAATCAGACAGGTACATCAGAGAAGTACATCAAAGGAATTGCAGTGGACCTAAAATAATGAGAGATAGTAATACAAGGAGAAGAAAAACAAAAATGGGAGAGAGGCGGCAATGGGCATATTATAAATACAGCACTAAAGAGAAGGCCATCCCAGGCTTAGGGAGGGGGGGGGGCCTCATCAGCCGAGAGGACTGGAGGGTGCATGTCTGGGGGAGGGGAACGTAGTATCAGTGTAGCACCCTCACTCTCTGTGATAAACAGATGCCAGGGCATCCAACGCACCAGGGGGGATTTAGCGGTGAAGGAGTATGGGATGTGCTCAGTCTCCATCAAGATGTGCAGCTGTATTTTGTGTATAACCTTCAATAGGGTAGGTGATGTGGGCTGTTTCCAGTTTTGGGCTAAAGCCGCACGTGCAGCGAGACAGATATGTCCTAAGAGAAGACATAGTGTAAATGTGCACCCACGGATCGTGGGTATACATTCAATAAAGCTATAAGGGGGGAAGGGGACAAATCAAGATTCAGAACTTTATTGCTAAGCCCAAATACCTCCACCCAGTACAATTGAATATGGGAACATGTCCAAAAAATATGGAAGAGGTGGCCTACCTCTCCGCACAGACGCCAACAAAACTTCGAACATGCAGGCCAAATCGTATGCAACCTATCAGGTGTGAGGTATAATCTATGAAGTAACTTGACAAGCATTTCGGAGTGATTCAGGCATTTAGACATAGTAAAAGATGACATAAAAATGTGCTTGAGAATCGTGGAGAATACAGCCAACATCCGCCTCCCACCTGATTTGGGCTCTAGATTTAGAAACGGGGATCAGTGACAGTAATGTTATATACCAGAAGGAAATCTCCCCCTTAGAAGTAACATTAAAAAATCGGCCTATGACATGCAGAATAACAGGGGGTGGTGGGGTGAGAGTAAGGTGGAGGCTAGTCCACCAGTGCTGGATTTGATAGTATCGAAGCCTCTCAGAGTCAGGCAAAGAGAAGCGTCCCTGAATATCAGAAAAGGAGGCGAGCACAGACCCATTAAACAATGGGACCGCCAGCCTGCCAGATTAAGATTAGGGACTAGGGCGCCACCGTTCGTAGTGATACTAAAGACATATTATGATAAGAGGGGGATATGGCCATAGTCAATTTGTCCCAAACCTGGAGCGTGGCACGGGTAGAGGGAAGGAGGTTTAAGCCCTGTGGCCGAAGGGGTTTGGGCAGCCAAAAGAGATCTTTCAGGGGAAAGCGGGGGCAGGCCGCCTTCTCCAGACACGTCTACCCCGGACGCATATCTCTACAGAATTCTTTAATCTGGGCCAAGAGGCAGGCTTCCTGGTACAGTGATAGATTAGGCATATCCAGGCCACCGGCTCTCCTCGGCAGAGACATCCTCGCGCGAGCAAGTTTAGGCGGGCGTGAAGACCATATATAATTGGTAAGGATTGCAGTGGCCTTATCTAGATATTTCTTAGGGAAAATAAAAGGGATAGTTCGGAACCGGAACATTAATTTGGGGAGCAACAACATTTTAAAAGCGGCCAGACGCCCCAACCAAGAAACTTCATAATTGAGCCATGATTTGGTGAACAGCTGAAGGGAGGACAACAGAGAAGGAAGATTAACCTCAAAAACAGAAGAGGTAGATGGGGGGATGGAGATACCTAGATATCATATTGAGGATGTTTGCCAGTTGTATGGGTACTTAGCGCGTAAGAGGGCCAAGGAGTGTGTGAGATTAATGTGCAAAGCATCGGTCTTAGAGACGTTTAATTTATAATAGGATGCTGCAGAGTACATATCTAAAATATTGTGCAAATGGGGGAGTGTAGTGCAAGGGTCCGTTACAAATAAAAGAACATCGTCCGCGAACAAACACAGTTTGTGTAGAGATGCGCCTAATCGCAGTCCAGGGAACTGTGGGTCCGCGCGAAGCTTAGCTGCCAGAGGCTCAATGGCCAGGACAAAAATGAGAGGAGAGAGATGGCAGCCCTGGCGGGTGCCATTGTAAATTGGAAAAGAGGAAGATAAAAAAACCATTACTGAATATCCGGGCCGGCGGGGAGCTATACAGGGCTAATATCGAAGAAAGGATGTGATCGCGCAGGCCAAATTTTAGTAGAACTTCTCGCATATAAGACCAGTTTAAGCGTCCAAAGATAGCAGAAGGAGACCGTGCTTAGGGGCTAGGGAATCGACAAGGTTAAAAACCCTGCGTGTATTATCAGACGCTTGTCTTCCCGGGATAAAGCCAACCTGGTCCGGATGTATCAGGGAGGGGAGGAGGGCGTTCAATCGAGAAGTTATTAATTTAGCATATATTTTAATGTCCCCGTTCAATAGCGCAATGGGACAGTAATTTTGACAAGAGGTCAAATCTTTGCCCGGTTTGGGGATCGTGACAATACGCGCCTCGAGCATCTCCTCAGGGAGGGTACTTCGAGAGGTAATGTCATTGTAAACTGCCACCAGAGAGGGAGCTAGGAGGTCTTGGAGCGAAACATAAAAGTCATTAATAAAGCCATCGGGGCCCGGCGTCTTACCTCGAGGAAGGGACTTGATCACTTGAAGGGTTTCCGATAAGGACCAAGGGGCATTCAGTAATGCTAATTGATCGTCTGAGATAGTTGGGAGGCTTATATCAGCTAAGAAGGAGTTGATAGAGGAGAGAGTAGGCTGAGGGGTAGAAGGATCAGTCGAGAGGTTATAAAGTTGGGAGTAGAAGTTGGCAAACTGATTTGCTATCTCCCTTGGGTTAGAAATTTTGGGGCCTGTGGGGGATACAATGAGCTTGATTCTATTCCGAGCCTGCTGAGCTCTAAGCTTACGGGCAAGCATTTTCCCCGGCCTGTTCCCTGCTAGATAAAACTTCTGATGCATCCTATTTAGTGAGGCCTGGGTGCGCGCCATAAGTCATTTCTGGAGTTGGGACCTAGTGTCGGCTAACTGCTTCTGTAGGGTTTTCGTGGGTCTAGATTGATTTTTGTCCTCTAAGTCCTTCAATTTAAGCTCCAAAGCAGCCTGGCATTGTTGGTTAAGTTTCTTAAGCTGCGCTCCTGCCTGAATCGCTACCCCTCTGGTAACGGCCTTAAGTGCGCACCAAAAGTTCAGGGTGGACGTGTCCGAGGGGGAATTAAATTCCATATAGGACGAGATACTGTCAACTACGATTTTTTTTGAGACGGGATTAGACAGCAAGTGAGGAGAGAGTCTCCAAGGGCGGGGGGGGGGGAGAATGTTGACTAGCAACATCCCATTTAAGAGTCAGCGGGGCATGGTCTGACCAAGTCATAGGGAGAATGTCCATGGATCTGGCAAACTGGAGGGTCCATTTGTCCGAAAACATAAAATCAATACGGGAGTAAGAGTTGTGGACGGGGGAATAATAAGTGTACTCCCGACCAGAAGGATTTTGCACTCGCCAAATGTCATAGAGGTCAAATTCAGCAAAGAGGTTACGAAAGGCTAAGGAGGGGGCGTTGGGGGAAGCTGAAGAGGAGGGAGAGGGCCTGGGAGACCTGTCCAGTTTAGGGTCAAGGACTAAATTAAAATCCCCCGTGAGAAGAAGGGAGCCCGTACGAATATTCTGAATAGCTACACATAACTTACGGATAAAAGCAACTTGGTTTGAATTCGGGGCGTATGCTGAGACCAGAGTAACCGACTTATCGTTTAAAAGGCCGCTCAATATAAGATACCGGCCATTTTTATCAGCTATCTGAGAGTGCAAAATAAAGGAGATGGAGTTCCTAAACAATATGGCCACACCGTTCCTCTTAAAAGGGCCATTAGCAAAATAACCCAGAGGGAATCTGCGATCTTTAAAAATAGGGGGCGCTACAGATGAAAAGTGTGTCTCCTGCAGTGTGACAATATCTGCTTTATGCCTAGCAAAATAACCCAAAGCCAGCCTTCGCTTATTAGGGGAGTTCAGCCCCTTGACATTCATGGATAAGACCTGAACCATCGGAGCAAACTAAAGCATGTTGTGGGCGGTGAAAGACCTTGACACATACAGAGGTAAATTTGTCTCGAACAACGAACACCTACATCATAATATAGGGGGTGGGGGGGAGAGGAAAGGCGAAGGGAGGGGAGAGGAAAGGAACAAACCAAAACGACCCAGTACATCGGGTCGGCATAACTACTGCAAGGAAAGCAAAAAAATGCAGTAAGTGTATTACCAGGGGGGAACATGTGGCCTAGCGCCACCACCCATGAAACTGAACAGGAAAAAGAAAAGAAAGCAGGAGCAAATATGCCTACCAACAGTACAAATTAGAACAAAAAAAAAAAACAGATACATATAATCTAAGATATAAACATGGAGAGATGGGACACCATTAACACAACTACGAGCAGGGCAACTCACGTGACCCCAACAGGGATAATGACTGAGTCCCTTCTATGATAGCGGTACAGGATAAAGTCCAAAGTGAAAACCAAAGCTGAAGGTGTCAACATCAGGCGGTGAACCATTCCGATTGAAGGGTAGGCTGTTTCTTGGATCCAGGAGGCAGCGTGACAGAGATATCCCACTCCGTCAGTAGTTTGACTCCAGCCTCCAATGAAGTCACTGTGTAGAACTTATTTTCATACGAGATGACGAGCTTCGCCGGAAAACCCCATCTATACGTGATGTCTTGGTCGCGAAGTGCCAAAGTGATAGGAAGGAATGCTCGTCGTTTGGCAAAAGTCAGGGCAGAGAAATCCGAAACAGTTGTAATCCGCCAAGCACATCCGATTCGGAGTCACCCGCTTCCCTGGCCGCTTTCAGGATGCGTTCTTTGGTTGTGAAGAAATGCACTCTCATGAGCGTATCTCTCGGGAGCGAGGGAGCAACTGAGCGTGGTTTAGGAAGTCTATGAATCCTGTCTATAAGCAGCTCTCTGGGGTCGGCTCTAGGCAGAAGTTTCTGGAACAGTGCGGTAGCGTAATTCTCCAACTCGGAATTCTGCACGGAGTCTGGGATGCCTCGGATCTTGATATTATTACGCGGGGATCTGTCCTCTATATCTGCAATCTTGAGTTTAAACGCCTCAAGGTCACTTTGCTGCTGATAGTGGGCCGCTATAAGGTCATTATGAGACGAGACCAGTTCCTCTACTTTCCTCTCTAAATGGTCCGTACGGTCTCCTATAGCGTGCAGCTCCGTCTTAACCTCCCGAACAGCGGCTGTGAGATCTTGAGTCAACTCAGATTTAAACGCTGAGAGGGCCTGATACAGAGTTTTGACCGTGAGAGGGGCATCGGAATCAGGGTCAAACCCCGGCATAGAGGCAGGGCTGCAGGGGGTATCCTGTGGGGAAGCGGCAACCAGGGACTTCCTTAGAGAAGAGGCGGCAGAGGCCGCTTTCTGAGATGGAAAAGATACTCTAGGAGGCAGCACCCCTTTGACCTTTTTTGGAGGCATTCTAATTAAATGAGGTTCCGTAGGTGGGATGACGATGATAAAGAAGCTCAGGATCTCGTAGAATATATGACGGAGAGTTAGGTAAGCATAAAGAACACGGGTGGTGGCGGGCAAGCGGTCTGGACTACATCAGAAGATCGGTGTCACACAGGGCCAGGCAGAGGGTCATCACCAGCCTGCGGCACCCAGACGGTAGGCTCCCAGCCGGGAGAGGGGTGAGAGGTCAGGCACACAGCTAGAATCCAGCAGCACTGCACCTTAGGTGATAGGAAACAGAACTGGACTGATAGGGCACACTTCCCTCTAGGTATTCCCCACTAGCAGAATGTAGGGGTCAGCAGGTAGGAGAGGAGCAGGTAAATGATAATTGCCACCCAGGAGTGCAGGCAGGCTGAGGGAAGGCCAGCTCCGGGTTTCCACGCTGATACGGCACTTCCGGCGGGGGAAGGCTCAAATCCAGGCCGCGGCTCCTGGTTCTGGTATAGGCCGCGAACGGCCAGAGCTCCGAAGAAGGCAGCAAGCCACTCCACTTCACCATAGGAGGGCGTCTAGATGATCTGGCGTGCAGAGGAGCGCGGCCGGCGCCCGCCGAAGCGGGACGGGGCAGCCGGAGAGGAGGTCGGGTGGAGGAAGATGGCCGCCGGGAGGAGAGGGGCAGACGCAGACACGCCGCAGACGCGGCTCAGGAGGGCAGACAGAGGAGCCCTGGTCTCACCGCCGGTCCCGGAGCTCCAGAGCAGGTGGGAGGCAGCGGGGGAACTTCGTCAGGGGCGGGAGGGAGCCACCACCGATCCCGATCCGGCTCCAGCACATTCCCGGAGCTCACGGCCGGGGAGGCGCCAAACTCAAGGCCCCGGTCTTAACAGGGGTGGTAGGCCTCAGTCGTCAATCGTCACGGGGGACCACTTTTAAGCCTCCCTGAGACCAACACGCCAAGCAGGGCTGCAGGTGGAGCAGTTCAGGATGATACAAGCTGTAGGGAACAATTATTTAGCAGAAATCTGGCCTTAGGCAACAGGAGCTCTGAAACTGCACGTCTGCACAGAGCCAGGTCCAGGCCACGCCCCTCAGTTTGATATTTTTAATTAATCGGGAACACGCAACTATATTGATTCAGAACAACAAATGAAATGTCTGTTTCGCCTTCACACATCCACACATCTTGCAGGATTGCAATTATTGTGCAGTCGCTCCTCATCTTTTCTGTTCTGTGAATTATATAGGGAAGGGGCCCTAGACTGCACACCCTGTTTAAAAGCAATCAGTGACAGGTGGGGGAGGAATGTTACTCTAGACTGAAGGGGTCTCAAACCTTCAAGTGTACATATATAATATATACACAATATAACATATATAGGGAAGGGATCCTAGATTGCACACCCTACTTAAAAGCAATCAGTGACAGGGGTGCTACTCTAGGTTGAAGGGGCCTCAATCCCTCAAGTGTACGCATACACGGTCGAATAACATTATTATGACCACTAGCTAATAGCCAGAGTACCCGTAGTATGCAGCACAGATAGCAGCTAGGAGTGCCTGGAGTCACTCAATAAGGTGCTGGTAGGTTGGCACAAGTTCTTTTTGCCAGTGAGCTGCTCCACTGTACTGTGTCGGTCAACCTTCACACACCTTCATAGCCAACGTTCACCTCTCACATCAATGGCACGTGGTGCTATGCAGTTTCCACGTCAGTTATTCGCAGTGGTGCCATTTATCCAGTCACGATACACCTTCACAATAGCAGCACGCAAACAGTTCACAAACTACGCTGTTTCTGATATACTACAACCCTTGACCCAAAAGGTGATATTCATCCCTTTTTGCAACTTCTATTACCCATGACAGCAAAGAGTGATATGTGTGCAGATGGCCTATCACACACCTTATATACCCACCAAGCCAGCACATGACACGTGACGTACTTAATGGGCTACACGATGCCGACGTCAAATGTAGGAGGTGGTCATAATAATGTAACTCGGCCGTGTAAATACACAATATAACATAGAGTATATAGGGAGGGGGCCCTAGACTACACACCCTCTTTTGGATTCAATATGATATTCCGGTTGTCGGGATGCCAGCGGTCACATAACCGACATCGGCATCGTGACATTGAAGATCCTTACGTTAGAGGGGATAAATATTTTTAAACCCCTCCACCCACCCTAACCCTCCAGGGGTGTCGGCTGGGGCTAACCCTCAGGGGGTGGTGGCTAGGACTGACTCCCCCCAGTGCCTAACAATAACCCCCCCCTAGTGTCTAACCCTAGCCCCCCCATCCCGGGACCTAACCCTAAAAGTGACCCCAATACTTACCTTCGGGATGGAGTTTGTTGGTCTCCTGAATGGTTTCAGGATTGCTTCGTAGGTCTCATGACCGACAGCAACCCGACAGCCGGGCTGTTAGATGTATTCCCCTCTTTTAAATAGGGAACCTAGCATTATCTAACTGCACATTTTAACAAAGCACAATTAAGGTAAGACCTATACATTTTATAATATGTCAGTTGTGGGGATAGTTTTGAGGCGTGGGATTCCCCTGAATTACTTTGGCTGGGCTGCTTCAGGGGGGTATGGGTCGTTGGGTCGACACAACTTAGATCGACAGTCATTAGGTCGACAACTATAGGTTGACATGCATTATGTCGACAGGGTCACTAGGTCGACATGGTCATTAGGTCGACATGTACTAAGTCGAAAGGTCAAAGGTCGACATGAGTTTTCTTACCTTTTTTTGGCGTCATTTTCTTCGTAAAGTGACTTGGAACCCCAATTAGTGCACCGTGTCCCCTCGCATGGCTCGCTTCACTCGCAATGCTTTGGACAAGCTGCCTCACTCTGCTACCGCTTCGCTCGGCACAGGTTACTGTTCCCAATCGTAGTCCACGTGGATCGGAAAGTATGAAAAAGTTCAAAAATTGGGAAAATTTTTGAAAAACTCATGTCGACCTTTTGACCTGTAGGCCTAGTACATGTCGACCTAGTGACCATGTCAACCTAGTGACCCTGTCGACCTATTGCATGTCGACCTATAGTGGTTGACCACTTAGGACTGTCGACCTAAGTGGTGTCGACCTAATGACTGTATCCCGTTCCAGGGCATCACAATATAATAATTATTTTAGCACTCTACATCACTTTTATTGTTTTTTTTTTTTTTTTATATATATATTTAACATTTGTCACACATTTATTTTTCACCCCTATAACAATCCTAACACATGCAGTAGCTGCTTTTATCTGTCTAAAGGTGTGTACACACGGTAAGATTTCTCCTTTCGATTTTGACTATACAGTCAAAATCGCAAGGAAAGTTAGTGGAAATCGCAAGGTGTTAGATATCTTGCGATCCCGATGCGCACTACTGTGGGGCCGGTATTGTCAGGCTAGATAGACTGTGCAGGCAAGTCAATCTTGACTATCTAGTGTAGTATCCAGTACAAAGTATAGTCAAAATTGGCATTTAGTCAACATCGTACATACACAAAATCTCAAGTACACATCTGTACAAAATCTGTGTCAAAATCTGTGCTATCTGGCCTCTGGGGGAGTTCAAGGGAAATCGCATAGTCAAAATCAGGCATAGCAAGGATCTCACAGTGTGTGTGCACGCTAACTTTCTTACACACTTCACTTTTCTCACTAGTGTGATGACTTGGGGTGGTTTTGGCTAGGCTGGTTTTGGGGATGTTCCATGCCCTAGACTTGAAACCTTAGAATGTTAGAGATTTACCCAACTATTAGTGGTATCCTATTAGCAGCGGAACTTTACCACTGCTAATAGGTTCACCGACGGCTATCCTATTAGCCCGCATGCTGGCACTTATCGGGATTCTGCTTTGGGTGCCTCAGACACCCGAAGCATAATCCCCGATAGGCAGCCACTGCAGCAGCGATAAAACATGGAATCGGGGACTAATCCCCAAACCTATGTGTTTTCGTGCGATCGTGGGTCCAATTTTGGCCTCTAACTGGCTACCGCCATAATGACCATCAATCATTAATCGTGATATCCGGCTGAAACTGCATCAGGGCTAATAGGATACCGCCATATGAAGTTATCTGGATGTGGTGGGTAAGCCCGTAATTTTGGCCATGATTATGCCAAAAAAATCTATCTGCAAATTTTATTACAATTCTAATGGTAATCTTTGAATAGTGCACCTGCATTCTTCCTCTTTGTGTGCTGTTCTGTGAATTGTCTGCTGTTTATGGCCAGTATTCTATTTTTCATTAAAATATCACTTACTGCTAGACAAAATCTTTTTGCCGTCCCCGACCACCCTGTGAACGCCTCTGCCTGTCAATCAAGCGGAGGTGTTCACATTACTGAGATGCGATCGCATCTCCTGGGTCGTGCATGTGCACTGGCCCGGAAACCACCAAATGCGATTGCATTGCAGTAGCGATGCATACTGAGTAAGGACCTCAGGCACTGGTACAGTATCTCATATTTAAATCAAAATAGAAATACCTGATTCAGCAATATGACATTAATATATTAAAAGCTGCACTCACAGGTAATGTGGAGGAATTATCCCAAGCAATGGAGCTCTCACTATAAAACATGTACATAATGGGGCATCGGAACAGTACACAGGAGAGTGCCCAGTGCCTACATTTCACATAACCACCAACATTTTAGTATATTTATGCTGCTAAAATATTGTAGTATATTGTTTGATAATTGAAAATCAATATATTTATCGTGTATTGATTTCCCACGTGTGTAAACATTGAACACACAGTATATGAAAGTTGTTGAAGTTGATGCAAAAACGGCTAATTTCCACATATTTTATAAACATATTTTATATGGCCATCATAACCAGATTAAATAAATTATGCATCTTCACAGTTAATCAGGAAGAGAAATTGGTCTGCATTGATTAAATTATGTGGATTCTACAGGTTTGCGTATTTTCTATCAGAGCCCTTTGACTGGAGACAGAAATGTCACATTCATAACGAGTCATATGTCAAAATTGATTTTTAAGTCTAGTTTGGTAACATTTAGTTTATTGTTTGTTGTGTCAATCATAAGTTTAGGGTCTTATAACTGTACAGTACTGTATAAAAATCATATTGTGAAAATAATTAGGAGAGCAGGTTTAGATAAATACTTAAGTCCCCTCAGTTCCTATATCCTTTTCTGTTGTAACATGAGTCACGCATATTAACAATAAAATGTAACTACTAAAGCTGGGCATACACTATACTATTATCTGCCAGATCTGGCTGGTTGGAAAGATAATTTGGTAATGTATGAGAGCAAATGACAATTGAACATTTGCTCCCAAACACTGGAAAATGGACAAAACCTGTCGTTCAGGCAAATTGGTTAAATCACAGATTTAGCCACTTTGTGTTAACAACAGTTTTTGTTCATTTTCCAAGGTTTGGGAGCAAATGGTTGATTGGCATTTGCTTTCATACATTACTAGGTTTCAATTCCAGCCATCCAGATCTAGTAGATAATCTGCCAGATAATTGTATAGTGTATGCCCAGCTTTAGAGTGTACACTTTTTGTTCTTTTAAAGGCCGGTATCCTATTAGGTACAATAATTTTTCGGCCGATAAAAACGGCCTGAAAGCGTGATTTTTGACTGCTGGTTATTATCACACTATCTAAATATAGGCCATATTTATTGTCCATAAAAGGACCCGCAATCGTGCGATAACACATGGGATCTGGGATAAGCTCGTACCATACCCTCCAACTGTACCTTTTTGGCAGGTACAGTACCTTTTTTCTATGGTCTGTACCGATTTTTGACGCTCCATTTTTCCATTGAAAGTATAGGAAAAGGCCCTTTCCTAATTTGTACTGGCTTTTGTAAAATGTTGGAGGGTATGTCGTACTACCCTGTGTTATCGCGGCTCTGACGGCTGCTTCTCGTAGATTATGCTTTAGGTGCCCTGAAGCTAATTGGATACCGGCTAAGCATTAATTATGACTACCTACCCCATATATTATTGTCATATTTTTTAAATGTTGAATTCACCTTCAGTTCTGTGTGTGGTGCTAAAAATGAACATTTAATGTAAGGTGAGTGACATGGGATGGTCCAACAAGTTCAAAACTGCTCCAGAACATTATTAAAGTTACTTTGAACATTAAAATGTGTACCGTCGCTTCGCTCGCCACAGGTTATTGCGCCCAATAAATTTCCACGTGGATAGCAGTAGTAGTGGCCCAGGGAGTCCCATATACTGAACCTGAGCTGTTATAAAATCTAGGTTTTAGTACCCCAGACGTGAGTGATAACATAATAGTATTATTTTAACATAGCGCAACTTTACTAACTATTCATGCCAAAGTGTAAACTGACTACATCATAATCTTTGTGGAACGTAAAATGGATTTTTAATCGTTAGTAGACCATATGCCCCCATGCAGAGATTATCATTTTTGAGCAAGTCCTCTGGTTGCATTGACAGGCGCCGCCAATAGTGCCGGTAACGTGGAGGGACATTATTTATTATTCTCTCTTTCTGGCGACTTTCCCTCAACTGTCATGGCGACGCTGGCGCCTCGCAACCTTCGTCGCTCTGTTTTACGTCACCGGCACAGCTTTGGTTGGCTGGTCTCTCAGGGGTCAATGCCTGCACGTTTGCTGATAGTTCGCTGTCACCCATTGTTGTAGGTGTCGTCATAAGTGAGCGACGTGCGTGGCCCGATGAGGTGTCACCGTACCCAGGCACCCGAGTATTAGCGAGTAGCCTGACTGCTGTACTTACCGAGACCGCTGTGTAGCCGGTGAGGGGAGCTTACGGGACGCCGCGGAGACTGGAGATATGGCAGACGTGAGCAGTGCATCCCTCTGCCAGGAGGAAGGATGGTAAGATGTGGACTCACACTGGTACACACAGACAGGTGGCAGGGCACAGACCTGTACATATATATCTATATGTGTGTGTATAGTGAGTGTGTCATATGGAGGGTCAGGGCTGTGACATCTCTACACTAGTCACATGCAGAAGTGTCACCCTGTCCTTTATCACCATATGGAACGCACTGCACTCTTATATGTATGTGCAAGCACAGTTGTCAAGTTTTCTTATAACTTTCAAGCACAGCCCATGGGTTTATAAACTTGTCCCTGTATATTTGCATACCTGTGTATGGACAGCATGAGTGACGTAGTGGTTAGCATTACTTACTCACAACACTGAGGTTATGAGATCAATTCCCGGTATGTTCTACCTGTGTGTGAGTGGGGTTCTTTCATGTGTTTCTGTTTCCTTCCATTCTTCGAAACTCCCCCAGCCCCCCCGTACTTCTTGGTTATGTGGCTTTTGACAGAAACCCCCCAAAACACTAGTCTGCGGGGCAGCCGATTCAATTGTTCTCTGCGCACCCTGCTGGGCGTCTTTAGCAATGGGCATCTATTGAAGCTGTACAGTTGTTGCTCCGATCAGACTGTCATTACCAGTTGAGGTGCCTGACAGCTCCGTCTAAAGCGCCTGAATGGGCACCCAAAGACCGGGTTTGGTCGCCCAAACTACAGACTTTTTAATACCTTTCTTCTCGGACCTCCGGAGGCTGCAAGAAACAAATGCTAATGAGCGTCTATCGGCGAAACAATTGAATTGCTCCGATAGATGGCCATTACTATAGACGGCCAGCAGGTGAATTGAATTGTCCATTGTATGTGTGCCCTTATTATAGGGATATAGAGTGTAAGCTCTACAGGGCTAGTGACTGACATGAATGAATATTTCTCCGTGCTGTGGAATATGTGTGCGCTATACGAGTAACTGAAATAATGAATAAATGTGCTTTACTGGGCTTCTCTTATGGAAAGTGGTTGATATGCTTGTTATAGTTCTGTTTACTGTGTCTAGATGCCTTTCCATTCTATACACCAAGGTATTACTTTTATAAACCTCCCTGTCCACACACAATCTCTGAACCATACAGAATACATGGTAATTGGGATGTAGTTACATTGCTGGTAGTCGGGATCCCAGTGGTCAGGGTACTGACGCTGGAATCCCGACCACTGACAATGCCGCCAGCCGGAATCCCACCCATAGAGTGGGAATAGAACCTGTGGCGAGCCGGTATCCCGGCCGCTGGCATCCCATACCCAACGCTGGTAATTGTGTATATAGAGCAGCACTGTAATTTACTAAGACTATGATGGCGTAATGATGTAGGCAGTGAAATACAGTATATACCTTTACTTGAGTATTTGTGATGCCAATAGATTCATTGCAGCTCTAGTCCGTGTAGTATTGTTATGCACTTTGGGCTTCATTTAGCGTTTGGGTGATTCTCTATATGAAGCTCAGTACAATTACATACATTCAAGTATGTATACTGTTTCTATAACACAAATATTTTTTGTTTTCTGTTGTCCAAGTCTAAAATACTTTGTTGGTAGAAAATATACACCAAAAGACATTCAAAATACCAATGTAAACTTCTGAAATAAAAAACAAAAACAAAATCTCTGCGAGATGCTCAGGACTATTTTCCCACAATAGATACAAGAGAAAAAGTAAAATTGCTTCTAGAAAATACCCCATGGATGGGGTTAATTAGATATTTGTGGGGTAATGTTTGGACAGCTATTTCATGGGCTGATATGAGCACCAACTTAAGTAATTGATAGATATTATTGTACCTTGGCCTGACATAAAATGGAGTATTTAGCAGACACAAAAGTATTTGATACAGGTTGAGTATCCCATATCCAAATATTACAAAATATGGAATTTTTTGAGTAAGACTGAGATAGTGAAACCTTTATTTTCTGATGGCTCAATGTACACAAACTTTGTTAAATACTCAAAGTTATTAAACATATTGTATTAAATGACCTTCAGGCTATGTGTATAAGGTATATATGAAACATAAATGAATTGTGTATATGTTCACAAACTTTGTTTAATGCACAAAGTAATTAAAAATATTGGCTAAAATTACCTTCAGGCTGTGTCTATGGGGTGTATATGAAACATAATTGCATTCTGTGCTTAGACTTGGGTCCCATCACCATGGTATCTCATTACAGTATGCAATTATTCCAAAATACGGAAAAATCTGAAATCCAAAATACTTCTGGTCCCAAGCGTTTTGGATATCGGATACTCAGCCTGTACTAATATTTTTGCTCCATGTAGGAAGCTAATACTGCATAGGCAGAACAGGCAAATAATTTCCCACAAAATGCATACAGATGTAGGAAAATAATCCAACAGAAAATAAAGGTTATTTAACATTCAGGTTCATGTGTAGGTAGTGTGACTGCCTGTTAATTACCCCTGAGTTCCCTGTCTGAAAATATCCACAGTCCGCCCTAATACAAATACCATTATATGTTACCTCCTAAAGACGCAATGTGAGTCTTCTTTCCCATAGTTTTTTTTCCTAAATAGAAAACACATTAATTATTCAAAGGGCGGAATTCGATTCAATTCCGCTCCCATCACGCCCGCCAGCAACTATTCAAATGTTTCTGCCGACGGGCGTGATATCAGCATTTCAGCTTGCCACCCCTGGGGGTGGCGAGCTGAAATGCGCGAAAAGTGACTCGTTTGAGCGCCCATACGTGACTCTTCGCAAAAGCGCCCATGACTTTAGTCGGGTTTAGCCTCCTTACACGGCTAAACCCGACTGCTATGGGTGCGATAGGGTTGAAAATGCGGGACAACTTATTATCGCCACATCATCTTCTCTCACTTTAGACGGGAGATCGGGCGCGATATATCAATTGAATGTCGCCCGAGTAGTCAATTGTGAATTGATATAATCTTACCGCGAGTGAATGAAATGCTGTTTGCTTGCAGGGATAGGTAAAGGTGTTTCACACTTTCTAATGAGGATACCTATAGAGAACAATCAGCTTCTAGCATGCCAAAATATAGTATGTTTAACTATAATTACACCCAACAGGTAATTGTTAAAGGGTTTTTTTGCAAAAAATTCTTATTAATAAAATAGTAGGGGGGATGCATCAGATGCATGACCTGGTTGCAGTTGGTGGGCCCATATATTTTTGGCCAAAAATTATGCTAAGCATCTCAGTTTTGCTCTATGTTAGATTGCAGAGTCAATTATAAGTATTGTGATTAGCAGTGCTTAGTACTATAGAGGGGATGCAGTTACATTGCCGGGAGTCGGGATCCTGGCGGGCAGGATACCGATGCCGGAATTCCAACTGCTGACAATACCGCCAGCTGGAATCTTGGCTCACAGGGTCTATTCCCACTCCTGGTTGTCCACGACACCCATAGAGTGGGGACAAACCCTGTGGCAAGCCCGCAGCTTGGTGATCACAGCGAGTCCACAAGGGGACTCTCTGCGCTTGCCCTGCTGCCGGCATACCGACTGTCGGTAAGTTATACTGATGCCCTATAGAGTGCATCTGCATTTTCTTTGATCAAATAGTAGACCAAAATATTAACTTGTAGCCTACAATTGTTATGTAACATTTTTGTGACTTATTTGATCAATAAGATATATATTTTTTGCATGAGATCCCACGAGTGCTTCATTATTGTGTGTATATCTGTTTGTATGTCAGGAAAGGAGCCAGGGTGCTGCTGCTATCTCAGAGCCATGTATGAAGCCGATCTATCATTCTCTGCTGTGCTACTTCTACTTGGAAGTTTCAAACTTGTTCATACTCAAATGGAAAGACACTAATGATGACACTGTACATTTGACCTATTTTATTCATAAGAGTAGCCAGACTGATCACCTTTGTGGTCTTTGTACTAATTTCTTCTGACTACAGTGGCAGCAGCAAATCTTTAAGTCTTAATTCCAAAAAGGTTTCTCCTGGGAACTTCGGGAACATCTGGTGAAGAATCCCTGATAAGATCACAATTAACTGGCTTGTCTTTTGTGTGTGTGAACCTTTTATAAGGGTATGAAGCTTATGATGCTCCCTTGTTTCTTGTCTTTGTCATACGTATATATAGATTTATAATACAGGCAGTAAGCGTCGCGCACGCTTTTCTCAAAAAATATCGCTTGTGCATGGTTATAGAGAGTAGTTCAAAATACAGTCCAGTATAATCACCAGAGGCCGACACTCGAGCAATTTGAAAAACAATAAACACATTTATTGAAGCATACAAAAGTTTACTTATCATTGAGGCCATCACTTTAACGTGCCAGATCCTGCCTATATTTTTGCTGCAGTGGTAGTCATCACATGGCGTAATTGTCCGACGACAGCCATTTAGGTGCTACTATAGCACCTTCCTCAAGGGCACTTATAATATTCCCTTTGTTTCCACTATTCTCTTATCCGTTTTTTGACCTTTAAGTGGGTATAAATTGTATGTGCTGGTATTTAGTATGAGGTCTTGTTCTTATTTGGAGTAGGTGGGGGTTCCAACCGTTTGTGTGCTGTTATACAATTTCCATGGGGCACTCGCTCTTCTTTTTACAGAAGCATTCTGTTACAGAGTTATTCATCAGTAAACTAAAAGACTGGTGAGCATGACTAATAGGAATGTCCAATTACCTGTGGTACTGCACCGGACATCGGCTCACCAGACTGCTTCGGCTCCTCCGACGGTAGTGACAGCTCCGCCTCCCCATTACATGGCGCCCACCTGGCAGGGCACCCAGGGCAGGGGAAGAGGGCAGATGTGGTTCACGGGGCTGAGCACCAGCTTCCAGGCACCCTCCCTACCTCCTGGTGGGAACACTAGTGCTGTAAGTAGTATTTTAACCATGTTGTGATCCTTACGCCGGCTTTCTTATGTGTACAAAGTCATTGTTGACATAGTAACTGTAGACAAGCTATACTGTAAACCTGTTGACATACGTGCTATTTTGCTCGTTACGAGAGGCTTTCAATTGTTTTTACCGCTGGATCTCCCGTGTTGGTGCAATAGTCAGTTCTATCAAAATTTTGCGCTTGTTGCGCCTAAATACACCAGGTTTAGATGCGTAAAATGGCTAAACCCATCTAAACTATTGTGTGCAACAAGGAAAATGCTGTTTGGCCACCAAAAGATTGACTTTTTTACGATTTTTGCTCGCCACCTTAGGAGTATGCGAGCTACCCAATCAGAGCAGCAATTGAATTGCACCGTCGGGCTCCATCTGCGGTAATATTAATTGCATTCCCCTCTTTGTAAGAAAAATGTGTCTCCTATATTTCCTTGAGTCTTTGTGTGCCTTATTATAATTGTATTCCTGTAGAATATTCCAGATTTTGTGTAGGAACATTTACAGTGCCAGTAACATAGTTTGTGAATTGAAGTTTGCATGGGTAGCTGCTGCACTATTGTATAATAGTTACAGTGAGGAAAATACCACTTGAATTGTACAGTACATGTTGTAACAATGAGCAAGACAATACAGAAACAAAACCAGAACACTTAAGATGAATAATGCATTAAACTGTTTATCTTCAACCCTTGAGCCAGCCATCTTTGGTGCATTTTGTGGTTCAAGCGACACGATAAATAATGTATAAAAGGCCTTATTCCGGTCACAATTTCTGAGACAAGGATGCAGCGTGCATGCTCAGGTCCCGTCCTGCGCATGCGTGCGCAGTTAATGCGTCGGCTCGCATAAACTGTGAAATGGATTAACATAAAACGCTTACTGTTTGAGTAGCTTGCTTGCAAATACATTTTGATGGGTTATTGTTTGGATGGCAAGCACTGTTAAAAAGTGTTGTATGTGTCAAACAAACAAAATAAATAAATGAACATGAGACAAACACATTTAAAATACAGTCCAATATGTTTGCAGCTCTTTTGAGTGACTATTTTGTAGGGAATGATGCTGTTTTGGCACAGAACAAATGCTTGAAGAAGCTTTGGTGGCACAGTGTGAGCTGTGTTATCGCTATTCCTCAACTCACCCTAACCACAATGTTCTTCTCCTCCAGCTGGGCGCTGTGTTGTAGCGGCTGTGGTACTCCGTGATGATGGATGCTTCAGCGGCGATGTTGTTCTCCTTCAGCCAGACGCTGTTTTGGATGGAATGTAGTGGCTGCGGCACCCACTGTATTATGTGCATTGTTTGAGTTCTAGTTGGCGCCGCGGATGGCTGCCTTGGTGCTGCTCTGCCAAGCAGCCTTCGTTTTTAGTCTTACATGTATAATATGTCTAATATGTCGAGTCTATTGTACAGTTGCAATGTGTAGTATCAACTCATACGTGTAATGTATGCTACGTTTTTCCCCCTTCTTATGCTTTGTATTCCCCATTCATGTTGCCTCTTGGCGATGCATTGTACCACAAAGAATTCCTAGTGTACGTGAGTACACCTTGCCAATAAAGCTGATTCTGATGATGTCACTGGCTGTCCGGAGCATGGCGGCTGATGTTCAACAGCTAAGGTTGCAGTCTCTCCATAGCCTACACGTTTCGTGCCACTGAAGGCGCTTTGTCAAGGATGGAGGTGTCTTTGAACAATGCTCTTTTTTGTTTATAGTGTTCAAAGTTCTAATTTGAAGCCAGAACCGGAGCTGGAATTGGTTTTCAAAAGGCGGGGAGCCCATGTTCTTCAATGTATGTTAAAAATAGGGGAAAATTTCCTTTTCTCTAATGTCCTAGTGGATGCTGGGGACTCCGTCAGGACCATGGGGGGGGGGGGGTTTAGCGGCTCACAAAAAGTAAGCTTTTAGGATCACATGGTGTGTACTGGCTCCTCCCCCTATGACCCTCCTCCAAGCCCCAGTTAGGTTTTTGTGCCCGTCCGAGCAGGGTGCAATCTAGGTGGCTCTCTTAAAGAGTTGCTTAGAAAAAGTTTTTAGGTTCTTTATTTTCAGTGAGTCCTGCTGGCAACAGGCTCACTGCATCGAGGGACTTAGGGGAGAGAAGTGAACTCACCTGCGTGCAGGATGGATTGGCTTCTTAGGCTACTGGACACCATTAGCTCCAGAGGGAGTCGGAACACAGGTCTCGCCCTGGGGTTCGTCCCGGAGCCGCGCCGCCGACCCCCCTTGCAGATGCTGAAGATTGAAGAGGTCCGGAACCAGGCGGCAGAAGACTTTCAGTCTTCATCAGGTAGCGCACAGCACTGCAGCTGTGCGCCATTGTTGTCAGCACACTTCACACAGCGGTCACGGAGGGTGCAGGGCGCGGGGGGGGGGCGCCCTGGGCAGCAATGTATAATACCTGTATGGCGAAAAATACATCACATATAGCCCTTGAGGCTATATGGATGTATTTAACCCCTGCCAGATATCACAAACTCCGGAGAAGAAGCCCGCCGAAAAGGGGGCGGGGCCTATTCTCCTCAGCACACAGCGCCATTTTCCCTCACAGAAATGCTGGTGGGAAGGCTCCCATGCTCTCCCCTGCACTGCACTACAGAAACAGGGTTAAAACAGAGAGGGGGGGCACTGATTTGGCGATATGAATATATATTAAATGCTATAAGGGAGGAACACTTATATAAAGGTTGTCCCTATATAATTATAGCGTTTTGGTGTGTGCTGGCAAACTCTCCCTCTGTCTCCCCAAAGGGCTAGTGGGTCCTGTCCTCTATCAGAGCATTCCCTATGTGTGTGCTGTATGTCGGTACGTGTGTGTCGACATGTATGAGGAAAATGTTGGTGAGGAGGCGGAGCAAATTGCCTGTAATGGTGATGTCACTCTCTAGGGAGTCGACACCGGAATGGATGGCTTATTTATGGAATTACGTGATAATGTCAACACGCTGCAAGCCGGTTGACGACATGAGACGGCCGGCGAACAAATTAGTACCTGCCCAGGCGTCTCAAACACTGTCAGTGGCTGTAAAACGCCCATTTACCTCAGTCGGTCGACACAGACCCAGACACGGACACTGATTTCAGTGTCGACGGTGAAGAAACAAACGTATTTTCCTTTAGGGCCACACGTTAAGGGCAATGAAGGAGGTGTTACATATTTCTGATACTACAAGTACCACAAAAAAGGGTATTATGTGGGATGTGAAAAAACTACCTGTAGTTTTTCCTGAATCAGATAAATTAAATGAAGTGTGTGATGATGCGTGGGTTTCCCCCGATAGAAAATTATTGGCGGTATACCCTTTCCCGCCAGAAGTTAGGGCGCGTTGGGAAACACCCCTTAGGGTGGATAAGGCGCTCACATGCTTATCAGAACAAGTGGCGGTACCATCTACAGATAGGGCCGTACTTAAGGAGCCAGCTGATAGGAGGCTGGAAAATATCCTAAAAAGTATACACACACATGCTGGTGTTATACTGCGACCAGCGATCGCCTCAGCCTGGATGTGCAGAGCTGAGGTGGCTTGGTCGGATTCCCTGACTAAAAATATTGATACCCTTGACAGGGACAGTATTTTATTGACTATAGAGCATTTAAAGGATGCATTTCTATATATGCGAGATGCGCAGAGGGATATTTGCATTCTGGCATCAAGAGTAAATGCGATGTCCATATCTGCAAGAAGATGTTTATGGACACGACAGTGGTCAGGTGATGCAGATTCCAAACGGCACAAAGATGTATTGCCGTATAAAGGGGAGGAGTTATTTGGGGTCGGTCCATGGGACCTGGTGGTCACGGCAACTGCTGGAAAATCCACAGTTTTTTACCCTAAGTCACATCTCTGCAGAAAAAGACACCGTCTTTTCAGCCTCAGTCCTTTCGTCCCTATAAGAGTCATATCTGCCCAGGGATAGAGGAAAGGGAAGAAGACTGCAGCAGGCAGCCCATTCCCAGGAACAGAAGCCCTCCAACGCTTCTACCAAGTTCTCAGCATGACGCTGGGACCGTACAGGACCCCTGGATCCTACAAGTAGTATCCAAGGGGTACAGATTGGAATGTCGAGACGTTTCCCCCTCGCAGGTTCCTGTAGTCTGCTGTACCAATGTCTCCCTCCGACAGGGAGGCAGTATTGAAAACAATTCACAAGCTGTATTCCCAGCAGGTGATAATCAAAGTACCCCTCCTACAACAAGGAAAGGGGTATTATTCCACACTATATGGTGGTACTGAAGCCAGAAGGCTAGGTGAGACCTATTCTAAATCTGAAATATTTGAACACTTACAAAAGTTCAAATCCAGATGGAGTCACTCAGAGCAGTGATAGCGAACCGGGAAGAAGGGGACTATATGGTGTCCCGGGACATCAGGGATGCTTACCTCCATGTCCCAAAAATTTGCCTTTCTCACCGAGGGTACCTCAGGTTCGTGGTACAGAACTGTCACTATCAGTTTCAGACGATGCCGTTGGATTGTCCAAGGCACCCCGGGTCCTTACCAAGGTAATGACCGAAATGAGGATTCGTCTTCAAAGAAAATGGACGACTTCCTGATAAGAACAAGGTCCAGAGAACAGTTGGAGGTCGGAGTAGCACTATCTCAAGTAGTTCTACGACAACACGGGTGGATTCTAAATATTCCAAAACCGCAGTTGTTCCGACGACACGTCTGCTGGTCCTAGGGATGATTCTGGACACAGTCCAGAAAAAGGTGTTTCTCCCAGAGGAGAAAGCCAGGGAGTTATCCGAGCTAATCGGGATCCTCCTAAAACCAGGAAAAGTGTCAGTGCATCATTGCACAAGAGTCCTGGTAAAAATGGTGGCTTATTACGAAGCGATTCCATTCGGCAGATTTCACGCAAGAACTCTTCAGTGGGATCTGCTGGACAAATGGTCCGGATCGCATCTTCAGATGCATCAGCGGATAACCCTATATCCAAGGACAAGGGTGTCTCTCCTGTGGTGATTACAGAGTGCTCATCTTCTAGAGGGCCGCAGATTCGGCATTCAGGATTGGGTGCTGGTGACCACGGAGGCCAGCCTGAGAGGCTGGAGAGCAGTCACACAGGGAAAAAATTTCCAGGGAGTGTGATCAAGTCTGGAGAATTCTCTCCACATAAATATACTGGAGCTAAGAGCAAATTTATAATGCTCTAAACTTAGCAAGACCTCTGCTTCAAGGTCAGCCGGTATTGATCCAGTGGGATAACATCACGGCAGTCGCCCACGTAAACAGAAAGGGCGGCACAAGAAGCAGGAGGGCAGTGGCAAAACTGCAAAGATTTTTCGCTAGGCGGAAAATCATGTGATAGCACTGTCAGCAGTGTTCATTCCGGGAGTGGACGACTGGGAAGCAGACTTCCTCAGCAGGCACGACCTCCACCCGGGAGAGTGGGAACTTCATCGGGAAGTTTTCCGCATGATTGTGAACCGTTGGGAAAGACCAAAGGTGGACATGATGGCATCCCGCCCGAACAAAAAACGGGACAGGTATTGCGCCAGGTCACGAGACCTTCAGGCGATAGCTGTGGATGTCCTGGTAACACCGCGGGTGTAACAGTCGGTGTATGTGTTCCCTCCTCTGCTTCTCATAACCAAGGTATTGAGAATTATAAGACGTAGAGGAGTAAGAACTATACTCGTGGCTCCGGATTGGCCAAGAGGGACTTGGTACCCGGAATTTCAAGAGATGCTCACAGAGGACTAATGGCCTCGGGAGCTAAGAAGGGACTTGCTTCAGCAAGTACCATGTCTGTTCCAAGACTTACCGCGGCTGCGTTTGACGGCATGGCGGTTGAACGCCGGATCCTAAGGGAAAAGGCATTCCGGAAGAGGTCATACCTACCCTGGTCAAAGCCAGGAAGGAGGTGACCGCACAACGTTATCACCACATGTGGTGAAAATATGTTGCGTTGGTGAGGCCAGGAAGGCCCCACGAAGAAATTTCAACTAGGTCGATTTCTGCACTTCCTGCAAACAGGAGTGTCTATGAGCCTCAAATTGGGGTACATTAAGGTTCAAGTTTCTGCCCTGTAGATTTTCTTCCAGAAAGAATTGGCTTCAGTTCCTGAAGTCCAGACATTTTGTCAAGGGAGTATTGCATATACAGCCCCTTTTGTGCCTCCAGTGGCACCGTGGGATCTCAACGTAGTGTTGGGATTCCTCAAATCATATTGGTTTGAACCGCTCAAATCTGTGGATTTGAAATATCTCACATGGAAAGTGACCATGCTGTTGGCCCTGGCCTCGGCCAGGCGAGTGTTAGAATTGGCGGCTTTGTCTTACAAAAGCCCATATTTGATTTTCCATTCGGACAGGGCAGAACTGCGGACTCGTCCCCAGTTTCTTCCTAAGGTGGTGTCAGCGTTTCACCTGAAACAACCTATTGTGGTGCCTGCGGCTACTAGGGACTTGGAGGACTCCAAGTTGCTAGACGTTGTCAGGGCCCTGAAAAAAAAAAAAAAAAAAAAAAAAAAAATATATATATATATATATATATATATATATATATATATATATATATATATATATATATATATATATATATATATATATATATATATATATATATATATATATTTTCTCTATCGTCCTAGTGGATGCTGGGGTTCCTGAAAGGACCATGGGGAATAGCGGCTCCGCAGGAGACAGGGCACAAAAAGTAAAGCTTTTCCAGATCAGGTGGTGTGCACTGGCTCCTCCCCCTATGACCCTCCTCCAGACTCCAGTTAGATTTTTGTGCCCGGCCGAGAAGGGTGCAATTCTAGGTGGCTCTCATAAAGAGCTGCTTAGAGAAAGTTTAGCTTAGGTTTTTTATTTTACAGTGATTCCTGCTGGCAACAGGATCACTGCAACGAGGGACAGAGGGGAGAAGAAGTGAACTCACCTGCGTGCAGGATGGATTGGCTTCTTGGCTACTGGACATCAGCTCCAGAGGGACGATCACAGGTACAGCCTGGATGGTCACCGGAGCCGCGCCGCCGGCCCCCTTGCAGATGCTGAAGTAAGAAGAGGTCCAGAATCGGCGGCTGAAGACTCCTGCAGTCTTCTAAAGGTAGCGCACAGCACTGCAGCTGTGCGCCATTTTCCTCTCAGCACACTTCACACGCAGTCACTGAGGGTGCAGGGCGCTGGGGGGGGGCGCCCTGGGAGGCAAATGTAAACCTATATAAAGGCTAAAAATACCTCACATATAGCCCCCAGAGGCTATATGGAGATATTTAACCCCTGCCTGTATTCACAAAATAGCGGGAGACGAGCCCGCCGAAAAAGGGGCGGGGCCTATCTCCTCAGCACACGGCGCCATTTCCTCTCACAGCTCCGCTGGTCAGGACGGCTCCCAGGTCTCTCCCCTGCACTGCACTACAGAAACAGGGTAAAACTGAGAGGGGGGGCAAATTTAATGGCAATATCTTGATATATATAAAGCAGCTATAAGGGAGCACTTATTATAAGGCTATCCCTGTCATATATAGCGCTTTTTGGTGTGTGCTGGCATACTCTCCCTCTGTCTCCCCAAAGGGCTAGTGGGTCCTGTCTTCGTTTAGAGCATTCCCTGTGTGTCTGCTGTGTGTCGGTACGTGTGTGTCGACATGTATGAGGACGATATTGGTGTGGAGGCGGAGCAATTGCCAAATATGGGGATGTCACCTCCTAGGGGGTCGACACCAGAATGGATGCCTTTATTTATGGAATTACGGGATAGTGTCAACACGCTAAAGCAGTCGTTTGACGACATGAGGCGGCCGGACAATCAATTAGTGCCTGTCCAGGCGCCTCAAACACCGTCAGGGGCTGTAAAACGCCCTTTGCCTCAGTCGGTCGACACAGACCCAGACACAGGCACTGATTCCAGTGGTGACGGTGACGAATCAACCGTATTTTCCAGTAGGGCCACACGTTATATGATTTTGGCAATGAAGGAGGCGTTACATTTAGCTGATACTACAGGTACCACTAAACAGGGTATTATGTGGGGTGTAAAAAAATTACCTATAGTTTTTCCTGAATCAGAAGAATTAAATGACGTGTGTGATGAAGCGTGGGTTGCCCCTGATAAAAAGCTGATAATTTCAAAGAAATTATTGGCATTATACCCTTTCCCGCCAGAGGTTAGGGAGCGCTGGGAAACACCTCCTAGGGTGGACAAGGCGCTAACACGCTTATCAAAACAAGTGGCGTTACCTTCTCCTGAGACGGCCGCACTTAAAGATCCATCAGATAGGAGGATGGAAAATATCCAAAAAAGTATATACACACATGCAGGTGTTATACTACGACCAGCTATAGCGACTGCCTGGATGTGCAGTGCTGGGGTAGTTTGGTCAGAGTCCCTGATTGAAAATATTGATACCCTGGACAGGGACAATATTTTACTGTCGTTAGAACAAATAAAGGATGCATTTCTTTATATGCGTGATGCACAGAGGGATATCTGCACACTGGCATCACGGGTAAGTGCTATGTCCATTTCGGCCAGAAGAGCTTTATGGACGCGACAGTGGACAGGCGATGCGGATTCAAAACGGCATATGGAAGTTTTGCCGTATAAAGGGGAGGAGTTATTTGGAGTCGGTCTATCAGATTTGGTGGCCACGGCTACAGCCGGGAAATCCACCTTTCTACCTCAAGTCACTCCCCAACAGAAAAAGGCACCGACTTTTCAACCGCAGCCCTTTCGTTCCTTTAAAAATAAGAGAGCAAAGGGCTATTCATATCTGCCACGAGGCAGAGGTCGAGGGAAGAAACAGCAACAGGCAGCTCCTTCCCAGGAACAGAAGCCCTCCCCGGCTTCTACAAAAGCCTCAGCATGACGCTGGGGCTTCTCAAGCGGACTCGGGGACGGTGGGAGGTCGTCTCAAAAATTACAGCGCGCAGTGGGCTCACTCGCAGGTAGATCCCTGGATCCTGCAGATAATATCTCAGGGGTACAGGTTGGAATTAGAGACAGATCCACCTCGCCGTTTCCTGAAGTCGGCTTTACCAACGTCCCCTTCCGAAAGGGAGACGGTTTTGGAAGCCATTCACAAGCTGTACTCTCAGCAGGTGATAGTCAAGGTACCTCTTCTACAACAAGGGAAGGGGTATTATTCCACTCTATTTGTGGTACCGAAGCCGGATGGCTCGGTAAGGCCTATTCTAAATCTGAAGTCCTTGAACCTGTACATAAAGAAGTTCAAGTTCAAGATGGAGTCACTCAGAGCAGTGATAGCGAACCTGGAAGAAGGGGACTTTATGGTATCCTTGGACATCAAGGATGCGTATCTCCACGTTCCAATTTACCCCTCACACCAGGGGTACCTCAGGTTCGTTGTACAAAACTGTCACTATCAGTTTCAGACGCTGCCGTTTGGTTTGTCCACGGCACCTCGGGTCTTTACAAAGGTAATGGCCGAGATGATGATTCTTCTTCGAAGAAAAGGCGTATTAATTATCCCATACTTGGACGATCTCCTAATAAGGGCAAGGTCCAGAGAACAGCTAGAGATGGGATTAGCAATATCTCAAGAGGTGCTAAAGCAGCACGGATGGATTCTGAATATTCCAAAATCCCAATTAATGCCGACAACTCGTCTGCTGTTCCTAGGGATGATTCTGGACACGGTTCAGAAAAAGGTTTTTCTTCCCGAGGAAAAAGCCAAGGAGTTATCCGACCTGGTCAGGAATCTCCTAAAACCAGGCAAGGTGTCTGTACATCAATGCACGCATCTTCAGATGCACCTGCGGATAACCCTGTCTCCAAGGACAAGGGTATCTCTTCTGTGGTGGTTGCAGAGGGCTCATCTATTGGAGGGCCGCAGATTCGGCATACAGGATTGGATCCTGGTGACCACGGACGCCAGCCTGAGAGGCTGGGGAGCAGTCACACAAGGAAGAAACTTCCAGGGAGTGTGGTCGAGCCTGGAAAAGTCTCTTCACATAAACATTCTGGAACTAAGAGCAATCTACAATGCTCTAAGCCAGGCGGAACCTCTGCTTCAAGGAAGACCGGTGTTGATCCAGTCGGACAACATCACGGCAGTCGCCCATGTAAACAGACAGGGCGGCACAAGAAGCAGGAGTGAAATGGCAGAAGCTGCCAGGATCCTTCGCTGGGCGGAGAATCACGTGATAGCACTGTCAGCAGTGTTCATCCCGGGAGTGGACAACTGGGAAGCAGACTTCCTCAGCAGACACGATCTTCACCCGGGAGAGTGGGGACTTCATCCAGAAGTTTTCCACATGCTAATAAACCGTTGGGAAAGACCAATGGTGGACATGATGGCGTCTCGCCTCAACAAAAAACTGGACAGGTATTGCGCCAGGTCAAGAGATCCGCAGGCAATAGCTGTGGACGCGCTGGGAACACCTTGGGTGTACCAGTCGGTGTATGTGTTTCCTCCTCTGCCTCTCATACCAAAGGTATTGAGAATCATACGGCAAAGCGGAGTAAGAACGATACTAGTGGCTCCGGATTGGCCAAGAAGGTCTTGGTACCCGGAACTTCAAGAGATGGTTACGGACGATCCGTGGCCTCTACCTCTAAGACAGGACCTGCTTCAGCAGGGACCGTGTCTATTCCAAGACTTACCGCGGCTGCGTTTGACGGCATGGCGGTTGAACGCCAGATCCTAAAAGGAAAAGGCATTCCAGAAGAAGTCATTCCTACCTTGATTAAGGCAAGAAAGGAAGTCACCGCGAAGCATTATCACCGCATTTGGCGGAAATATGTTGCGTGGTGCGAGGATCGGAGTGCTCCGACGGAGGAATTTCAACTGGGTCGTTTCCTACATTTCCTGCAATCAGGATTGTCTATGGGTCTCAAATTGGGATCTATTAAGGTTCAAATTTCGGCCCTGTCAATATTCTTCCAAAAAGAATTGGCCTCAGTTCCTGAGGTCCAGACTTTTGTCAAAGGAGTACTGCATATACAGCCTCCTGTGGTGCCTCCGGTGGCACCGTGTGATCTAAATGTAGTTTTAGATTTCCTCAAATCCCATTGGTTTGAACCACTAAAAAATGTGGATTTGAAATATCTCACATGGAAAGTGACTATGTTACTGGCCCTGGCGTCCGCCAGGAGAGTATCTGAACTGGCGGCTTTATCTTATAAAAGCCCTTATTTAATTTTCCATTCGGATAGGGCAGAGCTGCGGACGCGTCCGCATTTTCTCCCTAAGGTGGTATCAGCGTTTCACCTGAACCAGCCTATTGTAGTGCCTGCGGCTACAAGCGACTTGGAGGACTCCAAGTTGTTGGACGTTGTCAGAGCTTTAAAAATATACATTTCAAGGACGGCTGGAGTCAGAAAATCTGACTCGCTGTTTATACTGTATGCACCCAACAAGTTGGGTGCGCCTGCTTCTAAGCAGTCGATTGCTCGTTGGATTTGTAACACAATTCAACTTGCACATTCTGTGGCAGGCCTGCCACAGCCTAAATCTGTTAAGGCCCATTCCACAAGGAAGGTGGGCTCATCTTGGGCGGCTGCCCGAGGGGTCTCGGCATTACAACTCTGCCGAGCAGCTACGTGGTCAGGGGAGAACACGTTTGTAAAATTCTACAAATTTGATACCCTGGCAAAGGAGGACCTGGAGTTCTCTCATTCGGTGCTGCAGAGTCATCCGCACTCTCCCGCCCGTTTGGGAGCTTTGGTATAATCCCCATGGTCCTTTCAGGAACCCCAGCATCCACTAGGACGATCGAGAAAATAAGAATTTACTTACCGATAATTCTATTTCTCGGAGTCCGTAGTGGATGCTGGGCGCCCATCCCAAGTGCGGATTATCTGCAATACTTGTACATAGTTATTGTTAACTAATTCGGGTTATTGTTTAGGGAGCCATCTTTCAGAGGCTCCTCTGTTATCATACTGTTAACTGGGTTTAGATCACAAGTTGTACGGTGTGATTGGTGTGGCTGGTATGAGTCTTACCCGGGATTCAAAATCCTCCCTTATTGTGTACGCTCGTCCGGGCACAGTACCTAACTGGAGTCTGGAGGAGGGTCATAGGGGGAGGAGCCAGTGCACACCACCTGATCTGGAAAAGCTTTACTTTTTGTGCCCTGTCTCCTGCGGAGCCGCTATTCCCCATGGTCCTTTCAGGAACCCCAGCATCCACTACGGACTCCGAGAAATAGAATTATCGGTAAGTAAATTCTTATTATATATATATATAATTCCAGGACGGCTGGAGTCAGAAAGTCTGACTTGCTGTTTATATTGTATGCACCCAAAAAGCTGGGTGCTCCTGCTTCTAAGCAGACTATTGCTCGTTGGATTTGTAGTACAATTCAGCTTGCACATTCTGTGGCAGGCCTGCCACAGCCAAAATCTGTAAATGCCCATTCCACAAGGAAGGTGGGCTCATCTTGGGCGGCTGCCCGAGGGGTCTCGGCTTTACAACTTTGCCGAGCAGCTACGTGGTCAGGGGGGAACACGTTTGTAAAATTCTACAAATTTGATACCCTGGCTGAGGAGGACCTGGAGTTCTCTCATTCGGTGCTGCAGAGTCATCCGCACTCTCCCGCCCGTTTGGGAGCTTTGGTATAATCCCCATGGTCCTGACGGAGTCCCCAGCATCCACTAGGACGTTAGAGAAAATAAGATTTTACTTACCGATAAATCTATTTCTCATAGTCCGTAGTGGATGCTGGGCGCCCTTCCCAAGTGCGGATTGTCTGCATTACTTGTACATAATTATTGTTACAAAAATCGGGTTATTGTTGCGGGCCATCTTTTCAGAGGCTCCTTCGTTGTTATCATACGGTTAACTGGGTTCAAATCACAAGTTGTACGGTGTGATTGGTGTGGCTGGTATGAGTCTTACCCGGGATTCAAGATCCTTCCTTATTGTGTACGCTCGTCCGGGCACAGTACCTAACTGAGGCTTGGAGGAGGGTCATAGGGGGAGGAGCCAGTACACACCATGTGATCCTAAAAGCTTACTTTTTGTGCCCTGTCTCCTGCGGAGCCGCTAAACCCCCCCCCCCCATGGTCCTGACGGAGTCCCCAGCATCCACTACGGACTATGAGAAATAGATTTATCGGTAAGTAAAATCTTATTTTTTCAAGGATATCTTGTTTCACTCTGTTACTTTGTAGAGTGTAAATCTCGCCATCTGTTCAGTTTCATTTGAGCTGTGTGAATTTTCCTCGGGGTATATTCCTAATCCATTGTCTGTGATGGTTACTTGAGACAAAAAGGGTGGTGTTTCCATTAACTTTCTTTGTGTGTGTTCTGGTTTTCAGGGTGTTATTCTCAATATAGACTTCAAGATCGAGAAAGATGATGATTTCTTTACTATGAGTTGTGATGAATTCAAAATTCAGGTCGTTGTTGTTAATATCTAGCTTGAATTCCTCCAGTAAGTCTTCCAGTCCTTCCCATATAGAGAGAAGGTCATCTATATATCTTCTCCAGCATATAATGTATTGCTCGTATATGTTGTTGTTCCAGATGTGGGACTCCTCCCACTAAGCCACAAATTTGCGTAGCTTGGGGCGAAGGAAGTCCCCATCGCAGTTCCTTGTTTCTGAATATAAAATTCCTTATTATACCAGAAACAATTGTTCCTGAGTATAAAGTCTATACTGTCCATAATGAAGTTCATCTGTGGTTTTTATTTTTTTTCAGTTCGACAATTTTTATAGAAAATGTTCGTTTAGGTACAAAACACTTAACAAAACAATTAAAACATTGGCGTTAGTAACCATAGTAAGCAACATGTAACAAACCGTGCAAAGACAGATAACTATAGGCAGACTTCGGCATATGTGCCTTGTGACATATATCTATAAAAGTTTATAATGAGAAAAATAGAGATTTCCAGTGACAGTGAGTATATATGGCATCATTCACAAAATACTTTATACATTTGTAGTGGATATAGAAAATAGTAGCCTAGATAAAAAACACATTAGATAGCAGTACTGTGTAATCAAAACATGCAATTTCCTAGCCGCTATAGATAGCGCTAGGAAATATTATGATGGAACCGAACTAGCATCTTGAGGCATAGTAACGTGAGCACCCCTAACATAGGACGAAGACAGCCATCTATCCCATATCGCATAGAATTTAGTAATGGCTTTCCTGGACATGTAGACAAATTTTTCATGTGCCACCTGAGTATTCACTAAGGCAATCCAGGAAACGGTATCTGGGCCAGTAGGGGCCATCCACGACCGGGCTATAGAAACCTGTGCAAGAGCACACAGGTTAATAACATAACGCGTGGAGGGGCATCCAGCAACTCTCCATCCAACGCCGCCAGTATACATATAAGAGGAGTCAGCACATCAGGAGGTATTCCAGTGGAAACTATAATCTTAAGTACAGAAGGCATTAACTATTCTACAGGACCAAATCATGTGCCAAAAGGGGCCCCCATCTAGAGTACACTTGGGATATCTAGAATCCATTCTTCCTCCGAATCTTCATAACCTCTTAGGAGTAATATACACTCTGTGTAGAACAAAAAGATGCACCTGTTAGCATCGGATTGCCGTTGTCACCAGTCTAGAGGCACCCAGTGCATATTCCCAAATATCATTAGAAATGGGCCACAAATCATCCTCCCATTTATATTTAAGAGAAAGAAGGGCCTCATCATGATAGGCACGTAGCAGAGCCGAATAAAATATTGAACTAGTGCAATTTTGAGCATTATCAAATAGCCCCGTATGGATGAGTCCCAGAGCATCAGTGGGGCATCTGCAAACTGAGTTTGGCAGGCATGGCGAAGTTGTAAATATCGAAAAAAATAAAAGGTAGGCATATTACAGGTTGAGTATCCCATATCCAAATATTCCGAAATACGGAATATTCCGAAATACGGACTTTTTTGAGTGAGAGTGAGATAGTGAAACCTTTGTTTTTTGATGGCTCAATGTACACAAACTTTGTTTAATACACAAAGTTATTAAAAATATTGTATTAAATGTCCTTCAGGCTGTGTGTATAAGGTGTATATGAAACATAAATGAATTGTGTGAATGTACACACACTTTGTTTAATGCACAAAGTTATAAAAAATATTGGCTAAAATTACCTTCAGGCTGTGTGTATATGGTGTATATGAAACATAAATGCATTCTGTGCTTATATTTAGGTCCCATCACCATGATATCTCATTATGGTAGGCAATTATTCCAAAATACGGAAAAATCCCATATCCAAAATACCTCTGGTCCCAAGCATTTTGGATAAGGGAGACTCAACCTGTATAATCCTCCTGAAGTTGTTGGAAAGACTTAAATATAACCATGTGATATAATTGGCCAAGAGACTGCACTCCTTGACGGTTCCAGACCTCCCCTATCTGCAACGTGGCAAGCTCTTTAAGGGTAAGCGCGTGCGCCAGGGGTGTTTCCGGGTCCCAACCCTCTCCTTTTAATAATCTATGGGACTGGTTCCAAACCATAATTGCTTGTTTGACAAGTGGAAGGTTAATAAGTGATACATTGTCACTCAACAGTAGTTGTAGTGGGGTACAATTGTGGTCAATTTCATAAAGCATTCGGGAGATCAATTCATCCCTACCAGCATCATGTAACCATTTACTGATATGTACCAATTGTGCCACTAAATAATATAAGCTGAATTTAGGGAGGGCCAAGCCCTCCGAGTCACGTGGTCCTGTGAGGGTGTCCAAATTTATTCTGACCCGGCGGCTGGACCATACAATAGAGGACAGAAGACTATCTATTTTACGAAAGGTTTTTAATGGGAGATAAACAGGGGAGTGTTGCAGGGCATACAGCAGTTTAGGCAGGGCGACCATTTTCACAAAATTAATTCTACCTGTTACAATAAGAGGTAAGGTAAGTCCCCCACACCGCAATACGGGAACGCAAATAATCCATATGAGGTTTTATGTTTAAGGAAAAGTATTAAGGGAGTATTTGTGACCCACATTCCTAAATATTTTAAATGAGTCTACCCAGCGAAGAGGGAGGGCCACGGGCGGAACATCCGGACAAGCTCCACGAAAGGGCAGTATACAATACTTCTCCTACCATAGGTGTTGATAATACGTAACACGTGTGGCATGGTACTGCAGTAGTCTGATATAAACAGCAGGATATCATCTGCGTATAAAGCAATTTTGTCCGTGATGTGGCCCACCCGGAATCCCCCCAACCCCTGCGTCAGAACGCACCAGATACGCTAAGGGCTCCACTGCCAGGATGAAAAGGATAGGCGATAGCGGGCAGCCCTGCCTTGTACCCCTGGCCAGGGGAAATGCAGAGGAAATAAAAACGTTTATCGAGACCCTGGCTGAGGGAGCGGAGTACAGTAGCTTGACCCATTGTATGAAGCGTGGTCCAATGCCAAAGCGGTCCATAGATCCTCACAAGCACGCCCACTCCACTGAATCAAAAGCTAAGGCAACGTCAAGAGACACTATAACAGAAGTGCCGGCGTCCTCGTGAGGGCCCTGTAAATGCGTGAATAGATGCCTAAGATGAGTTAAAGTGGACGGCCCCGGCACAAAACCAGTCTGATCTATGTGAATAATTTGGGTTATAACAGCGTTTAACCTAAGTGCCAGGATCTTTGCTAAGATCTTGACATCTGTAGAGAGCAGTGAGATAGGTCTATACAAATCCATCCTCTCTGGATCCTTATCTGTTTTTAAAAGTACTATTATCAAAGCCTCCGTCATAGAATCAGGGAGTGAACCGAACTCCAATAAGTCATTGAACAGAGTAAGCAATTTTGGGCCATAAAGTCTATATGCTTTTTATAGAGCTCAATAGGTATTCCGTCTAGCCCGGGTGCTTTGCCTCCAGGGAACGTTTTCATGGCTGCATCTATCTCCATCAATGACAAAGGGGAATCCAGGAAGTCAGCCGCCTCATTAGAGAGCGAGGGCAGTGGTATCTCATCGAGATAATCATCTATTTCTGTTGTCAGCTGATAATCTCGTACTATACAGGTTTTTATAATAAGCCACAAATTGGTCCGCCATTTCAGGGGTTTTCACATGTGTTACATTATCATCCCTGCATAAGGTAAGGACAGTGTTAGAAGTTTTATCTGTCGCCGCTAAATGCGCTAGATAAGTACCAGGTCTGTCGCCTGTGGCATAGTATGAGTGCTGGGCATACAGTAAACGGTATTTGGCTTTATCAGACAGACAATCCTTTCACTTGGACTGTGCAAGCAACCATGCATCTTTAGAGGATACAAGCCCATCATGTAAATATTGTATTTTCAGGGACCTACATGACGCTTCAAGCTCGAGTTCCTGGTGTTTATAGCCAGCTTTTAAAGTAGCAACCCTTCTAATTAAGGAACCACGTATAAAGGCTTTAAATGAGTTCCGTAGTATTGTCGGGCCAGCAGTACCCCCATTCAGCTCCAGGAACTTCCGCCATGCGTTTTCAAGCTCCGCACCAGTTCCCATCTGTGAAAGCCAGAATGGGTTAAATTTAAAAAAAACTTGCCCCCGGTTACCCCCAGTATACAAATTCAACAGTATTGGTGAGTGGTCAGAGATACCTCTAGTTGTATACTGAACATCAACAATTTTAGAAAGTAAACAGAGGGAGACCAGGGCCATATCAATCCTAGAAAAGGAAGAATACATGGGCGAAAAGCATGAGAACTGACGAGCAGCTGGATGCCTCGCCCTCCAGATGTCCACCAAACCCATACCCTCCACTAACATTGCAAAGGTGCCCGGACGTGGACGAGACACATTAGTATTGGTACTGAATCTATCCACACTTGGATCCATGACATTATTAAAGTCTCCAGTGCAGACAGTGGGAATGTTTGGATAAAGGAACGTAAAATCAGCATCCTTGCGCAGAATCTCCGGAGAATACGGTGGAGGAGGAATGTAGATGGCTAACAATAATAGAGACATACATTTTCCCCAAATGTCAGATAAATTCTGTCTATCCCACTGATCCACCTGAATCTGGCCAAAAACAAATGGGACAGATCTGCGAACCAGAATGGAGACGCCTCTGGAGTGGGAGGTACAGTGTATGTGTGGAGTGGTATGACCACCCGATCCACGGTTTTTTAAGAGACAAAACTTTGGCTCCTTCCAGGTGCGTCTCCATAAGACAAACAATATCTGCTGAGTACTGCTTAATTTGCCTGATCACTAAGGCCCTTTTAATTTTATCATTGAGGCCCCGCACATTCCAGGACAAAATTTTAAGACTAAACGATGCCATAATACAAAATAGTATGAGGTGTTAAATCTGGCCAAGATGCCGAAGCGATGTGAAATAAATAGGTTCGTTTTTTATCAAAAAAGGTTACTCTAAACATATCATAACAGCAATGTTTAAAAAACAATGAACTAAACCCCCCCCCCCCCCTGCGTACACTACCCCCCCCCCCCCCCACCCTGTATATCCGCCTGAACTGTGGCATACCTAATCTCCCCGAAAAACCCTCCCACAAGCTAAAAAACTAGCAGAGGACAAAAACAACAGTGACCAAAGCATGTCCCCCCTGCCTTATTCTAACCCCTCTAAGGTCAAGTAAGCACCCATAACCTGAAAATGCAGGGGCCCAGTATCAAATATAACATTTAGCATACTAACAGTGGAAACAATATTTCCCACCCCTGTAAAGAAGAAATTCAATAAACATTAATACAACTATCGTGTACATATAGACTTATCGACATATACTGCAGCCCGATCAGCAGACAGCGGTAACAATCAGTCATTTGCCATCGCACGTCTTGCTGGGTACTGCTGGTCAAGCCACGGCGCCGCCTCCCGTGGGGTCAAAAATAATTTTGTCTCTCCTTCCACAACCACCCGCAATTTTGAAGGAAAAAGCATAGCATAAGGGATATTGCGTTCACGAGAGATGTCTCTTAATTGGAAGGAATTGGGCTATCTCCTTCTGAATACCCACTGCAAAATCAGGGAAGACCGATATTCGGGTACCATTCCATTTAAGTGGGCATTTAGTACATGCCAGAGTAAGAACCCTATCCCGATCTTGGTAATGAAGGAATTTAGCTATAAATGTACGAGGAGTAGCCCCCGGTGGCAATGGTCGCATAGGGACCCTATGCGCTCGTTCCACCGCATAATGTGATGTAAAGGCATCCGTTCCAAAGAAATCTGTAAGCCACTTTTCCAGAAATGGTTCCGGTGCATCGCCCTCCTCCTTTTCAGGCAGGCCCACAAAACGAATGTTATTTCTCCTTAGACTCCCCTCCATATCGGTTAACTTTTTCTGCACATCCGTCATTTGGAATTCAAGGATAGCTGTGTGTCGGCCAATCGGAGCCACTTTGTCCTCAACTGTAGAAATGCGGGTTTCCGCCTCCTCCACCCTCTCTAACTCGTTGTAGATCCTGATGGATTATAGATAGATGGATCCAATTGCACTTGAGTGATCTTATCGCTAATCTGCCTTCCCTGGCATTAACTGCATCCGGTACTCTTTGGTTTGCATCCCCTGAAGCCTCAAGGGGGTTGGAGCCAGCACTCGTAGCTGGAGAGGGGGGAGATTAACCAACCAGTGACTCCTCCAGTCTCTTATTTTGCGCAGGGGGATTTCTAGCGAATTTTTCCAGCTTGGCCGCAGCGTGATGAGTCTTCCCCATAATTATTAATATTCTATATAGACACCTATAGAGGGAGCGGCAGCACTAAGGGAGATGGTATGGTGAAGCAATCCCAAATTAAATATGTGCCACGTAGTGAAGAAGAGTCAGTGTTATATCAACAAATCAGGAAACGCATACGAAAGTTGGGCAAACAGCTTTCAACGTAATATATATAATGAAAGGGGAAAAAGTCACAGCAATATATTCCAGTTAGATAGTATGCAGCAGGAAGCCTTTGCACAGGCACTAAACAGCTGGATAAGAAGAGGGTGAAAGCTTGGTCCCCCATTTCCCAATTCCTCCAAGTAGTGCAGGATATAGAGAGGAAGAGAAGAGGAAGGGGGGTCTCTGTGCTGCCTGTCTTGCTGCCCAGTTGTAAGGGTACACAGGGGCCACCCTGCAGAGGACAACCCCTGATTCAGAAAGGTACCTGTAGGCTGTGCAGGAGAAGCCCAAATACATTAGCGCCAGCAATGGCGCTCAGATGCTGTAGCCGGACGTTCCAGGAAGTGTGCCGACGCTGCCCCTCCTTCAGTATTCCAGGGTACACAGGAGGAGGTCCGGGGCCGCAGGGAGCACCACTCCGCCGGCTTCTATGTACAGGTAGGAGGGAGCTGACAGATGGGGACACAGCCTAATATCCGGCAGCAGGCAGCCAGCACGACCGCTCCGACTGCATCTCCCATCTACGCCGACCGGACGTAGCAGCGCGCCCAGAGCTAGTCACGCCCAGGACGGGAGTCCGGAGCCACGCACTCAGCAGCGGTACAGGGCAGCAGCGAGAGGCGGGAAGCCAGGGAGCGCCCTCCGCACACAGCCGCAGAGTCCCCCACTGCTACTGGAAGGAGGATACTGAGTCCACGCACAAGGCCCCGCCGTCATGGATGTTACGGCTTACGTGGCGTGGCAGTAGTTAGGCCGAAGTCATTCCGCCGGCCAAACACAGGAGCTGATCAGGCCAGGAACACTCCATCAGGTACACTCCACTATTATGCAGGTCTGGACCACTTTTTAACCCCAGGGGGGCCATCAGGATATGTTACAGGATAATAAGGCAGGAGAGCTCAGCACAGTGGGGTCAATTCTATTCGGCAATTTAAGAATAGTGCCGGGAATTAGCTCCTGACGCTATTCAATTCAGCTCCAGTTAAGTCTGCGATGTCCCGTTCTCGCCGACTAAACAGGTTGAATCGTCGGGAGAACGGGCATTCTCCGACTTAACTCCCCGGCGCGAGTCTGATTCCCGACAGAGTCAGCCTCGCGCCGGCCGCGAGGCAGCACTTTTGTCGGGTTTCTTCTCTCATCCCCTGGGGATGAGAGAAGAATTCCCGACAATTGCTGGTCACTAGCAGCTGAATTGAATAGCGTCGGGAGTTGCCGAATAGAATTGACCCCAGTATGTGCTATGCCATGCCCATCGTAGCCACGCCCCTCTTATCTGTTCATTTTTTATATATGTTCCTGTTGAGAGAAAAAAATGGGTTGCTTGACTTCCTTTGTTGTGGTCAATGCAGGTGTATAGTTACTTGAAGTCACTTGTGCACAGTGTATACGTCAAGTCACTGTACACCTGCATTGACCACAACAAAGGAAGTGAAGCAACCCATTTTTTTCTCTCAACAGGAATGGATATAAAAAATGAACAGATGAACTTCATTATGGACAGTATAGACTTTATACTCAGGAACAGTTATTTCTGGTATAACAAGGAATTTTATATTCAGAAACGAGGAACTGCGATGGGGACTTCCTTCGCCCCAAGCTATGCAAATTTGTGGCTTGGTAGGAGTCGTCCCACATCTGGAATAACAACATATACGGGCAATACATTATATGCTGGAGAAGATTTATAGATGACCTCTTTATGTGGGAAGGACTGGAAGACTTACTGGAGGAATTCAAACTAGATATTAACAATAACAACAACCTGAATTTTGGAATTCACCACAACTCGTAGTAAAGAAATTATCATCTTCCTCGATTTTGAAGTCTATATTGGGAACAACATCCTGAAACCCAGAAAACACACACAAAGGAAGTTAATGGAAACGCCACCCTTTCTGTCTCAAGTAACCATCAACGACAATGGATTAGGAATATACCCTGAGGACAATTCAGATGGCTCAAACGAAACTGTACAGATGACGAGATTTACACTCTACAAAGTAACAGAATGAAACAAGATTTCCTTGAAAAAAGGATATGAGGACACCTTTTTACAAAAAGAAATAGATAAAATTTCCAAAGTTCCACGTTCAGAAATGTTACATTATAAAGGAAATGTGAGCCAACAACAACCAGGAGTGCGTTTCATAACCCAATATACCAGCAACTTCAAAGAAGTAGAATTTTTTTCCAAAATCACTGGCATGTGTTACATCTAGACGAAACATTGAACTCAGAACTGTCAAGTCATCCGAAAATAGTTTATAGGAAAGCAAATAACTTAAAGAAAGAACTCACAAAAAACTACCTCAAAGAAGAACCAAAAAGGAATCTGATAAAAGGTTTCCACTTCTGCTTAGATTGCAACGGCTGCAGAAATAAAAAAACAGGATCACAACGCACAGAGACATTTGTTTTGAATCAGATGAAAAAAGAACACAAGATTAAGGAAATTATATACTGCAATACTGTTGGAGTAATTTACCTGCTAGAATGTCCCTGTGGGAAACAGTATATTTGACAGACCAAAAGAAAATTAAAAATACAAATGTCCGAACACCTATATAACATCAGGAGAGGTTTGGAATCCCACACAGTGTCCGCACATTTTCTGAAATTTCACAATAAAAATCCAATTTGCCTTAAATTTATGGGTATCCAAAAAGTATGTGCAAACTGGAGAAATGGTGATATTGTGACCTCTTTGAAAAAAAAAACCAAGAGACAAAGTGGATATAACAAATGGATACGCTTGAACCGAAAGGACTAAACATAGACATTGATCTCACAGTATTTCTCTGATGCTCAGAATGCCCCACAAGGAATTATATGAGTACACCTAAAGCTAGAAATCATACTATACTTACATGACATACAAATACATTTAAATCAAGAAATTGAAATGAATGAACTTTAGAGACATACTTTCATTGGAATAAAGTTTTATCTGTTTTTTTACATTTATTAAAGGAATTTTCCCCTATTTTTAACATACATTGAAGAACATGTGCGGTTTTGGCTCCAGATTAGAACTTTGAACACTATAAAAAAGAGCATTGCGCAAAGACACCTCCATCCTTGACAAAGCGCCCGCGGTGGTGGGAAACGCGTAGCACGAGAGAAGGCTACGGAGAGACTGCAACCTTGGCTGTTGAACATCCCCCGCCACGCTCCGGACAGCCGGTGACATAATCAGCGGGTGCCACGGCTGCTACACGCCCTCCGAAACGGCGTCCGGCTGAAGTAGAACAACATCGCCGGTGAAGCATCCATCATCACTGAGTACCGCAGCCGCTACAACACAGCGCCCAGCTGGAGGAGAAGAACATCGGTGGTAAGGGTAAGCTTATGGATAGCGATAACACAGCTCACACTGTACTTCCAACATTTCCTCAAGCATTCTCTCGCATTAATTGCAGATGATTCTGCCTGATTAAAAGGCAGAAGCACGGGTGGTGGGGGCATTTGTGATCCATTGCGGCTGCAGCGCAGGGAAACTGGGGGTGTGCCGGCAGTGTTTTCGGGGTGGGTGCGTGTCGTCACACACTGACACTCTGATCGAAAAGATGGGGGAGGGACTCCTGCCGTCGCTGCCATGCCGCTCTGGCAGGAGGCTTCCCTAGTTCCTGCGACCATGCACTAATTGTGGTGCGATCGCAATTAGAGCCTGGTTGCAGTTGGTGGGCGGCGTGTAGCCTGCTGGACAAAGGATGAGATCCAAATTAAAAGCTAACTTCTGAGCCATCCGATACACCTATTGTTTAAACTTCCCACTAGTGTACAAATCGGGAAAACCATCTTGGGTGTACTACAAGGATTCAGTGGGAAGAATAAGCAATTTGTAGAAGTTTGGCAGTACGGATGGTGGCGTCATGGGTTTGATTCCCACCATGGCCATAACCACGTGGAGTTTGTATATTCTCTCCGTACTTGTGTGGGATTCCCCCATGTGCTCTGGTTTGCTCCCACGATCCAAAAGTATACTGGCAGGTTAATTGGCTCCCAATAAAATGAACCCGAGTATGAATGTGTCTACGTGTACATGTGGGGAATATAGATTGTAAGCTCCACTGGGGCAGGGACTGATGTGAATGGCCAAATATTCTCTGTACAGTGCTGCAGAATATGTGTGCGCTATATAAATAACAAAACATGTTTTGTGCACAATGATATGTTTTATAACATATCATAGTCATATCGGACATAAGGAAGCTGCCATAATGGAGGCATAAGCGTAATCTGCGATTCCACACCTTTTCAATTTCACTGTGTATCATTTTTAAGCAAGTGAAGATAACTTCTGTTCTAGTTTCCCAGTGTTTAAATGGGAGTGCCATCAAGTTTATTTATTACTGTGTTTATTTAAGTGATTGTTCAACAGGTGACCCTTGAAGCATTCATCTGTGCCCCCAGCTGCTCCTTGCTGTATCATCAGATTTGTTATGTCTTGATAAACTTGTTTAAAATACCTGCTGTTTTATTATTGGCACATGTCTTTCTTTGATCAAATACATTATTTTAAATTGGCTGGGTTCGGGTGACCGGTTGTTGGGAGACCACCGGTCACCATACTGACACCAGGATCCCGGCTTTTAGCTGGCGGGGGGTGCTCACAACGCAGCGGGCTTGGTGGATCACTACGCTCGTTACAGGTTATATCCCTACTCTGTGGGTGTCGTGGACACCCAGGAGTGGGAATAGTCCCTGTTAGTCATCATGTTGCCATGCCGACCGGCGGGCTATTTGGCATTCGGGATCCCGGCGTTGGTAATGTGACCGACGGTCTCCCGACTGCTGGTCACATAACCTCATCCCTTTGAAATGTTCAGTCTTTTCTAAGGTTAGAGAACCACAGATGTGCCCCCTAAGTGTATCAAGGGTGCCTATTACTGGTTTCTATAATGCTGTTAATTGTATAGAAAGTATTAATCGAGTTTATCAATCACTGCTTCATTGGAGCTTACAGTCAAATTCCTTAATACAACACTGAGGTCATGGGTTTGATTCCTAACTGTGTGGAGTTTGTATATTCCCCCCCCGCATCCCTTACTTGCGTGGGTTTCCTCCGATATACTGGTAGGTTAATTGGCTCCCAAAACAGCTAACCCAAGTATGAATATGTCTGCGTGTACATGTGGTAGGGACCATGGATTGTAAACTACACTGGGGCAGAGACTGATGTGAATGGCCAGATATTCTCTGTAAAGAGCTGCGGAATATGTGTGCACTATAAAAATAACTGGTAATAAATAAATAAGATAGCTATGTGGATAAACCTGTTGCTTTCAGTGTGACAAGTATGATAATTAATGGGTTCCCAAAACAATTGAATTGCTTCCTTGAGCACCTATTATTGCTGCACCCAAAACTATTGAATTCCTCTTAACGTGGTAAAACCTTATTTCTCTAACGTCCTAGACGATGCTGGGACTCCGTAAGGACCATGGGGAATAGACGGGCTCCGCAGGAGACATGGGCACTTTAAGAAAGACTTTAGACTCTGGGTGTGCACTGGCTCCTCCCTCTATGCCCCTCCTCCAGACCTCGGTTTTAGACTGTGCCCAGAAGAGATGGGTTCACTGCAGGGAGCTCTCCTGAGTTTCCTGCTAAGAAAGCATATTTGTTGGGTTTTTTCTTATTTTCAGGGAGCACTGCTGGCAACAGACTTCCTGCATCGAGGGACTGAGGAGAGAGGAGCAGACCTACTTAAATGATAGGCTCTGCTTCTCGGCTACTGGACACCATTAGCTCCAGAGGGAGTGGAACACAGGTTTGTCCTGGGCGTTCATCCCAGAGCCGCGCTTTCGTTCTCCTCACAGAGCCAGAAGAAAGAAGACTCTGAGGCGGCAGAAGCCTTTCGGGTGCTTCACTGAGGTAACGCACAGCACTGCAGCTGTGCGCCATTGCTCCCATACACCTCACACACTCCGGTCACTGTAAGGGTGCAGGGCGTAGGGGGGGTGCCCTGGGCAGCAATGTATACCTCTCCTATGGCAAAATGACCTATATACATGTACAGGTGGGCACTGTACATGTATATAAAAGAGCCCCCGCCATGTTTTACAAAGTTTGAGCGGGACAGAAGCCTGCCGCCGAGGGGGCGGGGCTTCTCCCTCAGCACTCACCAGCGCCATTTTCTCTCCACAGCACCGCTGAGAGGAAGCTCCCCGGACTCTCCCCTGCTTGACACACGGTGAAAGAGGGTTTTAAAGTAGAGGGGGGGGGGCACATAATTGGCGATTATACATTACAGCAGCGCTACTGGGTAAACATTCTGTGTTTTTCTCCGGGGTCATATAGCATTGGGGTGTGTGCTGGCATACTCTCTCTCTGTCTCTCCAAAGGGCCTAAAGGGGAACCTGTCTTCAGAAAAATGTTTCCCTGTGTGTGTGGAGTGTGTCGGTACGCGTGTGTCGACATGTTTGACGATGAAGGCTCGCTTAAGGAGGAGGGGGAGTGCATGAATGTCAGGTCGCCGCCGGCAACGCCGACACCGGACTGGATGGATATGTGGAATGTCTTGAATGCTAATGTAAATTTATTGCATAAGAGATTAGACTAGACAAGACTGAGGCTAGGGATCAGTCAGGTAGTCAGACCATGCCTGTGCCAGTGGCACCGGGACCTTCTGGGTCTCAGAAACGCACATTATCCCAGATCACTGACACAGATACCGACACGGATTCAGATTCCAGTGTCGACTATGAGGATGCAAAATTACAGCCAAAAGTGGCTAAAGGTATTCGTTACATGATCATTGCTATTAAAGAGGTTTTGCATGTTACTGAGGAACCCCCTGTCCCTGACACGAGGGTACACATGTATAAAGAGAAAAAGTCTGAGATCACCTTTCCATCCTCATTTGAGCTAAGCGAATTGTGCGAAAAGGCTTGGGAATCTCCAGACAGGAGACTAAAAGTTCCCAAAAGGATTCTTATGGCGTATCCCTTCCCACAAAAGGACAGGATACGATGGGAATCTTCGCCTAAAGTAGACAAGGCGTTGACACGCTTATCCAAGAAGGTGGCACTGCCTTTCCAGGATACTGCTACCCTCAAGGATCCTGCGGATCGTAAGCAGGAAGTTACCATGAAGTACATTTACACACATTCTGGTACTATTGTTAGGCCGGCTATGGCATCGGCCTGGGTTTGTAGTGCTGTCGCAGCATGGACAGATTCCTTGTCTACGGAGATTGAGACCCTAGATAAGGATACCATTCTAATGACCCTAGAGCATATCACGGGGGATGCCGACTCAAAGCGGCATATGGAGTCATTGCCTTACAAGGGGGAGGAATTGTTTGGAGAAGGCCTCTCGGAACTTGTCTCTACTGCTACGGCTGGTAAATCGAATTTTTTACCTTATGTTCCCCCACAACATACTAGAAGGCACCTCATTAACAAATGCAGTCCTTTCGTTCAAATAAAAGCAAAAAGGTACGGGGATCGTCCTTTCTTGCCAGAGGTAAAGGCAAGGGAAAAAAGCTGCACATAGCTAGCTCCCAGGAGTAGAAGTCCTCCCCTACGTCTGCAAAATCCATCGCATGACGCTGGGGCTTCCCTGGGGGGGGCAGCACAAGTGGGGGCACGTCTTCGATTTTTCAGCCACGTCTGGGTTCACTCACAGGTGGATCCCTGGGCAATAGAGATTGTTTCTCAGGGATACAGGCTGGAATTCGAAGAGATGCCTCTCGCCGGTTTTTCAAATCGGCTCTGCCAGCTTCTCCGTCAGAAAGGGAGTTAGTGTTAACTGCAATTCAAAAATTTTATCTGCAACAGGTGATAGTCAAGGTTCCTCTTCTCCAGCAAGGAAAGGGGTATTAATCAACCCTGTTTGTGGTTCCGAAACCGGACGGTTCGGTCAGACCCATTTTGAATCTGAAATCCCTGAACCTGTACTTGAAAAAGTTTAAGTTCAAGATGGAATAGCTCAGAGCGGTCATCGCCAGCCTGAAGGGGGGGGGGGATTGGATGGTTTCCCTGGACATAAGGGATGCTTACCTTCATGTTCCGATTTTTCTTCCTCACCAGGCGTTCCTGAGATTTGCGGTACAGGACTGTCATTACCAATTTCAGACGTTGCCGTTTGGGCTTTCCACGGCCCCGAGAATTTTCACCAAGGTAATGGCGGAAATGATGATGCTCCTGCGCAAGCAGGGTGTCACAATTACCCCATACTTGGACGATCTTCTCATAAAGGCGAGATCTCGAGAGAAGTTACTGGACAGCGTGTCACTGTCTGTGAGGACGTTGCAACAGCACGGCTGGATTCTCAATATTCCGAAGTCCCAGCTGGTTCCTACAATGCGTCTGACCTTTTTGGGCCTGATTCTGGACACAGAACAGAAAAAGGTTTTTCTTCCGATGAAAAAGGCTCAGGAGCTCATAGCTCTGGTCAGGAACCTATTAAAGCCAAAAAAGGTTTCAGTGCTTCACTGCACATGTGTCCTGGGGAAGATGGTGGCATCGTACGAGGCCATCCCCTTCGGCAGGTTCCATGCGAGGACTTTTCAATGGGACCTACTGGACAAATGGTCTTGGTCTCATTTACAAATGCATCAAAGGATCACCCTGTCTCCCAGAGCCAGAATATTTCTCCTGTGGTGGCTGCACAGTGCTCACCTCCTGGAAGGCTGCAGGTTCGGCATTCAGGACTGGATCCCGGTGACCACGGACGCAAGCCTCCGAGGTTGGGGAGCAGTCACACTGGGAAGAAATTTCCAAGGTCTCTGGTCAACTCTAGAGACTTGTCTCCACATCAACGTCCTGGAGTTGAGGGCCATATACAACGGCCTACGTCAAGCGGAGGCATTACTTCGGGACAAACCGGTTCTGATTCAGTCGGACAATGTCACAGCAGTGGCTCATGTAAACCGCCAAGGCGGCACAAGGAGCAGAGTGTCCATGGCAGAAGCAACCAGGACTCTTCGCTGGGCGGAGAATCATGTAAGCGCACTGTCGGCAGTGTTCATCCCGGGGGTGGACAACTGGGAAGCGGACTTCCTCAGCAGACACGACCTGCATCCGGGAGAGTGGGGACTTCATCACGAAGTCTTCGCACAGATCGCGAGTCGGTGGGGACTGCCTCAGATAGACATGATGGCGTCCCGTCTCAACAAAAAGCTAAAGAGATATTGCGCCAGGTCAAGAGACCCTCAGGCGGTAGCTGTAGACGCTCTGGTGACACCATGGGTGTTCAGATCGGTCTATGTGTTCCCTCCTTTGCCTCTCATACCCAAGGTGTTGAGAATAATAAGGCAAAGAAGAGTGAGAACAATCCTCATTGTTCCAGATTGGCCACGAAGGACTTGGTATCTGGATCTGCAAGAGTTGCTCACAGAAGATCCGTGGCCTCTTCCTCTAAGGCAGGACCTACTGCAACAGGGGCCCTGTCTGTTCCCAGACTTACCGCGGCTGCGTTTGACGGCATGGCGGTTGAACGCCGGATCCTAGCGGAAAAAGGTATTCCGGAGGAGGTCATTCCTACCCGGATTAAGGCTAGGAAGGACGTGACATCGGAACTTTGTCACCGCATATGGCGAAAATATGTTTCTTGGTGTGAGGCCAGGACTGCTCCTACGGAGGAGTTCCATTTGGGCCGTTTACTTCACTTCCTTCAAACAGGAGTGAATTTGGGTCTAAAATTAGGATCCATAAAGGTTCAACTTTCGGCCTTGTCCATTTTCTTTCAAAAAGAATTGGCTTCTCTTCTTGAAGTACAGACATTTGTGAAGGGAGTGCTGCATATTCAGCCTCCTTTTATACCTCCGGTGGCGCCTTGGGATCTTAACGTGGTATTAAGTTTCCTCAAGTCACCTTGGTTTGAACCACTCAAAACAGTGGAGTTGAAATATCTCACTTGGAAGGTGGTCATGTTGTTGGCCTTAGCTTCTGCAAGGCGTGTTTCGGAATTAGCGGCTTTGTCATATAAAAGTCCCTATCGGGTTTTTCACGTGGATAGGGCAGAATTGAGAACTCGTCCTCAATTCCTGCCTAAAGTGGTCTCATCTTTTCATATGAACCAACCTATTGTCGTGCCTGTGGCTACGCGAGACTTGGAGGATTCCGAGTCACTTGATGTGGTCAGGGCTTTGAAGATTTATGTGGCCAGAACAGCTAGGGTCAGGAAGACAGAGGCGCTGTTTATCCTGTATGCAGCCAATAAGGTTGGCGCACCTGCGTCAAAGCAGACTATTGCTCGCTGGATCTGTAACACGATTCAGAAAGCACATTCTTCGGCTGGATTGCCATTGCCAAAATCGGTTAAGGCCCATTCCACTAGGAAGGTGGGCTCTTCTTGGGCGGCTGCCCGAGGGGTCTCTGCATTACAGTTGTGCCGAGCAGCTACTTGGTCGGAATCAAACACCTTTGCAAGGTTCTATAAGTTTGATACCCTAGCTGAGGAGGACCTTGTGTTTGCTCAATCGGTGCTGCAGAGTCATCCGCACTCTCCCGCCCGTTTGGGAGCTTTGGTATAATCCCCATGGTCCTTACGGAGTCCCAGCATCCTCTAGGACGTTAGAGAAAATAAGATTTTTTCACTTACCGGTAAATCTATTTCTCGTAGTCCGTAGAGGATGCTGGGCGCCCGTCCCAAGTGCGGACTTCTTCTGCAAGACTTGTATATAGTTGTTGCTTACATAAGGGTTATATTATAGTTCATCGGTTTGGACCGAGACTATGTTGTTTGTTCATACTGTTAAATGGGTAGTTTATCACAAGTTATACGGTGTGATTGGTGTGGCTGGTATGAATCTTGCCCTTGGATTAACAAAAATCCTTTCATCGTACTGTCCATCTCCTCTGGGCACGGTTTCTCTAACTGAGGTCTGGAGGAGGGGCATAGAGGGAGGAGCCAGTGCACACCCAGAGTCTAAAGTCTTTCTTAAAGTGCCCATGTCTCCTGCGGAGCCCGTCTATTCCCCATGGTCCTTACCAGCATCCTCTATGGACTACGAGAAATAGATTTACCGGTAAGTGTAAAATCTTATTTTCCCCAAAATATTGAAATGCTAGTAATTTACGGGACACCAATATAGTGGGCATGGAATGACAGCTGGCAGATTGTTGGTCAAATTCTGGAATTGTAGAAAGCTGCTGATTAAATTGAAGGGCATACAGAGCAGATACGAAGAATAAAGCTTAGGGTCTGGGTTGGCAGCAAACAATGGGGTCACAGTGTGAGTTTGAGGATAGGCAGAGAACTCTGTAATCAATTCTTTTCACCCCCTTCCACACCTGTTTTGTTTCTGCTGGCGGGTGTGGTATCCTCATTTCAGCTCGCTACCCCTCGGGATAGAGAGGAACCCTAACCCTTTACTCAACTAAACCTGATTACTATGGGTGAGATATGCGCGATAACTGGGATCACTTTAGAAAAGAGATTGGGCGTGATATATCATTTGAATACCGCCCAGAGTATCCACCAACAGTCCTGATTAGTAACAGGCAATCAGAAGAGTAATAGCAGGTTCTGCATTGTCAGCAGGACAGGCAATATAACCAGCAACATTTTAAATTGGGAACATGCTATGTCACTTGCATGGAGTGTGAGTTTTGCTTTGTTGATCATTGCTTATGACAGTGGCTTTAACCTCTGAACATAAAAGTCTTTACAGACCCATCCATACTTTTGCTGAATAGCTAGCTGTTATTACATTTAACGCACATTTGCACCAGCCCTATACCTTGTGCAAGAGATCTGTTTACAGTCGGACTGATCTGTGCTTACGCTCAGCTCCACATGGACCGCTATTCCAGCTTCTCTCTCCATACTTGCAAATGTCAAATTGTTACAGTTACACCAAATCATTCATAGGTAGAGATGTGTCTGATGATTTGTGTATGACTGTATATCCATGTAGTTGAATATAGTTGTGTACAGGAACATGTGCAGTGCAAAATGTCGCAAGACCCATCTGCAAAAACACAGTTGGGTGCAACTCAGAATCAGCTTCACTATTTTTGCCTTAAAAGACAATGGCTATGTGAGAGCGGGGCGGGGAGGGTGTCCGTTTCAGAAAACAAGAACATGTCCTCCCCATTTTCTGGGCGTGTCGAGCGCAATGTTTGCATTTCCTGACGCAGCTTTACTCATTTTGGCAGTGGAGTTCAGGCAGCTATTCTTAGTAAGCATAGGTTGCTCTGATGGCCGATAGCTGCCCAACGATGATCCGATGCTGTGTCTTTGGAATCAGCAGCAGATCAGAGAAGCCACGGGAGGGTGTATTTTTCTTTTAAAACACTTTCTGTGGCATTAGGTTAATTTCGCATTGCGGCTGTCTTACAGTGTCCATCTCTGAATAAGGCCCATAGTCGATTTAGCATTCCTTGCTTGCATGTCTGTGTGTGATGAGCCAAAGTCTATGGGTCCAATTCAGCATGGATCGCAGAAGTTCATACACACTTGCCGATGCTGACAGCAACGGAGTGATGGCGGCCCTCGCTAGTGATGTCTTCACTCAGTCCTGCATGTAGGACAGACGGAGGATGTCGCTGATGGCGCGCATCGTCGGTGACATAACAGGTACACACTAGACTGTGCCCGATATTTTGGTCCAATCTGCAGTATCGGATGACCTATTGGGGTATATGCAATTGCGGTTGAATTGCTGCAAATGTCGAAAAACGGGGCATTTTCGACACAAAAAAATGATTCGACAATGCAATACAGTACTTTTCGACAAAAAAACAGACTTTTCAGATTCGACTTTTTGAAATTCGACAGGTGACAAATTCGACATGTCTGCAATGGTAAAAATGCAGCTTTTCGACAAGTATATTCAATTGAAAAATGTCGATTCGACAACAGTGCTTTTCAACAGTAAATTCGTCTATTTCATTCCGCCTCACTTTGCTGGCGGAATCTAATAAAAAAAATTTAAAACATGGTTTTTTTTTGTGTGTTTGATTTAAGGGGTCCCCACTCCTCCAGGGTACCCCGGCCAGGGGTGACTAGTTGGAGATTTAATGCCACGGCCGCAGGGACCAGTATAAAAGTGTCCCCCGGCTGTGGCATTATCTCCCCAGCTAGTGGAGCCCGGTGCTGGTTCAAAAAATACGGGGGACCCCTACGCTTTTTGTCCCCCGTATTTTTTGCACCAGGACCGGACGCAGAGCCCGGTGCTGGTTCTAAAAGTACGGGGGATCCCCAGTCCATTGTTTCCCCGTATTTTTACAACCAGGACCGGCTCAAAGAGCCCGAGGCTGGTTATGCTTAGGAGGGGGGAGCCCATGCAATTTTTTTCTGTGTTTTTTAACCATTTTTGCGCCGTCGGAAAAGTCGAATCCATGACGCACTTATCCGTCAATTGGTCCGTTTTTCGACAGCGGGACTGTCGAATCCGTTTTTTATTGAATATGTTGAATTCCGGCACCCGCCGGCCGGAATTCGACGGTCGAATTGTGTCGAATTAAAAAACGGGCGAAAAAAAAGCCGCAATTCGCCCGGAATTGCATATACCCCATTGTCTCTGGTGTACCCAGCTTTAGAATGCTGTTTGGGTTTATAGAATTAGGCTTCCCAAAGTCTCTACCGTTTTCTACCGTTTAATCATTGATCAATTCTATGAAATGGTCATTAACAAAACATCAACCTGAAACATCAAATGAAATCTGCAGTAAAAGTAAATGCCTATAGGTATTAATGTTCTTCCTTAATATTGTGTATGGGTGTTGTATGATATATTGACATGGTCATAATGTCGACATTCATCGTGTAGGCTCTGATGAATTGTTGATATGTTAGAATGTTGACATATTGTCCATGGCTCCATCGTGTGACCTTTGATCCTTCGGTGTTCCCGTATGGCCCTAACCCTAATACCCAAACCCTCCCACAAATGTGTAACTCTACTCCCCGCAGCCTGCTCCTAGCCCTAATATCAACATTCTGGCAGTGTTGACATTTCAAATGTCAACATGTTACCTTGTCTACATTTTAACAACTTTGAGATAAGAACTGTAAACATTGTGGTGTTGACATTTTGACTACATCTGGACAAGGTTTTGTCCACATTATCCAGGCATTGTCAGATATCATTTAAATAAACTGTTCAGAACTAAATTCAGAAAGTGTAATCATTTCTCTGGACTTGGATGAGTCCAACAGTACTATGTTTTCCCCCTAACATTTATTGTACACTGCTCAAAAAAATAAAGGGAACACTAAAATAACACATCCTAGATCTGAATGAATGAAATATTCTTATTAAATACTTTGTTCTTTACATAGTTGAATGTGCTGACAACAAAATCACACAAAAATTATCAATGGAAATCAAATTTATTAACCCATGGAGGTCTGGATTTGGAGTCACCCTCAAAATTAAAGTGGAAAAACAGACTACAGGCTGATCCAACTTTGATGTAATGTCCTTAAAAAAAGTCAAAATGAGGCTCAGTAGTGTGTGTGGCCTCCACGTGCCTGTATGACCTCCCTACAACGCCTGGGCATGCTCCTGATGAGGTGGCGGATGGTCTCCTGAGGGATCTCCTCCCAGACCTGGACAAAGCATCCGCCAACTCCTGGACAGTCTGTGGTGCAATGGATGGAGCGAGACATGATGTCCCAAATGTGCTCAATTGGATTCAGGTCTGGGGAACGGGCGGGCCAGTCCATAGCATCAATGCCTTCGTCTTGCAGGGACTGCTGACACACTCCAGCCACATGAGGTCTAGCATTGTCTTGCATTAGGAGGAATCCAGGGCCAACTGCACCAGCATATGGTCTCACAAGGGGTCTGAGGATCTCATCTCGGTACCTAATGGCAGCCAGGCTACCTCTGGTGAGCACATGGAGGGCTATTTGATTTCCATTGATAATTTTTGTGTGATTTTGTTGTCAGCACATTCAGCTATGTAAAGAACAAAGTATTTAATAAGAATATTTAATTTATTCAGATCTAGGATGTGTTATTTTAGTGTTCCCTTTATTTTTTTGAGCAGTGTATTAATCACTTGCTGGTACAGCTGGGTTTCTATAGTAAGTAGTAGAGCTGTAAAATGTGGAGCTGTAAATGCTTGAAATGATGGAAATGTTCTTTTATCTGTAGTGAGTTTGGCAGTTTTTAGTATTTACAGGCGTGCAATAACAGGCTTAGTATTCTTCTTTGTGTTGCACTTCATGTTCTGCGTACTTTCATTCTCCATCTTTCAATATCCTTTCTATGCTATTAAACCAGCATTCTTGCTCTTCAAATGGCTTGACAGTTCATTTTACCTTCCTCGTTCTTTTGATTTTGCTATCACACTTTCCACCTTTTAAGATATTGTTCTCTCCATCTGCTGAAAGTCCCCATGTCACTCACTGTTCTCCCACGTGGCCCTTTTTCCAATGCGATCAACACAATTGTATGGTTAAAGGGGAAACAAAAAAAATCTATCTTGTTAAAAGTTTGGAAAACACGGCATGAAAATTCTACGTGTGTCCCATTCAATTGTTTACTGTATTTGGGATTTTGCTTGTGAGCTATTGTTTGGTGAAATTTGCCAAATAAACGTGAAAATAAAATTTTAGCACTCTGTAAATGACATGTCTTTGAAGAGAGAGAATGCTGCAGAGAGCAATTGGAAGAGAAGGAATGGAAATAATTGTCAGTGTCACAGAGACCCAGTTTGCATAGCTGTTAACAAGGCTGAACAGCGAGATTTTTTGGACTAGTCAGTTATCAATTCCCTGTTTTTACATTTGCATTACTCTCTGCTCCCGTGTTAAGCATTTGAACAAATGTACATGCGGCGTGAATAAAACAGCAGGACCGTTTCTGATAGAAGGCATCACCGCTCTAATCCAAGTGGAGAGCAGCACAGGGATGGTGAATGTGTACTCTCCTAGAGTTATCAGTGAGCATCTAAAGCAGCTTTATACTGATTGCTTTTGAGCAGTAAGAAAAGGAAACATTAATTCGGGGACAGTTGGGGGTACCATATATTTTTCTTCTGGTTAATGGAGTTTCACTGTAATTTGAACAAAAATATAGTAAATAGAAATGCAAGAATAAAAGAAAAGGCTGTGCTAATTTATTATCAATGCTTTATCTAGAAATAGAAGAAACTATTCACCTGATTTGTGTATAGCCGACGTGCTAAAACTTTGTTATACATTATTTTAGTTTTAAATAATACTTTAATAATCCTATATGTATTTTTTTTTAAATCTTGGCTAGATATTTTTTTCAGTGTTAGTCTTTCGTAGATCCTTATACCTTGGCTGATGGGCAGAAGTACGCAGATTTTATTACTCCAAAACTCCATGGTGATAGGCTTGGCCACAACTGTCTCCCATTATAGGGGGCAATTCGATTAGCTAATTGATCCCCAGCAGCTATTCATTTAGCCCCGTAGGCAGCCCGCAGGCTGCCGTTAACTGGTATTTTTTATTTTTATTTTTTTATTTCTTCTTTATTTGAGCCTGAGCAGATCCAAAAAGAAATCCAGATAAACTGTCTGGTGCCTCAAACACGTTAACACATGGTATTGCGAATATATCCATGATTCTGTGGGGGCAATTCAGTTGTTTATGTGCCCTATCATCCTGTCCAAAGTGACGGGAGATGGGGGGAGCGCTGTTCAATGGTTGGTTTTTTTTCTGATTGCATCCTGCAGTGCCGGGTTTAGCCACGTTAAATGGCTAAGCCGGGATATGGACGCTCCAAATAGGTTGCTTTGAGCACATTTCTGCTCGCCAGCAATTTAATTCTCCTTTGGGTGCCCTGCACTGACATCTGCCGGCGCAAACATTTGAATCCCCCCCCACCATGTGTTAACTTCCGAAAACAATTCATTTATCATTCAAGAAAAAGGGGCGCTAATTGAATTGCCCTAGGTCTTAAAGCCCAGTGCTACCACCCTCTTTCACATCCGTTTAATTAACGGGTCTACTTGAATCCCCCCCAATAATGTCTTTATACTTATAAAGGAGAAGATTACCAAGGACAAGTCACATGTACAATGGCCTCTCAATGTGGATTTGCCACAACAACAAAGAGTTGAAATTGCAGTTGTGAATAGCTGTTACTCTCGGTCCAGGATAGATATTTGAAACGGTGTTATGAAGGAGGAGATGTGTGGCACATGGCAGGGGTGCTATGTACCCCTGTCATTATCGGTGCTGCTATCTTTCAGATGGCACACCGATGATGCCACCCAATGTATGTAGCATTGACCATTTAGACAATTGCAGCTATTGATTTCAACAGCTTCAGTTATCATTACCCCATCACCACTGCAGGGATAGCGCTATCCCTGGCTGCAGGGTGCATGGAAGAACTTGCGATGCTAGCGAGATCTTGCATATGCCCAGTGTAGCTTGCCTGGCAGCGAGACACCGTGCATCGCCAGAGGGGTTACTCCCCCACTCCGGTATCAAGATGTTCATATATCACGTCATTACCGCTATACCGGCACAATCTGTGCATGTATAATACATCTACCCCTCAGTTATCTCCATGCCCTTGCCTTTTCTTGGTCTCTGTGAAGTGTTTTCTCAGGGTTACAGCCCAGCTTCAGTCCAGGTTTATCTAAGCAAAGAGTGTAGAAGATCTCTTCCTATAAGTAAAATACAGTGTCTTGATCTATGTATTAGATATGAATTCTGTGGTTGGTGTGAAACTAAAAAAAGTAGTAAAATGCAGGAATTGGGACAAGGACACAAATGGGTCAGTTTAATTCAATGTGGATTGAATAGCGCCGAGAGGGTGTTTTAGTCGCGACAACAGCATTTTCTGTCCAAACTGCCTTGACGCAATGCTGTTTGTGTGGCGCTAGGTCACAAAACAGCATTGCGGACCTAGTTTTGTCGAATTTCTGCTAGCACCCCCGGCGAGGAAGGGGAGCGCTAGGAGAAGAAATCCACTAGTTGGGGACAGCATTGTGCTGAATTGAATAGCTCTGGGAGCCCCCTCCCAGCACTATTCAATCCTTGTTGATTTAAATTGGCCCCAAAGGTGAAATTAGAGAAGAAGACTGTGGAGGAAGGTCAAAAAGACAATTGTACAGTCTTGCCATGCCACCTTACAGACTTCAGACTTTTTGAGTAGCTGCAACTAATAAAAAATATATAAAGAATGATGTGTTACTTTTTCCTGTTATATCAAATTGCAATCAACACATCTGGAGGTCATGACTAAATAGCTGAACAATTAAACTGCTGGGTTTGGCGAAAACTTTCAAACAATGAAATTAAGTATAGGCTACTTGGCGGAACCTAAAGTAAAGCAGAATGGAGTGATAGCATCCCTATTATTCCACTACCAAAGCCAGTAACAAAACAAGTCCCATTTTCTTTCAGCAAGATTTTGTAAGCAAGTGCTACTTTCTTTGATTTGTGTGGTTTGCTATTAATTGTTTGCTCACTTGTTGGCAGCAACATCCAGCTTCCAGTTTGACATGCCTTGGAAGAGTCGGGCAAAGCTCGCACCCCATAGAAACATTGCTGTGACATGCTAAACAGCCCTAAAGTATCAGAATTTTTTAAAGACATCCCTAGCCCAAAAGGTTCCTTATTGAGAAATTCAGGAAAAATCTTAAATTAAGTAAATTGTGCTTTATATGTCACCCTTAGGGTCAGTTTTGTGGTGAGGGAGAGTATTGGCTTCTGTTTGACCACACATTTTAGGATTGGAAGCCACAAGCACAGGTTTTGCCTAGTATGTTTATCAATAATAGTTTGAATTGGTCCTGGACCGCCAACTCGGGATACCCTTGCATGTGCCCCGAGACATGCCAGGGTGCCACGTCACGCAGTTTGGGAACCACTGGTTTAACCACTTAATGCAAACTAAAAAAAAAAGAAGAAAAAAAGCGCTATGCTAAATGTGTGTCAGCTGTCCCAACTAATTGGCCAGTGCAAAAGAGATCATTAATATTCCTCACCTTAATGAGGACTGCTGCTCTCCAAACTATTGGGTTGTTGATTCCCAATAAACTTAGAAACAAAATGAAAAAGAGTTGAAAGCGCTGTCCAGATTAAAGATTTGGTAAAAAAATATTTATTATATATAAAATTCAATATAACACTTAATACGATCCACCTATATGTCTAAAACACATTACTTATACCACAATGCCCAATTCCTTGATAATTGTTAATTAACACAGCTTATACCATAGTAACACTGATGAATTACGTTTCCATGTGAAACAGTGTAGCATATGTCAATTTCCTCTACAATGTATATTCCTTACTGCACATATGCCACACTGTATCATACACTTCCTAAACCCTCTGATAACCACTTCCCAGCCCCAACACGACTAAAGGGATTGCATAAGCACAGTAGCTGCTCCCATTAGGATGATGTTTGTGATGTAGGATCCAAATATGTCTCTGCTGTTATAACGGCTGAATTAGTAAATGTATTGGCTTATATTGTTAATTAGCTTTCAGATTACATTCAAGCCAGCTGTTATCTTTTGACGGGCGTCCCCGTCTTTTATACAGGTATAGGAAGTGAGAGTTTGTTTTGGAAATATGTATAATAGTTCCCAATTGTTTGGAAGTCCACTGCAGCTAGACCGTAAATAAAACTTGTCTCACCAGTGTTTGCAAGTACCGCCTCTCTCCCGGGCTCCGTTCCCGTCACATCTAGCGCTCAGAGGCTCCACCGCTGGCAGCAGCGCTGTGATTCTCCCGTTGCACTGGGTTGTATGCAGGCGGCAATGCTAGTTAACTGCCGTATCTCCCGCCGGACTTCGTTCTTGTCATATGCAGCGCTCAGCGGCTCTAACGCTGGCACTAGCGCTGTAATTCTCCCGCTAGGGCTGGATGTATACAGGCAGCTGAGATGATTTGAAGTCCTTAGGTCAATAGATTCTAGTCTCCATATGCTGCTAGACGCAGGCCCGTAGTCAGCGGGGACACATGAAGTCTCGCCGGCACTGGGAGAAATGGCAGCTGCTTGGAAAAGGCTTGTGTCCGTGAAAATAGGGGTTTAACTTGACGCGTTTCTCAGCCTAGTAAATCGTGGCTGTTTCCTCCAGGACCAATTCAAACTATTATTGATCAGCCAATCCATTTACTAATTCAGCCGTTATAACAGCAGAGACATATTTGGATCCTACATCACAAACATCATCCTAATGGGAGCAGCTACTGTACTTATGCAATCCCTTTAGTGGTGTTGGGGCTGGGAAGTGGTTATCAGAGGGTTTAGGAAGTGTATGATACAGTGTGGCATATGTGCAGTAAGGAATATACATTGTAGAGGAAATTGGCATATGCTACACTGTTTCACATCGAAACGTAATTCATCAGTGTTACTATGGTATAAGCTGTGTTAATTAACAATTATCAAGGAATTGGGCATTGTGGTATAAGTAATGTGTTTTAGACATATAGGTGGATCGTATTAAGTGTTGTTATATTGAATTTCTCTATCGTCCTAGTGGATGCTGGGGTTCCTGAAAGGACCATGGGGAATAGCGGCTCCGCAGGAGACAGGGCACAAAAAGTAAAGCTTTTCCAGATCAGGTGGTGTGCACTGGCTCCTCCCCCTATGACCCTCCTCCAGACTCCAGTTAGATTTTTGTGCCCGGCCGAGAAGGGTGCAATTCTAGGTGGCTCTCATAAAGAGCTGCTTAGAGAAAGTTTAGCTTAGGTTTTTTTATTTTACAGTGATTCCTGCTGGCAACAGGATCACTGCAACGAGGGACAGAGGGGAGAAGAAGTGAACTCACCTGCGTGCAGGATGGATTGGCTTCTTGGCTACTGGACATCAGCTCCAGAGGGACGATCACAGGTACAGCCTGGATGGTCACCGGAGCCGCGCCGCCGGCCCCCTTGCAGATGCTGAAGTAAGAAGAGGTCCAGAATCGGCGGCTGAAGACTCCTGCAGTCTTCTAAAGGTAGCGCACAGCACTGCAGCTGTGCGCCATTTTCCTCTCAGCACACTTCACACGCAGTCACTGAGGGTGCAGGGCGCTGGGGGGGGGCGCCCTGGGAGGCAAATGTAAACCTATATAAAGGCTAAAAATACCTCACATATAGCCCCCAGAGGCTATATGGAGATATTTAACCCCTGCCTGTATTCACAAAATAGCGGGAGACGAGCCCGCCGAAAAAGGGGCGGGGCCTATCTCCTCAGCACACGGCGCCATTTCCTCTCACAGCTCCGCTGGTCAGGACGGCTCCCAGGTCTCTCCCCTGCACTGCACTACAGAAACAGGGTAAAACAGAGAGGGGGGGCAAATTTAATGGCAATATCTTGATATATATAAAGCAGCTATAAGGGAGCACTTATTATAAGGCTATCCCTGTCATATATAGCGCTTTTTGGTGTGTGCTGGCATACTCTCCCTCTGTCTCCCCAAAGGGCTAGTGGGTCCTGTCTTCGTTTAGAGCATTCCCTGTGTGTCTGCTGTGTGTCGGTACGTGTGTGTCGACATGTATGAGGACGATATTGGTGTGGAGGCGGAGCAATTGCCAAATATGGGGATGTCACCTCCTAGGGGGTCGACACCAGAATGGATGCCTTTATTTATGGAATTACGGGATAGTGTCAACACGCTAAAGCAGTCGTTTGACGACATGAGGCGGCCGGACAATCAATTAGTGCCTGTCCAGGCGCCTCAAACACCGTCAGGGGCTGTAAAACGCCCTTTGCCTCAGTCGGTCGACACAGACCCAGACACAGGCACTGATTTCAGTGGTGACGAATCAACCGTATTTTCCAGTAGGGCCACACGTTATATGATTTTGGCAATGAAGGAGGCGTTACATTTAGCTGATACTACAGGTACCACTAAACAGGGTATTATGTGGGGTGTGAAAAAACTACCTATAGTTTTTCCTGAATCAGAAGAATTAAATGACGTGTGTGATGAAGCGTGGGTTGCCCCTGATAAAAAGCTGATAATTTCAAAGAAATTATTGGCATTATACCCTTTCCCGCCAGAGGTTAGGGAGCGCTGGGAAACACCTCCTAGGGTGGACAAGGCGCTAACACGCTTATCAAAACAAGTGGCGTTACCTTCTCCTGAGACGGCCGCACTTAAAGATCCATCAGATAGGAGGATGGAAAATATCCAAAAAAGTATATACACACATGCAGGTGTTATACTACGACCAGCTATAGCGACTGCCTGGATGTGCAGTGCTGGGGTAGTTTGGTCAGAGTCCCTGATTGAAAATATTGATACCCTGGACAGGGACAATATTTTACTGTCGTTAGAACAAATAAAGGATGCATTTCTTTATATGCGTGATGCACAGAGGGATATCTGCACACTGGCATCACGGGTAAGTGCTATGTCCATTTCGGCCAGAAGAGCTTTATGGACGCGACAGTGGACAGGCGATGCGGATTCAAAACGGCATATGGAAGTTTTGCCGTATAAAGGGGAGGAGTTATTTGGAGTCGGTCTATCAGATTTGGTGGCCACGGCTACAGCCGGGAAATCCACCTTTCTACCTCAAGTCACTCCCCAACAGAAAAAGGCACCGACTTTTCAACCGCAGCCCTTTCGTTCCTTTAAAAATAAGAGAGCAAAGGGCTATTCATATCTGCCACGAGGCAGAGGTCGAGGGAAGAAACAGCAACAGGCAGCTCCTTCCCAGGAACAGAAGCCCTCCCCGGCTTCTACAAAAGCCTCAGCATGACGCTGGGGCTTCTCAAGTGGACTCGGGGACGGTGGGAGGTCGTCTCAAAAATTACAGCGCGCAGTGGGCTCACTCGCGGGTAGATCCCTGGATCCTGCAGATAATATCTCAGGGGTACAGGTTGGAATTAGAGACAGATCCACCTCGCCGTTTCCTGAAGTCTGCTTTACCAACGTCCCCTTCCGAAAGGGAGACGGTTTTGGAAGCCATTCACAAGCTGTACTCTCAGCAGGTGATAGTCAAGGTACCTCTTCTACAACAAGGGAAGGGGTATTATTCCACTCTATTTGTGGTACCGAAGCCGGATGGCTCGGTAAGGCCTATTCTAAATCTGAAGTCCTTGAACCTGTACATAAAGAAGTTCAAGTTCAAGATGGAGTCACTCAGAGCAGTGATAGCGAACCTGGAAGAAGGGGACTTTATGGTATCCTTGGACATCAAGGATGCGTATCTCCACGTTCCAATTTACCCCTCACACCAGGGGTACCTCAGGTTCGTTGTACAAAACTGTCATTATCAGTTTCAGACGCTGCCGTTTGGTTTGTCCACGGCACCTCGGGTCTTTACAAAGGTAATGGCCGAGATGATGATTCTTCTTCGAAGAAAAGGCGTATTAATTATCCCATACTTGGACGATCTCCTAATAAGGGCAAGGTCCAGAGAACAGCTAGAGATGGGATTAGCAATATCTCAAGAGGTGCTAAAGCAGCACGGATGGATTCTGAATATTCCAAAATCCAAATTAATGCCGACAACTCGTCTGCTGTTCCTAGGGATGATTCTGGACACGGTTCAGGAAAAGGTTTTTCTTCCCGAGGAAAAAGCCAAGGAGTTATCCGACCTGGTCAGGAATCTCCTAAAACCAGGAAAGGTGTCTGTGCATCAATGCACGCATCTTCAGATGCACCTGCGGATAACCCTGTCTCCAAGGACAAGGGTATCTCTTCTGTGGTGGTTGCAGAGGGCTCATCTATTGGAGGGCCGCAGATTCGGCATACAGGATTGGATCCTGGTGACCACGGACGCCAGCCTGAGAGGCTGGGAAGCAGTCACACAAGGAAGAAACTTCCAGGGAGTGTGGTCGAGCCTGGAAAAGTCTCTTCACATAAATATTCTGGAACTAAGAGCAATCTACAATGCTCTAAGCCAGGCGGAACCTCTGCTTCAAGGAAGACCGGTGTTGATCCAGTCGGACAACATCACGGCAGTCGCCCATGTAAACAGACAGGGTGGCACAAGAAGCAGGAGTGCAATGGCAGAAGCTGCCAGGATCCTTCGCTGGGCGGAGAATCACGTGATAGCACTGTCAGCAGTGTTCATCCCGGGAGTGGACAACTGGGAAGCAGACTTCCTCAGCAGACACGATCTTCACCCGGGAGAGTGGGGACTTCATCCAGAAGTTTTCCACATGCTATTAAACCGTTGGGAAAGACCAATGGTGGACATGATGGCGTCTCGCCTCAACAAAAAACTGGACAGGTATTGCGCCAGGTCAAGAGATCCGCAGGCAATAGCTGTGGACGCGCTGGTAACACCTTGGGTGTACCAGTCGGTGTATGTGTTTCCTCCTCTGCCTCTCATACCAAAGGTATTGAGAATCATACGGCAAAGCGGAGTAAGAACGATACTAGTGGCTCCGGATTGGCCAAGAAGGTCTTGGTACCCGGAACTTCAAGAGATGGTCACGGACGATCCGTGGCCTCTACCTCTAAGACAGGACCTGCTTCAGCAGGGACCGTGTCTATTCCAAGACTTACCGCGACTGCGTTTGACGGCATGGCGGTTGAACGCCAGATCCTAAAAGGAAAAGGCATTCCAGAAGAAGTCATTCCTACCTTGATTAAGGCAAGAAAGGAAGTCACCGCGAAGCATTATCACCGCATTTGGCGGAAATATGTTGCGTGGTGCGAGGATCGGAGTGCTCCGACGGAGGAATTTCAACTGGGTCGTTTCCTACATTTCCTGCAATCAAGATTGTCTATGGGTCTCAAATTGGGATCTATTAAGGTTCAAATTTCGGCCCTGTCAATATTCTTCCAAAAAAGAATTGGCCTCAGTTCCTGAGGTCCAGACTTTTGTCAAAGGAGTACTGCATATACAGCCTCCTGTGGTGCCTCCGGTGGCACCGTGGGATCTAAATGTAGTTTTAGATTTCCTCAAATCCCATTGGTTTGAACCACTAAAAAATGTGGATTTGAAATATCTCACATGGAAAGTGACTATGTTACTGGCCCTGGCGTCCGCCAGGAGAGTATCTGAACTGGCGGCTTTATCTTATAAAAGCCCTTATTTAATTTTCCATTCGGATAGGGCAGAGCTGCGGACGCGTCCGCATTTTCTCCCTAAGGTGGTATCAGCGTTTCACCTGAACCAGCCTATTGTAGTGCCTGCGGCTACAAGCGACTTGGAGGACTCCAAGTTGTTGGACGTTGTCAGAGCTTTAAAAATATACATTTCAAGGACGGCTGGAGTCAGAAAATCTGACTCGCTGTTTATACTGTATGCACCCAACAAGTTGGGTGCGCCTGCTTCTAAGCAGTCGATTGCTCGTTGGATTTGTAACACAATTCAACTTGCACATTCTGTGGCAGGCCTGCCACAGCCTAAATCTGTTAAGGCCCATTCCACAAGGAAGGTGGACTCATCTTGGGCGGCTGCCCGAGGGGTCTCTGCATTACAACTCTGCCGAGCAGCTACGTGGTCAGGGGAGAACACGTTTGTAAAATTCTACAAATTTGATACCCTGGCAAAGGAGGACCTGGAGTTCTCTCATTCGGTGCTGCAGAGTCATCCGCACTCTCCCGCCCGTTTGGGAGCTTTGGTATAATCCCCATGGTCCTTTCAGGAACCCCAGCATCCACTAGGACGATAGAGAAAATAAGAATTTACTTACCGATAATTCTATTTCTCGGAGTCCGTAGTGGATGCTGGGCGCCCATCCCAAGTGCGGATTATCTGCAATACTTGTACATAGTTATTGTTAACTAATTCGGGTTATTGTTTAGGGAGCCATCTTTCAGAGGCTCTTCTGTTATCATACTGTTAACTGGGTTTAGATCACAAGTTGTACGGTGTGATTGGTGTGGCTGGTATGAGTCTTACCCGGGATTCAAAATCCTCCCTTATTGTGTACGCTCGTCCGGGCACAGTACCTAACTGGAGTCTGGAGGAGGGTCATAGGGGGAGGAGCCAGTGCACACCACCTGATCTGGAAAAGCTTTACTTTTTGTGCCCTGTCTCCTGCGGAGCCGCTATTCCCCATGGTCCTTTCAGGAACCCCAGCATCCACTACGGACTCCGAGAAATAGAATTATCGGTAAGTAAATTCTTATTTTTATATATAATAAATATTTTTTTACCAAATCTTTAATCTAGACAGCGCTTTCAACTCTTTTTCATTTTGTTTCTAACCACTTAAGACTAATATATATTTTTTCTAAAAATGTCTCTAAAATGTAGTTTATTGTTATCAGATCATGTAAATAATGGCTAATTAAGCCTGATACAGTATATGTTTTTGAACAAATATTCATATTTGTTAATATTTTACTGATATAGATATTTAAATAGCTATTAATGCAATTTGATAATAAAAATAATTTTTTGGGACCTTTTTAGGAAAAATTAGTCTGTATAGTTAAAAAAACAAAACCAAAAAAAACTTGTGTATGTACATTGTGTGTGCTTGTATATTATGTAATTTAAAAAAAAAAAATTGTATAAAGCTACTTCTCGCAGGCCTTCACAGTCCTGCATTAAGAGCGGTCACCAACATAACCTCTGGGAAAAGGGTGCAGAACAGGTAGTATCACATATATACGTGGGAGTGTAGTTGTGCATTACATCTGGCTGGGTTTGCCGTTTTCGGCCGGCGGCTTTACACTGGCTTTGTCACCTCTACCCCTGTGATCATATGTGTGGTCTCCTGTTAATCCTGTTGTTTTAATCTTATTTTAATAAACAAGTTTTATCTATACTCCATTTGTCCGTGATTGGAGCAGAATATTCAAAGAAACCGTTATAGGAGGATCCAAACCACATTTTGAGTGAGTAATGGTACGCTATCAATGCTATTGAACATCTATACCAGAGGTTCTCAAACTCGGTCCTCAGGACCCCACACGGTGCATGTTTTGCAGTTCTCCTCACAGAATCACAAGTGAAATAATTAGTTCCACCTGTGGGCCTTTTAAAATGTGTTAGTGAGTAATTAATACACCTGTGCACCTGCTGGGTTACCTGCAAAACATGCACTGTGTGGGGTCCTGAGGACCGAGTTTGAGAACCTATGATCTATACTATCCAGTTTTAAAAGATACCTTGATGTGTGGAGTTATACTCTTTTTCCATTGTGAGTGGGGTACGCCACCCTTGAATATCTGGTTTAACTGTCTGAAAGAATATTGCGGTGATATTGGACATACTACACTATGATTTTTTATTTGTTTTTCCATTGCATATTACCGTGAGGTACCTGTGGATTAGAAGATTCGATAACATCTCCACAAGAGGCTCTTATTGAAGTTGGACTTTTCGTTACTTATGGACTTTAAGTATTGACCTTTTTTTTGATTGTATGAAACCACACTCAGCGCCTACTTTGAGTATTTGTTTTTTGTATCATTGGTTATAAGGGTAAGGTGGCCCTTTTTTTCCTCAAGTGGCTGCACAAGTGTGTTTGCGCCTTGGGTTTCTGGTTATTTGTTCTTGGTATAACCTCTGTGCTACCTGATAGACGGGGGAAGGTACAGTATGGCTGTGCTGTAGCAGGGAGCCCAAATTCTTAGAGCTGGGGCTGCAGAATAACTGTCTTCCTGCAACTTCGGGTGGGTGATCTCTTTGAGATCGCCCCCTTCTGTAGCCCAGCTGGCAGCAGAAGGCTGGATAAGATTGTCGTGTTAACCAAGGGGGCCGGACGGGTGCTGGTAGACGTCTCTGACAAGGTTGTATCATGCATCCGTGTCAAGGAAAGCCCGGTTTGGTGTAGTAACATCTTATCTTCTGAAATGTGTGCTCCTTGTTTACCTATTCCTCTGTCACTGGATTTATACCTACTGTCTATTGGATTGTAGTGCCCACCATCTTTCCTTTGAGAGGAAAGTCGCATGTAGTTATTGAAATAGCACTTGGGCTGTCTAAGGCGGGTGGTCTTCTGTATACCGGCGGTCGGGCTCCCGGCGCTCAGTATACCGGCGCCGGGAGCCCGACCGCCGGCATACCGACACTTATTTTCCCTCGTGGGGGTCCACGACCCCCATAGAGGGAGAATAAAATAGTGTGGCGCGCGTAGCGCGGCGAGCCCGCAAGGGGCTCATTTGCGCTCGCCACACTGTCGGTCAGCCGGCGGTCGGGCTCCCGGCGCCGGTATGCTGGGCGCCGGGAGCCCGACCGCCGGCCAGCCGTAGTGAACCCGTCTAAGGCTGGGTACACATAATAACATTGTGTACCCCAGCCGACGGCACAGCCGTCGTATCGATATATTGTAGACCACTGCATTAAAAATGGATACCATCATTCCCTGGGTCCTCCCATTGGGTGCGCAGCACGCCCGACTGGATGACCTAAGGAACGACCTGTGGAGGCGCAAGATTGTCCAAATACATTAGACGATATGACCGATATATTGTTCCGATCTGCGTAGGAATGATATTGAACGCTTTATCATCTAATGTGTACCCGGGGTCAGTCTGACTTCTTTACTTCAATAAAAACAATTCTCTTTGTCAATTAAACCTGTCATGTGCTGATTCTTGCCTCCTATGCCTCGGATAGATAAGTGATCTTTACTTTCTTTCTTTTTTTTTTTTTTTCTCTATCGTCCTAGTGGATGCTGGGGTTCCTGAAAGGACCATGGGGAATAGCGGCTCCGCAGGAGACAGGGCACAAAAAGTAAAGCTTTTCCAGATCAGGTGGTGTGCACTGGCTCCTCCCCCTATGACCCTCCCCCAGACTCCAGTTAGATTTTTGTGCCCGGCCGAGAAGGGTGCAATTCTAGGTGGCTCTCATAAAGAGCTGCTTAGAGAAAGTTTAGCTTAGGTTTTTTATTTTACAGTGATTCCTGCTGGCAACAGGATCACTGCAACGAGGGACAGAGGGGAGAAGAAGTGAACTCACCTGCGTGCAGGATGGATTGGCTTCTTGGCTACTGGACATCAGCTCCAGAGGGACGATCACAGGTACAGCCTGGATGGTCACCGGAGCCGCGCCGCCGGCCCCCTTGCAGATGCTGAAGTAAGAAGAGGTCCAGAATCGGCGGCTGAAGACTCCTGCAGTCTTCTAAAGGTAGCGCACAGCACTGCAGCTGTGCGCCATTTTCCTCTCAGCACACTTCACACGCAGTCACTGAGGGTGCAGGGCGCTGGGGGGGGGCGCCCTGGGAGGCAAATGTAAACCTATATAAAGGCTAAAAATACCTCACATATAGCCCCCAGAGGCTATATGGAGATATTTAACCCCTGCCTGTATTCACAAAATAGCGGGAGACGAGCCCGCCGAAAAAGGGGCGGGGCCTATCTCCTCAGCACACGGCGCCATTTCCTCTCACAGCTCCGCTGGTCAGGACGGCTCCCAGGTCTCTCCCCTGCACTGCACTACAGAAACAGGGTAAAACAGAGAGGGGGGGCAAATTTAATGGCAATATCTTGATATATATAAAGCAGCTATAAGGGAGCACTTATTATAAGGCTATCCCTGTCATATATAGCGCTTTTTGGTGTGTGCTGGCATACTCTCCCTCTGTCTCCCCAAAGGGCTAGTGGGTCCTGTCTTCGTTTAGAGCATTCCCTGTGTGTCTGCTGTGTGTCGGTACGTGTGTGTCGACATGTATGAGGACGATATTGGTGTGGAGGCGGAGCAATTGCCAAATATGGGGATGTCACCTCCTAGGGGGTCGACACCAGAATGGATGCCTTTATTTATGGAATTACGGGATAGTGTCAACACGCTAAAGCAGTCGTTTGACGACATGAGGCGGCCGGACAATCAATTAGTGCCTGTCCAGGCGCCTCAAACACCGTCAGGGGCTGTAAAACGCCCTTTGCCTCAGTCGGTCGACACAGACCCAGACACAGGCACTGATTTCAGTGGTGACGAATCAACCGTATTTTCCAGTAGGGCCACACGTTATATGATTTTGGCAATGAAGGAGGCGTTACATTTAGCTGATACTACAGGTACCACTAAACAGGGTATTATGTGGGGTGTGAAAAAACTACCTATAGTTTTTCCTGAATCAGAAGAATTAAATGACGTGTGTGATGAAGCGTGGGTTGCCCCTGATAAAAAGCTGATAATTTCAAAGAAATTATTGGCATTATACCCTTTCCCGCCAGAGGTTAGGGAGCGCTGGGAAACACCTCCTAGGGTGGACAAGGCGCTAACACGCTTATCAAAACAAGTGGCGTTACCTTCTCCTGAGACGGCCGCACTTAAAGATCCATCAGATAGGAGGATGGAAAATATCCAAAAAAGTATATACACACATGCAGGTGTTATACTACGACCAGCTATAGCGTCTGCCTGGATGTGCAGTGCTGGGGTAGTTTGGTCAGAGTCCCTGATTGAAAATATTGATACCCTGGACAGGGACAATATTTTACTGTCGTTAGAACAAATAAAGGATGCATTTCTTTATATGCGTGATGCACAGAGGGATATCTGCACACTGGCATCACGGGTAAGTGCTATGTCCATTTCGGCCAGAAGAGCTTTATGGACGCGACAGTGGACAGGCGATGCGGATTCAAAACGGCATATGGAAGTTTTGCCGTATAAAGGGGAGGAGTTATTTGGAGTCGGTCTATCAGATTTGGTGGCCACGGCTACAGCCGGGAAATCCACCTTTCTACCTCAAGTCACTCCCCAACAGAAAAAGGCACCGACTTTTCAACCGCAGCCCTTTCGTTCCTTTAAAAATAAGAGAGCAAAGGGCTATTCATATCTGCCACGAGGCAGAGGTCGAGGGAAGAAACAGCAACAGGCAGCTCCTTCCCAGGAACAGAAGCCCTCCCCGGCTTCTACAAAAGCCTCAGCATGACGCTGGGGCTTCTCAAGCGGACTCGGGGACGGTGGGAGGTCGTCTCAAAAATTACAGCGCGCAGTGGGCTCACTCGCAGGTAGATCCCTGGATCCTGCAGATAATATCTCAGGGGTACAGGTTGGAATTAGAGACAGATCCACCTCGCCGTTTCCTGAAGTCTGCTTTACCAACGTCCCCTTCCGAAAGGGAGACGGTTTTGGAAGCCATTCACAAGCTGTACTCTCAGCAGGTGATAGTCAAGGTACCTCTTCTACAACAAGGGAAGGGGTATTATTCCACTCTATTTGTGGTACCGAAGCCGGATGGCTCGGTAAGGCCTATTCTAAATCTGAAGTCCTTGAACCTGTACATAAAGAAGTTCAAGTTCAAGATGGAGTCACTCAGAGCAGTGATAGCGAACCTGGAAGAAGGGGACTTTATGGTATCCTTGGACATCAAGGATGCGTATCTCCACGTTCCAATTTACCCCTCACACCAGGGGTACCTCAGGTTCGTTGTACAAAACTGTCACTATCAGTTTCAGACGCTGCCGTTTGGTTTGTCCACGGCACCTCGGGTCTTTACAAAGGTAATGGCCGAGATGATGATTCTTCTTCGAAGAAAAGGCGTATTAATTATCCCATACTTGGACGATCTCCTAATAAGGGCAAGGTCCAGAGAACAGCTAGAGATGGGATTAGCAATATCTCAAGAGGTGCTAAAGCAGCACGGATGGATTCGGAATATTCCAAAATCCCAATTAATGCCGACAACTCGTCTGCTGTTCTTAGGGATGATTCTGGACACGGTTCAGAAAAAGGTTTTTCTTCCCGAGGAAAAAGCCAAGGAGTTATCCGACCTGGTCAGGAATCTCCTAAAACCAGGAAAGGTGTCTGTACATCAATGCACGCATCTTCAGATGCACCTGCGGATAACCCTGTCTCCAAGGACAAGGGTATCTCTTCTGTGGTGGTTGCAGAGGGCTCATCTATTGGAGGGCCGCAGATTCGGCATACAGGATTGGATCCTGGTGACCACGGACGCCAGCCTGAGAGGCTGGGGAGCAGTCACACAAGGAAGAAACTTCCAGGGAGTGTGGTCGAGCCTGGAAAAGTCTCTTCACATAAACATTCTGGAACTAAGAGCAATCTACAATGCTCTAAGCCAGGCGGAACCTCTGCTTCAAGGAAGACCGGTGTTGATCCAGTCGGACAACATCACGGCAGTCGCCCATGTAAACAGACAGGGCGGCACAAGAAGCAGGAGTGCAATGGCAGAAGCTGCCAGGATCCTTCGCTGGGCGGAGAATCACGTGATAGCACTGTCAGCAGTGTTCATCCCGGGAGTGGACAACTGGGAAGCAGACTTCCTCAGCAGACACGATCTTCACCCGGGAGAGTGGGGACTTCATCCAGAAGTTTTTCCACATGCTAATAAACCGTTGGGAAAGACCAATGGTGGACATGATGGCGTCTCGCCTCAACAAAAAACTGGACAGGTATTGCGCCAGGTCAAGAGATCCGCAGGCAATAGCTGTGGACGCGCTGGTAACACCTTGGCTGTACCAGTCGGTGTATGTGTTTCCTCCTCTGCCTCTCATACCAAAGGTATTGAGAATCATACGGCAAAGCGGAGTAAGAACGATACTAGTGGCTCCGGATTGGCCAAGAAGGTCTTGGTACCCGGAACTTCAAGAGATGGTCACGGACGATCCGTGGCCTCTACCTCTAAGACAGGACCTGCTTCAGCAGGGACCGTGTCTATTCCAAGACTTACCGCGGCTGCGTTTGACGGCATGGCGGTTGAACGCCAGATCCTAAAAGGAAAAGGCATTCCAGAAGAAGTCATTCCTACCTTGATTAAGGCAAGAAAGGAAGTCACCGCGAAGCATTATCACCGCATTTGGCGAAAATATGTTGCGTGGTGCGAGGATCGGAGTGCTCCGACGGAGGAATTTCAACTGGGTCGTTTCCTACATTTCCTGCAATCAAGATTGTCTATGGGTCTCAAATTGGGATCTATTAAGGTTCAAATTTCGGCCCTGTCAATATTCTTCCAAAAAGAATTGGCCTCAGTTCCTGAGGTCCAGACTTTTGTCAAAGGAGTACTGCATATACAGCCTCTTGTGGTGCCTCCGGTGGCACCGTGGGATCTAAATGTAGTTTTAGATTTCCTCAAATCCCATTGGTTTGAACCACTAAAAAATGTGGATTTGAAATATCTCACATGGAAAGTGACTATGTTACTGGCCCTGGCGTCCGCCAGGAGAGTATCTGAACTGGCGGCTTTATCTTATAAAAGCCCTTATTTAATTTTCCATTCGGATAGGGCAGAGCTGCGGACGCGTCCGCATTTTCTCCCTAAGGTGGTATCAGCGTTTCACCTGAACCAGCCTATTGTAGTGCCTGCGGCTACAAGCGACTTGGAGGACTCCAAGTTGTTGGACGTTGTCAGAGCTTTAAAAATATACATTTCAAGGACGGCTGGAGTCAGAAAATCTGACTCGCTGTTTATACTGTATGCACCCAACAAGTTGGGTGCGCCTGCTTCTAAGCAGTCGATTGCTCGTTGGATTTGTAACACAATTCAACTTGCACATTCTGTGGCAGGCCTGCCACAGCCTAAATCTGTTAAGGCCCATTCCACAAGGAAGGTGGGCTCATCTTGGGCGGCTGCCCGAGGGGTCTCGGCATTACAACTCAGCCGAGCAGCTACGTGGTCAGGGGAGAACACGTTTGTAAAATTCTACAAATTTGATACCCTGGAAAAGGAGGACCTGGAGTTCTCTCATTCGGTGCTGCAGAGTCATCCGCACTCTCCCGCCCGTTTGGGAGCTTTGGTATAATCCCCATGGTCCTTTCAGGAACCCCAGCATCCACTAGGACGATAGAGAAAATAAGAATTTACTTACCGATAATTCTATTTCTCGGAGTCCGTAGTGGATGCTGGGCGCCCATCCCAAGTGCGGATTATCTGCAATACTTGTACATAGTTATTGTTAACTAATTCGGGTTATTGTTTAGGGAGCCATCTTTCAGAGGCTCCTCTGTTATCATACTGTTAACTGGGTTTAGATCACAAGTTGTACGGTGTGATTGGTGTGGCTGGTATGAGTCTTACCCGGGATTCAAAATCCTCCCTTATTGTGTACGCTCGTCCGGGCACAGTACCTAACTGGAGTCTGGGGGAGGGTCATAGGGGGAGGAGCCAGTGCACACCACCTGATCTGGAAAAGCTTTACTTTTTGTGCCCTGTCTCCTGCGGAGCCGCTATTCCCCATGGTCCTTTCAGGAACCCCAGCATCCACTACGGACTCCGAGAAATAGAATTATCGGTAAGTAAATTCTTATTTTTGGACTGTAATGGCAGAGTTTGGGAAACTCTGCTAATGCTTTGACCTACTTTGACAGAAATGTTATTATCTTTATGAGGCATACATTTGTATGACATCAGTCACACTAACACTACTAAATAGTACTACTTAACACATTTACCAGTATCAGACTTTGGACAGTAGGTCAAATTTGAATGCGTAGAACCATTGAATTATGTTAATTGATTTATATTTAAATTTGCGAATTAGCCTTCGTTTGTCACAGGTCTTAATAATTTGGGGTATTACACGGTTTTCCCATCACATTCCTCCTCCTTTAGGTTAACTGCAATAACTAATCATTGAAGCATAAGATATGCAGCACACAAGGGTAAGCCTGCAAAAGAGCAACTGTTGTCAGAAATTGTCAGTTATTTATTATAGCGTGGTCTGCATGTCAATTGTGTATTGTACTCAAACCATACTGGGTAAAAATACAATAAAGAATAAGGAGAACATTGAACTAAGGGTGTGTACACATGGTGAGATTCGGGCTATGCCCGATTCTCACTATGCGACAGGGGCCGGGTTGGCACATAGTCAGTATCGCAAGCACATAATGAGTGTGCTTGCGATACTGACAATGTGCGATTTTGGCCAAGTGTCAATTTTGACTATCTCTTCTATAGAGATAGTCAAAATTGACTTGCCTGCACAGTCTATCTTTTCTTTCGATGCCGACCGCGCGGGACCGCGCATCGGCATCGAATCGGGATTGCACGGTGACTGTCACCTTGCGATCTGTACTAACTTTTCTTCCGATTCTGACTATATAGTCAGAATCGGAAGAAAAAATCTCACCGTGTGTACACACCCTAAGAGTGTTTCAAATCGTAACGTGTGACATTAAACAATTCTTCTGCACTTCAGATTATAAAGAATGCTTTTTATAGTTTTATTCCAATTGGTCTGCCAATAGTTCTTTGTGCATACCCACTTTCTGTGACAATGGGGCATAGTCGGGGGACCTGCAGCCCATATCTAAAAGGTGGTTTCATATGTAGGACACAGGCTGATTTATCAAAGGATAAAAAGCCTTTAGCTGGAGAATGGAGGCGTTTTCAGTGTCAAAAGGTCTTATTTTAGTTTTACTATATAGGGGTGATTTAATTCCAAGGGTTGGCCGTGAAATGCCAGGGAAACGTCTGGAACGCTGGTACCCTGCAGCCACCGACATAGCACATTTTTAGCTGAACATCATGGCTGCACATTCCCAAGATTTCAATTGTCCCCTGTATAGGAATGTGCTACAGTTGGAGTTATTCCTTCCTATTGGGGAGCATATACAGATTTTCAAGTATTGAAGTGACCACTCCCGGTTCTGGTAACGCCATCCTCGGATGGTGCCAGTCAGGCAATGAAAGATATATTTCTTTAATCGTGGTTGAAGTGGAAGAGGCTCTGATCGGCTACACAGGCTACGATTAAGAAGTACTAAAAGAAGAAAAAAAAAAGTTATATAATTTACAGATTAAATATTATGCATGTGTGTTTTTAATTAATCTGGTATCAGAAATGTAGCTTTTCATGTGCAAAAAAATATTTAATCTGCAGTAGAAATACACACACTTAGCTTAAGTAAATACATTTCTAGGATAATTCCTCCTCTCTTCTGTCTCTCCCTTATGAGTCTTTGTTACTCTGGCTCCCAAGATGAGGGTCTCCATTCAGAGTGCACTTCATAGTCCTACTGCCTCCCAGAATGAAGATGAGAATGTGTCCCTTTCATGCAGTAATATGTGTATGCAGTAGTGGGGTACTATTAAACAGTGTATAAGACTGTACAGAATAATGGGCTTGTTAATGCTCAATCACAGAAAGTGAGGGGATGAAATATTAACTCTGGCATTCACAGTAGCCAGCTCAATATATCGCACTGTGAGAAAGTAGGGACAGAAGCAGCTGAACCTTTCTCTACCTCACCTGCATGAATTTATGCTGTCAGTCACCATCTTTCAGTGACTGCAGAGTAGACTGCACTTTCTGTAATCAAGTATTTTAGGGGAGACTTCAATCAGTATTGCAGGGATGTAGCTCCTGGGTCAGGTGCGCAGAGTAGTGCTGTAAACCCGGGACTAGTGGATTCCTGCTTGACCCTCCTGAGGGTGTGAGCAAAAACCCATGTTAATTAAACCCCTTTCAGACCACCACCTATGAACATGGTTTCTGTGGGCACATGAGCGCGCATAACCCATGTTCGGGTGCGGTTTGAAAGGTGCAAGAGTTGAAATACCGGGTTGAGTGACCCGGTATTTCAACCCTGGCCATGAGCAGGGTTGAACACCTCTTCAAAGACAGGAGGTTTCGGATTCATATGGGCGCTTAAAATAAAAACAGAAATCACATACATCAAATAGAAATAAACAAAGGTATTGTACTCCCCTGGTTTAGAATGATTCTCAGATGTCCCACATGTCACTTTGATCAATGTACAACTTAAAAGAAAACACAGAGAAACCAAGATCTTCGTGTGATATTGTATGGGTAAAAATGCACACTGTAATAACAATTTTCATGCACAGCACCACTGGTAGTGATTAATGATATGTTGGGGTCATCCCCTAAATCAGGGGTGGGGAACCTTTTTCCTACCGAGGGCCATTTGGATATTTATAAAATCCTTCGGGGGCCATACAAAAATTCTCAACTTAAAAAATTACCCTGCCCTCCAGTAGGTCTGCCCCTTAGAGGTACTAGCGCCAAAAAAATGGGTGTGGCCAGTTAAAATGGGACGTGATACACATATGCCCCCAATAGTGCGGTGCCAGATCCACAATTGCCCCCACAGTGCCAGGTATACAAATGCCCCCACAGTGCCAGGTGTACAAATGCTATACCCCCACAGTGCCAGGTATACAGATGTCCCCACAGTGCCAGGTATACAGATGCCCCTTACCGTGGGACACGGAGGAGAGCGCGGCTGTCGGGTGAAAGCGGCGGCGTGTAGTACTTCAAACCAGCCCCCGGTTCGAGAGCCAATCAGAGCTCGCGGACCGGCAGCCGCGGCTCCTGATTGGCTGCCGGTCCGCGAGCTCTGATTGGCTCACGGACTGGCGGCTGGTTTGAAGTACTACACGCCGCCGCTCTCACCCTACAGCCGCGCTCTCATCCCTGTTCAACTTCTGACAGCTGAGACACGCTGCCGCCGGACTGAGCTGCAGCGTGTCTCACTGACACAAGCTGGTGGGCCGGACCAAACGGCTTCCGGCCCGCGGGCCGGAGGTTCCCCACCCCTGCCCTAAATCAAACCACTCACAAAGATAAAATGTATGATCAGCTTATCACCACCTCACATCAGAAAAAATAATTTCACCAGAAATAGTTTCAGGGGATGCTCCCTTAAATAAAGAACTCACAAATGCGATACAGGTTGAGTATCCCATATCCAAATATCCTGAAATACGGATTTTTTTTGAGTGAGATAGTTAAACCTTTGTTTCCTGATAGCTCAGTGTACACAAAGTTTGTTTAATTATAATAATAATAATAATAATTTTATTTATATAGCGCTCTGTCTCCAATAGGACTCAAGGCGCTTAACAGATACATAGCATAATATAGTACAGAAAATAATGAAGTACATTTTCATAAAATACAGAACCATGAAGATACTAAAAGGGACATTATGGAAATGCTTGAGTAAACAGGAAAGTCTTGAATCTACTTTTGAAGGATTCTATAGTTGGGGCCTCTCGCACTGTGCGGGGAAGTGAGTTCCATAGAGTCGGAGCCGCATGACTAAAAGCTCGACCCCCAGATGAATTACGGGAGATTCTAGGTACTGCTAAAAGTCCTTCATCTACAGATTAACAAAGTTATTAAAAATATTGTGTTAAATGACCTTCAGGCTATGTGTATAAGCTGTATATGAAACATAAATGAATTGTGTGAATGTACACACACTTTGTCTAATGCACAAAGTTATTAAAAATATTAGCTAAAATGACCTTCAGGTTGTGTGTTTAAGGTGTATATGAACGATAAATGCATTCTGTGCTTAGATTTGGATCCCATCGCCATGATATCTCATTATGGTATGCAATTATTCCAAAATACGGCATTATCCGATATCCAAAATACTTCTGTTCCCAAGCATTTTGGATATGGGATACTCAACCTGTACTTTTATACAGGCACTAATAGATCTTTATCTTGTATTTACACCAGAGATAAAAGATTCAGGGGTTTCCCCCTTCAGCAAAACACGCACAAACGAAATCTTGTATGATTTGCAGGATAGGTAGGTCTTTGAGCTTCCTTAATACCATTATCCATATTTACTTCTCAGCTTAATTCCTCCAAATGCATGAAGTAAAATAATGGAAGCTGGTTTTTACTGCAGTAAAAAAACTTTTATTTTAACAAAAAAACTTTCCCTTAAATAAAACTTCTGGAGCATACCCAGGTTGGAGATCGCACAGGGATAATGGTGGTGAAGATAAAAGCGGGGCTCCGTTCTATTGATCCCAAAGTCCTCTGCTTGCCGGATAGCGTTCATTCTGTAGCACAGACTCCCCCACCTTCGTGTTTCAGTCCTTTAGAAATCTTTGTCAAGGTGTATATGAGAGCCGCAGTTTCGGTCGTGCAACGTTTTCCGTCCCTTCCCAAGAAGGCGGCCGACTCACTACTTGGGAAGGGATGGAAGATGTTACACGGTGGGACTGCGGCTGCCTCATGTGGACTTTGACTTATAACAACAATGACTTTTCCCTTATACAGAGGGAAGGGCTGAGATGTTAATTGGACACATCTGAAATACATTTGTAATTATAGAGGGTATATATTGCACACTGCACAGACTACCCCATACACCTTGACCAAGATCCCTAGAGTATGGAAACGCATAGGTGGGGAAGTCTGTGCTACAGAAGGGACACTATCCGGCAAGGAGAGGACTTTGGAATCGATAGAACGGGGCCCCTTTTTTTATCTTCACCACCATTATCCCTGTGCAATCTCCAACCCGGGTATGCTCCCCAAGTTTTTTTAAGGGAAAGGTTTTTTTGGATGATTGTTAAAATAAAAGTTTTTTTACTGCTATAAAACCTGCTTCCATTATTTTAATTCATGCGCTTGGAGGCATTAAGCTGGGAAGTAAATATGGATAATGGTATTAAGGTAGCTTAAAGACCTACCTACCCTGCATATCATACAAGGTTTTGTTTGTGAGTGTTTTGCTGTAGGGGACATGCCCTGAATCTTTTATCTGTGGTGTGAAAACAAGATAAAGATCTATTAGTGCCTGTATACAAGTATCACATTTGTGAGTTCTTTATTTAAGGGGGCATCCCCTGAACCTATTTCTTTCTGGTGAAAGTATATTTTCTGACGTGAGGTGGTGATAAGCTGATCATACATTTTATCTTTGTGAGTAGTTTGATTTAGGATATGACCCCAACATATCATTAATCACTACCAGTGGTGCTGTGCATGAAAATTGTTATTACAGTGTGCATTTTTACCCATACAATATCACACGAGGATCTTGGGTTCTCTGTGTTTTCTTTTATGTTGTACATTGATCAAAGTGACATGTGGGACATCTGAGAATCATTCTAAACCAGGGGAGTACAATACCTTTGTTTATTTCTATTTGATGTATGTGATTTCTGTTTTTATTTTAAGTGCCCATATGAATCTGAGATATCCTGTCTTTTAAAAATAGTCTACGGGGTCTATGGTGTGACCTCACATCTCTTGATTCATTAGGGTGGCTTAATTGTTTGCACCCAGACGGTACCATTTCATTTTCTATTGAACACGTCTTCAACCTGGCTCACTGTGAGGTGTGAATGGGAGCCGGTTCGATGCAACCCTTTTTCTGTTCACTCTCTGTGTATGGGCGATGCTTAGAGATCATGTGATCTCCAACTCCGTCACCACTAATGTCACCAACAGTTGCAGTAAGCGGCGGTGGGGCGTCTGAGGCGGGTCGCACACTGGTAGCTCCCGTGTCAGGCTTCCGTGCGCGACCCGCCTCAGGCGGTCTGAAAGGGGTATTAATGTCTTGGAGCTAGTGGTAGTGTTACTGCATCCCGTAATGATATCATGCCCAACACAACCTGGGAGATGCTGTTTCTGCAAGAAAGCTCCAGACATTAGTTGCGGCAAGGTTCATCTTACGGGTTAAGTGCAGGGCGCGATGCAGTCAATTGAATAGCTCTGGGCACTTAACCCTGGAGCTTGCATACTCCTGATGAGAATTTTATTCCCTCTTTAGAATGTCTGCTGACTACATCACTAATGTTTTCTGTACTGTGCATGTGCAGGACACATTCAGTGCATGTTGTACAACTGGTCCTGCGTAATCAGATGCAGTGCTCCTTCATCCACAGCCTGGTTGACAGGCGTTTCCCAAAATGGAGGCGTGTTGCCTCAGTTTGTGGGAGTGCCAAGGCCAGTGTCTGCGGTTTCCGATGCAGATATATGTTCCCCTGCAGAGTGAAATCCGTGGCCATCCTGAGTAGCATAAGGGTTACTCAGATGACTAGTGTTCACGCACAGTGATCAGATGCTGCAACTTCAGACACAACAGTGGATCACACAAGCATAAGGAGGCGTCTATTTACACAAGATGCCTCCTTACCAAAGACACAGCTGCTGTGCTTATTTTGTCCTTCTCTGAATCAGGCCCATTAAGGTCTCAATGGGAACTCACCAATGCCTGTCAGTAGAGATATAGTCACAGTTACATTACCCCTAAGGATTGAATTAGGTATAGTGGATATATTAGTGGATACTACAAATTAAGAGATTATTGATGACTGTACTGTGGGAGCCTGCCAATGCCAAGAGGCACCTGGTGCAAAAGTGCTTGAATGATGGTGAATGACACTGATGTGTAGGTGGTGACAAATGACCATATATTGCACCTGATATGGTACCTGCTCAGGGGGTTATGCCTTCTTGCTCCCCGACCAGGTCCTACTGATGCTGGCCATTAATCCCATTTTTTTTTTTTTATCTAACCCAGAACCATTTTATGACTACCCCCTTAACTAATTTAAACTCTGCCATATGTTGTAATAAAATATTGCTCACTGTATTCATTTAGCTCTTAATCATTTGGTCAGGACTTTTTTTTTCTGTTTGCTGCTCACCAACAAAAACAGATTGGGGAGTTTATTTTACTAAACAGCAGTTTTGCTGCATGATTTAAGTATACAATTTTTGAAAGAAGATGTACAATATGGCAGCCTGAGTGCAAATCCCTCCATCGCTTGGTCCATCATCCTAAATAGCGTTAAAATTATAGTATGGATGGTAATTTTTATGGCAACCTCTCCAAAAATAGGGCCAACCGTTCTAATACAAGTGTAAGAGCAAAAGAAACACTGGCTCCTAATTGGGCTAAAGAGGTTATGGAAAGCTAGGACAGGTTTGAGCTCAGACTGTGCTCTTAGCGGTGCCCAGGGCATTTAATTATCTGCCTAAAAAGAGACTTGTCAGAATTAATAGGATGTGTTTATGTATTTTTTAAAAGATGATTACCCTTGGGCCAAACAGCATACATTTAAGTCAGTCAAGTAGGTCGACCTGACATACGTGGTATCTTTGTGCAAGATACTTGTTATTGCTGTGCACAATTTTATCTATACACATAATTAATATACATTTCTATATACACTTTTTTGTTACATCTATTGTCAGTGGAGTATGTCCTTGTACTTATTTTTCTGGTGTATCTATAGTTACAGTGTTGCGTGGAGCATATTTATCGTTTATTTATTATCAGTTGTTTTTCCTTACCATTCACTGATAATTGCATAAGATGATCTTTTGTTCATTAAATACTGACCAGTTAACATTGTATTTTGATGTTTGTCTAGGGTTAACCAGTTAAAGTGGAAATGTCCCTGAGTTTTATGCTTTACAGATAGTTTAACGCTGTCCAATGTGATAGTGCTATAGAAACATATATTTCTTTTAAGTGCTCTGCCTTATTTCATTAAATAAAATGTAGGAATAGATTCCATAGGCAAGTGTTTAATGTTTAAACTGATTAATAAGCTTTGAACAAATCCAAATAAATAAGAAGCTTCCACAATGATTATTGAAAAGGCCTTGACTTTTTTTCAGCAGCAAGTAGCAGGAGAAATAATGATAGAGAAATAAACCGTAATCTCTAATTAGTGGTGCAGACAACATTGACAGGAAGTCTTGCAGAATAATTAAAAACTGCTTGATCAATTTTATTTAATTTGTATTATTACTTGCATCAATCACACGGCTCATTTCTATAACATTATGTACTCAGTTGGCCCTTAGCAAAACATTTAAGGACAGCCTATCATCTTCCAGAAATGTTTTATGTCCAGATTGTTTGCTAATAATGTTATGACTTCATTTTGTAACTGAAGTTTATAATAGCATGTTTTTTAATCATTCATGGTAATACTGTTGATGTTCGTGTTAATTTTTCTGTTGAATAAGAAAACCAAATCTTTAGTACATCCATACTTAGGTGAATGACGGAGTATTTTCTTGTTCTGAGAAATGGAACTGTACCAGAATTTAATTTTGTGATCAGATGTGCCTGGTATGCTCTATTATATGAGTAGGAAATGTGTGGCACTGCAGGTGCTGTGGAACTACACATCCCAGCATGCATTTTCAGTTTTGATGTTAGGGCATGCTGAGATTTGTAGTTAACAGCGGCTGGAATGTCACACATTGCCTACCGCCTGCTGTATTCAGTCAGGTTCTTCTAAAACACAATCTGACCATTCAGCAGGCAAATCCGCTGATGCCAAACAAATGACTTGTTACTCATGGGCCATAGCTAATAATACGTACTCCTAGTTATAACAACCAGTGGTCTTGTTCATCAATGAGCAGATATCGTTCATATCTGTCAGTGTGTAGGCACCAACGATGAGCGATGCACGGCCCCGTCGGCTGTCTGGCACCTTGGCGGCATATCGCCTAGTGTGTAGAGTCCATTAGACGGTGAAAACAAAATGCCTCACTGGTTAATGTAGGTTACTGCACGTTTGCACTTTAGCATTTTGCCTGTTGATAAAATATTTATATGGTTTTAAATGAAGCACTTAAGTGTGTTATATCAAAAGATCACTCTAAACTGTTTTGTTCTCATGGGGTCAAGGATGAAAGAATGCAACATTACAAAACCTGTGATATTTAGATTACATGCCCCCAGGTTTGTTTCCGTGATATGCATGATTTCCCTCTAATTGTGCAGCTCAGGTAAGCATGTCTCTGCAGCTGAAGGTTCTAGAGCAGGCCTGGCCAAACTGTGGCTCTCCAGCTGCCGTGAAACTACACATCCCAGCATGCCCTGCCACAACTTTTGCATTCCCTAATAGCAAAACTGTGGCAGGGCATTCTGGGATTTGTAGATTCTCAACAGCTGGAGAGCCACAGGTTGGCCAGGCCTGTTCTTGAGGATATGTCACTTATGTCACTCTAGAGCAGGCATGTCCAAACTGTGGCCCTCCAGCTGTTGAGAAACTACACATCCCAGCATGCCGTGACACAGCTTTAGCATTCTCTGACAGCAAAACTGTGCTGGGATATGTAGTTTCACAACAGCTGGAGGGCCGCAGTTTGGACATGCCTGCTCTAGAGAGTGCATATATTGTGCAAGATGGCAATAGCTGTGCGGGGATGACAGTTTGCACTTCTCCAGGTGATAGTCATGTATGACTATTCCTGTACCTGCAGTCTGATAGGACTAAGCTGTGTGGGACATTTTTACAAACGTTGGCAACCGTTTGGGCAGGGGTAGCCAACCAGTCAGAGGCAAAGAGCTAGAAAAGATCTGTAGTCAAATGAAAGCCATTAGGGGCGTGGCCTAGTTGTTGCAAAGCCACACCATTTTTGTGCACACACCTTTTGGTATGACATTTTGTAGGAGTATGACCTTGTGTCACAACCCTGTTTTTAGTCACGTTGTACAGTGCTGCATACATATAATGCTCCAGTACAGTGCCACATACATATAATGGCAGTGTTACAAGTAGAAAAAAATCTGTCAGTGGTACTGTGTCAGCGCGTACGCCAAAAAATGGGTGCATCACGGTATCAGGTACACATATATGCCTCCACAGTGGCAGGTACACACATGCACCACAGTGCCAGGTACAACCTCCCCTTCCTCAGTGCTGCTCACCGCGCTGCTGCTCTGCTGCTGTGTGTGAGGGGAGGAGAGCGCAGCTGCATGCGGAGGGAATAAGATACACATTCGGCTCGAGAGCCGTGGGTTAGCCACCGCTGCCTTTGGGGATGAATCAGCTGCTGTGGTGACTCATGCTGGTGACCTGATGCTTATGTGGACTCTTTGACAGGTAGAGGGATCAACATTATTGTTTATACACTTACAGAGCAGCAAAATAAATTCAGGTTTTTGCCCCCTTTGCTTGTGATCTAGTGCAGAAGCAGAAATAAAATATATAAAAAAAAATATAATAATCATGTAGCAATTGAAAATAAATTGGTATTACCGTATATACTCGAGTATAAGCCGACTTTTTCAGCACATTTCTCTGACGTCCTAAGTGGATGCTGGGACTCCGTAAGGACCATGGGGAATAGCGGCTCGGCAGGAGACTGGGCACAACTAAAAGAAAGCTTTAAACTACTGGTGTGCACTGGCTCCTCCCACTATGACCCTCCTCCAGACTTCAGTTAGAATCTTGTGCCCGGCTGAGCTGGATGCACACTAGGGGCTCTCCTGAGCTCCTAGAAAGAAAGTATATTTTAGGTTTTTTATTTTACAGTGAGTTCTGCTGGCAACAGACTCACTGCAGCGAGGGACTAAGGGGAGAAGAAGCGAACCTACCTGACTGGAGATAGCTTGGGCTTCTTAGGCTACTGGACACCATTAGCTCCAGAGGGATCGAACACAGGACCCGACCTCGATCGTTCGGTCCCGGAGCCGCTCCGCCGTCCCCCTTACAGAGCCAGAAGCAAGAAGAGTCCGGAAAATCGGCTGCAGAAGACTTCTGTCTTCTCCAAGGTAGCGCACAGCACTGCAGCTGTGCGCCATTGCTCCTCATGCACACCTCACACTCCGGTCACTGATGGGTGCAGGGCGCTGGGGGGGGGCGCCCTGAGGGCAATATTAGACACCTTGACTGGCAAATATACACCATATATAGTCCCAGAGGCTATATAGGTGTAAAATAATACCCCTGCCAGAGTTACAGAAAAAGCGTGAAGTCCGCCGAAAAAGGGGCGGGGCTATCTCCCTCAGCACACTGGCGCCATTTCTCCCTCACAGCTCCGCTGGAAGGACGCTCCCTTGCTCTCCCCTGCAGTTACAACTACATAAGGGTAAAAAAGAGAGGGGGGGGGGGCACTAAATTTAGGCGCAGTATAACTATATAGCAGCTATAAGGGGATTTAATTCAGTTAGTCCCTGTATTATATAGCGCTCTGGTGTGTGCTGGCATACTCTCTCTCTGTCTCCCCAAAGGCTTTGTGGGGTCCTGTCCTCAGTCAGAGCATTCCCTGTGTGTGTGCGGTGTGTCGGTACGGCTGTGTCGACATGTTTGATGAGGAGGCTTATGTGGAGGCGGAGCAGATGCCTATAAATGTGATGTCACCCCCTGCGGGGCCGACACCTGAGTGGATGGTTATGTGGAAGGAATTACGTGACAGTGTCGACTCCTTACATAAAAGGTTTGACGACATTCCGAATATGGGACAGCCGGCTTCTCAGCCTGTGCCTGCCCAGGGGTCTCAAAAGCCATCAGGGGCTCTAAAACGCCCGCTACCTCAGATGGCAGACACAGATGTCGACACGGATACTGACTCCAGTGTCGACGACGATGAGATTAATGTAACTTCCAATAGGGCCACACGTTACATGATTGAGGCTATGAAAAATGTGTTGCACATTTCTGATGTTACCCCAGGTACCACAAAAAAGGGTATTATGTTTGGAGAGAAAAAACTACCAGTAGTTTTTCCTCCATCTGAGGAGTTAAACGAAGTGTGTGAAGAAGCGTGGGCTTCCCCCGATAAAAAAACTAGTAATTTCTAAAAGGTTACTAATAACGTACCCTTTCCAGCCAGAGGATAGGTCACGTTGGGAAACATCCCCTAGGGTGGATAAAGCGCTCACACGTTTAACAAAGAAGGTGGCACTACCGTCTCCGGATACGGCCGCCCTAAAGGAACCTGCTGATAGAAAGCAGGAGGCTATCCTGAAGTCAGTATATACACACACAGGTATTATACTGAGACCAGCTATTGCTTCAGCATGGATGTGCAGTGCTGCAGCTGCGTGGTCAGATTCCCTGTCGGAAAACATTGATACCCTAGACAGGGACACTATATTGCTAACCGTTGAGCATATTAAAGACGCAGTCTTATATATGAGAGATGCACAGAGGGATATTTGCCGGCTGGCATCTAAAATAAGTGCAATGTCCATTTCTGCCAGGAGAGGGTTATGGACTCGGCAGTGGACAGCTGATGCAGACTATAAAAGGCACATGGAAGTTTTGCCTTATAAAGGTGAGGAGTTGTTCGGGGATGGTCTCTCGGACCTAGTTTCCACAGCAACAGCTGGGAAGTCAGCATTTTTACCCCATGTTCCCTCACAGCCAAAGAAAGCACCGTATTATCAGGTACAGTCCTTTCGGCCCCATAAGGGCAAGCGGGTTAAAGGCGCGTCCTTTCTGCCCAGAGGCAGAGGTAAAGGGAAAAAGCTGCAGCATACAGCCAGTTCCCAGGAGCAAAAGTCCTCCCCCGCTTCCTCTAAGTCCACCGCATGACGCTGGGGCTCCACAGGTGGAGCCGGGTACGGTGGGCGCCCGTCTCAAAAATTTCAGCAATCAGTGGGCTAGCTCACGGGTGGATCCCTGGATCTTTCAAGTAGTATCTCAGGGGTACAAGCTGGAATTCGAGACGTCTCCCCCCCGCCGTTTCCTCAAATCTGCCTTGCCAACTACCCCCTCAGGCAGGGAGGCAGTGCTGGAGGCAATTCACAAGCTGTATTCCCAGCAGGTGATAGTCAAGGTGCCCCTACTTCAACAAGGACGGGGTTACTATTCCACAATGTTCGTGGTACCGAAACCGGACGGTTCGGTGAGACCCATTTTAAATTTGAAATCCTTGAACACATATATAAAAAAATTCAAGTTCAAGATGGAATCGCTCAGGGCGGTTATTGCAAGCCTGGACGAGGGGGATTACATGGTATCACTGGACATCAAGGATGCTTACCTGCATGTCCCCATTTACCATCCTCACCAGGAGTACCTCAGATTTGTGGTACAGGATTGTCATTACCAATTCCAGATGTTGCCGTTCGGGTTATCCACGGCTTCGAGGGTCTTTACCAAGGTAATGGCCGAAATGATGATACTCCTTCGAAAGAAGGGAGTTTTAATTATCCCGTACATGGACGATCTCCTGATAAAGGCGAGGTCCAGGGAGCAGTTGTTGGTCGGGGTAGCACTATCTCGGGAAGTGCTACAACAGCACGGCTGGATTCTAAATATTCCAAAGTCACAGCTGGTCCCTACGACACGTCTACTGTTCCTGGGGATGGTTCTGGACACAGAACAGAAAAAAGTGTTTCTCCCGGAGGAGAAGGCCAAGGAGCTGTCATCTCTAGTCAGAGGCCTCCTAAAACCAAAACAGGTGTCTGTGCATCACTGCACGCGGATCCTGGGAAAGATGGTAGCTTCCTACGAAGCAATTCCATTCGGCAGGTTCCATGCAAGAACCTTTCAGTGGGACCTGTTGGAGAAGTGGTCCGGATCGCATCTTCAGATGCATCGGCTGATAACCCTGTCTCCAAGGACCAGGGTGTCTCTGCTGTGGTGGCTGCAAAGGGCTCATCTTCAGGAGAACCGCAGATTCGGCATATAGGACTGGGTCCTGGTGACCACGGATGCCAGCCTTCGAGGCTGGGGGGCAGTCACACAGGGAAGAAACTTCCAAGGGCTATGGTCAAGCCAGGAGACTTCCCTACACATAAATATTCTGGAGCTGAGGGCCATTTTCAATGCCCTCAGTCAGGCAAAACCCCTGCTTCAAAACCAGCCGGTACTGATCCAGTCAGACAACATCACGGCAGTCGCCCATGTAAACCGACAGGGCGGCACAAGAAGCAGGACGGCGATGGCAGAAGCCACAAGGATTCTCCGATGGGCGGAAAATCACGTGTTAGCACTGTCGGCAGTGTTCATTCCGGGAGTGGACAACTGGGAAGCAGACTTCCTCAGCAGGCACGACCTCCACCCGGGAGAGTGGGGACTTCATCCAGAAGTCTTCCAACTGATTGTAAACCGTTGGGAAAGGCCACAGGTGAACATGATGGCGTCCCGCCTAAACAAAAAGCTAGAGAGATATTGCGCCAGGTCAAGAGACCCTCAGGCGATAGCTGTGGACGCTCTAGTGACACCGTGGGTGTACCGGTCGGTTTGTGTTCCCTCCTCTTCCTCTCATACCAAAGGTACTGAGGATAATAAGGAAAAGAGGAGTAAGAACTATACTTATTGTTCCGGATTGGCCAAGAAGAGCTTGGTACCCGGAACTTCAAGAAATGACCTCAGAGGACCCATGGCCTCTGCCGCTCAGACAGGACCTGCTGCAGCAGGGGCCCTGTCTGTTCCAAGACTTACCGCGGCTGCGTTTGACGGCATGGCGGTTGAACACCGGATCCTGAAGGAAAAGGGCATTCCGGAGGAAGTCATTCCTACGCTGATTAAAGCTAGGAAAGAAATGACCGCGAACCATTATCACCGCATTTGGCGAAAATATGTTGCGTGGTGTGAGGCCAGGAAGGCCCCAACGGAAGAATTTCAGCTGGGTCATTTCCTGCACTTCCTACAGTCAGGGGTGACTGGGCCTAAAATTGGGTTCCATTAAAGTCCAGATTTCGGCTCTATCGATTTTCTTTCAAAGAGAACTGGCTTCACTGCCTGAAGTTCAGACTTTTGTTAAGGGAGTGCTGCATATTCAGCCCCCTTTTGTGCCTCCAGTGGCACCCTGGGATCTCAACGTGGTGTTGGATTTCCTAAAGTCTCATTGGTTTGAGCCACTTAAAACCGTGGAATTGAAATATCTCACGTGGAAAGTGGTCATGATGTTGGCCTTGGCTTCGGCCAGGCGTGTATCAGAATTGGCGGCTTTGTCATGTAAAAGCCCTTATCTGATTTTTCATATGGATAGGGCAGAATTGAGGACTCGTCCCCAGTTTCTCCCTAAGGTGGTATCAGCTTTTCATTTGAACCAACCTATTGTGGTGCCTGCGGCTACTAAAGACTTGGAGGCTTCCAAGTTGTTGGACGTAGTCAGGGCCCTAAAAATTTATGTTTCCAGGACAGCTGGCGTCCGAAAGACTGACTCGCTATTTATCCTGCATGCGCCCAACAAGTTGGGTGCACCTGCTTCAAAGCAGACTATTGCTCGCTGGATCTGTAGTACGATTCAGCTTGCACATTCTGCGGCTGGACTGCCGCATCCTAAATCTGTAAAAGCCCATTCCACGAGGAAGGTGGGCTCTTGGGCGGCTGCCCGAGGGGTCTCGGCTTTACAACTTTGCCGAGCAGCTACTTGGTCGGGGTCAAACACATTTGCTAAATTCTACAAGTTTGACACCCTGGCTGAGGAGGACCTAGAGTTTGCCTATTCGGTGCTGCAGAGTCATCCGCACTCTCCCTCCCGTTTGGGAGCTTTGGTATAATCCCCATGGTCCTTACGGAGTCCCAGTATCCACTTAGGACGTCAGAGAAAATAAGAATTTACTCACCGGTAATTCTATTTCTCGTAGTCCGTAGTGGATGCTGGGCGCCCATCCCAAGTGCGGATTGTCTGCAATACTTGTATATAGTTATTGCCTAACTAAAGGGTTATTGTTGAGCCATCTGTTGAGAGGCTCAGTTATTATCATACTGTTAACTGGGTATTGTATCACGAGTTATACGGTGTGATTGGTGTGGCTGGTATGAGTCTAACCCGGGATTCAAAATCCTTCCTTATTGTGTCAGCTCTTCCGGGCACAGTATCCTAACTGATGTCTGGAGGAGGGTCATAGTGGGAGGAGCCAGTGCACACCAGTAGTCTAAAGCTTTCTTTTAGTTGTGCCCAGTCTCCTGCGGAGCCGCTATTCCCCATGGTCCTTACGGAGTCCCAGCATCCACTACGGACTACGAGAAATAGAATTACCGGTGAGTAAATTCTTATTTTTTCTATGCTGAAAAAGCCCCCCTCGGCTTATACTCGAGTCAACAGCTGCAGCAGACGCCGTGGGCTGTGTGGGCGTCCGCTGCAGCCGGCTCCAGGGACAGACACTAGAGGTCATTATTGACCTCTAGTGTCTGTGCGGCGTTGCTATGGGAGAGACGTCATGACGTCTCTCCCATAAAGATGATCGGGTGCCGGGAAGCGGGCGCCGGAGCGGGCGGCCAGACGGAGCGTGCGGACAGACGGAGCGGAGCAGCGCAGCAGCAGACGAAGCGGTCGGGAAGCAGGAGCGGGGCAGTGGTAAGTATTGTTTTTGTGTGTGTTTGTAAGCGGCGACGGGGGCACAGCAACAGGGGGCAAAGAAAGAGGGGTCACAACTACTGGGGGCAAAGAAAGGGGGCACAACTACTGGGGACAAAGATAGAGGGGTCATAACTACTGGGGGCAATGAAAGGGGGCACAACTACTGGGGGCAAAGAAAGAGAGGGTATAACTACTGGGGAAATGAAAGAGGGGGCACAACTACTGGGGACAAAGAAGGGGCATAACTACTGGGGGCAAAGCAACGGGGGCATGTTTTTATCTGGCACTGTGGGGGGATATCTGTCACTGGGGGTATATATGGCACTGGGGGCACAACACTAGCAACAAGCATAACACCTACCGCATGAAACCCTGAGCATGAAAACCCCTGGCACCGTGCATTTCCCACCCTAGGCTTATACTCGAGTCAGTAATTTTTCCCAGGTTTTTGTGGTAAAATTAGGTGCCTCGGCTTATATTCGGGTCGACTTATACTCGAGTATATACGGTATTTTATTATTTTTAGCTTTCCCGTGGTATGTTTTTTGTTATGGCAGACTGAGTCTGCCAGCTCAGTGGTGATCAGTGGCCCATTTATGATAGTCGCATCTGCTGGCACAGGGCATTCAGCGGCCTTCATGCTGTATCTGGAGGGAACCTGCTGAATGCCCTGTGCCGGCAGATGCGTCTTCCATACACTGTTGTTAGGGCATACTTTCACTTGTATAACTGGAAGCACCAGCATGCCCTGGCATCCAGGTCCCACTGTAACCTGTAGTTTCTCATGGAGACATGCTGACACTCATAATACTTACTAATAACAGTTAATTTGAAATAGACTTTCCCCCACACAATTGTATTGTTTCACCTTATTCCTTGCGTTCAGTTCTCATCTGTAGTAAATACAGTATAGGCAATCTAGGGTGAAACATTAAAAACCTTTAACAATCAGCAAAACTTGCTCCTTAAGGTTTTCCCACAATGTAAGGTAAGATCATGGGTAATACGCGCTGTAATACATAAAAGTGATTTTCTGGTAGTTTTTTGTACACTTAAAGCATACCTTATGTTAGTCGTGTAATTTGAGAAAAATATACACCATTTACTCAGATGGATAGTCACAGGCATCTTAAAATATCTAAGACTCTGCTTATTGGGCAAACTGCATATTATTAACTGACCATTGACGTGTCAAACTCTTCATGAGCCCTATACTATAGAAAGCCACGTAACTGTTCCCCTACTGATGGAGGTAGGGTGTTTTGTGGTGGTTTTTATATTTTTTTTATTTTTTAATAACCCACATTAAGGGCTGGATTCAATTCTCAGCTGGAATTTAGTGCCCAGACATAAGGGTGACCTCAGGCTTTTACGTTTGGAGCTATTCAATTACAGCCCCTTTTCCTCACACATGGTAAATTACAGCTAACGTGCATTAGCCCATAGAGCCTGGGATAAGTACCTAGAGCTATGGATTAATGTGCCACTGCCCACGGTATCTGCTCTAAGGGCACTTAACGTGGAATTCTGTTAGAGTCTGAGGGGGGCTCTCACAGAAATCTGTGTTAAGTGTAGCCTGCTGACTGATCGCGGGCTCAAATTGAATAGCCCCGGGAAAGATCAATTAGACTGCTGTAATTTCTCTAACGTCCTAAGTGGATGCTGGGGACTCCGTAAGGACCATGGGGAATAGCGGCTCCGCAGGAGACTGGGCACATCTAAAGAAAGCTTTAGGACTAACTGGTGTGCACTGGCTCCTCCCCCTATGACCCTCCTCCAAGCCTCAGTTAGATTTCTGTGCCCGACGAGAAGGGTGCACACTAGGGGCTCTCCTGAGCTTCTTAGTGAAAGTTTTAGTTTAGGTTTGTTATTTTCAGTGAGACCTGCTGGCAACAGGCTCACTGCATCGAGGGACTAAGGGGAGAAGAAGCGAACTCACCTGAGTGCAGAGTGGATTGGGCTTCTTGGCTACTGGACATTAGCTCCAGAGGGACGATCACAGGCCCAGCCTGGATGGGTCCCGGAGCCGCGCCGCCGGCCCCCTTACAGAGCCAGAAGAGCGAAGAGGTCCGGAAAAATCGGCGGCAGAAGACGTTCCTGTCTTCAATAAGGTAGCGCACAGCACTGCAGCTGTGCGCCATTGCTCTCAGCACACTTCATACTCCGGTCACTGAGGGTGCAGGGCGCTGGGGGGGGCGCCCTGAGACGCAATAAAACATGAAAAAAATACCTTACATGGCAAAAAATACATCACATATAGCTCCTGGGCTATATGGATGCATTTAACTCCTGCCAGAATATACAGAAAAACGGGAGATAAGGCCGCCGAAAAGGGGGCGGAGCCTATCTCCTCAGCACACTGGCTCCATTTTCCCTCACAGCTCAGTTGGAGGGAAGCTCCCTGGCTCTTCCCTGCAGTCACTATACTACAGAAAGGGTTAAAAAAAAAAGAGAGGGGGGCACTAATTAGGCGCAGTATTAAAACATACAGCAGCTATAAGGGGAAAAACACTTATATAAGGTTATCCCTGTATATATATATATAGCGCTCTGGTGTGTGCTGGCATACTCTCCCTCTGTCTCCCCAAAGGGCTAGTGGGGTCCTGTCCTCTATCAGAGCATTCCCTGTGTGTGTGCTGTGTGTCGGTACGTTTGTGTCGACATGTATGAGGAGAAAAATGATGTGGAGACGGAGCAGAGTGTCTGTAACAGTGATGTCACCACCTAGGGGGTCGACACCTGAGTGGATGTACTGTTGAAAATTACGTGACAGTGTCAGCTCTATATAAAAAAAACAGTGGTTGACATGAGACAGCCGGCTACTCAGCTTGTGCCTGTCCAGACGTCTCATAGGCCGTCAGGGGCTCTAAAGCGCCCGTTACCTCAGATGGCAGATACAGACGCCGACACGGATACTGACTCCTGTGTCGACTGTGAAGAGACAACCGTGATTTCCAGTAGGGCCACACGTTACATGATTGAGACAATGGAAAATGTTTTATACATTTCTGATAATACGAGTACCACCAAAAAGGGGTATTATGTTCGGTGAGGGAAAAACTACCTGTAGTTTTCCTGAATCTGAGAAATAAAATGAGGTGTGTGATGATGCGTGGGTTTCCCCCGATAACAATTGATAATTTCTTAAAAAGTATTGGCTGTATACCCTTTCCCGCCAGACGTTAGGGTGCGTTGGGAAACACCCCCTAGGGGGGATAAGGCGCTCACACGCTTGTAAGAACAAGGGCTCTACCCTCTCATGAGATGGCCGCCCTTAAGGATCCTGCTGATAGAAAGCAGGAGGGTATCCAAAAATTTATTCACACACATACTGGTGTTATACTGCGACCAGCAATCGCCTCAGCCTGGATGTTCAGTGCTGGGTTGGCATGGTCGGATTCCCTGACTGGAAATATTGATATCCTAGATAAGGATAGTATATTATTGCCTATAGAGCATTTAAAAGATGCATTTCTATATATGCATGATGCACAGCGGAATATTTGCCGACTGGCATCAAGTATAAGTGCGTTGTCCAATTCTACCAGTAAAATGGTCAGGTGATGCGGATTCCAAACGGCATTTGGAAGTATTGCCTTTGAAAGGGGACATTTGGGGTCGGTCTTTTAGACCTGGTGGCCACGGCAACAACTGGGAAATCCACGTTTGTACCCCAGGTCGCCTCTCAAAATAAGACGCCGTATTATCAGGCGCAGTCCTTTGTTGGCAAGCGGACAAAAGGTTCCTCTTTTCTGCTCGTGACAGAGGGAGAGGAAAAAGGCTGAAGAGATTACCCAGTTCCCAGGAACAGAAATCCTTTCCCGCCTCTGCAAAAGCCCTCAGTATGACGCTAGGGCCTTACAAGCTCAGGCACGGTGGGGGCCCGTTCTCAATGAATTTCAGTGCGCAGTGGGCTCACTCGCAAGTAGACCCCTGGATCCTTCAGGTAATATCTCAAGGGTACATATTGAAATTCGAGACGTCTCCCCCTCGCCGTTTCCAAAAGTCGGCTTTACCGACGTCTCCCTCTGACAGGGAGGCAGTTTTGGAAGCCATTCACAAGCTGTATTCCCAGCAGGTGATAATCAAGGTACCCCTCCTGCAACAGGGAACGGGGTATTATTCCACACTATTGTGGTACCGAAGCCAGACGGCCCGGTGAGACCGATTCTAAATCTAAAATCTTTGAACACTTACATACAGAGGTTCAAATTCAAGATTGAGTCACTCAGAGCAGTGATTGCGAACCTGGAAGAAGGGGACTACATGATGTCTCGGGACATCAAGGATGCTTACCTTCATGTCAAAATTTACCCTTCTCACCAAGGGTACCTCAGGTTATGGTACAGAACTGTCACTATCAGTTCAGACGCTGCCGTAGGGATGGTCCACGGCACCCCGGGTCTTTACCAAGGTAATGGCCGAAATGATATCCCTTCGAAGGAAGGGAATTTTAGTTATCCCTTACTTGGACGATTCCCTGATAAGGGTAAGATCCAGGGAACAGTTGGAAGTCGGTGTAGCACTATCTCAGGTAGTGTTGCGGCAGCACGATTGGATTCTCAATATTCCAAAATCGCAGCTGGTTCCGACGACTTGTCTTCTGTTTCCTAGGGATGTTCCTGGACACAGTCCAGAAAAAAGGTGTTTCTCCCGGAAGAGAAAGCCAGGGAGTTATCCGAGCTAGTCAGGAACCTCCTAAAACCGAACCAAGTCTCAGTGCATCAATGCACAAGGGTTCTGGGTAAAAATGGTGGCTTCCTACGAAGCAATCCCATTCGTTAGATTCCACGCAAGAACTTTCCAGTGGAACCTACTGGACAAATGGTCCGGGTCGCATTTTCAGATGCATCAGCGGATAACCCTGTCACCAAGGACAAGGGTATCCATCATGTGGTGGTTGCAGAGTGCTCATCTTCTAGAGGGCCGCAGATTCGGCATTCAGGACTGGGTCCTGGTGACCACGGATGCCAGCCTGCGAGGCTGGGGAGCAGTCACACAGGGAAGGAATATCCAGGGCTTAGGGTCAAGCCTGGATACATCACTTCACATAAATATCCTGAAGCTAAGGGCCATTTACAATGCTCTAAGCTTAGCAAGACCTCTGCTTCAAGGTCAGCCGGTGTTGATCCAGTCGGACAACATCATGGCAGTCACCCACGTAAACAGACAGGGTGGCACAAGAAGCAGGAGGGCAATGGCAGAAGCTGCAGGGATTCTTCGCTGGGCGGAAAATCATGTGATAGCACTGTCAACAGTATTCATTCCGGGAGTGGACAACTGGGAAGCAGACTTCCTCAGCACGACCTCCACCCGGGAGAGTGGGGACTTCACCCAGAAGTCGTCCACATGATTAAAAAACTCGACAGGTATTGCGCCAGGTCAAGAGACCCTCAGGCAATAGTTGTAGACGCTCTGGTAACACCGTGGGTGTACCAGTCAGTGTATGTGTTCCCTCCTCCGCCTCTCATACCCAAGGTACTGAGATTGATAAGATGGAGAGGAGAAAGCACTATATTCGTGGCTCCGGATTGGCCAAGAAGGACTTGGTAACCGGAACTTCAAGAGATGCTCACGGAGGATCCGTGGCCTCTACCTCTAAGAAGGGACCTGCTCCAGCAAGGACCCTGTCTGTTCCAAGACTTACCGCGGCTGCGTTTGACGGCATGGCGGTTGAACGCCGGATCCTGAAGGAAAAAAGGCATTCCGGATGAAGTCATCCCTATCCTGATCAAAGCCAGGAAGGATGTAACCGCAAAAACATTATCACCGCAATTGGCGAAAATATGTTGCGTGGTGCGAGGCCAGTAAGGCCCGACGGAGGAAATTCAACTGAGTCGATTCCTACATTTCCTGCAAACAGGAGTGTCTATGGGCCTGAAATTGGGGTCCATTAAGGTTCAAATTTTCGGCCCTGTCAATTTTCTTCCAAAAAGAACTAGCTTCAGTCCCTGAAGTTCAGACGTTTGTAAAAGGGGTACTGCATATACAGCCTCCTTTTGTGCCTCCAGTGGCACTTTGGGATCTCAATGTAGTTTTGGGTTCCAAAAGTCACATTGGTTTGAACCACTTAAATCTGTGGAGTTAAAATATCTCACATGGAAAGTGGTCATGCTGTTAGCCCTGGCCTGGGCCAGGCGCGTGTCAGAATTGGCGGCTTTATCCTGAAAAAGCCCTTATCTGATTTTCCATTCGGACAGGGCGGAATTGAGGACTCGTCCTCCGTTTCTCCCCAAGGTGGTTTCAGCGTCTCACCTGAACCAGCCTATTGGTGGTGCCTGCGGCTACTAGGGACTTGGAGGCCTCCAAGTTGCTAGACGTTGTCAGTGCCCTGAAAATATATGTTTCCAGGACGGCTGGAGTCAGGAAATCTGACTCGCTGTTTATCCTGTGTGCACCCAACAAGCTGGGTGCTCCTGCTTCTAAGCAGACTATTGCTCGTTGGATTTGTAGTACAATTCAGCTTGCACATTCTGTGGCAGGCCTGCCACAGCCAAAAATCTGTAAATGCCCACTCCACAAGGAAGGTGGGCTCATCTTGGGCGGCTGCCTGAGGGGTCTCGGCTTTACAACTTTGCCGAGCAGCAAATACGTTTGTAAAATTCTACAAAATTGATATCCTGGCTGAGGAGGACCTGGAGTTCTCTCATTTGGTGCTGCAGAGTCATCCACACTCTCCCGCCCGTTTGGGAGCTTTGGTATAATCCCCATGGTCCTTACGGAGTCCCCAGCATCCACTTAGGACGTTAGAGAAAATAAGAATTTACTTACCGATAATTCTATTTCTCATAGTCCGTAGTGGATGCTGGGCGCCCATCCCAAGTGCGGATTGTCTGCAATACTTGTACATAGTTATTGTTACAAAAATCGGGTTATTATTGTTGTGAGCCATCTTTCAGAGGCTCCTCTGTTATCATGCTGTTAACTGGGTTCAGATCACAGGTTATACGGTGTGATTGGTGTGGCTGGTATGAGTCTTACCCGGGATTCAAAATCCTTCCTTATTGTGTACGCTCGTCCGGGCACAGTATCCTAACTGAGGCTTGGAGGAGGGTCATAGGGGGAGGAGCCAGTGCACACCAGTTAGTCCTAAAGCTTTCTTTAGATGTGCCCAGTCTCCTGCGGAGCCGCTATTCCCCATGGTCCTTACGGAGTCCCCAGCATCCACTACGGACTATGAGAAATAGAATTATCGGTAAGTAAATTCTTATTTTAACTGCGGCTAATTGAATCAGGCTATAACATGATTAGAGTAAATACATCACTCCCCAAATCAGAGAAGAACATTTGTAATCAAGAGCTAACTACTTTAACAGCCTGGCGTGAAGACTAGTTATTCATTTGTCTAGTATATGTGCTTGGTCACACAGCTTAATGTGTGCCCTGGTCAGTTTATGGAGTTCATTGATCTGTAAAACAACATGTTTCTTATGAGTCTATTTGAAAATTGATTACATATAGGTGATCTATATTTTCTATTTATATGTGCTTGGTCAAAGGTGGCAATTAGCACATTTAATATAGTACTTATGTAATCCGGTTTCTTGTATCGCACAAAAAATGTAAATTGCTAACTTGGAATTATGGCAGCGCTAATGGTAATGCGTGTAGACTAAAAACGAATGATTGTAGATAATATAACTGCTACGTCAGAGCATCCACTCATTACTATTTATCAATGCTTTAGAGAATAAGGGTTGCACTTAAGCTAGGTACACACTATACAATTATTGGGCCGATTTGCCAATAATTGGGTTCTCTGCCAAATTTATTGTACAGTGTGTATGAAAGATCGTTTTGGTGTTCGCTGAGAATTTTGGAAAATCTTGCCCACACACACACGAGCGATTTGATTTTGCAATCGGTCATCCCAAACCAAAAATCTTGGCCACAATCTCCCAATATCGAGCAGTTTGTATGCATTCTGCACATATTTCCTATGTTTTGCTTTCACGGTCTTTCTCCTCGCGGGTGGACATATGCAAATGCAGTGTGATGTTGCAGAAAATCAGTAACTTTAAAAATAAAAAAAAAACCTGTTAGTGTATAGCTTAGATATTGGTGCCTAAAATTTCCAGAAAAATTGTCCGATTGTCGGGCCAAGCCAAAAAATCTGAAAGTGTGTACTTAGCTTTAGAAGAGGACAATTTAGTTGCAATTACTTGTTTGACTTTGCCCTGTGTTTGATTTGACATTGTCTAATTAAATCTGTACTTTTTCTTACTGAACTCTCCTACTTTTTCTAAACTAGAAAGCTGTTTCTCCATTATTTCTAAGTAGAAGAATAATTTTATGGAAAAGGGGTGAATTCAGTTGCTTTGATTGTCTGGTTTTCCCATCTAAATCGGACTGTTGAAACACCCAAACAATTGTCAGTATTCAGTTATGTTTGGGCACCCATGCATATCGCGCATGTTGCTCCTAAACAGACAGAATTTAGCCATGTAAAACGTCTAAACCCGTCTGAAGTCCTGCTTTGGGTATGCAGACTACTGTTTGGATGCCTAGGGGTATATTCAATTGAAGTTGAAAGCTGCCGTCTGTCGAAAAGACGGCAGTTTTCGACTTTTTAAGGTCGAATTGTGATTCGACCTATTCAATATAACCCAAAATTTTTCAATAAGTCGATGAATTCGACTTGTCGAAAAGCACGTGGATCAGCGGAATAGCTGCAGATCCACGTGCTCGTGCTGAAAACGGGGTGAAAACCGACAGGTTTTGGCCCCCTTTTTCGACCATCTCAGTTCGACTTTAAAAAAAGTTCTCCCCCGTCTCCCCTCCCGCATCTCAATTCGACTTTTTTAAAAGTCGAATTGAGATGTCCATTGAATAGCCCAGGTCGGATCCATTCCGACAAATGAATGTCGGAATGGATCTGACTTCATTTGAATATACCCCCTAAAGTACCAAGCTTGCACACATTTATTTATTAACCGTTTCTTATATAGCGCAGCATATTCTGTTAAGCTTTACAATTAGAACAACAGTAATAGACAAAACTGGGTAAAAACAGACATACATAGAGGTAGGAAGACCCTGTGCGCAAGCTTACAATCGACTACAATTGGGGTGATTCAATTGAATGTGAATAGAATAACGCTGGGAAGGAGGTGTTCAGTTCAGTGTGCTGCTTTGTTAGAGACTGCCTGTACTCGCACCTTAAAATGGATGTTTAGGTGCGAGAATGGGAATTCTCTGACATAAGTGACCTGCCGCGATGCTGTTTGCACCGTGCTAGGTTGCAAAACAGCATTGCGGCACTAGTTTTGTCAGAAATCCACTAGTCTGATTAAACAGTGCGCTGAACTGAATAGCGCCAGGACCTCCTTCCCAGCTGTACTTAATCTGCATTCAGTTGAATAGACCCCATTGTTTCTTGCTCCTCAGGAGGCTGCAAGGAAAAAAAAAGTGTCTTCCATGTCTAATGGGCGCCTGAATAGCAGAACAATTGAATTGCTGCCGTCAGGTGCCATCTAGTCGCAGCTGCAATAAAAATAATTGACTCCCCCCTATTATGGTCATGACTGGAAGGGGGAATTTATTGCCCCTGCATTCCGGCACATAGGGGGTATTCAATTAGCCGCTATAATGGACTTTTCCTGTGAATTGCGATTATACCCTATTCCACAGGTTCTCAAACTCTGTCCTCAGGACCCCACACTGTTCATGTTTTGCAGGTCACCTGTAGATTTTTTAAATGTGACAGTTGGTGATACACAGTGCAGCTGCTGGGTGACATGGAAAACGTGAACCGTGTGGGGTCCTGAGGACCGAGTTTGAGAACCATTGCCCTATTCAATTAGCTTAGAAAATTCGGTGATCATTTTTTTGTACATTTCACTTCACCTACTCTGAGCAGGTGAAAAGCTGGGAAAATCCCTATTTCTCTGACGTCCTAGTGGATGCTGGGAACTCCGTAAGGACCATGGGGAATAGCGGGCTCCGAAGGAGGCTGGGCACTCTAGAAAGATTTCAGACTACCTGGTGTGCACTGGCTCCTCCCACCATGACCCTCCTCCAAGCCCCAGTTAGAATTCGTGCCCGGCCGAGGTTGGATGCACACTAGGGGCTCTCCTGAGCTCTTAGAAAGAATAGACTTAGGTTTTTTATTTTCAGTGAGACCTGCTGGCAACAGGCTCACTGCAGCGAGGGACTAAGGGGAGAAGAAGCGAACTCGCCTGCTTGCAGCCGGATTGGGCTTCTTAGGCTACTGGACACCATTAGCTCCAGAGGGATCGACCGCAGGCCCAGTCCTTGGTGTTCGGTCCCGGAGCCGCGCCGCCGTCCCCCTTACAGAGCCAGAAGCAAGAAGATGGTCCGGAAAATCGGCGGCATGAAGACTGTCTTCACCAAGGTAGCGCACAGCACTGCAGCTGTGCGCCATTGCTCCTCTCACACTTCACACTCCGGTCACTGAGGGTGCAGGGCGCTGGGGGGGGGGGCGCCCAGAGGCAGCAATAATAACACCTTGGCTGGCTAAAATACCTCAATATATAACCCCAGAGGCTATATATGAGGTAAATACCCCTGCCAGAATTCCATAAAAAGCGGGAGAATAGGCCGCGAAAAAGGGGCGGAGCCTATCTCCTCAGCACACTGGCGCCATTTTTCCCTCACAGCTCGGCTGGAAGGAAGCTCCCTGGCTCTTCCCTGCAATATACAGTAACAGTAAGAGGGAAAAGAGAGGGGGGGCATTAAATTTGGCAGTATATATACATATATTATATGAAAAGCAGCTATTAGGGACATAACTCAGTTAGTCCCTGTATATATATATATATATATATATATATATATATATATAGCGCTCTGGTGTGTGCTGGCATACTCTCACTCTGTCCCCCCAAAGGGCTTTTTGTGGGTCCTGTCCTCTGTTGAGCATTCCCTGTGTGTGTGGGGTGTATCGGTACGGCTGTGTCGACATGTTTGATGAGGATAATGAGGTGGAGGCGGAGCAGATGCATTTTGAAGGGACGTCACCCCCTGCGGGGCAGACACCCGAGTGGATGAACTTATGGAGAGAAATGAGTGCACGTATAGATTCTTTACATAAGAAATTTGACGACATGCCAAATGTGGGACAGCCGGGATCTCAGCTCGTGCCTGTCCAGGTGCCTCAGGGGTCGTCAGGGGCTCTAAAACGCCCGCTACCTCAGTTTGCAGACCCGGATGTCGACACGGATACTGATAACAGTGTCGACGACGATGAGTCAAACCTAATGCCTGTCAGGGCCATTCACTGCATGATTGAGGCAATGAAAGAGGTGTTAAACATTTCTGATTTACATCCAGGTACCACAAAAAAGGATATTATGTTTGGGGAGAAAAAACTACCCGTAGTTTTTCCCCCATCAGATGAACTAAATGAAGTGTGTGAAGAAGCGTGGCTTTTCCCTGATAAAAAATTTGTAATTCCTAAGAAGGTACTAATGGCGTTCCCTTTCCCGCCAGAGGATAGGTCACGTTGGGAAACACCACCTAGGGTGGATAAAGCGCTCACACGTTTGTCAAAAAAGGTGGCACTACCCTCTCAGGATACGGCCGCCCTTAAGGAGCCTGCTGATAGAAAGCAGGAGGCAATCCTGAAGTCTGTATACACACACTCAGGCATTATACTTAGACCTGCTATTGCGTCAGCTTGGATGTGCAGTGCTGCCGCTGCATGGTCAGAAAAACTGTCAGAAAATATAGACACTATTCTGCTAACGATTGACCATATAAAAGATTCAGTCTTATATATGAGAGATGCACAGAGGGAAATTTGCCGGCTGGCATCTAAAGTAAGTGCATTGTCTATCTCTGCTAGGAGATGCTTATGGACTCGTCAGTGGACGGGAGATGCAGATTCCAAAAGGCACATGGAAGTTTTGCCTTATAAAGGGGAGGAATTATTTGGGGATGGTCTCTCCGACCTAGTTTCCACAGCAACGTCTGGGAAGTCAGCATTTTTACCCCATGTTCCCTCACAGCCTAAGAAGGCGCCATTTTATCAGGTTCAGTCCTTTCGGACCCAGAAAAGCAAGCATGGAAAAGGAGGGTCTTTTCTGTCTAGAGGCAGAGGTAGGGGAAAAAGGCTGCAACAGACAGCAGGTTCCCAGGAACAAAAGTCCTCCCCCGCTTCCTCTTCCAAGTCCGCCGCATGACGGTGGGGCTCCACAGGTGGAGCCAGGTACGGTGGGGGCCCGCCTCAGAAATTTCAGCGATCAGTGGGCTCGCTCACAGGTGGATCCCTGGATCCTTCAAGTAGTATCTCAGGGATACATGCTGGAATTCGAGGCGGCTCCACCCCACCGGTTCCTAAAATCTGCCTTGCCGATTGCTCCCTCAGACAGGGAGGCGGTGCTAGCGGCAATTCACAAGCTGTATTCCAAGCAGGTGATAATCAAGGTACCCCTACTTCAACAAGGCCGGGGTTACTATTCCACACTATTTGTGGTACCGAAGCCGGACGGTTCGGTGAGACCCATTTTAAATTTGAAATCCTTGAACATGTACATAAAAAAATTCAAGTTCAAGGTGGAATCGCTCAGGGCGGTTATTGCAAGCCTGGACGAGGGGGATTACATGGTTTCCCTGGACATCAAGGATGCTTACCTGCATGTCCCCATTTACCATCCTCACCAGGAGTACCTCAGATTTGTGGTACAGGATTGCCATTACCAATTCCAGACGCTGCCGTTTGGACTCTCCACGGCACCAAGGGTATTTACCAAGGTTATGGCGGAAATGATGATACTCCTTCGAAGAAAGGGAGTTTTAATTATCCCGTACTTGGACGATCTCCTAATAAAGGCACGGTCCAAAGAACAGTTGTTGGTGGGAGTAGCACTATCTCAGGAAGTGCTGAACCAGCACGGCTGGATTCTGAATATCCCAAAGTCACAGCTGGTCCCGACGACACGTCTACTGTTCCTGGGGATGATTCTGGACACAGTCCAGAAAAAAGTGTTTCTCCCGGAGGAGAAAGCCAGGGAGTTGTCTTCTCTAGTCAGAGACCTCCTGAAACCAAAACAGGTATCGGTGCATCACTGCACGCGGGTCTTGGGAAAGATGGTAGCTTCTTACGAAGCAATTCCATTCGGCAGGTTCCATGCCAGAATCTTTCAGTGGGACCTGTTGGACAAGTGGTCCGGATCGCATCTTCAGATGCATCGCTTGATAACCCTGTCTGCAAGAACCAGGGTGTCTCTTCTGTGGTGGCTGCAGAGTGCTCATCTTCTGGAGGGTCGCAGATTCGGCATTCAGGACTGGGTCCTGGTGACCACGGATGCCAGCCTGCGAGGCTGGGGGGCAGTCACAAAGGGAAGAAACTTCCAAGGACTATGGACAAGTCAGGAGACTTCCCTTCACATAAATATTCTGGAACTAAGGGCCATCTACAATGCCCTAAGTCAAGCAAAATCCCTGCTCCTACACCAGCCGGTGCTGATCCAGTCAGACAACATCACGGCAGTCGCCCATGTGAATCGACAGGGCGGCACAAGAAGCAGGATGGCAATGACAGAAGCCACAAGAATTCTCCGATGGGCGGAAAATCATGTACTAGCACTGTCATCAGTGTTCATTCCGGGAGTGGACAACTGGGAAGCAGACTTCCCCAGCAGACACGACCTCCACCCGGGAGAGTGGGGACTTCATCCAGAAGTCTTCCAAATGATTGTACATCAGTGGGGTCGTCCACAGGTGGACATGATGGCGTCCCGCCTAAACAAAAAACTAGAGAGGTATTGCGCCAGGTCAAGAGACCCTCAAGCGATAGCTGTGGACGCTCTGGTGACACCGTGGGTGTACCAGTCAGTTTATGTGTTCCCTCCGCTGCCTCTCATACCAAAGGTATTGAGAATAATAAGAAAGCGAGGAGTAAACACAATTCTCGTGGTTCCGGATTGGCCAAGAAGAACATGGTACCCGGAACTTCAAGAGATGATCTCAGAGGACCCGTGGCCTCTGCCGCTAAGACAAGACCTGCTACAGCAGGGGCCCTGTCTGTTCCAAGACTTACCGCGGCTGCGTTTGACGGCATGGCGGTTGAACGCCGGATCCTGAAAGAAAAGGGCATTCCGGAGGAAGTCATTCCTACGCTTATTAAAGCCAGGAAAGAGGTTACAGCAAATCATTATCACCGCATATGGCGGAAATATGTTGCATGGTGTGAGGCCGAAAAGGCCCCAACTGAGGAATTTCAACTAGGTCGATTTCTGCATTTCCTGCAAGCAGGAGTGAATATGGGCCTAAAACTGGGTTCCATTAAGGTACAGATCTCGGCTCTATCGATTTTCTTTCAGAAAGAACTAGCTTCAGTACCTGAAGTTCAGACATTTGTAAAGGGAGTGCTGCATATTCAGCCCCCATATGTGCCTCCTGTGGCACCTTGGGATCTCAACGTGGTGTTGAGTTTCTTAAAATCACATTGGTTTGAACCACTAAAAACCGTGGATCTGAAATATCTCACGTGGAAGGTGGTCATGTTATTGGCCTTGGCTTCTGCCAGGCGAGTATCAGAATTGGCGGCTTTGTCTTATAAAAGCCCTTATCTGATTTTCCATATGGATAGGGCAGAATTGAGGACTCGTCCCCAGTTTCTCCCTAAGGTGGTGTCAGCGTTTCATTTGAACCAGCCTATTGTGGTGCCTGCGGCCACTAGGGACTTGGAGGACTCCAAGTTGTTAGACGTGGTCAGGGCCCTGAAAATATATGTTTCCAGGACGGCTGGAGTCAGAAAATCTGACTCGCTATTTATCCTGTATGCACCCAACAAGCTGGGTGCTCCTGCTTTTAAGCAGACTATTGCTCGTTGGATTTGTAGTACAATTCAGCTTGCACATTCTGTGTCAGGCCTGCCACAGCCAAAATCTGTAAAAGCCCATTCCACAAGGAAGGTGGGCTCATCTTGGGCGGCTGCCCGAGGGGTCTCGGCTTTACAACTTTGCCGAGCAGCTACTTGGTCAGGGGCAAACACGTTTGCTAAATTCTACAAATTTGATACCCTGGCTGAGGAGGACCTGGAGTTCTCTCATTCGGTGCTGCAGAGTCATCCGCACTCTCCCGCCCGTTTGGGAGCTTTGGTATAATCCCCATGGTCCTTACGGAGTTCCCAGCATCCACTAGGACGTCAGAGAAAATAAGAATTTACTTACCGATAATTCTATTTCTCGTAGTCCGTAGTGGATGCTGGGCGCCCATCCCAAGTGCGGATTGTCTGCAATACTTGTACATAGTTATTGTTACAAAAATCGGGTTATTATTGTTGTGAGCCATCTTTTCAGAGGCTCCTCTGTTATCATGCTGTTAACCGGGTTCAGATCACAGGTTGTACGGTGTGATTGGTGTGGCTGGTATGAGTCTTACCCGGGATTCAAAATCCTTCCTTATTGTGTACGCTCGTCCGGGCACAGTATCCTAACTGATGCTTGGAGGAGGGTCATGGTGGGAGGAGCCAGTGCACACCAGGTAGTCTGAAATCTTTCTAGAGTGCCCAGCCTCCTTCGGAGCCCGCTATTCCCCATGGTCCTTACGGAGTTCCCAGCATCCACTACGGACTACGAGAAATAGAATTATCGGTAAGTAAATTCTTATTTTTAAGGTAAAAATGTTTGGATTTCGTTCAGAACCCCTGGGACACCCCCCTTAATGACTTAAGCACATTAAAGTTTTTGATTATTTTTAATTGGTGTGCAATTACATGTCAGTTTTGGGGTGAAAAATTGCTAAGTGATGGAAATTGAGGTTCAAGGTATGGTACAGGTATATTGGGGTGTTTTTAGGCCTGCACGGTGGGAGTAATCGGTCTGTTTTCCACTTTTTTCTTAAAGGTACCCTAAAATAACCCAAATAAATACTTATACCCATTTTCATGTACTCCTAATTTAATGAAAACATTTATTTTGCACAAAAAAAGCTTGCTTTTTAACAATTTTCTTTCATTTACATTTTTTTTTAATGTAATAACCATTTCACTTAATTTAAGTCCCCCAAAACTCTTTGATGTGATCTCTAATACACCTCTCTTCTGTTATCCTATGTTAGTTTGGCATTTTTAGGGGTACAGGCTGATTTTCCAATTTTCACCTACACTTTTTACTGCAAGAATTTTTACGGGAAACACGTTTGGAATTGTATAGGCCGAAAAAAAGAGAGCATGAAAAGCCAACTGCTGCAAAAATATTCACGCAACTACTTGGATACCCCCCCCCCCCCCCCCCCCATAGTGTCCACCTGCATCATATGAGTTACCCCATAGTGGTGCTAGGAAAACTTGAGATGTGGTACAGGTACTACCATTACTCTGCTACAGTATGTGTGCCCTGCCAGGCGTTGCTGCAGTTCCCAGCGGAACATCGCAAAGACTTGAATTCATCAAGAGTGGTATTATTCACTTAGCATGAAGTACGGCTGCGCACATGGCTGTTAATTACCGTATCCCAACAAGGCAGATTTTATTGTGTCATTATTTGAAATACTTCCTTGAAAATTAAGATTGTACAAAAACCACTAACGATGTACATACTGTACATAGATTTTTCACTGTACGTGGCTAGAGTAAGTATATTATCTGATTTTCATGTTGTCCTCATTAGAGATATGTGTAACCGTATTTTATGCTCTTTTGAAACTCGGACCAATTCTAGAATTGTAGCAAAATGATGTCATAACGAACCTGATATAGTGAAATAAAAATGGTATTAATCTTAAACTGTTGCCAAAATGCTATTATTTGTAAGTTGACCTTATGCAGTAAGTATGGAGTACTCTGTTCAATTTGAGTGGGGGTGGAGGACAAATTAATGCAAGTAGTAGGCATTCCCTAATTTATGTTATATACTCCCTCTACACCTGTATTCTTTTAATTAATTAATTGAGAATCTTGAAGAGTTTAGAAATGATACATTGTGTGTTATTTTGGAAAGGTATAATGTGCACAGCTCTAAATTTGAATAATCTATCAAAGTAATGGAGTATAATAGAGCAGGAGTTGTTCAGAGCGCACTTTCTGTGTGTATACAGGTGCATAGCTGCTATCCACAAATTGGTCCCAATGTGTGGAGCCCTGAGATGCTTCTCAGGAGACCATTGTAACTTCAGCACAATGATTTAAAAGAAGTTATATTTAGGCATGCTGCTACACTTCATGATACTGAAATAACCTCTGGAAAAAAACAAGCCTGGCTTTTCCAGTGTTACTGAATACACTGATTTAAGATTAACTGTCCATTATTTGGGTCTTAAAGGCATACAAGGGATCTAAACTGTATTTGTAAGGCAATCACATTAAGTGCTATGGATGTTTTAGGTTATCATTTTGTGGTTGCATGTAATGACAGTGAATATAGTACCTAATTCGGACCTGGTCTCTGAGACCCTATGGCTTGTGCGAAAGCATCTCACTGGTGCGATCGCCTTCCCCTGATTGACAGGCAGAAGCGGTCGTGGGCGTGTTTGCGGCGTTTGTGGGCGTGTCAGCGGTGTTGGGGAGGGGCAGTCCGGGTAACGCAGACGTGTCCGCACCGTTCCTGGGGTGGGCCGCAGCGACTATGTGGTGTTGCACGCAGCCACTGAGCCCCAAACATGTAGGCAGGGAGCTACTCGCCAGATGCGAAAGCATCGCCGTCGTACGATTCTTTCGCACCTCTGCGGGCGGATGAGGGGCAAGGGCCTGGCATGCGGGATGGACTAGCCCTGTGCTGGGCATCCCCCCGCATGCCCCAGATTGTGATCGTAGATGTGCGTTTTTTTTCCGCACATCTACGATCAGCTCTGAATTAGGCCCATAGCTGCATGCCGTAGTTGTGTATGTACAGAACTAGGCTCTGTGACCATTATGCTGTAGTTGTGTATGTACAGAACTAGGCTCTGTGACCATTTATTTACAGTCCTTACTCACAAGCCAAAAAGTCCAGTTAAAGAAATAGTGTCCAGATCTTTTATCCAGCTGCCCAGCCTTCTAAAGTGTCGCAGGCTGGTAATCTCTCTGGGAGCACAGATTAGTAAGTGGAGTAATGGATGGTACACCCTGACAATGTGCAGCGTGAAGGCACTTTTTTCTTTTTTTTTTTTTTTTATGTCTGCTGCGGGATGTAATGGAGTCCGAGATCGCCAGAGATGCGGGATGCCGACCAATCTCATACTTTATTTTAAAGGGGCAATCACTTACAAGGCAAAACCAGATTCTACCTTGGCAAACAAACAAATCTAGAAAAGACAGTGTTGTGGACAAAAACTAGCATATCGGGTGATAACTTATGGTACATCGGTAAACAATAGTATGCCTAGCTTCCAAGTCTACATGTAATGAATTGATGGGATTGTTGAATAGAAGACTCCCATTGTAATCATTTCCCAACATACTTACATTTGGGTTGCTAACAGTCTGAATTCTGGCACCGGCATTGTGAGCGGTCTCAGAGTTCCGGCGCCGGTCTCCTGAGCAGTGTCAGGACTACGACTGCCAGCATCACGAACGCTGGTTTGCTGAATGCACCCCCTATAAACACATGCAGTTGTTACAGAGCGTGCCTTGAATGATATAATAAGGATCTACCAATATCTGTCTGAGAGATATTGCTTTAGTTCATGGTAATTTGCCCAGTTGTATGACAGTTTAATTTCCGTCTGTGTATGTGTTCATGTGATCCTTATGAAAAGAGCAGTATGACAGCTTCAACTCTTCATCCTGAATGCAGCAACTCCAAATACAGTTCTCTATGCTCAATTAGTCTTTCAGATTTTGCTGCATATTGGTAGAAAGAGTATAAATAAAGCTGACATACAAGTAGTATTTTTCTTTTCACCGTAACCCTTTCTGGAAGATTGGAGTAGAGGGAGGAATGAAAAGGTAGAGTGCGATAAGCGTAACATGAAGTCGGAACACAGCCAAAATACATCTTTCTGTGTTTATAGAAGTATGCTGCTGTATCGCAACCACTTGTTTAGTGTGAGCGTTGGTTGCTTGGCGGAATTCTTGTAAATTTGAATAAGGGTAGATCTTCTCCTTCAACCACTATGTAATCAGTATTCATTAAGTTTTCTTGAGTAAATTGGCATTTCTTAAACCATTCCATGTCAAGGGCAGCAAAAACAGTATTAATCATTTTAATGACCACCAGGCTTTGTTTGACAGCCTAAATTTGCATGCCATAAATTAAAAATAAATACCTGTCCAATTCTTGGAACACAATGTGAATGCTTGGAATGGAGGTGTGACTTAAGAGCACAAAAATCTAACCACGTCTATACATACAGGTACTGAAGAATGCCTTTAAATATGTAGGCAATAACCTGGTTTTATTACGTCTTCTGTGGTGCATTCACCACAGGTATATGCTCAAAGCTTCTATGCAGTGTTTTGCACTATTAACTTTTCTGTGCTGAGTTAGTGTTTGTATAATGTCAGAAAAAAGTTTATTTACAGGTTGCATGTTTAGCCCAATCTCCCTACCACTCCCAGCCCCCCCCCCCCCCCAAAAAAAAAAATAATAATAATAATAATAATAATAATAATAGTATTTGTGTTCTAATGCAGTCCTACTTTTTCTTTCTCTTTTCCCTTTTCCGCCTACTTTTTTTTTTTATTGCTTATATTGGTACCTTTTTGATCTGACTGCTTAATCCAGACAAATGTACATCCCTGTATGCTTTTCTTTTCTGTTTTTAGAACTATAACTTGTACATTTCTTGGCAGGGAGGTAGTGTTTACAAATGTATGCTTTTGTAAATGTGATGGTTGGTTGATTTTATACGGTTGTGCATATTTTATAAAACCTTGTCAAACTCTTCTCAGAAAATCTATTGCATAGTTGCACAGCTGACTTCAGCAGGTAATAGGCTTCATTCAGATAAGGAAAAAGCTAGGACTTCCAATGGAACATCATTCATTGAGTTCATGGTTACCCAGCAATCTGCAGTCTCAAGAAACATTCCTAGGTCTTGAAGAATTCTCCTTGGAATTAATGTTGGCCTAATAACTTGTTTTTATTGCTGGATGCAGCTTCCAATGTATGTTGTTGTTATTTATTTTATAAAGTATATATATTACATAGGAGTGTAATAGGTATTTAGCACACAATATAATTGAAAGAGAAACACCAACAGCAGATCTTTAACAGTAGAGCATACCTAAATGGCAAGTATATAAATCAAAATGTACAGAAATAGTCAAATTGTAGCAACAATATCCAATTGCTTATGTAACATAACTAATTGCGTATTTAGCAACACTATATATACTATGGTGGCCAATCCCGGGATCGGCGGGATCCCGGGATTTAGGGCCAAAAACGTCCGGGATTCAAAGCTCCAATCCCGGGGATTGAGGGATCAGCGTTGAGCGTCCACAGGACACTGGAACGCTGCCCGGCTTCCTCATCCGGTTCCACAGCGTAGCATGAGAGGTCACGCTGCGCTGTCACACACCGCTGGGACCCGCCAGAGGATGTTCCCCACCCGCCCGCCCGCGGTATATGGTGAATTATGTGGGCGGGGTGTGGTGAGGGGGCGGCCACATAGTTGAAGCTAATCCCGGGAATCCCGGGATTGAAAAAAATGGCCTGGGATTGGCTTCCCTAATATATACCATCACAAGGCACAAACACACTAAAAATAATACTCCTTATCATTGGGCAATGTAGAAGACAATAATTACAGCAAAATACACTATACAATAATTTAAAGTGACATGCACCAGACCACAAATGTGACCTGGTAGCTCACACTATATATGAATCCAATCTATTCAATACCAAGGCTAGTGATCATACCAGTAATAGTTATACGAAACAGTGGAGCCCAATTGCCTTCTTTAACCCCCATGTGGCCACAGTCTCCAATGTGTAAATCCCAGATGCCTCGTCACCTCCGCTGATAGAAGAAGGGATATAATCAATGATCATATATCTAAGAGTAGACATACCATGGAAATGGCGTGCCATAGGTTGGTCGCTACCACCATTTCTCTGTCGTCCTAGTGGATGCTGGGTACTCCGTAAGGACCATGGGGAATAGCGGGCTCTGCAGGAGACTTGGCACTCTAAAAGAAAGATTAGGTACTATCTGGTGTGCACTGGCTCCTCCCTCTATGCCCCTCCTCCAGACCTCAGTTAGAATCTGTGCCCGGCCCGAGCTGGTTGCACACTAGGGGCTCTCCTGAGCTCCTAATAAAGAAAGTATTTGTTAGGTTTTTTTTTTTCAGTGAGATCTGCTGGCAACAGACTCACTGCTACGAGGGACTAAGGGGAGAAGAAGCAAACCTACCTGCTTGCAGCTAGCTTGGGCTTCTTAGGCTACTGGACACCATTAGCTCCAGAGGGATCGAACACAGGCCCAGCCTCGGTCGTCTGGTCCCGGAGCCGCGCCGCCGTCCCCCTTACAGAGCCAGAAGCAAGAAGAGCATCCTGGAAATCGGCGGCTGAAGACTTCGGTCTTCATTAAGGTAGCGCACAGCACTGCAGCTGTGCGCCATTGCTCCCTATGCACACCACATACTTCGGTCACTGATGGGTGCAGGGCGCTGGGGGGGGGGGCACCCTGGGCTGCAATTAGAGTACCTTAACTTTGGCAAACAACACATAATATAGCCTAATAAGCTATATATGTGTAAAAATCCCCTGCCATAATACAATTATAAGAGCGGGAGAAGTCCGCTGAAAAAGGGGCGGGGCTATCTCCCTCAGCACACTGGCGCCATTTTCTCTTCACAGTGCAGCTGGAAGACAGCTCCCCAGGCTCTCCCCTGCAGTTTCCAGGCTCAAAGGGTTAAAAAAAGAGGTGGGGGCACAAAATTTAGGCGAAAACTGTATATAAAAAGCAGCTATAAGGATAAATCACTTTCTGTTAGTGTTAATCCCTGATTAAATAGCGCTGTGGTGTGTGCTGGCATACTCTCTCTCTGTCTCCCCAAAGGACTTTGTGGGGTCCTGTCCTCCGTCAGAGCATTCCCTGTGTGTGTCGGTACGGCTGTGTCGACATGTTTGATAAGGAGGCTTATGTGGTGGCTGAGCAGGTGCCGATAAATGTGATGTCACGCCTTGCGGGGTCGACACCAGAGTGGGTGGATATGTGGAAGGTATTAACCGACAGTGTCAACTCCTTACATAAAAGGCTGGATGACGTAACAGCCGTGGGACAGCCGGCTTCTCAGCCCGCGCCTGCCCAGTCATCTCAAAGGCCATCAGGGGCTCAAAAACGCCCGCTACCTCAGATGGCAGACACAGATGTCGACACGGAGTCTGACTCCAGTGTCGACGACGATGAGACATGTACACAATCCACTAGGGGCATCCGTTGCATGATTACGGCAATGAAAAATATGTTACACATTTCTGACATTAACCCAAGTACCACCAAAAAGGGTATTATGTTTGGGGAGAAAAAGCAGCCAGTGTTCTTTCCCCCATCAGATGAGTTGAATGAAGTGTGGGCTTCCCCCGATAAGAAAGTGGTAATTTCTAAAAAGTTACTGATGGCGTACCCTTTCCCGCCAGAGGATAGGTCACGTTGGGAGATATCCCCTAGGGTGGATAAGGCGCTCACACGCTTGTCAAAAAAGGTGGCACTGCCGTCTCAGGATACGGCCGCCTTGAAGGAGCCTGCTGATAGAAAGCAGGAGGCAATCCTGAAGTCTGTATATACACACTCAGGTGCTATACTGAGACCCGCAATTGCCTCAGCATGGAGGTGTAGTACTGCTGCAGCGTGGTCTGATACCCTGTCAGATAATATTGATACCCTCGACAGGGTTACTATTTTGCTAACCATAGAGCATATTAAAGACGTCATCTTATATATGAGAGATGCACAGAGGGATATTTGCCGGCTGGCATCCAGAATTAATGCAATGTCCATTTCTGCCAGGAGGGTATTATGGACCCGGCAGTGGACAGGTGATGCTGATTCTAAAAGGCACATAGAGGTTCTGCCTTATAAGGGTGAGGAATTGTTTGGGGATGGTCTCTCGGACCTTGTATCCACAGCAACAGCTGGGAAGTCGACGTTTTTACCTCAGATTCCCTCACAGCCTAAGAAAGCACCGTATTATCAGGTACAGTCCTTTCGGCCTCAGAAAAGCAAGTGGGTCAAAGGCGCTTCCTTTCTGACCAGAGACAAGGGAAGAGGGAAAAAGCTGCACCAGACAGCCAGTTCCCAGGATCAAAAATCTTTCCCCGGTTCCTCTAAGTCCACCGCATGACGCTGGTGCTCCACAGGCGGAGCCAGGTGCGGTGGGGGCGCGTCTCCGGAACTTCAGCGACCAGTGGGCTCGCTCACAGGTGGATCCCTGGGTTCTACAAGTAGTATCACAGGGATACAAGCTGGAGTTCGAGGCGACTCCCCCTCGCCGTTACCTCAAATCTGCCTTGCCAACTACTCCCCAGGACAGGGAGGTAGTACTGGCGGAAATTCACAAGCTGTACCTCCAGCAGGTGATAATAAAAGTTCCCCTCCTTCAACAGGGACGAGGTTACTATTCCACAATGTTTGTGGTACCGAAACCAGACGGTTCGGTGAGACCCATTCTAAATTTGAAATCCTTGAACACTTATATAAGGAAGTTCGAGTTCAAAATGGAATCGCTCAGGGTGGTTATTGCAAGCCTGGAAGAGGGGGATTACATGGTATCACTGGACATCATGGATGCTTACCTATCTTTCCCCATTTACCCACCTCACCAGGAGTACCTCAAGGTTGTGGTACAGAACTGCCATTACCAATTCCAGACGTTGCCGTTTGGTCTATCCACGGCACCGAGGGTGTGTTCCAAGGTAATGGCCAAAAATGATGATATTCCTTCGAAAGAAGGGAGTTATAATTATCCCGTACTTGGACGATCTCCTTATAAAGGCGAGGTCCAAGGAGCAGTCGTTGATCGGAGTAGCACTATCTCAGGAAGTGCTACAACAGCATGGCTGGATTCTGAATATCCCAAAGTCGCAGCTGGTTCCTACGACGCGTCTGCTGATATTGGGCATGTTTCTGGACACAGAACAGAAGAAGGTGTTTCTCCCGGAGGAGAAGGCCAAGGAGTTGTCATCTCGGGTCAGAGACCTCCTAAAACCAAAACAGGTGTCGGTGCATCATTGCACGCGAGTCCTGGAAAAGGTGGTAGCTTCTTACGAAGCAATTCCCTTTGGCAGGTTCCATGCAAGGAACTTTCAGTGGGACCTGTTAGACAAGTGAGGATCGCATCTTCAGATGCTTCAGCTGATCACCCTTTCCCCGGGGCCAGGGTGTCTTTGCTGTGGTGGCTGCAGAGTGCTCATCTTCTCGAGGGCCCCAGATTCGGCATTCAGGACTGGGTCCTGGTGACCGCGGATGCAAGCCTCCGAGGTTGGGGAGAAGTCACTCAGGGAACAAATTTCCAAGGACAATGGTCGAGTCAGGAGACTTCCCTACACATAAATATTCTGGACCAAAGGGCCAGTTACAATGCCCTAGGGCAAGCAGAACCCATGCTTCAAAACCAGCCGGTGCTGATTCAGTCAGACAACACCACGGCTATCGCCCATGTAAACCGACAAGGCGGCACAAGAAGCAGGATGGCGTTGGCAGAAGCCACAAGGATTCTCTGATGGGCGGAGTATCACGTGCTAACACTGTCAGCAGTGTTCATTCCGGGTGTGGAAAACTAGGAAGCAGACTTCCTCAGCAGGCACGACCTCCACCCGGGAGAGTGGGGACTTCATCCAGAAGTCTTCACGCAGTATGTGAACCGTTGGGAACGGCCACAGGTGGACATGCTGGCGTCCCGCCTCAACAAAAAGCTACAAAAGTATTGCGCCAGGTCAAGAGACCCTCAGGCGATAGCTGTGGACGCACTAGTGACACCGTGGGTGTACCAGTAGGTTTATGTGTTCCCTCCTCTTCCTCTCATACCCAAGGTACGGAGGATAATACTTAAGAGAGGAGTAAGAACTATACTCGTAGTTCCGGATTGGCCAAGAAGAACTTGGTACCCAGAGCTACAAGAAATGATCTCGGAGGACCCATGGCCTCTGTGTCTCAGACGGACCTGTTACTGCAGGGGCCCTGTCTGTTCCAAGACTTACCGCGGCTGCGTTTGACGGCTTGGCGGTTGAACGCAGGATCCTAACGGAAAAGGGCGTTCCAGATGAAGTGATTCCTACGCTGTTAAAGGCTAGGAAAGACGCTGCCTGAAGTTCAGACATTGTTGCTGCATATTCAGCCCCCTTTTGTGCCTCCAGTGGCACCTTGGGATCTCAACGTAGTGTTGGTTTTCCTAAAATCGCATTGTTTTGAGCCACTTCAGAATGTGGAGTTGAAATATCTCACGTGGAACGTGGTCATATATATATTTGGCCTTGGCTTCGGCTAGGCGTGTGTCAGAATTAGCGGCTTTGTCATGTAAAAGCCCTTATCTGATCTTCCATAGGGACAGGGCAGAATTGAGGATTCGTTCCCAATTTCTCCCTAAGGTGGTATCAGCGTTTCATTTGAACCAGCGTTTCATTTGAACCAACCTATTGTGGTGCCTGCGGCTACTCGGGACTTGGAGGCCTCCAAGTTGCTGGATGTAGTCCGGGCCCTGAAAATTTATGTTTCCAGGACGGCTAGAGTCGAAAATACTGACTCGCTGTTATCCTGCATGCACCTAACAAGCTGGGTGCTCCTGCTTCTAAGCAGACTATTGCTCGCTGGATCTGTGGCGCGATTCAACTTGCACATTCTGCGGCTGGACTGCCGCATCCTAAATCCGTAAAACCCCATTCCACGAGGAAGGAGGCTCTTCTTGGGCACCTGCCCAAGGGGTCTCGGCATTACAACTTTGCTGAGCGCTACCTGGTCGGGGTCAAACACGTTTGCAAAATTATACAAGTTTGATACCCTGGCTGAGGAGGACCTTGAGTTTGCTCATTCGGTGCTGCAGAGTCATCCGCACTCTCCCGCCCGTTTGGGAGCTTTGGTATAATCCCCATGGTCCTTACGGAGTACCCAGCATCCACTAGGACGTCAGAGAAAATAAGAATTTACTCACCGGTAATTCTATTTCTCGTAGTCCGTAGTGGATGCTGGGAGCCCGTCCCAAGTGCGGACTTTCTGCAATACATGTATATAGTTATTGCGTAACTAAAGGGTTTTGTTATGAGCCATTTGTTAATGAGGCTCATTATTGTTTCATACTGTTAACTGGGTATAGTTATCACAAGTTATACGGTGTGATTGGTGTGGCTGGTATGAGTCTTACCCTGGATTCCAAATCCTTTCCTAGTAATGTCAGCTCTTCCGGGCACAGTTTCCCTAACTGAGGTCTGGAGGAGGGGCATAGAGGGAGGAGCCAGTGCACACCAGATATAGTACCTAATTTTTCTTTTAGAGTGCCCAGTCTCCTGCGGAGCCCGCTATTCCCCATGGTCCTTACGGAGTACCCAGCATCCACTACGGACTACGAGAAATAGAATTACCGGTGAGTAAATTCTTATTTTTGCAACGCAGAGCTAATCAATACACGGTGCATGGGCATCCATTGTTTAACAGCCCTATCTGTTTTCCCTGTACGTATCTATTACCGCAGAGACAGGTAATCATATAGACAACAAATTGGTAATAACTTACTCTGTGCCTAATTAAGTAACTGTTACCACTAGAGGGATGGCAGAAACTAGCACCAGCAATCATGTACCTATATCTGGGTATGAGTAGAATCGCTCATTAATGTCAGTTTTTTTTTATGTCCATTTTGACAACTCAATCCCTATTTTTCCCACGGGAGTAGCAGGGCATAATATTAGTGGTGGCCAAATTGAGGTCACTATAAGATTTCAACATACAGCAGGCCACAGTTGTTTAGCAACTGTCCTGATATTATCACTGACAACATTATAGTGTTTTATCCTTGGCATGCGATTAGGACCATCATTTTTGCCCTTCCGTTTAAGCAGTTGTTCCCTAGTTATTGACATCGCCAAAGCTTTAGCTTGTTATCACCCAAGTGGCGCCGTTCGTATTATATATTGGTCTTAGCTGAGTGCCACCTGGATGATGATGATTCTAGTTATAATGTTCGATATAGATAGTTCTCCGTACCAAATACTATTTATCTTATGGTAAATTCGGCAGCTCCCCACAGTTTGGTTCTCTGCCTGAAAAGACCTATTGGTATAGAAAGATGGTTTCTTTGGGGGTGCCTATTGGTATAACTTTCTCCAAGTTAATTCCTTTCACATTTGTCAAAAAGATCTTAAATTAATTTGATACCATGGTAAGTGATTTCTTGAGTACAACCAAAATCAATAGTTATACAATTTATGTATTTATTTATTTATTAGCAGTTTCTTATATAGCGCAGCATATTCCGTTGCGCTTTACAATTAGAACAACAGTTATAGAACAAAACTGGGCAAAGACAGACAGACATAGAGGTAGGAAGGCCCTGCTCGCAAGCTTACAATCTATAGGGAAATAGGCATTGATACACAAGGATAGATGCTACCTGTTACATAATGGTTCCTCAGATTGCTAGGTTCTTAATGGGTTGTATGATATGATCACCCAGCAATGTTGGAAGGCAAAATGTCAGGTTATGTGGACTGTACAGAGGGGATGTAACTGGATAGGGAAGCATTGAAAGTTGTGTGTGGGTCTGAAATTAGGTAGGCTTGTCTGAAGAGGTGAGTTTTCAGGGAACGTTTAAAGGTTTGGAGACTAGAAGAGAGTCTTATTGTGCGTGGGAGTGCATTCCACAGAGTGGGTGAAGCCCGGGTAAAGTCCTGTAATTTTGAGTGGGAACAGGTAATACATGTGGATGAGAGACGCAGATCTTGTGCAGAGCGGAGAGCTCTGGTAGGGAGATATTTTGAGATGAGTGAGGAGATGTATGATGGTGCAGTTTGGTTAATAACCTTGTATGCAAGTAAAAGTATTTTATATTTGACACGGTAGAATACCGGTAACCAATGGAGGGACTGACGGAGCGGATCTGCAGATGAAGAACGTCTGGCGAGGAAGATTAGCCTCACAGCTGCATTTAAAATGGATTGAAGTGGTGAGAGCCTATGTTTGGGAAGACCAGTAAGGAGACGATTACAATAATCAATGTGGGAGATGATGAGTGCATGGATTAGAGTTTTTGCAGTGTCTTGTGTAAGATAAAGGCGTATTTTGGATATGTTTTTAAGGTGCATGTAACATGATTTAGAGACAGATTGAATGTGTGGAACAAAGGACAGTTCAAAGTCAAGAGTGACACTTAGGCAACGAGCTTGTGGGGTAGGGTGGATAGTTGCATTGTCAACAGTTATGGAGATATCAGGTTGGTAACTACTCTTAGCTGGTGGGAAAATAATTAATTCTGTTTTGGAAATTTTGAGTTTGAGGTGGCGAGATGACATCAAAGATGAAATGGCAGACAGGCATCCAGTGACACGAGCCAATACAATATAAACTTATTTATTAAAAACATGTAGAGATACATATAAAGTATTCATAAAATATTACTTCAAAAGCACAGTCTCTGTATTAAAAATCAGTTGTATCCTTTCATTTCTGGATCTGAGTAATCAAATATATATATTGATAAAAACTCCCCGTGTGACGTTGAAACGTTGAATTCACCATGTTTTGATTAGTTCAAATATTCAGGATATGTTGATTAATCTGTTGAGTGCTGCCTGATTCCTGCTGTTTTTAGGGGAACATATCAGGCAAAATTTGTAGGCTTTTACTGCATACTGTATCTGATTCGTGTTTTACAAAAACTAACATTTGTACTTAATAAACTTTAATATAACACAAAATACCAAAACGTAAAATAAATAAATAATAATAATCCATTTTGTTAACTCATCCTGTGTAATGTGGATGCATTTTATTTACTTGGGTTTCTTGCAGTTATATCTGAATGCCATGTAGAATATAAGTGACCCTTCAGCCCCCACCCTCTTTTGGTCTTCCCACCATTCAGCGTTCCCCTTTTGGCATTCCACAGTTTAGAAACAAGAATATACATAAAGTGCGTAGTTCTGGCACAGTATAACTGGATATACAGTATGACCTATGTTTGTTATCCCTTTACTTGGCAGATCTAGCTAATTTAATACTGGCATGAATTTCTGGGTCTGCATGGTAATAACTGTCAAGGATTTATTATTTCTTTCCTGGGGTGTAGTATGGTATGTCGGCGGCCGGGATACCGACCGCTGGCATACCAACAGTTGGGCAAGCGCAAATGAGCCCCTTGTGGGCTCGCTGCGCTTTCCATGCTGTGCTCGCCACGCTGTGGGCACGGTGGTGCGCTACGCACGCCATGCTATATATTCTCCCTCCAGGGGGGTTGTTGACCCCCAAGAGGGAGAATAGTTGTCAGTATGCCGGGTGTCAGGATTCTGGCACCGGTATACAGAGTGGTGGGATCCCAACAGCCGGCATACTGAATACCACCTCCTTTATCTGCATGTTTCTCTAACGTCCTAAGTGGATGCTGGGGACTCCGTAAGGACCATGGGGAATAGCGGCTCCGCAGGAGACTGGGCACAAAAGTAAAAGCTTTAGGACTACCTGGTGTGCACTGGCTCCTCCCCCTATGACCCTCCTCCAAGCCTCAGTTAGATTTTTGTGCCCGAACGAGAAGGGTGCACACTAGGTGGCTCTCCTGAGCTGCTTAGTGAAAAGTTTAGTTTTAGGTTTTTTATTTTCAGTGAGACCTGCTGGCAACAGGCTCACTGCACCGAGGGACTAAGGGGAGAAGAAGCGAACTCACCTGCGTGCAGAGTGGATTGGGCTTCTTAGGCTACTGGACATTAGCTCCAGAGGGACGATCACAGGCCCAGCCATGGATGGGTCCCAGAGCCGCGCCGCCGGCCCCCTTACAGAGCCAGAAGACTGAAGAGGTCCGGGAAATCGGCGGCAGAAGACGTCCTGTCTTCAATAAGGTAGCGCACAGCACCGCAGCTGTGCGCCATTGCTCTCAGCACACTTCACACTCCGGTCACTGAGGGTGCAGGGCGCTGGGGGGGGGCGCCCTGAGACGCAATAAAAACACCTTAGATGGCTAAAAATACATCACATATAGCTTCTGGGCTATATGGATGCATTTAACCCCTGCCAGTTTTTCCTTAAAAAAGCGGGAGAAAGGCCGCCGAGAAGGGGGCGGAGCCTATCTCCTCAACACACAAGCGCCATTTTCCCTCACAGCTCCGTTGGAGGGAAGCTCCCTGACTCTCCCCTGCAGTCCTGCACTACAGAAACAGGGTAAAACAAGAGAGGGGGGGCACTAAATTTGGCAGATTAATAATACAGCAGCTATATAAGGGAAAAACACTTATATAAGGTTATCCCTGTATATATATAGCGCTCTGGTGTGTGCTGGCAAACTCTCCCTCTGTCTCCCCAAAGGGCTAGTGGGGTCCTGTCCTCTATCAGAGCATTCCCTGTGTGTGTGCTGTGTGTCGGTACGTTGTGTCGACATGTATGAGGAGGAAAATGGTATGGAGGCGGAGCAATTGCCTGTAATAGTGATGTCACCCCCTAGGGAGTCGACACCTGACTGGATGGTCGTATGGAAGGAATTACGTGATAGCGTCAGCACTTTACAAAAGACTGTTGACGACATGAGACAGCCGGAAAAACAGTTAATACCTGTCCAGGCGTCTCAAACACCGTCAGGGGCTCTAAAGCGCCCGTTACCTCAGATGGTCGACCCAGACACGGACACTGACTCCAGTGTCGACGGTGAGGAAACAAACGTATTTTCCAGTAGGGCCACACGTTACATGATCACGGCAATGAAGGAGGTTTTGAACATTTCTGATACTACAAGTACCACAAAAAAGGGTATTATGTGGGGTGTGAAAAAACTACCCGTAGTTTTTCCTGAATCAGATGAATTAAATGAGGTGTGTGATGAAGCGTGGGTTTCCCCCGATAAAAAACTGCTAATTTCTAAAAAATTATTGGCATTATACCCTTTCCCGCCAGAGGTTAGGGCGCGTTGGGAAACACCCCCTAGGGTAGATAAGGCGCTCACACGCTTATCAAAACAAGTGGCATTACCGTCTCCGGATACGGCCGCCCTCAAGGAGCCAGCTGATAGAAAGCTGGAAAATATCCTAAAAAGTATATACACACATACTGGTGTTATACTGAGACCAGCAATCGCCTCAGCCTGGATGTGCAGTGCTGGGGTGGCTTGGTCGGATTCCCTGACTGAAAATATTGATACCCTGGACAGGGACAGTATATTATTGACTATAGAGCATTTAAAGGATGCATTTCTATATATGCGAGATGCACAGAGGGATATTTGCACTCTGGCATCAAGAGTAAGTGCGCTGTCCATTTCTGCCAGAAGAGGGTTATGGACGCGACAGTGGTCAGGTGATGCGGATTCCAAACGGCATATGGAAGTATTGCCGTATAAAGGGGAGGAGTTATTTGGGGTCGGTCTATCGGACCTGGTGGCCACGGCAACGGCTGGGAAATCCACCTTTTTACCCCAGGTCACCTCTCAGCAGAAAAAGACACCGTCTTTTCAGGCTCAATCCTTTCGTCCCCATAAGGGCAAGCGGGCAAAAGGCCACTCATATCTGCCCCGGGGCAGAGGAAGGGGAAAAAGACTACAGCAGGCAGCCTCTTCCCAGGAACAGAAGCCCTCCCCCGCTTCTGCCAAGTCCTCAGCATGACGCTGGGGCCTTACAAGCGGACTCAGGTACGGTGGGGGGTCGTCTCAAGAATTTCAGCGCGCAGTGGGCTCACTCGCAAGTGGACCCCTGGATCCTGCAGGTAGTATCTCAGGGGTACAAATTGGAATTCGAGACGTCTCCCCCTCGCCGGTTCCTGAAGTCTGCTTTACCAACGTCTCCCCCCGACAGGGAGGCGGTATTGGAAGCCATTCACAAGCTGTATTCCCAGCAGGTGATAATCAAGGTACCCCTCCTACAACAGGGAAAGGGGTATTATTCCACGCTGTTTGTGGTACCGAAGCCGGACGGCTCGGTGAGACCTATTTTAAATCTGAAATCCTTGAACACTTACATACAAAGGTTCAAATTCAAGATGGAGTCACTCAGAGCAGTGATAGCGAACCTGGAAGAAGGGGACTATATGGTGTCTCTGGACATCAAGGATGCTTACCTCCATGTCCCAATTTGCCCTTCTCACCAAGGGTACCTCAGGTTTGTGGTACAGAACTGTCACTATCAGTTTCAGACGCTGCCGTTTGGATTGTCCACGGCACCCCGGGTCTTTACCAAGGTAATGGCCGAAATGATGATTCTTCTTCAAAGAAAAGGCGTCTTAATTATCCCTTACTTGGACGATCTCCTGATAAGGGCAAGGTCCAAGGAACAGTTAGAGGTCGGAGTAGCACTATCTCAAGTAGTGCTACGACAGCACGGGTGGATTCTAAATATTCCAAAATCGCAGCTGATTCCGACGACACGTCTGCTGTTCCTAGGGATGATTCTGGACACAGTCCAGAAAAAGGTGTTTCTCCCGGAGGAGAAAGCCAGGGAGTTATCCGAGCTAGTCAGGAACCTCCTAAAACCAGGCCAAGTGTCAGTGCATCAATGCACAAGGGTCCTGGGAAAAATGGTGGCTTCTTACGAAGCGATTCCTGTCGGCAGATTCCACGCAAGAACTTTTCAGTGGGATCTGCTGGACAAATGGTCCGGATCGCATCTTCAGATGCATCAGCGGATAACCCTGTCCCCAAGGACAAGGGTGTCTCTCCTGTGGTGGTTGCAGAGTGCTCATCTTCTAGAGGGCCGCAGATTCGGCATTCAGGACTGGGTCCTGGTGACCACGGATGCCAGCCTGAGAGGCTGGGGAGCAGTCACACAGGGAAGAAATTTCCAGGGCTTGTGGTCAAGCCTGGAGACATCACTTCACATAAATATCCTGGAGCTAAGAGCCATCTACAATGCTCTGAGCCTAGCAAGACCTCTGCTTCAAGGTCAGCCGGTGCTGATCCAGTCGGACAACATCACGGCAGTCGCCCACGTAAACAGACAGGGCGGCACAAGAAGCAGGAGGGCAATGACAGAAGTTGCAAGGATTCTTTACTGGGCAGAAAATCATGTGATAGCACTGTCAGCAGTGTTCATTCCGGGTGTGGACAACTGGGAAGCAGACTTCCTCAGCAGACACGACCTCCACCCGGGGGAGTGGGGACTTCACCCAGAAGTCTTCCACATGATTGTGAACCATTGGGAAAAACCAAAGGTGGACATGATGGCGTCCCGCCTCAACAAAAAACTAGACAGATATTGCGCCAGGTCAAGGGACCCTCATGCAATAGCTGTGGACGCTCTGGTAACACCATGGGTTTTTACCAGTCAGTGTATGTGTTCCCTCCTCTGCCTCTCATACCCAAGGTACTGAGGATCATAAGAAGGAGAGGAGTAAGGACTATACTCGTGGCTCCGGATTGGCCAAGAAGGACTTGGTACCCGGAACTTCAAGAGATGCTCACAGAGGACCCGTGGCCTCTACCTCTAAGAAAGGACCTGCTCCAGCAGGGACCCTGTCTCTTCCAAGACTTACCGCGGCTGCGTTTGACGGCATGGCGGTTGAATGCCGGAATCCTGAAGGAAAAAGGCATTCCGGATGAAGTCATCCCTACCCTGATCAAAGCCAGGAAGGATGTAACCGTACAACATTATCACCGTATTTGGCGTAAATATGTTGCGTGGTGCGAGGCCAGGAAGGCCCCTACAGAGGAATTTCAACTGGGTCGTTTCCTGCATTTCCTACAAACAGGACTGTCTATGGGCCTAAAATTAGGGTCCATTAAGGTTCAGATTTCGGCCCTGTCGATTTTCTTCCAAAAAGAACTGGCTTCAGTTCCTGAAGTACAGACGTTTGTCAAGGGGGTACTGCATATACAACCTCCTTTTGTGCCTCCAGTGGCACCTTGGGATCTAAATGTAGTTTTGGGATTCCTAAAATCACATTGGTTTGAACCACTTTCCACTGTGGACTTAAAATATCTCACATGGAAGGTGGTAATGCTGTTAGCCCTGGCTTCAGCCAGGCGTGTCTCAGAATTGGCGGCTTTATCCTATAAAAGCCCTTACCTAATTTTTCATACGGACAGGGCAGAATTGAGGACTCGTCCTCAATTTCTCCCTAAGGTGGTTTCAGCATTTCACTTGAACCAGCCTATTGTGGTGCCTGCGGCTACTAGGGACTTGGAGGACTCCAAGTTGCTGGACGTAGTCAGGGCCCTGAAAATATATGTTTCCAGGACGGCTGGAGTCAGAAAATCTGACTCGCTATTTATCCTGTATGCACCCAACAAGCTGGGTGCTCCTGCTTCTAAGCAGACTATTGCTCGCTGGATTTGTAGTACAATTCAGCTTGCACATTCTGTGGCAGGCCTGCCACAGCCAAAATCTGTAAATGCCCATTCCACAAGGAAGGTGGGCTCATCTTGGGCGGCTGCCCGAGGGGTCTCGGCTTTACAACTTTGCCGAGCAGCTACTTGGTCAGGGGCAAACACGTTTGCTAAATTCTACAAATTTGATACCCTGGCTGAGGAGGACCTGGAGTTCTCTCATTCGGTGCTGCAGAGTCATCCGCACTCTCCCGCCCGTTTGGGAGCTTTGGTATAATCCCCATGGTCCTTACGGAGTCCCCAGCATCCACTTAGGAAGTTAGAGAAAATAAGAATTTACTTACCGATAATTCTATTTCTCATAGTCCGTAGTGGATGCTGGGCGCCCATCCCAAGTGCGGATTGTCTGCAATACTTGTACATAGTTATTGTTACAAAAATCGGGTTATTATTGTTGTGAGCCATCTTTTCAGAGGCTCCTCTGTTATCATGCTGTTAACTGGGTTCAGATCACAGGTTGTACGGTGTGATTGGTGTGGCTGGTATGAGTCTTACCCGGGATTCAATATCCTTCCTTATTGTGTACGCTCGTCCGGGCACAGTATCCTAACTGAGGCTTGGAGGAGGGTCATAGGGGGAGGAGCCAGTGCACACCAGGTAGTCCTAAAGCTTTTACTTTTGTGCCCAGTCTCCTGCGGAGCCGCTATTCCCCATGGTCCTTACGGAGTCCCCAGCATCCACTACGGACTATGAGAAATAGAATTATCGGTAAGTAAATTCTTATTTTTTCCTATGCGAAGCTTATTTAAAACCTATTCTTGCTCCAGTTTGCTGTCAAAAGACCGGCCAAAAAGGCATACCTATTCTTAAAAAAAATAAAATAAATAAATAAAACTTTTATAGGTTTAGGGAAACAGTGACATTATACAAAAAGAGAACTTGTGTTCATAATGTGGAGAAAACCTATCAGTCACCAGTTAGTTGATAAATGTGTCTATCAATAGCATGGGTCACTTCCTTCGGCTGCACCATTTCTAGATTATACAGTACAAGCTGAATACCCGTGCTTCGCTACGGAATTTTAAAGATTAATGCCAATCTTTGTCAGGCCGCACCTCTGGGCTTCTCCGGATTGATGCTGTTAAAATGCTGGTGCTGAGGAGAATGATCTGCCACCTTCTATGCCCCGTCCCGCCTCTGCTGCTGCCCTGCTCAGTGCTGTACATGCTGGGTGACAGGCCAAGCTCCTCCCGCTGTATGTTAAATATGTTAGCTTTGCAGGCTGACTCTATGTAAGAGGGTCTCCTTGCTTAGCTTTGACAATAAAGCATGCCTCTGCCCCTACCCGTGGGGTGCCTCTGCCCCTACCCGTGGGGTGCCTCTGCCCCTACCCGTGGGGTGCCTCTGCCCCTACCCGTGGGGTGCCTCTGCCCCTACCCGTGGGGTGCCTCTGCCCCTACCCGTGGGGTGCCTCTGCCCCTACCCGTGGGATGCCTCTGCCCCTACCCGTGGGGTGCCTCTGCCCCTACCCGTGGGGTGCCTCTTGCCCCTACCCGTGGGGTGCCTCTTGCCCCTACCCGTGGGGTGCCTCTTGCCCCTACCCGTGGGTGCCTCTGTGTAAATTTCTCCAGGCATTCCAGAGTTATGCCAAAAACTATGGATTTTTACAGATCTCCCCCTTCCCACCCCCACAGTATTTCTTTTCTGATTGTAAGGCATATGTGGACCAAGTTTGGTGTAAATTGCACCAGGCATTCCAGAGTTATGCTGGAACATATATAAATTTGCTTTCATTGACCTCTGTAAAGGTTTAAAGTGCCAGTTATAGAATTTGATATGTTACCTACAGCAACCAGTCAGATTCTAGTTATTATCTTCTAGTAGGTGCTAGATAAATAAGCAGAATTTGATTGGCTGCTATGGGCAACATCTCCACTTCTATAATCCTGCAGTTTAGTAATTATACCCATAAGAATCGTATCTTGAGATTCTAAAAAAGTCAAACTAGTGTTAACCATTGCCCTACTAACACAGTCCCATCTTTTGTTTTTGCAGCTCTAAATGGTAATAGTAATAATAGTTGCTTATTAGACAGATGCAACTATCCTTTTATCTAATCTGGAGATGGGGTGGGCGTGTGGCTTACTCTATTAAAAAACACTTTGTGGACATATCCTTTAATAACAAAGATAGAACGTACTTTAAGTACTAAATAGAAATGTGCAGTGAGGAGTGAGTGACGTACTTTGGTTTAATCTTCCTGTTTGGCATTGTCTCTGGATGGAAGTACTTTCCGATATAAACATCTCTTCCTCTGAAGAGTTGCCGCAGTCCAACGTTCAGTAGTCATTTGCTATCATGCAACAGTCCAATACACTAAAAGGTTAATGCTTAAAATCTAACACGAAGATACTGCACTAATGGATAGCTGGAGACCTTTTCCTTTATTCCTAAATATTAATAGAGTGCCGTCTGTTTTAGTTTGTGGGACCGAAGACACTGCAGGACATCTGAGTAGACCTGGCAGCTGCCTGCTAGTCTCTGACATTCTAAGTGGCTAAACACAATTTGTAACTTGCTTTTAGCTAATTGATGTGATAGAGACAGTAGGGGTTTAATGCAAGAAACACTCTGGTACTTTATATCCTGTCCCTGCAGCCAAATACCAAAGAAAGGTCTATATTAAAATTTAATTCTTCATGAAAAAATATCAAACCTTATCTTCTAATAGGTTTTTGCAAGCATCACAAGTTGTTCTAATGTTTAATTTTAGTGCCAATCCAATAGGTGCTATAGAATGTGTTTTAGATACTTACATCCCTCTGCATATTTGTCTATATAAAAATAACACCTGTTATACTTTGAGATATGATGACCTCTTGAATTACTGATTCTCTGCATTAGCCTTCCTTGTGCCTCACCATCTGAACTACTTCCCAGTTGTTCACAGGCTGTGTTTATGTTTACACAGTTAATGCAGTGGTACACACTGGAGCGTTCTCTGCCCGGTGTGTAGTTCCTGGCCAATTCGGAACAACATATCAGTGTGTATGGCCAATCCTGCGTGCTCCTGCAGTCATGAGATGTCATCCAGTCGGATGTGCTGAACGGCCCCCTGGATGATATTGCATGCCGTGCAGTGTAATGAAGGTTTCGTCCTTCATTACATCGTTCTGATGTGTACCAAGGATATGATATGCCAGCCGCCAAATCAACCGGGTACACAGCGCTCAATTGTTTACCCAGCTTTACTGGAAAAAATACTCCCCATAACATCCCTATGTAAACATTAAAAACAGCAAACTGTATGTACACTTTACTTTTTAAATTAATTATTTTCTACTCATTTATTCACTCACAAATATTATCTCTGTGCTGCTAGTTTACAGCTCGAGCAGTGAGAGATGTTGACAAATGATGATACATGGGATAAATTATTGCTCTCATATCGTCCCTTATGTGTGTGGACCCGCTTCACCTCCCGATTGAGGTGTAGCAGGTCCACACATCAACCTAATGTATTACAGCTGGTCATGCCAATGTGGGAGAGCATTAAATCATCAAACCTCTGCTAGCATTACTGATGCAGGCATAAACATCCGATAGCATAACTGCTACATACCTATAACTCCAGCAGCATCACTGCCTCAGCCATAAACCTCCAGCAGCATCACTGCAGCAGACACAACCCTTTAGTAGAATCACTGCAGCAGACACAAACCTCCAATAAAATAACTGCAAGCATAAATCTACTGTAGCATCCATGCTATAGCACCATTTCATGCTCAAACCTCCAATAGCATGATTGCAGACCTAAACCTACAATAGCATCACTGCTGCAGACACAAATCTCTAACTCTATCAGTCTCAAACATGCAAGTAAATGCTGAATATTTTTACCAAATGTCCCCACAGTTAGTAACCCAGAATGCCACTAGTGGTTCTCTAGGGACATATGCAGAAAAACTGCCTGGTCACTTTACCACCCTCTAATTTCTGGGCATATTTGCCACCATTTTGTTAGATAGGAAGCCTATACTAGTATCCAAAATACACCATGGTGCGATGTAACATCAAGAAATCTAAAAAAATATAGCATAATCCATATCTGCGATTGGTTAATTATGTCACAGTTTCAGACTCCTTGCCAAACTGCAGAAGTTTGTAATCCAAATATGAATTGCATTTACAATTTATAAAGTAAGAAATTGCAATCCACATGATAGGTGATGCAGCCCACAGGATCATTTGTTTTCTAATGCACAACAGTTTACAGGTGGTGCAGCTGCCTGACAGTCAGAGGTTTCTTCTGTGCTTCAGTAATGACCGCTGTTCACAGCACATTGACTTGAATACTTAATAATTAATTTTATTTCTCTGACGTCCTAAGTGGATGCTGGGGACTCCGTCAGGACCATGGGGATTAGCGGCTCCGCAGGAGACAGGGCACAAAACTAAAGCTTTAGGATCAGGTGGTGTGTACTGGCTCCTCCCCCTATGACCCTCCTCCAAGCCTCAGTTAGGTTTTTGTGCCCGTCCGAGCAGGGTGCAATCTAGGTGGCTCTCTTAAGGAGCTGCTTAGAAAAAGTTTTTAGGTTTCTTATTTTCAGTGAGTCCTGCTGGCAACAGGCTCACTGCATCGAGGGACTTAGGGGAGAGAAGTTCAACTCACCTGCGTGCAGGATGGATTGGCTTCTTAGGCTACTGGACACCATTAGCTCCAGAGGGAGTTGGAACACAGGTCTCACCCTGGGGTTCGTCCCGGAGCCGCGCCGCCGACCCCCCTTGCAGATGCTGAAGATTGAAGGTCCAGAAACCGGCGGCAGAAGGCTTTTCAGTCTTCATGAAGGTAGCGCACAGCACTGCAGCTGTGCGCCATTGTTGTCACACACTTCACACCAACGGTCACGGAGGGTGCAGGGCGTTGCTGGGGGCGCCCTGGGCAGCAATGTATAATACCTTATTCTGGCTAAAAATACATCACATATAGCCCCTGGAGGCTATATGGATGTATTTAACCCCTGCCAGGTCTCAGAAAAACGGGAGAAGAAGCCCGCCGAAAAGGGGGCGGGGCCTATTCTCCTCAGCACACAGCGCCATTTTCCCTCACAGAAAGGCTGGTGGGAAGGCTCCCAGGCTCTCCCCTGCACTGCACTACAGAAACAGGGTTAAAACAGAGAGGGGGGGCACTTATTTGGCGATATGTATATATATATTAAAATGCTATAAGGGAAAAACACTTATATAAAGGTTGTCCCTGTATAATATAGCGTTTTTGGTGTGTGCTGGCAAACTCTCCCTCTGTCTCCCCAAAGGGCTAGTGGGGTCCTGTCCTCTATCAGAGCATTCCCTGTGTGTGTGCTGTGTGTCGGTACTTGTGTGTCGACATGTATGAGGACGATGTTGGTGAGGAGGCGGAGCAATTGCCGGTAATGGTGATGTCACTCTCTAGGGAGTCGACACCGGAATGGATGGCTTATTTAAGGAATTACGTGATAATGTCAACACGCTGCAAGGTCGGTTGACGACATGAGACGGCCGGCAAACCAATTAGTACCTGTCCAGGCGTCTAAAACACCGTCAGGGGCGTTAAAACGCCCTTTTACCTCAGTCGGTCGACACAGACACAGACACGGACACTGACTCCAGTGTCGACGGTGAAGAAACAAACGTATTTTCCTTTAGGGCCACACGTTACTTGTTAAGGGCAATGAAGGAGATGTTACATATTTCTGATACTACAAGTACCACAAAAAAGGGTATTATGTGGAGTGTGAAAAAACTACATGTGGTTTTTCCTGAATCAGATAAATTAAATGAAGTGTGTGATGATGCGTGGGTTTCCCCCGATAGAAAATTATTGGCGGTATACCCTTTCCCGCCAGAAGTTATGGCGCGTTGGTAAACACACCTTAGGGTGGATAAGGCGCTCACACGCTTATAAAAACAAGTGGCGTTACCGTCTCCAGATACGGACGCCCTCAAGGAGCCAACTGATAGGAGGTTGGAAAATATCCTAAAAAGTATATACACACATACTGGTGTTATACTGCGACCAGCGATCGCCTCAGCCTGGATGGGCAGCGCTGGGGTGGCTTGGTCGGATTCCCTGACTGGAAATATTGATACCCTTGACAGGGACAGTATTTTATTGACTATAGAGCATTTAAAAGATGCATTTCTATATATGCGAAACTCTGGCATCAAGAGTAAGTGCGATGTCCATATCTGCCAGACGATGTTTATGGACACGACAGTGGTCAGGTGATGCAGATTCCAAACGGCACATGGAAGTATTGCCGTATAAAGGGGAGGAGTTATTTGGGGTCTGTCCATCGGACCTGGTGGCCACGGCAACAGCTAGAAAATCCACCTTTTTTACCCCAAGTCACATCTCAGCAGAAAAAGACATAGTCTTTTCAGCCTCAGTCCTTTCGTCCCCATAATATCTGCCCAGGGATAGAGGTAAGGGAAGAAGACTGCAGCAGGCAGCCCATTCCCAGGAACAGAAGCCTTCCACCGCTTCTGCCAAGTCCTCAGCATGACGCTGGGGCCGTACAAACAGGTGCGGTGGGGGGGTCGTCTCAAGAGTTTCAGCACGCAGTGGGCTCACTCGCAAGTGGACCCCTGGATCCTACAAGTAGTATCCCAGGGGTACAGATTGGAAATTCGAGACGTCTCCCCCTCGCAGGTTCCTGAAGTTTGCTTTACCAACGTCTACCTCCGACAGGGAGGCAGTATTGGAAACAATTCACAAGCTGTATTCCCAGCAGGTGATAATCAAAGTACCCCTCCTACAACAAGTAAAGGGGTATTATTCCACACTATATTGTGGTACTGAAGCCAGACGGCTCGGTGAGACCTATTCTAAATGGAGTCACTCAGAGCAGTGATAGCGAACCAGGAAGAAGGGGACTATATGGTGTCCCTGGACATCAAGGATGCTTACCTCCATGTCCAAATTTGCCCTTCTCACAAAGGGTACCTCAGGTTCGTGGTACAAAACTGTCACTATCAGTTTCAGACGCTGCCGTTTGGATTGTCCACGGCACCCCGGGTCTTTACCAAGGTAATGGCCGAAATGATGTTTCTTCTTCAAAGAAAAGGCGTCTTAATTATCCCTTACTTGGACGATCTCCTGATAAGGGCAAGGTCCAGAGAACAGTTGGAGGTCTGAGTAGCACTATCTCAAGTAGTTCTACGACAGCACGGGTGGATTCTAAATATTCCAAAATCGCAGCTGTCTCCGACGACACGTCTGCTGTCCCTAGGGATGATTCTGGACACAGTCCAGAAAAAGGTGTTTCTCCCGGAGGAGAAAGCCAGGGAGTTATCCGAGCTAGTCAGGAACCTCCAAAAACCAGGAAAAGTGTCAGTGCATCATTGCACAAGGGTCCTGGAAAAATGGTGGCTTCTTACGAAGCGATTCCATTCGGCAGATTTCACGCAAGAACTTTTCAGTGGGATCTGCTGGACAAATGGTCCGGATCGCATCTTCAGATGCATCAGCAGATAACCCTGTCTCCAAGGACAAGGGTGTCTCTTCTGTGGTGGCTGCAGAGTGCTCATCTACTAAAGTGCCACAGTTATGCATTCAGGACTGGGTCCTGGTGACCACGGATTCCAGCTTGAAAGGCTGGGGAGCAGTCACACAGGGAAAAAATTTCCAGGGAGTGTGATCAAGTCTGGGGACTTCTCTCCGCATAAATATACTGGAGCTAAGAGCAATTTACAATGCTCTAAGCTTAGCAAGACCTCTGCTTCAAGGTCAGCCGGTATTGATCCAGTGGGACAACATCACGGCAGTCGCCCACGTAAACAGACAGGGCGGCACAAGAAGCAGGAGGACAATGGCAGAAACTGCAAGGATTCTTCGCTGGGCGGAAAATCATGTGATAGCACTGTCAGCAGTTTTCATTCCGGGAGTGGACAACTGGGAAGCAGACTTCCTCAGCACGACCTCCACCCGGGAGAGTGGGGACTTCATCGAGAAGTTGTTTCCACATGATTGTGCACCGTTGGGAAAGACCAAAGGTGGACATGATGGCGTCCCGCCTGAACAAAAAACTGGACAGGTATTGCGCCAGGTCAAGAGACCCTCAGGAAATAGCTGTGGACGTTCTGGTAACACCATGGGTGTACCAGTCGGTGTATGTGTTCCCTCCTCTGCTTCTCATACCAAAGGTACTGAGAATTATAAGACGTAGAGGAGTTAGAACTATACTCGTGGCTCCGGATGGGCCAAGAAGGACTTGGTACCCGGAACTTCATGAGATGCTCACAGAGGACTCAGGGCCTCTGCCGATAAGAAGGGACTTGCTTCAGCAAGTACCATGTCTGTTCCAAGACTTACCGCGGGTGCGTTTGACGGCATGGCGGTTGAACGCCGGATCCTAAGGGAAAAAAGGCATTCCGGAAGAGGTCATTCCTACCCTGGTCAAAGCCAGGAAGGAGGTGACCGCACAACATTATCACCACATGTGGCGAAAATATGTTGCGTGGTGTGAGGCCAGGAAGGCCCCACGAAGAAATTTCAACTCGGTCGATTCCTGCATTTCCTGCAAACAGGAGTGTCTATGGGCCTCAAATTGGGGTCCATTAAGGTTCAAATTTCGGCCCTGTCGATTTTCTTCCAGAAAGAATTGGCTTCAGTTCCTGAAGTCCAGAAATTTGACAAGGGAGTACTGCATATACAACCCCCTTTTGTGCCTCCAGTGGCACTGTGGGATCTCAACGTAGTCCTGGGATTCCTCAAATCACGTTGGTTTAAACCGCTCAAATCTGTGGATTTGAAATATCTCACATGGAAAGTGACCATGATGTTGGCCCTGGCCTCGGCCAGGCGAGTGTCAAAATTGGCGGCTTTGTCTCACAAAAGCCCATATCTGATTGTCCATTCGGACAGGGCAGAGCTGCGGACTCGTCCCCAGTTTCTCCCTAAGGTGGTGTCAGCGTTTCATCTGAACCAGCTTATTGTGGTACCTGCGGCTACTAGAGACTTGGAGGACTCCTAGTTGCTAGATGTTGTCAGGGCCCTGAAAATATAGATTTCCAGGACGGCTGGAGTCAGGAAAACTGACTTGCTGTTATCCTGTATGCACCCAAAAAACTGGGTGCTCTTGCTTCTAAGCAGACGATTGCTAGTTGAATGTGTAGTACAATTCAGCTTGCACATTCTGTGGCAGGACTGCCACAGCCAAAATATATAAATGCCCATTCCACAAGGAAGGTGGGCTCATCTTGGGCGACTGCCCGAGGGGTCTCGGCTTTACAACTTTGCCGAGCTGCTACTTGGTCAGGGGCACACCCTGGCTGAGGAGGACCTGGAGTTCTCTCACTCGGTGCTGCAGAGTCATCCGCACTCTCCCGCCCGTTTGGGAGCTTTGGTATAATCCCCATGGTCCTGACGGAGTCCCCAGCATCCACTTAGGACGTCAGAGAAAATAAGATTTTACTTACCGATAAATCTATTTCTCGTAGTCCGTAGTGGATGCTGGGCGCCCATCCCAAGTGCGGATTGTCTGCAATACTTGTACATAGTTATTGTTACAAAAAAATCGGGTTGTTATTGTTGTGAGCCGTCTGTTCAGAGGCTCCTACGTTTGTCATACTGTTAACTGGGTTTAGATCACAAGTTATACGGTGTGATTGGTGTGGCTGGTATGAGTCTTACCCGGGATTCAATATCCTTCCTTATTGTGTACGCTCGTCCGAGCACAGTATCCTAACTGAGGCTTGGAGGAGGGTCATAGGGGGAGGAGCCAGTACACACCACCTGATCCTAAAGCTTTAGTTTTGTGCCCTGTCTCCTGCGGAGCCGCTAATCCCCATGGTCCTGACGGAGTCCCCAGCATCCACTACGGACTACGAGAAATAGATTTATCGGTAAGTAAAATCTTATTTTTTTTAACTGAACTCACTGAGACAGTGGCCTGATTCAGAGGAGCATGCAAGTGGGGTCGGAGTTGCGTCTTCTGTTGCAGCAGGTGTGAGAAGTTATGCTAACGCCACAGGTTTCTTTGTAATAAAATGCCCACTGCCGGCTTCTCTGATCCGCTGCCGGCGTCCCAAGATGCAACACTGGAGAAGCTTTAGGAACATCGCGCTGCTGCTCAGGGTCCCCCGCGCCTCAGCTGCTGAGGCCAGTGGTTCTGCATCCGAAGATGCAATCATTGGCTTTGACATGCCCCCAAAATGGCAGTGATGTGCCTCCATTTTATACATCACCTTCCTTTCACGCCCTCCAACAGATGCAGCTTCTCAATCAAGCTGCATCCAGAGCTGCACTGCGATCGCCGTTGCAAGACCATTGTGGCAGTGCAGCTCCAGCGCATGTGCAGATCAGCAAACGTAGCTTATCTGGGACCTAATCTAACATACGTCCACCTCTGAAGCCGGCCTAGCGTTCCATATAATTATGTCGATTAGAAAGCATATCCTGTTGCGTTCTCTAGCACATGTAATTAATGATATAAACGAAACCACAAGACAGTGCCTTCCCCTTAAGATTCAAACACTCGTTCTTGCTAATCCCATGAAGTGCATCAGAACAATAAAATACAGAGTAAGCACTAGGTTCATAGCTCATTGTGGGCCTGATTTAGCGTTGCACGCTATGCTAATGTTCATGGAGTTTGCTAGTTTTCTTGCTACTGTGTAAGTCCTTAAAAAACGTATTGATATGATGCATTCATTACATAACATGTACCAACAAAGGCGCTATTGCAATTTCGTATCCGAACTGTAATGGGAAAGTGCTGGGTGGTAACTGGTAACTGCAAGTTGGATTAAGAGACATATGGAGATGGTCCAATTTATGGTCTGGTCATGAGAGTGTAGCATGCACAGACTCTTAATCCTTCACTGTTGAGGTCATACTTGGTCCTAAAATCTGTACCCGCCATAGTGCTTGTGCAAGTTTAAATGGTGCGACCAATGGTGGTATTACATCACCTACCCCACTGAAAGTGGCCACCTCAGGTCTTGCACCTTCATACGCATGGATGTACGCCAGGGAAGGGATTTGTAGCAGCATATGAATAAAGTTGCAGACAGGCGAACGTCAAATGATGCAGCCGTGTCTGAAACTGGATCCAGTAACTGTTCTGCAGCAAAAATAGGTTATTAGGAGAATCTCTAAAAATCTCTTTTAATTCCGTATGATCAGAAAGATCCTTTGAGTCATAGAAGCCCACTGAAATCATCCAGTTTTTGTAGTGCCACTGGAGATACAGTGACTCACAGAAAAAGTACAGCAAGCAGTCTCTACGTTATAATGAAATACACATGTAGAAAGCTGTAGCTGTCACTTCCCTGCCTTTCATAACACTGCACAAGTGCCATAGTGTCATTTATGTCGGAGGAAGGAGGCTGTGGGAGAAGGATCATAGGATCCCCCTCCTGTGGGAATGTATCCATAGGCACAAAGAGGCTTGCACCATCAGAAGATTGCATTAGCCAACTGGGCTATGCTTTTCATAGCTTGGTATGAAGAGTCATTCCACTATGAGAATAGTGGGTACTGCTGTCTGCACAGCTATCAGCCTTCTGCATGAGATCTATGTCATTTCTCCTGCATTAGGTTTTTGCCGCATACCTCCATTTCTAGTTTCTGCATGATTTAAGAAAAAAAAAGTCTAGATACATTGTGTAGGACACTACAATCTTAGTTAGGAAATGGTTGGAGTTAAGTGTGAGGGATATACAGTATTTAAGTACCTACACATGCAAGACACTGTGTGAGCGTTTGTTGACAGAACTAGTTACTGTTACTTACATCTTTTGAAAATGTATGTGGTCACACAAATGTTATATTCATTATATAATAGAAGTTTAGTTCTACAATCACTGTCTTGTTCAGATCCTACTGTCTGCTTTGAGCTTTGGAAGTGTTTCCTTTTGTTCTGTTTTTTCAAAGAAGTAAGTTTGTGTAAGATCTTCAAGACCGCAGGTCACTGTGCGAGCAGAATGCTATACTCGGCACTTGCACTTTCTAAAGCACAATTGCTAAAGGCGGGGCAAACATTCTCTATCCAAGTCTGGCTGCTAAACTTTTTCATGCACCGTTCCAGACTTTAAGCACAATTTCAAGACCGTTCTATAGACAGATATGAAGAAAAAGTCTCAGGAAATATAAGTTCCCAAAAGGAATACAGTCATTCTCTTAAGCTTGTTCTGTTTTTAACCATTTTATTTCCTGCAAGTGCAAAGACAATTATTCAATATCCTGAACAGTATTTTATGTAACTGATGTTTGTGTGACAGTTTATTATTATATTTTGAGAGGGGTGAGTTTCTCACCACCTTTGTATTTTACTTATTTAGCCTTAACTGTGGCTTTCCTGTTTGGTTGCCTTGTTTCCATAAATGAATGAATTATTTTGGGTGGAATGATCTTTACATTTTTTATGTAGTAATATATATTTGTATATAGCATCGTACAGAGGAAACAAAATAATGGCTGAGATAATGGAGTTCAGCTTCCTCTTCTGCTCTAGCTGTTTAATAGCCATAGAAAGTGCAGAGAAAGATTGGCAATTTATTATTAAAGGCTGCTTGTGTAAAGATCAAAAACAAAGCAACAAAAGGAACACTGGTTGATTAAACATAAGGATTCAAAAATGAATTGTGTACTTTCCTTATCTGCTTGGACATTGCTTATCACCTCAGTGTTGGAAGGACACTAAAGCCCAGTACCCACGGGCCGATGCTGGAGAGATGTGTGCTGAGCGAACCGCTCAGCACACATCTCTCCTGCCACTCAGCACAGCGCGATCTGTGCTGAGCGTGCGGGGGGAGACGGGGGGGGGGGGTGAAGTGAGCGACCCGCTAGATTGGCCTGCATGCAGGCCAATCTAGCAGCAGCGATGGCGATGTGCGGGGCCGCGCATCGCTATCGCCGAGGGGGCTACACACGGAGCGATCATGCCGATATTCTAAGCAATCTAGTCAGATTGCTTAGAATATCGCTCCGTGAGTACCCCCCTTAAGCAATCGAGTCAGATTGCTTAGAATATCGCTCCGTGAGTACCCCCCTTAAGGCTACTGCCACACATAGAGGCCAAGCGGGTCCCGCTGCTAGGCCGCTATGTGTGGCCGTAGCCTAACACATTCATTATTTATTTTGCATGGCTGTTGAATTTTTTATCGAAGTATCCCTGTTCAATACTCAAAGTAACTTGTTTCTGATTTTTCATGAACAAAATAGAGATAGACTATATAAAAAAAGGTCCGTGATAATAGCACACTGTCAACAGATGCCAATAGAGTGTGTGTGTGTGTGTGTGTATATATATATATATATATATATATATATATTCACACACTTCTATTTATGTGTTCGTTGGAGAGCTCATGTAGTCCTGTGCGTTTGCTTATTTGCCGTATCACGTTTGCAGCATGCAAGTAATTATAGCTAAATGGTATGTAATCTTCCTCATTGCTTGAGTTCAGACTTTCCTTATTTGCTCAAATCCTTGTAGAACTCCAAGAACCTGTAGGTTAATAATCTCTCCCAGTGTCCAGTTATTTTTGGGTTTAGAAACCTGCCTTTTTGGCTTTCCATTTTCTCGTTGTTGTTTTCAGCGAGATGAACAAGCCATACAGATTGAATGTTAAAATTCTGAAATTGCTTCTCACAGTTATCTGTCTAAAACACATTACTGTCCCCGGTACATGCAGCAGCATGATCTGACAATAAAAAAACATTTCACGATATTAAAAATGTATGCATCTGCAAACTATTCAAATACATATAGCTGCAGGATTTATGTGCCACTGCTTAACCAAGTTACGCTTAAGAAAATAAATATTTTCCATTCAGTACTGCAGCACACAGCAGTTTTAGCAGAATGGCTTAAGCTTTCTTAGCTTGTAACGTGTATTAGTCAAGTCAAATTGTGAAATCTTATGTATTTTACAATAAATACATTGGACATTAGGGTTGTTAATACGCTCAAAGCAAGGCAACGACGGACTTGTCGGCTTTGTATGTCTGTACACGGAATAAAAATAGGAATTGGTCTACGTAGGCTCAGGAAGCACAAACCTGAATGCCAAATATGTTTTAAACATAGACAGTCTGTTTAGGGTGCTGGTCATTAGAAGTGAATGCACAATACATCTGTGTTAGATCCAGTCAGTAAATCTTCTAATACGCCTGTATACTCGCAGACAGAGGCTCGTTTTGTGCAGTACTACATGAGCACTTAAGGTTCATGCACACGGTGAGATATTGTCTATGGACAATTTTGACTATGCGATTTCCCTTGAATTCCCCCAGAGCCCAGAAGCACAGATATTGTTTATACCACAGGTTCTCAAACTCGGTCCTCAGGACCCCACACGGTGCATGTTTTGCAGGTCTCCTCACAGAATCACAAGTGAAATAATTAGCTCCACCTGTGGACCTTTTCAAATGTGTCAGTGAGTAATTAATACACCTGTGCACCTGCTGGGTTACCTGCAAAACATGCACTGTGTGGGGTCCTGAGGACCGAGTTTGAGAACCCCTGGTTTATACGCACGGTGTGATTTTGGGTATGTGTGATTTTGACTATGGCATACTTTGTACTAGATAGTCAAGATTGACTTGCCTGCACAGTCTATTTTTCTTGCAAAACCGATCCTGCGGGGACGCGCATCAGTATCGCAAGCTGTGTACACATGTGCGATTTGCACTAACTATCCTTACAATTTTGACTATATAGTCAAAATCATAAGGGTTACATCGCGCCGTGTGTCTGCACCTTTAGTCTTGGTGCAACCAAGTTGTTTTCATAAGGTCCAGATATTTTCCAACATCATGTCCTTTGTTTGTGTGTTCATTTTAAAATGTACCTCTTAAAATATTTTTTTGTGTTTTTTGATTTTGCATTAGAAATGTAAAAATACTGAAAGCTATCTATTAGCTTTTCCTTCCATACTGATACAGGTAGGGCTTTTTAGTGTAAAATTGGCAATCCTTCTATTAGCTGTAATGGAGGTTGTAATTTGTTTTCACTCTCCTCTGAATTATATATATATATATATATATATATATCTTTTTTTTTTTTGCATAGGACCTATACACTAGTCACTCGCACTCGCTCCCTTTACTTGCTCAGCTGACAAATTGATAAAATGACTATACAGCTGTAGTCACATACTATACATGCTAAAAATATCATATGTAGGCCCAGGTTTATCAAGCCTTGGAGAGTGATAAATTACACTGTGACAAAGTACCAACCAGCTCCCAACTGCCATGTTATAGGACAGGGGTGCAGAACCATTTTATACCAAGGGCCATTTGGATATTTATAAAATCCTTCGGGGGCCATACAAAAATGATCAACTTAAATATTAGCCTGCCCCCAGTAGATGTGCCCCTCAGTGGTACTGTGTAGTGGGTGTGGCCACATGCCATTCAGAGCGTGGCCAATTAAAATGGGATGTGATACACATATGCCCCCAGTAGTGCAGTGTCAGATACACATTGCCCCACCAAGTGCCAGATACACATTGCCCCACCAAGTGCCTGATGCACATTGCCCCACCAAGTGCCAGATGCACATTGCCCCACACATGCCCCTCACCCCACTGTGCTGCTCACTGCTGCTGCTGTGTGTGTGTGTCAGGAGAGGAGAGCACAGCGTGTGCTTCTCCTGCCCCTTAGATCTCAGTCTGGCGGCGGCGTGTCTCAGCTGTCAGGGGCCAGGCAGGGAGGAGAGCGCCGCTATGTTGTTCGGCGGCGTTTAAGACCTCAAACCAGCTGCTGGTTCGTGAGCCAATCGGAGCTCGCGGACTGGCAGCGGCGGCTCCTGATTGGCTGCCGGTACGCGAGCTCTGATTGGCTCACGAATCGGCGGCTGGTTTGAGATCCTACATGTCGCTGCTGACGGACATAGTTGTTCTCTCATCCCTGCCCTGACAGCTGAGAAATGCTGCCGCCGGACTGAGCACAAAGGGGCAGGAGAGGCGCACGCTGCGCTCTCCTCCCATGACACACAGCAGCGGGCCGGAACAAGTGGCTTTGCGGTCCATATACGGCCCGTGGGCCGGAGATTCCCCACCCCTGTTATAGGCTGTGTTTGAAAAATTACAGGAGCTGATTGGTTGGCACTTTATCACTGTGCAGTTTATCACTCTCCAAGGTTTGATAAATCTGGGCTTAAATTTAAAAAATGCTGTAGATATGGTGTTCTGTGAAATATATCTATTTCGGAGTCATATGAGATGATTTTATTTGTTATGCATTTGATCTACTGTAAATGATAGAAAATTTGGAACAAAAGGGTATTTCAGCATGGGTGCGATCTCTGTATTTATGCATAATGGGGATAATTCAGAGTTGATCGCTACGATCACATACACAGACATGCGGGGGGACGCCTAGCACAGGGCTAGTCCGCACCGCATGTCTGGCCCGACCCCCTTCCCCACAGAAATACAAAAGCATCGCACAGTGGCGATGCTTCTGTACTTCAGGAGCAGCTCCTGGCCAGCGCAGCTCCTGCGTGCTGGCCGGGAGCTACTCATCGCTGCCCGGGTCGCAGCGGCTGCGTGTGACATCACGCAGCCACCACGACATGGTCTGGCCACGCCTGCATTGTCCGGACCACGCCCACAAAATGGTGGCCAAACGCCGCCGTGCCGCCCCCTCCCGCCCAGCGACCTGTCAAATAGGCAGAGGCGATCACTAGGCAACGACAGCTGTCAGCCGTGCACTGGCGCATGCACACTTCTGACCTGATCGCTGCGATGAATGGCAGTGAACGATCAGGTCAGAATGACCCCCAATAAACGAGCAGTAGATAAACATAAACGTCCACATATTAAGGTAAAACCTACTAAACTAAATATTCAATTTGTAAACCACTTTTCCAATTTAAATACACTGTGGCCAACCCTATGTAGAAACCTGTTCTAATAAGTGTATTTGGCCATGTCGGCAGCAACCATTGCTAACCGACCGGTGTATAAAAGCAAGCTTATAGCCATGCAGTTTCCATTCTCTTATATTACCATTAATTGGGTCATACTAAAGAGCTCAGTGACTTTCAATTTACCAGTGTCATAAGATGCCACTTTGCCAACAAGTCAGTTCATTAAATCCCTGCCATGCTAGAGCTGACAAAATGCTGAAACGTGCATCATAAAAAAATTCTTCTGTCATTGGTTACGACTTTTACTACCGATTTTCCACACTGACTCGGGAAATAAGTGTGATCCACCACTTCTCCCACCCATCCAGTGGGTATCCAGTTTAAAGTATAGTGCCACCTTTTGAAATCACCACTGTTTCTTTATAAATGTTACATGATTTCTTATGGAACACGTCAGACTGGGCTGGTTCATTTATAGGGCCGTTTCAGTTCATTGCGATGTGGCACTTAAACAGGCTGCAATGATTGGCTGAGCAGATATCTGCTATATACTGTATGGTACTTTTTGTGGCACACTTCTAGGGGGTGCAAGAAAAAGAGAACACTTGGTAGCTGCAATGTGTCGTTCTGGGACAGCAGACGGGGTAGAACTGTCAACATGCAGCATCCCGGCTTGCTCAGAATGTTGACAGTGACCATGTCTACGTTCATCATGCCTTCCCAGATAATACGTTGATATGATGAACTGTCGACAAACCGTCCCTGGTGGTGTAGTGCATCTTACTGTCTCACGACGGCAGTGGCTGCTTTAGCAACTTCTTCCCAGCGGTGCTGTGATAGTCATTTCTGATGCGGACCTGTGATACATTCTGGTACTTCTCCATTTCTCCCCCTATCACTACCATCTAACCCTAACCCCCTCCCCCAAAGCCTAACTCTAAACTCCTCACCACAGCGTAACCATTGGAATCCTCAGAATGTCACCCTTTCACTTGGGGACATCTCACATGTGAACATTGGAAACCTGTCGACAGTTTGAGGATATCAACCACATGTTCATGATGTCCACATTGTGGTGTCAGCATTATTAATGTTGACATGGTTACTTTTGTCCATTTGACCAGATACCAGTGGGCATAGATAGGAACTAGCTGGTCTCTTATTGTGTAGCCAAGCAGCGTGTGACCACACAGTCACTGTGTATAACAGTGCCTCACTGATTGACGATGTTAACACAAATTTACAGATTGGGTTTAGGTAATTGGACACTGTGTTATAATACCATCATTGTGGTTTTTATTACCATAGAGATTCCCCCATGCAAGAAAATGCTGGATCTGGCTTTGCTCTTGAATGACTAACTGCAACATGCATAGCCCTCGAAAAACAACCATGTTGCCTATCAATTGATGGGCTGCTTCTATTCTTTTGTATTGTGCTTGCCCATTTTTTTTTTTTTTTTAATTTTTTTAAATATTGATTTATAATCCTGGAAAAACAAATTTTCTTTGAAAGTTCCGATATAAATAATTGCCTAAATCTGCTTTTCATTGGTAAAGTAGAATTCTTAACGCAGTCTTTTTAAATATTCGACCATTTAAATTTACATTTCTAGTTTTAAGAAAATGTAGTGTTCAATATATATTTGCCGGTGAACATACAACTAATATGATCAAACCTTAATTCCAACACTAAAAGCTTTAACACTTCTTTCCAGCTGCAGTAATGAAAACGGATATTACATTTAGTTGCTTAGAAGACCATACATCTCTGCACATGCGAAAGACTGTGTTATACAATTTGTGAAATTTCTTTAGAATAAAACCCTTCCTTTGTTATCTTCAATTTGTAGATTGAGCTGAAAGTCATGAAGATGTCTCTGTACTTCAGTAATATTACACAGGTGAACTCTAACTTAAATTTGCAACCACGAAGCATAGTCCTTCTCATTAAAACTTATGCACCAAGTTTTTGAAACACCTTGGAGACTTGAGTTCTATAAAACCTTTTCCCTTGGTTTCAGATTGGAGCTTTGCATTTGTGTTGTGTAACAAGGGTGACATCTTGTGGATCCTTATTAAAATAGTTTTTTTTCTTTACATTACAAATCTACAGTATCTTTTATGCAAAATAATGTTTTTTTACAGTCTTTCTTTCAAATGGTAATTAGTGTCTTTTAGAGGAATAAAGAGACAACCACTGTTTATTATTCAGGTGCTACACAGGGCTGTGTTTCCAAAGCAGCTGTTTGAAAGCAGGGGTTAGTAAAGGGGGGTACTCACGGAGCGATATTCTAAGCAATCTGACTAGATTGCTTAGAATATCAGCATGATCGCTCCGTGTGTAGCCCCCTCAGCGATAGCGATGCGCGGCCGCGCACATCGCTGTCGCTGCTGCTAGATTGGCCTGAATGCAGGCCAATCTAGCGGGTCGCTCACTTCACACACTGGGTGAAATGAACCGCTCCCCCCGCACGCTCAGCACAGATCGCGCTGTGCTGAGTGGCAGGAGAGATGTTGCTGAGCGGTTCGCTCAGCACACATCTCTCCTGCATCGGCCCGTCGGTACTGGGCTTTAGACACTAAAATACAAAGTAAACACAATAACAATTGTGTCAAGGTACTGTGTGCAGGGATCTATGTTGGTTTAAATATGGCCCCTAATTGCCTCCTGTCAACCATAAACCATTTTATCTCTTACATAAATAAAAGTGAAAATCAGAGTTTTGTATGAGGGCAGACTGTCTTTATTTCCCTTACTATATTGTAAAACACTTATTCTTCAAAAGAAATTGCGTTTAAAAACACGATTGCCTACTGCGAGCTAGATTCAGTTGTTTTCTTGGCGCCGGCAGTCAGTAGATGGCGCCCAATGGAGCAATTCAATTGTTTCTCCGTTCGGGTGCCAACAGCTTCCATTGCCGGCATTTCAGCTCGCTACCCCCCTGAGGTGGCAAGCTGAAATGATTGAAAAGTGACCCGCTTCATAGCAATTTTTGCACAATATCTCTGAAGCTGAATTAGACCCTTACAACATTTTCAGTTTGTATGAAAATAGTCATTAAATAGTATATTTCTGTTTCTGAGTATTCTAGGTTTACAAAAATACTACTTCTGGAGAAGACCTGTTTGGTTAGTAGAGATTGAAGCAGGTAATGTGGTGGTAGATTGACATTTTGGGATTTTAGTGCTAGCGCTGTATTATATAGTATTATGTACAGGTGTGTCCACTCACATCTAGCCTCCCTGCACGTTAAACATCCCTTCTAGTCTAATAGGACGCACAAGCAGACTCTGCTGATTAAAATGATATTGGGCAACCCTATATTCTGTGTGTGACTGTGGCTGTATCTGCATACGAAATGCTACATTACAGTGTTGTGCTAGAAAAGAGTCTGCTTGTGTGTCTTATTCACATAACGATGTGAATAAGATGCACATACGGCAAAAAAAAAGACACCCCACGCTAACCGAGTTGCACGGTATTGGTTGGCTCACTCACGCCATGCATCTCCCGCTGCTTGGCGTATTGAGGCAAGATGTATGAGGACACCTGTAGTAGGAATATTTCATTATTAGCGGTGCCATATATTTGTTCTCTGTTATTACATATGTTATTGCAGATTGTTAGATGTATCAAAAACACAAATATAGTTTATAATAGAATATTCATTTTTGTTTTCAGAATAACCATGGGGTACAAACTTTGTTTAATGTGTTCTCAAAAGCCTATAGATGATGATAATTAGTATTTATATTTTATTTTTCATATGTACTATAAACCGAATATAGGTGGGGTGGGGCCAGTTGCTTAGACAAAGTTGGCAATCGTACATTTGCCAAAAAGTTGAAGATGTCCCAAAAATTGAAAATGACTGAGTTATGCAGTGGATGAGTATGCTGTGGCCTTGCTTAGGGTGACTGTGCCATGTCCCTGTCACACGGGTTGGCGCTGTCTGACTGCCAACATCTATACTGTTAACATTGTCAGTGATGCTATACAGGTGTGTCTAGTTACAATGATGTGATATGCTAGCGTGCGCAGCTGCCGTACTGCGCATGTGCAGTTCTCTGTGAGCGAGATCACACGCAGAGCCCTCAAGCTGCAGCATGATCGACATGCTGTGGGCCTTTGGCGGCGGGGAGTGGGTGGCAACATGGGGTCCTCTTTCAAAATTGGAGGCTTACTCAGATGGCGCAACAGTCACGATGGTGATCCGATGCCGCATCTTCGGACACAGCACTCAGGTCTGCGATTCCGGCAGTAGGAGTGTTTTGCCTTCGGCTGCCTCCTGCGGTATTCGTACATGGCGATGCCACTACTGTACAACTCAGAACCACCCCTGTAGTCCTTAGAAAATGTATAACCTGTTGCTCTGAAAGATTACAGGATTTGAGACTCCATATCACTAATGTATTATAACATAATATGGATTGCTGGCAAACATCTCAGTACTGTGTCCAGCCGTTCCTCTGAATGTGTGTTCAGTGATTATTATCTGTTAACGTAGAATATGCCGTGCTCCATGAGATTAGCCTAGGTTCCCTTACAGCACACTGTATTTATTGTTTATTGTATTTTGTTATTAAGAATCAGCTGAGGGTGTTCGGTGGGCAGGATAAATTCCATGTAGATTAATGCATTCATCATGGAGTTTATGCCCAGAGAACATTTGCAGTAAAATAGTCCTGTTAGTTGTGAGACATAATCATATAACACATTGTTTTACTAGTACTCAGATCAGCAGGAGCCATTTTATTTACTGTGTAATAATAGATCTAATTATGAATCAAACAGTGTCATGAACTCTGATGAACAAGACAATCTGAATATATTCCATGCAATGAAAATCTTGCTGAGGACATGGATGATTTGATGTTCGTTTAGTGAGGGTGGTGAAACAACTATCAGAGAGGGTACATATGTAGCAGATATAGATGTAGCCTTTGCTGCGATGCGGCATGCTGCAACACGGCTTGCTGCATGGTGCGCCGGTCTGTGGCTAATCGCATCCGGCGATTGCTCCATTAAATCCATTAGGACTTAATGAATCAATCACATGCAGCAAGCCGTGTTACAGCATGCCGCATAGCTACATCTGTATTGGTTAAAGATTACTTTCCTGTTTTTTAAACCAATATAGAAGCATGTTTTTTTCCAGTAGATATCAATGAAGGCATTTCTCTCTTTTTAATACTATTGACATACTTTAATGATGAATATAGAAGTACTATATATTTGGACTGGTACCACAAATGTACCTATGCGATACATAAAATGAACATGCTTTAAAATCTAAATGGATAGCTTACAATGTTATATGAAACTAAAATTGTGTGTTGTCTAGCTTATTTTTATGAGAAACAAAATTACTAGGACAGTCTCTTCTCGGATAAGACTGTGTTTAAACTGTTGCAGCAGTGCCACCATGTGGTGACACACATACTTTACAGCTACTTTCCTGCTAAATGCTATAGATATTCTGAGCATTGCCAGCTTGTCGCATATCTTTGCATAGATTGATGTGGAATTCATTTGTATGTACATGAGCATGGCTCTCTCATTTGAAATCGATCACCTCTTGCACTACTGCATTGTATTACAAGCACACTTACAGCAATATGCAGCATTTTATGTGCTGTAGTGCTGCAAATTGAGAGACTACAATTTACAGATACACGGGTCCGTTTAATGTGACTGGACATCTTCTCGGTACCCATTTTAAATCTGGTGGAATTTTTATTTTTTTTTTATATGTATTTTAATGTAATTTATCAGGTAACTAAAACATTACAGCCGCACTCCAAGATATACATGGAATTGTCATTATTACCATGTTTACATGTCTGTGGAGAGTGTGAGTAGTAGAATGAGATTTCACAGTCTGCATTATATGGATATTCTGTCCTCTGATTGGTCATCCTGCTCACACCTCACTCTGCAGCATCTCAACCTTGGTTTCCCTCCAGAGCTGAGATACAAACCACACAGCACTATGAAATAACAGCTGAATGGAGGCCTTGGAACTGAGTACAGGTTAAGTATCCCATATCCAAATATTCCGAAATACGGAATATTCCGAAATACGGACTTTTTTGAGTGACAGTGAGATAGTGAAACCTTTGTTTTTTGATGGCTCAATGTACACAAACTTTGTTTAATACACAAAGTTATTAAAAATATTGTATTAAATGACCTTCAGGCTGTGTGTATAAGGTGTATATGAAACATAAATGCATTCTGTGCTTAGATTTAGGTCCCATCACCATGATATCTCATCATGGTATGCATTTATTCCAAAATACGGAAAAGTCCCATATCCAAAATACTTCTGGTCCCAAGCATTTTGGATAAGGGATACTCAACCTGTATTCGTAACCATACCTGAGATTGCTGCCTCAAGAGCTTCTGAGAGTGTGTTTTAAAAAAAAATATTATTATTATATGTATGTGTTTATTTATTTATTTATTCATTTTTGTGCATTTTAACCAAAGATTGCTAGAGCCTACAGTAATGTACATTATAAAACAAACCGCTTTTCCGCTAGGCATATGGCACAAATCTCCTATTTATTGCTTTAGTTTTGTGTAGACTTTTTTTTTTGTTAATCGGTCACTGTCTTCCTATGTATCAAGCTCGCCACTACTTCCTTACTGTAGCTGTCAGCTCCTTCTCATTGATAGGCACCACAGAAATGTCCTCATACATATTTGCTGCAGACAAGTGTATATCAGTGTGCAACTGAATCTGTACACAAAGGGGATTATTCAGAGATGAACGCAGATAGCTGAATACACTGCCAGATCTGCGTTCATCTCTGCACATGCTGAGGGCCACCAGCACAGGGCAAGGTCGCCACGCATGTGTGGGGCCGCCTCCCTGTGCGTTTGCAGTCTATATGTGAACGCATTAGAACTAGGATTGACTCCAGCCCGCGCTGCCAGACAGTCACCGGGCATTTTTTTTATTTTGGAGCGACTGCGTGTGACGTTACGCAGCCACCCCGGCCCGCCCCTGTTAACCCTGCCCTCCCCCAATGCAGCATTGCCGCCCTGAAAATGCCCACCGCTGTCAATCACATTGCGGTTGCATCCATCTGAAGTGCAACCGAAATGTGTGGGTCAGCGCAGCCGCTGCACATGAGCAGTTTGCTGCGAGCCGCATTAGCGGCAGGGTCTGAATGACCCTGAAAGTGCTATGATGTATCAGCAGCAGCCTTTTCCAATACAAGTTCTGTACTGCTCCGTATGCAGACTCAGTCACACACAATGTACAAGTGTCATATATCAAATTCATCGGCGCAGTCTCCTCGTGCGTCCTAGTCACATTTTGACTAAAATGCTTTTTTTGGCCAAAAAAGATTCCTGACGTTAACAGAGTTGCACGGGACCTGGCGGCTCACTCATGACAAGCATCTCGCGCTGCTTTGTGTATTGAAGCTGGATATATGAGAACAGGAAACATTCAATTTGCCAATTGTCTGTATCCCAACTGTCAGGATACAGATGCCGGAATCCCGACACCCGGTGAAATACCGGTGGTCAGAATCCCCACCACCGGCTGAAATCCCCACTCAGGTGGTGGTCCACGCCACCACCCGAGGGGGAATATAACAATCGCTGCCTGGCCAGAAGCGTGGCGAGACAACGAGGGGACACGCTGTGCTCACCGCCGGTATCCCTGAGTTTACCTCCTGAATGCCAGGATATCATACTGATCCCATGAGGACACATCTGTATATGCAAATGAGTGACAATAAATATTCAGCAAATGTATTTACTTCTTAATAAGCATGCTAGCAATGCCACAGTAGTGAGTTGGAAAGTAAGGTAATTATATCAAATAGACAATTACTTATTTGATCTTTTAAAGATCCCAAATATGCCTTATTTTTTAGTTGACTGTTGATTTTTCTTTTTTATGTATTGGTGAGTTTGTTATGGGTGTACACCCACAAACGCGCCAGTGGTGGAGATTACCAGCTGCTTCATTATACCTGTCGTAGTAGTGTTACTGCTGAAGCATATAAACATCTGACTAGTGACTGATTTGTTAAAGGGTGTGTAGTGATGTTTGAGTGAATTTTACGGTCTTCTTCAGGACATTTTCATAATTCATTTTCTGCATTGCCGTCTGCACTGTATAAACTGTTCGTACCCAGCCTGACAACTTTAGTTCTTTACTGAATGGTGTTGCATTTGCATTAAAAAGGAACAGCCGGTTTCTTTTGTGAGATGTTTCTTACGTCCTAGAGGATACTGGGGTCCACATTAGTACCAAGGGGTATAGACAGGTCCACTAGGAGCCTTGGGCACTTTTAAGAAATCAGCAGTGTGCACTGGCTCCTCCCTCTATGCCCATCCTACCAGACTCGGTTTAGAAAATGTGACCGGAGGAGCCGGTCACACTTAGGGAAGCTCCTGAAGAGTTTTCTGCATTTATTTTCTGTTTGTTGTTTTCAGGCAGGTCTGATTGGCACCAGACTGCCTGCTTCGTGGGACTCAGGGGGGAGAACGGCCCAACTTCCTAAAGAGTTAATGGTCCTGTTTCTTCGCTGACAGGACACTAAGCTCCTGAGGGAGTCATTCGCAAGCCCCACCACGGCAAGTGTACACTCCCGCAGCACGCCGCCACCCCTAACAGAGCCAGAAGATAGAAGAGTGGTGAGTACAGCGCCGGCATCCCGGTTAGCGGGTCGCTGGCGGGAATGGCGGCACAAGGGTAGCTCAGTGCAGGCTGCGCTCCAGGGGGCTTCAGAGGACATACACAGACGTTTGTCCTGCTGTGAGGGGCGGGCTGAGCCACCAATGCATACCCACACTGGCTATCATACCTAACAGGGGTTTTAACCCTCTGTTAGGCATAAAAATTACCGCAGGCCAGTATAAAAAAGCGGGAAGCCGTGCGCCATTAATGGGTGGGGGGGGCCTTCACTTTGAGCTGAGCCAGCAGCTCACCAGCACCATTTTCCCTCTACAGCTTACACTGACAGGAATCACAGGGAAGCGCAGCTCCTCCACAAAGACTCCACATCTCAGCGGTATCAGGGGGTCTTAGAAGGTGGAGGGTGGTGGTAATGTTGTAGCATACTAAGCCCTATTAAGGGACTTAGTGTGGCGACCCAGCAAAGTTTTACTTAGTTACAGGGGCGCTGTGTGGCTGGCTCCAATTTCTGTCTCTCCCTGAGGGCTCTGTGTGGGTTTAAACTGTGTTTTCACCTTCTGTCTGTGGGTGTGTGTGTCCCTTCACGTTACCATGTCCAGGGACTGTGTTTCCTGCACAGCTGAATGTCTTTCCTCCCCTGGAGACTCACTACTCTGTACTCAGGATAGTGCACATTCTCAAGCTAATGGTTAGCTTCTATTAAAGGGATGATATCTAATACTTCTACTAAATTATCCCATAATGAGAAAGAGACGCAGGTTTTAAGACAGTCTACGGATGACCTCATGAATAGAGATTCAGTTCCTATACCAGCGTCTCAAATCCCCGCCATTTGCCAACAAAAGCGTACTCTGGCCCAGCTCATGCAGGATGATACTGATGACGATACATCAGATCCAGAGGAGGGTGAAGTGGATGCGAGTGGGGGGGATGCGTTCCTGTCACAAGGAATACAGGCCCTGATGGAGGCTATTAGAAATGTTCTGCACATTCCTGACAAGATGGCGGAGGTAGAGGAGGAATCTTAATTCCTTAATGTAAAAAAGAAATCCTCAGCTACTTTTCCTGCATCAAAGGAATTGAATGCCCTGTTTGAAGAAACTTGGGCTAACCCTGACAAAAAATTTCAGATCCCTAAAAGAGTAATTACATCCTTTCCCTTTCCTCTGGAAGATAGAAAGAAATGGGAAAACACGCCGATTGTGGACGCATCGGTATCTAGGTTGTCACGTAAGATAGTCTTACCTTTTCCTGGGACAGCATCCTTAAAGGACACAGTTGACCGCAAGATTGAGAACACTCTCAAATCGTTATACACTGCTGCTGGGATGGCCCAGAGACCCACTATTGCATGTGCATAGATCACTAAAGCCATTGCAAAGTGGTCAGGTAACCTAATTGATGGATTGGATACCTTACCTAGGGGGGAGATAGTTTTACTCCTGCAGCATATTCAAGACTCTGCTGACTTTATGGTGGAGGCCATAAAGGAAATTAGTTTGCTCAGCGCACGCACCGCTGCCATGGCAGTGTCCGCACGCAGGGCCCTTTGGCTACGCCAGTGGACTGCGGATACGGATTCCAGGAAAGGCGTGGAAAACCTACCATTCACAGGTGAGGCCCTTTTTGGAGATGAACTGGATAGGTGGATATCCAAGGCTACGGTGGGTAAGTCTACGTACCTTCCTTCCGCAGCACCCCCAGATAGGAAAACCTACTCTGCTCCAACTCTGCAGTCCTTTCGGATAGTGAAATTCAAAGGCAAATCTAAAGGTTCTTCTTCAGCCTTCAAAGGTAATAGAGGTAAACCCAGAAAACCAGCAGCTGCAGGTTCTCAGGAACAGTCCTCCGGGTCTGCTTCCTCAAAGCCTTCAGCATGATGGTGGTCCGCACTGCCTGGAAGACAGGCATGTGGGTGCTCGGTTACGTTATTTCAGTCATGTTTGGGCAACACCTTGCCAGGTTTTCTGGGTCACAGACCTTATCACCGGAGTTTCAGGAACTCCCACCTCACAGATTCTTTAAATCAGGCTTACCAGCATCTCCGGAAGCAAGTACGACTTTACAGGCAACAATTCAAAAACTGGTACTGACTCAGGTCATTGCAGTTCCACTTCAACTACACAACAAGGGTTATTACTCCAACCTGTTGCGGTACCGAAACCGGACGGTTCGGTAAGGCCTATTTTAAACCTCAAATCACTGAACCAGTATTTAAGGGTGTTCAAGTTCAAGGTGGAGTCTCTGAGAGCGGAGATCTCAGGTCTGGAGGAGGGGGAATTCATGGTGTCTCTGGACATCAAAGATGTGTACCTTCATATTCCGATTTGGCCGCAAATCTGGCTTATCTAAGGTTTTCACTACAGGACTGTCACTACCAGTTTCAGGGCCTGCCATTTGGCCTCTCCACGGCACCGAGGGTATTCACCAATATGATGGCAGAGATGATGTTTCTCCTTCGCAAGCCGGGAGTGAACATAATACCGTACCTGGATGACCTGCTGATAAAAGCGCCTTCCAGAGAGAGGTTGGTGGACAGCATTGCCCTCTGAACCCAGCTGCTTCAGGATCACGGATGTGTTCTGAACCTACCAAAATCCCACCTGTAACCAACAACGGAGGCTTCCGTTTCTGGGGATGATACTGGATACGGAGGAACAGAAGGTATTCCTTCCGTTGGAAAAAGCATTGGTAATCCAGTCGATGGTGCGGGATGTCCTAAAACCATCCCAGATATCGGTGCATCTATGCATTTGCCTTCTGGGGAAGATGGTCGCCTCTTACGAGGCTCTGCAATACGGAAGGTTTCATGTGAGGCCCTTCCAGCTGGATCTACTGGGCAAATGGTCTGAATCGCATCTTCACATGCACTAGAGAATACGTCTGTCACCAAAAGCCAGGATTTCTCGTCTGTGGAGGCTTCAGACTTCTCACCTGACCAAGGGTCGAAGGTTCAGGATTCAAAATTGGGTTCTTCTAACCACAGACGCAAGCCTCAGAGGTTGGGGAGCAGTCACCCAGGGGGAACAGTTCATCAACATTCTGGAACGAAGGGCCATATACGACGCCCTGCTACTTGCATCGCATCTTCTTCAAAATCGGGCCATTCAGGTTCAGTCGGACAATGTGACGGCAGTAACGTACATAAACCGACAGGGCGGAACGAAGAGCAGAGCAGCAATGTCAGAGGTAACAATAATTCTGGGCAGAAAGACACGCAGTGGTGCTGTCGGCAATCTTCGTTCCGGGAGTATACACCTGGGAAGCAGACTTCCTCAGCAGACATGACCTCCACCTGGGAGAGTGGGGCCTTCACCCGCAGGTGTTCGAGTCCTTAACACGTCGGTGGGGAATTCCACAGATAGACATGATGGCCTCTCTCAACAAGAAGCTAAAGCGGTGTTGTTCCAGGTCGAGGGACCCGCAAGCAGTGGCGATGGATGCTCTGGTGACTCCATGGGTCTACCAAATGGTTTACGTGTTTCCACCTCTTCCACTAATCCCAAGAATTCTCAAAAGAATAAATAGGGAAAAGGTTCAAGCAATTCTCATTGCTCTGGATTGGTCAAGAAGGTCCTAGTATGCAGATCTACTGGAGATGCTCCTAGAGGACCTGTGGCCTCTACCTCTTTGAGAGGATCTTCTACAACAGGGGCCTTTCGTCTATCACGACTTACCATGGCTACGTTTGATGACATGGAAGTTGAGCGTCAAATTTTAGCCCGGAAAGGCATTCCGAACGAGGTAATTCCAACTCTGATCCAAGCCAGAAAAGGGGTAACGTCTAGACATTACCACCGTATTTGGAAAAAATATGTATCGTGGTGTGAAAACAGGAAATTCCCTGCAGTGGAATTTCAACTGGGACGTTTTCTCCTTTTTCTACAGTCTGGTGTGGATGTGGGCCTACGTTTGGGCTCCTTGAAGGTCCCAGATTTCGGCCTTATCCATTTTCTTCCAGAAACAATTGGCTTCTCTCCCTGAGGTTCAGACATTTTTGAAGGGGGGTTCTGCACATCCAGCCGCCCTTTGTGCCTCCTACGTCACCTTGGGATCTCAACGTGGTGTTGCAGTTCCTACAATTGGAATGGTTTGAGCCTTTACAGGATGTTGGCGTAAAGTTTCTTACGTGGAAGGCCGTCACACTGTTGGCCTTGACTTCTGCAAGGCGTGTGTCGGAGCTGGGGGCGTTGTCTCACAAAAGCCCATATTTGATTTTTCGTGAAGATAGAGCTAAACTCAGAGCTCGTCAGCAATTTCTTCCTAAGGTGGTGTCAGCGTTTAATATCAACCAACCTATTGTGGTTCCGGTGCTTACTGACACCTCTGCTACCTCAAAGTCCTTGGATGTTGTGAGGACTTTGAAGATTTACGTGAAGTGGAGAGCTCGTCACAGGAAATCTGACTCGCTGTTTGTTCTCTATGATCCCAAGAAAATTGGGTGTCCTGCTTCAAAGCAGTCTATTGCTCGCTGGATTAGGCTTACCATCCAGCATGTTTATTCATCTGCAGGATTACTGGTTCCTAAATCTGTACAGGCCCACTCTACTAGATCAGTGAGTTCTACCTGGGCGGCTGCCCGGGCTGTCTCGGCTTTACAGCTCTGCCGAGCCGCTACTTGGTCAGGTTTAAACACATTTGCTAAGTTCTACAAGTTCGATACTGTGGCCTCTGAGGACCTTCAGTTTGGTCAATGAGTTCTGCAGAAACCTCAGTGCTCTCCCACCCGGTTTGGGAGCTTTGGTATATCCCCATGGTACTATTGTGGACCCCAGTATCCTCTAGGATGGAAGAGAAAATAGGATTTTAATTACCTACTGGTAAATCCTTTTCTCTAACGTCCTAGTGGATGCTGGGGACTCCGTCAGGACCATGGGGATTAGCGGCTCCGCAGGAGACAGGGCACAAAAATAAAGCTTTAGGATCAGGTGGTGTGCACTGGCTCCTCCCCCTATGACCCTCCTCCAAGCCTCAGTTAGGTTTTTGTGCCCGTCCGAGCAGGGTGCAATCTAGGTGGCTCTCCTAAAGAGCTGCTTAGAAAAAGTTTTTAGGTTTTTTATTTTCAGTGAGTCCTGCTGGCAACAGGCTCACTGCATCGAGGGACTTAGGGGAGAGAAGTCAACTCACCTGCGTGCAGGATGGATTGGCTTCTTAGGCTACTGGACACCATTAGCTCCAGAGGGATCGAACACAGGCCCAGCCATGGAGTCCGGTCCCGGAGCCGCGCCGCCGACCCCCCTTGCAGATGCCGAAGATGGAAGAGGTCCAGAAGCAGGCGGCAGAAGACTTTTCAGTCTTCCTGAGGTAGCGCACAGCACTGCAGCTGTGCGCCATTGTTGTCAGCACACTTCACACAGCGGTCACGGAGGGTGCAGGGCGCTGGGGGGGCGCCCTGGGCAGCAATGTATAATACCTTTTTATGGCTAAAAAATACATCACATATAGCCCTTGAGGCTATATGGATGTATTTAACCCCTGCCAGATCTCACAAACTCCGGAGAAGAGCCCGCCGAAATAGGGGGCGGGGCTTATTCTCCTCAGCACACAGCGCCATTTTCCTGCTCAGCTCCGCTGTGAGGAAGGCTCCCAGGACTCTCCCCTGCACTGCACTACAGAAACAGGGTAAAACAGAGAGGGGGGGCACTTTTTTTGGCGATATTACTATATTTAAGCTGCTATAAGGATACAACACTTATATAGGGTTGTTCCCATATATATTATAGCGCTTGGGTGTGTGCTGGCAAACTCTCCCTCTGTCTCCCCAAAGGGCTAGTGGGGTCCTGTCTTCAATAGAGCATTCCCTGTGTGTCTGCTGTGTGTCGGTACGTGTGTGTCGACATGTATGAGGACGATGTTGGTGTGGAGGCAGAGCAATTGCCGGTAATGGTGATGTCACCCCCCAGGGAGTCGACACCGGAATGGATGGCTTTGTTTATGGAATTACGTGATAATGTCAGCACATTACAAAAATCAGTTGACGACATGAGACGGCCGGAAAACCAGTTAGTACCTGCCCAGGCGTCTCAGACACCGTCAGGGGCTGTAAAACGCCCTTTACCTCAGTCGGTCGACACAGACCCAGACACGGACACTGAATCTAGTGTCGACGGTGAAGAAACAAACGTATTTTCCAGTAGGGCCACACGTTATATGATCACGGCAATGAAGGAGGCTTTGCATATCTCTGATACTACAAGTACCACAAAAAGGGGTATTATGTGGGGGGTGAAAAAACTACCTGTAGTTTTTCCTGAATCAGAGGAATTGAATGATGTATGTGATGAAGCGTGGGTTAACCCAGATAGAAAAGTGCTAATTTCAAAAAAGTTATTGGCATTATACCCTTTCCCGCCAGAGGTTAGGGCGCGCTGGGAAACACCCCCTAAGGTGGATAAGGCGCTCACACGCTTATCAAAACAAGTGGCGTTACCGTCTCCTGATACGGCCGCCCTCAAGGATCCAGCTGATAGGAGGCTGGAAACTACCCTAAAAAGTATATACACACATACTGGTGTTATACTGCGACCAGCCATCGCCTCAGCCTGGATGTGCAGTGCTGGGGTGGTCTGGTCGGATTCCCTGACTGAAAATATTGATACCCTGGATAGGGACAGTATTTTACAGACTTTAGAGCAGCGGTGGCCAACCTGTGGCTCTTGAGCCGCATGTGGCTCTTTCTTTATTCAAATGTGGCTCCCAACACTCTAAATCATGTGACCACAACAGATATAGAAAGCGCTGCACTCCAGCGAGACACGCAGCAGCACTACAGGGACTGAAAACTAAAAGAGTCAGATACTAGAGGTGAGACACCCACAAGCAAACAGAGGACACATTAGGGACTGCTGCAATGACACAAGTTGATGGGGGAGCTGTAGTGATACATGTGGGTGGGCAGGAGTGACACATGGCAGAGCTGGCCGGAGAGACACAGGAGGGTCCTGGCAGGAGTGACGTGGGAGGGTGCTGGAAGTAGTGACACATGGGAGAGCTGGCTGGAGTGACATAGGAGGGTGGTAGCAGGAGTGACACATGGGGAGCTGGCTGGAGGGATATAGGAGGGTGGTAGCAGGAGTGACACATGGGGGAGCTGGCTGGTGTGACAGGAGGGTGCTGGAAGTAGTGACACATGGGAGAGCTGGCTGGAGAGACATAGGAGGGTGGTAGCAGGAGTGACACATGGGGGAGCTGTCTGGAGTGACACAGCAGGGTCTTGGCAGTAGTGACACATGGGAGAGCTGGCTGGAGTGACATGGGGGAGCTGGCTGGAGTGACATAGGAGGGTGCTAGCAGGAGTGACACATGGGGGAGCTGGCTGGAGTGACACAGCAGGGTCTGGGCAGTAGTGACACACCGGAGAGCTGGCTGGAGTGACAGCAGGGTCTTGGCAGTAGTGACACATGGGAGAGCTGGCTGGAGTGACACGGGGGAGCTGGCTGGAATGACATAGGAACTTTTGTTAACTTTTGGGGGAGACATGGGGGAGCTGAAGTTTATTATGTGAATCTGGCTTTTTCAATTATTTTTTTGTGAAAGTGGCTTTTTCAATGGATCTGGCTTTAAAAAAATTATTATATGTCGTTCTGGCTTTTTCAATGTATTTTATACTAGGAGTGTGGTCTAGCTTTGACGTACCTAACAAGGTTTTTTGGCTCTTTGTCACTGGCTGGTTGGCCACCCCTGCTTTAGAGCAATTAAAGGATGCTTTTCTTTATATGCGAGATGCTCAGAGGGATATTTGCACTCTGGCATCGAGAGTAAGTGCGATGTCCATATCTGCCAGAAGAAGTTTATGGACACGACAGTGGTCAGGTGATGCGGATTCCAAACGGCATATGGAAGTATTGCCGTATAAAGGGGAGGAATTATTTGGCGTCGGTCTATCGGATTTGGTGGCCATGGCAACTGCCGGGAAATCCACCTTTTTACCTCAGAACCCCTCCCAACAGAAAAAGACACCGTCTTTTCAGCCGCAGTCCTTTCGGTCCTATAAGAAGCGGGCAAAAGGACAGTCATATCTGCCCCGAGGCAGAGGAAATGGTAAGAGAGGGCAGCAAGCAGCTCCTTCCCAGGAACAGAAGCCCTCCGCGGGTTCTGCAAAGCCCTCAGCATGACGCTGGGGCTTTACAAGCGGACTCAGGAACGGTGGGGGGTCGACTCAAGAATTTCAGCGCGCAGTGGGCTTGCTCACAGGTGGACCCCTGGATCCTGCAGGTAGTATCTCAGGGTTACAGGTTGGAATTCGAGAAGTCTCCCCCTCGCCGGTTTCTAAAGTCTGCTTTGCCAACGTCTCCCTCAGACAGGGCGACGGTATTGGAAGCCATTCACAAGCTGTTTTCTCAGCAGGTGATAGTCAAGGTACCCCTCCTACAACAGGAAAAGGGGTATTACTCCACGCTATTTGTGGTACCGAAGCCGGACGGCTCGGTAAGACCTATTCTAAATCTGAAATCTTTGAACCTGTACATACAAAAATTCAAGTTCAAGATGGAATCACTCAGAGCAGTGATAGCGAATCTGGAAGAAGGGGACTTTATGGTGTCCCTGGACATAAAAGATGCTTACCTGCATGTCCCAATTTGCCCTTCACATCAAGGGTACCTCAGGTTCGTGGTGCAAAACTGTCATTATCAGTTTCAGACGCTGCCGTTTGGATTGTCCACGGCACCTCGGGTCTTTACCAAGGTAATGGCCGAAATGATGATTCTTCTGCGAAGAAGAGGCGTATTAATTATCCCTTACTTGGACGATCTCCTGATAAGGGCAAGGTCCAGAGAACAGCTGGAGGACGGAGTAGCACTAACCCAAGTAGTGCTGCAACAACACGGGTGGATTCTGAATTTTCCAAAATCTCAGTTGACCCCGACAACACGTCTGCTGTTCCTGGGAATGATTCTGGACACAGTTCAGAAAAAGGTGTTTCTTCCGGAGGAGAAAGCCAAGGAGTTATCCGAACTTGTCAGGAACCTCCTAAAACCAGGAAAAGTGTCTGTGCATCAATGCACAAGAGTCCTGGGAAAGATGGTGGCTTCTTACGAAGCAATCCCATTCGGCAGATTCCACGCACGAACTTTTCAGTGGGATCTGCTGGACAAATGGGCCGGATCGCATCTGCAGATGCATCAGCGGATAACCTTATCGCCACGGACAAGGGTGTCTCTTCTGTGGTGGTTGCAGAGTGCTCATCTGTTAGAAGGCCGCAGATTCGGCATACAGGACTGGGTCCTGGTGACCACGGATGCCAGTCTGAGAGGCTGGGGAGCGGTCACACAGGGAAGAAACTTCCAGGGAGTATGGTCAAGCCTGGAGATGTCTCTTCACATAAATATACTGGAGCTAAGAGCGATTTACAATGCTCTAAGCCTGGCAAAACCCCTGCTTCAGGGTCAGCCGGTGTTGATCCAGTCGGACAACATCACGGCAGTCGCCCACGTAAACAGACAGTGCGGCACAAGAAGCAGGAGAGCAATGGCAGAAGCTGCAAGGATTCTTCGCTGGGCGGAAGATCATGTGATAGCACTGTCAGCAGTGTTCATTCCGGGAGTGGACAACTGGGAAGCAGACTTCCTCAGCAGACACGATCTACTCCCGGGAGAGTGGGGACTTCATCCAGAAGTCTTCCACATGATTGTGAACCGTTGGGAAAAACCAAAGGTGGATATGATGGCGTCTCGCCTCAACAAAAAACTGGACAGGTATTGCGCCAGGTCAAGAGACCCTCAGGCAATAGCTGTGGACGCTCTGGTAACACCGTGGGTGTTCCAGTCAGTGTATGTGTTTCCTCCTCTGCCTCTCATACCCAAAGTACTGAGAATTATACGGCAAAGGGGAGTAAGAACGATACTCGTGGCTCCGGATTGGCCAAGAAGAACTTGGTACCCGGAACTTCAGGAGATGCTCACGGAAAATCCGTGGCCTCTACCTCTAAGACGGGACCTGATTCAGCAGGGACCGTGTCTATTCCAAGACTTACCGCGGCTGCGTTTGACGGCGTGGCGGTTGAACGCCGAATTCTAAGGGAAAAAGGCATTCCAGAAGAGGTCATTCCTACACTGGTTAAAGCCAGGAAGGAGGTGACTGCACAACATTATCACCGCATTTGGAGAAAATATGTTGCGTGGTGTGAGGCCAGGAAGGCCCCCACGGAGGAATTTCAATTGGGTCGATTCCTACATTTCCTGCAAACAGGATTGTCTATGGGCCTCAAGTTGGGGTCCATTAAGGTTCAAATTTCGGCCCTGTCGATTTTCTTCCAGAAAGAATTGGCTTCAGTTCCTGAAGTCCAGACTTTTGTAAAAGGAGTACTACATATACAGCCCCCGGTTGTGCCCCCAGTGACTCCGTGGGACCTTAATGTAGTTTTGGATTTTCTCAAATCCCATTGGTTTGAGCCACTCAAATCGGCGGATTTGAAATATCTTACATGGAAAGTAACCATGCTACTGGCCCTGGCTTCAGCCAGGAGAGTGTCAGAATTGGCGGCTTTATCGTATAAAAGCCCATATCTGATTTTCCATTCGGACAGGGCAGAACTGCGGACGCGTCCTCATTTTCTGCCTAAGGTGGTGTCAGCGTTTCACCTGAACCAGCCTATTGTGGTGCCTGCGGCTACTAGCGATTTGGAGGATTCCAAGTTGCTGGACGTTGTCAGGGCATTGAAAATATATATTTCAAGGACGGCTGGAGTCAGAAAATCTGACTCGCTGTTTATACTGTATGCACCCAACAAGCTGGGTGCTCCTGCTTCTAAGCAGACGATTGCTCGTTGGATTTGTAGCACAATTCAACTTGCACATTCTGTGGCAGGCCTGCCACAGCCTAAATCTGTCAAGGCCCATTCCACAAGGAAGGTGGGCTCATCCTGGGCGGCTGCCCGAGGGGTCTCGGCATTACAACTCTGCCGAGCAGCTACGTGGTCGGGGGAGAACACGTTTGTAAAATTCTACAAATTTGATACCCTGGCTAAAGAGGACCTGGAGTTCTCTCATTCGGTGCTGCAGAGTCATCCGCACTCTCCCGCCCGTTTGGGAGCTTTGGTATAATCCCCATGGTCCTGACGGAGTCCCCAGCATCCACTAGGACGTTAGAGAAAATAAGATTTTACTTACCGATAAATCTATTTCTCGTAGTCCGTAGTGGATGCTGGGCGCCCATCCCAAGTGCGGATTGTCTGCAATACTTGTACATAGTTATTGTTACAAAAAAATCGGGTTGTTCTTGTTGTGAGCCGTCTGTTCAGAGGCTCCTACGTTGTCATACTGTTAACTGGGTTCAGATCACAAGTTGTACGGTGTGATTGGTGTGGCTGGTATGAGTCTTACCCGGGATTCAAAATCCTTCCTTATTGTGTACGCTCGTCCGGGCACAGTATCCTAACTGAGGCTTGGAGGAGGGTCATAGGGGGAGGAGCCAGTGCACACCACCTGATCCTAAAGCTTTATTTTTGTGCCCTGTCTCCTGCGGAGCCGCTAATCCCCATGGTCCTGACGGAGTCCCCAGCATCCACTACGGACTACGAGAAATAGATTTATCGGTAAGTAAAATCTTATTTTCTCGTAGTCCATAGAGGATACTGGGCACCCGCCCAGTGCATCATTTTTCCTGCACTGTTCCTTTGTTGAGTAGTGTTGTCTGTTCAGCCGTTCAAGTTGGTTAGTATGGCTTTCCTCTTGTTTGTGTGTGCTGGTTTGAATCTCAGCACTGTTCTGTTACAGCCTTCCTCAGGATACGTCCGTCTCCTCGGGCACATTCTGGTAGGAGGGGCATAAAGGGAGGAGCCAGTGCACACTATTGATTTCTTAAAGTGCCCAAGGCTCCTAGTGGACCCGTCTATACCCCATGGTACTAATGTCCCCATCACTATCCCCCCTTTTTCTTTCTCTGCTATAATGCCTTTCTCACCTTTGTTGTGCACTGTGCTGTGTCACTTTTGCCCTTTTCAGCATTTCATCTGAATATTGTGCGATTTCTTATCCTCATCTACCCATTACAATTTAGTTCAATGCTCTCTGATTGTTTTTTTTTATTTATTTATTATTTTTCTTAATCTACTATTGATGCATTGCTGGTTTGCACCAGCTACATCATGTTTTGTTCCTTTTTTCCCTGTGTACTTTAAATAAATTTTATTAAAAAAATAAATAAAAGGCAATTGCTGTTGGCACTGTACCTGCATCTGGTTGAAAATGCCTTGAAAGCAAGTGATACGTTTCCCATTCAGTTCAGCAGTCCTTTTATTTATTTATCTATTTATATAGCGCACACATATTCTGCAGCGCTTTACAGCGAATATTTGCTCATTCACATCAGTCCCTGCCCCAGTGGAGCTTACAATCAAGAGTCCCTATCACATGTACACACAGACACATTCACTAGGGTTAATTTTGTTGGGAGCCAATTAACCTACCAGTATATTTTTAGTTTGTGGGAGGAAACCGGAGCACCCGGAGGAAACCCACGCAAGTACGGGGAGAATATACAAACTCCACACAGTTAGGGCCTTAGTAGAAATTGAACCCTTGACCTCAGTGCTATGAGGCAGTAATGCTAATCATTACACCATCCGTACTGCACATTTCTCTGAACTTCACAGTATGTGTGTTAATGGATAAATTCTGCAAATAAATAATTAGATATATGGCCTAGTGCTCACTCAACTAGCCCCAAATCAGCAGTGCTTGTTATCTCTAAAACAGGAGGGCAACCAACCAGAAAGGGGACAATATGCTGTTGTGAAAACCACCCCTATGATGATCAGGGCAAGACTTTGGCCTCTGCAAAGGAAAGATTGATTCTCTACCCTTCCCCCCAAGACTACAGTACTGTAGTCAGGGCTGACTGTTTCTTTAGGCAAAATTAAGTCTGTTTCCTAGAGCGTTAACCTTTTTTTGGGGAGGACCTAAAAACGCATAATGACTGACACCATGGGGTATATTCAGTTAAGGTCGAAACTGCCGTCTTGTCGAAAAGACGTCCGTTTTCGACTTTTTCAGGTCAGAAGGGGTTCCGACCTATTCAGTCCCCAGCTTTTTTATTCTACAGTTCGGGGAATTCGACTTGTTGAATAGTACGTGAATCGGCGGTATAGCTGCCGATCCACGTGCTTCTGAGGGAAACGGGGCCAAATTCGACAGGTTTTGTCCCCGTTTCAGACCACCTCCGTTCAACTTAAAAAAAAGTCTGAGATGAGGGATCTGAGAGGGGGGAGAGCCACAGGCAGACGGGGAAGAGCAGCGGGCTTATGGGGAACAGCAGCGCTACTGCACAGCGCTGCAGAAGGATGTGGCACAGCTGCCCGCTCACAGCAGCGTCCACCCGGCTCCATCAATTGAGGTCCCACTTGATGAAGCAGGGTGAATGCTGGCGTGAGGTCTGGCAGCTGTGCCACGTCCTCCTGCAGCGCTGCTGTCCCCCATCTGCTCGCGACTGTGCCCGTCTCCAACTTTTTTAAGTCGAATTGAGATGGGCATTGAATAGCCCTTGTCGGATTCATTCCGACAAATGCATGTCGGAATGGATCCAAGCTCAATTGAATATACCCCCATGTCTCTCAGTGCTTTTATCCATCAAATTAATCACAACATATTTCCTCATTGGCAGACCAAGAGAAAGAGGAGGATGAGTTGAATAATTTAAATTAACTTAAGTGCGCCCTATACATTTCCTCCATTCTATAGTGATGTTGCTGCTGCCTCTGGGTTTCAGTGATAGTCTGGTAATGTGGTTTGCAGCTCTGTGATGTCCCATTGCTTAGCTAAATTGCCAGCTTGTCACTGACATAGAGATGAGACTTGTGTCTCTCCGATCGGCCCTCCACCGTTTCTTCCACGCAAGATTAGTAGTAGTTAAGAGGTGGTTGGTGCACCTGAAGGGGTGAAGTGCCTAGTTCCCGTTCACCAGCCCTGATTTAAAGCTGGCCATACACCTAAAGATTTTCTGTACAACAAAAGTCTAGTGATGTATGGGAGCGAATGACAATCTGTCAGTTGCTTGCAAACACCGGAAAATGGACAAAAACAGTTGCTCAGACAACTTAGGGCCCGATTCTGACCTCATCGCTGCTGTGCGTTTTCGCACAGCGAGTGATTATCAAACTACTGCGCATGCATATGCACCGCAAAGCGCACCTGCGTTGCCAAACAGCGACAGGATGGTTTGAAAATTTTTATCGCACGGTTGTTCGCAAGGTGATTGACAGGAAGAGGATGTTTATGGGTGGTAACTGCCCATGTTCAGGGAGTGTCTGGGAAAATGCAGGCGTTGCCAAGCATTTTCAGGGCGGGTGTGTGACGTTTGCTCCAAACCTGATCAGCCTGATTCCTTTGCACTGGAGGAGTAAGTATTGAGCTATGCACACAATGCACACACTGCACAGAATGGGAAAAACATTTGATGGTGAGTGTGATGCAAACGGACTTGCAGCTGTCCGCTGACTGAGGGGAATTTTTGCGCAGCGTACACATGTGATCACACACTTGCACGGGGCAAATTTTCATTCCCCCATGGTGGCAACTATCTTGAGCGCAGGACAGTGTAATTTGCAGCACAGCGATCAGGTCTAAAATTAGCTACTTGGTTACATCTATTTGATTAAATCAATTTGTCTGAAAACTGTTTTTGTCCGTTTTCCAGCTTTCAGGAGCAAATGGTTGATTGTCATTTGCTCCCATTAACAGATTTTCATTTTAACAAGCAAATTGGTTGGTTGGACTTCAAATCTTAAGGTGTAAAACAATGTCATTATCTGCCCAATTCTCTCTCAGAAGGAATTAGAAAAAAAGAAGCTGTTTACAAATGATATTGTTAAACACTTTTTGTATGCAGTTCCCTTTTAAGTTGGTGTAATAAATGATGTGTGAGGCCATGGTGTACAGACTGCCAAACGGAATGCTTGTTTGCTTCTGTATTTAAATATGTAAAGGTGATATTTTGTATAATGCAGTGAATTAAGTTGTCTTATTTCCCCTGCTAATTGCACAAATGTCTACCTTCAGTGTGCCTGAAAAATCTAATCTCACCAGATGTGGTTAATTTCATAAATCTTTCATATGTATTAAATTGTATTACTGGTTATGTAACTCCACTGAACTTTAAATTATTTATTCAGAGGAAGAAATAAAAATAGGTCTCCCATTAAATAGAGGAATGTGATATTGACATGGAAAAGTTATTTAAATATTTCCTGTTACTCATATATGGATAAAAAGGCCAAATATCTGTAAATCCTGACTATCTCTGGATAGGCTGTGTGTGTTGTACGTGGGGCTCTCCTGATTGATTGGAAGTAGCACTAAGTGCTCACTCTTACTAGTTCTTTTAAATAATGTATGAAACTTTTATTGGTTACATTGTGAGAAACCTGTGAAGCAAGTAAAACCTTTATTTCTGCAAGTTAATTGCGCTTTGCTCCACAGGCACTGTGGCTATCTAAGTTTATATTTTTGTTCTTCAAGAAGAGTTTATTTTATCTGGGCTCAATGAACTGGATTTCTGCAAAACCAACTTTGCTTATGTATACATGCATCATCCCCTGGGTATCTTGTGAGGCTGAATGAAGCTGGTAGAAACTGGTGATTAGTCTTTGGGGGAATTTGCAGTTTTAACTGATGGGTTAATATTCAAAGGTACTGTCCTTTGTAAGCTATGATTCTACATGGTGACTCAGAACTAATAATAAATTTAAGCCTAATTTATGTGATAAAAATGGGATGAATTACATCATCATCTGAACTAATATCAATATAAAAACTGTGTGTAACTGAACATGTCATAATGCAGGTGCTGTAATGTGGCTATCGCTCAGGTAGCAGGCTGTGGGGAAAGATTGGTCAGACTTCTCTGTGGATAGAAATCATGTGACTTCAGTCTGCTGATAAAAAATAAATAAAAAAAATATTTTATGCTGCTGTTTAAAGGCCTATTTTTACATGTTGTGGAACCTTTTATTGACTGAACGAATTGCATCTTGTCATAAATGCTTCTGAGATTTGCTAGGCAGCAGGGACCAGATGTAATGATGCCTGAGTTCGGCGGCCATGCATGATGCCGTCCGAACGCTGAAATTTTTTGTAAGAGTCAATCACTTACAGGGCAAAACCATGTCTTCTGAGTGATTGCCCCTTTAAAAAAACCGTATAGTTTGGCTGGCATCTCGCACGGTTGATGAGCTCAAGCGTCATTACATCCGGCCCCAAATGTCTGTCAGGGGTCTTAGAGCATGGGTCGATCAACCTGTGGACCTCCAACTGTTGTGGAACTATGCATCCCAGCATGCCCTGCCTCAGTTTTAGCATGCCTTAATAGCAAAACTGTGTCAGGGCATGCTGGGTTGTGTAGTTCCACAGCACCTGGGGCACCGCAGGTTTAAGATCCATGGTCTAGAGCAGGCCCGGACAACCTGCGGCTCTCCAGCTGTTATGAGACTACATAACCCAGCATGCCCTGCCACAGTTTTAGCATTCCCTAATAGCAAAACTGTGGCTTGGCATGCTGGCCACAGGTTGGCCAGGCCTAGTTTAGAGCATTCCATTCTGTATGCTCCATTATGGTGATATTATGTTATTTTGAGTTGTGTTGCAGTAAAACTGATCAGGGGTAAAATTGAGTAAACTATGCCATAACATTATATGGTGAGTAAGTAAAGGGGAAGGAGTCACTCAAAATCTTGGATCAACCTATTGTTGTTGACCTATACTTATGTGTGCTGTTGTACTGATTGGCAGACAAGAGTGTATACAAGTTTGGTTGAAAATAATATTAAGCTCAAAGATAAACTTTTTCCTTTCCAGTTTTGCTGCTGCCCTTGAGGCAGATGTAATAGTGGGCGAGTTTGCTGGAGGTGCGGGATACTGGCCGAACTCGGACTATTTCTCTAACGTCCTAAGTGGATGTTGGGGACTCCGTCAGGACCATGGGGTTTAGCGGCTCCGCAGGAGACAGGGCACAATAATAAAAGCTTTAGGATCAGGTGGTGTGCACTGGCTCCTCCCCCTATGACCCTCCTCCAAGCCTCAGTTAGATTTTTGTGCCCGGCCGAGAAGGGTGCAATCTAGGTGGCTCTCCTGAGCTGCTTAGAATAAAAGTTTAAGTTAGGTTTTTTATTTTCAGTGAGTCCTGCTGGCAACAGGCTCACTGCTACGAGGGACTTAGGGGAGAGAAGTAAACTCACCTGCGTGCAGGATGGATTTGCTTCTTAGGCTACTGGACACCATTAGCTCCAGAGGGAGTCGGAACACAGGTCTCACCCTGGGGTTCGTCCCGGAGCCGTGCCTCCGACCCCCCTTGCAGATGCCGAAGTTGAAGAGGTCCAGAGGTCCAGAAACAGGCGGCAGAAGACTTTCAGTCTTCATAAGGTAGCGCACAGCACTGCAGCTGTGCGCCATTGTTGTCAGCACACTTCATACCAGCGGTCACTGAGGGTGCAGGGCGCTGGGGGGCGCGCCCTGGGCAGCAATGTATTATACCTTTTTTATGGCTAAAATACATCACATATAGCCCTTGAGGCTATATGGATGTATTTAACCCCTGCCAGATCTCACAAACTCTGGGAGAAGAGCCCGCCGTTTTAGGGGGCGGGGCCTATTCTCCTCAGCACACGGCGCCATTTTCCTGCTCAGCTCTGCTGTGAGGAAGGCTCCCAGGCTCTCCCCTGCACTGCACTACAGAAACAGGGTTAAAACAGAGAGGGGGGGGCACTTATTTGGCGATATGATTACATATGTGAAAATGCTATAAGGGAAAACACTTGTATAAGGGGTTGTCCCTGTATAATTATAGCGTTTTTGGTGTGTGCTGGCAAACTCTCCCTCTGTCTCCCCAAAGGGCTAGTGGGGTCCTGTCCTCTATCAGAGCATTCCCTGTGTGTGTGCTGTGTGTCGGTACGTGTGTGTCGACATGTAGGAGGACGATGTTGGTGAGGAGGCGGAGCAAATTGCCTGTATTGGTAATGTCACTCTCTAGGGAGTCGACACCGGAATGGATGGCTTATTTAGGAATTACGTGATAATGTCAACACGATGCAAGGTCGGTTGACGACATGAGACGGCCGGCAAACAAATTAGTACCTGTCCAGGCGTCTCAGACACTGTCAGGGGCTTGTAAAAACGCCCATTTACCTCAGTTGGTCGACACAGACACGGACACTGACTTCAGTGTCGACGGTGAAGAAACAAACGTATTTTCCTTTAGGGCCACACGTTACATGTTAAGGGCAATGAAGGAGGTGTTACATATTTCTGATACTACAAGTACCACAAATAAGGGTATTATGTAGGGTGGGAATTATCTACTTGTAGTTTTTCCTGAATCAGATAAATTAAAGTGTGTGATGATACGTGGGTTTCCTCCGATAGAAAATTATTGGAGGTATACCCTTTCCCGCCAGATGAGGGCGAGTTGGGAAACACACCTTAGGGTGGATAAGGCGCTCACACGCTTATAAAAACAAGTGGCGTTACCGTCTCCAGATACGGCCTCCCTCAAAGAGCCAGCTGATAGGAAGCTGAAAAATATCCTAAAAAGTATATACACACATACTGGTGTTATACTACGACCAGCAATCGCCTCAGCCTGGATGTGCAGCGCTGGGGGGGCTTGGTCGGATTTCCTGACTGAAAATATTGATACCCTTGACAGGAACAATATTTTATTGACTATAGAGCATTTTAAGGATGCATTTTTATATATGCGAGATGCGCAGAGGGATATTTGCATTCTGGCATCAAGAGTAGATGTGATGTCCATATCTGCCAGACGATGTTTATAGACACGACAGTGGTCAGGTGATGCAGATTCCAGACGGCACATGGAAGTATTGCCGTATAAAGGGGCGGTCCATCGGACCTGGTGGCCATGGCAACAGCTGGAAAATCCACTTTTGTTACCCCAAGTCACATCTCAGCAGAAAAGGACACAGTCTTTTCAGTCTCAGTCCTTTCGTACCCATAAAGGCAGGCGGGCAAAAGGCCAGTCATATCTGCCCAGGGTTAGAGGAAAGGGAAGAAGACTGCAGCAGGCAGCCCATTCCCAGGAACAGAAGTCCTCCACAGCTTCTGCCAAGTCCGCAGCATGACGCTGGGGCCATACAAGCGGACTCAGGTGCGGTGGGGGGTCATCTCAAGAGTTTCAGCACGCAGTGGGCTCACTCGCAAGTGGACTCCTGGATCCTACACGTAGTATCCCAGGTGTACATTGGAAATTCGAGACGTCTTCCCCTCACAAGTTCCTGAAGTCTGCTTTACCAACGTCTCCCTCCGACAGGGAGGCAGTATTGGAAAAAAATTCACAGGCTGTATTCCCAGCAGGTGATAATCAAAGTACCCCTCCTACAACAAGGGAAGGGGTATTATTCCACACTATATTGTGGTACTAAAGCCAAACGGCTCGGTGAGATCTAAAAGATTTGAACAATTACATACAAGGGTTCAAATCAAGATGGAGTCACTCAGAGCAGTGATAGCGAACCAGGACGATATGGTGTCACTGGATATCAGGGACGCTTACCTACATGTCCAAATTTTGCCCTTCTCACCAAGGGTATCTCAGGTTCGTGGTACAGAACTGTCACTATCAGTTCAGACGCTGCCGTTTGGATTGTCCACGGCACCCCGGGTCTTTACCATGGTAATGGCCGAAATGATGATTCTTCCTAAAAGAAATATGGACGCTTTCCTGATAAGGGCAAGGTCCAGAGAACAGTTGGCGGTCGGAGTAGCACTATCTCAAGTAGTTCTACGACAACACGAGTGGATTCTAAATATTCCAAAATCGCAGCTTTTTCCGACGACACGTCTAATGTTCCTAGGAATGATTCTGGACACAGTCCAGAAAAGGATGTTTTCTCCCGGAGAAGAAGACCAGGGAGTTATCCGAGCTAGTCAGGAACCTCCTAAAACCAGGAAAAGTATCAGTGCATCATTGCACAAGGGTCCTGTGAAAAATGGTGGTTTCTTACAAAGCGATCCCATTCGGTAGATTTCACGCAAGAACCTTTCAGTGGAATCTGCTGGGAAAATGGTCCGGATCGCATCTTCAGATGCATCAGCGGATAACCCTGTCTCCAAGGACAAGGGTGTTTTCTTCTGCGGTGGCTGCAGAGTGCTCATCTATGAAAGGGCCGCAGATTCGACATTCAGGACTGGGTCCTGGTGACCACGGATGCCAGCCTGAGTGGCTGGGGAGCAGTCACACAAGGAAAAAATTTCCAGGGAGTGTGATCAAGTCTGGAGACTTCTCTCCACATAAATATACTGGAGCTAAGGGCAATTTACAAGGCTCTAAGCTTAGCAAGACCTCTGCTTCAAGGTCAGCCGGTATTGATCCAGTGGGACAACATCACGGCAGTCGCCCACGTAAACAGACAGGGCGGCACATGAAGCAGGAGGGAAATGGCAGAAACTGCAAGGATTCGTCGCTGGGCGAAAAATCATGTGATAACACTCTCAGCAGTGTTAATTCCGGGAGTGGAAAACTGGGAAGCAAACTTCCTCAGCAGGCATAACCTCCACCCGGGAGAGTGGGGACTTCAGCGGGAAGTCTTCCACATGATTGTAAACCGTTGGGAAAAACCAAAGGTGGACATGATGGCGTCCCGCCTGAACAAAAAACTAGACCAATATTGCGCCAGGTCAATGGACCCTCAGGCAATAGCGGTGGACGCTCTGGTAACACTGTGGGTGTACCAGTCAGGGTATGTGTTCCCTCCTATGCATCTCATACCAAAAGTACTGAGAATCATAAGAAGGAGATGAGTAAGAACGATACTCGTGGTTCCGGATGGGTCAAGAAGGACTTGGTACCCGGAACTTCAAGAGATGCTCACGGAAGAACCGTGGCCTCTACCTTTAAGAAAGGACCTGCTCCAGCAGGGGCCTTGTCTGTTCCAAGACTTACCGCGGCTGCGTTTGACGGCATGGCAGTTGAACGCCGGATCCTGAAAGGGCATTCCAGATGAAGTCATCCCTACCCTGGTCGAAGCCAGGAAGGATGTAACCGGAAAACATTTTCACCGCATTTGGCGAAAATATATTGCGTGGTGTGAGGCCAAGAAGGTCCCTACAGAGGAATTCCAACTGGGTCGTTTCCTACATTTCCTGAAAACAGGACTGTCTATGGGCCTAAAATTAGGGTCCATTAAGGTTCAAATTTCGACCCTGTCAAATTTCTTCCAGAAAGAACTGGCTTCAGTGCCTGAAGTTCAGACGTTTGTAAAAGGGTTACTGCATATACAGCCTCCTTTTGTGCCCCCAGTGGCACCTTGGGATCTCAATGTTGTTTTGAGTTTCCAAAAGTCACATTGGTTTGATCCACTCACCACTGTGGAATTAAAATATTTCACATGGAAGGTGAAGATTCTATTAGCCCTGGCTTCAGCCAGGCGTGTGTCAGAATGGGCGGCTTTATCATATAAAAGCCCTTACTTAATTTTTCATTCTGACAGGGCAGAATTGAGGACTCGTCCTCAATTTCTCCTTAAGGTGTTTTCTGTTTTTCACATGAACCAACCTATTGTGGTACCTGCGGCTACTAGGGACTTGGAGGACTCCAAGTTACTTGACGTTGTCAAGGCCCTGAAAATATGTTTCCAGGACGACTGGAGTCAGAAAATCTGACTCGCTGTTTAGCCTGTATGCACCCAACAAGATGGGTGTTCCTGCTTCTAAGCAGACGATTGCTCGCTGGATTTGTAGTACAATTCAGCTTGCACATTCTGTGGCAGGCTTGCCACAGCCAAAATCAGTAAAAGCCCATTCCACAAGGAAGTGGGCTCATCTTGGGCGGCTGCCCGAGGGGTCTCGGCTTTACAACTTTGCCGAGCTGCTACTTGGTCAGGGGCACACCCTGACGGAGGAGGACCTGGAGTTCTCTCATTCGGTGCTGCAGAGTCATCCGCACTCTCCCGCCCGTTTGGGAGCTTTGGTATAATCCCCATGGTCCTGACGGAGTCCCCAGCATCCACTTAGGACGTTAGAGAAAATAAGAATTTACTTACCGATCATTCTATTTCTCGTAGTCCGTAGTGGATGCTGGGCGCCCATCCCAAGTGCGGATTGTCTGCAATACTTGTACATAGTTATTGTTACAAAAATCGGGTTATTCTTGTTGTGAGCCATCTTTTCAGAGGCTCCTTCGTTGTTATCATACTGTTAACTGGGTTCAGATCACAGGTTGTACGGTGTGATTGGTGTGGCTGGTATGAGTCTTACCCGGGATTCAATATCCTTCCTTATTATGCACGCTCGTCCGGGCACAGTATCCTAACTGAGGCTTGGAGGAGGGTCATAGGGGGAGGAGCCAGTGCACACCACCTGATCCTAAAGCTTTTATTATTGTGCCCTGTCTCCTGCGGAGCCGCTAAACCCCATGGTCCTGACGGAGTCCCCAGCATCCACTACGGACTACGAGAAATAGAATTATCGGTAAGTAAATTCTTATTTTTTAAAGGGGCAATAATTTACAAGGCATGATTTTACCTAGTAAGTGATTGTCCCTTTAAAAGTCATCCGAGTTCGGCCAGCCTCCCGCACCTCTGACAAACTCTGTCCATATTACATCTGGCTCATTATTTTCTGTGTGGGAAATTTCTTTACTATTAATATTTTAACAAAGCTTCAGTGGAAAGTGATGGTTAAGTTGTACATTGCATTATATTTACATTTATATTACATTTTTAGTTACGTATTTTGAAGTATATGATGTACTGTAAACCAGCGAGTTTTCTCCCCCTTATTTTTCTTTTTCACTACTTTTTGTTTGTCTTCTTGAAATAGGACATTATTTTTTTTAATCCATTGTACAGTATGAAAGTCTAATGGGTTGCTGTTTTATAACTTTAATTCGTTAGTGTACATTTATTCTCTGTTAGTGATGTATGTCTATCCTTAACATTCATAAGTAATACATTATAAATCTAGATCTAAGTGGGGAATAACCAGTGAAGCATTTTCCATAGTATCGCTGGCCACACCCACTCATCCCTGGGACATATTAGTCGTTTATTGTCTCCCTCAAGGGGGTCATATTTATCTCATCAGTACTTGCAGACAAGGTCATTAATGTTCATGCTGAGACCATTTATAGTTTCAGTCTGCTTTCAAGCAAATTAGCGGTCTTTGGCCACAACGTTTTGCCTTATGACAGTAGATGTTGAATGTAGACTGTAGGCATCTAATATTACCACCCACTCTGTTAATTAGATAAAAAAATTACTATTAGCTTATCAGCTTTTTAAAGTAAACATTATGTCGCTTTATTTTTAGTTCAGAAAATAAATAATTGGATTTGGCATGTTGCAAGTCTAGGCCCTTCATTAGGGAGGAAGGGAAATGTGTGTTTTTGCCGGTTGCTCAAGTAAACAAGCATTCTCAGGGGCGCTTCTCTTGTTCAGCCTCTCACTCCTGGGTTTCGGTGACACAGGGGAACTGATTAGAAAGCTCCTGTTGTTTTTTTTTTTAGTATTCTCTCGGAGGCACAGTGCAGGTGCGTTCGGGGACATGCATACAAACCTCTATTCTCCCGCAGACAGCCCTTTCTTTGTCAGCATATAAACTTGCATGTACATGTATATTTCATCACTGTTTTGCAATTCAGAATCACATTGGCTTTTAAATGCAAAGTAATGCTTTTTATTAATATGAATGAAATGTAATAATAGAGTAGTACATTTTATGTAGAACATTTATTTGAAAATATATTGAATATGAAATGTTGTGACGAAAATGGTTTTTAGATTAATACTGTAATGTGCAGTTTGTTTTTTTTAGTGTTGAATTCGGAAATAGTAATTTTGTTCAGAGGATAAAAATATTGTTTTCAATTGGATGGAGTGCTGAAATCATTGTGCAGCAGTAATACACAGCCAAAACAAAGGAAGGGTTTATATAATAGCGGACATTCATAAAACCAGACCCACAGAAAAGCACGGAATAATTGGCAAATGCTCTAGATTTATAAAAACGGCAGCGGCCATTATATTTACATGCTCCATGAATAGCACCTTGTTAAATGCCTTAATAGCACTAGATGTTATACTTGCATGTACTTTGTGTTGTGCTGCAGACCTCTCTTCCAGGTAAATCTCAAACCCTTTTTGGAATGAGGTAAGGGCGAACCAGTTACCAGTGGAGCTTACAGTCTAAATTTATGTTTCATGTCTAATAATAGTTTAAGTCTTGAAAATATTTCCATGCTGTCCTCATTAGGTCATACAAAAAGCCTTTTACATGTTAAGATCTTATTCCGGAGGGCTAAAAGAAACACAAATACAAATACTGGGGACAAATTTGCTGGTTTTGGTAAATCATTCCGAGGTGTAGTCTCATGACCCTGTGCCCATTCTGCAGGGTGTAAGCAATGTGTAATTGTATGGCTATGTTTTCTTGCCACACCAAGATATCTGAACATGGTTGTTAGTTATAGTACTGTAGGTGCCAATGTCTCTTGTTGTAGGCGTAATGATAGGAAGGGAAATCAGTTCTCTGATTTTTATGGTCTATTTTTAAAAAATTTTAAATGCCAATTTTTTAACATCAATTTATTTTTAATTTATTCCTGCACAATGTTTTAATAGAATCGATCAAAAAATGGTGATGCTGGAACAGCTATACACTTACCTGGTCCACAGAATCCTTTATACCATTTCGCATGTGCTGACTTTTTTATTTTTTTATTTTTATAACTGCACATGTGCAATTTTTAACACCTAAAGGCGCATGTTGCAAAATGTCGATTTTTGGCGATATTATTTATCTGACCATCTGCTGCATTAAATGCAGGCATGGTGATTCTGCATCAGTCCAAAAGATTGATGTGGTACCACTGTTTGGCCATCCCTACTTTAAAGGGTTATGGATCAAGGGGTCGACAGAATGTTGACATGGTCAAAAGGTCGACACAGAAATGGTTGACACATGAAAAGGTCAACGTGCATTTTTGATGGTTTTTTTTGGTCTCAAAATTTCACTTCCACCAAGTGGAACCCCAACTAGTGCACCGCATCCACTCGCATGGCTCCTTCTGCTCGCCATGCTTCGGGCAAGGTTACTGTTCTCAGTTGTTGTCCAGGTGGATGGTAAAGTAGGAAGAGTCCTAAAAATGAAGAAATAATCATTTTTAAAAAACTATGTCGGCCATATGCATCGCCGACCATTGTCATGTTGACCATTCAGTGTTTACCTACTCCTTGTCGAGCTTTTAACTGTCGACCTACCATCCAGATAACCTTTAAAGAAAGTTTTGGAGTAGTCCCAGTAACTAGTTGTGAATTGAGTTTACAGTAGGCTGTTCTGAGAGCATCTGCAGTGCAAGTTGCTATTTGGTACCATGTGGCTCTATACCTCACAGGGGCGGATTTGTAGCTAGGCAACCAAGGCATCTGCATAGGGCCTCATGAGTCTCGGGGCCCCATAAGTAGCGGCGCTGCAGAGGAGATTTTTTAATTCTGAGCGGACACAGACCAAGCAGGCTTTCAGTGCACGCTGAATGGACAGCTGCCGCTGGGACCAGAGCTAGCTCACACCCACAGTGTACCCCCTCCTCCTCCATGTGACTGACCAGCAGCACAGAGACCGGGAGATGGAGCGGGCTGCGGGAGGAGAGTGGAGAGCCGCTGCCCAGCCATAGGAGAGAGCCTGGTCACCGTTGGAGGATTAAAGGAGATCTTTCAGTGCTCAGTGAGTATCTTGGTTGCCATTAAAGTGTGTGCAGGGGGGGGGGAAGGGGGAGGTGGTGAAGCTAATGGGGCGATCCTCAGCCTTCCTGCTTCTTGATGGCGGCCGGGGGGTGCCTGCCAGTGGTGGGGCGCAATCGGCCATGGGGTGAGACTGACAGTGTACCTGCCACTACCAGTACTGCTGGAGGTGAGGGTGAGCCCGGTGAGGCCAACAATCAGCATGTGTGTGTGTGTGTGTGTGTGTGGGGGGGCATGGGTGCTGTGGGAGGGTGGACTGTGTGACATAATGTATATACAAGACACAAGAAAGAAAGACCCTTGGTTGGCGCACTCATTAAGAAACAAACCCCATATAGGAGTTAAAACCTAACTTTTAATTAAATCCCTATAAAACACTAATATTGAGAAAAAGACTCTCTATTAAAGCCTTAGTTCACTATATCATGCAAAATTGCATATTATCTCATTTACCTGTCCCAAATGAACAGGCTATCAATAAATATAAAATTAAGGCATAATAGCCTATTATGCAGCAGGATATCAATAGACCCTATATTAGGAACTTGGACAGCAGCGCCCTCAACATGTATTTACAATCCTGTCCCTAAAATGAAAGTTTACCACCATATAAACCAACAGCGTCAGGTATTTGATGAGTGTAAGGTAAAACGGGGGAAATAAAGAAAAGTAGACCGGCTTATACTCGAGTGATGCAAAGTTACCTGCTTGAGGTGGCCGGCGGCAGCCCCCTCGTCATGTCTGCAGTAGCCGCCACTGAGATCCTGGCTGCTGCTGAGTGGAGGAGGGTCTCCGGCGGCGGGGGCGAGGGGGAGGAGGGCAGCGGCCGGTATGCGCCCCAGCAATAGCACAGTGTGTATGAGTACGGGAAAGAAGTGCATGCGCTACGCATGGTGCTCGGTCTCCCAGCCAGCTCCCTGTGTATGTGGTATTACCGAGACTGATCGCGTCCTCTCTCATCCTCAGTATCTGCTTCTGATGCGGTTGGGAGCGGGAGGGGGGCGCCTGCGCGGTCTTAGAACCCTGCAGCTGCATGCTTACACTGACTGTGTGTGACTCCTCCAGACAGTGTCATGGTGCCAGCCCGTCATTGCACGCAGAGATGGCACATACATGTAAGTTCCTCTGGCTTTTCTCAGGCATTCTACACTATTCCCCAGAATACGTTTCCTTTATATCTCCCCAGTTCTATGTTCTGTTCTCATCCCACAGTAGGACACCCTGTCCTCACCCCCACAGCAGAATACCCTGTAATTTTATTGGTATCTACGATATTTTTATTTTTGAAATTTACCAGTAGCTGCTGCATTTCCCACCCTAGGCTTATACTTGAGTCAATAAGTTTTCCCAGTTTTTTGTGGTAAAATTATGTGCCTCGGCTTATATTTGGGTCGACTTATACTCGAGTATATACGGTAATCATAAAGTGAAATTCACTGCATGTGGCACTTTAAATCTTACAAGTTTCTCTAATGCCCGATTCTCACTATGCGACGGGCTAGATCGGCACATAGTCAGTATCGCAAGCACATAATGAGTGTGCTTGCAATACTGACTACAGTATGTGCGATTTTGGCTAAGTGTCAATTTTGACTATCTCTTCTATAGAGATAGTCAAAATTGATTTACCTGCACAGTCTATCTACTCTTGCGATGCCGACCGCGCGGGACCACGCATTGGCATCGAATCGGGATCGCAAGGTGACTTACCTTGCGATCTGCACTAACTTTTCTTACGATTTTGACTATATAGTCAAAATCGTAAGAAAAAATCTCACCGTGTGTACAACACACCTTAAGTCTATTTGACAGTGTTGTTACACAGCTAATTATTGTATTGTCCAGCTGATTAAATCATTTAACACAGCTGAGATTGCTTCAAACCTTTATAGTGCAAGCACAATTGCTTCATACAAACAATACATGGGCATCCAGCATATTATTTGAATCCAACACAAAACACACTGTTATGATCAGCTGTCCAAATTGTTTACAGCTGAAAACTTATACCCGAGTCATAGGTTGAAGCTTAATAGGAGGATTTAAACAAAGGAAGTATAATGTTGCTGTGTAGTACATATATATTCATTAAAGGCACTAACAGAGAGCATGCTGACAGTATTAGACTGGTATTCAGCTGGCCATGTTATCTATCACCGCTGAAATGTTATAAAGTGACATTATTGAAACATGTAACAGTATTGCAAACAATGTTGCACAATAAGTATCGGTTTAGCAATGTAAATCACAGAGATGCTGTCTGGATCAAGCCAAGAGAATTGTTAATACCTGCTAACTGCAGCAACATGTTGTAGATCCCCACATTAATTGTATATAAAAATAAATTAATTCAACAGGGAATAGCCCTTTCAAGTATTAAGTTGATAAAGTACACTTATAAAGATACAAAAAGCCTCATTTGGACAATGGGCCTAATTCTGAGTTGATCGCAGCAGCAAGTTTGTTAGCAGTTGGGCAAAACCATGTGCACTGCAGGGGGGACAGCTATAACGTGCAGAGAGAGTTAGATTTGGGAGGGGTGTATTCAAACTGAAATCTAAATTGCAGTGTAAAAATAAAGCAGCCAGTATTTACTCTGCACAGAAACGAAATAACCCACCCAAATCTAACTCTCTCTGCAAATGAAGTGCACATGGTTTTGCCCAATTGCTAACAAACTTGCTGCTGCGATCAACTCAGAATTACCCCCAATGTCAGAAAATCTATAAAACTGCACCTGTATGTCAGTATTGCTATATATTGGTACATTATTTATGTTGTAAAAATAGTTGATACACATCCCATTGTGCAAGTGTAGTCATTAGCCAGGAGGGTGAGTGTGATACGTTACTGCTCCTTGGCCAGGTATGCGGGAGAGCTAAGCTGGAAACAGGTGAGTCACCGCTAGTTAGAGCGGAGACCAGTAAACTGATCCCACTGCCTGTTGCCATTGATGGTCAGGTATGCAGCGAGAGCCTGGTGCCGCTGTTGGACGGGGTAACAGAGTGCCTTCCTTTTCCTATTCATGAACTCTCATCAACGATTCTGGGTAAGGTACGGGAGTATCATCTACTACTAAACCACACTTAAAATGGCCATTCTCGTTTGATCTTGGAAGCGACCAAGTGTTGGGCCGGATCAGTACCTGGAGGGTGACCCCCAGAGAATATCTGGTGTAGTAGAGTAAGACGAATTGATAAGCCAGTCTAACGTTGACAGCAGATTCATACTTTTCTTTATTTCCCCCGTTTTACCTTACACTCATCAAATACCTGACGCTGTTGGTTTATATGGTGGTAAACTTTCAATTTAGGGACAGGATTGGAAATGCATGTTGAGGGCGCTGCTGTCCAAGTTCCTAATATAGGGTCTATTGATATCCTGCTGCATAATATGCTATTATGCCATAATTTTATATTTATCGATAATCTGTTAATTTGGGACAGGTAAATGAGATAATATGCAATTTTGCATGATATAGTGAACTAAGGCTTTAATAAAGAGTCTTTTTCTCAATATAAGTGTTTTATAGGAATTTAATTAAAAGTTAGGTTCAACTCCTATATGGGGTTTGTTTCTTAATGAGTGCGCCAACCAAGGATCTTTCTTTCTTGTGCCTTGTATATTGACTAATCAGTAGCAATCTACTGTACCCTCGGTGCACCACCAACTTCAGATCATTAACAATACCAGTACTCAGAAAAATACAAGTTGGTCATTTTTAGATTATTATAATAATCTCAATTTTGAATGTTTATTGGTGTGGAAACATAACTATACTACAAGAAGTGATAATGTATATTTCTCTAACGTCCTAGTGGATGCTGGGAACTCTGAAAGGACCATGGGGAATAGCGGGCTCCGAAGGAGGCTGGGCACTCTAGAAAGATTTAGGACTACCTGGTGTGCACTGGCTCCTCCCACTATGACCCTCCTCCAAGCCTCAGTTAGATTTTGTGCCCGGCCGAGGTTGGATGCACACTAGGGGCTCTCCTGAGCTCTTAGAAGAAAGATAGTCTTAGGTTTATTATTTTCAGTGAGACCTGCTGGCAACAGGCTCACTGCAGCGAGGGACTAAGGGGAGAAGAAGCGAACTCGCCTGCTTGCAGCCGGATTGGGCTTCTTAGGCTACTGGACACCATTAGCTCCAGAGGGATCGACCGCAGGCCCAGCCTTGATGTTGGGTCCCGGAGCCGCGCCGCCGTCCCCCTTACAGAGCCAGAAGCAAGATGATGGTCCGGAAAATCGGCGGCATGAAGACCTCAGTCTTCACCAAGGTAGCGCACAGCACTGCAGCTGTGCGCCATTGCTCCTCTCACACTTCACACTCCGGTCACTGAGGGTGCAGGGCGCTGGGGGGGGGCGCCCTGAGGCAGCAATAAAAACACCTTGGCTGGCAAAAATACCTCAATATATAGCCCCAGGGGCTATATATGAGGTAAATACCCCTGCCAGAATCCAGAAAAAAGCGGGAGAATAGGCTGCGGAAAAGGGGCGGAGCTATCTCCCTCAGCACACTGGGCGCCATTTTTCCCTCACAGTTCCGCTGGAAGGAAGCTCCCTGGCTCTCCCCTGCAGACTACTCTACAGAAAAGGGTAAAAAAGAGAGAGGGGGGGGCATTTAATTTGGCGCAGTATATAGTTTATATTAAAAAGCAGCTATAAGGGACATAACTCAGTTAGTCCCTGCCTTATATAGCGCTCTGGTGTGTGCTGGCATACTCTCACTCTGTCCCCCCAAAGGGCTTTTGTGGGTCCTGTCCTCTATATTGAGCATTCCCTGTGTGTGTGGAGTGTGTCGGTACGGCTGTGTCGACATGTTTGATGAGGATAATGAGGTGGAGGCAGAGCAGATGCCTTTAGAAGGGATGTCACCCCCTGGGGGGCAGACACCTGAGTGGATGTGCTTATGGAAAGAAATGAGTGCACGTATAGACTCATTACATAAGAAATTTGACGACATGCCGACTGCGGGACAGCCGAGTTCTCAGCTCGTGCCTGTCCAGGTGTCTCAAAAGTCATCAGGGGCTCTGAAACGCCCGCTATCTCAGATGGCACAAGTAGATGTCGACACGGATACTGACACCAGTGTCGACGAGGAGGAGTCAAATTTAATGCCCATGAAGGCCATTCACTGAATGATTGAGGCAATGAAAGAGGTGTTAAATATCTCTGATTTACATCCAGGTACCACAAAAAAGGGTATTATGTTTGGGGAGAAAAAAACTACCTGTAGTTTTTCCCCCGTCAGATGAATTAAATGAAGTGTGTGAAGAAGCGTGGGCTTCCCCTGATAAGAAATTGGTAATTCCTAAGAAGGTACTAATGGCGTTCCCTTTCCCGCCAGAGGATAGGTTACGTTGGGAAACACCTCCTAGAGTGGATAAAGCGCTCACACGTTTGTCTAAAAATGTGGCACTACCGTCTCAGGATACGGCCGCCCTTAAGGAACCTGCTGATAGAAAGCAGGAGGCGATCCTGAAGTCTGTATATACACACTCAGGCATTATACTTAGACCAGCTATTGCGTTAGCATGGATGTGCAGTGCTGCCGCTGCGTGGTCGGATAAACTGTCAGAAAATATTGACACACTAGACAGATAGACAGAGACACGATTCTGCTAACAATTGACCACATCAAAGACTCAGTCTTATATATGAGAGATGCACAGAGGGAAGTCTGCCGGCTGGCATCTAAAATAAGTGCATTGTCCATCTCTGCTAGGAGATGCTTATGGACTCGCCAGTGGACTGGACATGCAGATTCCAAAAGGCACATGGAAGTTCTGCCTTATAAGGGGGAGGAATTATTTGGGGATGGTCTCTCCGACCTAGTTTCCACAGCAACGTCTGGGAAGTCAGCATTTTTACCCCATGTCCCCTCACAGCCTAAGAAGGCGCCATTTTATCAGGTTCAGTCCTTTCGGACCCAGAAAAACAAGCGGGGAAAAGGAGGGTCTTTTCTCTCTAGAGGCAGAGGTAGGGGAAAAAGGCTGCAACAAACAGCAGGTTCCCAGGAGCAAAAGTCCTCCCCCGCTTCCTCTTCCAAGTCCGCCGCATGACGGTGGGGCTCCACAGGCGGAGTCCGGTACGGTGGGGGCCCGCCTCATGAAATTCAGCGATCAGTGGGCTCGCTCACAGGTGGATCCCTGGATCCTTCAAATAGTATCTCAGGGGTACAAGCTGGAATTCGAGGCGGCTCCACCCCACCGGTTCCTAAAATCTGCCTTGCCGATTGCTCCCTCAGTCAGGGAGGCGGTGCTAGCAGCGATTCACAAGCTGTATTCCCAGCAGGTGATAATCAAGGTACCCCTACTTCAACAAGGCCGGGGTTACTATTCCACACTATTTGTGGTGCCGAAACCGGACGGTTCGGTGAGACCCATTTTAAATTTGAAATCCTTGAACACATACATAAAAAAATTCAAGTTCAAGATGGAATCGCTCAGGGCGGTTATTGCAAGCCTGGAGGAGGGGGATTACATGGTATCCCTGGACATCAAGGATGCTTACCTGCATGTCCCCATTTACCATCCTCACCAGGAGTACCTCAGATTTGTGGTACAGGATTGCCATTACCAATTCCAGACGCTGCCGTTTGGACTCTCCACGGCACCGAGGGTATTTACCAAGGTTATGGCGGAAATGATGATACTCCTTCGAAAAAAGGGAGTTTTAATTATCCCATACTTGGACGATCTCCTAATAAAGGCACGATCCAAGGAACAGTTGTTAGTGGGAGTAGCACTATCTCAGGAAGTGCTGCGCCAGCACGGCTGGATTCTGAATATCCCAAAGTCACAGCTGGTCCCGACGACACGTCTAATGTTCCTGGGAATGATTCTGGACACAGTCCAGAAAAAAGTGTTTCTCCCGGAGGAGAAAGCCAGGGAGTTGTCTTCTCTGGTCAGAGACCTCCTAAAACCAAAACAGGTATCGGTGCATCACTGCACGCGGGTCCTGGGAAAGATGGTAGCTTCTTACGAAGCAATTCCATTCGGCAGGTTCCATGCCAGGATTTTTCAGTGGGACCTGTTGGACAAGTGGTCCGGATCGCATCTTCAGATGCATCGCTTGATAACCCTGTCCCCAAGAACCAGGGTGTCTCTTCTGTGGTGGCTGCAGAGTGCTCATCTTTTGGAGGGCCGCAGATTCGGCATACAGGACTGGGTCCTGGTGACCACGGATGCCAGCCTACGAGGCTGGGGGGCAGTCACAAAGGGAAGAAACTTCCAAGGACTATGGTCAAGTCAGGAGAATTCCCTTCACATAAATATTCTGGAACTAAGGGCCATTTACAATGCCCTAAATCAAGCAAAATCCCTGCTCCTACACCAGCCGGTGCTGATCCAGTCAGACAACATCACGGCAGTCGCCCATGTGAATCGACAGGGCGGCACAAGAAGCAGGATGGCAATGGCAGAAGCCACAAGGATTCTCCGATGGGTGGAAAATCATGTACTAGCACTGTCAGCAGTATTCATCTCGGGAGTGGACAACTGGGAAGCAGACTTTCTCAGCAGGCACGACCTCCACCCGGGAGAGTGGGGACTTCATCCAGAAGTCTTCCAAATGATTGTAAATCAGTGGGGTCGTCCACAGGTGGACATGATGGCGTCCCGCCTAAACAAAAAACTAGAGAGGTATTGCGCCAGGTCAAGAGACCCTCAGGCGATAGCTGTGGACGCTCTAGTGACACCGTGGGTGTACCAGTCAGTTTATGTGTTCCCTCCTCTACCTCTCATACCAAAGGTATTGAGAATAATAAGCAAGCGAGGTGTAAACACAATTCTCGTGGTTCCGGATTGGCCAAGAAGAGCGTGGTACCCGGAACTTCAAGAGATGATCTCAGAGGACCCGTGGTCTCTGCCGCTCAGAATAGACCTGCTACAGCAGGGGCCCTGTCTGTTCCAAGACTTACCGCGGCTGCGTTTGACGGCATGGCGGTTGAACGCCGGATCCTGAAGGAAAAGGGCATTCCGGAGGAAGTCATTCCTACGCTTATTAAAGCTAGAAAAGAGGTTACAGCAAATCATTATCACCGCATATGGCGGAAGTATGTTGCATGGTGTGAGGCCGAAAAGGCCCCAACAGAGGAATTTCAACTAGGTCGATTTCTGCATTTCCTGCAAGCAGGAGTTAATATGGGCCTAAAACTAGGCTCCATTAAAGTACAGATCTCGGCTCTGTCGATTTTCTTTCAAAAAGAACTAGCTTCAGTACCTGAAGTTCAGACATTTGTGAAAGGAGTGCTGCATATTCAGCCCCCATTTGTGCCTCCTGTGGCACCTTGGGATCTCATCGTGATGTTGAGTTTCTTAAAATCACATTGGTTTGAGCCACTAAAAACCGTGGATCTGAAATATCTCACGTGGAAAGTGGTCATGTTATTGGCTTTGGCTTCAGCCAGGCGTGTATCAGAATTGGCGGCTTTATCATGTAAAAGCCCTTATCTGATTTTCCATATGGATAGGGCAGAATTGAGGACTCGTCCCCAATTTCTCCCAAAGGTGGTGTCAGTGTTTCACCTGAACCAGCCTATTGTGGTGCCTGCGGCTACTAGGGACTTGGAGGACTCCAAGTTGCTAGACGTTGTCAGGGCCCTGCAAATATATGTTTCCAGGACGGCTGGAGTCAGAAAATCTGACTCGCTGTTTATCCTGTATGCACCCAACAAGCTGGGTGCTCCTGCTTCTAAGCAGACTATTGCTCGCTGGATTTGTAGTACAATTCAGCTTGCTCATTCTGTGGCAGGCCTGCCACAGCCAAAATCTGTAAATGCCCATTCCACTAGGAAGGTGGGCTCATCTTGGGCGGCTGCCCGAGGGGTCTCGGCTTTACAACTTTGCCGAGCAGCTACTTGGTCAGGGGCAAACACGTTTGCAAAATTCTACAAATTTGATACCCTGGCTGAGGAGGACCTGGAGTTCTCTCATTCGGTGCTGCAGAGTCATCCGCACTCTCCCGCCCGTTTGGGAGCTTTGGTATAATCCCCATGGTCCTTTCGGAGTTCCCAGCATCCACTAGGACGTTAGAGAAAATAAGAATTTACTCACCGGTAATTCTATTTCTCGTAGTCCGTAGTGGATGCTGGGCGCCCATCCCAAGTGCGGTTTATCTGCAATACTTCTACACTATATAGTTATTGTTAACTAAATCGGGTTATTGTTGAGCCATCTGTTGAGAGGCTCAGTTGTTTCATACTGTTAACTGGGATTCATATCACGAGTTGTACGGTGTGATTGGTGTGGCTGGTATGAGTCTTACCCGGGATTCAAAATCCTTCCTTATTGTGTACGCTCGTCCGGGCACAGTGTCCTAACTGAGGCTTGGAGGAGGGTCATAGTGGGAGGAGCCAGTGCACACCAGGTAGTCCTAAATCTTTCTAGAGTGCCCAGCCTCCTTCGGAGCCCGCTATTCCCCATGGTCCTTTCGGAGTTCCCAGCATCCACTACGGACTACGAGAAATAGAATTACCGGTGAGTAAATTCTTATTTTCGGCTCATACTATGGTTCATAATACACATTTCGGCTCATACTATGGTTCATAATACACATTTCTACTCATACCGTATGGCATAATATGAATTTCGGCTTATACTGTGTGGTGTAATGAATATTTAGACTCATACTGTGGTGCATAATACGCATTTTTACTCATACCATGTGTTGTAATGTGAATTTCGGATCATAGTATGTGTTATAATGTGAATTTTGGCTCCTGCTGTATGGTGATAATTAAATATTATGTTTGCACTGTATTTTTATATACAGTTGGAGCCTCCCTCAGCGTTGCTGTTTCTCTGCCTAAACGGAGGATTAGTCATGCCTAAGCGATAGCTCAGGTTGTTCAGTTGTTGCACGGACAGGCGCGTTGAGGCATTACTTCATATGCAGCATGCAATATACCTCTTCACCACTGGGTGGCTAATGCTCCACTAATCAAGTACTATAGAGCGATTAGCGGTGGATTGATCTAAAAGCTCTGGCAAATGTTCTGTGACGACTGTAATGTTACTGTGTACTGTATACACGGACCAATGGTCAGACGGAGAGAGTCAATAAAAAAAAAAAAGAAATTAATAAATAAATCAATAAAATTAGCATATAAAGACGCAAGCAAACGTCTTAAAGCAATGGTCCATTGACATTAGGGTTATGTGAGCGTCCAAGACCTGTAGACTAATCAATAAATAAAAAAATGTATACAGACGCAAACTAACGTGTTAAAGCAATGGTCCATTGACGTTAGGCATACAGTACTTTATGTGAGCGTCCAAGTCTCGTAGCCAATACAGCAAAACCCATGGGAAGGTATCACTGCTTACATTTACACATGAGCTTGTGTCTCTATCACCAAGCATCGTAGCCAAGTGGTGAAGTGTCTCGCGCCCCATGCTCAGAGTCCTGGGTTCGATTCCCAAAGTGCAAATGCCTTTTGTTTTTTTACTTCTTGACACTTTTTATTAATAATTTTTTATAAAATTCATATATTTAAGAACCTTACATTCAATAGAATTATACACACAGGAAAAGTGTTTCCATAACTGACTGTCGGGGAGTCTGACACGCAAGCCCGTAGCACAGTACTGTACTGTTTAATGTACATTCACTGTGGCCCTCTCTAGTCCTTTCCCCCAACCAATGCGACTGTAGTATCTTCATTTACATAGTAGCCCTTTATTTACATACAGTAGTGGGGTGGCAATTTATTGACTGATCTTATCAAAGAGACTAGTTTACAGTCTCTAAGGGGAGGGGGAAGGGTGAGGGGGGAGGTGGGGATTAACCAGCGGAGTTCAGAGACGCTGTCGAAAATATTAATATTAAGTCGGGACCCCAAAAAAGAAACCAATAAATCAATAAATAAAAATAGTGTATACAGAGACAAACGACCGTGTTAAAGCAATGGTCCATTGACGTTTGGTTTATGTGAGCTATTAAATTAAATTCAGTTAAAATGGGCTTAAAGCTTAATATCTACGGTTCTGGGGGTCCAATCGGCTCAGAACTGTGTTGGTATGGAAAGGGAGACGATTAGCTACCAGGGGATACTGATCCCAAGTTTCTGTGACCCCCACAAGGCTAACTGCAAGAGTTGGAACCCATTATGGGTCTGAATTAACGTGCCCATTATAGTCTATGGGAAAATGGGTTCACTTTGCGTCCTGATATCTCTGGTTCTGGGTGTTCCAGAGACTCGAGACTGGTACCATACAAAAGAGGAGACTCTTGGCTTTTCGGGGCAGACCAACCACTAGTTTATGTGACACCGCAAAGGGAAACGGCAAGCAACCGTGTGTCGGGTCCCCTCCAGTTGTCCGCCCAGCTTCCACAGGGTGCAGGTTTTCTGGCTAGATAGAAAATACTGTACAGAGATGCTAAGCACTGTGTTTTAGTATCCAGGAACTTAGGGAGGAGCTTTTATCTCTCCCCATTATATTTAGAAAGATAACACTTTCCGCTGTAGCCATTACAGCAGAGTACGTTACAAGCTGTTCATGCTATTTGGTACTCAAATAGCAAATACTGTACAGAGATGCTAAGCACAGTGATTTGGCATCCAGAAACTTAGGAAGGAGCTTTTATCTCTTCCCAGGATTCGGACGCTCACATATCCCCAACATCAATACCTATAACACATTGATTTGTTTGCGGGTCTTGGACGCTCACATATTCCTAATGTCAATGGACTATACTGTGGCTTTATCACGTTCGTTTGCATCTGTATATACTGTACTATTTACGTCTGTACTGTATATAGTGTAATATACTGTATGACATACTGTAGCATATTGTAGCGTAATGAGACGCACCAGTGAAGTAGTTCTTGCGCTGTAGTTCAGTATTGTATTTTAATGGAGACCACACGCATGCGCAATGGTGATTTTAAAAAGCGACATCTGGTGGATGATCGCAGGTATTACACTCAAAGGTAACGCCAATGCTATGTGCGCCTCCTTACGACTAGGCTGCGTATGCTTGATCGCGACTAACACTTCAGCCAGCAAAGTTAACGGAGGCTCCATCTGTACCTTTTTAATGTTTGTAATGCCAGTAATGTTTAAAGTTTTAAAAAGTAGAATATAAGGAGGAAAAATTACAAATAATGTATGGCGAATAAATCAGGAATGAAAATATAGTGTTATGGATTGTTTGAGGAAGGGGGTCTCCAAATTGGTGTCTTGCTTAGGGCCCCATGAGATATAAATCCTCCTCTGATACCTCATAAACTGGTCACTCCCTGTAGAATTATACTATATGTTTGATTTGCTGCGTTGCGTACTGTAGGTTGCAGTGTAGTTCCTGGGTAATCAGCTGCTGAAATAGCTTATATCCTATTGTGCTGTGAGGAAAATATTATCCCTCTTTTTTTTATGTTGTATTAACTTTGAGTGTGAGGTTTTATTTGACATTTTACTATTTTTACAGACTGTTGTTTACTGAGAAATATATGGTTAGCACTTTAGGGAGAAAACCAAGGAGCATCCTCATATCCTGTTTTTCCCCCAACACTCACTTGTTTTCCAAAATAAAATACAATACAAGGTTCTATAACAAGTAATCTAACACCTTTCTACCTATATCTGTGTAATATGTAGACATTCCAATTACAGATAGTTAATACTTTTTTCCATTGTGGTGTGAGATTGAAGTTACTTGAGAATAGATGCCTGTGCTGAGGATGCATTTGTGACCAATTAGCAGTATTAGCAGTAAAGCATCTGTCCACGCCTTAGGTGTTAAATGGTTTCCATGTAGCAGTGAGGATGAATAAATGTGTCAATGTGCTAATGAAAATGTAATCAGAAAACATAACACGTCTTTGCACACTTAACCTCTTGTTGATACAACTACTCTGGGTGTTATTAGTTATTTATAGTGTGACTTTGGAAGGAAGAGTGCTGGTTATTCCACACTGATCAACTATACTCTGTGTTCTTGTTCTGTTACAGTCTTCCAATCTTCTTGCTAATCGGTTGCCCCAGCTTCCCTGATAACACATTTCAACTTTTTTACAATTGCATCAAATATAAATACCTGTAACTTCAAGTCCCATACAAATCTCATTGCAGATTGCTGATTGGTTGGTAGTGCAGATCACATTAGGATTAAGTTTCACCAATAGGCTACATTTTACATATTTCATGTTGAGTGCAGCATCATTTGCCATTGCTGCTAGGCTTTTGTGGATTCCTGTCTAATGGTGGGTACACACTGGAAGATATATCTGCCGATCAATTGATCGGCAGATATATCTATGGACGGATCGGGCAGTGTGCTGTGCATTCACACTGCCCGATCCGTTGGGGACTGACGTCATGAACTGGGCGGGCGTGTACACACGCCCGCCCAGTTCAGCTGTCAATCACCGCCGGCCGCCGCAGCATGTGCACGGGCGGTCGGCTGACCGCCCATACACACACAGCGACGCGCCAGTATGTCGGTAAATATATTGCCCGTCGGCTGTGCTGCAGGGCCGACGCAATACGTCTGTGAACTCCGCCGTACACACTGGCCGACGGACCCGCGATATATCGGCCGTTCAAGAGAACGGCCGATATATCGGCCAGTGTGTACGGGCCTTTAGGTGCAGATGCAGTAAGCCTGGAGAAGTGATAAAGAAGTGAGAAGGGGAAGGTGATAACATACAAGTCAATCAGCTCCTAACTGTCATTTTTCACACCTGTAATGATTGGCTAGTGCATTATCACCTTCCACTTATCACTGCTTTATCACTTCTCCAGGCTTAATACATCTGCCCCTTATACGCCTTTTAAATTGCACAAATAACCCGATATATTGTAGGGTTGATGCGGATCGGTGTGCGGTGTGAAAGGGGTAAGGGTGTGTACACACGGTGAGATAAATCTGTGAGATTTTGACTATATAGTCAAAATCTTATGAAAAGTTAGTGCATATCTTATGGTGCTAGGCAGCTTGTGATACAGATTCAATCCCGATGCGTTCTCCCGTGGGGTCTGTATCGTAAGGTTAGATAGACTGTACTAGATTGTACACTAGATAGTCAAGATTGACTTGCCTGCACAAAGTATAGCCAAAATTGGCACTTAGTCAAAATCGTACATAGACAAAATCTCAAGCACAGATAGTCAAAATCTGTCCTATCTGTGCTATCTGGGCTCTGGGGGAGGTTCAAGGGAAATCGCATAGTCAAAATCGAACATAGCAGGGATCTCACCGTGTGTACACACCCTAAGGGTGTGTACACACGGTGAGATCCCTGCTATGTTCGATTTTGACTATGCGATTTCCCTTGAACCTCCCCCAGAGCCCAGATAGCACAGATAGGACAGATTTTGACTATCTGTGCTTGAGATTTTGTCTATGTACGATTTTGACTAAGTGCCAATTTTGACTATACTTTATACTAGATAGTACACTAGATAGTCAAGATTGACTTGCCTGCACAGTCTATCTAGCCTTACGATACCGACCCCACGGGAGCGCGCATCGGGATCGAATCTGTATCGCAAGCTGCCTAGCACCATGAGATATGCACTAACTTTTCATAAGATTTTGACTATATAGTCAAAATCTTACAGATTTATCTCACCGTGTGTACACACCCTAAGTCCCGAATTTCTGGGTCGCCTGACCCGGTATTTCAACCCGGGAATAAAGCAGGGTTATTACTGGGTCAGGTGCAACGTGATTGGGTAATCCAGGTCGATGCAATCTGGGACCCGTTCACCATATGGAAGAGGTGACGTGGAGATAATCTCATCTCCAAGTGCCGCCTCCGCACATGCCCTTGATGACACCGGCGCCACCTCGCTCCCGCCCCTGATGGCAACCCGACCCGGCATATTGCCGGGTCACGTTGCTGGTCTGAAAGGGGTCTCATGCGGGTCGCACCCGGGAAGGACCCATGTACAATTCCGGGGTGCGACCCGTTCTTACAATGTGAAAGCAGTATTCATTACATATTTGGCAGTCCACGTCTATGACCAGGCTTGCAACAAATTTGTGTGCTTCACATTTTCTGCTTTACTGATATGGAGCCTGGTTACAGCTAAACCTTGATAAACTTACGTTTAAAATCTTTCTCCTATGTCTGGAGTCTTAAAAGAAAAATGTGTGAAAATAGCAGCGATGGTAGAAGGTTAAAGTACAGTTACTAAAGAGCCCACATTATGAAAGTCCTATTTTAAAATGTAGCTCTAAACTGTAATTTAGCTTTGGGACTCTTGGCTTGTTGCTCATTTTAAGATTTTATTAGGCCCTAAAACCAAAGTTTCATTTCCTATCTTTTGTAATAGCTATAATTATGTCTCTGTAACTTACTGATGAGTGATCACAGAAAAGTTTGGCTGTTCCAGTGCTAGGTGTTGACAGTTCTTAGTACATTTTGCTCAGTGTTACAGCATTTAGCCGTGCAGCTATTCCCTCTGTCCTTTAGGATTCTGCAATGAATGTAGAACTGTGTTTTTATTTATTGTTTAAATCAGGCATGTCCAACTAAAAAAAAACAAAAAAAAAAACTGGGCCGAATAGTCGAGGGTTAAGTCTTGAGTGGGCTACAAGAAAAAGAAAATGTCTTTATATGCAATTGTATTAGAAAAAACAACAATAAAGTATAATCAAATAGATGTCAAGTGTCGGGAAGAAAACAACTTTAATAGTGTGCGCTGAGAGCTGTGTTATTACCCCTCATATATCACTGTGTGGCCCCCTTTCCCCTATATAATAATACCACATACAAGTGTGTACCAGGAGATATATAATAATAATACTACCACATATCCGTGTGAGCAGAGAGCTGTGTTATTCCCCCCTCATATATCACTGTACAGTCCCCTCTCCTTGTACTGTACTTAATATATATAACAATAATTCAATAACAATAATAATATCATGTACCTCCCAAACAACAAAGTGAAAACCAGCATATGAGCATAAAATGTAGCATCTTATTTTATATTCATATGCTGATTTTCACAGTTTACTTACAAAATATCAGACTGGTGCAGGATATTTCTCTATTCTGGGGAAAAACAGGGAAATCACACACAGAGACGAAGCTGGGTAACATACACAGTGTGGACTTCGGAGGGAAGGGCTAAGCTTTTTATTAGCTGTAAAAATCTCTGTGGGTGAGACTGAAACTCAGTCTTCAGCGTCCGCATGGGGCTCTTTTTCCTCTCAGGGCGGCTTCCCTTCTCCATCCTCAAAGAAGACATGATCTGACATCATCTCTGAAGGCAGGGCGGGCAGTCTGTTGATATGGGAAATGGTGGGTGGTGCAAGTAGTGGTAAACCCGCCCAGAATTCAGCCTCCTCTCCTCCTGCAGCAGCCATGACTGGGTGAAGTGGGTGGTGCTGGTAGTGGTAAGCCCACCCAGAACCCAACTTCCTAACCTCTTGCAACAGCCATAACTAGGTGAGGTAGGCGGTGCAGACAAGTGGGACAGACGGAGGTGGGCGGAGGGAGGCAGACTCTGTTAACTCGTTCCAGCATGCGTTAACCATGCCTCATAATGACCCCTGCCCACGGGCCGTGAAAGAATGCGGTAGGGGCCGCGAGTTTGACACCCCTGGTTTAAATGAACAGGGTGATATTTGTTTTGACTATTGGTTCTGCAATATTCATATCTATGTATGTATGCATGCATGTATGTGTGTGTGTATGTCTTTATTTGAATAAAAAGAGCACTTTGGTAGACACGGTGTGATGGCTACCTCTTCTACCACTTCCATACATACGACCCGGGCATTTCCCTGCTCAGACGCAGTGTTTTCACCTCTGAAAAATAAGCCTGGTCTGCCCTGGCATTCCACAAGCCATGTTTTCCTGGCTGCTCTCATCTCACACACACACACACACACACACACACGTCACATTTACACACGTACACGTCGCACTCCTAAACACACGCCATACACAAACTCCGGGCGAGGGAAGCTGGAAGCACAACTCAAGGCACGCAGCCCAGGGTGTAAGCACAGTCCCGGCCTCTTCCTGGTAAGAATGCCAAATTGATTTCTCACAAATATTTAAAATGCCCGCTCTAATATATATTGTAAACGCCTGCACCTCTTATTACCATATCCCATGAATGTGCACTATACATCGCAAAACACTGCATCCCATAAGAGAAAACAATATACCCACACATTATCTGAGTTCCAAAGCTTATTGATGTATATATTTGTTATTAAAAGATTATGGATTCAATATATTACAAAGTACAGTATACCTATAGTTACATGGTTACACTCACACAGTAAGCACATTTAACTTACAGTTACATACAGTTACATGCCAGCGATACAATACCATTATCCTTAAGTTATATAAATTCGTCTTTCCATATCACTCTCTCTCTCTCTCTGTAATGTAATGCTGGGACTCCATCTTCCTCTGAGATCTTACAGCAACTCTGAGTCCAAAACAGGAACTACCTTCCTGTGTGATCAGCAAAATGTGTTAACTAGTTTCTGGGGGAGGGGACTCTCATTCATGATGAGTCACTAGTTTCTTTGTATATGCTGAACAGGTTCAGCCTTGAGGACGTCCAAAGGGGCTGTCCTGAGTTTCCTGTTCATTACCTGTTTGGAATATCTATTGTTCTAATAAAAGTGATTTTAGCTTTTATACATTTAATCATAATTCCGTGTTGCAATGTCCTACAACTTAATAACAAGTATCAAATGAATCCACACATTAATCTGGTCGTTTCAATAGTAAACATGACCGGTCTATCTTGTTTCGTTCAAATAATACACATACATGACATTAATTAATTAGATAATTTTAAATCATCATGATGTCTGGCGCTTGATATTATTATAATTATGTACTGTATGGGATAAGTGTCGAATCCATCTCTATGGCATGTCCGTGTAAATGCGTGTGTTTCCATATATTGCTGTGCTCGCTGAGCGTATTTTCAAGTATAGCGACTCATAATGTGTGTAGTTTGTATGTTCTCTTTATGTAATATTTTTTTTGGACTTCGACACTGGCAACCCCAAACAACCTATCTGAGTGCAACCTGGGAGTAAGATCACGGGTTATACCATTCACACCTAACCTGTTTTGTCTACCCGGGACGAATGTCCCGGAAAAAACCCTGGTCAATAATGGGTACCAACTCGGGAACATGTTCCCAGGTCTGTGCCTTTCATACAAAACAGAAACCTGTGTAGATGCGCTTTCACGTGCAAATGCCCTCAATGTCTGAAAGGGGTATAAGTTTGTCTAACTGACAAGTGATGTTATCAACTTTCATGAGATGAAAACATCACTTGTAAGTTACCCACACATGTGACGAGCTAAAATGTAGCCATCACACTATGTCTACAAAATTGCCCTCCTGATTCAAATTTGGTTTACATTGTTAGATAGAACTCTCGCTGGTGGGTACTCTTCAAGAGGTGCAGCTAAGATGTAAGTTATATTAATACTGTTGGTAGATAATACTTTTTTGTGGTGCGAAAAATGGGAGTCTTTCACTGTTTTTTTTTTTTGCAGTGGTATTCAACTGGCCCCCGTTTTTGTGCCCGAGTAAATATCAGTTTTTTGGACAAGTTCATGGACCTATGTGATTTTTGTTTCCTTTTTGTCGAAAACTGTCTTTTTATTGAGTATTTTTTTCGAAGCTTTCTGAGGCCCTGCAAAAAGATGCCCGATGATAGCTGCCAGCGGCTATGCGTCGGGGCAAATTGAAACTCCCACCCCCCCAAATGTCTTTCATTCAGGCCGAACATTGCAAACCTAAGGTGTACAGTACATTGATGTTGTTTTCTTTTGGCTGCCCTTCCTTCCATGAAAGCAGCATTTGTTCAGTCTTTTTCTGATTCTAGAGCAGGCATTCCCAACATCTGTCCTGATAGTCAGGCTTCAGCACAGATGGTTAAATCAAAATAACTGAGGTACTAATTAAGTCACCTGTGCTAAAGCATGGATAGTCCTAAAACTTCTACTGTCACTCTGGCTACACACTAGGCGATATTTTAATTGATATTGCTGATTTTCGCCCTTCTGAGCAGTATCATTTTTGTAATATCACCCAGTATGTATGCACTATGCGATGAATGATGCGCGCTACCGTGGGTCATCAGCGACATCCCCGGTTGTGCATACCATCTGGGGATGTCGTTGATGATATGACCTCCTCCCCCCTCTCCCCCCTTCGTTTGTCACTGGCGGCATTGGCAAGTGTGAATGCACTTGCTGGTGCCTACCCCGCCGCAGGTTCCCGTCGTGCACTATTTCGCTGGGTGCTCACATTGCATACTGTGTACCCAGAATTATTGTGCCTTGAGGGCCAAGGTTGGGAATGCCTGTTGTGGAGGGATGAACTTCAAATCTTCATGTTGACCAAGCTACCTGCGGATATGCGAATGTAGCAGTCTCCTTGGAGATTGGCAACTGTCCTCAGTGTTTCCCATTTGTAAATCTTTTGAACTAAATTGTTTGGAAGTAGCATTCTAATTAATGAGGTGTAATTCATTATACATGCCTGGCTCTTTTTCCCACTGATTTGGCAGCAGTAACGTGTGTATGATAATGCTGGGGCCAAACTAAAATGTGGTGAATATGGAAGTCCCTGTGGTTGAAACCAGTTGAGTACAGCTATTGAGAATGGAGAGGTTTTATTCAAAAAATAAATAAATCTTATTTAAGGGTTTACAACTTCTTCAATTTCTATGTAGTCAATGGTGTAGATGGAGCTAGAACACTTGTGTGAGTGTGTGACCTTATGTTCTGAAGGCGGGTTTCTGTTAAACCACCTTGTGGCACTTTTATAAATAATCCTGATAATCATCTTGTACTGTATGTCCCCTTTTATAATAGCTATTCTGATCTTTAATTAGGGGTGCATGGAGGCTCCTCAGTTGTAGTGTGAGGCTCATGTCACCATAATGCAGGAAGATTGTGGTATCACACACATGAAATATAATTGATACATTCAATGTGTTATCCCATAAAGAGTTGTCATGTGTCTGAGACACTATTGCAGTGTAAGAGCACACAGTAAAGTGCAGCTTGTAATAAAATCTATTTTATATATCTTTTTTACAGGTATCTATCTGAAGAGGGTTTTGAATCTTGTAGGAATTCATCAGATAAAGTAAACAAAAGTGCTGTTATACATGCTGCTCTCAATGTAAGTACAATTTAATGCAACATCTTTTTTATGTTATATTTTTGTCATGTTTTGATGAAAGGATCACTAAACCAAACATGGAAGAACTAAAAATGGCAATACGCGCTAGTGAAATATTTTTCAAGTATTGTAGTATCAGAATTGTATAAAGAAAAAAGTAAGTGTGAAATTAAATAAGGTTTCATCTGTATGACTGTAATTGGTCTTCTATAGTTCAATACAAGTTTGTATGTGGTTACAGTATTTAAATACAAATATTAATATGGAGATTATAAGTAAATACTTCACATCTTAGAGTTAGGCTATTTGTAGTAAAATGAGTTGGTAGCTGGACATATATGTAGTGCTAAAAGTTTACTAAACTATGGGCCTAATTCAACTTGGATCGTTATTCTGAGAAATTGCAGTTGTCTGTGAGTAGAAATGCGCCGCTCCGACAGAAAGAAAAACGCCCTGTGTAAGTGTGGAAATGCAGCGCAGATCGCTATCCACTGTGAGTAGGTCTGAGGCTGCCACTAATCTGCGCCTGAGACATCCTGGAAGTGGTCTGCCCTGACGTCAGAGACCCGTTTTTCTCCCGCATGCTGGTACTTGTGGTTCTCCAAGTACCAGCTTGCGGGGGAGGCTTGCTGGGACTTGTAGTACTACGGGAAAAAACAATATTCTTTCATTTTTGTCAAGGCTATCAGCCCCCAATCCGCAGCCCTTGGATGGGGGGGGAGGGCAGCCTCGGGCTTCACCCCTGGCTCTTGGGTGGCTGAGGGGGGGGACCCCTTGATTGAAGGGGTCCCCACTCCCCCAGGGCACCCCGACCAGGGGTGACTAGTTGGATATTTAATGCCACGGCCGCAGGGCGCTGTATAAAAGTGACCCCCGGCTGTGGCATTATCTGTCCAGCTAGTGGAGCCCGATGCTGGTGTAAAAAATACGGGGGACCCCTACTCTTTTTGTCCCCCGCATTTTTTGCACCAGCACCAGGCGCAGAGCCCGGTGCTGGTGTTAAAAATACGGGGGATCCCCTGTCAGTTTTTCCCCCGGATTTTTAGAACCAGGACCGGCTCGAAGAGCCCGAGGCTGGTTATGCTTTGGAGGGGGGACCCCACGCAATTTTTTTCCGGGTTTTTTCCCGTTTTTTAAAAATCTAATCAAAATCCGTCAAATCGGCCGTTTTTCGACAGCGGGACTGTCGAATCCGTTTTTTATTGAATATGTTGAATTCCGGCACCCACTTGCCGGAATTCGACGGTCGAATTGTGTCAAATTAAAAAACGGGCGAAAAATTGCCGCGATTTGCCGGCAATTGCATATACCCCTAAATGTCTGCAATATAATTGTTTGCCTGAATATGATGTCAATAACAATATTTGTATTATATAAACTAGTGTAGTGTTAATATCAGAATTGCTGTTTATCTGGCGCTGGGATTTTTTTGCTGGCGGTCGGGATCCCTAAGGTCAGCATTCCAACCCCGGGATCATGGCTGCCGGAATGCCGTGGGGGTGTGTGTGGGGGGTATGTGGGGTGTGAGTGCAATGGAGCCCATTGCAGGCTTTCTGCGCTCGCCACGCAGCAGGCTCCAGTAGTCCCTATGTGTCGGCATGCCAGCGCTCGGGATCCCGGCATTGGCATCCTGACCTCTGGGGTCCCGACCGCCAGTAATGTGACCGCATCCCATTTACCTGCTTAGGGTCATAATAGCCTGTTACCTTTTGGCTTAAGTGAAAAGTATGTTACAATAATCTGCCTCCACTCTATTCAACTTGGCAATCACTCAGAGGCAACGGAGTCATCTGCCGCCGTGCTCCTGCTCTGAAGGGGGGCACCTCTCCTCCCATTCTGTGACTTAATTGAATTAAGTTAATTGATACAGTAGCTGCAGCTATCTTTTCAGTGGCAGACTTGCTCACTGGTCCCTGCACCTTACAAATCACACTCTCTTTATTATACTGAATATACACATTTTACAAGTGTCATAGCAAGGATTAGAAACCACAACCTATTACACTGGAAGCAGACACCTTACTGATGAAGTGGTTTGCTCCTGTACAGGAAATATGAGAATTTTAACTATATGAAGATACTTCTCTGACAATTACACGTAACTTCATATAGTTAGAATTCTCATGCTTCCTCTACAGGAGCAAATAGCTCCATCAGTAAAGTGTCTGCTGTCAGTGTAACAGGTCATGGCTTCTAATCCTGGGTATGACTGCTAAGAAATGTGTGATTTAAAATAAAAGACAATTAAATGTATAAATACAGTATATACATTTTTTTCAGAACACTCCACACACACACACACACACACACACACACACACACACACACACACACACACACACACACACACACACACACACACACACACACACACACACACACACAACCACACACACACACACACACAACCACACACACAACCACACACACACACACACACACACACACACGCACACACCTTAATATAGGAAATAGGGGGGCACCAACATTTATCTTGCCTTCGGGCAACTGGGACGAACTTACGCCACTGCAATCACTGCTGCTATATGAGTGACGGCCAGTATTTTCCTTATAGTGTAGTAACAGCAGTTTAACCGCTCACAGGCGCAGGCTTTTTATCTGTATATGAATAGCAGAAAGATGACTTTTATGAGTGACATATTTTTGTGATGCCATTGTCTGAGCAGGGTACATCATATACCAAATGCAGAAAAAATATTGGCATTGTAGCAAAACATCCTCCTGCCATTTACAGTGCATCCCCGTTGTGCTCTGGAACATGTGACAGTTGGTGAACTCTCCCTGTGCACCTGCTGGGTGACCTGGAACATGTGACCTGCTGGCTGATGGAAACTGTGAGCGTTACTTGCAGGGTTTTCAAAATTTTACTCCTAAGGGGGTGAAAAGGTGTAGAATGTGTTGAAACCGGGCACATCAACTAATCTTATTAATTTGACACACCATTGTATACAGAAAATTGCCAATGTTATCAGATCAGCTATACTGCTGTGTGTAGCAGGGAATAAATGCAGTGGCTATGTCAGGCTTACTGTACATACTGTATCTGCTCAGTGTGTAAAGAACCTGCTACTTCTCTGTTTAAGTGACTAGCACTAGTGCATATTAGATGCATTAATCAGCAGCCAATACACATAATGCTTCTATTTTTTATAACTGATTGACACTGCTATATCAAAGGTGGCAGCTAGTATATTCTTTATATTATAATAACTCTTAAGGACATTAGAGCAGGCTGTCTGTCTGCTGATTGTGATAAATGACATACTGTTGGGTTTAGAAAGCTGTTAACATCCACATATAATATTTCTTTCTTTCAAATAAAAACCAGGGGTAATATACTGCTTGCACTTAAAAACTATTAATACCCCCATTCATTATTTCTTTTTGTAAATATTAATTTTGATATAACAGCGACAAATAACAACTAAACAAAGTTTCCTAAGCCAACTATATTATTAACTAAGGCTGGGTACACATTTTGTCGACTGATCCGAAGACATAGCAGACGATTGTGGTAAGCATACACACTTGCCAATTGGCCGTCAGTATGTCTGTTCTGACATCACAACTGGGCATTTGAATTTGCCCGTCCAGCTGTTATGTCAGTCCCTGGGTTACAGCCTGTTGGCATGTCACCTGTACATGCGGCCTGACATGCTGATATATCAGCATCGGCTGTGCTGCAGGGCCAGTGGAACGGGCGATATGTCTATTAGTGTGTACCCAGCTTAAGACCTGGCAACTTATCCAAGGGTGACTAAAAAAAGTGTACAGTATCTTACTAAATGAAATATATATGTGAATACAACACTTCACTACTGTTTAATTTATATATGGGCACTTATTAATGTCCGTTTAATACCTGTTCAGAGAAGTCTATAATATGATGTGTCCTCTTACATCTTTGCACCGTGCGTTGCAAGTCGCAACGCACGGAGTGACTCAGTAGCGTTTTTGCATTTTTTTTCAGAGGAAATGCATCTTAGACGCAAAGTAATTGTAACAGACATGTTGCATATCATTTTAATCAGCAGAAGCTGCTTGTGCGTCCTATTAAATTACATTCCATCAAAGACGCATGTTCGTGGAAAAAATTAAAAAAACAGTCTCTGTGCTACCAAGTCCCGCCTCAGCATGGTGCCACTTCAAGGGCTGTTTAGATGTAAGAGGACACATCTGTAGTCTTGATTTTTTTTTCTTTTTATTGATGCTGTTTAATTTTAACTGAACCTCTACAATATCGGACATCCTGTGATTGTTTACAACAAAAAATGACAATGTAGCAAGTAAGTGTAAGAGCTCTGTTACAATAACTCCTTCAGCAAATTGTTGCTATGACTGGTGCTTTCAGAGCAAGCACACTAAGGGGTTTGGAATGAATTACAGATGGCTGGATGCCGGCAGTCAGTATACAGACAGCAGCATCCCAGCCACCAGTATGTCGGCAGCGGGACAAGCGCTAATAAGCCCCTTGTGGGCTCGCTGTGCTCGCCACAGGTTATATTCTCCCTCTATGGGTGTTGTGGACACCCATAGAGGGAGAATCCTCTACCTCGTCAGTATTCCGGCGCCGGCATTGTACCGCGTCAGCATTGTAATTGCCGGGATTCCGTGCAGCGTTATGTCAACCGCTTCCCACAACTAAGAACAGAGCCATTCTTTATATAGATGTTATGAGAATTTTGGCTCTATGTGAATATCTCTTACTAATGAGAATATGTAGGGACACGGTAGTGCACAAAATACCCTACACACATAAGCTAATGATCTACAGTATGACATTTGTTTTCATTCCATCATAAGGAATACTTGGTATCAGGTTTGTATGAACACATTAAATAGAGGAAATTCCCCCCCACTGTGCATACATTTAATGACCCCTAATCACACATTCAGTCCTCCACAAATATTGAGGGTAACAGATATATCTATGTTTTGCAAGACCTATGGGGGGAATTCAGTTAGGAGTGATGATATATGCCACACTCGTGGTACTGTTAGTTTTGCAGATTCTCATAAAAATGTGTAAGCCTAAGCTGCGAGTGGGTTATACCCCTTTTCCACCTACGTACCGTGTCCGATCCGGGATGTTTAACACGGCTACAACCCGTGTCGGCTCCCCCGTTTCCACTACACTTCGACACGGGTTATTCCCGTGTCTGATCTGTTTCCACTTAACCCGGGTAAGCTCTGTAAAAGCCTATTGCTGTCATTACAAATGGACTTTTTACTGTCTCATCAAGATGATGTCATCAAAAGGACCAAAAGGGAGGGGTGGGGCCTGCTCACAGCATTGCAGCAATGGACACCGGTGCAGTAGCTGTGTCTAGCATGGAGTCGCAGACTGTTTGCAGTTTACTGCTGCTTTCTGCTACAGACAGCTTGATGCAGCTTTTCACCTTGTGCTACCTACTGCAGAGCTGGAGAAGGAGAGCTCAATTCTTTGCAGAGAGGGCTACCTATCGACGCAAATATTTGAAAAGGAGGAGAGCGCGTATATCATCCACTGTTGTTATTTCTTTAATAACAATGAACTGTACACCAAGCCGAAGAATGTGGATGAGAGATCGCAGACATGGGGAAGCATTCATGCAGACTATTCTAGCATATCAGGAGGAGCAGTGGATGTCAAACTTCAGGATGTCTCGCGCTACATTCGAGTATGTTTTGGAACTACTGTCCCCCGCAATAACCATGCAGACCACCAGGTTCCGTAAGCCCATTGAGCCAGCCAGGAGATTAGCGATTGCTCTCTGGTGGTATGCTACCCCTGGAGAGTATCGCACAGTTTCCAGTTTATTTGGAGTAGGGATTGGCACGGTCTGCAAGATTGTCTACCAGGTCACGCGGGCATTGCTGGATACCATGTACCATCGCTTTATTTCCTTGCCACAAGGACAGCGGCTAGATGAGACTATAAAAGGGTTTAAGAAGCGTGGCTACCCACAGTGTGCTGGTGCCATAGATGGGACCCACATCCCCATCATCGCCCCCCATGACAACCCAGCAGACTATTACAATCGTAAGGGTTGGCATTCCATTGTTCTGCAAGCTGTAGTGGACCACAAATACTGGTAAGCACTGTTTCACTAATGTGTTTGAAATAGGCTTGGCCTGTTTTATGATAATGCATAAACCTTTATTTTTAGTTTCACAGATGTCTTCATAGGGTGGCCCGGACGGTCACATGATGCAAGGGTTCTCGCCAACTCCGATCTTTACAGTATTGCTGAGGACAAGCTTGGTGGATGGCTTTTCCCTCGAGAGGTAAGATTATTTACTACTTAAACTAATGTTCGCCCATAAACCAATAGTCAAGTTTTACCTCTGTAATAATATTAATGTTTTATTAACAGAAATCGGTGATCGTACATGGTGTGGACATCCCGGTCCATCTCATTGGTGATGCAGCATACCCATTACAGCGCTGGCTAATGAAGGGCTACACCCAGCATGTTCACTTATCCCCCGAACAGACATCATATACCCATGCCCTAAGTTCGGCCCGTATGGCAGTGGAGAATGCGTTTGGGCGTTTAAAAGGACGCTGGCGCTGCCTCATGAAGAGGAATGATGTGGACTTAAAAATAATGCCAGATATAGTAGCGGCCTGCTGCATTCTCCATAACATATGTGAGATACAAAAGGAAAACTTTCTCCCCGAGTGGAATGTACATGATCATGGGGCGGGGGTCACTGTACATGATGCACCAGGCTTGGTGGGGGGGCATGACGCTGCCAGCGAGTGCATAAGGGCCACCATTGCAGCTAATCTTCAAACAATGTTGCAGTAGAGAAAACAGACAAGTTTTTGTGTGCAAACAATTTTTGTTTATTTTCGTTTTTTCAGTTATAAAAATTTGGTTCAAAAGTTGTTATTATAGTGCAAACATAACCTTAAAACACAAACATTGTTTTATAACCCGCTGCTCTAGGGCAGTTGTCTATATACCCGAAATTCTGAGGACTGCGGGATTTGTGTTGGGGGATTTGAGGGAGGCTCATAGTTGTATGGACCGTATGGGTGCTGTGGGTAGGCTGTGTCTTGCTGTTGTGTTTGTGTGGTATTCCCTATGGTACGTGCAAACGTGCGTTCAAAAAATGTCATCTGCCTATCATGCATGGTCATTAACTGACTCATAAAAGTTTGATGCATTTCTTTTTCTGACGCAAGGAATCTCTCAAGCCGTGCATCTTCCTGGGCATTGAGCTCACTATCTGCCTCACGCAGGTGATCCAAGATAATGGACTTCATTGCTTTGACCGTTTGTTCTGTTTTGTTCAGTTTCTTTTTCCGCTGTGGAACGTTGTAGACTGTGAAGGAGATGAAACAGAATGTAAGCAACAATTTAAAAATAGCAGTGGTAGCATATACGTGTTTGTGGCCTTCTCCCACCTGCACACTAGCTATACTCTGCAACATTACCATGATTCTATTAAAAAATAGCAGTGGTAGCATATACGTGTTTGTGGCCTTCTCCCACCTGCACACTAGCTATACTCTGCAACATTACCATGCCTTTACATATAGGGACTGCTGCAACTGTATTTGTAATGGTAATACTTACTATTTGAGCGCAAAGTCGTGGTCTTGGGGGGTTGCGACGTCTCCGCCTGAGACTGTGGTACGTCCTCAATAGTGGCACTGATGGAATCATCATTGACGGTCGAGTCTTCAAAACTGCTGTCCGATATAAGCAGCGGGGATGATGGGCTGCATTGTGAGCTGGGAAGGCTGTGCTGTGTTTCGTCACAGTCCTCGTCGACTGACATCTGGCGACTGGCAGAGCTGGATGACGATAGTGCTATGGGATTTGTTATCGCAGTTTTGCCGAAGACACTATAGCATAGGTCATAATATGGCCATTCCATACGCCCAGCACCACTTTTCTTGCGGTTATGGTCGTGTACTTTGGTGAATTGTCTGCGTAGTGCCTTCAATTTGTTAACGACTTGTTGCTGGGTTTTTTGGATGCCCCTTTCTGCCAGCATAAGGGATATGTTCTTGTAGACGATAGCATCCTTAACTGTTCCAGTCACCTGCCTTCTTATTTCTTCCTCTCCCCGAATATTAAGCAGCTCCTTGATCTCTGTGTCTGACCAGATATGGCTAGCCATGTTGCTGTGCTGGAGCTTCTGCTGCTGTATATTGTCTGTTTGTTTGGAAGCTGCTGCAATAAAAAGATCTGTATGTATCCAGCGCGACTTCAGAGTGTTTTGTTTGCTGCCTCAATGCCTGCATGTGCCCAGCGTGTCTCCCAGGGATGACATCATCTTCCAGTGCCCCAGAAGCACCAATCAGCGTCTCAGAGCGTTACTCGGGTCTGAAAACACGTGTAATGACCGTTTCCACTGCACCGCTATCCGTGTCATTACCGTGTTCTACCCAGGTAAATAGCCGGGTTGGATTCCCGGGTCACTCAACCCGTGTTGACCCGTTTCCACCTACTAAAAATCCGTGTTGATGCGCGCCCCCGTGCAAAAACACGGGTAAAAACAGCTAGTGGAAAAGGGGTATTAGTTTCACACTCCGTTGTAACAGCAACTTGACCCTCCCTCCCGTGCTGGAGAGAGTTGATTGATTACTCCCATGGAGTTAAGAAGACTACTTAATCTACTTGGATATCTGTAACCCAGTAATGGCTAAACCGGTTTAAAATAATGTGTGTATAGTACAGCAAACTAATAGCTCTTGATAAATGTCCAGATATCAACTCCGTTTACTTGAAATAGCCTAATTTTATTATAAGGTCTGTGGAATTTACTTAGAATCTCCATACATATAGACAATAGAAAAAAGATAGCAGCGCTTAGTGTTTAAGAAATAAATTAATGGATAGATGGTTGAAAAAGTAAAAAACATTTATTAAAACAATCTATTAAAACATTGCCTAGATGTCAATATTTTGGTCACCTCTAATACAATCTGCACCTTCTCCTGCTTGTTAAAAGTAATGAAATAGACAATTTTGGGAACTTAGAGCACAGTTCAAAACGGACGGATTTTACCACACTTTCACCGCTGGAGGTATAGTCCCAAATGCAAGATATTTAGAAATCCTCACCATTCATACGGTGCCTTTAGATGGAAGTGGAGTCCTGTCCTGGTGTCAGAGTGTAATGTCCAAAAAGTCTTTAAATTCCCTTGGTACGGATACAGCAGAGAAGGTGAAGCAGTAGTTTGGATTGTCTAGGTGACACAGCAGATAATGCCAACGCATTTTGCTGCTGATAGGCAGCTTTTTCAAGGTGACAAGATAGAGAAAATGGTGCCATATTTATAGCTCTGAGTATCAATTATTCTGCACCTGTTCAACCAATCTATCCAATTTACTAATCTGCTTATTAAAACTCTACTTTATATACATATAAAACATTATAGTAAGTCTCAGAGGCAAACCTAATATCTTATTTTTTAATTTGGAAACTCCATTCGATAACTTTGCATCACTTCCGGTAGGTGGAACGCAGATGCGTTCCACCTACCGGAAGTGATGCAAAGTTAACTTTATTTAGATTTTTAGAATAGTTTTTCTATCAAATTGAGTTTCCAAATTAGAAAATAAGAAATTAGATTTGTCTCTGAGTCTTACTATAATGTTTTATATCTATATAAAGTCTAGCTTTAAAAAGTAGAGTAGTAAATTGGATGGATTGGTTGAACAGGTGCTGAATAATTGACACTCATTAGAGGTATAAATATGGCACCATTTTCTCTATCTTGTCACCTTGAAAAAGCTGCCTTTCAGCAGCAAAACGCGTTGGCATTATCTGCTGTGTCACCTAGACAATCCAAACTACTGCTTCACCTTCCTTTCTGTATCCAGACCAAGAGAATTTAAAGACGTTCGGGACATTACACTCTGACACCAAGACAGGACTCCTCTTCCATCTAAAGGCACCGTATGAATGATGAGGATTTCCAAAACCCATGAAAATTGCATCTTGCATTCGGGACTATGGGCCTAATTCAGAGTTGATCGCAGCAGCAACTTTGTTAGCAGTTGGGCAAAACCATGTGCACTGCAGGGGGGTCAGATATAACGTGTGCAGAGAGAGTTAGATTTGGGTGGGATGTGTTCAAACTGAAATCTAAATTGCAGTGTAAAAATAAAGCAGGCAGTATTTACCATGCCCAGAAACAATAAAACCCACCCAAATCTAACACACTCTGCAAATGTTATATCTGCCACACCTGCAGTACACATGATTTTGCCCAACTGCTAACAAATTTGCTGCTGCGATCAATTCTGAATTACCCCCTATACCTCCAGCGGTGAAAGTGTGGTAAAATCCGTCCGTTTTGAACTGTGCTCTAAGTTCTCAAAATTGACTATTTCATTACTTTTAACAACAAGTAGGAGAAGGTGCAGATGCAATGTTTTTATAGATTGTTTTAATAAATGTTTTTTTTTTTTACTTTTTCAACCGTCCATCCATTAATTTGTTTCTTAAACACTAAGCACTGCTATCTTTCTTTCTATTGTATATACTGTTCAGTAGGTTTGACTAAAACCTACATTTTAGCAGCAGCACTAGAAAAACTCACCCAAAAGCGCCTGATTCTACCTTTTGGTAATTTATACATTTGCTTCCATACATATAGACTCTGATATTGTAAGCGCATACAGGCTTGTATTGAGCTCTAGAAGAAGACCAGTTATGGGTATACAGCTGAACCTTATTTTATTTCACACACATTTCTATTCTTTACATCAGTGGTTCCCAAACTGGATCCTCAAGGCACCCTAACAGTCCAGGTTTTAAGGATATTCATGGCTGAGCATAGGTGTTTAAGTTAGATTGAACTGTGCCCAAGTACGGTTATCCTTAAAGAATGGACTGTTAAGGTGCCTTGATGACGTAGTTTGTGAACTTCTGCTTAACACAATTCTGATACTACTATATTTTAACAATATATTGTTGTTTAGAAGTCTACATAATTTGAAATAATTAAATAGAAGTTATATTTTAATTATTATTCAGTGTGCATCATATAGATCCATTTCCCTACTCTATCAAATATAGCAGGAACATTTACAGGTGCTTAGTAAAAAGTAGGAAATGTGGGATGCTTTTGTTATTTCTCTGACGTCCTAGTGGATGCTGGGAACTCCGAAAGGGCCATGGGGAATAGCGGGCTCCGAAGGAGGCTGGGCACTCTAGAAAGATTTATGACTACCTGGTGTGCACTGGCTCCTCCCACTATGACACTCCTCCAAGCCTCAGTTAGATCTTGTGCCCGGCCGAGGTTGGATGCACACTAGGGGCTCTCCTGAGCCTGTAGAAAGAAAGTATAGAATTAGGTTTTTTATTTTCAGTGAGACCTGCTGGCAATAGGCTCACTGCAGCGAGGGACTAAGGGGAGAAGAAGCGAACCTGCCTGCTTGCAGCCAGCTTGGGCTTCTTAGGCTACTGGACACCATTAGCTCCAGAGGGATCGACCGCAGGCCCAGCCTTGGTGTTCGGTCCCGGAGCCGCGCCGCCGTCCCCCTTACAGAGCCAGAAGCAAGAAGAGGTCCGGAAAAGCGGCGGCAGAAGACATCAGTCTTCACCAAGGTAGCGCACAGCACTGCAGCTGTGCACCATTGCTCCTCATACACACTTCACACTCCGGTCACTGAGGGTGCAGGGCGCTTGGGGGGGGCGCCCTGAGCAGCAATAAAAACACCTTGGCTGGCAAAAATACCACAATATATAGCCCCAGAGGCTAAATATGTGGTAAATACCCCTGCCAGAATCCAGAAAAAAGCGGGCGAATAGGCCGCGGAAAAGGGGCGGAGCTATCTCCCTCAGACACACTGGCGCCATTTTCTCTTCACAGTGCAACTGGAAGAAAGCTCCCCAGGCTCTCCCCTGTAGTTTTCAGGCTCAAAGGGTTAAAAAGAGAGGGGGGGCACTAAATTTAGGCGCAATATTGTATATACAAGCAGCTATGGGGGAAAATTCACTCAGTTATAGTGTTAATCCCCACTTTATATGGCGCTCTGGTGTGTGCTGGCATACTCTCTCTCTGTCTCCCCAAAGGGCTTTGTGGGGTCCTGTCCTCAGTCAGAGCATTCCCTGTGTGTGTGCGGTGTGTCGGTACGGCTGTGTCGACATGTTTGAGGAGGAGGCTTATATAGTGACGGAGCAGATGCCGATAAATGTGATGTCGCCCCCTGTGGGGCCGACACCAGAGTGGATGGTTAGGTGAAAGGTATTAACCGACAGTGTCAACTCCTTACATAAAAGGGCGGATGACGTAACAGATGTGGGACAGCCGGCTTCTCAGCCCGCGCCTGCCCAGGCGTCTCAAAGGCCATCAGGGGCTCAAAAACGCCCGCTCATTCAGATGGCAGACACAGATGTCGACACGGAGTCTGACTCCAGTGTCGACAAGGTTGAGACATATACACAATCCACTAGGAACATCCGTGACTTGATCCCGGCAATAAAAAATGTGTTACACATTTCTGACATTAACCTCTAAAAATGGGTTTTTATGTTTGGGGAGAAAAAGCAGGCAGTGTTTTGTTCCCCCATCAGATGAATGAATGAAGTGTGTGAAAAGCGTGGGTTCCCCCTGATAAGAAACTGGTAATTTCTAAAAAGTTACTGATGGCGTACCTTTTCCCGCCAGAGGATAAGTTACGCTGGGAGATATCCCCTAGGGTGGATAAGGCGCTCACACGGTTGTCAAAATAGGTGGCACTGCTGTTTTAGGAACGGCCACTTTGAAGGTACCTGTTGATAAAAAGCAGGAGGCTATCCTGAAGTGTGTATTTACACACTCAGGTACTAGACTGAAACCTGCAGAGCGTGCTGCTGCAGCGTGGTCGGTGACCCTGTCAAACATACTAGTTTGCTAACATGAGAACATATTAAAGACGTCGTCTTATATATGAGGGATGCACAGAGGGATATTTTGCCGGCTGGCATCCAAAATGAATGTAATGTCCATTCTGTCAGGAGGGTATTAGAGACCTGTCACTGGACAGGTGATGCTGACTTTAAAAGGCGCATAGAGATTCTGCCTTATAAGGGTGAGGAATTATTTGGGGATGGTCTCTGGGACCTCGTATCCGCAGCAACAGCTGGGAAGAAATTTTTTTACCTCAGGTTTCCTCACAGACTAAGAAAGCACTGTATTATCAGGTACAGTCCTTTCGGCTTCAGAAAAGCAAGCGGGTCAAAGGCGCTTCCTTTCTGTACAGAGACAAGGGAAGAGGGAAAAAGCTGCACCAGTCAGCCTGTTCCCAGAATCATAATTCTTCTCTCGCTTCCTCTGAGTCCACAGCATGACGCGGGGGCTCCACAGGTGTAGCCAGGTACGGTGGGGGGCCGTCTCAAAAATTTCAGCGATCAGTGGGCTCGCTCACAGGTGGATCCCTGTTTCATTCAAGTAGTATTTCAGGGGTACAAGCTGGAATTCGAGATGTCTTCCCCCCGCCGTTTCCTCAAATATGCCTTGCCGACAACTCCCTCAGGCAGGGAGGCTGTGCTAGAGGCAATTAATAAGCTGTATTCCCAGCAGGTAATACTTAAGGTGCCCCTACTTCAACAAGGACGGGGTTACTATTCCACACGGATTGGGGTACCGAAACCGCATGGTTCGGTGTGACCCTTTTTTATATTTAAAATCCTTGAACACATACATAAAAAAATTCAAGTTCAAGATGGAATCGCTCAGGGCGGTTATTGCAAGCCTGGACGAGGGGGATTGCATGGTATCCCGGGACATCAAGGATGCTTACCTGCATGTCCCCATTTACTATCCTCGCCAGGAGTACCTCAGATTTGTGGTACAGGATTACCATTACCAAGTCCAGACTCTGCCGTTTGGACTGTACATGGCACAGAGGGTGTTACCAAGGTAATGGCCGGAATGATGATACTCCTTCGAAAAAGGGGAGTTTTAATTATCCCGTACTTGGACAATCTCCTTATAAGGGCGAGGTCCAAGGAGCAGTTGCTAGTCGGGGTAGCACTATTTTGGAAAGTGCTACAACAGCACGGTTGGATTCTAAACAGTCCAAAGTCACAGCTGGTTCCTACGACACGTCTACTGTTCCTGGGGATGGTTCTGGACACAGACCAGAAATAAGTGTTTCTCCCGGAGGAGAAAGCCAAGCAGCTGTCATCTCTAGTCAGAGACCTCCTGAAGCCAAAACAGTTATCGGTGCATCATTGCACGCGAGTCCTGGGAAAAATGATAGCTTCCTATGAAGCAATCCCATTCGGCAGGTTCCATGCAAGAACTTTTCAGGGGGACCTGTTAGACAAGTGGTCCGGATCACATCTTCAGATCCATCGGCTGATAACCCTGTCTCCAAGGACCAGGGTATCTCTACTGTAGTGGCTGCAGAGTGCCCATCTTCAAGAGGGCCGCAGGTTCGACATACAGGACTAGATCCTAGTGACCATGGATGCCAGCCTTTGAGGCTGGGGGGCAGTCACACAGGGAAGAAACTTCCAGGGACTTTGGTCAAGTCAGGTGACTACCCTACATAAATATTCTGGAACTGAGGGCCATTTACAATGCCCTGAGTCAGGCAAGGCCTCTGCTTCAAAACCAGCCGGTCCTGATCCAATCAGACAACATCACGGCAGTCGCCCATGTAAACCAACAGGGCGGCACAAGAAGCAGGAGGGCGATGGCAGAAGCCACAAGGATTCTCCGATGGGCGGAAAATCATGTGTTAGCACTGTCAGCAGTGTTCATTCCCGGAGTGGACAACTGGGAAGCAGATCTTCTCAGCAGACACGACTTCCACCCGAGAGAGTGGGGACTTCATCCAGAAGTCTTCCAAAGGATTGTACACCATTGGGTAAGGCCACAGGTGGACATGAAGGCGTCCCGCCTCAACAAAAAGCTATATAAGATATTGCGCCAGGTCAAGGGACCTTCAGGCGATAGCTGTGGACGCTCTGGTAGCACCGTGGGTGTACCAGTCGGTTTATGTGTTCCCCCCTCTGCCTCTCATACCAAAGGTACTGAGAATAATAAGAAGGCGAGGAGTAAGAACGATACTCGTGGTTCCGGATTGGCCAAGAAGAGCCTGGTACCCAGAACTTCAAGAAATTATATCAGAGGACCCATGGCCTCTGCCGCTCAGACAGGACCTGCTGCAGCAGGGGCCCTGTCTGTTCCAAACTTACCGCGGCTACGTTTTGATGGCATGGCGGTTGAACGCCGGATCCTAAAGGAAAAGGGCATTCCGGAGGAAGTCATTCCTACACTGATTCAAGCCAGGAAAGATGTAACTGCAAAACATTATCACCGCATATGGCGGAAATATGTTGCTTGGTGTGAGGCCAAAAAAGGCCCCAACAGAGGAATTTCAACTAGGTCGATTTCTGCATTTCCTACAAGCAGGAGTGTCTATGGGCCTAAAATTAGGCTCCATTAAGATACAGATCTCGGCTCTGTCGATTTTCTTCCAGAAAGAATTAGCTTCAGTACCTGAAGTTCAGACATTGTAAAAGGAGTGCTGCATATTCAGCCCCCGGTTGTGCCTCCAGTGGCACCTTGGGATCTCAACGTGGTGTTGAGTTTCTTCAAATCACATTGGTTTGAACCACTAAAAACCGTGGATCTAAAATATCTCACGCGGAAAGTGGTCATGTTATTGGCCTTGGCTTTGGCCAGGCGTGTATCAGAATTGGCGGCTTTGTTATATAAAAGTCCTTATCTGATTTTCCATATGGATAGGGCAGAATTGAGGACTCGTCCCAGTTTCTCCCTAAGGTGGTATCAGCGTTTCACTTGAACCAACCTATTGTGGTGCCTGCGGCTACTAGGGACTTGGAGGATTCCAAGTTACTGGACGTAGTCAGTGCCTTGAAAAATTATGTTTCTAGGACGGCTAGAGTCCGGAAAATTGACTCGCTATTTATCCTGTATGCACCCAACAGGCTGGGTGCTCCTGCTTCTAAGCAGACTATCGCTCGCTGGATCTGTGACACGATTCAGCAGGCGCATTCTGCGGCTGGACTGCCGCATCCTAAATCAGTGAAAGCCCATTCCACAGGGAAGGTGGGCTCATCTTGGGCGGCTGCCCGAGGGGACTCGGCTTTACAACTTTGCCGAGCTGTTACTTGGTCAGGGGCAAAAACGTTTGCAAAATTCTACAAATTTGATACCCTGGCTGAGGAGGACCTTGAGTTCTCTCATTCGGTGCTGCAGAGTCATCCGCACTCTCCCGCCCGTTTGGGAGCTTTGGTATAATAATGGTCCTTTCGGAGTTCCCAGCATCCACTAGGACGTCAGAGAAAATAAGATTTTACTCACCGGTAAATCTATTTCTCGTAGTCCGTAGTGGATGCTGGGCGCCCATCCCAAGTGCGGATTGTCTGCAATACTTGTAAATAGTTATTGCTAACTAAAGGGTTATTGTTGAGCCATCTGTTGAGAGGCTCAGTTGTTTTCATACTGTCAAACTGGATATAGTATCACGAGTTGTACGGTGTGATTGGTGTGGCTGGTATGAGTCTTACCCGGGATTCAAAATCCTTCCTTATTATGTCAGCTCGTCCGGGCACAGTGTCCTAACTGAGGCTTGGAGGAGGGTCATAGTGGGAGGAGCCAGTGCACACCAGGTAGTCATAAATCTTTCTAGAGTGCCCAGCCTCCTTCGGAGCCCGCTATTCCCCATGGTCCTTTCGGAGTTCCCAGCATCCACTACGGACTACGAGAAATAGATTTACCGGTGAGTAAAATCTTATTTTTATCTTGCACACACAGCAGGATGCCTCCCAGTGAAAGGCATTGCAGCTTGTAGCGGTTAACCATATTTTGCAAAACATGTGTGATAACAGATGACAGTAGCTTTCACTACTCTGTGCAGCAAATGGAAACTATATGGAACTTATACTTATAACTTGTTTAAATATTAATAGTAGCTATTTCATATAAGGCAACTGGAATTTCAGCTAAGCCCAATTATTCTCGATGGTTAATGTTTTCACATTAGTTTTTCAGTGATTTATTAAAACCTAAAATACACATATTCTGTTCACAGAACAGTATTGATCTGTATATCTAAACTTATTAATGTAACGGAGAGCAGTTTGCTGCCAGCACTAATGCTAAATGAAATCTCACCCAGAGGCTTTGCAGTACATCGGGGCCCAATTATCATTCGAAGAATCCCACCCTCTGGCTGAAGATGTCTGTGGTCAGTGACTAGCAACTGAGTTACTGACAAATGTGCTGTAATGATTGCTAAACTTTCCACCACTTCAGTCATCCATCACAGGCAAGTCCTAAAAAGTAACTGCATGCACCACAAAATCTGAAATAGGGGAACATTACAGGAATGTCATTAGTAAGAATGCAAATATAATGTAGAGTTCGATTTGCAAATGACTAAAAAGGTTTTACTACCTTCCAAGATGCAATGCTGGGATTCTTCAGCAACAACCTGGCATCCCTGGTTTGTCCCCCCTTTAACAATGATATTACCGCCATCCCTGATCCCAGCTTGTATATTGTTTATCTGACTGCTGCAAGCTCTGTTGCTTACTAGTTCTTGCATGTTTATCAGACTTAGCCGATACCACCTGCCAGTTACAAGCATGTCAAGGTTTAAGGGAAAGTCAGCGTGCTAAAGGTGAAGACCTCCCGGAACCATCCTAGTACCCCTCTCTACCAGTATTGCTCTAACAGACACTCCTCTAATTGGGGTTAAAGCTGGGTACACACCTGAATGAAGCATCCATCTAGCGACGGTCCAGTACAATGCAACGTTATATCATGTCCACATACAAACTGCATGATCCACCGTAAAATCACATGGTATATCGTTACCGCAAAGCAACCTACGTAGCATCGTCACACCTGACAGGCAGCACATAAGATGGGAAGATGCGACCAGACAATTCATTAAATGATGAATTGGGGAATTTATTGTTGTGATGCATCACGTATGGCAAGATTGGCCAATATATTGTGTAGTGTGTACCCAGCTCTAAACGTTTTATTTCAGCTCAAATAAAATCTGTATTTTACATGGAAGACTTTGTTTAACAAGCATTTTAATAAATGTTCACATGTTTGCACTTGTTATATGTGCTGACTAGGTTATCTGGTTTATCAGATACTAAGGGCAACTCTGTATAATGTTGTGTTCTAACACAGACAACCATTTAAACACGTAGTATGCACCTATTGAGTTTATGATCTGTTCATAAAATCTTAATCTTATTAGAAGCAAATCATTTGTAGTACAGTACAAAAAAAGTATGCTTCTAACAGAAAAAAGCTTATTGAAGACAATTAATCAATCCTCTTTTCTTTAAAGTATGTAAAGACAGGTTTACAGATAAAAGAAGTAATGGTACTTAATAACCCTTGTCCCATCATACTTCATCTCCTATGGAGCTGGAATTATTCTAAGCTGGATACCAGCTGCTTATGTTAATTATTGCATGCCAGTACAAATGATTTGTGCTTCAGCTGAGCAATTGGCTTAATTCTATGCTTTAATGACTTCCAACCCAAACTAGAAAAACAGAGCTGTGCAACAAATAGTGACTGTCATAAGTCATTTACATTTATCACCAAATTAACTATTGAAGTTTTTATTTTTTTTATTTTTTTAAACATAGTGGGGCAAAAAATTATTTGGACAGCCACTGATTGTGCAAGTTTACTCACTTAAAAAGATGAGAGAGGTCTGTAATTTCCATCATAGGTACACTTCAACGATGAGAGACAGAATCTGAAAAAAAAACCTAGGAAATCACATTGTATGCTTTTTAAACAATTTACTTGTATATTCTTGCGTTAAATAAATGGACAATCAAAAATTTTAACTCAATACTTTGTAATATAACCTCGGTTGTAAATTACAGAGGTCAAACGTTTCCTGTAGTTCTTGACCAGATTGGCACACACTGTAGCAGGTATTTTGGCCCACTCTTCCATGCAGATCTTCTCTAGATCTGTCATGTTTTGGGGCTGTCGCCGGGCAACACGGACTTTCAACTCCCTCCACAGATTTTCTATTGGGTTGAGGTCTGGAGACTGGCTAGCACACTCCAGGACCTCGAAATGCTTCTTACGGAGCCACTCCTTAGTTGCCCGTGCGGTGTGTTTGGGGTCATTGTCATGCTGGAAGACCCAGCCACGTTCCATCTATGTGATATGTATATATAGATATATGTGTGTATATGTGTATTTAAATGGGTTTATTTATACAACAATATTTATAATGAATGCTGAAGTAAACTTTTCCTTCTCATGTGCTGGTCGCTCTGTTGAATAACTCTAGGTCAGTCATGACGAGATGGTTTCAAATCATCACAAGAAGTCCAAGTGTTTATTCTTTTCCCGCCATGGATAGAATAAAGTGAGAGTCAACCCCTGTTCTGCACTGGGCCCTGTCACAAAGGATCGTTTACAGGAAGCTAAGTGATATTTTCATTTTATGCTTTGGTTATACTTGCATTGCATGCCCAGGGGGGAGTGCTTGTATTCAGAAATGGTCGGTTACTTTGTCATCCGATATAATTACCCTGAGGAGAGATGTGATACTCCTTAAGTTTGGTCATGTCTAGAACATTGCAATATACTGCCGTGCGACTGCAAGGGATGGGACTCTTGGGTGAGCGGGCCACTTCCATGGCGGTCTCGGCTAGGAGGGCGTTGTGGATTCACAAATGCTGACTCCGAAAAGAAGTGGAGTCTCTTCACCATGAAGGTGAAGCCTGGTTTGGTGATGGCCTTGTTAATGTGCTCTCGGCAGGTGCCACGGGTAAGTCTACCTTCTTGCCCTAGGTTTCCTCACAACTGTTGGTGACGCATTGTTGTAGGATGCAGTCATTTCGACTGAATAGATAAGGAATCCCCTTTCTTTGCAGGTAAGGGAAGGTAAAAAAGGTAAGAGGTCATCTGGCTGTTCAGGTTCACAGGAGCAGAAATCATCCATTCTTTCTGCCACGTCCACCGTGGGACGTTGGGTCTATCTTGCGGGGGCCCACACAGGTGGGACCTCGTCTAAAACTCTTCAGTCAGTCCTGGAAAGGACATGGACCAGTGAGTTAAGGATAGAGTCCCTAGGGGGACATACAGGAGTTCCAGACGTCCCCCTCACTGATTTTTGTCAAATCAACCTTACCGAGCCTCCTCATGATAGGGTGGTAGTATGTGACGCAATACAAGAGTTGTGTCAGGGTCAGGTCATTGTCCTGCTGTTCCGGTCATAAAAAAAAAAAGAAGAAAAAAAAAGAAGCTGTTGTTCAAGTTTTTTCGTGCTCACGAGGCTGGACGACTCGGTCATGCAAATCTCAATTTTCCTACTTAAACTCCATGAGGGAATCTCTCATGGCAGGGTTCTCCACTCTGAAAGTGGAGTAAGAAGGTCTAATTACGGTTTCTTCCGCATTAGGCTTTCCTGAGGTTTGAGATTCAGGATGGTTACCATTTCGCCAGGGTAATGGCGGTATGATGGGTTTCCTTCGATAGTAAGGAGTCGTATTTATTCTGTACTGGTTCGCTCTCCGAATTATGGAGAGATCAAGAAGCTACATGGTGCAAAACGTTGTTTTCTCCTTGACAGTTCTTCAACAACAGGACTTGCCAGTATCCCTGTTGGTCCCAACGACACAGAGATCGGCTTGGGCAATATTTTTAGAGGCAGTGCTGAGAAGAGTTTTTGCTTCCAAAAAAAAAAAAGAAGAAAGGGGGAAGCTCTGAGGATTCAGAGTCTGGCAGACCTGTAACGGTGTCAATCCGTCGATACATTCAGTTGCTGAAAAAGTTGGTTAGGGCCTACGAGGCCATTCAGTGGACAGGTTGCAGGCCTAAGAGTTTAGCGGTACCTGTTGGACAAGTGGTCCGGTTCTCACCTGGGATAATCATGGTTTCAAGACCAGTATCTCGCTTCTGTGGTAGCGGTGCAATTCTCACTGAGGACAAGTGTCATGTTAGGATACTTGTCGCCCCATTAACCATCTAGAGTTAAGGGCCGTTTATAACGGTTTTCTACAGACATTAACCGGAGTAGAAAGGGCAGAAGCCAGAAAGATTTTCCGCTGGGCGACGAAAACATTTACGCGCTCTATCAGCAATGTTCGTTCCAGGAGTGGACAACTGGGAAGCAGACTTCCTCTGTGTACACGTTCTCCATTCAGGAGGGTTGAGTCTTCATTAAGCGGTTTTCACAGAAGTGAGAAGTCTTTGGAGAATTCCGCAAATAGACAAGATGGCGTCTTGCCTCGACAAGAGACTTCAGAAATTTTTGTTACGGATCCAGGTTACCTCAAGCGATAGCGGCGGACGCCCTAGTGACACCATGGGTGTTTCGGTCGGCCTATGTGTTCCCTTCACTTCCACTCTTTCCAAAGATGTTAAACCGTATAAGAAGAACAAAAGTTCAGATGATCCTCCTTGTTCCAGAATGGTCAAGGAGGGCTGGTATTCGGATCTTCAACGATTACTCATAGGAGATCCCTGACCTCTTCATCTGCGAGAGGATCTGTTCTAGCAGGGGCCATGTGTGGTCTAAGACTTACCGCGGTTTCCATTGACGACTTGGAGATTGAACGTCGGATCCCAGCCCGGAAGGGTATTCCTAGTGAAGTCTTCCCTACTCTTCTTCAGTCAGAAAAGGAGTAACGTCAAATCATTACCACCATATTTGGGGGAAATTTTGTGTCTTGGTATGAATCCACGAAAGTTCCTACGGAAGAATTCCAGTTGGATCGTTTTCTCCCTTCTTTTCTTACAAGATCGTGTGGAGGCGATCTTAGGTTGGGCTCGATTGAGGTTCAGATTTCAGCCTCATCGGTTTTCTTCCAAAAATAACAATGGGCCTCCTTTCCAGCGTTTTATACTTTCGTAAAAGGAGTCTTACACATCCATCCTCCCTTTGTACCTCTGAGACACCATGGGATCTTTACGTGGTGTTGCGGTTACTGCAGTTTCTTAGATTGTACCTTTCAGTATGGTTAGGTTGAAATTCCTCACTTGGAAAGTGGTCATGCGGTTGACCTTGGCATCCGCAAGGCGGGTGTCTGAGTTGCCGGTTTGGTCTCACAGAAGCCCTGTTTAATCTTCCATGAAGATAGAGCGGAGTTGAAAACTCGGCAGCAGTTTTCTGCCAAAAGTGGTTTCATCGGTTTCAATTGAACCACCCTGTTGTGGTGCCGGTGGCTACTGACGCCTGGGCGACATCGGAGTATCTCGATGTGGTCGGAATTTTGAACATTTGTGTTGCCAGATTGACTCAGATCAGGAAAACGGAGGTTCTGTTTATCCTATATGCTCCCAACAAGATTGGGGTTCCTACTTCCAAGCAGACTATTGCACGCTGGATCTGTAATATGATTAAGCTTGCTCGTTTTACGGCTGTATTGCCGTTACCGATATCGGTGAAGGCCCATTCTACCAAGTAGGTGGGCTCATACTGGGCGGCTGCCCGAGGGGTCTCGGGTTTATAGCCTTGCAGAGCAGCTGCTTTGTTAGGTTCAAACGATTTTGCAAATATTCTACAAGTTTGATACCCTGGCTGTTGAGGCCCTCTTGTTTGGGCAATTCGGTGCTGCAGAGTCATCCGCACTCTCCCGCCCGTTCTAGAGCTTTGGTATAGACCCCATGGTCCTTTTGGAGTCCCCAGCATCCTCTAGGACGTATGAGAAAATAGGATTTTAATACCTACCGGTAAATCCTTTTCTCTTAGTCCGAAGAGGATGCTGGGCGCCCGTCCCAGTGCGTACTGTATCTGCAGTTATTGGTTATGGTACATATGTTGGGTTGCTTTTCAGTCAGTCTGTTGCTGACGTTATTCATGCCATGGCATGCAGTTTGCTATTTTTGGTCGTGTTTACACACAGGTTGTGTTACAATTTTGGTCAGCATATTGCTGTATATTTTTTCATGCCGTCGGCTGGTGTTCTGTTGAAGGTCACGGTCTGCGGCATGTTTGAGGTGTGCGCTGGTATGACACTCACCGTGTTTACACAATAGATTCTTTCCTCTAAATGTCCGTCTCCCTGGGCACAGTTCTATAACTGAGGTCTGGAGGAGGGGCATAGAGGGAGGAGTTCACACTCATTCAAAGTCTTATAGTGTGCCCATGTCTCCTGCGGATCCCGTTTATACCCCATGGTCCTTTTGGAGTCCCCAGCATCCTCTACGTACTAAGAGAAAAGGATTTACCGGTAGGTATTAAAATCCTATTTTTTTTATAATTTTTTTATTTTACGTATTATTATTATTACATTTTATTTATAAGGCGCCACATGTGTTTCGCAGCGCCGTACAAAGGACAGTACAGGGGACAAAACATTGTATTACAGTAAATAAATAACAGAAATAGAGTACAGCTAACAGAGCACCACACATTCTCAAGACATAATGCAGCTAAGATGTAAGTATTGAGGGAGTGATCATTGTACTACTAGAGGCTGGTGGCCATAGATGGAGATGAGCCTTTACTAGCAGGATAAAGATGGTCGTTGAGTAGGGGAGAGCTGTGAGTGAAATGTGTTGAGACGAGGGCTTAGATAACAAGAGGAAAGAGGGCCCTGCTCTGAAGAGCTAACAATCTATTGGGGAGGGGCGACAGACAGATGACAAGAGGTGCAGGTAAGTGGGAGGTAGCCTGATGACAGTATGCAAGCAAAGCTGAGATGTTCACGGCATGAGGCAGGGGGGTGGAGGCGCGGCTTAAACACTGGGTTATGCATCGGGAGGGTATGCTTTGATGAATAGGTGGGTTTTTAGTGCCCGTTTGAAGCTTTGCAAGGTTGGGGAGAGTCTAATGGAGCGGGGGAGTGCGTTCCACTGAAGGGGTGCAGCACGGGCAAAATCCTGAACTCGTGCATGGGAAGCAGTGACCAGGGTGGTGGAGAGGCGACGGTCATTAGTCGACCGTAGGGGGCGGGAGGGAGTATGAAGGGAAAGGAGGTTGGAGATGTAGGGAGCAGTGGAATTAGAGATGGCCTTGTATGTGAGGGTGAGGAGTTTGAAGAGGATTCTGTAGGGGAATGGGAGCCAGTGTAGATTTTGTTGAAGGGGAGTGGCAGATGTGGTGCGGCGGGAGAGGAAGATAAGCCTAGCTGCGGAGTTCAGGACAGATTGGAGGGGAGCAAGATGGGAGCAAGCGAGGCCAGTGAGGAGGACATTGCAGTAGTCAAGTCGTGAGATGACCAGTGAGTGGATGATGAGTTTAGTTGCACTCTGGGAGAGATACGGCTACGAGCAATGTTGCGTAGCTGGAAACGACAGGATTGTGCCAGAGCTTGGATGTGGGGTGCAAAGGAGAGGGAGGAGTCAAGAGTGACGCCCAGGCAGTGGAGTTGGGGAACGGGGGAGATGGTGGTGTTGTCAACAATGATGGAGATATTGGTCGGGGGTGTTGCTCTGGATGGGGGGAAGATGATGAGTTCCGTTTTGTCCATGTTGAGCTTTAGAGAGCGTTCAGACATCCAGGAGGAGATTGCAGAGAGGCAGCTGGAAACCTAGCATAGTACAAAAAGCATGTAATGGCTGGATGTCAAAGTTGCAGCAGTGAGAGATTGTCAGTACCTAGCATAGTACAAAAAGCATGTAATGGCTGGATGTCAAAGTTGCAGCAGTGAGAGATTGTCAGTACCTAGCATAGTACAAAAAGCATGTAATGGCTGGATGTCAAAGTTGCAGCAGTGAGAGATTGTCAGTACCTAGCATAGTACAAAAAGCATGTAATGGCTGGATGTCAAAGTTGCAGCAGTGAGAGATTGTCAGTACCTAGCATAGCACAAAAAGCATGTAATGGCTGGATGTCAAAGTTGCAGCAGTGAGAGATTGTCAGTACCTACAATAGCACAAAAAGCATGTAATGGCTGGATGTCAAAGTTGCAGCAGTGAGAGATTGTCAGTACCTAGCATAGTACAAAAAGCATGTAATGGCTGGATGTCAAAGTTGCAGCAGTGAGAGATTGTCAGTACCTAGCATAGTACAAAAAGCATGTAATGGCTGGATGTCAAAGTTGCAGCAGTGAGAGATTGTCAGTACCTAGCATAGTACAAAAAGCATGTAATGGCTGGATGTCAAAGTTGCAGCAGTGAGAGATTGTCAGTACCTAGCATAGTACAAAAAGCATGTAATGGCTGGATGTCAAAGTTGCAGCAGTGAGAGATTGTCAGTACCTAGCATAGTACTAAAAGCATGTAATGGCTGGATGTCAAAGTTGCAGCAGTGAGAGATTGTCAGTACCTAGCATAGTACAAAAAGCATGTAATGGCTGGATGTCAAAGTTGCAGCAGTGAGAGATTGTCAGTACCTAGCATAGTACAAAAAGCATGTAATGGCTGGATGTCAAAGTTGCAGCAGTGAGAGATTGTCAGTACCTAGCATAGTACAAAAAGCATGTAATGGCTGGATGTCAAAGTTGCAGCAGTGAGAGATTGTCAGTACCTAGCATAGTACAAAAAGCATGTAATGGCTGGATGTCAAAGTTGCAGCAGTGAGAGATTGTCAGTACCTAGCATAGTACAAAAAGCATGTAATGGCTGGATGTCAAAGTTGCAGCAGTGAGAGATTGTCAGTACGTAGCATAGTACAAAAAGCATTCTGAACTGCTTAATAATCTATGACATTGTCTCAGACACCATTTCTGCATTTGCCCTGTCCTCTGGTGGTTTGCATTTCGGCCACGGGCTGCCTGGCAAATTTTAGTGTGGGTGGCAAGCAGAAATCAGTTTTAGGTATAGTACACCAGCTGCAGTTGGGTCAAAGGCTCAAAGCCCTGACATGGGCAGAGGTACTGCACACAAAATATGGACAGCCTAGCCATGTGTTAACCCTCTAGGCCTCCCAGCAAGTCCTAAAGTTAAATCTATAGTGCCCCTATTTAATAATTAAGAAACCCTACCTGAAATCTGCCTCAACATTTCAGGGATAGCATTCACAATTAATAGAATTTTCTCTTACGTCCTATAGGATTTTGGGGTCCACATTAGTACCATGGGTATAGACGGGTCCACCAGGGGCCATTGGCACTTTAAGAGTTTGAGAGTGTGGGCTGGCCCCTCCCTCTATGCCCCTCCTACCAGACTCAGTTTAGAAAATGTGCCCGGAGGAGATGGTCACAGCTAGGGGAGCTCTCCAGAGTTTGTCTAGTAAAAGTTTTTTTTTTTAGAGTTTATTATTTTACAGGGAGGTTGCTGGCAACAGCCTCCCTGCTTCGTGGGACTAAGGATGGGGGGAGTAGTGTCCGCCCTGCGGGGTCTGAGCCACTATCTCCGCTGACAGGACACTGAGCTCCTGAGGGGATCGAACGTTTGCCGCCACAGGGGATCGCTCACCCCAGCAGCATGCTGCCACCCCCTTACAGAGCCAGAAGACTTCAGTGGCGAGTTAGTCACCGGCCTCCCTAGCAAGCGGGGAGCCGGTGTGAAGATGGCTGCAACATGGTAGGGAGCGCAGTACTAACTGCGCTCTGGAGCCCAGCGGTACATGGTGTGACGCTGTGAGGGGGGCCCTGGAATCCTGCCTACCAATAAACATTCTGAAACTAAGAGCCGTCTACAACGGTCTTCTCCAAGTGGCCCATCTTCTGCGAGATCGAGCCATTCAAGTGCAGTCGGACAATGTAACGACAGTGGCTTTCATAAACTGACAGGGCGGAACGAAGAGCAGAGCTGCAATGTCAGAGGTAACGAGAATCATCCTCTGGGCAGGAAAAAACATGCGTTGGCTGTCGGCTTCCCAGTTGTCTACTCCCGGAATGAAGATTGCCGACTTCCTCAGCAGACACTATCTCCATCCAGGAGAGTGGGGCCTCTATCAGGAGTTGTTCACGGAGGTAACAGATCTTTGGGGTGTACCTCAAATAGACATGATGGCCTCTAGTCTCAACAAGAAGCTTCGGCAGTATTGTTCCAGACGAGGGACCCGCAAGCCGCCCTAGTGACTCCGTGGGTGTTCCAGTCAGTGTACGTGTTTCCTCCACTTCCACTCATTCCAAGAGTTCTAAAACTCATAAGGAGAAAAAGAGTTCAGGCGATCCTCATTGCTCCGGACTGGCCAAGAAGGGCTTGGTACGCGGATCTTCTGGATCTACTGCTAGAAGAGCCGAGGCCTCTTCCTCTTCGGGAGGACCTGCTGCAGCAGGGGCCGTTCGCTTATCAAGACTTACCGCGGCTACGTTTGACGGCATGGAGGTTGAACGCCAGATATTAGCTTGGGAGGGAATTCCAAACAAGGTTATTCCTACCCTGATACAGGCTAGGAAAGGAGTCACGTTTAAACATTACCATCGTATTTGGAAAAAACATGTATCTTGGTGTGAGTCCAAGAAGTTACCTACGGTGGAGTTTACACTGGGACGGTTTCTCCTATTCCTGCAAGCAGGTCTGGATATGGGCCTGAGGTTGGGATCCATAAAGGTCCAGATTTTGGCCCTATCCATTTTCTTCCAGAAACAGTTGGCTTCCCTCCCAGAGGTTCAGACCTTTTTGAAAGGGGTTCTGCACATCCAGCCTCCCTTTGTGCCGCCTACGGCACCATGGGATCTTAACGTGGTGCTGCAGTTTCTCCAATCGGATTGGTTCGAGCCTCTACAGGAGGTTGAGGTCAAGTTTCTCTCATGGAAGGCTGTCACTTTGTTGGCCTTAGCTTCTGCTAGAAGTGTGTCGGAGCTGGGGGCTTTGTCTTGTAAGAGCCCCTACTTGATCTTCCATGAAGATAGAGCTGAGCTCCGGACACGTCAGCAGTTCCTTCCGAAGGTTGTGTTGGCATTTCATATCAACCGACCTATTGTGGTGCCAGCTAGTGACTCCTCAATTTCATCAAAGTCCTTGGATGTTATAAAGGCTCTGAAAATCTATGTGAAGAGGACTACTCATCACAGAAAATCGGACTCTCTGTTTGACCTGTATGATCCCAAGAAACTTGGGTGTCCTGCTTCTAAGCAGATGATTTCTCACTGGATCAGGTTCACTATCCAGCATGCGTATTCTATGGCAGGATTGCCGTGTCCTACGTCTGTTAAGGCCCACTCTACTCGTAAGGTGGGCTCTTCCTGGGCCGCTGCCCGGGGTGTCTCGGCTATACAGCTTTGCCGAGCGGCTACTTGGTCGGGGTCGAACACGTTTGCAAAGTTCTACAAGTTCGATACTTTGGCCGCTGAGGACCTAAAGTTTGGTCAGTCAGTTCTGCAGGAGCCTCCGCACTCTCCCTCCCGTTCTGGGAGCTTTGGTACATCCCCATGGTACTAATTGGGAGACCCCAGGATCCTCTAGGACGTAAGAGAAAATAGGATTTTAATTACCTACTGGTAAATCCTTTTCTCATAGTCCGTAGAAGATGCTAGGCGCCCGCCCAGCGATTTTTTTGTTCCTGCAGTGGTTACTTTGTTCAGTACTGCTTAGTTCTTGGTTTATTACTGTTTTGTTACTTGGTTAAGTAGTAATGTTCAGCCGTTGCTGATGTTTCAAGCTAGTTAGCTTGGTTTGCCTTGTATGTGTGAGCTGGTGTGAATCTCGCCACTATCTGTGTAAAATCCTTCTCTCGAAGTTGTCTGTCTTCTCGGGCACAGTTTCTAGACTGAGGCTGGTAGGAGGGGAATAGAGGGAGGAGCGGCAATCTATAAGTGGACATACATGATACAGCACAAGGAAAAGACTATCCACAGATCCCAAATTGTATCCAAATTGCAGAAGTGAGAGCTCCCAGGAATTTCCTTCTTATACTCACCATCTAAATGCTCTTCATCCATTGGCTCATCGGATTGCTGTCTTCCTCTGCATCACTGTCCCATTGCTGCTCAGCTTATTAAAGGATATATGCTCATTAACGTTGGCATTCTTAGGAGAGGACACCGCATACACAGCAGGTACTGGTGGAGTTTGGGAAGTGGAACTGTCATGTGAGGCTGAGCACAAGGGGTCAGAGGAGCTTCCCCAATAAGGGCTCAGCAAAGGCACTTTTGACCTCTGGTGCTCAGCCATTAACTCTTCATGCAACAGTCTACGTTTAACCCTCTTTTCTGTATCAAGTTGAGAAGTCCACAATCACATCTGCGCTTCTCACCTGCAGCTGCCAAATACTCCACCATGCATGTGGGACACTAGCATGTCTCAGACCCTGAGAGGTGAGATAGAGCGCCTGCTGTACCATCGCACCCCCAGAGGGGCGCCCACAGCCACAGGGAGCTATCAGCGGGGGTTATTTATTATTATTATTATTAATATTATCGTTTATTAGCAGTTATTTATATAGCACACACATATTCCACAGTGCTTTACAGAGAATATTTGTCCATTCACATCAGTGGAGTTTACAATCTATATTCCCTTTCACATGTACACGCACACACATTCACATTCGCTAGGGTTAATTTTTGTTGGGATCCAATTAACCTACCAGTATATTTTTGGATTGTGGGAGTAAACCGGAGTACCTGGAGAAAACCAACACAAGTACTGGGAGAATATACAAACTCCACACAGTTAGGGCCATGGTGGGAATCGAACCCATGACCTCAGCACTGTGAGGCAGTAATGCCAACCATTACACCAACCCGTACTGGGTTCTTCAGAGCCAGGGGGAAGGGCAACAGAGGAGCAGCATGTCCGGCTGTGTTGGAGGTGAAGGTCTGGCAGCACATCAAACCTGTTTGTCTCCAGCTCCAGAGTGAAGCTCCAGAGAAGAGACTGGGAGAGCCAGACCTGTTTAAGCCTGTATTTTAAAAAACAAAACAAAAAAAAACAAAAACCTCTACCTGTTGTATCTGTTCCATGTCTTTAAGAAATATACCAACGGCTTGTTCAAGGCACTAAAAAATGCAGCAGGCCTGGGGGCATCTGGCACTCTACCCCCTGGTCCAGCCTGCCACTGATTTCAGCCCAGTCTTAGATCTGAGAAGTGGACTAGGTATTTTTCTGCCCCCTCGTGGCATTTTTCAGATTAGAATACAATATCACTTTCACTTCTATTAGTCACCACTCTGGCCAAATGTTGTTTCCTCTTATATCCCGTTTACACTGAGCTTTTGACCCGGGATGTTGCTGGGTCTACCCAGGTTTTGGTTTGGTGTAAAATTGGCCTTGAAAAATAACAGGATCTCTGCAGTCAAATCTTCGTTAAGTATCCCGTTTTTTACGAATCCAGCAGTGTTAACACCACAGGTCCGTGAATATATCACGGATTCTATGTGTTAACGCATGATAACAAAGTTTAACAAGTGCAAAAAAAAAAAAGCTTGAGGCTTACCCCCGTTTTTCGCACCCTTTAAATTTTCAGGGCAGATTCCCCTTAGAGTATGTTAATATTAAATTTTAGCCATATTAATTATTATTTTAGTATCATTTGAGGAAGTAGTTACCGTATAACTTTGAACCAGCTCTGCTCTAACATCTCAGTTGTGCTGGATCCAAGGTAAAAGTTGTTAGAATTATGGGATGCAGTCAATTTACCTACAATCAAAATCCCGACGGTCAAAATACCGACAACCATTGTCCGACGGTTAAAATCCCGACAAGGTCAAAATCCTGACATGGTCAACATACCGGCATTAAAAATAACGTCAAGGTCAAAATACCGACATTTAAAATGTCAGCAGGTCAAAAAGTAGACATGAGTTTAACATGATTTTTTAATTGAAACCAACTTGTTCATATTTTACCATCCCAGTGGACCTGGAGCGGGAATAAAATAGTGTGCTGAGCGCAGCGAGGTACCGTGCCTGAAGCGCGAGCCATGCGACGGAACACCTATACGATGTCTATGTCGACATAAACACCAAAAAAACCCAATGAAAACGTGACAACTTTTGACTTTTTGAACTTATCAGTATTATAAGTGTTGGGATTTTGACCGTCTGTCAATTGTTGTCGGTATTTTGACCATCAGGGTGGGAACCACTGCTGTACGCAGAAAGCATGGCGCCAGAGCCTCCGTTTCCGGCGACCATTCTGCGCACTCATAAAATTACTCTGATAGTCAATTATGGAAGGAACTGCGACCGCAGCTGTGCGTTTGTACCCAGATGCTGGGATCTGTGAGGCCACCGGTGGGTGTCTCAATCCATTTCCAGGTTACAAAAGCATTAACCTATTTTCTGCTGCATATGGGATCACAGCTACTAATGCATTAGTATACATCTCTGACTCAGGTGGGGGCTATTAAAGATTTGGACACTCCAGAATCGCACTGAAAATGGATTGTTCTTTAATCAACACACGAGATGCATAGAGTTACTTCAGCATAATATGGGCATTTTGCTTTGCAAAATCTTCAGAATCAGCAGCTATTTTGTTTGGCTATAACTTTATCAAAATTTGAATTACATTGTTCTGTGATTTTTTTTTTTTTTTGCCCACCAAAGAACATCTTTATAGTTAAATGTTTAGTCTTTCCATTCTATCTGGTCTCCTTCCCCCTCCTCTATTGCATGTTCATTTTGTGCTGTTCTCTGCTCATCTGTCTGAAGCTGCTGAACTTTAAACCTTCTTGTTCAGCCTATGTGACTTAATTTACTCTAGAAACCTTTCTAGCGTAGTTTACTGCATTCTGTTAAAGAAAGTGTATATTTCTGTTGCTAAGTAATATGTATGTATAGATAAAACTGGCACACACTCATGACACATAACTGGCAGCAGTTAAAAGTGTTAATACACCAGAGCACAACTGTTAAGTGCAACATACTGTATTTGTGGTTGAAGATTCAAGTCCTATTTTTATTACTAGCACTGAAAAATAAATATGGTTTGCCCTTTTTTTCAAACAAGTGACTGTGACAGCTGAAAGTGTGTAGGTCTTACATTTGCTAAATCCTGATATAAACTTTAAAAGAGATGGATAAAAAAATACTTTTTAATGTCAGGTAATATATTATAATTGAATCATAATATAAACCAAAAAGCACATTATTTTATAATCTGCTTGGTAAAAAAAAATATATATATATCTCTCAAAACAAACCTTTGAAGTAGAAAAAGTGATGCAATGATTTGGGGATCTCCTACAACTAAATGATGCCCTATGCATGAAAATGGAAACCATTTTATGCTAGTATAATTAAAGTATATATGTTTATTCCGTACCTAATTTTTTTTTTTTAGTCTCTTACGCAGCTCATTCAGTCACACCATATGGACCAGTGTATGCCTTAAATATATAGATTCTAGCCTCCTAATGTAAAGGATGGATAAGACTTGTTCTCTAATCCCCCTTTCAGACGTGCCAGGGCTTGGACACGGGTGGTCTTCAGTATGCCGAATGTCGGGATCCCGGCGCACAGTATACCGGCGCCGGAATCCCGACACCCGGCATACCGACCCCCCTGGAGGGAGAATAAAATAGTGTGGCGCGCGTAGCGTAGCGAGCCCGCAAGGGGCTCCTTTGCGCTCGCCACGCTGTCAGTATGCCGGCGGTCGGGCTCCCGGCGCCGGTATGCTGGTCGCCGGGAGCCCGAGCGCCGGCATACCGTACTACACCCCTTGGACACATGCAGTTGCTTGGACCCTGGTTTTCTCCGGCTGGGTCCACAGGATAACAATGGGATATGAAGGAGCAACAGCGGATTGGCACCAAACGATCACAAGCTTTCAGTTCTCCCTGGATGCAACGGGCTCGTCCATATATCCCCGCCCACTGGCTCAGGCAAATCAGTTTTTTGTTTGGTGCGTCAGGAGCTGGACCATGGTCACAGGGTTGCTGCTTCTTGGCAGCCCTAAGGTTTCTTATTTTATTTTTTATAGTCTTACTATGTTTTTGAGTGATCTTTCCTAACAGCGTCTTATACGCATATTGGAAAGAGTCGCTCCAACAACTTTCCGCCCGGTCGCAACAACGCTTAGCCACGGTACAAGTGCTGTCTCGACGGGCGTCTGTGTTGGATATACTAGCAGGTCCAGCAGACGTTACCAGGCTGTGGCCGGAGCATGGGGAGAAGTTAAGGCATCGGTTCCACTTAGTAGGGGAATACGGACACAGCCGCACTGTATTGGGAGGAGACTACCAAACAGTAGCTGGCGCGCCCCCACCAGGGGTGCTCCAGCGCTAGGCCTTAGGGATCATAAGGCACCAGGAATAGCATGAGGCTGCGATCCCTAGGGTTGATGTCAGTGGTGGGGAGTCAGACGCTCTCCTGGACGCCCCTCCCCCCAGTTCATGACCAGTTTACGTCTGTCTCCCGCCATGAACTGTTGCCTCACTTCCGTCTCAGACGCTACCACGAGGGGTCTCGGTCGCAGCGTAGCCGCTGCGTCTGTGTACACTAAGCACTACCGCAAGGAGATCCGGTCGCAGTACAGGCGTCTGTATGACCGTTGCGTCTGCATACACAGTGCGTCTGTGTTCACTAAAAGTTCCCGAAGCGGCAGTGTACACTAGTAGCGTCTGGATCCACTCAGCGTTCGCTAATGTATTGATCGATCTTGGAAGTGAGATGAGTCTCCCTGTATCTCACTCTACCGAGTACGGGTTATACAGCACTAAAATTCTATCTACTTTTGTTAGTATGAATAGTTAAGTTTAGTGCCTATTGCATATGAGTCTGTGTACATTACTGTGGTTTTCTTCGGCTTTTGGAATACCAGTTTGATTTCAGTCTCAGCTCAGTACCCCCTTTCACACAAGAGATGAAAATGCCAGAGCAAGCATTTGGACCCAGGAATTTGTCGGGTCAAGCCGTCTTAACCGGGGTCCTTTCTCTGTGTGAAAGGGTCCACCTAGGTCAAAATTACTGGGACCACCTCTTCTTTTGCACTAGAGTACAAAATTATATAAAAATGCAAATGCAACTTTCAAAGTTATTGGTGGCTGATATTTTATTTGTAGACTACTGTAGCACCTGATCATTTAAAATAAATGCTTTATACCTTTTTTTTTAGTTTTAGGGGCATATCACTTTATTCAACATCAGGTTTCTTTGATATAGATATATTCTTCACTGTGTCTTCCTGCCTTCCTATTCCCAAAGTAAAACACTGATATATATTCTCTTCCGGTTTTGTTTTTCAGACAGACCTTAGAAACATTGGGAAGAAATTTCTCCCCAGCGACATCAACGGAGGAAAAGTAGAGAAGGTAACGCGCACTTCAGCTTTCTCTCAGTTGCTAGTGTTAATATTCTTATTGTCATGGCTGTGTTTTACTTTGCAAGATATTGGATCTTCATGTTTTTTTCTTTTTTATCTTTTTTCCTATAAAATCGAGACACTTTGTATGAGGTCATATCTCCAGGGAGCGTATAGAACGGATTGTTTTAAAATTGCATGCCACTGCTTTTGACCTCTTCTGTGTCGCAAGTGCAGCAGCGACACACTGATTATGTTCTCCCACCATCTCTTCTCACTCAGCGCAGCTCACGGAGGATACACACCGGTGTTTTATTAATGCTTCTGAGAGAGTTTAGTTTGGGAAGTAAATCAGAGCTGACTGGCGGTGAGATGTTTCATTGTGTGCGGCCAGTTAGCAGCTGTTTCCATTTGTATATCAGCTGGTGCTTTAGTGTATGACTTGATTCGTGACAATTGTACTGCGGTCCATAATTAGCAGAGGGGCAAGCGAGAGGGTAAGATCAGGCCCTTTGCTTGATATGTTCATACAGTGTTTCATAATAAAACAAATACAGCACTGTTCAGTTAGGGAAATCCAAAAACCTTTCACTTTCTACTTGATTTTTTTTCTAATAGCATTCAGCAGTTTTGGATTTTATAGGGACATAAATTATTTTGTACAATGTAAGTAATGGCACTAGCTCATGTAGCGGGGAATGCTTTATGTTGTGCTGAGTTGTTCAATATAGTGTTGTTGAACGATTTATCAACTTAATGTGCCAGCTTTAAAACAATGTTACTGTACAATCTAGGGGTCTATTCAATTAGTGATTGTATTTCCGACAGTCGGAAATACCGTCAGTTTTCGACAGGAATAGGTCGAATTTGCGTTTGGCCTAATAATGCAAGTGCCTTTTTTCCAGCTGTAGGAAAAAACGGCACTTGTCGAAAACCACGTGGATCGGCAGATTACCCGCGGATCCACGGGTTTTGTCAGATTCGTGGCCAATTCCAACAGGATTTTGGCCCGTTTTCGACAATGCTTTGTCGAGCATTGTCTGGAAACGGGCAAAACCTGTCGGAATTGCCTGAGAATTGAATGCTGCACTGTCTGATCCTCTCCGTTGGAGAGGATCCGACATGCATTGAATACCCCCATCAGTGGTGCAATGTTACTTGATTGTGAAGGGCAAACCACACATTAAGATATTTGCACCAAGGCCTTCAACTCCAGTGTTACCAGTATTTACTCTATGGAAACCATGAGCAGCAAAAGCACAATAAATTGTGGCCAAACACTTACAGTAGTTATCATAAGACTTTTACAAACTTCAGGGTATTTATTACAAGTTAAAATATACATACTCAGGCAATAATTGTGTTCCGTATGTGTCTGCCTTCTCTCTGGTTTTAAAAATTAGACCTTCCTCCTTTTACGTCCTAGAGGATGCTGGGGTCCACATTAGTACCATGGGGTATAGACGGGTCCACTAGGAGCCATTGGCACTTTAAGAGATTGAGAGTGTGGGCTGGCTCCTCCCTCTATGCCCCTCCTACCAGACTCAGTTTAGAAAATGTGCCCGGAGGAACTGGTCACAGCTAGGGGAGCTCTACAGAGGTTCTCTGGTAAAAGTTTGTTTTTAGAGTTTATTATTTTACAGGGAGGCTGCTGGCAACAGCCTCCCTGCTTCATGGGACTAATGGGGGGAGTAGTGTCCGCCCTTTGGGGTCTGAGCCACTATCTCCGCTGACAGGACACTGTGGTCCTGAGGGGATCGAACGTTCGCCGCCACAGGGGATCGCTCACCCCGGCAGCATGCCGCCACCCCCTTACAGAGCCAGAAGATCAGTGGCGAGTCAGTCACCGGCCCCCTGTTAGGATCCCAGGATCGCTGCCAGCATGATTCCTCAGGCCAGTATAATCTCCAGAAGAGTGGGAAGACCGTGCCATTAAGGGGGCAGAGCTTCTCCTCAGAGCGGACCCAGCAGCTTTCAGCGCCATTTTCCTGCCTGCAGAAACGCTGTCAGTGAGAGCAGTCCCTCCATATCAACTCCAGCTATCTCTTACGGTAGAAGGGGGGGGAAGGCTGTGTACAGACACTGTAACCTATTAAGGTGCACAGTCAGCGCTGGTTGGGGTCTCCCTATACCTTGAAAGCGCTGTGTGTCGGTTGGCTCCAATCTCTGTCTCTCTTGCCATTCTTGGGGGTGAAACTGTGTGTGTGTGTGTGTGTGTGGAGTTTCTGTGTCTCCATTTAGCTATGTCCAAGGACTCTGTGTCATATGCTGCAGAGGATATGTCCTCTCAGGATGATCTCATTCCATGTAATCAGGATTGCACTGTTTTAGCGCAGATACCAGCAAGGGAGCCTGAATGGTTATTCTCTATCAAATCTAAGATTTCTCAGATTTCTACTAGGGTTGCACAGAATGAATCTGCAACTCACTCGGGTTTTACAGAACTCTTTGGCAGTTTGGTCCGGTTCTGTTACCTCAGAGCCCCCCTCTGTAGGTTCCCACAAACGTGCTCTTGCCCAGATTAAGCAAGATGACACGGATACCGATTCTGATACGGCAGGCGGTGATGGGGATGTGCTGCGGGGGGCCGCATCTCTTGCTAAACGGGTGCAGTTGATGATAGAGGCTATTAGAGATGTGTTAAATATTGCTGATACAACACCTGAGCAGGTTGAGGAGGCTACCTTCACTGACAATAAGAAAGCCTCGCTAACCTTCCCTACGTCCAAAGAATTAAATGCTATTTTTGAGAAAGCATGGCAGAACCCGGAGAAAAAATTCCAGATCCCTAGAAAGGTTCTGGTTGCTTTCCCCTTCCCTGAGGAGGATAGGAAAAAATGGGAAAACCCACCCATAGTGGACACGTCTGTATCCAGACTCTCGAAAAAGGTGGTTTTACCTGTTCCAGGCTCTTCCGCCTTAAAGGAGGCGGCTGATCACAAAATTGATACTACGCTCAAATCCATATACACGGCTTCAGGGGCGATTCTACGTCCCACTATTGCCTGTGCATGGATTTCCAAAGCTATAGTAAAGTGGTCAGGCACGTTACTTGAGGATTTGGATACAATGGTTAAAAGTGATTTTGAATTGTTTTTACGCAACATTCAGGATTCTGCAGGATTTATGGTGGAATACATGAAAGATCTGGGTTCCATGTCTGCAGGGATAGCTTCCATGTCTGTCTCAGCTTGTAGGCGACTTTGGCTGCGCTAGTGGTCTGCCGACGTGGGATCCAGGAGAGGTGTGGAGACCCTACCCTACACAGGTCAGGCTCTCTTTGGGGAAGTGTTGGATGCGTGGATCTCCATGGCTACAGTGGGTAAGTCACCTTTTCTTCCCTCAGCTGTACCTGCTATGAAGAAACCTTTTTCTTCAGCTGCATCACAGTCCTTTCGGGTTGCTAAAACAAGAACGGCCAAACCGTTCAACACCTTCTTTAGAGGAGGTCGACCAAAATCCAAGAAACCTGCTGCTGCGGGTTCCCAGGAACAGAAGCCTGCTTCAGGTACGCCAAAGCCTTCAGCATGATGGTGGACCGTGCGGCCTGGAGGTAGGGCCTTTGGGGGCGAGACTCAGGCATTTCGGTCACGTCTGGGTGTCGTCCGGCCTGGATCCCTGGGTGCAAGATATTATGTCCCAAAGGTACCGGCTGGAATTTCAAGATCTCCCTCCTCATTGGTTCTTCAAATCAGGCTTGCCAGCTTTACTGGCAGACAGGGCTATCCTACAGGGAGCCATCCAGAAGTTGGTGGAGGCACAGATTATTGTACCAGTTCCTCCCCAGATGCAAAACAAAGGTTACTATTTGAACCTTTCCGTGGTACCGAAACCGGATGGTTCGGTCAGGCCCATTCTGAACTTAAAATCACTAAACCCCTTTCTGAGGGATTTGAAGTTCAAAATGGAGTCTCTAAGGGCAGTGATATCAGGTCTGGAGGAGGTGGAATTCCTGGTATCCCTGGATATCAAGGATGCGTACCTCCACATTCCGATTTGGCCGCCACATCAGGCTTATCTCCGATTCGCTCTGTTGGACTGGCATTTTCAATTCCAGGCCCTGCCATTCGGCCTCTCCAAAGCACCGAGGGTATTCACCAAGGTGATGGCGGAAATTACTGTTCACCTCCGCAGACAGGGGGAGAACATAATTCCATATCTGGACGATCTGCTGATAAAGGCATCGTCCATGGAGAAGCTGTTACAGTCCATAGCTTTCACGACCCAGCGTCTTAGGGAACATGGTTGGATCCTGAATCTTCCAAAATCACATTTGGAACCAACCAGGAGGTTGTCCTTTCTGGGATGATCCTCGGCACGGAAGTGCAGAGGGTGTTTCTTCCAGAGGAAAAAGCTTTGGTGATACAAACAATGGTCCGGGATGTCCTGAAGCCAGCCCGGGTGTCAGTTCGTCAGTGCAAGATGGTGGCCTCTTGCGAGGCTCTGCAGTACGGGAGATTCAAGTCTCGGTCCTTCCAACTGGATCTCCTGGATAAGTGGTCGCGATCTCATCTACACATGCACCAGAGAATGCGTCTGTCGCCAAAGGCCAGGAACTCATTTCTCTGGTGGATGCAATTACCTCACCTTCTGGAGTGCCGCAGGTTCGGGATTCAGGACTAGATCCTTCTGACCACGGATGCATGTCTCCGGGGCTGGGGCGCAGTCACTCAAGGGGAAACCTTCCAAGGAAGGTGGTTAAGTCTGGAAGCCGGCCTACCGATAAACATTCTGAAACTAGAAGCAGTCTACAACGGTCTTCTCCAAGCCGCCCATCTTCTGAGAAATCGGGCCATTCAAGTGCAGTCGGACAATGTAACGACAGTGGCTTACATAAACCGACAGGGCGGAATGAAGAGCAGAGCTGCAATGTCAGAGGTAACAAGAATCATCCTCTGGGCGTAAAAACCAGCGTTGGCGCTGTCGGCAATCTTCATTCCGGGAGTAGACAACTGGGAAGCGGACTTCCTCAGCAGACATGATCTCCATCCAGGAGAGTGGGGTCTCCATCTGGAGGTGTTCAAGGAGGAAACAGATTTTTGGGGTACCCAAAATAGACATGATGGCCTCTCGTCTCAACAAGAAGCTTCGGCGATATTATTCCAGGTCGAGGGACCCGCAAGCAGTGGCGGTGGACGCCCAAGTGACTCCGTGGGTGTTCCAGTCGATGTACGTGTTTCCTCCACTGCCACTCATTCCAAGAGTTCTAAAACTCATAAGGAGTACAAGAGTTCAGGTATTCCTACCCTGATACAGGCTAGGAAAGGAGTAACGTGAAAGCTTTACCAGCGCATTTGGAAAAAGTATGTTTCTTGGTGTGAGTCCAAGAAGTTTCCTACGGTGGAGTTTCAACTGGGACGGTTTCTCCTCTTCCTCCAAGCAGGTGTGGATATGGGCCTGAGATTAGGTTCCGTAAAGGTCCAGATTTCGGCCTTATCCATTTTCTTCCAGAAACAGTTGGCTGTCCTCCCTGAGGTTCAGACTTTTTTGAAGGGTGTTCTGCATATCCAACCTCCCTTTGTACTGCCTACGGCGCCCTGGGATCTTAACATGGTGTTGCAGTTCCTCCAGTCAGACTGGTTTGAGCCTCTACATGAGGTTGAGGTCAAGTTTCTCACGTGGAAGGCTGTCACTTTGTTGGCCTTAGCTTCTGCTAGACGTGTATCGGAGTTGGGGGCTTTGTCCTGTAAAAGCCCATACTTGATCTTCCATGAAGTAAGAACTGAGCTCCGGACACGTCAGCAGTTCCTTCCCAAGGTTGTGTCGGCATTTCTTATCAACCAACCTATTGTGGTACCAGTTGCTAGTGACTCCTCAATTTCATCAAAGTCCTTGGATGTTGTAAGGGCTCTGAAAATCTATGTCAAGAGGACTGCTCATCACAGAAAATCGGACTCTCTGTCCTGTATGATCCCAAGAAACTTTGGTGTCCTGCTTCTAAACAGACGATCTCTCGCCGGATCAGGTTCACTATCCAGCATGCGTATTTTACGGCAGGATTGCTGTGTCCTACGTTTGTTAATGCCCACTCTACTCGTAAGGTGGGTTCTTCCTGGGCAGCTGCCCAGGGGGTCTCGGCTTTACAGCTTTGCCGAGCGGCTACTTGGTCAGGGTCGAACAAGTTTGCAAGGTTCTACAAGTTCGATACTTTGGCCTCTGAGAACCTGAAGTTTGGTCAAGCAGTTCTGCAGGAGCCTCTGCACTTTCCCTCCTGTTTTGGGAGCTTTGGTACATCCCCATGGTACTAATGTGGACCCCAGCATCCTCTAGGACGTAAGAGAAAATAGGATTTTAATTACCTACCAGTAAATCCTTTTCTTGTAGTCCGTAGAGGATGCTAGGTGCCCGCCCAGCGCTTTGATATCCTGCAGTGGTAGTACTGCTTAGTTCTTGGTTAATTACTGTTTTGTTACTTGGTTAAGTAATATTGTTCAGCCGTTGCTGATGTTTCAAGCTAGTTAGCTTGGTTTGCGTTGTGTGTGAGCTGGTGTGAATCTCGCCACTATTTGTGTAAAATTCTTCTCACGAAGATGTCAGTCTCCTTGGGCACAGTTTCTACACCGAGTCTGGTAGGAGGAGCCAGCCAACACTCTTAAACTCTTAAAGTGCCAATGGCTCCTAGTGGACCCTTCTACACCCCATGATACTAATGTGGACTCCAGCATCCTCTACGGACTACGTGAAAAGGATTTAACGATAGGTAATTAAAATCCTATTTTTTTTATGTAAAGCTTATTTGCACTAGAGATTCAAGTGTTCTAATCACCACCGCGTGCTTCATACCCAATGTACATAAAATCTAAACACACCCTTACTGTCACCCCTTCAGCCACCTCCCTTTCATACAGCTACTAGATTTATCTTTCTTTTACATTGCTGTTTTTATCTTCTTCCTCCGATCCTGCCACTGCCACACTCTTCACTAGAGTATTAGATTTACACTCCCGGCCTTTGCCTACAACGTACCTGCCCTCTCATGTCCGCTCTGGTCGGCTGATGACTACTATCTCTCCTCCCAATCTACAGTATACTTTCCATCAGCCTCCAATGCTCACCTATTTATGAAAGGTACTGTTTACTAAAGGTATTTAATTACAAGTAAAAGTGAAGGTTGCTGTAACTAAGACGAGATAAGAGTGGACAAGTGTTTTGGTAGTATCAGTGGAGTAGAATGTTAATCTTAATACTTGCTAAAGTACGGATGGTGTAATGGTCAGCATTTCTGCCTCACAGCACTGTTATTGTGGGTTCAATTCCCACAATGGCGCTACCTGTGTGGAGTTTGTATAGTCTCCCTGTACTTGCATGTGTTTCCGCCATGTACTCCGGTTTCCTCCCACAATTCAAAAATATACTGGTAGGTTAATTGGCTCCTGACAAAAAAAATAACCCTAGTGTGTTTTTGCGTGTGTGTGTGTATGCGTTTTAGGGAATATAGGTTGTAAGCTCCACTGGTGCAGGGAATGATGTGAATGGGCAAATATTGTCTGTAAAGCGCGGTGGAATATGTGTGCCTTATATAAATAACTGGTAATAAATAATAATAAATACTGTACATACATACAGTTCATACATACATTTTGCATCGGAAGTTTAGAATGTCTGCATATTCCTTCCTGCAGGCCTAATGTTTTATTTCCTGTGTAGCTGGAGGCAGGCAGTCCCTTACCATGATATTTTCCTTTCTTACCTGGAGCGCTTACATTGCAAATTCCATTTGTTGATATTCTTAGTGTCGTCATTGACGGTGTCAGCATTCTGGTAATGTTGACATTATGTCCGTGTTGCCACTGTGAATGTCAATGGGGGGAATTCAATTAGTAGAGAGTAAACATCGGGAGAGAGAAACTGGAATTTCTCTAGATTTTCCCCTGATTTTTGGGCCATCCAATTTGGCCGCGCCGAAGAAAAATACATTTGGCTCCCGACCAAAAATTAACCCTAGTGTGTAAGTGTGTGAATGTATATGTATTTAGGGCAGACTAAATGAGCCAAATGGTTCATATCTGCCATAAAATTCTACGTTTCTATAGAGGTAATTCAGACCTGATCGTAGCAGAAAATTTGTTAGCAGTTGGGCAAAACAATGGGGGTCATTCCGAGTTGTTCGCTCGCAAGCTGCTTTTAGCAGCTTTGCACACGCTAAGTCGCCGCCTACTGGGAGTGAATCTTAGCATATTAAAATTGCGAACGAAAGATTAGCAGAATTGCGAATAGACACTTCTTAGCAGTTTCTGAGTAGCTCCAGACTTACTCGGCATCTGCGATCAGTTCAGTGCTTGTCGTTCCTGGTTTGACGTCACAAACACACCCAGCGTTCGCCCAGACACTCCTCCGTTTCTCCAGCCACTCCCGCGTTTTTCCCAGAAACGGTAGCGTTTTTTCGCACACACCCATAAAACGGCCTGTTTCCGCCCAGAAACACCCACTTCCTGTCAATCACATTACGATCACCAGAACGAAGAAAAAACCTTGTAATGCCGTGAGTAAAATTCCTAACTGCATAGCAAATTTACTTGGCGCAGTCGCACTGCGGACTTAGGGACTATTCGCTCCGTTGCGACAAAAAAATAATGAGCGAACAACTCGGAATGACCCCCAATGTGCACTGCAGGGGGGGGGGGGAGGTTTGCCCAACTGCTAACAAATTTGCTGCTACGATTAGGTCTGAATTACCCCCAATGTCCGTTGTGGGAAGTATGCAAAAATGTCCTAGTCTTTTATTTTGTATTGCTATTATTATTATTATTATTATTATTATTATTATTATTATTTCTTGTGCTCTTGTCCGCAGTGACTCTTGATAGACTTGAAAAGAAATGCCAAAGTTAATAGCAAAATGTTTATTTGGGAATCGTTCTTTTACAGGCAGCTTAGTGCTTTGATTTCTGAATGTCAGTTTTGAGGTTTGGCTTCCTCAGACCATCATCTAAGGTTTCCTTTTCCTGATACAGTGCTCATCAGTCAGCATCACATATACATTTACAGAAGGAAAGCATACCACAATTGCATTAAAGAACTATACATTTAATTAGCCTCATAAAAGTTAACTGTCCTGATTTGCATAGAAAGCATAAAGTGGCAATCTCACATTTGGTGGAAGCATACTTGTACAGAAGCTGTGCCTGATGTAGCAGACTTAGAGGTTGCGGATAGGTTCTATTGTCATAAGTGTGTTTGGAAGAACATCTATACAGTGTTAATTGACCTGTAAGCTTCTCCAGGATAATGATAATGGGAGTTTATCTGCTTTGCATTTAAATATAGGCTTTGGAAAGTTCAGAAGTGTAAAGAAACTTTCTTGCAATTGTTTTCTTTTCATGTCTTATTTAAGTAGATCTTCCCAAACTAATTAGAAGTGTTTTTTTGTTTTGTTTTTTTAATGAAAGTGGACATCTCCATTAGTGGATGTATCTGTAATGCATCATCATATCCTAGCCCAGGCATGTCCAAACTGCGGACCTCCAGCTGTTGTGAAACTACATATCCCAGCATGCCCTGACAGTCTTTTCTGTCAGTGAATGCTAAAGCTGTGTCAGGGCATGCTGGGATGTGTAGTTGCTCAACAGCTGGAGGGCCGCAGTTTAAACATGCTTGTCTTAGCCGATTGGTCCCCAAACTTTCTTGAATCACGGTGCCCCAGAGAATCAGCATTTTTTTCAAGGCACCACTTTGCTAAACGTTTGCCTTTGAGAAATTCACAAAGATTGTTAAATTAAGTAGAGTGTGCTTACCTGTCTACCGTAGGGTCAGTTATGTGGTGGTGGACAGGGTGGCGATTCTGTGTGTCCACATGTTTTCTGATTGATTGGCAGCCACTATCATTGGTTTTGCCTATCACATTGACCATAAATAAATGGAAGGCACCCAGTTTGGGATCCAATGTCCTAACCAATTATACTCAGCAGAATCATATTATAGCTCTAAATGATCAGCTAGAGAATGGCATTTGCCTGAACCTGGAAATGAACATGATGTCTTGACCTGTATTGTGTAAATCTTACAATACAATGACAAGGATATGCAAACTTTTAAAAAGTAATTAAATTACATTTGTAGATTCTAAATGCTCCTTGCAATGTCTTTCACCAGGTCACTGTGCATCGGATACATTTCTGAATAGTGTAAAAAAAAAACCCAACTAATTTCAACTGAACTTAAGCTGCGTACACACGGTGAGATATAGTGCACAATACAGTGTAGCTTATTTTATATTGCACCATGTGTATGCACTATGATATGTGCGACACGCTCCCGCTTGCCATATGCGAGGTGCTAGCTCATACAAACATGCAGCTCAATTTTGGCTATATAGTTGACTATCTATTTTATATCTTTCCGTGCGTATTGTAATGAATGATATAGTTTACGATTTGCGTCAGCACAGCCACTCCCTGATCACTCCCCAAGCACCCCATTTTGCAAACTGCATGCAGAGCTAAGACACGAAGCTGCAGAGAAAACATTGGGCCTAAGTCAGACCTGATCGCAGCAGCAAATTTGTTAGCTACTGGGCAAAACCATGTGCACTGCAGGGAGGGTGGGACACACACACACACACACACACACACACACACACACACACACACACACACACACACACACACACACAGATATAACATGTGCAGAGAGAGTTAGATTTGGGTGGGGTGTATCCAAACTGAAATCTAAATTGCAGTGCAAAAATAAAGCAGCCAGTATTTACCCTGCACAGAAACAATATACCCCACCCAAATCTAACTCTCTCTGCACGTGTTATATATATCTGCCAACCCAGACACCCCCCCCCCACCCCTTGCAGTGCTTATGTTTTTTTCCGTTAGCTAACAAATTTGCTGCTGCGATCAGGTCTGAATTAGGCCCATTGTTTTAGTAAGTATAGAGTGTGGCACTACTTGGGGGCATTACCTACCCTACACGGGGGAAGGATTATCTACTTTGGGCATAAAACCCAGTGAGGGGGAATGGAGGCAGCAGTTGAGCAAAACCATGTGCACTGCAGGTGGGGCAGATATGACATTTGCAGAGTTAGATTTGGGTGGGATATTTTGTTTCTGTGCAGGTAAATACTGGTTGCTTTATTTTTACACTGCACTTTAGATTTCAGTTTGAACACACCCCACCCAAATCTAACTCTCTCTGCATATGTTATATCTGCCCCCCCTGCACTGCACTTAGGTTTGCCCAACTGCTAACAAATTTGCTGCTGCGATCAACTCTGAATTACCCCCATTGTTTGGAAAATCATTTGCTAAATTGTGAAGTGTGTATGCACTATATCTATCGTTTGTAGAAGTCGGAGGAGCGCCGGGGAGTTCAAGGAAAAAAAAAAACGAATGATATCGTTCGTAGCCAAAATCGCACCATGTGTACCCAGCATTACATTACCAACAGAAGTGGGGAGCCTTTTCCATGTCCTATCACAAATAAGAGTCTTTCCCAAACCTAGGAACCTCACAATTTCTCTGTCACCTCTGTTACATCTTAGGTGAGAGACCGGTATACTGTTAGTGCTAGCTCCCCACTAGGATTGTATTTTACAAATATTAAAAGTAAGAAAACTGTCAGAACCAAAATGTTGTTTTTTTTTTTTTTTAAACCTTTTTTCTTCTTTTAATTGCATTAAACTTTGTTTTCTTTTTGCTCCGGACTGCAGGAGAAAATATATAACATTTTTTTATGTTTGTATTCTTTTGGAATGCTAAACATAAAAACAATTTAGTTTGTTTTGTTTTACATAAACAAATACAGTTGCATTAAGCAGTGGGTACATTTAACATAATCTTATTTGAACTCTTTAAGGAAAAGTGTGACGCTTTAGAGTCCACATTATCAAGTGCATTGCATTTTACACGCTTATGCAGGTTTTTTTTTAATGTAAATGCAGTATATTCACTGTACTGTATATCAATCACATTGTTAAAACAAGTTTCCATTTGTTTCTAGTGTATGGAAACGTGTATGAGTGTAGTACTGAACAGTGCCACAAGATGGAGACAGCTTTCTTCAGTTTGTAGGTTTATATTTGAACAGCACAATCTTAAGCTGTGACTGCTTTATTTAAAAATATTTAGTAGCTTGAAACTCATCAAGTATCACATGCAATACTAAGAGCCAAGCTTGCAGATATGAGTGGAGGCTGCAAACTGAACCCTTATGCTATAAATGGTGATATGCAATCCCTTAAATCGAATACATGTTCTATAAATCTGCATGTGCTTTGCCAATATGTAGTTGTAGTGTGCTCCTTTTGATAAGTTTGCTGGCAACCATTCTGCTTGGGTCTCTGCACATTTAGGTATCCAGATAAATCCAGATCCCATACGACTTTGCTAGGGTCCGCAGTTTTTTCATGCCTTTTTACCCATTTTATTCACAGTGCAATGCAACGAGGACATACCAGGAGTCTCTGTGTGACCCTGAATCTGTATGCGTAGCACAACAGAACTTGGCGTGGAAAAATGCAGCTATTGCGGCAGCGTAGCACTTCATATGCAGATTCAAACTCAGCCGCACACAGATATATAGTACCAGTCAAAAGTTTTGACACACCTTCTCACTCAACTGAATGGGAAGGTGTGTCCAAACTTTTGATCGGTACTGTACAAGTACTGCATGTCAAATTAATCATCCTCCTGGTACATCACAGTCGCATCGCATTGGGGTGATTTTAGTTCACATACTTACTGCCGGAACTGCTGGATCAGATGACACAGCAGGTGGTCCACTTCACCTGATTCAGCTGTACCCAGAAAATACTGTTTCTCTGGCTGGGTCCACAGGATTATCCACAGGATAACATTGGGATATTGTCGAGCGACGGCGAAAATGGCACCAACACGGTCACGAGCTTTCTGGCCTCCCAGGATGCATTGGGGCCTCCACTATATAGTCCCGCCCACTGACTCAGTCAGATCAGTTTTTTGCTTGGTGCGGCAGGAAGCCGCATGGTCACAGGGCTGCTGAGAAAGCAGCCTCAAGTTTTCATTACTTTATTTTTAAAGACTTACTGTTTTGGTTTTTGAGCGACTTCTCTTAACAGCGTTTTAAACGCATATTAGACAGAGTCGCTCCAACAACTCCCCACCGGGTCGCAACAATGCTTACCTTCGCGGTACAGTGCTGTCTCGACGGGCATCTGTGTCGGATGTTCTAGCAGGTCCAGCAGACGTTACCAGGCTGTGGCCGGAGCATGGGGAGACGGTGAGTCTATGGACTTCCTCTTACTAGAGGGGTCAGGACACAGCTACACTGATTTGGTGGAGACTGCAAACAGTGTGTTGATGCGCCGAACATCTCGAGTGTGACAGCGCTACGCTCTGGGGATCATAGGCGCCAGGACTAGGTGAGGCCGCGATCCTGGGAGTTTAAGTCAACAGGGGGTTTCAGACGCTCTCCTGGCCGTCCCTCCTCCGAGTTCATGGCCAGTTCCCGCGTGTCTCTCGTTTCATGAACTGAATGACCTCACTTTTCCGGTCAGACGCTACCACGAGGGTACTCGGTCGCAGCTTGGACGCTGCGGTTGTGTACACTGGATATAAACCCGCCCAGACCGAGTCGCAGGCCTTTAGCGTCTGCATGCACGTGGAGTCGCTCAGCGTCCGTGTCCGTTGGTGAGCGTCCGTGTCCGTTATCAGTTACCAAAAGCGGCAGTGTACACCAGTAGCGTCTGAATCCACTCAGCGTCTTACGAGCGTCTTTGCTTGGATTTGGAAGTGTGGTGAGTCTCCCTGTATCCCGCTCTCTGGAGCATATGAGACCTGCATATTACTGTGTTTTCTGCATGTTATGTTGAAAAAAGAACCAGTTAAACAGAAGTACAATTTTCCTACTTATGTAAGTTATTATGGAGGTTGTATTCTCATATGACAGTGTCTAATGCTTTAACATGTGACTGACTGCTAGTATGCGTGCTGACTTTTCTGTGTAATGTCAGTCCTGTTCTGACCCTCAAATCAGGTGCACTGTGGTCAGATTCACCTCTATATACTGATTATAGGGTGTTTTTCAGTCACAAAATTGTGTAGTCAATATCAGAAAAAATGTCTGTGAGCGGCAAAAGTGATGAGGAGAATTTGTCAAGCACTCCCATAGCCCTAACATGCTTATCTTGTAAGTCAGGGGTAATTGATATGAATCAATTGGTCACTTATGAGGGTTTGTGTGCAAACTGTTTAGCTTTTCAGCGAAGTAAAAAACAGGAGTTAGTCAACCTCCAGTAGAGCCACCATGGAATATGTTCGCAAAGACTCTGTCTTCAATAGCGGACAGGTTAGCTCCAGTAGCACCACCTCAAGGGTTAGGTTACACTATGAACCCATACATACAGCTCCCTTCCTATGGTTTGGTTCCAGTAGCCTCTACAAGCAACCAAGGGGCAGGTAAGACTAAGACAGATACGTCTGTTTGGCAGACTACACAAGAGGATACATCGGATGATAATGCGGAAACAATAGAGCAACTCCGTATGATGATCAGTCGCAGAGCTTTAGTTCAGATGATGTAGCTGAACTCATTAATGCAGTAAAGGCTGTGCTTTCTCTGGAAGAACCAGCCAAGACAGCGTTAAAAGCAAAAGCACCTGTATTCAAACGAACAAAGTCAGTGAAAGCTGAATTTCCAGCGTCAGAGGAGTTGACGGAAATGATGGATGAGTCTTGGGCAGCGCCTGGTAAAAAGTATAAAATTCCTAGGAGATGGGATTCTTATTATCCATTTCCTGCTGGAGATTGTTCGAAGAGAGAAGTTCCTCCAAAAGTAGATGCACATGTTCTGCGACTCGTGCATAAATCTGCTTTGCCACTGTCATCTACCTCTTTGAATGATGTCACAGACAGGAGGGTAGAGAGCCTATTGAAAAATATTTTTTCTCTTGTGGGTGCAGTGGTAAGACCTGCTATGGCTTCGGCCTGGGTAGCAAAGGCAATGGGCGAATGGATAGAGGAACTAGAGAATGACATCCCCTCTCCTACTAGGGAGCAAGAGGATCGTCTTCGCCGTTAAAGACAATCTGCCCAGTATTTAGAAGAAGCAGCCATTGATGTAGGCACTGTTGCTTCTAAAGCTTCAGCCCTGGCAGTAGTCGCTCACAGAGCAGTCTGGCTACGGACCTGGAAGGCAGATGCGGAGTCCAAGAAGGAATTGGAAGCATTGCCTTTCGTGGGTAATATATTATTTGGAAAACCTTTATCGGATATCCTAGAGTCAGAGGCTGAATCGAAGAAGGTCAGATTTCCGGCTACCTATAACCCTAAGTCCAAGGGTTTAAAATTTCGCTCATTTCGCTGGCAAAGCAAAGCGAAAGGTAAAGAGGAGCCTAAACAACCCCAGTTTAAATCCAGGGGTAAGAAGCAGTGGGCTAGCAAAAAGCCAGCTTCCAAACCTGAACAGAAACCCTCAGCCTGAAGAGACGGGCCTCCGCCTGGAGGATTCCAGGGTTGGGGGCCGACTCCTGCAATTTGTACACACATGGCAACAGTCAACAACAGATGCCTGGGTGCAGAAGGTAGTATCTCAGGGGTATGGGTTCCCATTCAGGAGGCAGCCTCCTCAAAGATTTTTTTGCACCAGCCCGTCTCGTATAGAGTCGAAGGCCAATGCCCTGCAAGAAGCAGTCCAAAAATTACTGCAGTCAGGTGTGATTGTCCCAGTACCTCCATCACAAAAGGGACAGGGGTATTACTCCAATCTGTTTCTAATCCAGAAACCAAATGGGTCATATCGACCAATTCTAAATCTGAAGATGTTGAACAATTACATATGGATACCGAAGTTCCACATGGAGACGTTACGCTCCATAATGTTGGCTATGGAACCGGGAGACTATATGGTATCTCTGGATGTACGGGATGCTTACCTACATGTGCCTATAGCACTATCACATCAGTGTTACGTCAGGTTTGCCATCCTCAAGGAACACTTCCAGTTCCAAGCTCTGCCCTTCGGGCTAGCTACAGCACCCAGGGTGTTTACCAAGATCATGGTGGTTATGGCAGCTTGTCTGCGCAAACAAGGGATAAGAATATTCCTATACCTAGACGACCTATTAATCTTAGCACAGTCGCAAGATTTACTGTTGAGCCATCTCCAACAGACGATAGTTTGTTTACAGAGACACGGGTGGCTCATAAATTGGGAGAAGTCGTCCCTGAATCCGTCACAGCGGATGGTTCATTTGGGAGCCATATTGGATTCAGACCTACAGAGAGTTCTCTTACCAGAGAAGAAAATAGTCAAGGTGCAGGTCATGGCTCAGGAAGCATTGCAAGCCCAGACAATGTCAGTCCATGCAGCAATGCGACTGTTGGGTCTGATGGTATCAACGTTCGACATGGTGGAATATATGCAATTCCACTCCAGACCGTTGCAGCATCTCATTTTGACCAAATGGAACGGAAATCATCAAACAATAAAGAAGCAGATGATAAAGATTCCAGTAAATGTAAAAAGGTCTCTAGCATGGTAGCTACAGACAGACCATTTAAACAAGGGGAGACCCTTTTGGATAAAAGAGTGGCAAGTCCTGACGACAGATGCCAGCCTACAAGGCTGGGGGGCGGTACTCGGAAGCCTATGGTTCCAGGGAAAATGGACCGCAAAGGAAAGTCGCCTGCCGATAAATCTGTTAGAAATAAGAGCCATTTACTTGGCCCTAGTTCAGGCTAAGGACAATTTACAAGGAAGACCAGTCCAGATCCGCTCAGACAATGCGACGGCAGTAGCATACCTCAATCATCAAGGAGGAACTCACAGCAAGAGTCTGATGGAGGAAGTAACTCCCATTCTAAAATGGGCGGAACTCCATCTCCCAGCATTGTCAGCAGTATTTGTCCCGGGTGTAATAAATTGGGAAGCAGATTTTCTCAGTCGGCACACCATTCAGGAAACCGAATGGGCACTACACCCAGAAGTGTTTCAGACACTGGTGAACAGATGGGGTCTACCGGAGATAGACCTTATGGCGTCTCGTCTAAACAACAAAGTTCCGAGGTACGGATCAAGAACAAGGGACCCAGCAGCGATCCTGGTAGACGCACTGTCAGTAGAATGGAGGTTTCGGCTGGCATATCTGTTCCCTCCAATATCTCTGTTACCCAGAGTAGTGAGAAAGATAAAACAGGCAAAAGGAGCAATCATGCTAATAGCTCCAGCTTGGCCAAGAAGGCATTGGTACACAGATCTGTTGAGAATGTCCGTGGAAGCACCGATACTGCTCCCTCAACGTCCAGATCTGTTAATGCAGGGTCCTTGTTGTCACAGTCATCTGGATCGCCTGTCTTTGACGGCGTGGCTGTTGAAACCTCTATCTTAGAGGCTAAAGGATTTTCAAAGCAGGTAATCCAAACCATGCTAAGAGCAAGAAAGCCTTCTTCGGCCCGGGATTATCATAGAATATGGCAAGTCTATATTCATTGGTGTTCTGGAAAAAATTACAATCCGAGATCTTTTAAAGTAGCTAGAATTTTGGATTTCCTGCAGGCAGGATTGGATAAAGGGTTGAAGGTTGCTTCCTTGAGGGTGCAAGTCTCAGCGTTGACTGTATGGTTTCAGCAGAAGATTGCTGACTTACAGGATGTACGTACATTTTTCCAAGGAGTAGTACATATTCAACCTCCATTTGTTCCTCCTGCAGCTCCCTGGGATTTGAATTTAGTTCTTAAATCTCTCCAGGGTCCTTTGTTTGAACCACTTGAGAGAGCGGATCTTAAGTGGTTAACGGTTAAAGTTCATTTTTATACTGGCAATGGCGTCAGCCAGAAGAGTGTCAGATTTAGGAGCATTATCATGTAAGTCTCCTTTCCTAAGTTTTTTTCCAGACAGAGCAGTTCTCAGAACGAGATCTAGTTATCTTCCAAAGGTGGTGTCAAACTTTCACCTGAATGAAGAGATTGTAGTCCCAGCTTTTCAGGTATCGGGACTATCTGTGGGAGAAGCGTCACTGGACGTGGTCCGGGCTTTAAAAATCTACATAGATCGTACTAGTGCCATCAGGAAAACAGATTCCCTCTTCATCCTCTACGGATTCCATAGGAGAGGTTGACCTGCTAGTAAACAGACGCTGGCGAGATGGCTCCGAATGGTAATATCAGAAGCTTATTCTCATGCAGATCTCCCTATTCCGGCTAATGTCTCTGCACACACTACACGTAAGGTAGGTCCTTCTTGGGCAGCACAACAGGGTGCATCAGCAGAACAGAAATGTAGGGCAGCCACATGGTCTTCCATAAACACATTCATCAGACATTATGCCTTGGATACTTTTGCCTCTCATGACGCAGACTTCGGGCGAAAGGTCCTCCTGTGCAATCAGGAGCGTCCCCACCACTAAAATGGCTTTGGGAATCCCAATATTATCCTGTGGATAATCCTGTGGACCCAGCCAGAGAAATAGACGTTATGGTAAGAACTTACCGTTGATAACGTGATTTCTCTTATGTCCACAGGTATCCACAGGGATCCCACCCTGACGCATCTGATTTGAGGATCTAGACCAACACTAAAAACCTCTTCCTTCTTGTATGGAAGGGTGTGCATGTGTGTTCTTATCGCCTGTACAGGTCTCTACCTAATGTTCCTGCCTAAAATCGCTGTGGAAAGAACTGATCTGACTGAGTCAGTGGGCGGGACTATATAGTGGAGGCCCCAATGCATCCTGGGAGGCCAGAAAGCTTGTGACCGTGTTGGTGCCATTTTCGCTGTCGCTCGACAATATCCCAATGTTATCCTGTGGATACCTGTGGACATAAGAGAAATCACGTTATCAACGGTAAGTTCTTACCATAACGTTTATTTCTGGGAGTACTGGGCACAGCTCCACAGCATTGAAAATGAATGGGGCATGTGCCATAAGGCCATGCCCCTGCCTATGAGAACACACTCACCAACTGCAAGGTTACACCCCATTTTTGGATTGGATCCTGGTATTGTTCCCCTTGATGCAATTTTGACAGAGACCTTCCCCCATGTCTGAACTCCATCATTCTTTTGTAGTGTAGGTGTTGATGCCTGGTGATCATACTAATCATGAAGCATACATTTCTATGGGGGACATCATTTGAAAGAGGGGGCTCTGCTCTTTCAAACAAGGGCTCCACATCTTTGTATGTTACAAGATGGGGGGGGGGGGGTAGAGGGACTTTTTTTATTTATTTATTTATTTATGGGGAGGTTACGCCCTCCACCCCGCCTACTCCACGATTAACGACTTATCTACAGTTTTGAAGTGACATATCATTCGCAAAGCAAGGGTAAATACCTTCACCTATATATCTCTGTCTCTCCTACTGTCTGGATGTGATGTCTTGAAGCAGGTTACGTTTAGATAACCGAAACAGTTTTGCACTGGTGATGTGAGTAATAAAAACTCTTTGGAACTATCTGCATAAAAAGTCCCTGGTGAGTGCACCTTTTATTTCTGCAGCAGGTTACCTTGGTTTCCACAGGGAAACATCAGTGTGTAGAGTGGATCTTGATCCAGAGGCACCATCAGGCTAAAGCTTTATCTGTCCCAGGATGCATTGGGGACGCCTCCAGTCACTGAAGTCCATTTCGAGTTGGTGTCTGCAGCAGCAGGTCACCTAACAGGAGGGCTGCACGGGGCAGCCCTAAAAAAGCTTTGTGAAAGAAGATTTCTTCTCTGGGCTGTCAGCGCTGTAAGTCATAGTGACATTACAGCGCTCCAGCTCCATCACCTCCCAAGCGGCATTGCATACTTGGCCTTGTTCCCGGGTACTTGCGGCAGAGACGTCACGACTTAGGCACACAGTCGCAGACCACTATGCTAGATCACGTGGCTGCTACGTGGAGGAGTTAAGAGGGTCCCCTAGGTGGAACCTGCCATTAAATTGCGTTCCGTTCGCGACCTGGGTAGATGGGTCGCGGCACTGGTGTGGACACTGTCACTGGGCAGGGACCCCACTAGAGCACCGGGGCATGTGAGTACATGTCGGGTGTACTAACACCAGATTTAATAAGGCTCACAGTACCCTGGGTGGAAGTCCAGCATAGGACACCATCTCCTCGCAGATTTCCTGCCCTGGAGCTGCCTCACACTCTCCTTCACTTCCTGACTGAGACGCTGGGCGCCATCTTCTGAGCATAGCTACTGCTGGTCTCAGGGATTGTAGGGCAAGGTCTCCCTTGTAAAGCCGCCTATACACAGCGCAGAGACTTTACAAACACTTGAGTATCCTACATGTCTTGACACAGACAGCATTAGTTGAGAAAGAGTGTACCCGTTACAGAATATATTGTACGAGTATTCTGATATATCCTCCGGTCACTGACCACGCTGTGATATACTAGTCAAGTGCAGCTTTGTTGTGTTAATAATTTCTGCATTGCCTGTGACTGTGTGTTCCTGTATCTGCTGTGTGGTTTCATTTTCAGTGTTTCCCAGGTATAACATGTCACTATATTCTGTACCCTAAGGGACTAGGTGCGTCTGGGTCTCATAATATAGTGCTACACAGTATTTATCCAGTACGTATATTCTACTGTGTATTCAGTGACATAATACCGGATTTATTTGCTGGTATTGTACTAAGGGGGTAATTCAGACCAGATCGCACACTAGCTTTTTTCGCTGCAATCAGGTCAGAACTGCTCATGCGTATGCACCGCAATACGCAGGCGCGTTGCTCGGGTACAAAGCGGATCGTTGCTGTGCGATTGGTTTTACGAAGACTCCATTTGCACAGCCGATGCAAGGAGATTGACAGAAAGAAGGTGTTTGTGGGTGTCAACTGACTGTTTTCTGGGAGTGGTTGGAAAAACGCAGGCGTGTCCAAGCATTTGCAGGGCAGGTGTCTGACGTCAATTCCGGTCCCGGACAGGCTGAAGTGATCACAGCGGCTGAGTAAGTCCTTGGCTACTCAGAACCTGCAAAAGATGTTTTTGTACTGCTTGGCTGCACATGCGTTCACACACTTACACAGCTAAAATACACTCCCCTGTAGGCGACGACTATCTGATCGTAGCGCTGCAAAATACTGCTAGCGAGTGATCAGGCCTGAATTAGGCCCTAAGTCGCTCTGTTGTTGCATTCTTACATAATGTTGAACAAAAAGGGCAGTAAATCTGTGGAAGCTCCTGCATCATGCAGAGCATGCTCCAAGGATTCACCAGAGGGGGAAGTGTTATGTGATGGTCTGTGTACTAATTGTCATACAACTCCCAGTCAGTGCGCAGCTCCTGCATCTACACTGGAGCCACCCTGGGCTGCATTCACCAACCTACTGGGTACTCTGGTGAAATGCCTAGCGCCCCGTATGGGACCACCGGTGCCACTGCCATCTCATATTGTCCCTATGGTTAATCTGCCTTGGGCGGAAAATTGGTCTAACCAACTGCAGCAATTGAATCAGTCTCTGGTTAGAGAGAAACCTACACCAGGTGACTCCCGTGTCTCTGGGTCCTCTAAGCGGGCTGCTTCCTCCTCGCAATCCACTAACATCTCTGATGTCTCATCTGAAGAGGCGGGGAGCATACTGTCCTGTCAGACACTGAATCCTATGTTACAGATGAGTATTCTCCCTTGCAGATTGATGTCCCTGCCTTAGTGGCTGCTATTAAGCATATCCTTCAAGTCACTGATGAGGATTAAACTACTGTGACAAAGAAATCTGAAAAGTTTAAACAGCAGAAGGTTGTTAAAACTATATTACCCCATTCTGATCATCTTGTGTACATCAGACGGGAACCCTGGTCTAATCCAGGGAAGAAATTCCCTCTGCCAAAATGGGTCTTGGCTCGCTATACTCTCCCTGCGGAATTATGTAACAAATGGGAGACTCCACCGCCGATGGATTCTCATGTCCCCCGCCTCGTCATGGCATGTAGGATCTCTCACCCTGCCTCTAGTACAGAACAGGCCTATTCAAGTAAGATCATACAATGCCACCACGGTGGCATATATAAGCTATCAAGGTGGCACTCGAAGCCGCATGGCAATGATGGTAGTATCAAAAATCCTTTGTTTGGCAGAACACCATTTGTCAGCCATATCAGCAGTGTTCATTCCCGGGTGTCCTGAACTGGAAAGTGGACTTCCTTAGTCGCCAGAACGTGCACGCCAGAGAGTGGAGTCTTTATCCAGAAGTCTTTCAACGCCTAGTGGACAGGTGAGGCCTACCAGACATAGACCTCATGGCGTCTCGACACAATCACAAGGTTCTAGTCTTCGGATCAAGCACCAGGGATCATCAAGCAGCGTTCGTGGATGCGCTGACGGTTCCATGTATCTTTCGGCTGCCCTACGTGTTCCCTCCTGTGTCACTTCTGCCCAGGGTACTACGGAAGTTCAAACAAGAAGGAGGAATACTACTGCTAGTTGCTACAGCGTGGCCCAGACGGCATTGTTTCTCAGACCTACAGGGTCTGTCAACACAGAGCGTCCCCTTCTACTTCCTCAGCGTCCAGACCTCCTCGTACAGAGCCCTTGTCTCTACCCAGACCTGGCCAGACTGGCTTTGATGGAGTGGCTCTTCAAGCATCACTCCAGAGGGCCAAAGGATTCTCCGAGGCAGTTATCCAAACTATGTTGAAGGCCCGCAAACCGTCATCTCCCCGGATTTGTTACAGTGTCCGGAATTATTACTTCACCTGGTGTGCTGATAAGAATTACCGTATATACTCGAGTATAAGTCGACCCGAATATAAGCCGAGATACCTAATTTTACCACAAAAAACTGGGAAAAATGACTGACTCGAGTATAAGCCTAGGGTGGGAAATGTACGGTGCCAGGGGTTTTCATGCTCAGGGTGTCATGCTCGTTGCCAGGGGTTTCATGCGGTAGGTGTTATGCTTGTTGCCAGGGGGTAATGCTTGTTGCTAGGGTTGTGCCCCCAGTGCCACATATACCCCCAGTAACAGATATCCCCCCACAGTGCCAGATAAAAACATGCTGCCGTTGCTTTGCCCCCAGTAGTTATGCCCCTTCTTTGCCCCCAGTAGTTGTGCCCCTCTTTCATTGCCCCCAGTAGTTATGCACTCTCTTTCTTTGCCCCCAGTAGTTGTGCCCCCTTTCATTGCCCCCAGTAGTTGTGCCCCCTTTCATTGCCCCCAGTAGTTGTGCCTCCTTCTTTCTTTGCCCCCTGTTGCAGTGCCCCCTTCTTTCTTTGCCCCCTGTTGCAGTGCCCCCTTCTTTCTTTGCCCCCTGTTGCAGTGCCCCCTTCTTTCTTTGCCCCCTGTTGCAGTGCCCCCTTCTTTCTTTGCCCCCTGTTGCAGTGCCCCCGTCGCCGCTTACAAACACACAAACACACACAAAAACAATACTTACCACTGCCCCGCTCCTGCTTCCCGACCGCTTCTTCTGCTGCTGCGCTGCTCCGCTCCGTCCGTCCGCTCGCTCCGTCCGGCCGCCGCTCCGTCCGGCCGCCCGCTCCCCGGCACCCGATCATCTCTATGGGAGAGACGTCATGACGTCTCTCCCATAGCAACGCGCACAGACACTAGAGGTCAATAATGACCTCTAGTGTCTGTCCTGGAGCCGGCTGCAGCGGACGCCCACACAGCCCACGGCGTCTGCTGCAGCCATTGACTCGAGTATAAGCCGAGGGGGGCTTTTTCAGCACAGAAAAATGTGCTGAAAAAGTCGGCTTATACTCGAGTATATACGGTATGATGCATATAGATTCACAACTTCCAGAATTCTGACTTTTCTGCAACGAGGCCTGGACTTAGGCCTTCGTCTGGCCTCCCTCAAGGTCCCTCATGGCGCCCAGGCATTTAACTATAAGAGAGTGCCCACATGTCATTCATTTTTAATGTCTGCATATTCTGGCACTGCATATACTGTAAATATGTAATAGATAATTATTGACTTTGATATGGAACACTTGTTTACATAGGGCATTGTGAACTGCACTGCGTACCACAATTTATATAACATTGTTTATTAAAGTTATCTTTTTTTTGTGGATTTTATCTATCAAATAGTAAAATTGGGATATACCCCTCCTCTCCAGCGCCATCTCCACTTGTGCGTACAATTGTGGAGATCAATTGTATTCCCTCTTGGTTGGGTCCTAAAGTGGGGGGGCCATTACAGAAGTAGTTGTTATACCGTATGTGCTCATTTCAATATAAACTAATTAAAAGTACTGTCAGTGGTTTAACACGTTCACTTTAAATGTCCAGGACAAAGTTTAATTTGCCGTTTTTTGTAGACCTTAGACAAAAAATAGATTATTTGAAAAGTATTCTACTTTAAATTTAATTGTTTAACTAACATCAACAATGCAGTGACTGCATATTTATCAGTTTAAGCAGTCCTAATTTATTTTACTTTTACTTTTCACGTGTTTTAAATAGGTTCTGTAATCTTGTGTTTAACCACTAGGTGGCAGCATTAGCCAAGTATCACCTATACCGTATCATGGCATTTGAGCTGTTGAGGATGAGAGCATTGGAAAAGTTAGTACTTTTCCACTCTTGAAATGCGCATTGCAGAATTTGTGCACTTCAGATGGATTGGTATGACAATTAATGTTGTCGGAACTGTTCTAATACCTGAAAGTAGTGATTTTTTGAAATTATAACTTGCAGATTTAATGAACAGCCAATGTGAAATGATGTTCAGTATGTTGACTTAAAAGAGAGGGTCAGATGAGGTTTTATGTTGAAGTTGCTTTTCTAAACTGAAAGTCACATTTTCATCTATCATAGCAATTTTTTTTGTCTGTGTATATCTTTTGGCATTTCCATGATAGCTGCATCACCATTCTGTGTTTTATTAACCATGTGCTCATCCTGTGTATATATTTAAAAAAAAGTACAGTATGCATATACTGTATGTATGTATGTATGTATGTATGTATATATATATATATATATATATATATATATATATATATATATATATATATATATATATAGGGAAATAAACCAGCGGCACTCAGGGTCTTATGAAGCAGTAGAATTGTATTAAGACATCAATGAGAAGGTCCTTCTCATTGATGTCTTAATACAATTCTACTGCTTCATAAGACCCTGAGTGCTGCTGGTTTATTTCCCTATATCCTGATCCAATACTGAGGGCACCTGGGCAACCATCACCCACATCAAAAGGAGTGCCGGGCTGCATTTACATGATAGATAGATATATATATATATATATATATATATATATACACATATATACATGGATGGATGGATTTTTTTTCTGATGATTTAAATACACTTGACTTTTCTTAAGACCTTGAGTGCCGTAGCCTTTTTTGAAAGCTATTGGATTTTACACTGAGGGCACCAGGGCATCATCTGGATCCAAAACAGAGTGCCGGGCTGACATCATCGTATATATAAATAATATGCTGTATGTATGTATGTATGTGTGTGTGTATATATATATATATATATATATATATATATATATATATATATATATATATAGTACTGTGCAAAAGTTTTAGGCAGGTGTGGAAAGCATGCCGCTAAGTAAAAATGCTTTAAGAAATATAAATATTAGTTTATTTGTATCAATTAACAAAATGCAAAGGGAATGAACAGAATTGACATTTAAATCAAACAGAATTGACATTTAAATCAAATCAATATGGGCACCTAATGCCTCCAAAACAGCATCAATTCTTCTAGGTACACTGTCATCAATTCTTCTAGGTACACTGTCACAAAGTTGTTGAAGGAACTCTGCAGGGAGGTTGTTGCAAACATCTTTGAGAACTAACCACAGATCATCTGTGGATGTAGGCTTGCTCAAATCCTTCTGTCTCTTCATGTAATCCCAGACATGATAATTTTGTGATCAGTGCTCTGTGGGGGTCATTATCATTGCTTTCAGGACTCTTTTTTTCTTCTTTACGCGGAAGATTCTTTGTGCTTCTTCAGAAGAGCTTGAACAGCACTTCTTGAAACCCCAGTCTGCTTTGAAATCTTTGCCTGGCAGAGACCTTGCTGATGCAGTATAATTACCTTGTGTCTTGTTGCTGTGCTTAGTCTTGCCATGGTGTATGACCTGTGACATGAGACTGTCTTCCACATCCTCACCATTGTAGCAGTTTGGCTTATCCTCACCCAGTTTTAAGCCTCCTACAGAGCTGTGCGGTTTCAGTTAATGCTGCATACGTTAGGGTCTGAGTTTGCCGGAGGTGCAGGATGCTGGTTGATCTTAGACTTTTTTTTTTAAGCGGCAATCATTTACAAGTCATGGTTTTGCCAGGGATTGGCCAGCAATCCCACTCCTCCAGCAAACTTGCATTCTATTACTTTTGCCCCAATGACTGTGTTTCAACCTACATAGGAATGTGATGATCATTATCACTTGATTGGTTAATCATACACCTGACTATAATCCTACAAAATCCCTTACTTTGTGAATGTGTACCTAGAACACAGGTCTACAAACTTGGTCCTCATTACCCCACACAGTGCATGTTTTGCAGGTAACCCAGCAGGTGCACAGGTGTATTAATTACTCACAGACACATTTTAAAAGGTCCGCAGGTGGAGTTAATTATTTCACTTGTGATTCTCTGAGGAGATCTGCAAAACATGCACTGTGTGGGGTATTGAGGACCGAGTTTGCAGACCTACTGTATGACCTAGAACAGGCATTCTCAACCGCATACCTCCCAACATGACCCTCTCCAGGAGGGACAGAATGTTCTGTTCCTGGACCTCCCTCTTAATGTATTATTGCCCTCACCTGTGCTGAAACACCTTTCTTATCCATTTACCTGTTCAAAACAGGTGCTGGCAATCATACATTAAGAGAAAAGTCCAGAAATAGAGCATTTTGTCCCTCCCGGAGAGGGTCATTTTGGGAGGTATGCAACCGCGGTCCTCAAGGCACACCAACAGTGCAGGTTTTAGTGATATCCTGGCTTCAGCACAGATGGTTAAATCAAAATAACTGAGGTACTAATTAAGTCACCTGTGTTCAAGCCTGGATATCACGATAAAACCAGGACTGTTAGGGCTGTAACACACGCTCCGGTTTTTCCCGAATGGCAAAACTTTGTCTGGCTTTTTGCCATCCAGGAGGGTCTTTCACACACAACAGCTCTGAGCCGTGTATAATGCTGTGCACATGCGCAGCAGCAGACAACGGCTTGAAAAAAAAAAAACGTGTGTGAAAGCTTTCATTCACACACACGGTTCTCTGCCTTCAAAGACGGCACGGCCTCGGCTCCAGTGGATATTTCCGTGCCGTGTGAAAGGACACATTGCGCTGCATGTGTCTCTGCAGCACGGCAGCGGTAAAAAGCCGGGCGGGATTTTGCCGGACGGCGGGAGCCGACGTGTGTGTTTCAGCCCATCGTGTGCCTTGAGGACCTCGGTTGGGAAATACTGACCTAGAAGAATTGCTGCTGTTTTGAAGGCAGTGTGGTCTCACCAAACATTGATTTGATTTAAATTTCTCTTCTGTTCGCTCTCTTTGCATTTTGTTAATTGATAAAAATAAACTATATACTGTATATACTCGAGTATAAGTCGACCCGAATATAAGCCGAGGCACCTAATTTTACCACAAAAAAACTGGGAAAAATTATTGACTCGAGTATAAGCCTAGGGTGGGAAATGCACGGTGCCAGGTGTTTTCATGCTCAGGGTGTCATGCTCGTTGCCAGGGGTTTCATGCGGTAGGTGTTATGCTTGTTGCCAGGGGGTAATGCTTGTTGCTAGGGCTGTGCTACATATACCCCCAGTGACAGATATCCTCCCACAGTGCCAGATAAAAACATGCCCCCATAGTGCCAGAAACACTGTCATTTAATCAAGATAAAGGCCACATAGGTATTAAAAAACATTACACACAGACTGACTAAGAGTGAGAGCCAGTCTGTGTTTAGCAGCCAGTGCCCCCCCTGACAGACTCTGCGCCATCTCTAACACACCGAGTGCGGGCAGCGACGGGCCCGGCGGCAATGTTTTCCCGGGCCGGGCGGCGGGAGTTGCGGACTGCGCCACCACAGCTCAGCTCACCCTACCCTGACATCCTGCTGCTCTTGGTCTTTCACTCACCAAGCACAACAGGCGACAGCGGAGGCGATGTCTTTCCAGGCGGCGGGACCCGTGGGATGGGCTGGAGTTGCAGGAGGACCCTGTCCGGGGGCGTACGTAACCACCCTCCCTCAGTCACACACATATACATAAAGCCGCCCGCCACTCACCAGAGGCTCTACCCTCACCTCCGTAACTCCGTATTGGCTGACTCGAGTATAAGCCGAGGGGGGCTTTTTCAGCATAGAAAAATGTGCTGAAAAAGTCGGCTTATACTCGAGCATATACGGTACATAACTTTAATTTTTAAAGCATTCTTATTTTGCAGCATATTTCCCACACCTTCCTAAAACGTTTGCACAGCACTGTATTCATAGATAGATAGCTAGCTTGGATGAAAAATTGTAACTCATAAAATGTGTGACACACATGCTAAAAACATACCAATGGATGGTGCAAAATATAGGTAGATACTGCATGACAACATTTAGTCCACTAGAAAACTAAAGCTTTAGAGAAAGTTCACCTTTCAACAGGACAGGGCCAAAGCAACACTCTTGTGACTGAACAACAAAAAAGTGGATGTTCTGTAATGGCTAAGCCAAAGTCTCAAACCATTTGATAATATGGGACACTATTTGACAATTGCAGTTCACAAGCATCATCTAGCCAACCTGAAAATCCTGGTTCAAATCTGCTTGGAAAATGGGCAATAATTACTCCAAACAGTCTGCAAGCCTGGTAGAAACTCGCATAAACAAATTTAAAGCTGTTGTAACAAAAGGTGACTTTACCAACACACCCGTGTACCAACATATGTGATTGTTCAAGGCAGTGACGAACTGGGCCTCCATGTCAACCTGGGCACTCGTGAACGCCGAAGGAGCGCGCTCGTCATGGGGGACGCGTCGTCACGTAATACAGGGGCGTGCCGTGAGTCATGGGGGCGTGGACTCGTGGCACCCCCCCATTACCATGGCGACGCTAGCTGGCGGCGGGGGTGCGCGGCGAGTCCGGGTGGCGCAGCACAACCCCATTTCCATGGAGACCGGTAGGGGCGGATCAACCTGAGCGCCGGAGGCTGCACGCAGCCTTCCCGGCTATCTGAGGGACTGGACCGGCCCACCTGCCCATTGACCCTTCTGGCATATATGCTAGAAGTGTCAGATGGCCAGTCCGGCCCTGGTTTAAGGACGTCACGGTTGTGTGTGCTACTATTGAAGCCTCATCCAAGAAGGCTTTCACTAGATTTTGGAACATGTCTGTGGGGTTTCGCTTACTTTCAGCATAAAGAACACTTATGTTGGGTGATAAGTCAATTCATCCCAAAGCTGATTAATGGGCTTGAGGTCAGGGCTCTGCATTCCAGTAAAGTTCTTCAACATCAACTTCCATTTTTTTAATTTATCTCCCTTATTACATGGTGGGCATTATCATGCTAATATGGGAAAGGTATTTCCCAATATTAAGATTCTTGAATGTTGTATTCAGTAGCATCAAGATTTCTGCTGCGGGGTACACTGGGCTCCACAAGGAATGGACAATGGGGTGTAGAGTAGGATCTTGATCCGAGGCACCAACAGGCTCAAAGCTTTGACTGTTCCCAGAATGCATAGCGCCGCCTCCTATATCACCCCGCCTCCCTGCACAGGATCTCAGTTTTGTAGTTGGTATTGCAGTAGCAGGCACTTAACAGAGGGGCCGCTCCAGGCAGCCCTTTTAAGAGCTTTTTTTCTGAGGAAAAAAGTGAAGACTTCAAGGGCAGCAGCAGTGTTACATGTCAGTGGACATTCACGGCTGCAGCTCCGGCTCTCCCCAGCGGCACTGTACACTCCCGAGTCCTGGTTGCCGGGTAACTACAGCTGGAGGCTCCGGTTTTCTTCTTGTCAGGCACACACGATGGGGGCTCTCCGGGATCGCATGGCCGTGCTTCGGGAGGTGGTAAGTGGGTCCCGCTTGGGGGATCCGGTCTTTATCGTGATCCGGCGCGGTCAGTGGGAGGCGGGCCGTGCGCGCTGGCGGTGGACACGGTGGCAGTACAGGCGATCCCACTAGATCACCAGGCATGGGACAGGTCAGGTTTTCTCTATAAACCGTTTTATTAGAGCCCGCAGTACCCGGTGGTTTTGCCAGCAGGGGGATAGAGCTTGGACCTGAAGCCCCTCCCCCAGCCCCAGGGCGCCATTTTCTGCAAATGTTCCCACCATGGAGCTGCATATCTGTCTCTCCCTCACTCCCTGTCAGTGTCTGCGGCGCCATTATCCCTCAGCTCACTGTTCCTGGGAATGCTTGGGCAAATCCTCCTATGTAAAGCCGCCTGGTTGTCAGTGCTGTGACTTTACAAGACACTTAAGTATTCTACCTGCCTTTTTTAGTCAGTGTTAGTTAAGAAAGAGTGCATTTAGTCAGGGTTTCCTAGTACAATTACCCTGTGATATACATCCAGTTCTTACTGTGTACTGTTATATCTATTGTTATATAGCTGTGTAAGCTAGTCCAGTGCAGTATTATTGTTAGTAATAACCTCTGCATTGTACAAACTGTGACTATTTGTGTGTGCATTTGATAGCTGAGTGGTGTCCATTTCGTGTCTTTCACTCAACCTGCTATCCCTATATTCCATAACCTGAGGGGGCTTGGTGCGTCAGGTTTTATCTAATACAGGTTGAGTATCCCATATCCAAATATTCCGAAATACGGACTTTTTTAAGTGAGAGTGAGACAATGAAGCCTTTGTTTTCTGATGGCTCAATGTACACAAACTTTGATTAACACAAAAAGTTATTAAAAATATTGTATTAAATGACCTTCAGGCTGTGTGTATAAGGTGTATATGAAACATAAATAAATTATGTGAATGTAGACACACTTTGTTTAATGCACAAAGTTATAAAAAATATTGGCTAAAATTACCTTCAGGCTGTGTGTATAAGGTGTATATGTAACATAAATACATTCTGTGCTTAGATTTAGATTTAAGTCCCATCACCAAGATATCTCATTATGGTATGCAATTATTCCAAAATACCGAAAAATCCGATATCCAAAATACCTCTGGTCCCAAGCATTTTGGATAAGGGATACTCAACCTGTATAGGATTTTCACAAAGATATACTGTTTTACGTATTTTTCTCTGTGATTTAGTCACCATATCTCTCCTTTATCTCTGCTGGTGCTGACTACACTGCGCAGGGGTTTGGGCTCGAGGTATCGTGCTGCTGACAAATTGTACTGTGTTACCTGATACTGCAAGTTATATCATGTCTGCTTCTGAAGGTAACGGTTCTGGGGCTGAACACACTGCCGGTGTTGCTGAAGTCGCAGATACCTATGAGGAGAATATAGCAGCTTTGGGCTCTGGTTCTGGGGGCTCCTTGGCAACGGGAGCAAATAATGACCCGCCGTGGGGCGCTTTTTCCACTCTTCTGCATACGCTAGTTCATAATCTAACACCCCCTATGGGACCCCCAATGCCGGTACAACCATTTGTGGTCCCTGCAGCTAACCCGCCATGGGCGGACGATTTATCTGCTCAAATAAAGAAGTTGAACCAGTTCCTGACTACTAAAAAGTCTGACCGTCGCTCGCCTACGTCCAAGGGGTCCTCTAAGTGAGCACTTGTCTCCTCACAATCCACTGCTGTCACTGACACCTCGTCGGATGAAGACAGCACTTACACTGACCCCACAGGTTCTGACTCCGATACGGCTGATGGGGAGGGTGGTTCACATGTGGATGTTCCTGATCTCTTGGAGGCTATTAAGTTAATTTTACAGATTACGGATGATCCCGAGCCATCTGTTCCTCCTAAGAAACCAGATAGGTTCAAGCGTCCGAAGGTGATTAAACAAGTTTTACCTCACTCTGACCACCTAATTGATATACGTCAGGAACCCTGGGAAAACCCGGGTACGAAGTTTGTGTCTCAAAAGAAGATGCTGGCTCGCTATTCCCTTGCGCCGGAGCTGTCTAAGAATTGGGAAATACCTCCTCCAGTGGACTCACATGTGGCTAGGATGGTGGTTTCCTCAGCTCTACCGGTCACCACCATCACGTCTCTAAAAGAGCCTACGGATAAATGTGTGGAGGGTTGTCTGAAAGCGATTTACACCCTCACGGGTGCTGCACAAAGGCCCACTATTGCAGCTACTTGGGCTGCAGAGGCCATTGAAGCATGGGCCTTGGAGTTAGATGCTGAAATCTCCTCTGACCATTCTAGACAATGCTTGTCTTATATTGTCACAGCTTCTCGTTATATTAAAGAGGTGGCTTCTGATGCCGGTATCCTGGCAGCCAAGGCCTCTACTACATCAGTCCTGGCTCGCCGGATATTGTGGCTGAGATCCTGGTCTGTGGATCTGGACTCTAGAAAAACCCTGGAGGTACTCCCTTTTAAGGGAGATATTCTGTTTGGGGAGGATTTAAATAAGATTGTGGCTGACTTGGCTACTGCCAAAACTGCCTGTCTGCCAAGTACTGCTCCTTCTGTGTCAAAGGCTAAAGGTACTTCCTTTCGCCCCTTTCGTCCTTCAGGTAAAGCAAAAGGTCAGGCGTACAACAAGCAGGCCCACTTTTCCAAACCTGGTAAGCCTAAACCCAAAAGAGCCTGGGCGGACCGTCATCCAGCTTCCAAGACAGATAAGCCTGCCGCATGACGGGGCGGGCCTCCCTCTGGGGGATCCCAGGGTGGGGGGCCGGCTTCTAGGGTATACCCAGGAATGGTTGAAGACCACTTCAGATGCCTGGGTACGGGAAGTTGTCACACGAGGTTACGCCATAGCCTTCAAAAACCGACCCCCTCATCGATTTTGCCAGACAGATGTCCCTTTGGACAAGACAGAGGCAAACACTCTACATTCGGTGGTACAGACCCTCCTGGATACAGTACAGGTACCTCTTGCGCAGAGGGGCCGGGGGTACTATTCTCCGCTGTTTCTAGTCCCAAAACCGAATGGGTCCTCCCGGCCCATTCTCAACCTCAAGGCAATGAACAGGTTTGTGAAGGTTTCCAAGTTCCGGATGGAAACCCTTCGCTCTATAGTTCTGGCCTTGGAACCTGGGGACTTTATGTTCTCCCTGGATATACAGGATGCTTACCTGCATGTTCCTATAGCAGTTCTCATCAGCAATATCTGAGATTTGCGATTGGCAACTGCCATTACCAGTTTCGGGCGTTACCTTTTGATTTAACAACGGCTCCGCGAGTCTTTACAAAAGTCATGGCGGTGATGACGGTGGTACTCCGCCGTCAAGGGGTCAGGATACTGCCGTATTTGGACAACTTGTTAATTCTGGCAAATTCGCCAGAACTTCTCCTGCATAATCTAGATGTGAAGGTCCGGTTTCTGCAAGCCCACGTGTGGCTCATCAACTGGAAGAAGTCTTCCCTGATCCCTGCTAAGAGCATGGTGCATCTGTGAGCACTATTGGACACTCACAACCAGCGGTTGTTCCTGTCTCAGGAGAAAGTCCTGAAACTTCAGGACAGGATTCGTTGCTTCCTATCTCGTCCGCAAGTGTCGATATATCCGGCGATGCAGGTGCTGGGCCTCATGGTGTCAGCATTCGACATGGTGGAGTACGCTCAATTTCATTCTCGCCCTCTCCAGAGGCTGATCCTAGCCAAATGGGACTGCTTGCCTCACCGGATCAGGTCTCAAATGATCTCATTGACTCCGGAGGTCCGTCTGTCGCTGCTCTGGTGGCTCCGGGACCAACAACTGTACAGGGGCCGTCCGTTCTGGATATCCGACTTGGTCCTGATGACGACAGATGCCAGTCTAAGAGGTTGGGGCGCGGTGCTGGAGCAACACTCCCTTCAGGGGCGGTGGACCAAGGAGGAGTCCCTCCTCTCGATCAATATTCTGGAGTTGTGGGCGGTCTTCAATGCCTTGAACCTAGCCCAGCATTTAATTCAGAACCGTCCTGTTCAAGTACAGTTGGACAACGCCACCACAGTGGCTTACATAAATCATCAAGGCGGCACTCGAAGCCGCCTAGCAATAAAGGAAGTCTCACGGATTCTACAGTGGGCAGAACGCCATCTACCGACCATATCGGCAATATTCATTCCGGGAGTCCTGAATTGGGATGCAGACTTTCTCAGTCGTCAGGACGTGCATGACGGCGAGTGGGGCCTCCATCCATAAGTGTTTCAACTCCTAGTGGAAAGGTGGGGCCTTCCAAACGTAGATCTGATGGCGTCTCGACACAATCACAGGGTTCCGGTCTTCGGAGCAAGGAGAAGGGATCCTCAAGCAGCATTCGTGGATGCGCTGGCGGTACCGTGGAGGTTTCGGCTGCCGTACATGTTCCCTCCGGTGTCACTCCTGCCCGGGGTAATTCAGAAATTCAAGCAAGAAAAAGGAATTCTGCTTCTCATAGCTCCAGCGTGGCCCAGACGGCACTGGTTCTCAGACCTGCAAGGCCTATCGTCAGAGCGTCTATTTCTACTTCCACAACGCCCAGACCTCCTCGTTCAGGGCCCATGTGTCTACCAGGACCTAGCCTGGCTGTCTTTGATGGCATGGCTCTTGAAGCTTCCGTCTTAAGGGCTAAAGGGTTTTCTGAGGCGGTCATTCAAACTATGTTGCGGGCCCGGAAACCGGCTTCGGCTCGGATTTACTATAGGGTCTGGCATTCTTACTTTGTTTGGTGCGCATCTAACGATTATGACGCTTCCAAGTTTAGTATAGCCCAGTTGTTGGCTTTTCTTCAGCAGGGCCTGGACTTAGGCCTGCGTCTGGCCTCCCTCAAGGTTCAAATATCTGCCTTGTCGGTGTGGTTTCAGAGAAAAATTGCGACCTTACCTGATGTGCATACCTTTACTCAGGGAGTGTTGCGTATCCAACCTCCCTATGTCCCGCCTGTTGCTCCTTAGGAATTGTCGGTGGTTTTGGAGGCTTTACAAGAGTCTCCGTTTGAAACTCTTAGTTCAGCTGACCTTCAGTGGCTTTCCCTTAAGGTGGTGTTTCTGCTGGCTATTGCTTCAGCTAGAAGAGTGTCGGATTTGGGTGCCTTGTCCTGTAGTTCCCCATATCTGATATTTCTCTTATGTCCTAGAGGATGCTGGGGACTCCTTAAGGACCATGGGGTATAGACGGGCTCCGCAGGAGACATGGGCACTATAAAGAACTTTTAGTATGGGTGTGCACTGGCTCCTCCCTCTATGCCCCTCCTCCAGACCTCAGTTAGATTTTGTGCCCAGAGGAGATAGGGTGCATTACAGGGGAGCTCTACTGAGTTTCTCTGAAAAAGAATTTTGTTAGGCTTTTTATTTTCAGGGAGCACTGCTGGCAACAGGCTCCCTGCATCGTGGGACTGAGGAGAGAGAAGCAGACCTACTTAAGTGATAGGCTCTGCTTCTTAGGCTACTGGACACCATTGGCTCCAGAGGGAGTCTGAACGCAGGTCTCACCCCGTTGTTCGTCCCAGAGCCGCGCCGCCGTCCTCCTCGCAGAGCCGGAAGGTAGAAGCTGGGTGAGTATAAGAAGAAAAGAAGACTGCAAGGCGGCAGAAGGCTTCAGCTCTTCACTGAGGTAAGCGCGCAGCGGTAACGCTGCGTGCCATTGCTCCCACACACTACACACACGGAACAGGCACTGATGGGTGCAGGGCGCAGGGGGGGCGACCTGGGCAGCAATAAACCTCTAGACTGTCAATAAGGGTACATTAGGCTGCGGAGGCAGTAAATGCAGAGATCCCCCGCCATTTTTTGTACATTGAAGCGGGGCCGAAGCCTGCCGCTGGAGGGGGCGGAGCTTGATCCCTAAGCACTAACAACCTGTGTGTGTGGGGGTGTCGGTACGTGCGTGTCGGCATGTCTGAAGCGGAAGGCTCGTCCAAGGAGGAGGTGGAGCAGATGAGTGGTGTGTCTCCGTCGGCAACGCCGACTCATGATTGGATGGACATATGGCATATGTTAAATGCAAGTGTGGCCTCATTACATAAGAGACTGGACAAAGCAGAGTCCAGGGAGAAAGCAGGGAGTCAATCCACGGATTGGACTGGGTCACAGGGCCCCTCTGGGTCTCAAAAACGTCCCCTATCCCAAATAGTAGACACTGGTACCGACACGGATTCTGACTCCAGTGTCGACTACGATGATGCAAAATTACACCCAAGGGTGGCAAAAAGTATTCAGTGTATGATTATTGCAATAAAAGATATTTTGCATTTCACTGATGACCCCTCTGTCCCTGTCATGAGGGTGCGCATGTATACGGAAAAGAAACCTGAGGTAACCTTTCCCCCATCCCATGAGCTTAACGAGTTATTTGAAAAAGCTTGGGAAACTCCAGATAAAAAACTGCAGATACCCAAAAGGGTTCTTATGGCGTATCCTTTCCCTGCACAGGACACGGCAGCCCTCAAGGATCCTGCTGATCGCAGACAGGAGACTACTTTAAACTCTATTTATACGCATACAGGTGCTTTGCTCAGACCGGCAATAGCATCGGCATGGGTATGTAGCGCAGTTGCAGCATGGACAGATACCTTTTCAGCTGACCTTGATACCTTAGACAGGGATACCATTTTATTAACCTTAGCCCACATTAAAGACGCAGTCTTATATATGAGGGACGCTCAAAGAGACGTTGGGCTGCTGGGTTCCAGAGCCGATGCCATGGCTATTTCTGCGAGACGAGCTCTATGGACCCGCCAATGGACGGGTGATGCAGACTCAAAGAAGCATATGGAGGTTTTACCTTACAAGGGTGAAGTGTTGTTTGGGAAGGGGCTCACGGACCTGGTTTCCACAGCTACCGCGGGTAAATCTATTTTCTCTGACGTCCTAGTGGATGCTGGGACTTCCGTAAGGACCATGGGGAATAGCGGCTCCGCAGGAGACTGGGCACAAAAGTAAAAGCTTTAGACTAGCTGGTGTGCACTGGCTCCTCCCCCTATGACCCTCCTCCAAGCCTCAGTTAGATTTTTGTGCCCGAACGAGAAGGGTGCATGCTAGGTGGCTCTCCTGAGCTGCTTAGAAGTAAAAGTTTAAATAGGTTTTTTATTTTCAGTGAGTCCTGCTGGCAACAGGCTCACTGCATCGTGGGACTAAGGGGAGAAGAAGCGAACTCACCTGCGTGCAGAGTGGATTGGGCTTCTTGGCTACTGGACATTAGCTCCAGAGGGATGATCACAGGTTCAGCCTGGATGGGTCCCGGAGCCGCGCCGCCGGCCCCCTTACAGAGCCAGAAGAGCGAAGAGGTCCGGAGAAATCGGCGGCAGAAGACGTTCCTGTCTTCAAATAAGGTAGCGCACAGCACTGCAGCTGTGCGCCATTGCTCTCAGCACACTTCACACTCCGGTCACTGAGGGTGCAGGGCGCTGGGGGGGGAGCGCCCTGAGACGCAATAAAACACTGTAAAAACCTTATATGGCTAAAGAAATGCATCACATATAGCTCCTGGGCTATATGGATGCATTTAACCCCTGCCAGTTTTCCTGAAAAAAGCGGGAGAAAAGGCCGCCGTGAAGGGGGCGGAGCCTTTCTCCTCAGCACACAAGCGCCATTTTCTTTCACAGCTCCGCTGGAAGGACGGCTCCCTGACTCTCCCCTGCAATACAGAAACAGGGTAAAACAGAGGGGGGGGGGCACTATTGGCAGCTAATATATAAATACAGCAGCTATAACAGGGAGTAACACTTATATAAGGTTATCCCTGTATATATATATATAGCGCTCTGGTGTGTGCTGGCAAACTCTCCCTCTGTCTCCCCAAAGGGCTAGTGGGGTCCTGTCCTCTATCAGAGCATTCCCTGTGTGTGTGCTGGGTGTCGGTACGATTGTGTCGACATGTATGAGGCGGAAAATGATGTGGAAGCAGAGCAATTGCCTGTGTTAGTGATGTCACCCCCTAGGGAGTCGACACCTGACTGGATGGTCGTATTTAAAGAATTACGTGACAATGTCAGCACTTTGCAAAAAACTGTTGACGACATGAGACAGCCGGCAAATCAGTTAGTGCCTGTTCAGGCGTCTCAGACACCGTCAGGGGCGCTAAAACGCCCGTTACCTCAGATGGTCGACACAGACCCAGAGACGGATACTGAATCCAGTGTCGACGGTGAGGAGACAAACGTAATGTCCAGTAGGGCCACACGTTACATGATCACGGCAATGAAGCATTTCTGACACTACAAGTACCACAAAAAAGGGTATTATGTGGGGTGTGAAAAAACTACCAGTAGTTTTTCCTGAATCAGCGGAATTAAATGAGGTGTGTGATAAAGCGTGGGTTTCCCCCGATAAAAAACTGCTGATTTCTAACAAATTATTGGCACTATACCCTTTCCCGCCAGAGGTTAGGGCACGTTGGGAAACAACCCCTAGGGTAGATAAGGCGCTCACACGCTTATCAAAACAAGTGGCGTTACCGTCTCCTGATACGGCCGCCCTCAAGGAACCAGCTGATAGAAGGCTGGAAAATATCCTAAAAGGTATATACACACATACTGGTGTTATACTGCGACCAGCAATCGCCTCAGCCTGGATGTGCAGTGCTGGAGTGGCTTGGTCGGATTCCCTGACTGAAAATATTGATACCCTGGATAGGGACAGTATTTTATTAACTATAGAGCATTTAAAGGATGCATTACTATATATGCGAGATGCACAGAGGGATATTTGCACCCTGGCATCAAGAGTGAGTGCGATGTCCATTTCTGCCAGAAGGGCGTTATGGACGCGACAGTGGTCAGGTGATGCAGATTCCAAACGACATATGGAAGTATTGCCGTATAAAGGGGAGGAGTTATTTGGGGTCGGTCTATCAGACCTGGTGGCCACGGCAACGGCTGGAAAGTCCAACTTTTTTACCCCAGGTCACCTCTCAGCAGAAAAAGACACCGTCTTTTTAAACTCAGTCCTTTCGTTCCTATAAGAACAAGCGGGCAAAAGGCCACTCATTTCTGCCCCGGGGCAGGGGAAGGGAAAAAAGACTGCACCAGGCAGCCTCTTCCCAGGAGCAGAAGCCCTCCCCCGCTTCTGCCAAGTCTTCAGCATGACGCTGGGGCTTTACAAGCGGACTCAGGCACGGTGGGGGCCCGTCTCAAAAATTTCAACGCGCAGTGGGCTCACTCGCAAGTGGACCCCTGGATCCTGCAGGTAGTATCACAGGGGTACAAATTGGAATTTGAGACGTCTCCCCCTCGCCGATTCCTGAAGTCTGCTCTTCCAACGTCTCCCTACGACAGGGAGGCAGTATTGGAAGCTATTCACAAGCTGTATTCCCAGCAGGTGATAATCAAGGTACCCCTCCTACAACAGGGAAAGGGGTATTATTCCACGCTGTTTGTGGTACCGAAGCCGGACGGCTCGGTGAGACCAATTTTAAATCTAAAATCCTTGAACACTTACATAAAAAGGTTCAAATTCAAGATGGAATCACTCAGAGCAGTGATAGCGAACCTGGAAGAAGGGGACTATATGGTATCTCTGGACATCAAAGATGCTTACAAAGAAAAGGCGTCTTAATTATCCCTTACTTGGACGATCTCCTGATAAGGGCAAGATCCGGGAAACAGTTAGAGTTCGGAGTAGCACTGTCTTAGGTAGTGCTACGTCAGCACGGGTGGATTCTAAATATCCCAAAATCACAGCTGATTCCAACAACACGTCTACTGTTCCTGGGGATGATTCTGGACACAGTCCAGAAAAAGGTGTTTCTCCCGGAGGAGAAGGCCAGGGAGTTATCCGAGCTAGTCAGGAACCTCCTAAAACCAGGCCAAGTGTCAGTGCATCAATGCACGAGAGTCCTGGGAAAAATGGTGGCTTCTTACGAAGCAATTCCATTCGGAAGATTCCATGCAAGAACTTTTCAGTGGGATCTGCTGGAAAAATGGTCCGGATCGCATCTTCAGATGCATCAGCGGATAACCCTATCTCCAAGGACAAGGGTGTCTCTTCTGTGGTGGTTACAGAGTGCTCATCTTCTAGAGGGCCGCAGATTCGGCATTCAGGATTGGATGCTGGTGACCACGGATGCCAGTCTGAGAGGCTGGGGAGCAGTCACACAGGGAAGAAATTTCCAGGGCTTGTGGTCAAGCATGGAAACGTCTCTTCACATAAATATTCTGGAACTAAGGGCCATTTACAATGCCCTAAGTCAAGCAAGGCCTCTGCTTCAGGGTCAGTCGGTATTGATCCAATCGGACAACATCACGGCAGTCGCCCACGTCAACAGACAGGGCGGCACAAGAAGCAGGAGGGCAATGGCAGAAGCTGCAAGGATTCTCCGCTGGGTGGAAAATCATGTGATGGCACTGTCAGCAGTGTTCATTCCGGGAGTGGACAACTGGGAAGCAGACTTCCTCAGCAGACACGACCTCCACCCGGCGGAGTGGGGACTTCACCCAGAAGTCTTCCAAGTGATTGTAAACCGTTGGGAAAAACCAAAGGTGGACATGATGGCGTCCCGTCTCAACAAAAAACTGGACAGATATTGCGTCAGGTCAAGGGACCCTCAGGCAATAGCGGTGGACGCTCTGGTAACACCGTTGGTGTACCAGTCGGTGTATGTGTTCCCTCCTCTGCCTCTCATACCCAAAGTACTGAGAATCATAAGAAGGAGAGGAGTAAGGACTATACTCGTGGCTCCGGATTGGCCAAGAAGAACTTGGTATCCGGAACTGCAAGAGATGCTCACGGAGGACCCGTGGCCTCTACCTCTAAGAAAGGACCTGCTCCAGCAGGGACCTTGTCTGTTCCAGGACTTACCGCGGCTGCGTTTGACGGCATGGCGATTGAACGCCGGATCCTGATGGAAAAAGGGCATTCCAGATGAAGTCATCCCTACCCTGATCAAAGCCAGGAAGGATGAGACCGCGAAACATTATCACCGCATTTGGCGAAAATATGTTGCGTGGTGTGAGGCCAAGAAGGCCCCCACAGAGGAATTTCAACTGGGTCGTTTCCTGCATTTCCTGCAAGCAGGACTGTCTATGGGCCTAAAATTAGGATCCATTAAGGTTCAGATTTCGGCCCTGTCGATCTTCTTCCAGAAAGAACTGGCTTCAGTGCCTGAAGTTCAGACGTTTGTCAAGGGGGTACTGCATATACAGCCTCCTTTTGTGCCACCAGTGGCACCTTGGGATCTCGATGTAGTTTTAGGGTTCCTAAAATCACATTGGTTTGAACCACTCACCACTGTGGAATTAAGATATCTCACATGGAAGGTGGTCATGCTGTTAGCTCTGGCGTCAGCCAGGCGTGTCTCAGAATTGGCGGCTTTGTCATATAAAAGCCCTTACCTAATTTTTCATTCAGACAGGGCAGAATTGAGGACTCGTCCTCAATTTCTCCCTAAGGTGGTTTCAGCGTTTCACATGAACCAACCTATTGTGGTGCCTGCGACTACTAGGGACTTGGATGACTCCAAGTTGTTGGACGTAGTCAGGGCCCTGAAAATATATGTTTGCAGGACGGCTGGAGTCAGAAAATCTGACTCGCTGTTTATCCTGTATGCACCCAACAAGCTGGGTGCTCCTGCTTCTAAGCAGACGATTGCTCGTTGGATTTGTAGTACAATTCAGCTTGCACATTCTGTGGCAGGACTGCCACAGCCAAAATCTGTTAAAGCCCATTCCACAAGGAAAGTGGGCTCATCTTGGGCGGCTGCCCGAGGGGTCTCGGCTTTACAACTTTGCCGAGCAGCTACTTGGTCAGGGGCAAACACGTTTGCAAAATTTTACAAATTCGATACCCTGGCTGAGGAGGACCTGGAGTTCTCTCATTCGGTGCTGCAGAGTCATCCGCACTCTCCCGCCCGTTTGGGAGCTTTGGTATAATCCCCATGGTCCTTACGGAAGTCCCAGCATCCACTAGGACGTCAGAGAAAATAAGAATTTACTTACCGATAATTCTATTTCTCGTAGTCCGTAGTGGATGCTGGGCGCCCATCCCAAGTGCGGATTGTCTGCAATACTTGTATATAGTTATTGTTACAAAAAAATCGGGTTGTTTATTGTTGTGAGCCATCTTTTCAGAGGCTCCTACGTTTATCATACTGTTAACTGGGTTCAGATCACAGGTTGTACGGTGTGATTGGTGTGGCTGGTATGAGTCTTACCCGGGATTTCAAAATCCTTCCTTATTATGTACGCTCGTCCGGGCACAGTATCCTAACTGAGGCTTGGAGGAGGGTCATAGGGGGAGGAGCCAGTGCACACCAGCTAGTCTAAAGCTTTTACTTTTGTGCCCAGTCTCCTGCGGAGCCGCTATTCCCCATGGTCCTTACGGAAGTCCCAGCATCCACTACGGACTACGAGAAATAGAATTATCGGTAAGTAAATTCTAATTTTTTTACCTTTTGTACCCCAACAGCAAAAGAAAACTCCACAGTATCAGATGCAGTCCTTTCGGTCGCATAAGTCCAGAAGAGGTCGGGGCTCCTCCTTCCTTGCCAGAGGTAAGGGTAGAGGAAAGAGAATACCTGCTTCGGCTAGTTCCCAGGAGCAGAAGTCCTCCCCGGCTTCTACAAAATCCAACGCATGACGCTGGGGCTCCCCTAAGGGAGTCCGCACCAGTGGGGGCACGCCTTCGACTTTTCAGCCAGAGCTGGGTTCTTTCAGACGTGGATCCTTGGGCAATGGAAATTGTTTCCCAAGGCTACAAACTGGAATTCAAAAAGGTGCCCACTCGACGATTTTTCAAGTCGGCCTTGCCAGCTTGACCCCCGGAGAGGGAAGTAGTGTTAGCTGCAATTCAAAAGCTGTGTCAACAGCAAGTGGTTGTCAAGGTTCCCCTGGTCCAACAGGGAAAAGGGTATTATTCAACCCTGTTTGTGGTCCTGAAGCCGGATGGTTCGGTCAGACCCATTTTAAATCTAAAATCCCTAAACCTGTACTTGAAAAAGTTCAAATTCAAGATGGAATCGCTCCGAGCTGTAATATCCAGCCTGGAAGGGAGGGATTTTATGGTGTCACTAGACATAAAGGATGAATACCTTCATGTCCCCATATATCCCCCTCATCAGGAGTACCTGAGATTCGCTGTACAGGACAGACCGTTTCAGACGTTGCCGTTTGGGCTTTCCACGGCCCCGAAGATTTTCACCAAGGTAATGGCGGAGATGATTGTGCTCCTGCGCAGGCAGGGAGTCACAAATATCCCATACTTGTACGATCTCCTGATAAAGGCGAGATCGAGAGATCAATTGCTGAAGAGCGTGTCGCTCTCCCTGAGAGTGCTGCAACAGCACGGTTGGATTCTCAATCTGCCAAAGTCACAATTGATTCCCACGACTCTGCTATCATTCCTAGGCATGATTCTGGACACGGAACAAAAGAGGGGTTTTCTCCCATTGGAAAAAGCCCAGGATCTCCAGAACATGGTCAGAGACCTGCTAAAACCAAAAAGAGTGTCTGTTCATCAATGCACTCGAGTTCTGGGAAAAATGGTGGCGCCTACGAGGCCATCCCCTTCGGCAGGTTTCATGCGAGGACTTTTCAGTGGGACCTTCTGGACAAGTGGTCCGGGTCCCATCTACAAATACATCAGAAAATAACCCTGTCCCCCAGAGCCAGGGTGTCTCTCCTGTGGTGGCTGCAGAGTGCTCACCTTCTAGAGGGTCGCAGGTTAGGCATTCAAGACTGGCTTCTGGTGACCACGGACGCGAGCCTCCGAGGATGGGGAGCAGTCACTCAAGGAAGAAATTTTCAGGGACAACATACTGGAATTGAGGGCCATATACAACGGCCTATGACAAGCGGAGAATCTTCTTCGCGACCTACCGGTTGTGATTCAATCAGACAACGTCACAGCCGTGGCTCATGTAAACCGCCAAGGCGGGACAAGGAGCAGAGTGGCGATGGCGATTTTTCGCCGGGCGGAAAATCACGTAAGCGCTCTGTCAGCTGTCTTCATGCCGGGAGTGGACAACTGGAAAGCAGACTTCCTCAGCAGACACGATATCCATCCAGGAGAGTGGGGACTTCATCAAGAAGTTTTTGCAGAGATAACAAGTCTTTGGGGAATTCCTCAAATAGACATGATGGCATCACGCCTCAACAAGAAGCTTCGGAGCTATTGGGCCACGTCACGGGACCCTCAGGTAGTAGCAGTAGACGCCCTGGTGACACCATGGGTGTTTCGGTCAGTCTATGTGTTTCCTCCTCTTCCTCTCATCTCAAAAATATTGAGAATCATAAGACAAAAAAGAGTGCAGACAATAGTCATTGTTCCAGATTGGCCTCGAAGGGCCTGGTACTCAGATCTTCAGGAAATGCTCACAGAAGATCCGTGGCCTCTTCCTCTCAGGGAGGACCTGTTACAGCAGGGGCCCTGCGTGTTCCAAGACTTACCGCGGTTACGTTTGACGGCATGGCGGTTGAACACCGAATCCTAGCTGGGAAGGGTATTCCGGAGGAATGATAAAGGCTAGGAAGGAGGTGACGGCAAAGCATTATCACCATATCTGGAGGAAGTATGTATCTTGGTGTGAAGCCAAGAAGGCTCCTACGGAAGATTTCCATCTGGGCCGGTTTCTCCACTTTCTACAGACAGGAGTGGATATGGGCCTGAAGTTAGGCTCCATTAAGGTACAGATTTCGGCCCTATCTATATTCTTTCAGAAGGAATTGGCTTCTCTCCCAGAAGTTCAGACGTTTGTGAAGGGAGTGCTGCACATCCAGCCCCCAGTGGCACCGTGGGACCTTAACGTGGTGTTAAGTTTCCTGAAATCTCACTGGTTTGAGCCTCTTCAAACGGTTGAATTAAAATTTCTCACGTGGAAGGTGGTCATGTTATTGGCCTTAGTATCTGCAAGGCGGGTGTCCGAATTGGCGGCCTTGTCCCACAAGAGCCCCTATTTGATTTTCCATGTGGATAGAGCGGAGTTGAGGACTCGTCCACAATTTTTGCCTAAGGTGGTTTCTTCATTTCATATGAATCAACCTATTCTGGTGCCTGTGGCTACAGGGGACTGGGAGGACTCCAAGTCCCTGGATGTAGTCAGGGCTTTAAAGATTTATGTAGCCAGGACGGCTAGGGTTAGGAAAACAGAGGCTCTGTTTGTCCTGTATGCAGCCAACAAGGTTGGCGCTCCTGCTTCTAAGCAGACTATTGCTCGCTGGATCTGTAACACGATTCAGCAGGCTCATTCTACGGCTGGATTGCCGTTACCAAATTCGGTAAAGGCCCATTCCACTAGGAAGGTGGGCTCTTCTTGGGCGGCTGCCTGAGGCGTCTTGGCATTACAGCTTTGCTGAGCAACTACTTGGTCGGGTTCAAACACTTTTGAAAAATTCTACAAGTTTGATACCCTGGCTGATGAGGACCTTGCGTTTGCTCAGTCGGTGCTGCAGAGTCATCCGCACTCTCCCGCCCGCTTGGGAGCTTTGGTATAAACCCCATGGTCCTTTTGGAGTCCCCAGCATCCTCTAGGACGTAAGAGAAAATAAGATTTTAAACCTACCCGTAAATCTTTTTCTTTTAGTCCGTAGAGGATGCTGGGCGCCCGTCCCAGTGCGGACTACATCTGCATGACTTGTGTATAGTTGTTGCTTTCATAAGGGTTATGTTACAGTTAGAATTGGTCTTTGACTGATACTGTTTTTTTTTTTGTTCATACTGTTAACTGGTTGCGTATATTCCAGGTTATATGGTATGATTGGTGTGGGCTGGTATGAATCTTGCTCTTAGATTAACAAAATCCTTTCCTCATATTGTCCATCTCCTCTGGGCACAGTTCTCTAACTGATGTCTGGAGGAGGGGCATAGAGGGGGGCATAGAGGGAGGAGCCAGTGCACACCCATACTAAAAGTTCTTTATAGTGCCCATGTCTCCTGCGGAGCCCGTCTATACCCCATGGTCCTTACGGAGTCCCCAGCATCCTCTACGGACTAGGAGAAAAAGATTTACCGGTAGGTTTAAAATCTTATTTTCACCGTGACCGGGTGGTTCTCAGGACTCGTCCCGGCTATCTACCTAAGGTGGTTCGTTCCACCTTAATCAGGAGATTGTAGTTCCGGCACTTGTTTCTCCTGATCTGTCTCCCAAAGAGCGGTCTTTGGATGTGGTACGGGCTCTCCGTATCTATGTGAAGAGAACTGCTCCTGTTAGGAAATTGGATTCTCTTTTTGTTGTGTTTGGGTTTCACAAACGTGGCTGGCCTGCTCACAAGCAAATTCTGGCTAGATGGATTAGAATGGTGATTGCACATGCTTATGTGAAGGCTGGTCTCTCTGCTCCTGATCACATTAAGGCCCATTCTACTCGGTCTGTTGGACCTCCTTGGGCGGCCCAACGTGGTGCGACCCTTGAACAATTGTGCAAGGCGGCTACGTGGTCCTCTGTGAACACGTTCATAAGGTTCTATGCCTTCGATACTGCTGCTTCCCAGGATGCTTCCTTTGGACGCCGGGTTCTTGTGCCCGCTACAGTGCGTCCCCTCCCATAAGGAACTGCTTTAGGACATCCCCACTGTCCATTCCTTGTGGAGCCCAGTGTACCCCGCAGCAGAAAAAGAGTTTTATGGTAAAAACTTACCTTTGTTAAAACTCTTTCTGCGAGGTACACTGAGCTCCACAAGGCGCCCACCCTGACACACTTGGCTTCTTTGGGTTGGTATGGCATTAGCCGCTGACACTTCTCCTGTCGCGAGAATGCGGTGTTGTGGCTACTAACCGTTGTCATCTCTTCCTGCTAATGCATTGGGCTGGTTAACTAAAAACTGAGATCCTGTGCAGGGAGGCGGGGTGATATAGGATGCCCCCCAGCGATAGCGCGCATGTCGCCGGTGCTAGATTGAGCCTGCATGCAGGCTCAATCTAGCGGGTCACTCACTTCAGCGCTGTGTGAAGTGAGCGGCCCCCCGTCCATCCCCCTCGCTCAGCACATCACGCTGTGCTGAGTGGGGGGTGAGATATGTGCTGAGCGGTCTATGTTAAGATCGCTCAGCACACATCTCTCCCGTCAGTACCCCCCTTAACTAAGGGCCCAGGGCAATCCATAAAAAATTACCCCTGACATTTATTTCTGCTTCAAACTTTTATAGTTGTCAGGAAATCTATTCCTGGCATCCCAAGCCAGGTTTGTCTGTCAGACTGCCAGATGGAGAAGCACAAGTAGTCCAGAGAACTCCTTTCCAATGCTTTAGTGTCAATTGCTTGTATGTAACCACTGCAACCAAAGTTTGGTGTTGTGCATGGTAATTTGATGCTTGTGATTGGATGGTCAATCCATGATGTTCTGAATGAATAGTTTATATCCTGACATTGGTTCTAGAAGCTTTTTGGAACTCCTGTAGTGAGTGCTGCAAAATGTGGCATTTGGAAGTCACTGAGCTCTATAGTACAACCCATTTCACTATACATTACTATTAAAAATGTATGGCAGTTTGTTTTTATTCACCACTTAGCAATGGGTGTAGCTGAAATGGCCAAACAGGCCAAGTAGAATTGGAGTGCCCATATCTTTGACTGACTATGTAGTGTGTACACCTGTTATCAGCCTTCTGTTAATATTTGTTTTGGTGGACATACTGTAAGCAGCTATAATATTTGCATGAAATGATGTGTGCTTGTTGCCTATATTTTCGGGCAGTACGGATGGTGTAATGGTTAGCATTACTGCCTCACAGCACTGAGGTCATGGGTTCCATTACCACCATGGCCCTAACTGTGCGGAGTTTGTATATTCTCCCCGTACTTGCGTGGGTTTCCTCCGGGTGCTCCGGTTTCCTCCCACAATCCAAAAATATACTGGTAGGCTAATTGGCTCCCAACAAAATGAACCCTAGCGTGAATGTGTGTACATATCATAGGGAATATAGATTGTAAGCTCCACTGGGACAGGGACTGATGTGAATGAGCAAATATTCTCTGTAAAGCGCTGCGCAATATGTGTGCGCTATATAAATAACTGGTAATAAATAATAATAAATAATAAATATATTTTCACAATTATTATTCTGAATATCCCCTTGCTGTGCTCTTAAATTATATTGTATAGTATTAATGTGAGTGTTTCCATCTCTCCCCTCCTCTCCCCTACCCCTTCCCTGCACATCGTAGCAGTGATAACTGAAGGTTATGTCCATAAACGTACCCAGCTGCAAAATACAAAGTAGAGGTACAGTACATGGGAGCATCATAGTAACAACAAAAAGGAAAATACATTGTTTATACATTAAAATAACATTGATGGCAATAGCTTGCTTTGTTCTATTAAAGACAAGTTGGTTTAAATCTCCGATACTCTACTAAATTAAATTGCAGTAGAATTACTGCATTTTGTGACCTCTTATATTACTCACAAGCTATGCAAATAACCCATCATTCAGCTTCTGTTTATGGAATTGAATTTCATCTTCAAAAAGTGCTAATGACGTGGAAATATAAAACAAAATGAAACTCTAAACATACAGTAGTAATGAATTAAGAAGCCAGAACACACTGCAGATTTTAGTAAAAGACAGCAGTGTAACATTTACATCTGTCATTTGTTGTGTACAGTCAAAATACCTCGTTCATCTACTGTACGCTCACAGAACTTGAAATGTTTACAAGATTTTAACTTAAATGAGTGTTTGTTTTAGATGTATACAGAAAAACCTAATCGTTATGTGCTTTGAAATCTAAGAGGTTAATTAAATTATGCGCTATTCTCTCATGCCTCATAAGTAAGTGCCGCTGTATGCTTCACTTACTATACTTCCCTACTTGCAAAAAAAGTGCGAGTCCGATGCTAGTTCAGGCTGTGTTGTGTGCGACTTGAGGCATGGCTAAGCCCTTGCAAGGACATCTCCCACCCTTCGTGGGTAATTAAATTGACCCCTAAGTTTGGCAAGAGTTGCGTACATCATCATTGTTTTTGTTTTTTGTTTTTTTGTATTTAAAATCTGTGTTGACGTCCTCCAGCTACTTTGTTTCTTAGACTGAAACAGATGCTGCACGTCTAAAACCTCCATTAGAAAGACAAAATGTGTCCACTCTTAAAGTTGTGTATTCCTAATGTGGAAATACAGCTTTTATCCTTCCTTATGCTATTCACTTAAAACACTGTGGGAGGGGGGATTCAATTAGCCAGATAATTTAACGTGCGCAAAGAACGTGGCTTTTTCATTTATTGGACGCTGTGCTAAGATCATGGCCCTATGTGTTTTACTTTCCGATTCGAGAAAACTGGTTAATTATCTAGGATTTCTGCTGCGGGTTACACTGGGCTCCACAAGGATTAACATCGAGGTGTAGAGTAGGATCTTGCTCCAAGGCACCAACAGGCTCAAAGCTTTGACTGTTCCCAAGATGCACAGCGCCGCCTCCTCTATAACCCCGCCTCTGTGCACAGGAGCTCAGTTTGTAAGTTGGTGCCATGCAGTTAGCAGGCATACAACAGGGGGGCTGCTCCTGCAGCCCTAAGAAAAGCAATTTTTCAGAAGAAAAAAGAATAATTGAAGACTTCAAGGGCTGCAGTAGTGTTAGATGTCAGTCAGACATCCCCTGCTGCAGCTCCATCACTCCCCCAGCGGCGCAGTATACTCCCGCACCCTGGTTGCCGGGTATCTACAGCAGAGGCTCCGGTGTTCTTTTCAGTTAGTCACACACTCGCCGCTGTCTCCTGGATCGCAGGGCCGCGTTCAAAGGGGAGGTAAGGGGTCTCTTTTGCCCACTGTAATAGCGATCCGGCGCAGCCGTGTACACTGTAAGGAGCAGCCGCTACACTAGCCTCCGGGACACGGGGCACAGGTGGGGTTTTGTCTCTGTTAAAACCAGTTTCATTGCAGCCCACAGTGCCCGGGGGGGAACCTGTAGCCACTCCCGCAGCCCCAGGGCGCCATTTGGGTAAATGTTCCCACCCTGGAGCTGCATTTCTCTCCCTCATTCCCTGTCAGCCGCTATTACACGGAGCTGCGCTGTTCCTGGTACTGCTTGGGCAAATCCTCCTCTGTAAAGCCACCTGCACGTCAGCGCTGTGCATTTTACATGACACTTAGGTATTCTACCTGTCAGTGGACAGTGTTAGTTAAGAATGAGAGCATACAGTCAGGGTTGTGTAATACAAACACCCTGTGATGTACATCCAGTATTTACTGTGTTTTGAAATATCTACTGTTTATACACACACACACACACACACACACACACACACACACACACACACACACACACACACACACACACACACACACATATAGCTGTACTGAGTATTACTTTGTATTGCTAGTCCAGTGCAGTTTTATTGTTTGGTATAACTTCTGCATTATACATTTGTGACTATATGTGTGTGTGCATGTAGCTGCTGCGTGGCTGCCATCTCATGTATTTCACTCAGCTTGCTACTCCTATATTCTGTAACCTGAGGGGGCTAAGTGTGTCAGGTTTATTAACTAATATAGGTGTTTCACAAGACACTGTGTATTTTTCTCTGTGATTAATAGTCACCATATATCTCTTGGATTTCCAGTTTGTGCTGACATACTACACTGGGAGTTCTTGCTAGATATATTGCTGCTAATATTGTACTAGGTTGTCTGAAATTGAGCTTATCGTTATGTCAGCTACACGGGGCAACGGAACTGCGGCTTCTCCCACATTGCGTGGAGGAGATGCTGCAGACACTTTTGAGGAAAACATGGCAGCAGAGAGTTCAGGTTCTGGGGGTTCCTTACCTCCCAGTGGGTCTGTAGCTCCAGAGACCAATAATGACCCACCTTGGGCTACCTTCTCCACTTTATTAAATATGCTGGTAACAAAACTTACGCCCCCCCATGTTGAAGGCTTCTGCTCGGATTTACCATAGGGTCTGGAATTCTTACTTTACTTGGTGCGCGTCTCATAATCTTGACTTTTTCAAGTTTAGTACGGTCAAACTGTTGGCCTTCCTACAACAGGGCCTGGACTTAGGCCTTCGTCTGGCCTCCCTCAAGGTTCACATTTCTGCCTTGTCGGTTTGGTTTCAGAGAAAGATTGCTACCCTACCGGATGTTCATACTTTCACTCAGGGTGTGTTGCAGATTAAGCCTCCTTATGTACCACCTGTGGCCCCTTGGGATCTGTCGGTGGTTCTGGAGGCCTTGCAAGAGTCTCCGTTTGAGCCTCTTGCGTCTACAGACCTTAAGTGGCTTTCCCTTAAGGTTTTGTTTTTGCTGGCTATCGCTTCAGCTAGAAGGGTCTCGGACTTGGGTGCCTTATCCTGTAAGTCCCCCTATCTGATTTTTCACCGTGACCGGGCGGTTCTTAGAACGCGTCTGGGTTATCTACCCAAGGTGGTGTCTTCCTTCCACCTTAATCAGGAGATTGTGGTTCCGGCCTTTAGTTCTCCTGAATTGTCTTCCAAAGAGTGTTATTTGGATGTGGTACGGGCTCTCCGTATCTATGAAGAGAACTGCCTCCATTAGGAAGTCTGATTCTCTCTTTGTGCTGTTTGGATTTCACAAACGTGGCTGGCCTACTTCCAAGCAGACCTTGGCCAGATGGATTAGAATAGTGATTGCACATGCTTATGTACAGGCTGGTCTGCCAGCTCCTGCTACCATCAAAGCCCATTCTACTCTGTCTGTTGGACCTTCTTGGGCGGCCCGCCGTGGTGCGACCCTTGAACAATGTGGTCCTCAGTGAACATGTTCATAATGTTCTATGCCTTTGATACTTCCGCTTCCCAGGATGCTTCCTTTGGACGCCGGTTTCTTGTGCCCACTGCAGTGCTTCCCCTCCCATAAGGAACTGCTTTAGAACATTCCCGATGTTAATCCTTGTGGAGCCCAGTGTACTCCGCAGCAGAAAACGAGATTTATGGTAAGAACTTACCTTTGTTAAAACTCTTTCTGCGAGGTACACTGGGCTGCACAAGGCGCCCACCCTGACGCACTTGGCTTTTTTGGGTTGGTATGGCATTAGCCGCTGACACCCTCTCATGTAGTGAGTATGTGGTGTTTGTGGTTACTAACGATTGTCGTCTCTGGTACCTGCTACTGCATTGGACTGGTTAACGAAACTGACGACCTGTGCACGGAGGCGGTGTTATAGAGGAGGCGGCGCTGTGCATCTTGGGAACAGTCAAAGCTTTGAGCCTGTTGGTGCCTCGGATCAAGATCCTACTCTACACCCCGTGGTTAATCCTTGTGGAGCCCAGTGTACCTCGCAGAAAGAGATTTAACAACGGCAAGTTCTTACCATATATCTCGGGTTTTTTTTCAGAGCCTGCCGAAGTCCCAGGGTCCACACTTCGGGGCTAATTGATAGCCCCGGTGTGTTTATTAGCCTGCGATAATTTATCATGGCTAACTGAATTCCCCTGCGACTTTTTTCTTCTTTTACAATAAGATAATTTCTCCCTCAGATATTCTGTGCTGGTAATGTAGTGATTTAAAAAAAAAAAAAAAAACAGGTGTTTTTTTTGCTGTTGTACTATGTTGTTTGTGTTGTGGATAACACCATCTTATACATCTTTGATCTATAAGTAGAGGCATGTGGTCACCACAGACCTGTATTAACAAATCTTTCTCTGACGTCCTAGTGGATGCTGGGAACTCCGAAAGGACCATGGGGAATAGCGGCTCCGCAGGAGACTGGGCACAAAAGTAAAAGCTTTAGGACTACCTGGTGTGCACTGGCTCCTCCCCCTATGACCCTCCTCCAAGCCTCAGTTAGATTTTTGTGCCTGAACGAGAAGGGTGCACACTAGGTGGCTCTCCTGAACTGCTTAGTGAAAAAGTTTAATTATAGGTTTTTTATTTTCAGTGAATCCTGCTGGCAACAGGTTCACTGCACCGAGGGACTAAGGGGAGAAGAAGCGAACTCACCTGCGTGCAGAGTGGATTGGGCTTCTTAGGCTACTGGACATTAGCTCCAGAGGGACGATCACAGGCCCAGCCATGGATGGGTCCCAGAGCCGCGCCGCCGGCCCCCTTACAGAGCCAGAAGACTGAAGAGGTCCGGAAAATCGGCGGCAGAAGACGTCCTGTCTTCAATAAGGTAGCGCACAGCACCGCAGCTGTGCGCCATTGCTCTCAGCACACTTCACACTCCGGTCACTGAGGGTGCAGGGCGCTGGGGGGGGGGGGCGCCCTGAGACGCAATAAAACCACCTTAGATGGCAAAAAATACATCACATATAGCTCCTGGGCTATATGGATGCATTTAACCCCTGCCAATTTTTCCTTAAAAAAGCGGGAGAAAGGCCGCCGAGAAGGGGGCGGAGCCTATCTCCTCAGCACACTGGCGCCATTTTCCCTCACAGCTCCGTTGGAGGGAAGCTCCCTGACTCTCCCCTGCAGTCCTGCACTACAGAAACAGGGTAAAACAAGAGAGGGGGGGCACTAATTTGGCAGATAAATCTATACAGCAGCTATATAAGGGAAAAACACTTATATAAGGTTATCCCTGTATATATATAGCGCTCTGGTGTGTGCTGGCAAACTCTCCCTCTGTCTCCCCAAAGGGCTAGTGGGGTCCTGTCCTCTATCAGAGCATTCCCTGTGTGTGTGCTGTGTGTCGGTACGTTGTGTCGACATGTATGAGGAGGAAAATGGTATGGAGGCGGAGCAATTGCCTGTAATAGTGATGTCACCCCCTAGGGAGTCGACACCTGACTGGATGGTCTTATGGAAGGAATTACGTGATAGTGTCAGCACTTTACAAAAGACTGTTGACGACATGAGACAGCCGGCAAATCAGTTATTACCTGTACAGGCGTCTCAAACACCGTCAGGGGCTCTAAAGCGCCCGTTACCTCAGATGGTCGACACAGACCCAGACACGGACACTGACTCCAGTGTCGACGGTGAGGAAACAAACGTATTTTCCAGTAGGGCCACACGTTACATGATCACGGCAATGAAGGAGGTTTTGAACATTTCTGATACTACAAGTACCACAAAAAAGGGTATTATGTGGGGTGTGAAAAAACTACCCGTAGTTTTTCCTGAATCAGATGAATTAAATGAGGTGTGTGATGAAGCGTGGGTTTCCCCCGATAAAAAACTGCTAATTTCTAAAAAATTATTGGCATTATACCCTTTCCCGCCAGAGGTTAGGGCGCGTTGGGAAACACCCCCTAGGGTAGATAAGGCGCTCACACGCTTATCAAAACAAGTGGCGTTACCGTCTCCTGATACGGCCGCCCTCAAGGAACCAGCTGATAGGAAGCTGGAAAATATCCTAAAAAGTATATACACACATACTGGTATTATACTGCGACCAGCAATCGCCTCAGCCTGGATGTGCAGTGCTGGGGTGGCTTGGTCGGATTCCCTGACTGAAAATATTGATACCCTGGACAGGGACAGTATATTATTGACTATAGAGCATTTAAAGGATGCATTTCTATATATGCGAGATGCACAGAGGGATATTTGCACTCTGGCATCAAGAGTAAGTGCGCTGTCCATTTCTGCCAGAAGAGGGTTATGGACGCGACAGTGGTCAGGTGATGCGGATTCCAAACGGCATATGGAAGTATTGCCGTATAAAGGGGAGGAGTTATTTGGGGTCGGTCTATCGGACCTGGTGGCCACGGCAACGGCTGGGAAATCCACCTTTTTACCCCAGGTCACCTCTCAGCAGAAAAAGACACCGTCTTTTCAGGCTCAGTCCTTTCGTCCCCATAAGGGCAAGCGGGCAAAAGGCCACTCATATCTGCCCCGGGGCAGAGGAAGGGGAAAAAGACTGCAGCAGGCAGCCTCTTCCCAGGAACAGAAGCCCTCCCCCGCTTCTGCCAAGTCCTCAGCATGACGCTGGGGCCTTACAAGCGGACTCAGGCACGGTGGGGGCCCGTCTCAAGAATTTCAGCGCGCAGTGGGCTCACTCGCAAGTGGACCCCTGGATCCTGCAGGTAGTATCTCAGGGGTACAAATTGGAATTCGAGACGTCTCCCCCTCGCCGGTTCCTGAAGTCTGCTTTACCAACGTCTCCCTCCGACAGGGAGGCGGTATTGGAAGCCATTCACAAGCTGTATTCCCAGCAGGTGATAATCAAGGTACCCCTCCTACAACAGGGAAAGGGGTATTATTCCACGCTGTTTGTGGTACCGAAGCCGGACGGCTCGGTGAGACCTATTTTAAATCTGAAATCCTTGAACACTTACATACAAAGGTTCAAATTCAAGATGGAGTCACTCAGAGCAGTGATAGCGAACCTGGAAGAAGGGGACTATATGGTGTCTCTGGACATCAAGGATGCTTACCTCCATGTCCCAATTTGCCCTTCTCACCAAGGGTACCTCAGGTTTGTGGTACAGAACTGTCACTATCAGTTTCAGACGCTGCCGTTTGGATTGTCCACGGCACCCCGGGTCTTTACCAAGGTAATGGCCGAAATGATGATTCTTCTTCGAAGAAAAGGCGTCTTAATTATCCCTTACTTGGACGATCTCCTGATAAGGGCAAGGTCCAGAGAACAGTTAGAGGTCGGAGTAGCACTATCTCAAGTAGTACTACGACAGCACGGGTGGATTCTAAATATTCCAAAATCGCAGCTGATTCCGACGACACGTCTGCTGTTCCTAGGGATGATTCTGGACACAGTCCAGAAAAAGGTGTTTCTCCCGGAGGAGAAAGCCAGGGAGTTATCCGACCTAGTCAGGAACCTCCTAAAACCAGGCCAAGTGTCAGTGCATCAATGCACAAGGGTCCTGGGAAAAATGGTGGCTTCTTACGAAGCGATTCCATTCGGCAGATTCCACGCAAGAACTTTTCAGTGGGATCTGCTGGACAAATGGTCCGGATCGCATCTTCAAATGCATCAGCGGATAACCCTGTCTCCAAGGACAAGGGTGTCTCTCCTGTGGTGGTTGCAGAGTGCTCATCTTCTAGAGGGCCGCAGATTCGGCATTCAGGACTGGGTCCTGGTGACCACGGATGCCAGCCTGAGAGGCTGGGGAGCAGTCACACAGGGAAGAAATTTCCAGGGCTTGTGGTCAAGCATGGAAACGTCACTTCACATAAATATCCTGGAACTAAGGGCCATTTACAATGCCCTAAGTCAGGCAAGGCCTCTGCTTCAGGGTCAGCCGGTGTTGATCCAGTCGGACAACATCACGGCAGTCGCCCACGTAAACAGACAGGGCGGCACAAGAAGCAGGAGGGCAATGACGGAAGTTGCAAGGATTCTTCGCTGGGCGGAAAATCATGTGATAGCACTGTCAGCAGTGTTCATTCCGGGAGTGGACAACTGGGAAGCAGACTTCCTCAGCAGACACGACCTCCACCCGGGGGAGTGGGGACTTCACCCAGAAGTCTTCCACATGATTGTGAACTGTTGGGAAAAACCAAAGGTGGACATGATGGCGTCCCGCCTCAACAAAAAATTGGACAGATATTGCGCCAGGTCAAGGGACCCTCAGGCAATAGCTGTGGACGCTCTGGTAACACCGTGGGTGTACCAGTCAGTGTATGTGTTCCCTCCTGTGCCTCTCATACCCAAGGTACTGAGAATCATAAGAAGGAGAGGAGTAAGGACTATACTCGTGGCTCCGGATTGGCCAAGAAGGACTTGGTACCCGGAACTTCAAGAGATGCTCACGGAGGACCCGTGGCCTCTACCTCTAAGAAAGGACCTGCTCCAGCAGGGACCCTGTCTGTTCCAAGACTTACCGCGGCTGCGTTTGACGGCATGGCGGTTGAACGCCGGATCCTGAAGGAAAAAGGCATTCCGGATGAAGTCATCCCTACCCCGATCAAAGCCAGGAAGGATGTAACTGTGCAACATTATCACCGTATTTGGCGTAAATATGTTGCGTGGTGTGAGGCCAGGAAGGCCCCTACAGAGGAATTTCAACTGGGTCGTTTCCTGCATTTCCTGCAAACAGGACCGTCTATGGGCCTAAAATTAGGGTCCATTAAGGTTCAAATTTCGGCCCTGTCGATATTCTTCCAGAAAGAACTAGCTTCAGTTCCTGAAGTTCAGACGTTTGTCAAGGGGGTACTGCATATACAGCCTCCTTTTGTGCCTCCAGTGGCACCTTGGGATCTCAATGTAGTTTTGGGGTTCCTAAAATCACATTGGTTTGAACCACTCACCACTGTGGATTTAAAATATCTCACATGGAAAGTGGTAATGCTGTTAGCCCTGGCTTCAGCCAGGCGTGTCTCAGAATTGGCGGCTTTATCCTATAAAAGCCCTTACCTAATTTTTCATACGGACAGGGCAGAATTGAGGACTCGTCCTCAATTTCTCCCTAAGGTGGTTTCAGCGTTTCACTTAAACCAGCCTATTGTGGTACCTGCGGCTACTAAGGACTTGGAGGATTCCAAGTTGCTGGACGTAGTCAGGGCCCTGAAAATATATGTTTCCAGGACGGCTGGAGTCAGAAAATCTGACTCGCTGTTTATCCTGTATGCACCCAACAAGCTGGGTGCTCCTGCTTCTAAGCAGACTATTGCTCGTTGGATTTGTAGTACAATTCAGCTTGCACATTCTGTGGCAAGCCTGCCACAGCCAAAATCTGTAAAAGCCCATTCCACACGGAAAGTGGGCTCATCTTGGGCGGCTGCCCGAGGGGTCTCGGCTTTACAACTTTGCCGAGCAGCTACTTGGTCAGGGGCAAACACGTTTGCTAAATTCTACAAATTTGATACCCTGGCTGAGGAGGACCTGGAGTTCTCTCATTCGGTGCTGCAGAGTCATCCGCACTCTCCCGCCCGTTTGGGAGCTTTGGTATAATCCCCATGGTCCTTTCGGAGTTCCCAGCATCCACTAGGACGTCAGAGAAAATAAGAATTTACTTACCGATAATTCTATTTCTCATAGTCCGTAGTGGATGCTGGGCGCCCATCCCAAGTGCGGATTGTCTGCAATACTTGTACATAGTTATTGTTACAAAATTCGGGTTATTATTGTTGTGAGCCATCTTTTCAGAGGCTCCTCTGTTATCATGCTGTTAACTGGGTTCAGATCACAAGTTGTACGGTGTGATTGGTGTGGCTGGTATGAGTCTTACCCGGGATTCAAAATCCTTCCTTATTGTGTACGCTCGTCCGGGCACAGTATCCTAACTGAGGCTTGGAGGAGAGTCATAGGGGGAGGAGCCAGTGCACACCAGGTAGTCCTAAAGCTTTTACTTTTGTGCCCAGTCTCCTGCGGAGCCGCTATTCCCCATGGTCCTTTCGGAGTTCCCAGCATCCACTACGGACTATGAGAAATAGAATTATCGGTAAGTAAATTCTTATTTTAACCAACGATGAAATTTGACACTCGCTTACAGTGCCTTGCTCAAGTATTCACCCCCTTTGTATTTTACATGTTTTGTTGCCTCACAACTTGGAATTAAAATGGATTGTCTGAAGGTTTGCATAATTTCATTCACAGAACATGACTACAACTTTGAAGATTTTTTTTTTTTTTATTGTGAAGCAAACAACAAATAGAACAAAATAACATAAAACTTCAGCGTGCATAACTATTTACCCCACTAAAGTAAGTACTTTGTAGAGCCACCTTTTACAGCAATTACAGCTGCAAGTCGCTTTGGATAAGTCTCTATGAGCTTGCCACGGTGATTTTTGCCCATTCCTCAAGGCAAAAATGCTCCAGCTCCTTCATGTTGGACGGTTTCCGCTTGTGAACAGCAATCTACAAGTCTGAGCACAGATTCCCAATTGGATTGAGATCTGGGCTTTGACTAGGCCATTTCAACACATTTAAATGTTTCCCCTTAAACCACTCGAGTGTTGCTTAAGCAGTATGCTTCGGGTCATTGTCCTGCTGGAAGGTGAACCTCCGTCCCAGTTTCAAATCACAGGCATACTGAAACAGGTTTTGCTCAAGAATATCCCTGTATTTAGCACCTTCCATCTTTCCCTTGACTCGAAACAGTTTCCCAGTCCCTGCTGCTGAAAAACGTCCGCACAGCATGATGCTGCCACCACCATGTTTCACTGTGAGGATGGTGTTCTTGAGGTGATGGGATGTGTTGGGTTTGCGTCAGACATAGCGTTTTCCTTGGTGGATGAAAAGTTCAATTTTAGTCTCATCTCACCTTCCTCCATACATTTGGGAAGTCGTCCACATGCCTTTTGGCAAACTCAAAACGTGCCGCCTTATTTTTTAACACCAATTAATGGGTTTTTTTTTTTCTGGCCACTCTTCCGTAAAGCCCAACTCTATGGAGTGTACGGCTTATTGTGATCACATGCGCAGATTCCAATCTTTGCTGTGGAATTCTGCAGCTCCTTCAGGGTTACCTGTGCTTCCTCTCTGATTAATGCCCTCCTTGCCTGGTTTGAGAGTTTTGGTGGCCGGCCCTCTCTTGGCAGGTTTGTTGCGGTAGCATGTTCTTTCCATTTGAAGTTGATGGATTTGATGGTGCTCCGGGGGATCATCAAAGATTTGGATATTTTTTTAGAACCCAACCCTGGCTTGTACTTCTCAACAACTTTGTCCCTGACTTGTTTGGAGACCTCCTTGGTCTTCATGGTGTGATGCCTCTTGGTTAGTGGTGTTGCAGCCTCTGGGGCCTTTCAGAAAAGGTGTGTTTATACTGACAGATCATGCAACACTTAGATTGCACACAGGTGGACTTCATTTCACTAATTATGTGACTTCTGAAGTTAATTGGTTGCACTAGAACTTTTGAGGGGCTTCATAGCAAAGGGGGGTGAATACATATGCACATGACAATTTTCAAATTTTTATTTATCAAAAACACTTTATATAAATTTTTCACGTTTCACTTCACCAACGTAGACTATTTTGTTCATATCCTTCACCTAAAATTCAGAGAAAAAGAAAAATTAAATTGCAGGTTGTAATGTAACAAAATAGGTAAAAATTCAAGGGGGTTGAATACTTTAGCAAGGCACTGTATATTTATTTAGTGTGGGTCATCATTCCAGCATTAATAAAAGCTACTTTTGAGGGTCCATCTGTTACAGGAATAAGATAAATCAGCCTTTCCTCACTACTGCAACAATTATTGCACTTATTGGACTGATCACATGACAGTGCCAATGTCCAAATGCGTTATTTGCTTATGCAGTACCTACAGAAACTATACTTTTTTTTTTTTTAAAGGGTTTGTGGTAATTTAGGATGATGAACACGATTTACCATTCCTGAACACAAATTGTGTCCATCTAAGTTATGCCTCATACGTAGAAGTACGTAGTAAAACTTGCGATATAGAGGCTACTATAATTGGCTGGTACTGTAAGTGTGCTTTTGGGTATCGCGGCAATGTAATCCTAATAGGAGGGAAAAATGCAAAAAGCTTAAAGACATTGTAGAACATGGGATACGAAATACAGTATATAGCTACAGTTTCAAATGTACTCAAACTACACATATAGGTAGCGCAGCCATAGATGGCAGGTATGCAAGAAAGGAACAGGCAATGGGAGTGAGGGAGCAGAGAAAGCGGGTAGGGATAGTATCACGGGGAAGGTGGAAGGAGGCAGTGGACCTGATAAAAGCCATGACTTTATCTTCAGAAACTGGGGAGAAGAACGGCAGGATGGAGGGATTAGATGGGTAAAGGCTGGAGGAAAGGAGGCTGGATGTGAAGAGGGAGGAAGATAAAGCAAAGAGAAAAGGGGGTGCAGAGGAGGGAGCTGAGGGAATTAAAGATATGATAGGGGATGGAGGACTTGAAATAATAGAAAGAAAGGGCAGCACTATAGAAAGAGAACATAAATTTGAAGTGGAGGAAGATGGCTTGGGGAAGTTTGAGAACATTTTTGTAGGTGTTTGGTGAATTTTGAATGAAAGCCTTGAGGTACGGATCCGACAGCTGTAGCAGCAGTGCCCAGAGCAGAAGAAGGTTCTTTTGTTCAGGGAAAATGGTTTTCTCATGGTAGGAGAGGGATAGAAGATAGTTGGCAGGATGGAGAAGGAAACCTAGACAGTTGCCTCAAGGTTACTCTTGGTGAAGGTAGCTTATGAAGGGAGAGGTGGAGAATGTATAAGGGATAGGATAAAAGAAAGAAGATGATGGTCAGAGAGACGGAATACTGAATTGCTAATAGATTGATATCCGTGGTGAGTGAAGACCAGATCAAGGGAGAGAGTGATGAGGCCAAAAGATGTTGTATGGGAATGGAGTTAATAGACAGAAGGGTAATTGGGAACATCAGTACGGAAATTGAACTTGAGATGAGGGAGGCAATATCAAGGAGAGGAAGTGGTTTAGAAAGGAGGCATAGTTGCCCAGGAATTTGGAGCTAGAACTAGGGGGCAACATGTGACTTCTACTCCGAGGTGGACAGAGTTGCATGGGCCCCAATGGAAGATAATAATAGGGATGGTTGTGAGTGTAGGACATGGAAGGAGCAGCAGGGGGATAGAAAGACCGCCACACCACCACCATGTCAACCTCCAGGCCAGGGTTTATGAGAGAATGAAAAGCTGCCATAGGAGACAATGGCAGAAGAAGCGTCAAGTGAGGAGATGCAAGATTCAGTGATGTTAAGAAGATGCATGGAGTTAGATATAAAAAAGTCATGGATGGTTGCCAGTTTGTCACAGATGGACCTGGGTTTCTAGAGAGTACAGAAGAGAGGGACATATAGTAGTGAGGTTGGGTGATGTGAATGGTCAGGGTTGCTGGAGCTTGGCGGATAAATTGAAGTAGGAGCAGGGAGATTGGGAAAGTGTAGAGATGGGGGGTCATTCAGACCCCATCGCACGCTGCCTTTTTTCGCAGCCGTGCGATCAGGTCTGAACAGCGCATGAACCGCAATGCACAGGCGCTTCGGCACCTGGCGACGGGGATCGCCAGGCAGCAACAGAACTAACAAAGAAAGCAATCACACCGGCGATCGCAAGAAGATTGACAGGAAGAAGGCATTAGTGGACGGCAACTCGCCTATTTCAGGGAGTGTCCTGAAAAACGCAGGCATGTCCAGCCGTTCGGGAGGAGGATTCCTAAAGTCAGCATCGGCCTGGATCGTGGCAGTGGCTGAGTAAGTCCTGGGCTGTGCAGAAAAGTTTGTGCAGCTTACTGCACAGCTGATCGCAGTCCTGCACAGCGATTACCCCATCCCCTGTAGGCAGTGATTACCTGGTCGCAGCAGTGCAAAAAACACCTACGCGCGACCAGGTCTGAATGACCCCCACGGTGCCTAAACTTGAAGGGGGAACTGGCAATGGCGGACAGGGAGGACTATTTAGTAGGAAGAGAGGACTGTGAAAGAGTAAAAGGTGCAGTGTGTAGTGGTGGTGAAACAAGACCATGTAGGGAGAGAAGTAAATTAAAATGAAGGCAGTGAGAGGGGGAGTTGGAGGGTGAATGTACCAGATATATTGGAGGGAGAGTAGACTAGAGGGATGAGAAAGATGTGGGATTGGTTATCAGTAGAAAGGAGTATCGGGCTGATAAGTTAGGAGGAAATAAAGAATGGAGGGATATAGTGTGATGAGGGCAAGAGAAGATATGGTAATAACAGTGAGATTCAAAAACAGTGCAGATAGAAGGACATAATGCAGGTAAATATTCAGAAAAAGCCGAAAAAGACATTTTGTTAATATGAAAGCAGAATTATCCTCATAATGTGAAAATGAATATTCTAAAAATATGATGGTTACAATGACAATAGTACTATAATAAGCAATGTTAAAATTATATGGGTGCAAAGCAATTAAAGAGGTCTATACAGGTAGAATGACAATGTACAACAATGTTATAGAGACATAGGGCTGTATCCAATTAGCCACTGGATTTGCCACAACTAATGGATTGGCCGGGGGCTATTCAATTAGCCCCGATGTCCAGCACTTATCGGGGATTATACTTTGTGTGCCTGAGGCACGCAAGGCATAATCCTCAATAAGCAGCCCTCCCCCCGCAATAACACATAGGTCCGGTTACTTATCCCGTGCGTTATTGGCTGAAAACGGGATATTCTTTGTTAAAAAAAAAAAGGGCTGTTATTGGATAGCCCAATAATGACCATCAGGCAAAAATCACGATATTAGGCCATTTTTTTTCATCTGAAAAATGAACGTGGCTAATAGGATAACCCCCCACCTTCATATAGTATGTTTGTAATAGAAACATTCAATAAGTCCAGCGTACAAAGGGAAAATTTGATGTACTTATCAAGAAAGCAATGGTCTATGCACGGAGTTCATTAACGGTTATCCAGGTTGTGCAGAAAGCAGGCGCTTGAGGTGGAGAGTAACCAAAGTAGCTGTAATCCTCCAGTGGCGCTGTGGAGTATTATACATAAAATAATACTGCAGAAAGCATTTCTTCTTTAATAAAAGGTTCCTGGGACAAAACAGTACTTAATGCCAATAACTTGTAAGGTGTCACCTCATGTAAAGGAGGGGAATTCCCACATTAAAGTGAGAGCATGGGAAAGACTTCATCATTTTTTTGTAATGCTCTAGATCACAGGTTCTCAAACTCGGTCCTCAGGACCCCCCCACACAGTGCATGTTTTGCAGGTCTCCTCACAGAATCACAAGTGAAATAATTTGCTCCACATGTGGACCTTTTAAAATGTGTCTGTGAGTAATTAATACACCTGTGCACTTGCTGGGTTACCTGCAAAACATGCACTGTGTGGGGTCCTGAGGACCGAGTTTGAGAACCCCTGCTCTAGATCACAGGTTCTCAAACTCGGTCCTCAGGACCCCACACAGTGCATGTTTTGCAGGTCTACTCACAGAATTACAAGTGAAATAATTAGCTCCACCTGTGGATCTTTTAAAATGGGTCAGTGATTAATGAATACACCTGTGCACCTGCTGGGTTACCTGCAAAACATGCACTGTGTGGGGTCCTGAGGACCGCGTTTGAGAACCTGTGATCTAGATCAGTGGTGGCCAACGCGTGGCTCTTTCGTTATTCCAATGTGGCTCCCAACACTCAAAGTCACGTGACCACAAGAGATCTGTAAACCACTGCACTCCAGCCAGACATGCAGCAGCACTACTTAGACTGAGAACTGAGAGAGCCAAATACACATGGGGGAGCTGGCTGGAGTGATACAGGCGGGTGCTGGCTGGAGTGACACAGGTGGGTGCTGGCTGGAGTGACACATGGGTAAACTGAAGTGTATTATGTGAATCTGGATTTTCAGTATATTTTATGCGGATCTGGCTTTTTCAATTATTTGATGTAGAAGTGGCTTTTTCATTGTATTTTATGTTGTATCTGGCTTTTTCAATGTATTTTATACCAGGGGCGTGGCCTAGCAGGCACAAGGTCACACCCCATTTTTGCAAGTGCGCCTTCGGCTTAAAGTCAGCTCTTTGATGTACCTAACAAGATTTCTTGGCTCTTTGTCTCTGACTGGTTGGCCACCCCTGCTCTAGATGATTCTTTTTTTGTCGTCATTACCTTGCAAACTCTCCTGATCACTAAAGACAGTAACTGTCTATGACTTGTAAGTATATGCTATAGCTTTTGCTTTTAACTCCTTGAGTGCTTTTAAAGAGTGGGACTTTATCTTAGCATTCAAGACATACAGTTTGTAGCACGCCTGTTTTTTTTTTTTTTTTTTTTTTAAATAACTTCCATTTTTGTTGTACATTTCAACATTTCTTTCTGAACACACACATGCTGGGCTAACTGTTATAAGGTGAACGCTTGTGTCCTGTTCTGAGTCACGCATATGCCCCCGAAGGGAAACCTTTTTCAGGCTGATCTCTTGCACCCAGCTTAGGGTAGGTGCAAGTCCTGGGTGCTACTTAGTGAGCTCTCCTGAGCTTGCTATAAGAAAGTATTTTGTTAGGTTTTTTTATTTTCAGAGAGATCTGCTGGCAACAGACTCCCTGGATCGTGGGACTGAGGGGAGAGAAGCAGCCCTACTCACTGAAGATAGGTCCTGCTTCTTAGGCTACTGGACACCATTAGCTCCAGAGGGATCGTACACAGGATCTCACCCTTTGTCGTCCGATCCCGGAGCCGCGCCGCCGTCCCCCTCGCAGAGCCGGAAGACAGAAGCCGGTGACAGAAGCAAGAAGACTTCGAAATCGGCGGCAGAAGACTCCAGTCTTCATATGAGGTAGCGCACAGCACTGCAGCTGTGCGCCATTGCTCCCACACTAAACCCACATACTCCGGTCACTGTAGGGTGCAGGGTGCAGGGGGGGGGGGCGCCCTGGGCAGCAATTAGGACCTCTTGGCAAAAGTTGGGCTGAGGGGGCGGGGCTTCTAACTCAGCACTCACCAGCGCCATTATCTCTCCACAGCTCCGCTGAGAGGAAGCTCCCCAGGCTCTCCCCTTCAGATTCACGGTAGAAGAGGGTAAAAAGAGAGGGGGGGCACATAAATTAGGCGCAAAAACATTATATACAGCAGCTACTGGGTTAACACTAAGTTACTGTGTGATTCCTGGGAAATATAGCGCTGGGGTGTGTGCTGGCATACTCTCTCTCTGTCTCTCCAAAAGGCCTTGTGGGGGAACTGTCTTCAAAAAGAGCATCCCCTGTGTGTGTGTGGTGTGTCGGTACGCTTGTGTCGACATGTTTGATGAGGAAGGCTATGTGGAAACAGAGCGGGAGCAAATGAATGTAAGGTCGCCGCCGACGGCGCCGACACCTGATTGGATGTATATGTGGAAGGTTTTAAATGATGATGTTAATTCCTTGCATAAAAGGTTGGATAAAGCTGAAACCTTAGGACAGTCGGGGTCTCAGCCCATGCCTGATCCTATGTCGCAGAGGCCGTCAGGGTCTCAGAAGCGCCCACTATCCCAAATTGTTGACACAGATATCGACACAGATTCTGACTCTAGTGTCGATGGTGATGATGCAAAGTTACAGCCTAAATTGGCTAATGCCATCCGTTATATGATTATAGCAATAAAGGATGTGTTGCACATCACAGAGGAAACCCCAGTCCCTGACAAGAGGGTTCATATGTATGGGGAAAAAAGGCAGGTGGTGACCTTTCCCCCTTCACATGAGCTAAATGAGTTATGTGAAAAGGCTTGGGAATCTCCAGATAAAAAACTGCAGATTTCCAAACGGATGCTTATGGCGTATCCTTTCCCGCCAACGAACAGGTTATGCTGGGAATCCTCCCCTAGGGTGGACAAAGCTCTCACACGCTTATCCAAGAGGGTAGCCCTGCCGTCACAGGATACGGCCACCCTAAAAGATGCTGCGGATAGAAAGAAAGAGGGTACCCTGAAGTCCATTTATGCACATTCAGGTACCTTACTAAGGCCGGCAATTGCGTCGGCCTGGGTGTGTAGTGCTGTAGCAGCATGGACGGATACCTTATCTGAGGAACTTGATACCTTGGACAAGGATACTATATTAATGACCCTGGGGCATATAAAAGACGCTGTCCTATATATGAGAGATGCTCAAAGAGACATTAGCCTTCTGGGCTCTAGAATAAATGCAATGTCGATTTCTGCCAGAAGGGTCTTGTGGACTCGGCAATGGACAGGCGATGCCGACTCAAAAAGGCACATGGAGGTTTTACCTTACAAGGGTGAGGAGTTGTTTGGGGAGGGTCTCTCGGACCTGGTCTCCACAGCTACTGCTGGAAAGTCAAATTTTTTGCCATATGTTCCCTCACAACCTAAGAAAGCACCGTGTTACCAAATGCAGTCCTTTCGATCACAAAAAGGCCAGAAAGTCCGAGGTGCGTCCTTTCTTGCCAGAGGCAGGGGCAGAGGAAAGAAGCTGCACAACACAGCTATTTCCCAGGAACAGAAGTCCTCCCCGGCTTCCACTAAATCCACCGCATGACGCTGGGGCTCCACAGGCGGAGCTAGGCCGGGTGGGGGCTTCGTCTCCGAAATTTCAGCCACAAGTGGGTTCACTCCCAGGTGGATTCCGGGGCACTAGAGATTGTGTCTCAGGGATACAAGCTGGAATTCGAAGAGATGCCCCCTCACCGATACCTCAAATCGGCCCTGCCAGCTTCCCCCTTAGAGAGGTAAATAGTGTTAGCTGCAATTCACAAATTGTATCTTCAGCAGGTGGTGGTCAAGGTTCCCCTCCTTCAACAAGGAAAGGGTTATTATTCGACCATGTTTGTGGTACCGAAACCGGACGGTTCGGTCAGACCCATATTGAATTTAAAATCCCTGAACATATACCTGAAAAGGTTCAAGTTCAAGATGGAATCGCTCAGAGCGGTCATCGCAAGCCTGGAAGGGGGGATTTTATGGTGTCTCTGGACATAAAGGATGCATACCTTCATGTCCCCATTCATCCACCTCATCAGGCGTACCTCAGATTTGTGGAACAGGATTGTCATTACCAATTCCAGACGTTGCCGTTTGGTCTCTCCACGGCACCGAGAATATTTACCAAGGTAATGGCGGAAATGATGGTGCTCCTGCGAAAGCAAGGGGTCACAATTATCCCATACTTGGACGATCTCCTCATAAAGGCGAGGTCCAGAGAGCAGTTGCTGATCAGCGTAGCACGCTCTCGGGAAGTGTTACAACAGCATGGCTGGATTCTAAATATTCCAAAGTGGCAGTTGATTCCTACGACTCGTCTGCCCTTCCTGGGCATGATTATGGACACAGACCAGAAGAGGGTTTATCTCCCGATGGAGAAGGCTCAGGAGCTCATGACACTGGTCAGAGACTTATTAAAACCAAAACAGGTGTCGGTGCATCACTGCACGCGAGTCCTGGGAAAGATGGTGGCATCATACGAGGCCATTCCCTTCGGCAGGTATCATGCGAGGACCTTTCAATGGGATCTGTTGGACAAGTGGTCCGGATCACATCTACAGATGCATCGGCTGATCACCCTATCCCCCAGGGCCAGGGTGTCTCTCCTGTGGTGGCTGCAGAGTGCTCACCTTCTCGAGGGCCGCAGATTCGGCATTCAGGACTGGGTCCTGGTGACCACGGATGCAAGCCTCCGAGGGTGGGGGGCAGTCACACAGGGAAGAAATTTCCAAGGTCTGTGGTCAAGTCAGGAGACTTGCCTTCACATCAATATCCTGGAACTAAGGGCCATATACAACGCCCTAAGTCAAGCGGAGACCCTGCTTCACGACCAATCGGTGCTGATTCAGTCAGACAACATCACCGCAGTGGCTCATGTAAAACGCCAAGGCGGCACAAGGAGGCGATGGCGGAAGCCACCAAAATTCTTCGCTGGGCGGAGAATCACGTAAGAGCACTGTCAGCAGTGTTCATTCCGGGAGTGGACAACTGGGAAGCAGACTTCCTCAGCAGGCACGACCTCCACCCGGGAGAGTGGGGACTTCATCAAGAAGTCTTCACGCAGATTGCAAGTCGGTGGGAACTGCCACAGGTGGACATGATGGCATCCCGCCTCAACAAAAAGCTACAGAGGTATTGCGCCAGGTCAAGAGACCCTCAGGCGATAGCTGTAGACGCACTAGTGACACCGTGGGTGTTCCAGTCGGTTTATGTATTTCCTCCTCTTCCTCTCATACCCAAGGTGCTGAGAATCATAAGAAAAAGAGGAGTGAGAACAATACTCATTGTTCCGGATTGGCAAAGAAGGACTTGGTATCCAGATCTGCAAGAAATGCTCACAGAGGACCCACGGCCTCTGCCTCTAAGACAGGACTTGTTGCAACAGGGTCCCTGTCTGTTCCAAGACTTACCGCGGCTGCGTTTGACGGCATGGCGGTTGAACGCCGGATCCTAGCAGAAAAAGGCATTCCGGATGAGGTTATTCCTATGCTGATAAAGGCTAGGAAGGACGTGATGGCTAAACATTATCACCGTATTTGGCGAAAATATGTTGCTTGGTGTGAGGCCAGGAATGCCCCTACGGAGGAATTCCAGCTGGGCCGTTTCCTTCACTTCCTACAGTCGGGAGTGACTTTGGGCCTGAAATTGGGTTCCATTAAGGTCCAGATTTCGGCCCTATCCATTTTCTTTCAAAAAGAACTGGATTCTCTTCCTGAAGTTCAGACGTTTGTAAAGGGAGTGCTGCATACTCAGCCCCCTTTTGTGCCTCCAGTTGCACCTTGGGATCTTAATGTGGTGTTGAGTTTCCTGAAGTCACACTGGATTGAGCCACTCAAAACCGTGGAGTTAAAATTTCTCACGTGGAAGGTGGTCATGCTATTAGCCTTGGCTTCAGCTAGGCATGTGTCAGAATTAGCGGCTTTGTCACATAAAAGCCCCTATCTGGTTTTCCATATGGACAGGGCAGAATTGCGGACCCGTCCACAATTTCTGCCAAAAGTAGTGTCATCTTTTCATATGAACCAACCTATTGTGGTGCCTGTGGCTACTCGTGACTTGGAGGATTCCGAGTTACTAGATGTGGTCAGGGCTTTGAAGGTTTATGTAGCCAGAACGGCTAGAGTTAGGAAAACTGAGTCGCTGTTTATCCTGTATGCATCCATCAAGCTGGGTGCTCCTGCTTCAAAGCAAACTATTGCTCGCTGGATCTGTAACACGATTCAGCAGGCTCATTCTGCGGCTGGATTGCCGCTTCCAAAATCCGTAAAAGCCCACTCCACAAGGAAGGTGGGCTCTTCTTGAGCGGCTGCCCGAGGGGTCTCGGCATTACAGCTTTGCCGAGCAGCTACTTGGTCAGGTTCGAACACTTTTGCAAAGTTTTACAAGTTTGATACCCTGGCTGAGGAGGACCTTGTGTTAACTCATTCGGTGCTGCAGAGTCATCCGCACTCTCCCGCCCGTTTGGGAGCTTTGGTATAATCCCCATGGTCCTTACGGAGTCCCCTGCATCCACTAGGACATTAGAGAAAATAAGATTTTACTTACCGGTAAATCTATTTCTCGTAGTCCGTAGTGGATGCTGGGCGCCCGTCCCAAGTGCGAACTTCTTCTGCAATACTTGTATATAGTTATTGCTTAAATAAGGGTTATGTTGTGGTTGCATCAGGGTTGCTCTGATGCTCCGTTGTTGTTCATACTGTTAACTGGGTAAGTTTATCACAAGTTATACGGTGTGATTGGTGTGACTGGTATGAGTCTTGCCCTGGATTCCAAAATCCTTTCCTTGTACTGTCAGCTCTTCTGGGCACAGTTTCTCTAACTGAGGTCTGGAGGAGGGACATAGAGGGAGGAGCCAGAGCACACCAGTATCCAAATTCTTTCTTAAAGTGCCCTGTCTCCTGCGGAGCCCGTCTATTCCCCATGGTCCTTACGGAGTCCCCAGCATCCACTACGGACTACGAGAAATAGATATACCGGTAAGTAAAATCTTATTTTTGCTTCAGATTTTCTGCTGAAATGGCTCGTAAAACCTACGATTTCTCTCTTTGGGGGTAATTCAGAGTTGATCGCAGCAGCAAATTTGTTAGCAGTTGGGCAAAACCATGTGCACTGCAGGTGTGGCAGATATAACATTTGCAGAGAGTGGGTTATTTTGTTTCTGTGCAGGGTAAATACTGGCTGCTTTATTTTCATACTGCAATTTAGATTTCAGTTTGAACACACCCCACCGAAATCTAAAGGGCCATACACACTGCCCGATCCGCCGCCGAGCTGCCCGACGGCGGATACGGCCGACGAGCGACCCGGCGGCGGGGGGGCAGTGACGGGGGGAGTGAAGTTTCTTCATTCCCCCCGTCACGCGGCTCCATTGAAGTGCAGGCAAATATGAACGTGATCGTCCATATTGGCCTGCATGCACAGCCGACGGGGGACCAGCGATGAACGAGCGCGGGGCCGCGCATCGTTCATCACTGGAGCCTCCACACTGAAAGATATGAACGAGTTCTCGTTCATTTATGAACGAGTTCGTTCATATCTTTCAAACAAATCGGCCAGCGTGTAGGGCCTATAACTCTCTTTGCACATGTTATATCTGCCCTTCTTGCAGTGCACATGGTTTTGCCCAACTGCTAACAAATTTGCTGCTGGGATCAACTCTGAATTAGGCCCTTTGTATGTCCTAATGAAGGTCACTGATAACTTTAAGAGCGTTAGAATTGAGTTAATTAGGTGCTAATGACGATTTTCTAACAGGCACCTGTCAGGTGCACTGCGCCTGCACCCGGGAGTCCCAGAGGTGTGCCTGACAGGGTTAAAGAACCCCAAATGTTTAGTGAAGGAAGCACGGTGGGCGTATTCTGAGGAGACCACTGATGGGGTTGGCTAGGCAAATTAAATAGTTTCTTCCTTAATGGCAAATCCAATGTTAAATCATTTCTAATCCATGTCACTAATGGTGAATGAAGAAATTGTATTCTTCCCCTTTCTAGCTCATACCCCAAAGTGTCTATCACCATTTTGTGTATTTGACAGTTTTTATTTTTCCTCTGAAACTATTTTATTACTAATCTATTCACTGTAACTAGTATATAATGTATTTCTGATCGTTTATCTATCTTTAAGAATAAAAAGCCATGAATACCTTTTATACACAAGTGGGAAGGTTGATCACAATGTGTTACAAATTGGTTTGAACTAATCAAGGTTAAAATGTGTTCAGGCATTTGAGAAGGACATTAAACTGTCCATAAGTACTTGGTATGAGTACTACAGTCAATTGGAAAGGTAGCAGCAGTAATGTCTGAGTGGTTGCATAGCAATCCATTGCTAATACTAATGATTCTGCTGAACATGTAAGACAGACATTTCATTTCTTGTTTTCACACAGCAGTAATATTTAGCTAGACCTTCAATGATATAGAAAACCTTTTACAGCGATACATATAATTAAAGTGTAAGGGTTGTGTATGTACATACTGTAGCAATTGTTTTTGAAAAAAATATTTCTAGGGACTGTTTATGAATTATGGAGACTGAAATTATTTATTTTTTTTGTACGTTTTTTTCTATCTGGTTTTTCTGGCATCAAGCAAAAACTACTGGATGAATTTGAATCACGTTTTCACTATTGTGTGGCTTAGTGACCTAGAATGAAACTGATGTATGACCTCAATGTGACGAAAGGGAGAGGAACAATAAAGGAAAAAACGCTTGACGCTCCAGACAAACACGCAGGGCTGCAGGCGTAGATCTCGGAGCAAGCCTCTTCTTCCATGGGCAGCTATACGTGGCTTGCTCACGAGTTAATAGCCCCAAGCATCTTTTTGTGTTAATCCCTGAAGGAAAAATGGCAAATATAGTTTACAGAGAAATGTTGTGCTCATTGTCTACAATATAAAATATACATTGAAATATTAAATGGCACTACTGTCTTTGTAAAATTAGTTCTGCTGACATCGATGTGAGTGAAGCCGCGGGCAAACGCTAGTAGTAAAATAAAAGATTTAAAAATCTTTGTTTATTCCTTGATGTTTGAAGATTGTCAATGCTAAATTTCAAGTTGGAACTTCAGTGGGATTGTATTATTTTTTTTCTAGTATTTTTTGTTTATAGTAGCGTGAAAATGTGTACATTAGCACTATATTGTATCCAAACATCAGAATTGTAAAACTGCGTTTTTACCGTTTTATGGTGGTTGTTGCTTTCTAAACCTTGGCATGCCCTCCCCAAGCACACTTTGGTTCAATTAACTGTGTATCATTTATATTACTAGGGACAACATTTTATCAGTAAAATAATATATTTGCTATATTCTTATATTGCTTTGATAAAGGCCATTGTCACATTGTCTACTATTGGGGTTGGGTATGGGTGACCGGCAATTGGGATACTGCCGGTCACCATACTGATGCCGGAATCCCGGTGTTTAGGGCGAGGGAGAACGCACACTATTGTGTTATCTGTTCAGATGTATTTTAAATTACAATGTGATAAAACCATCTATATACAATCCTTGTCCAAGAATCCAACAGTACTTTTCTGTAGCTGTTGTGGCTGAGAGTCACCTATGGTCCTTTTTAAGAAATGTTCAGCAATGGTGTTAGAGGCTAGTTTATTATTTTTTATTTAAAAAGATATTGGAGTGACATTGTGAAAAATGAGATATCTGAAGGCATATGGGATGTCTGTGCTCTATTTCCATGATGAGCTTGCTGTAAAGGGCAAAATTAATATATGTACAGATGTGTCCACATACATCTTTGCTGTATCCCGCCATGAATGGCACAGTTTTGCATGCCATAGACTCAGAGATTTAGCCATGCCTTGATTTTTCTTAATTTGCTTCTTTAATATGTTACTTTATACATGTTCTATCATGGCAAACAATTTTAAAATCTATCCACTCGTTACTCGTGAAAAACAGCTTAGCCGTGTTTTGCATGTTGTGCCATATTTAGCAAAACAGCAAAGATGTAAGTGGACACATCTGTATGTCGATAAAGCAGAGTGGAAGACTTTTGTCCCCATCACAATTGTAAGCACAAAATCACAATGTACAGAGGGCCACTTTCTCCCCCCCCCCCCCCCCCCCGGATTTGTCAAATGAACAGTTACAGTATATAAAGTTATACCATGAGGGCATACTTGTTGACATATTCATTTATACATCTATATTGAAGAAAAGAGGCATTTTTCACCTAAATGAAATTGTGTTAAGAAAGATAATATCCTATGTAATAGACCAGATCTGTGACTCTGTGCCTTTTGTGTATAACGCTGGGCATGGCTAGGAGCTCTCATTGGGTTAGCAGCAGGTCTGTCACACCCAGTCCACAGTTGATTGGGCGAGACACAATCCCCACTCCCTAGCCGTGGCGCAGGTGTAACAAAAGCTGCTGCGGCCACCGGCATAGATGTGTATGAAAGCGGCGCAGCGGAAGGCTTTCATAGCCCTCCCTGCGCCATATAATCTCTGAGTCCCGGAGCCACCTCTGCGCGTGATGACACAGAAGTGCCTCCCCGCCACAGCCACGCCCAGATCCCCAGAGGCCCTGGCTCCTCAACACAGCACCTGGGCTGCCGGCCTGGAAGCCCTGAGATGGCTAATGTAACTGATAGAGTGGGTGATCTTGCATAGGGTAATGTCTGGACACTGAATCAATGTAAAAGGTGACGGTGCTGTGCAGTGCAGTGGGTGGTCACTGACACTGCATAGCACACTCACCTTTTACATTGATTTAGCGAGTCAGTCAGTTCTGCCAGCCAGTCACTATTGTTAGTGCCGGTGTCCCAATGCGCCGCATTACAGGGGAGTAGCTGTACTAAATAAACTACAGCTCCCAGCAGCCCTTAGCGCCGAAACTAAGGGCTGCTGGGAGCCGTAGTTTATTGAGTGCATCTTCTTCCCTGTAATGCCGCGCATTGGGACACCAGCGCTAACAATAGTGACTGGCTGCTGTGCAAGTCTCCGGGAGAGCCACTGCCAAAAGGAGGACAACAGCTTAGCTGCTTCCAGGAGGAGAAGCAGAAGAAGCATTACCCGTCCCTCCCCCCACTCACAGTACCTGCAGGCCCCATCCGCGGCACCCCCACACTCCCCTCCACCACCCGCGGTGGCTCCTGACCCCCTCCTCCACCAGCAGCACCACCGCACCCGCTTCTCCCCTCACCCACGGCACCGCCGCAACCGCTCCTCCCCCACCCGCGGTGGCTCCGCCCCCCCTGCTGCACCCACGCACCCTCCCCTCCCTCACCGGTGACACCACCTCACCAGCCCCTCCCCCACCCACAGCACCCCCGAAACTGCCCCTCCCCCACTTGCGGCATCCCCGGACCCCATCCCCCATCCGCGTCTCCCCCCGCACCTGCTACTACCCCAACCACAGCACCTACAAGGTGATTCATCAGGCCCTGCGTGCGCTGTTCACGCATTAGCAAGGGGCTACGACCCCTTAACCATCACACACCCTTTGTGCGTGCAATATTTAACCACTCACACAGTTATGATTGGAGGTAATACTCCATATAATACAAATATTGCACACCACAAGGGCATGCAAGGTTTAAGGGGGCGCAGCCCCTTAAGACGGTGTGAAGAGCACCTGTAGAGTGCGATGAATCACCTAGTGAAGTTATAGTAAAAATAGCACACTTTTCTCTAACGTCCTAAGTGGATGCTGGGGACTCCGTAAGGACCATGGGGAATAGCGGCTCCGCAGGAGACTGGGCACATCTAAAGAAAGCTTTAGGACTATGTGGTGTGCACTGGCTCCTCCCCCTATGACCCTCCTCCAAGCCTCAGTTAGATCTCTGTGCCCGAACGAGAAGGGTGCACACTAGGGGCTCTCCTGAGCTTCTTAGTGAAAGTTTTAGTTTAGGTTTTTTATTTTCAGTGAGACCTGCTGGCAACAGGCTCACTGCATCGAGGGACTAAGGGGAGAAGAAGCGAACTCACCTGCGTGCAGAGTGGATTGGGCTTCTTAGGCTACTGGACATTAGCTCCAGAGGGACGATCACAGGCCCAGCCTGGATGGGTCCCAGAGCCGCGCCGCCGGCCCCCTTACAGAGGCAGAAGGCAGAAGAGGTCCGGAAAATCGGCGGCAGAAGACGTCCTGTCTTCAACAAGGTAGCGCACAGCACTGCAGCTGTGCGCCATTGCTCTCAGCACACTTCACACTCCGGTCACTGAGGGTGCAGGGCGCTGGGGGGGAGCGCCCTGAGACGCAATAATAAACACCTTGGATGGCAAAAGAATGCATCACATATAGCTCCTGGGCTATATGGATGCATTTAACCCCTGCCAAAATACATAGAAAAATGGGAGATAGGCTCCGCCCCCTTATCGGCGGCCTTATCTCCTCAGCACACTGGCGCCATTTCCCTCACAGCTCCGTTGGAGGGAAGCTCCCTGTCTCTCCCCTGCAGTCACTACACTACAGAAAGGGTTATAAAAGAGAGGGGGGGCACTAATTACGCGCAGTATTAAAGATACAGCAGCTATAAGGGGAAAAACACTTATATAAGGTTATCCCTGTATATATATAGCGCTCTGGTGTGTGCTGGCAAACTCTCCCTCTGTCTCCCCAAAGGGCTAGTGGGGTCCTGTCCTCTATCAGAGCATTCCCTGTGTGTGTGCTGTATGTCGGTACATTTGTGTCGACATGTATGAGGAGAAAAATGATGTGGAGACGGAGCAGATTGCCTGTAATAGTGATGTCACCCCCTAGGGGGTCGACACCTGAGTGGATGAACTGTTGGAAGGAATTACATGACAGTGTCAGCTCTGTATAAAAGACAGTGGTTGACATGAGACAGCCGGCTACTCAGCTTGTGCCTGTCCAGACGTCTCATAGGCCGTCAGGGGCTCTAAAGCGCCCGTTGCCTCAGATGGCAGTTATGGACGCCGACACAGATACTGACTCCAGTGTCGACGGTGAAGAGACAAATGTGACTTCCAGTAGGGCCACACGTTACATGATTGAGGCAATGAAAAATGTTATTACACATTTCTAATAATACGAGTACCACCAAAAAGGGGTATTATGTTCGGTGAGGAAAAACTACCTGTAGTTTTCCTGAATCTGAGAAATTAAATGAGGTGTGTGATGATGCGTGGTTTTCCCCCGATAACAACTGATAATTTCTAAAATGTTATTGGCATTATATCCTTTCCCGCCAGAGGTTAGGGTGCGTTGGGAAACACCCCCTAGGGGGGATAAAGTGCTCACACGCTTGTAAGGGCTCTACCCTCTCCTGAGATGGCCGCCCTTAAGGATCCTGCTGATAGAAAGCAGGAGGGTATCCTAAAATGTATTTACACACATACTGGTGTTCTACTGCGACCAGCAATCGCCTCAGCCTGGATGTGCAGTGCTGGGTTGGCGTGGTCGGATTCCCTGACTGAAAATATTGATACCCTAGATAGGGACAGTATATTATTGCCTATAGAGCATTTAAAAGATGCATTTCTATATATGCGTGATGCACAGCGGAATATTTGCCGACTGGCATCAAGTCTAAGTGCGTTGTCCATTTCTACCAGTAGAGGGTTATGGACACGTCAGTGGTCAGGTGATGCGTATTACAAACGGCATTTGGAAGTTTTGCCTTATTAAAGGGAGGAGTTATTTGGGGTCGGTCTTTCAGACCTGGTGGCCACGGCAACAGCTGGGAAATCCACGTTTGTACCCCAGGTCGCCTCTCAACATGAGAAGACGCCGTATTATCAGGCGCAGTCTTTTCGTGGACAAGCGGGCAAAAGATTCCTCATTTCTGCCCCGTGACAGAGGGAGAGGAAAAAGGCTGCAGAAATCAGCCAGTTCCCAGGAACAGAAACCCTCTCCCGCCTCTGCCAAGCCCTCAGTATGACGCTGGGGCTTTACAAGCAGAATCAGGCACGGTGGGGGGCCCATCTCAAGGAATTTCAGCGCGCAGTGGGCTCACTCGCAAGTAGACCCCTGGATCCTTCAGGTGATATCTCAGGGGTACAAATTAGAATTCGAGACGTCTCCCCCTCGCCGTTTCCTAAAGTCGGCTTTACCAATGTCTCCTTCTGACAGGGAGACTGTTTTGGAAGCCATTCGCAAGCTGTATTCCCAGCAGGTGATAACAAGGTACCCCTCCTGCAACAGGGAACGGGGTATTATTCCACACTGTTGTGGTACCGAAGCCGGACGGCTCGGTGAGACCGATTCTAAATCTAAAATCTTTGAACACTTACATACAGAGGTTCAAATTCAAGATTGAGTCACTCAGAGCAGTGATTGCGAACCTGGAAGAAGGGGACTACATGATGTCTCGGGACATCAAGGATGCTTACCTTCATGTCAAAATTTACCCTTCTCATCAAGGGTACCTCAGGTTTATGGTACAGAACTGTCACTATCAGTTCAGACGCTGCCGTATGGATGGTCCACGGCACCCCGGGTCTTTACCAAGGTAATGGCCGAAATGATGATATTCCTTCGAAGGAAGGGAATTTTAGTTATCCTTTACTTGGACGATTCCCTGATAAGGGTAAGATCCAGGGAACAGTTGGAGGTCGGTGTAGCACTATTTCAGGTAGTGTTGCGGCAGCACGATTGGATTCTCAATATTCCAAAATCGCAGCTGGTTCCGACGACTTGTCTTCTGTTCCTAGGGATGATCCTGGACACAGTCCAGAAAAAGGCTTTTCTCCCGGAGGAGAAAGCCAGGGAGTTATCCGAGCTAGTCAGGAACCTCCTAGAACCGAGCCAAGTCTCAGTGCATCAATGCACAAGGGTTCTGGGTAAAATGGTGGCTTCCTACGAAGCAATCCCATTCGGCAGATTCCACGCAAGAACTTTCCAGTGGGACCTGCTGGAAAAATGGTCCGGGTCGCATCTTCAGATGCATCAGCGGATAACCCTGTCACCAAGGACAAGGGTGTCCCTCCTGTGGTGGTTGCAGAGTGCTCATCTTCTAGAGGGCCGCAGATTCGGCATTCAGGACTGGGTCATGGTGACTACGGATGCCAGCCTGCGAGGCTGGGGAGCAGTCACACAGGGAAGGAATATCCAGGGCTTATGGTCAAGTCTGGAGACATCACTTCACATAAATATCCTGAAGCTAAGGGCCATTTACAATGCTCTAAGCTTAGCAAGACCTCTGCTTCAAGGTCAGCCGGTGTTGATCCAGTCGGACAACATCACGGCAGTCACCCACGTAAACAGACAGGGTGGCACAAGAAGCAGGAGGGCAATGGCAGAAGCTGCAAGGATTCTTCGCTGGGCGGAAAATCATGTGATAGCACTGTCAGCAGTATTCATTCCGGGAGTGGACAACTGGGAAGCAGACTTCCTCAGCACGACCTCCACCCGGGAGAGTGGGGACTTCACCCAGAAGTCTTCCACATGATTATAAACCGTTGGGAAAAACTCGACAGGTATTGCGCCAGGTCAAGGGACCCTCAGGCAATAGCTGTAGACGTTCTGGTAACACCGTGGGTGTACCAGTCAGTGTATGTGTTCCCTCCTCTGCCTCTCATACCCAAGGTACTGAGATTGATAAGATGGAGATTAGTAAGCACTATATTCGTGGCTCCGGATTGGCCAAGAAGGACTTTGTAACCGGAACTTCAAGAGATGCTCACGGAGGATCCGTGGCCTCTACCTCTAAGAAGGGACCTGCTCCAGCAAGGACCCTGTCTGTTCCAAGACTTACCGCGGCTGCGTTTGACGGCATGGCGGTTGAACGCCGGATCCTGAAAAGGCATTCCGGATGAAGTCATCCCTATCCTGATCAAAGCCAGGAAGGATGTAACCGCAAAACATTATCACCGCATTTGGCGAAAATATGTTGCGTGGTGCGAGGCCAGTAAGGCCCGACGGAGCAAATTCAACTGGGTCGTTTCCTACATTTCCTGCAAACAGGAGTGTCTATGGGCCTGAAATTGGGGTCCATTAAGGTTCAAATTTCGGCCCTGTCAATTTTCTTCCAAAAAGAACTAGCTTCAGTTCCTGAAGTTCAGACGTTTGTAAAAGGGGTACTGCATATACAGCCTCCTTTTGTGCCTTCAGTGGCACTTTGGGATCTCAATGTAGTTTTTGGGTTCCAAAAGTCACATGGGTTTGAACCACTTAAATCTGTGGAGTTAAAATATCTCACATGGAATGTGGTCATGCTATTGGCCCTGGCCTGGGCCAGGCGCGTGTCAGAATTGGCGGCTTTATCCTGTAAAAGCCCTTATCTGATTTTCCATTCGGACAGGGCGGAATTGAGGACTCGTCCTCAGTTTCTCCCTAAGGTGGTTTCAGCGTTTCACCTGAACCAACCTATTGTGGTGCCTGCGGCTACTAGGGACTTGGAGGACTCCAAGTTGCTAGACGTTGTCAGGGCCCTGAAAATATATGTTTCCAGGACGGCTGGAGTCAGGAAAACTGACTCGCTGTTTATCCTGTATGCACCCAACAAGCTGGGTGCTCCTGCTTCTAAGCAGACTATTGCTCGTTGGATTTGTAGTACAATTCAGCTTGCACTTTCGGTGGCAGGCCTGCCACAGCCAAAAATCTGTAAATGCCCACTCCACAAGGAAAGTGGGCTCATCCTGGGCGGCTGCCCGAGGGGTCTCGGCTTTACAACTTTGCCGAGCAGCTACTTGGTCAGGAGCAAATACGTTTGTAAAATTCTACAAAATTGATACCCTGGCTGAGGAGGACCTGGAGTTCTCTCATTTGGTGCTGCAGAGTCATCCGCACTCTCCCGCCCGTTTGGGAGCTTTGGTATAATCCCCATGGTCCTTACGGAGTCCCCAGCATCCACTTAGGACGTTAGAGAAAATAAGAATTTACTTACCGATAATTCTATTTCTCGTAGTCCGTAGTGGATGCTGGGCGCCCATCCCAAGTGCGGATTGTCTGCAATACTGGTACATAGTTATTGTTACCAAAAAATCGGGTTATTGCTGTAGTGAGCCATCTTTTCTAGAGGCTCCTCTGTTATCATGCTGTTAACTGGGTTCAGATCACAAGTTGTACGGTGTGATTGGTGTGGCTGGTATGAGTCTTACCCGGGATTCAAAATCCTTCCTTATTGTGTACGCTCGTCCGGGCACAGTATCCTAACTGAGGCTTGGAGGAGGGTCATAGGGGGAGGAGCCAGTGCACACCACATAGTCCTAAAGCTTTCTTTAGATGTGCCCAGTCTCCTGCGGAGCCGCTATTCCCCATGGTCCTTACGGAGTCCCCAGCATCCACTACGGACTACGAGAAATAGAATTATCGGTAAGTAAATTCTTATTTTCTTTTGCAAGGACATGTATTAGTATTGACTATACAAAATGATCAATACAGATTGATAACAAAAGGAAAAAGTACTGTAGATGGCATTGTTTATGTAAAATACATGCAACATACTTAGCATCAGATACCTTTTATCAGGCATTCTGTGAGATTACCTATGTATGCTCTCACTGAAGACAACATAGTATAAATCATTAGAGATTACATGAAGATCCGTCCTCATACATCCATCCTCAATACGCCACGCAGTGCCTGGTGTGAGTGTCCTGTGCAACTCTGCTAATGTCGGGCGTCTTTTTTTCGTCCGAAAATGTGTTAAATTCTCAACCCAATGCAATTAGGACACACGAGGAGACTGTGCTGACTAAATATATATATGACAGGTGACACCTGTACATTGTGTGTGACATCGTCTGCATACAGAGCAGATCTGCACTAGTATTGGAAAAAGCTGCATCTGCTACATTGTAGCACTTCGTGTCCAGATCAGAGACTCAGTTGCACACAGATATACACGTGTCATATATCAAATTTATCAGCACACTCTACTCGTGTGAACTAGTCCGATTGCCTTGGGATTAAGAGGCAAAAAAAAACGCCTGATGCTAGAAGATTCTAGCATGACCTGGAGTGCGAAGAGGGGCGGTTTGGCATGACTGAAGCATCAGGAAAAGTGCACGAGTCTGTTGTCATACTATCCACACTATGGGGGTCATTCCGAGTTGTTCGCTCGCAAGCTGCTTTTAGCAGCTTTGCACACGCTAAGCCGCCGCCTACTGGGAGTGAATCTTATCTTATCAAAATTGCGAACGAAAGATTAGCAGAATTGCGAATAGAAATTTCTTAGCAGTTTCTGAGTAGCTCCACACTTACTCGGCATCTGCGATCAGTTCAGTCAGTTTCGTTCCTGGTTTGACGTCACAAACACACCCAGCGTTCGCCCAGACACTCCTCCGTTTCTCCAGCCACTCCCACGTTTTTTCCCAGAAACGGTAGCGTTTTTTCACACACACCCATAAAACGGCCAGTTTCCGCCCAGAAACACCCACTTCCTGTCAATCACATTACGATCACCAGAACGAAGAAAAAACCTTGTAATGCCGTGAGTAAAATACCTAACTGCATAGCAAATTTACTTGGCGCAGTCGCACTGCGGACATTGCGCATGCGCATTAGCGACTAATCGCTCCGTTGCGACAAAAAAATAACGAGCGACCAACTCGGAATGACCCCCTATGTACGATACCAGTGACCTGATTTATCTCAGATTTCATGCATGTGTGAAGATCTAATCATGCAATGACACCGGTTTATCGGCGATAACTGGGGGTGGTACGTGTGTACACATTATACAATTCTCTGCCCGATCATGACCGTCTCAGCTGATCCGCCACATAATTGTATGCTATGTACCCATCTCTCGTGTCTCTGCTTCATGTTTTTAGCCACTAATTCTGCAACAAAGTAGTTGACCTCTTGAGCTTTACTGGAAACTGACTGTTTTAGGAAATGCCACTCTCTGCTTTTTCTCTTATCTAAAATTCTCTGAATGTGAGCGAGACTTGTAAGATGACCATGGTAACAGAGCCCTGTCACTAGAGCCCTAAAGGTCTGGAGACATCTCTAAGTGGAGGCATTGAAAGCTTGCTGGGACTATGTTATGAATTGGTGTCCGCAACGGAGATGATGTAAGAAGCCAATCAGGTGCTATGTTACTATTGTCATCACTGCACCAAACCATGGGGCAGATGTATTAACGAAGGCATAAGGAATTGATAAACCAGTGATATGTGCATGGTGATAAAGGCACCAGCCAATCAGCTCCAATATGTAAATTAACAGTTAGGATCTGATTGGCTGGTGCCTTTATCACCATGCACATATCACTGGTTTATCACTTCCTTATGCCTTCTCCAGGTTAATACATCTGCCCCCATGTCCTTAATTTCTCCCAAACCTGTGCAGTGTCCTTTAGGAAACTGAATATGCCGATGTACGGTATATGTTACAGAGAGGCAGTCATATGCTACTGTAACCGATCTTTATACGTATAATGCACTAGGAGGAGATGTATCAAGCTGTCTAAAGAGCGGAGAAGTTGCCCATAGCAAACAGTTGGCTTCTGCCTGTCCTTTTATAGAATGTTCTTGATAAAGGCTTCTTCAGAGTGCTTCTTCACTTGTCCTCTTCTCCACTTTTTAGAAGGCATGATACATCTCCCCCTAATAGTTTTTCTTTCTTACCCCTTTGCTTTTAGAATACTCCAAATGTATGTTGCTTAAAATGAAATCTTTACTAAATCTGTGTGACTTTAGTTATTTATTACTAACATTCTCGAAAGCTCTTTCTGTAGATGAAGCTCTTTGCTACAAGCACCTTGCAGTTAATGGCACGTAAAAGTGGCTGGGAATATTTGTGATTGCTGTGTTCATGATACGTTTTATTAGAAAATGCTTTAACGCCGCTCTTAGTATTTTCTCCAAAATTTAGGTCTAATTCTTAGCTGTAGCAAAAGGAAATGAGGCTGGGGCTGCTTCCATGTGATACACAGGATTTCAAGCTTCAGTGTTTGCTTTAAAGAGATCAAAATTCATGTATTTTACAGTAATTCCAGACATTTCTAGAACTGTACTTTCCTGGAGGTTTTTACTTGCTAAGATGTGAGGCTTTAGAAATAAGTGTCACTTACCCTATCTCCTATCTCCTAGCCCTAGGTCTGTTACATGGGCAGTTCAATACACTTATTGTTGCTTCCTGTACTGGGACACTGGAGCGATGCTCACTCATAGTGATCATTCATCCTCACATTGTAACATACTGTAGAAGAGATTTATCAAAGTTTGGCAATAGATAAAGTAGAGAGAGATAAATGACAGGGGCTGATTGGGTGCTGCTTTCTCCAAGCTTTGATAATTTTCCCTCTAAGTATGCATATTGTGTTTTCTTTATTCTTCCCATTCATGTTTTCTCATGCTCTGTGTTAACTTAAAATGTTTGTATATGCTACTGCATTCCCCGTGTAACTACGTAATTAACCTTTTTTTCCTAAACATTCATCAAAAATATCATCATTATTTTTTATTTTTTTTACTCTAAGTTAAGAATGTTTTACAATATGTATTTAATAATTTTAGTGAAATACAATATGCCAGGAGGTACTCGACGTGTGTCCATTGTGATTTTAACAACCATTTCTCTGACGTCCTAAGTGGATGCTGGGACTCCATAAGGACCATGGGGATTAGCGGCTCCGCAGGAGACTGGGCACAACTAAAGAAAGCTTTAGGACTACCTGGTGTGCACTGGCTCCTCCCACTAAGACCATCCTCCAGACCTCAGTTAGATTCTTGTGCCCGGCTGAACTGGATGCACACTAGGGGCTCTCCTGAGCTCCTAGAAAGAAAGTATATTTAGATTTTTTATTTTACAGTGAGAACTGCTGGCAACAGACTCACTGCAGCGAGGGACTAAGGGGAGAAGAAGCGAACCTACCTAACAGGTGGTAGTTTGGGCTTCTTAGGCTACTGGACACCATTAGCTCCAGAGGGATCGACCGCAGGACCCGACCTTGGTGTTCGTTCCCGGAGCCGCGCCGCCGGCCCCCTTACAGAGCCAGAAGCAAGAAGTGTTCCGGAAAATCGGCGGCAGAAGACTTCTGTCTTCAACAAGGTAGCGCACAGCACTGCAGCTGTGCGCCATTGCTCCTCATGAACACCTCACACTCCGGTCACTGATGGGTGCAGGGCGCTGGGGGGGGGGGCGCCCTGAGGGCAATATAAGACACCTTGGCTGGCAAATCATCACAATATATAGTCCCAGGGCTATATATGTGATAAATTACCCCTGCCAGAATCCATAAAAAAGCGGGAGAAAAGTCCGCCGAAAAAGGGGCGGGGCTATCTCCCTCAGCACACTGGCGCCATTTTTTCTTCACAGTGCAGCTGGAAGACAGCTCCCCAGGCTCTCCCCTGTAGTTTTCAGGCTCAAAGGGTTAAAAAGAGAGGGGGGCACTAAATTTAGGCGCAATATATGTATACAAGCAGCTATTGGGGGAAAAATCACTCAGTTATAGTGTTAATCCCTGCATTATATAGCGCTCTGGTGTGTGCTGGCATACTCTCTCTCTGTCTCCCCAAAGGACTTTGTGGGGTCCTGTCCTCAGTCAGAGCATTCCCTGTGTGTGTGCGGTGTGTCGGTCCGGCTGTGTCGACATGTTGGATGAGGAAGGTTACGTGGAGGCGGAGCAGAGGCCGATAAATGGGATGTCGCCCCCTGTGGGGCCGACACCAGAGTGGATGGATAGGTGGAAGGTATTAACCGACAATGTCAACTCCTTACATAAAAGGCTGAATGACGTAACAGCTGTGGGACAGCCGGCTTCTCAGCCCGCGCCTGCCCAGGCGTCTCAAAGCCATCAGGGGCTCAAAAAAAACAAAAAAACGCCTGTTACCTCAGATGGCAGACACAGATGTCGACACGGAGTCTGACTCCAGTGTCGACGAGGTTGAGATATATACACAATCCACTAGGAACATCCGTTACATGATCTCGGCAGTGAAAAATGTGTTACACATTTCTGACATGAACCCAAGTACCACATAAAAGGGGTTTTATTTTTGGGGAGAAAAAGCAGCCAGTGTTTTGTTCCCCCATCAGATGAGTGAATGAAGTGTGTAAAGAAGCGTGGGTTCCCACGATAAGAAACTGGTAATTTCTAAAAAGTTACTGATGGCGTACCCTTTCCCGCCAGAGGATAGGTCACGTTGGGAGATATCCCCTAGGGTGGATAAGGCGCTCACACGTTTGTCAAAAAAGGTGGCACTGCCGTCTTAGGATACGGCCACCTTGAAGGAGACTGCTGATAAAAAGCAGGAGGCTATCCTGAAGTCTGTATATACACACTCAGGTTCTATACTGAGACCTGCAATTGCCTCAGCATAAATAGTGCTGCTGCAGCGTGGTCTGATATCCTGTCAGATGATATTAATACCCTAGACAGGGATAATATTTTGCTAACATAGAGCATATTAAAGACGTCGTCTTATATATGAAGGATGCACAGAGGGATATTTGCCGGCTGGCATCCAGAATTAATGCAATGTCCATTCTGCCAGGAGGGTATTAGAAACCCGGCAGTGGACAGGTGATGCTGCCTGTAAAAGGCACATGGAGATTCTGCCTTATAAGGGTAAGGAATTGTTTGGGGATGGTCTCTGGGACCTCGTATCCACAGCAACAGCTGGGAAGAAAATTTTTTACCTCAGGTTTCCTCACAGCCTAAGAAAGCACCGTATTTTCAGGTACAGTTCTTTCGGCTTCAGAAAAGCAAGCGGGTCGAAGGCGCTTCCTTTCTGCACAGAGACAAGGGAAGAAGGAAAAAGCTGCACCAGCAGCCAGTTCCCAGGATCAAAAATCTTCCCCCGCTTCCTCTGAGTCCACCGCATGACGCTGGGGCTCCACACGTGGAGACAGGTGCGGTAGGGGCGCGTCTCGGGAACTTCAGGGACCAGTGGGCTTGCCCACAGGTGGATCCCTAGGGTCTGCAAATAGTATCACAGGGATACAGGCTGGAGTTCGAGGCGACTCCCCCTCGCCGTTACATCACGTCGGCCTTGCCTTCTGCCCTCGGAGAAAGGTAGTACTGGCGGCAATTCACAAGCTGTACTTCCAGCAGGTGAAATCAAGGTACCCCTCCTTCAACAAGGCCGGGGTTACTATTCCAAAATGTTGTGGTACCGAAACCAGACGGTTCGGTGAGACCCATTCTAAAACTGAAAGCCTTGAACACTTATATACGAAGGTTCAAGTTCAATATGGAATAGCTCAGGGCAATTATTTCAAGCCTGGAGAATTTCATGGTATCACTGGACATCAAGGGTGCTTACCTGCATGTCCCTATTTACCCTCTTCACCAGGAATACCTCAAAATTGTGGTACAGGATTGTCATTACCAATTCCAGACGTTGCCGTTGGTCTGTCCCCGGCACCGAGGTATTTACCAAGGTAATGGCCGAAATAATTATCCCGTACTTGGACGATCTCCTTATAAAGGCGAGGTCCAGGGAGCAGTTGTTCGTCGGAGTAGCACTATCTCGGGAAGTGCTACAACAGCACGGCTGGATTCTGAATATTCCAAAGTCGCAGCTGGTTCCTACGACGCGTCTACTGTTCCTGGGTATGGTTCTGGACACAGAACAGGATAAAAAGGGTTTCTCCCGGAGGAGAAGTCCAAGGAGTTGTTGTCTCTAGACAGAGACCTCCTAATACAAATACAGGTGTCGGTGCATCAATGCACGCGAGCCCTGGAAAAGATGGTAGCTTCTTACGAAGAAATTCCATTCGCCAGGTCCCATGCAAGGATTTTCCAGTGGGATCTGTTGGACAAGTGGTCCGGGTCGCATCTTCAGATGCATCGCGGATAACCCTGTCTCCAAGGGCCAGGGTGTCGCTGTTGTGGTGGCTACAGAGTGCTCATCTTCTAGAGGGCCGCAGATTCGGCATACAGGACTGGGTCCTGGTGACCACGGATGCCAGCCTTCGAGGCTGGGGGGCAGTCACACAGGGAAGAAACTTTCCAAGGCTATGGAAAAGTCAGGAGACTTCCCTATACATTAATATTCTGGAACTAAGGGCCATTTACAATGCCCTAAGTCAGGCTAGACCCCTGCTTCAACACCAGCCGGTGCTGATCCAGTCAGACAACATCACGGCGGTCGCTCATGTAAACCGACAGGGCGGCACAAGAAGCAGGATGGCGATGGCAGAAGCCACAAGGATTCTCCGATGGGCGGAAAATCATGTGTTAGCACTGTCAGCAGTGTTCATTCCCGGAGTGGACAACTGAGAAGCAGACTTTCTCAGAAGACACGACCTCCACCCGGGAGAGTGGGGACTTCATCCAGAAGTCTTCCAAATGATTGTACACCGTTGGGAAAGGCCACTGGTGGACCTGATGGCGTCCCGCCTCAACAAAAAGCTACAAAGATATTGCGCCAGGTCAAGGGACCCTCAGGCGATAGCTGTGGACGCTCTGGTAACACCGTGGGTGTACCAGTCGGTGTATGTGTTCCCTTCTCTGCCTCTCTTACCCAGGGTAATGAGAATAATAAGAAGGAGAGGAGTAAGAACTATACTCATTGTTCCGGGTTGGCCAAGAAGAGCTTGGTAACCAGAACTCCAAGAAATGATCTCAGAGGACCCATGGCCTCTGCCGCTCAGACAGGACCTGCTGCAGCAGGGGGCCTGTCTGTTCCAAGACGTACCGCGGCTGCGTTTGACGGCATGGCGGTTGAACGCCGGATCCTGAAGGAAAAGGGCATTCCGGAGGAAGTTATCCCTCCGCTATTTAAAGCTAGGAAAGAAGTGAACGCAAACCATTATCACTGCATATGGCGGAAATATGTTGCGTGCTGTGAGGCCAGGAAGGCCCCAAAGGAGAAATTTCAGCTAGGTCGATTTCTGCACTTCCTACAGTCAGAGGTGACTATGGGCCTAAAATTGGGTTCCATTAAGGTCCAGATTTCGGCTCTATCGATTTTCTTCCAAAATAGAACTGGCTTCACTGCCTGAAGTTCAGACTTTTGTTAAGGGAGTGCTGCATAGTCAGCCCCCGTTTGTACCTCCAGTGGCACCGTGGGATCTCAACGTGGTGTTGGATTTCCTGAAGTCGCATTGGGTTGAGCCACTTAAATCCGTGGAGCTATAATACTTCACGTGGAAAGTGGTCATTCTGTGGGCCTTGGCCAGGCGTGTATCAGAATTGGCGGTTTTGTCATACAAAAGCCCTTATCTGTATTTTATATGGATAAGGCGGAATTGAGGACTCGTTCCCAATTCCTTCCTAAGGTGGTATCAGTTTTTCATGTGAACCAACCTATTGTGGTGCCTGCGGCTACTTGGGACTTGGAGGATTCCAAGTTACTGGACGTAGTCAGGGCCCTGAAAAGTATATGTTTCCAGGACAGCTGGAGTCAGGAAAACTGACTCGCTATTTCTCCTGTATGCACCCAACAAGCTGGGTGCTCCTGCTTCTAAGCAGACGATTGCTCGCTGGATCTGTAGCACGATTCAACTTGCACATTCTGCGGCTGTACTGCCACACCCTAAATCTGTAAAAGCCCATTCCACGAGGAAAGTGGGCTCTTCTTGGGCGGCTGCCCGAGGGGTCTCGGCTTTACAACTTTGCCGAGCTGTTACTTGGTCGGGTTAAAACATTTTTGTAGGAGTCTACACGTTTGATACCCTGGCTGAGGAGGACCTAGAGTTTGCTCATTCGGTGCTGCAGAGTCATCCGCACTCTCCCGCCCGTTTGGGAGCTTTGGTATAATCCCCATGGTCCTTACGGAGTCCCAGCATCCACTTAGGACGTCAGAGAAAATAAGATTTTACTCACCGGTAAATCTATTTCTCGTAGTCCGTAGTGGATGCTGGGCGCCCATCCCAAGTGCGGATTGTCTGCAATACTTGTTTATAGTTATTGCCTAACTAAAGGGTTATTGTTGAGCCATCTGTTGAGAGGCTCAGTTATATTTCATACTGTTAACTGGGTATAGTATCACGAGTTATACGGTGTGATTGGTGTGGCTGGTATGAGTCTTACCCGGGATTCCAAATCCTTTCCTAGTAATGTCAGCTCTTCCGGGCACAGTATCCTAACTGAGGTCTGGAGGAGGGTCTTAGTGGGAGGAGCCAGTGCACACCAGGTAGTCCTAAAGCTTTCTTTAGTTGTGCCCAGTCCCCTGCGGAGCCACTAATCCCCATGGTCCTTACGGAGTCCCAGCATCCACTACGGACTACGAGAAATAGATTTACCGGTGAGTAAAATCTTATTTTTCATGTAGCTGTACCTGGTGAGGAAGTCATGGCCCTCATCTGTTCCTCCCCCCCCCCCCCCTCCACCTCCCCACTTGACCCTATCCCCTCCCACCTCCTCTGCTACCTTTCTCCTTCTGCCTGTCCCCATCTTGCTCAGTCTCTCCCTCTCGTCAGGCACTGTCCCCTCTGCCTTCAAGCATGCTCTTGTCTCCCCTCTTCTTAAAAAAACTACCCTTGATCCAAACACCCTCTCCAACTACCGACCCATCTCTCTCCTCCCTTTTGCCTCCAAACTCCTTGAGCGTATTGTCTATAACCGCCTAACTGCCTTTCTTTCCTTTCACTCACTGCTTGACCTATTCCAGTCTTATTTCCGTTCTCTCCACTCCACCGAAACTGCCCTCATAAAAGTCTGCAATGACCACCATGCAGCCAAATCTAAGAGCCACTACTTTCTGCTTATTCTTCTTGACCTCTCTGCTGCTTTTGACACTGTGGACCACCCTCTCCTTCTGCAAATCCTTCAGTCTTTTGGTCTGCGTGATACGTCCCTTTCCTGGCTCTCCTCATACCTCTCTGATCGTTCCGTCTCTATTCTCATGACGCTACCCCCCCCCCCTCCCCACACACACACACACACACACACACACACACACACACACACACACACACACACACACACACACTCCCACTAACTTTTGGTGTCCCCCAATGTTCTTTTCTTGGTCTTCTCCTTTTCTCTCTCTCTCTATGTATGTATGTATGTATGTATGTATGTATGTGTATATGTATATGTATATATATATATATATATATATATATATATATATATTAGTGCAGGGCAACGATTAAAATTTTCAACCGCAATTACGCAGGATTTCATGCGATTAATTGTATTGTTAGCCGACTAAAGTCAATAATGAATTCAAAAGTGGTGTATTGCGCACTTTTAGTACTTCTATATGAACAACAGTGCAATAACATTAAACAACACTGCGGCGGGTGTCAGAGATGGGTTGCGGCGGCCCCATCGTCTCCTACTTGCTGATTGTGATTTTGGCTGTTTGTGCTCCTGGATAGGGGCGAGTGTGGTGTTCTCTATCCTTTGAATGGGTGGTTATTCATTGAGGAGAATATTTGTCCCTGCTTGATGACATCATAATGTCTTTTGGCGCCGTTTTTCAAGTGGTGAGGGTATTTAGAGCCAGTCAGGCAGGATCAGCATTATTGCTGGATGTCTGGTTTTCTGCTCATGGTTGTTGGAAGCTGTGATTGATGTACAGTGCCTCCTGAGGAAGGCCCTTGCTTGGGCCGAAAGCGCTTGAGGAAATTCTTGTCATTATGCTGATCATGTAAAGTATATCATTAATAAATGAACAGTTGTTTATAGTAAATAAGTCTGGAGAGTGCCCCCTCTGATTTTCATCGACATATTTGGATACCGTGGTATTCGAGTGGACACCCCAGTGTTTGCTTACTATGAGGATGTGAGTGCTACCGCTTGTTGGATCTACATAAGGACGTGGTTTTTGAATATGAATCATCTCCTGGTTAGTCACCCATCGTTTATTATTCCTGGAACTGTAGTTTGATCAAAAAGGTTTTCTGGACATTTGTGGTCAGTAATCTCTGGTCCTATGCAGTTGGTATTCCCCCTTGAATACCTCTTTTATATTTAATTCAATATGTTTTTACTTTTTGTTTTTTGTGCATCGGGCTTAGTAGTGTTGGTACCGTCCCACTAGCTTGTTGTGTGTCTTAAGTGATATTAAAATTTGGCTCATGTTGTGTTGAATATTTAGCATATGTGGAGTGTACTTAGTATTCGAAGGAATGTCTCAGTCTGGATCTGCAGGTATTGATGAGGGTTTACTGTTTGCGGCGGAAAATCAGTTGGTATCACTAACAGACGATGATGCCAAGAAAGTGTATATTCATCATTTTGAGTTCACTAGTCTACCAGCAGAAAAACCAATTGATCAAGGTATTACGTTTAAAGCGTAGAGAGGTTGAACTCACACTTCACGGCCAATTCCTCTCCGAATACCACCGGTCAAAACGTATACCACGTGCATTTCGGGTGAGCAATACTCCCACCATCGGTAGAACTAATGCAGCATTTTGCAGTAAATGGTGTGGCGTTTTAAATAAATGCTCGCTCGACCTAATCCTACTGGTTATCAAGGAGGTGGGGATAGAATTGGTCAAAATCAGGGAAGAAATTGAGATCTTTGAAAAAAACTATCTACAGCCCCTTAAGTCAGATAAATCGGACTCCTGGTGTGACAAACTGCAATCCCAGCTGGATGCTTTTAAAGACCAACTGGTGACTTTCAAGAGAAAAAAATTGCAGACTGTCAACCAGGATTACACCACCCACCAAGTGTATAGGTGGCTAACAGGTGGATCAGGTGTGACCAGACGCTTTAGACAAAATAGACCCTATTATAATAGATCTCAACAAAGTAGTGACTCTTCAACCTCGCATTCAGCCTCAGACTCTGAAGCTAGGGGAGCTCGACCACCGAGCGGTTTTTTAGGGAGGGGCACGCGAGTACCCCCTATAAGAGACCCAGAAGATCTAGAAGACCCCACCCAAGGAGGGGCAGCCTCAAAAAGAAGAGCGAGGAGGAAGAAGGACTAGATAGTATATTTAATCTATCGGACCACGTTTTGACCAAAGGGGAGACCTCACTCCTGTCTTTAGGTCTATCCTTTGTACCTACTTCCAGACATGATGATTTTAACCTAGCGGTTGATCATTATAAGTTTGGGCGAAAACTGAGACTACGTGAGTTTTTTGGGGATAAAATTATGAAAGATGGTGGGGATTTGATTGATCCTAAAATACTTAAAAAACCTAGCTTGTTTGATCCCCCCTCATCTAGTCCCAGTATTCTGACTTTTTTAAGGATGACGGAAAATTACTTTAGAAACAACACATCTAAGGGATTCGCGAATTTGACGCCTGACCAACGTACAGCCTTGAGATCTTTAAGAAATAACGATAAAATTGTTATCTGGCCCGCTGATAAAGGCGGTGCCGTGGTGGTTCAGAATTTCGTTGATTATGATACTGAGGTCAGGCGCCAACTTGCAGATCCCGAGACTTACTCCAAATGTGGGCATAACCCTATGCCTCTTGTGAAAAGAAGGGTTGACACGTTGATTGATAGATCAGTTAACCTGGGGTGGTTGACTGAGCAGATGTCGACCTATTTGAAGGTTGACTTTCCAATTTGTCCTATGCTTTATACACTCCCCAAGGTCCATAAATCCATGGTCAACCCTCCGGGCAGACCCATTATCTCTGCCAGGGGGTCCCTTTTACAACCTCTAGCTATGTTTGTGGATGGTTTTTTACAAGAATTAATACCATATATACCGAGCTACCTTAGAGACACTGGTGACTTTCTGACTAAGATTATGGACCTTGGGGAGATAAAGGAGGATGTGTTGCTTGCAACACTTGATGTATCGTCGTTATACGCTATCATTCAGCATAGGTTAGGTTTGGAGGCTGTGAAGAATCTACTTACCTCAACTGGCATAACCACTTGACTGCATCTTGGAATTCTTAGAGATTATTTTGACTAATGATCACTTTATGTACCAAGGAGAGTACTATATGCAGTGCTCGGGGACAGCCATTGGTTCGAATGTGGCCCCTATATATGCGGGTATATTTATGCATGAGTACGAAACGTTGAATATCATGCCAAAGTATGGCAATAAGATTGTATACTATAAACGTTTCATAGATGATGTTTTTATGCTGTGGGACGGTACCGAACTAGAATTTAATGATATGTTAGAATACTTGAATAACCTAGACTCTACTGTACGGTTTACGGGACACTCAGACACAAAGTCTATTAACTTCTTGGACTTGACCATTTTTCGTGATGGCACTAATCTAGGACTACCCTATTCAGAAAAGAAACGGATCGCAACACGATTCTGCATGCCACGAGTAACCATCCACCATCCTTGAGATCTAGCCTGCCGATCTCGCAATTTATGCGAGTCTTGAGGAATAATACAAATTCAACCACTGCTGAGAATCAGATTGTGGAGATGAAGGCTCGCTTCTCTCAGAGGGGGTACAGTAAAGGTACTATCAACAAATGCCTGGAAAAAGCACGATCAAGAATAGGTGAGGCAAAACCGACCAAAGAACCGCGGATGATATATGTCACACAATTTGATGCAAAATCGCCTGTTGTCAGAGCATCAATAAGGAGGCACTGGCCTATACTGAATTCAGACCCAAAATTCAAAAAGACACTTGAACATCCACCCATGCTGGCTTATAGACGTGGGCGCAATTTGAAACAATTGCTGATGCACCCTGCGAGACAAACGGGTGGCTCTGAAAATAATTGGCTAAATAAAACAAGAAAAGGCTGCGTCAAATGCCTGTGTTGTGTGACATGTCGCTCGATGTTGGTCGGTGAGAAGTTTCCCCATCCACTTAGTGGAAAACCAATCACTATTCAATACCGATTACATTGTCGGATGGACCATGTCATTTATATGCTACTATGCCCTTGTGGACTTCCGTATGTGGGGATGACCACCTGTTCGTTCAGAGAGTGGATGGCAAACCATCGCAGCTCAATTCATCAAGTGCTGCAAACAGGTCGCACTGACAAACCGGTGGCCCAGCATTTCCTAAATGAAGGACATCAAGTGGCATCCTTGAAGTGCAGAATTATTGATTGGGTCCCTGTCCCCAATAGAGGGGGTGATCGTTCACTTCTCCTAAAAAAGCTAGAAGCAAGGTGGATACATAGATTGGGCTCGGTGACACCCAATGGTCTGAATGAGTCGAACCCGTTAAACGTATTCTTACGCTAAACTTGTTTTGTGAAATCTAGTTTTTTTGTTCCTTGCCCGATGCACTTTTTAATGTTGTCTGTCTGGTATTTGTATTTTTTGTATTATATATATTGTGTGTGTTCTTTGCTTTGATCTTCAGGGTGCAATGGGGATGCGCTGAACCGATTTAAGTAAATAGTGGTAGAATACTTTAGAACTTGGGTTATATATAACGTTCGGTGTCGTTTGACCATTGCATTCTGGGGATCTAGCTAATCTTGGAGGGATGAGGGTTTGTTGGGGATTGTTCAATACTGCCCTGTCTGGCTCTACTACCCTCGTTCGGGCATTTTATATGCATATGGCCACTTGCATTTGTTTTGCACACTTGCCCAATATGGGTGTGATACATAGGGCTGATAAACCGGAATGACAGTCCGCCTACTTATGATGTCCTTTGGTTGTGCTTAAATTATAACCTCTTTCGATGGGAACTAGTGTCTGACTTCCTGTTTGCGTTCCGGGTGGGCACTTCCGGCCGTGTGACGTTTGCGTTCCACGGGCCGGAAGTGCTCTGCTCCGGGACGCGGCGGGTGTCAGAGATGGGTTGCGGCGGCCCCATCGTCTCCTACTTGCTGATTGTGATTTGGGCTGTTTGTGCTCCTGGATAGGGGCGAGTGTGGTGTTCTCTATCCTTTGAATGGGTGGTTATTCATTGAGGAGAACATTTGTCCCTGCTTGATGACATCATAATGTCTTTTGGCGCCGTTTTTCAAGTGGTGAGGGTATTTAGAGCCAGTCAGGCAGGATCAGCATTATTGCTGGATGTCTGGTTTTCTGCTCATGGTTGTTGGAAGCTGTGATTGATGTACAGTGCCTCCTGAGGAAGGCCCTTGCTTGGGCCGAAAGCGCTTGAGGAAATTCTTGTCATTATGCTGATCATGTAAAGTATATCATTAATAAATGAACAGTTGTTTATAGTAAAAAAGTCTGGAGAGTGCCCCCTCTGATTTTCATCTACATATTTGGATACCGTGGTATTCGAGTGGACACCCCAGTGTTTGCTTACTATGAGGATGTGAGTGCTACCGCTTGTTGGATCTATATATATATATATATATATATATATATATATATATATATATATATATATATATATATATATAGCATGATTGTGGCAGCACTCCTCACACACATTGATTACTTGCCTGGTGCCCTCCTAGGAACCTCAATAGCTGTAAGGTCCAATATAGCAAACGGACGGGCGGCACTCAGAAATGATGACAGGCAACGAGCAGGGTATAGCAACGTTTCGAAGTGTATTACTTCTTCATCAGGACAATAAATGTAATACAAAACATACCTTAAATAGGCTCACCACAGCGTGTCAAACAACTCCGGCGCGGGACGCGAATGCCGACGCCCACAGATGACGTCATCACCGCTCGCCGCGTAACCGGGGTAACTATAAACAAACAACTTCTCAGTTTACAGTGTGATCGGTGAGAACACCGATCCGTGGACATAATAAACAAAGCACCAAAATACATGTAGAATTAAAAACAGACTGAAACAAATGGAAACATAGCAGCTGCAACCAGGCAATTCCTAATGATTTAAATGGAAAACATCATATGCAAGAACAGCGCAGCGTGGACGATCAGGCATAAATAGCACACTGATGTTAGTTTAATAAGATATCTATAGAAAGCTGTTATAAAAAACAATGTAAACCCAAGGATTCATTGAGGCCGCGAGGCACAAGGGTTTGTAGTTCATGAATCCACCTAGACTCTTTTTGTAATAATCTGCGGGATCTGTCACCTCCACGAATTCTAAAAGGTTCATGATCGATGATCATGTATTTTAAACAGGCAACATTATGTTTCGCCTGGTAGAAGTGACGAGCAACTGGTTGGTCACTATGACCAGTTGCAACCGCGCTTTTGTAGTCCTCTCATTTTCATACAAGTCCTGATGAAGAAGTAATACACTTCGAAACGTTGCTATACCCTGCTCGTTGCCTGTCATCATTTCTGAGTGCCGCCCGTCCGTTTGCTATATATATATATATATATATATATATATATATATATATATATATTAGTGCTGGGCAACGATTAAAATTTTCAACCGCAATTAATCGCAGGATTTCATGCGATTAATAGCGATTAATCGTATTGTTAGCCGACTAAAGTCAATAATGAATTCAAAAGTGGTGTATTGCGCACTTTTAGTACTTCTATATGAACAACAGTGCAATAACATTAAACAACACTGCAAAAACATTTGGTTTGCAGTTTTCCCTTAACACAGTAGCATTTAAAAAAACGTTGAAAATTAAAATTAAAAATAAAATATGTTTTCTGAGAATCTAAATCTGTTTTCTTTCCCAGATTTTTGTTCCCACCAGATTGGACAGATATATTTTAGGTGTGTAACCTATTTACTCCTCTGCACCAAGCCAGTTGCTAAGACACACGAGGTTATTTACATTTTCAGATGATAAAGAAACTCTCTTCTTCTGTACAATATGACCAGCATGAGAAAACAACCTTTCACAGGGTACTGATGTTGCAGGTGTGGCCAAGTACTTCTGTGCAATGGAGGCCAGCCTGCTGTGTGAGCCTGCATGTTTGGACCACCACTCTAATGGACAGGACTCTGTACTGATGGTGGGCTCCGCTCTGAATCGACGCACACTGTTCTCAACTGAATCTTCCTCCTGTTCAGAATCAGACTCTGATGAAGCAGCCAATAGGGCTAACTTTTTATTTGGTGGCTCTGATGTTGTTGCTTCCACAGGTTTCTCTGCAACAAACCTCTGTTCCTTTAGTAAGTTGGTGACTAAGGCCCACACCTCACCCCTCTCAGCTCTGGGTATACACTTGAGGTCCTTGAATCTAGGGTCCAATGCGGTAGCAATCTTCAGATATGCAATGTTGGCATTTTCTTTGCGTGTCTCCAGGTCTGTTCTGAATGTAGTCTTAAATTTGACCACGTAGGCAGGGACATCATCTGAACTCTCCATGACCCGAGAGAGATGGCAAAAAGCAGGCAGAACCACAGAGCATAAAACATACTTTATTCCTCCCAGAAGTTCAGTCACATACCTGCAACAGCAAAAAAAAAAAAAAAATCAAACCCATTTCTTTGGGTACGGGAGAATGCTGGTGGTCAGAAGACCGACAGCGGCATCCTGGAATCCAGATACCCAAAAGTCCCCGGTAAGTATACTAACCCTCCCTACCCTTAACCCTCCCTGCATAGTGCCTAACCCTAAAAGTCCGCTGGTGCTGCCTAACCCTAACTCTCCCTCCATGCAGCCAATCCCTAACCCTCCCTCCATGCAGCCAATCCCTAACCCTCCCTGCTCCCTACTAACCCTAACCCTCCCTGCTCCCTACTAACCCTAACCCTCCCTGCTCCCTACTAACCCTAACCCTCCCTGCTTCCTACCCTCCACCAGTAAGTGCCTAAACCTACCTAACTACATCCCGTTCATGCTATATTTTTTACAGACAGGACAGTGGAAAAATGAAATATATGAAGTATGTAAAATATACCTGCAGGGCTCCAGTAGCGTTTCCAACCTCTGCAGTTTGTCCATTTCAGCTGTAGTTGGCATGGCAATCTTGGTGTTGTGTGTGGTGAGGACATCCCTCAGTGGCTGTTCATTTCTACAGACACTTTATATCGTGCCCAGAGTCGAATTCCATCTGGTTGGAATATCTTGTATAAGCGACTCCTTATTTTGTCTATGTTGAATTTGTTGTTTTTGTAATTCTGCAGCACTTGCTGGACTGTGTTTAAAGTGGCCTACAACTTTTCTGCATTTGGCCAGGACATTGTCAAACGCACTGTTCTGCAGAGATACTGTGACAGAACGCTGGAGACTGTGCGCAGTGCAGGGGACATGTTCAAAAGGCAGGTGTCTTGCAGCAGCAATCATATTTCTTGCACTATCTGTGCTAAGTGTGCCGACTTTATCTGAAATGTTCCACTCTTGTGCAACATGAATAAAATGTTCAGCGCACGTTTCAGCAAAATGTCTCACTTCTGTTTTCATTACAGTCAGAGCATGTGAATGTAGCTCCCAGTGTTCATCAATATAATGCACTGTAACTCCAAGGTAATTATGGTTACCCAGTGATGTCCAGTAATCTCCAGTGAGAGCAACATGTGGTGCACATTGTAACGCCATCGCTTTTGTAGTCCTCTCATTTTCATACAAGTCATGTATTCTTCTTGTGATGGTGCGTCTTGAGGGAGGCTCATACGTGCTGTCATTCGTTGCGATCCTAAGAACATTCCTCAGACCGACATCTTCGACAATACTAATTGGCCTGCAGTTTGTAGCTATCCACTTCGCTATGTTATTTGTTAGCTTTTCTTGCTTTTGTTTATCTATACTTCTCCCATACGCTGTATCCAATGTAGTCTGCCGAAGCTTCCCTCCACTGTGTGTTTGAGTGGGTGAGTAGCTGGCATCAACGGTGTGTATTGCATTTAAGTGATACTTCAGACTCGAAGTACTCCGGTGATAAGAAAATTCAGCTTTGCAGTGTTTACAAATAACTTTGGTTTTATCAACTGTGCCATCTGGTAGAGATTTAAAATGAAAATGTCCATGTAAGATTTCAGTTCCTTTCTCCATTTTCTGTGAAAACCTTTTTAAATAAATAAAATAAAATTTATAAAAAATAAAAAAAAACTGTATTTTTTTTTTTTAGCAGATTAGGCACCCCAGCAATAAAAGGGAGTATAATAGCTCAGCAGGGAGACCTTAATGAACGAAGGAGGCCCAAACTTCCAATCCCATCCACTAACTCTCCTGTTAATATAAGCAATATCAGCCCCAATGTACATATACCCGTCACATCCAGTCCCACAGCGGTGTTGATAGAACCAGTGAATAGCCGCCGGTGAGAAGTGCTTCCTGCGCTGTATCTGATACTTGCGCGCCGGCCAGCGCGCACGCTGCGGGACCATTCTCATCCAGTCCCACAGCGGCGCCCGCCGGAGAAGAGAAGGGCTGCCCTGCACGCTGCAACCCACGCGACCGAGGTTTCTCCTCAGCCGCGCGTAACTAAGTTACCCAGTTCCGGCCAGCACGCGCTACGGGATCCCACTCACCCAGTCCCACCGCGGCGCAGCTCCCGCTTGTGTTCTAACTTAGAACACAAGCGGGAGCTGCGCCGCGGTGGGACTGGGTGAGTGGGATCCCGTAGCACGCGCTGGCCGGAGCTGGGTAACTTAGTTAGAACTTCTAAGTCAATCGCTACCTATCTAACTAAAAACTAAATGCTAAAGAGCAGCTATAAGGGAATCCTATGCCTTTGCTAGGCCCTGTAAAAAAACCAGTACTCACAGAGATATTGTGAAGATGTGTCAGTCTCAAGAGGTTATGGCGGCTGGCGACTTCCTCTTCTCCGGCGGCATCCGGTGGCTTCCTCTTCTCCGGCGGCATCCAGCGGCTTCTCCATCAAGGGGGTCAGATGAATTACTGCTTCCGGCGGCTTCTTCCGCTACTGCTTCCGGCGCAGCAGCGTTAACGGCGTTAACAATATTATCGCCGTTATTGCCTTATGGCGTTAACGCGTTAATAACGCGTTATCTTGCCCAGCAATAATATATATATATATATATATATATATATCTAAATATATATATCCTCTTTAGATAAACTTATTGGTTCTTTTGACTTCCAATATCACCTCTATGCTGATGATACTCAAGCCTACCTTTACTCCCCTGATCTTTCCCCTGCTTTCCTCACTCGGACCTCCAACTATCTCTCTGCTATCTCTTCCTGGATATCCCAGCGCTTTCTTAAACTCAACATGTCCGAGACTGAGGTGATCATCTTCCCACCCTCCCGCACAACCTTACCTCCCACAATCTCATTATCTATTGATGGCACGACTATCTCCTGTAGCCCCCAAGTACGCTTTCTTGGCGTAATCCTTGACTCCTCCCTCTCCTTCAAACCACACATCTAGCACCTCTCACAAACCTGGATAGCAGGAGAAAAGAAACAAAAGACTCTTTTTGGGAAGCACTTATTTTGAAAGATTAAATATGTTACTTTACAATACACAGATAAGATTTATAAATTTTATTTAGTACTATCTAAAAATAGCGGAGTTTTCTCTGAAGGTGAATAGTTAAAATGCGAAAATATATGGACTATACATCTTATACATTTATTAGTTAAATACTAAATAGTAAGAGGTGAACTAGCTTTAGCTATAGTTATAGAAAATGTATGCAATATTTGTATGAACCCTCATTCTGCCTGCATATATCCCATTGGGAAGAAATAATCGCAGGGAATTAAATCATTGGTTCATTCTGGTTTCCCATGCACTTTCCCAGTCCTCTCTACAATCCAAAAAAAGAAGAATGCCCCAAAGGGTTGATATATGCCTTGATGGACAAAATTGTCTTGCAGCACCAGGATGTTCCCAGGTAGTCCCCTATCCTGGTACTAGTCCGGCCATCCACTGCTTGGCTTCCAAGTTCGGAAGGGTTTGGGCTTAACCAATGGAGTATGGCCGCAATGTAGTCCTTATGGCACTACAACATCTGTTGGGCTCCCATTAGTAGGATACTGATGGATTGCTGTTGCATATGTATGAGGACTCAACAAATATGTATTTAGAGCTGACCGTCTAAATTCCTTCTGTATGATTGTTTGAAAATAAGGCAAGTAGTACAATTGACAGATATGTATGACCTCCTAGCTGTTACTGTATCTCACTTCTGCTTTTCATCCATCATACCATTTGGCATAGGGTGGAGAATAAGAGAGTGAGTCACTAGCGTGAGGTCAGAAGGAAGAAGAAAAGAGCAGTCTGAAGTGCTGTGCCTACTAGAAAGACTCTGTTGCTATTGCCTTGCAGAGCCTGTACTTTAGTGAGTCCACAGCAGACGACACACTCTTGAAACAGTATTCAGAGTAGTCAATTAAACATTACAATGAACCTGTGATATAAATTAACGACACATGCCTCCCTTGTAGGAGATATAGCACAGTTTATGGCACATGATCTGTACCTATGCATAAATGGTAGATATACAGTATATACCAGATAGAAATAGCATGTCTTAATTATGATGTCCTATTACCAAAACAATTGTTTCAGCTTTTACTGCCCCTGCAGTTAATATGTATCAGATGTGATCTGCAATATGCAGGATATCTGTAATTAGCACTGCTTATTAAATTATTCACATGGGACTTCAAATAGTCTAATTATAAAGACTAGCAAATCCTGGGTCTATCAAAAAACCTGCACATTAGATACAGCAGCAAACCTGTGTGGACCTTATGGCTTGTGTCCTCTGAAAAAGGGAATACGGCACGCTTATGTCACACAGTCAAGAAATATATATATGTATACTTGACCTTGGTATATATTACATCAAGAACCATATATTGACTGTTAGATAGTCGCTGCACAGTCCTATGCCAGACGCCGTTAATTTAAATTTAACTGCTACTGCAGTATAAGGATAGGCGTCAAATAAAAGGAAATCTATAATGTACAGAAAATCTATCTTAAGGAATCTTAGTGTGATTCCATGTCAAAAATGTAATAGATGCTGCCTAATCTCCATGCGGCTACAAAAAATGCACATGTGTAAAGAAATATAGCTTCTCAGGTTTTATGTGATACAAGTAACCAGAAATCTGACACAAGTAGATATGTCTGTTACACTGTTTCAAATGTTGCCTCTATCTGTTCAAATACCTGTCTCATACAGTAAAGAAATAAAGAGCTGTCCAAACCAGTATCACACCCAGACATATATTAACCAGTTCGTGTTTAAACATCACAGTATACAGCACATAACTGGTTTTTTTTTTTTAAACAGTCTGTTAATTAATTGAATGAACGTACTAATCCTATTCAGTCTGTGATAACCCAGCTGCACAAATCAACCACAAGTGCTTGATATAGCCGCACATCTGTGCATTGGCTCAAATCAGCGCATCTTAATATCACACCATTAAAGATTAATATGCATGCAACACATATCACGTAAATTGTCCCTTAGATTTATTGCATATAGATATGCTTAAATAAATTTGTGACATGCGCCTTGAATCACACTCTTCCCGATCGCGGGCTTTATGGCGTGTGCTATATACTTTACAGGTGTGGTGTATGTGTAGTGCTGGTACGATACCCCACTGTTCGGTTGTCACTGTGTTCTGGTCCGTCTGAAGTGGTGCTTTACTCTGTACGCTCCCATCCTCACCGCTCAGACGAGCGGACTATAGCAAAAAGCCGGTTCTCCCGATCACGTGTGCGCACCACGTGATCGGCGCACAAACCTGTCATTTTCATCTCAAAAATATTTCCAGGATTAGACCCTTTCTCACCCATGATGCCACCAAGACCATAATCCACTCACTGATCATTTCCAGACTGGAGTACTGCAATCTCCTTGACAATTACCTGTCTCCACTCCAATCTATCCTCAGTGCTGCTGCCCGGCTCATCTTCCTCACCAAACGCACTGCGCCCACCTCCCCTCTCCTACAAGCCATTCACTGGCTTTCCCTTCCCTTTCAGAATCCAATTCAAACTTCTCGCACTCACTTACAAAGCACTCACCCACTCCTCTCCCATTTACATCTCTAACCTAGTCTCCCTTTACTCTCCCACCCGTCCTCTTCGCTCTGCTAATGCACGGCTACTCTTCTGTCTTCTGATTACTTACGCCCACTCCTACATCCAAGATTTTTCATGTGCTGCTCCCTTTATCTAGAATTCTCTACCTCTCCCCCCTCAGACTCTCCACCACTCTACAGAACTTCAAATGGGCTCTAAAGACACACTTCTTCACCAAATCTATCCATATCTCATTCTAACCCTCTGTTCCATGCTCACAGTCTACCCCATCTGTGTCACCCCTGTCTGTCTGCCCCCTCCCCTTTAGAACGTAAACTCTCATGAGTAGGGCCCTCTTCCCTCATGTGCTTATCCTTTTCTTACTTTAATAATCCTTAACTGCCCCAAATCCTTCAGTTTTCAGCCACCCTGATACTTTTCTCAGTGTCATCTGCTGATGTAGTTATGCTTGGTTACCCTGTACTTGTCCTATTGTCTTCAACTGTAAGTCACTGTTTTCCTGTTTTCATCATTGCTTATGTACTCTCTAATTGGGCGCTGCAGAACCCTTGTGGCGCCATATAACTAAAGGATGATGATGATAATAATAATAATAATAATAAATTTTTCCCGTGGCCATAGGTCCCCAAAGACATTATCCCCTAGAGGTTATAGATCCCCACTGGCATAACCACTAACTCGCTTGTCTCCATAGTCCCCCTCTGCCACCCCCAGAGCCAGTACACATTTATGGAGTATTGCTTCCCATCTCAGTGCTAATAGATACCACCTCCAAAAGTGGCATTCTCCATTCCATTCAATCAGAGTGCAGTTGATCTTGTCCCCCTGCTGCAGCTAATTTCGGCACATGCAGAGATCTGCCTAACAGTGCTCAGATAAACTATTGTTACCAGCAAATGCGCTCCAGAGTGCCGTTCACATGGCATTCTAGAGAGCAAAATTGACAGCAGCGCTGGCGGTCAGGGCCACTGCAGGGGGTCAGAGTGGCAGGAGCAAATCCTTTTCTTTTCTTAGAGGATGCTGGGGACTCCAAAAGGACCATGGGGTATAGACGGGATCCGCAGGAGCTTGGGCACACTAAAAAGACTTTGACTGGGTGTGAACTGGCTCCTCCCTCTATTCCCCTCCCCCAGACTTCAGTTAGACTTTGTGCCCAGGAGTGACTGGACACACACTAGGGGAGCTCTACTGAGTTTCTCTAGAAAGACTTTTGTTAGGTTTTTTATTTTCAGGGAGACCTGCTGGCTACAGGCTCCCTGCATCGTGGGACTGAGGGGAGAGAAGTCAGACCTACTTCTTCTTAGTTAAATGCTCTGCTTCTTAGGCTACTGGACACCATTAGCTCCAGAAGGTTCGATCACTTGGTTCGCCTAGCTGCTTGTTCCCGGAGCCGCGCCGTCACCCCCCTCACAGAAGCCAGAAGAAAGAAGCCGGGTGTGTATTAGAAGAACCGAAGACATCAGACGGCAGAAGACTTCAGTAACGGAGGTACAGCTCCCACACACCAACGGCACTCACAGGGTGCAGGGCGCTGGGGGGAAGCGCCCTGGGCAGCAGTTACTGGGGTCAGAGGACTGGCAGAAACGATTATACGGTGCCCGGGCACCGTATAGAATACCGCCGCCAGTATAATAAATTTTAAATTGAGCGGGCTACAGTGGGAAGGGGCGGGGCTTAGTCGCACATTGCTCACCAGCGCCATTTTCTCTCTCTCCACAGCGCTGCAGAGACGCTGGCCCGGACCTCCAAGCTCCCTCAAGTAACAAGGGGGCAAAAACAGAGGGGGGGGGGCACATAAAATTTGGTGCTTTTATCTTATTGTAGACAGCACTGGACACATATATTATATCTTTTATTATATGGGCGCTGGGGTGTGAGCTGGCATACTCCCTCTGTGTTTCTCTCTACAGGCTTCCCTGTGGGTCTGTCCCCCTGTTTTTGGCCAGTGTGAGTGTGGGTGTGTCGGCACTACGTGCCTGTGTTCCTCCCTGGAGGAAGTTACTGGGGGCGCAGAGAGGGATTTGAGTATGAGCCTGTCTGCACAGCTGACTGCTGATTGGGTGACTATGCTGAGTACGCTGAATGCAAATGTGGCTTTATTGTCTAAGAGATTGGATAAATCTGATTTGCAGACACAAACATGGAGGAAATCCATGGAGGAGGCTTTATCTCAGGTACAGACCACCTCAGGGTCACAAAAGCGTTCTTTTACCCAGATGGCAGATACAGGTACTGACACGGACTTTGATTCCGATGTCGATTTCAATGAGGCTTCTTTACATCCAAGGGTTGTTAGGAGTATTCAGTACATGATTGTAGCCATCAAGGATGTTTTACACATATCTGAGGAACCTGCCGTTCCTGACACAAAGGTTTGTTTATTTAAAGGGAAAAGGCCTGAGGTAAAATTTCCCCCCCTCTCATGAAATGAATGCGCTTTGTGAAAAGGCTTGGGAGTCGCCTGACAAAAGGTGGCAGATTCCCAAGAGAATTTTGATGGCATATTCTTTCCCCTCTGACGACATGGAGAAATGGGAGTCTGCTCCCCATGTGGACAAGGCTCTTTCCCGATTGTCCAAGAAGGTGGCGCTTCCGTCTCCTGACACGGCTGCTCTCAAAGACCCAGCGGATCGCAAGCTGGAGACGACATTGAAGTCCATTTTCGTTAATACTGGTGCATTACTCAGGCATCGGTATGGGTGAATAGTGCTATTGCTAAGTGGGCTGATAATTTGGCTTCTGATATGGATACCCTTGATAAGGATAACATTATTTTGACTCTTGGTTATATCAAGGACGCTGCAGATTACCTAAAGGATGCGTCGAGGGATGTTGGCCTCTTGGGATCAAGAGCCAATGCCATGGCGGTCTCGGCCAGGAGGGCGCTGTGGATTCATCAATGAAATGCTGATGCCGACTCCAAGAAGAATATGGAAGCTCTCCCTTTTAAAGGTAGTGTCTTGTTTGGTAACGGCCTTGCTGACCTGGTGTCTACCGCTACTGCGGGTAAGTCATCTTTTCTTCCTTATGCTCATACACAACAGAAAAAGGCACCCCATCAGCAGATGCAGTCCTTTCGGCCTAATAAATACAAGAGAGGAAAGGGCTCGTCCTTCCTCGCCTCAAAGGGTAGAGGAAGGGGAAAGAAGTCGCCTGCAGTGTCAGGCAACCAGGACCAAAAGTCCTCCCCCGCCTCTACCAAGTCCACCGCATGAAGCTGGGGCTCCCCTGCGGAAGTCCATACCGGAGGGGGGCCGTCTCCGATTCTTCAGTCAGGTCTGGTTTCAATCGGCCCTGGATCCTTGGGTCTTAGACATAGTGTCCCAAGGGTACAAGCTGGAGTTTCAAGAGATGCCCCCCCTGCGGCTTTTTCGTGAGAAGTGGTAAAGGCTGCGATACAAAAGTTGTATCAACAGAGGGTCGTTGTGCCGGTTCCCCCGTCCCAACGGGGGGAAGGGTTCTATTCGAGCCACTTTGTCGTGCCGAAGCCAGACGGCTCGGTCAGACCGATTCTGAACCTGAAATCCCTCAATCCATACTTGAAAATTTTCAAGTTCAAGATGGAGTCTCTTCGAGCTGTGATCTCCAGCCTCGAAGGGGGGGATTTTATGGCGTCAGTCGACATAAAGGATGCTTACTTGCACGTCCCGATATACCCTCCTCATCAAGCCTTCTTGAGGTCTGCGGTACAGGATTGTCATTACTAATTTCAAGCGTTGCCGTTTGGGCTTTCCACGGCCCCGAGGGTTTTCATCAAGGTAATGGCGGAAATGATGGTCCTCCTTCGCAAGCAAGGGGTCACAATTATCCCGTACTTGGACGATCTCCTGATAAAGGCGAGGTCCAAGGAACAGTTTTTAAGAAATGTGGATCTCTCCATGTCGGTTCTGCGACATCACAGTTGTATTCTAAAGTTGCCAAAGTCTCAGTTGATCCCGGCCACTCGGCTGCCCTTTTTGGGCATGATCCTAGACACGGAGATACAGAGAGTGTTTCTTCCGGAGGACAAAGCTCTGGAAAACCAGACCATGGTCAGGGAGCTTCTGAGGCCGACAAGTGTGTCGATTCATCAATGCACTCGGGTACTAGGGAAGATAGTTGCGGCTTACGAAGCCATTCCGTTTGGCAGGTTTCATGCCCGGGTGTTTCAGTGGGATCTGCTGAACAAATGGTCCGGGTCTCACCTGCACATGCACCGGAAAATTAGTCTATCTTCCAGGGCCAGGATTTCTCTCCTGTGGTGGCTGTAAGGCTCTCACCTTCTAGAGGGACGCCGATTCGGAATCCAGGACTGGGTCCTGCTGACAACAGATGCAAGTCTCTGAGGCTGGGGCGTAGTCACGCAAGGAAGAAATTTCCAGGGAAAATGGTCAAGCCAGGAATCTGGTCTCCACATAAATGTTCTCGAGTTAAGAGCCATTTGCAACAGCCTGCTGCATGCAAAGAACCTTCTTCAGGGTCTCCCTGTCCTGACCCAGTCGGACAACATAACATCAGTGGCGTACGTAAACCGCCAAGGCGGAACAAGGAGCAGGGCGGCAATGGCGGAGGCGACAAGAATCCTTCGCTGGGCGGAACAGCACGTGAGCGCTCTGTCAGCAGTCTTCCTCCCTGGCGTGGACAACTGGGAAGCAGACTTCCTCAGCAGACACGATCTCCATCTGGGAGAGTGGGCTCTTCATCGAGGTATTTGCAGAAGTGACAAGGCGTTGGGGAATTCCTCTGATAGACATGATGGCGTCTCGCCTCAACAAGAAGCTTTCGAGGTATTGTTCCAGGTCAAGGGACCCCCAAGCCAGTGCAGTGGACGCCCTGGTGACTCCGTGGGTGTTTCAGTCGGTGTATGTGTTCCCTCCACTTCCTCTCATTCCAAAGGTGCTGAGGATCGTAAGACGAACAAGGGTTCAGGCAATACTCGTTGTTCCAGATTGGCCACGGAGGGCCTGGTATCCGGATCTTCAGGAATTACTAGTGGAAGATCCCTGGCCGCTTCCTCTTAGAGAGGACCTGTTGCTGCAGGGGCCCTGCGTGTTACCGGACTTACCACGGCTGCGTTTGACGGCGTGGAAGTTGAGCGCCAAATCTTTGCTCGGAAAGGTATTCCCAGGGAAGTCATCCCCACTCTCCTTAAAGCTAGGATGGAGGTCACGGCAAAACATTATCACCGTATTTGGAGAAAATATGTGTCGTGGTGTGAACCAAAGCATCTCCTGCGGAGGAGTTTCACTTGGGTCGTTTCCTCCATTTTTTGCAGGCAGGCGTGGATGCAGGCCTGAAATTGGGTTCCATCAAAGTGCAGATTTTGGCTTTATCTATTTTCTTTCAAAAATAATTGTCCGTCCTTCCTGAGGTTCAGACTTTCGTGAAGGGAGTGCTGCATATCCATCCTCCATTTGTGCCACCCATGGCGCCGTGGGATCTTGAAGTGGTGTTGCAGTTTCTCATGTCTCACTGGTTTGAACCTTTGCGTAAGGTTGAGTTAAAGTTTCTCACTTGGAAAGTAGTCATGCTTTTGGCTCTGGCGTCTGCCAGACGAGTGTCCGAGTTGGCGGCTTTGTCTCACAAGATCCCATATTTGATCTTTCATTCGGATAGAGCGGAATTGAGGACTCGTCAACAATTCACATAAACCAACCTATTGTGGTACCTGTGGCTACGGAGGCTGTGGCGGTCCCAAAGGCTCTTGACGTTGTAAGAGCTTTGAAAATTTATGTCGCCAGAACGGCTTTTACTAGGAAGACAGAGGCTCTATTTGTCCTGTATGCTTCCAACAAGATTGGAAATCCTGCTTCTAAGCAAACTATTGAACGCTGGATTTGTAATACGATTCAGCAAGCTCATTCTTCAGCTGGGCTACCGTTGCCGAAGTCAGTAAAGGCCCATTCTACCAGGATGGTGGGCTCATCTTGGGCGGCTGCCCGAGGGGTCTCGGCACTTCAACTTTGCTGAGCAGCTACGTGGTCGGGTTCAAACACTTTTGCTAAGTCCTACAAGTTTGATACCCTGGCTGATGAGGACCTCATGTTTGCTCAATCTGTGCTGCAGAGTCGTCCGCACTCTCCCGCCCGGTCTGGAGCTTTGGTATAGACCTCATGATCCTTTTGGAGTCCCCAGCATCCTCTATGACATAAGAGAAAATAGGATTTTAATACCTACCTGTATATCCTTTTCTCCTAGTCCGTAGAGGATGCTGGGCGCCCATCCCAGTGCGTACTGTTCCTTGCAGTTGTATTGATACTGGTTATTTTTGGTTACACGTGGGTTGAGTATCAGTTATGTTTAGCTTGTTGCTGCTGTTAGTTCATACTGTTATCTGGTTTCCTGTTACTCCGGTTGTACGGTATGTTTGTGGTGTGGGCTGGTACGTTTCTCGCCCTTAGTTTAACAAAAATCCTTTCCTCGAAATGTCAGTCTCTCCTGGGCACAGTTCCTATAACTGAGGTCTGGGGGAGGGGCATAGAGGGAGGAGCCAGTTCACAACCAGTCAAAATCTTTTTAGTGTGCCCAGGCTCCTGCGGATCCCGTCTATACCCCATGGTCCTTTTGGAGTCCCCAGCATCCTCTACGGACTAGGAGAAAAGGATTTACCGGTAGGTATTAAAATCCTATTTTCTGCACATGTGCTGAACAGATTACCTCTACAACCTCGGTTGATGGAGCAGGATGGCATTGGCGCATGGGATTTGAGCATGTCAGGGAAAGACCACCAGGCTGTAGTTGCACCCCATGCAACCGCTTGAGTTAAGTGGTTAATGGCTCTAATCAGTGTGTAGTAGTGGTCTCTGAGCTTACCTTGCAGCCATCTGTTATGGAGGTATTACACAAACACCTACTTCTCATTCCAAACCTTTTACATGTTATGACACACACACTGATTTTCCTACCATGTGGTTGTCTTGTGACACACTTATGTTGTACTGTAATGTATTGTTGGTTAAATATAAAAATCTATGATAAATCGTTATAAATTGGAACAGATTTAATAATTTCAGTTTTGGTTAAAGTATAGTTTTCAAATATGTCCTAGCACTGAAATCGGGATTAATTGTGCTTTCTGACACAGAAACCATGCGACAGTTTAGCGCTGGTGTGAGCGCTACACTACTAATACAAATGTGTCCTGCTGTGTCTGACCACCAATCCTGTCAGTTGTATCCATAAGACAGCCATTATGTAAATGATTAAAAGCTATTTTTATATACAGCAGTTAACAGAAAATGGACATGTAGAGGGTTAAGTACATCTGACAATGTAATTTGATGTGTTTGTTTGCTTTTCTTCTAAATCTACCTTATATTTACCAGGTAGATGGTCCCTGTGTTCTACAAATTCAGAAAATCCGTAATGTGTCTGCTCCAAAAGATAATGAAGAATCTCAGGCAGCTCCCAGAATGCTTCGTTTACAGATGACTGACGGACATACAGCTTGCACAGCCATAGAGTTTAGTTACTTGTCGAAAGTCAGGTAAGCCATGTTCTTGCGTAGGCATAAAAGGTACTATACTGATACTTTGAGATAAGTGAATCATATGGTCTGAATAAAATAAGCTTCAATCATGGGATTTACTGAACTAACCAATGTCACAACTGATGGCTGGAGCTGGCGGAAGGAAGCCTCAGTTGCAGGGGCTGAGGTATAGTTAAACCTGGGTGGTAGTATGGGACTCTTAGACATGCAGTATCGCAGCCCGAAGGCGTGACCACGACAACAGGAGTAAGGTTAAAAGTTTTATTCAAGCACTGTTCAGGTGGTACATCAACAGCAACATCAGATATGGTAAAAGTATATGCAATACACCGTTCCTGTAAATACAACAGAGATGTAGATGGTACTGGGTGTGGTAATAATAGGTATCCGTCTAGGTAGACTTAGGAGATGGAATGTCCTTAACCGACACCCAGGTGCTGAGTGGTGCAATGAGTACAGGAACTGACCAGCAGGTGGTTCTCTGGAAGCTGGTTTGTATTGTCTGAGAGGTGAGTTAGTTGCTGGGTAGGCCGGACGGAACCGGACTGAATGATGAGATGAATGGAGTGCTTGATGATCCAATATAGCTGGAGAATAGCTAGATGCACTGGTGATGCTAGAGATCGTTGGAATTGAGAAGACGGTGACAGAGCACCGATGATTGCTGGTATTCGATGGCGGAGCACCGATGATTGCTGGTATTCGATGGCGGAGCACCGATGAGGTCTGAAGACAGAACACCGCTGGAAGCTAGCTGCTGGAAGCCGGTGTTTGGGCACTGCCAATTGCAGAGGGCAATGTAAGGACACTGCGGAGTCAGGCTGCACCGCTTGATGTTAAACTGGTGCGGGTCTCTAGTGGAGTTGGAAGCAGGAGCTGGAATATCTGAAATAGCAAACAACCACAACCAAAGCACTGACAACTTCCTGGTTCAGGAACAGGACCTTTATACCTGCAGCACTGCAGGGATTGGTTGGTCAATCAGGCAGAGTCCAGCGGTGCAACGGATTGGTGGAGATAGTGTCATGTGATTGAAACCAACATGGCTGCCCCCATACTAGCATTTGGAGGGAAATCTAGCTTGCAGAACCATGTGAAGAATTACAGTAATGGCGGCGGAGGGCAATGGACGGCAACTAGCACACTTGCTTCACAGAGATGCAGGAGACGCCATGCAGACTTGTTTGCGCATTTGAATCATGGAGATGGCGGCAGAGGCCGCAGCGGGCAGGAAATGCCACGCAGGCCCATCTTAGTACTGGAAGTGCAGAAATGGCGACGGAGGCCGCGGAGGGCTGGAAACGCCATTCTAACTACATGAGTTCACTGTGACAGCGCCTGCGGACTGACGGAGAGGAGATGTGAAGTGAAGATGTCAGCAGCACGACTGAGACTCGGCCCTGGAATGCTGAGCCAGCCTCAGGAGACACCTGGAAGGTAGATAATGGCGTCCAGTAACCCAGATCGTGACAACTAACATACATGAAATAACGAGCATTTCCGCTTACTGGAAGTGTCTGTCATGCCCCCTTCCTCCCCTTAGCAGCAGGTTGTCATGTATGCCAAAAAAAGTTTCTCTATAGCTGGATACACGTGGACTGATTTGGAAGATGAATGTTTGGTTTAACCACACACTTAACCCCCAGGCTGTTCTTCTGAGTAACTTCTAACTTTATTTCCATCTGCTACTGCTCTTAGAAAATGACCACACGCAGACAGAGAGCAATGATCAGCTAATCATGTTTCACAATACCCAATAAATATCTATTTGGTCCAAGTTGTTGGAGGACAACACACCCTGTATCACCGGGACTCATTGGCTGTTTTCAGCTTTGTGGGCCCCTTCATTAAGGAGATGGTGAATGACAGTGTTGGGACTGACTGTGTCACAGCAGGTCAAAGGACTGGTCTTTAAGGGTGATATGTACTAAGCAGTGATAAACGTGGAGAAGTGAGCCAGTGGAGAAGTTGCCTATGAAGTTGCCTAAGATGCTTTTAAGGTTGCTGTTTAGCTGAGCTGTGGCCGTGGAGAGTGCGCTATGCTACCACCTCCCCATCCGCCTGATGATTTTTTGCTCACCACTGGTTCCAATATGGTCTCGGTGAGACCAGCAGTCGGCATGCAGGGTCTGTGGTTTGTATGTGGGAGCGGCGGTCTCAGCTCGATATGTGGGGAGGGAGGGCGCAGCTCTCGGCTGGGCGGCTGTGGCAGGTACCGCTGGTACAAAGGCTCTGGCTGTGGAGATGGATAATTGGATGTGCAGGAGCTGATAGCAGCAGCGTGGCAGGTCCTTAACGAGTTTCTCCGTTAACCCCAACAACAGTTTCATTAGAAGGTGTAGCAGTGTGCTGAGACGCTGTTTTTAAAACAAGGATGACCAATCGGTGCAGCGATCTAATTACTTGTTCTCATGTGAATATAATAAATGAGGACAATCAACGTTTGTATGCCTGATTAGGCACTGATCTTTTTCAAATATATATATATATATATATAGAAAATGCACCAATAAACATTAACTCAACATACATAAACTAATGGCAACAATCAAACTAAATCGAGTAGCAATATAAATACATTTTGTATACATTTATACCTATAAGGAGAGACATAGGGGTATATGCAATTGCGGTCGAATTCCCGAAAATGTCGAAAAACGGGAAATTTTCGCCCCCCAAAAAAATTCGACAATGCAATTCAGTACTTTCCGTCACAAAAACGGACTTTCCATATTCGACTTTTTGAAATTCGACATTTGTCAAATTCGACATTTCTGCAATGGTACAAATGCGGCAATTCGACAAAAGTATATTCAATTGAAGTTTGGAAATTAGACAACAGTGCTTTTAGACAGTAAATTCGTCATTTTCAATCCGCCACACTTTGGTGGCGGAATCTAATAAAAAAAAAATTAAAACATGGTTTTTTTGGTGTTTTTTTTTATTGGTAATAGCATATTAGAAGGGATTAGGTACATGGTTTGTCTTTTTTGGAGGCACAAGTATTATTTATATATTTTTTAAAATATTATTTCTCTATCGTCCTAGTGGATGCTGGGGTTCCTGAAAGGACCATGGGGAATAGCGGCTCCGCAGGAGACAGGGCACAAAAAGTAAAGCTTTAGGATCAGGTGGTGTGCACTGGCTCCTCCCCCTATGACCCTCCTCCAAGCCTCAGTTAGATTTTTGTGCCCGGCCGAGAAGGGTGCAATCTAGGTGGCTCTCCTAAAGAGCTGCTTAGAAAAGTTTAGCTTAGGTTTTTTATTTTACAGTGAGTCCTGCTGGCAACAGGATCACTGCAACGAGGGACTTAGGGGAGAAGAAGTGAACTCACCTGCGTGCAGGATGGATTGGCTTCTTGGCTACTGGACATTAGCTCCAGAGGGACGATCACAGGTACAGCCTGGATGGTCACCGGAGCCTCGCCGCCGGCCCCCTTGCAGATGCTGAAACGAGAAGAGGTCCAGAATCGGCGGCAGAAGACTCCTCAGTCTTCTTAAGGTAGCGCACAGCACTGCAGCTGTGCGCCATTTTCCTCTCAGCACACTTCACACGGCAGTCACTGAGGGTGCAGGGCGCTGGGAGGGGGGCGCCCTGGGAGGCAAATGAAAACCTTTTTTGGCTAAAAATACCTCACATATAGCCTCCGGGGGCTATATGGAGATATTTAACCCCTGCCAGAATCCGTTAAGAGCGGGAGACGAGGCCGCCGAGAAAGGGGCGGGGCCTATCTCTTTAGCACACAGCGCCATTTTCCCTCACAGAAAGGCTGGAGGGAAGGCTCCCAGGCTCTCCCCTGCACTGCACTACAGAAACAGGGTTAAAACAGAGAGGGGGGGGCACTAATTTGGCGTTAGAAATATATAAAAAAGATGCTATAAGGGAAAACACTTATATAAGGTTGTCCCTATATAATTATAGCGTTTTTGGTGTGTGCTGGCAAACTCTCCCTCTGTCTCTCCAAAGGGCTAGTGGGTCCTGTCCTCTATCAGAGCATTCCCTGTGTGTGTGCTGTGTGTCGGTACGTGTGTGTCGACATGTATGAGGACGATGTTGGTGAGGAGGCGGAGCAATTGCCTGTAATGGTGATGTCACTCTCTAGGGAGTCGACACCGGAATGGATGGCTTATTTAGGGAATTACGTGATAATGTCAACACGCGCCAAGGTCGGTTGACGACATGAGACGGCCGACAAACAATTAGTACCGGTCCAGACGTCTCAAAAACACCGTCAGGGGTTTTAAAACGCCCGTTTACTTTAGTCGGTCGACACAGACACAGACAGGGACACTGAATCCAGTGTCGACGGTGAATAAACAAACGTATTCCTTATTAGGGCCACACGTTAAGGGCAATGAAGGAGGTGTTACATATTTCTGATACTACAAGTACCACAAAAGAGGGTATTATGTGGGATGTGAAAAAACTACCGTAGTTTTTCCTGAATCAGATAAATTAAATGAAGTGTGTGATGATGCGTGGGTTCCCCCCGATAGAAAATATGGGCGGTATACCCTTTCCCGCCAGAAGTTAGGGCGCGTTGGGAAACACCCCTTAGGGTGGATAAGGCGCTCACACGCTTATCAGAACAAGTGGCGGTACTGTCTATAGATAGGGCCGTCCTCAAGGAGCCAGCTGACAGGAGGCTGGAAAAATATCATAAAAAGTATATACACACATACTGGTGTTATACTGCGACCAGCGATCGCCTCAGCCTGGATGTGCAGAGCTGGGGTGGCTTGGTCGGATTCCCTGACTAAAAATATTGATACCCTTGACAGGGACAGTATTTTATTGACTATAGAGCATTTAAAGGATGTATTTCTATATATGCGAGATGCACAGAGGGATATTTGCACTCTGGCATCAAGAGTAAGTGCGATGTCCATATCTGCCAGAAGATGTTTATGGACACGACAGTGGTCAGGTGATGCAGATTCCAAACGGCACAAAGGTGTATTGCCGTATAAAGGAAGAGGAGTTATTTGGGGTCGGTCCATCGGACCTGGTGGCCACGGCAACTGCTGGAAAATCCACCGTTTTTACCCCAAGTCACATCTCTGCAGAAAAAGACACCGTCTTTTCAGCTTCAGTCCTTTCGTCCCTATAAGAGTCATATCTGCCCAGGGATAGAGGAAAGGGAAGAAGACTGCAGCAGGCAGCCCATTCCCAGGAACAGAAGCGTTCCACCGCTTCTGACAAGCTCTCAGCATGACGCTGAGACCGTACAGGACCCCTGGATCCTACAAGTAGTATCCCAGGGGTACAGTTTGGAATGTCGAGACGTTTCCCCTGCGCAGGCTCCTGAAGTCTGCTTTACCAAGGTCTCCCTCCGACAAGGAGGCAGTATGGGAAAAAATTCACGAGCTGTATTCCCAGCAGGTGATAATTAAATTACCCCTCCTACAACAAGAAAAGGGGTATTATTCCACACTATATTGTGGTACTGAAGCCAGAAGGCTAGGTGAGACCTATTCTAAATCTAAAAAAATTTGAACACTTACAAAGGTTCAAATCAAGATGGAGTCACTCAGAGCAGTGATAACGAACCAGGAAGAAGGGGACTATCTGGTGTCCCGAGACATCAGGGATGCTTACCTCCATGTCCCAAATTTGCCCTTATCACTAAAGGTACCTCAGGTTCGTGGTACAGAACTGTCACTATCAGTTTCAGACGCTGCCGTTTGGATTGTCTACGGCACCCCGGGTCTTTACCAAGGTAATGGCCGAAATGATGGTTCTTCTTCGAAGAAAAGGCGTCTTAATTATCCCTTACTTGGACGATCTCCTGATAAGGGCAAAGTCCAGGGAACAGTTGGAGGTCGGAGTAGCACTATCTCGGATACTGTTACAACAGCAGGGGTGGATTCTAAATATTCCAAAATCGCAGCTGATCCCGACAACAAGTCTCCTGTGCTTAGGGATGATTCTGGACACAGTCCAGAAAAAGGTGTTTCTCCCGGAAGAGAAAGCCAGGGAGTTATCCGAGCTAGTCAGGAACCTCCTAAAATCAGTGCATCATTGCACAAGGGCCATGGTAAAAAAATGGTGACTTCCTTCGAAGCAATTCCAGTCGGCAGATTTCATGCAAGAACTTTTCAGTGGAATCTGCTGGACAAAAGGTCCGGATCGCATCTTCAGATGCATCAGCGGATAACCCTATATCCACGGACAAGGGTGTCTCTCCTGTGGTGGTTACAGAGTGCTCATCTTCTAGAGGGCCGCAGATTCGGCATTCAGTTTTGGATGTTGGTGACCACGGAGGCCAGCCCGAGAGGCTGGGGAGCAGTCACACAAGGAAAAAATTTCCAGGGAGTGTGATCAAGTCTGGAGACTTTTCTCCACATAAATATAGCTAAGGGTAAATTTATAATGCTCTAAGCTTAGCAAGACCTCTGCTTCAAGGTCAGCCGGTATTGATCCAGTGGGATAAAACATCACGGCAGTCGCCCACGTAAATAGACAGGGCGGCACAAGAAGCAGGAGGGCAGTGGCAAAAACTGCAAGGACTTTTCGCTGGGCGGAAAATCATGTGATAGCACTGTCAGCAGTGTTTCATTCCGGGAATGGAAACTGGGAAGCAGACTTCCTCAGTAGGCACGACCTCCACCCGGCAGAGTGGGAACTTCATGGGGAAGTTTTCCACATAATTGTAAACCGTTGGGAATTACCAAAGGTGGACATGATGGCGTCCCGTCTGAACAAAAAACGGGACAGGTATTGCGCCAGGTTAAGAGACCCTCAGGCAATAGCTGTGGACGTTCTGGTAACACCGTGGGTGTACCAGTCGGTGTATGTGTTCCATCCTCTGCTTTTCATACCTAAGGTACTGAGAATTATAAGACGTAGAGGAGTAAGAACTATACTCATGGCTCCGGATTGGCCAAGAAGGACTTGGTACCCGGAACTTCAAGAGATGCTCACAGAGGACTTATGGCCTCTGCCGCTAAGAAGGGACTTGTTTCAGCAAGTACCATGTCTGTTCCAAGACTTACCGCAGCTGCGTTTGACGGCATGGCGGTGGAACGCCGGATCCTAAGGGAAAAGGCATTCAGGAAGAGGTCATTCCTACCCTGGTCAAAGCCAGAAAGGAGGTGACCGCACAACATTATCACCACATGTGGCGAAAATATGTTGCGTGGTGTGAGGCCAGGAAGGCCCCACGAAGAAATTTCAACTCGGTCGATTCTTGCATTTCTTGCAAACAGGAGTGTCTATGGGCCTCAAATTGGGGTCCATTAAAGTTCAAATTTCGGCCCTGTCGATTTTTCTTCCAGAAAGAATTGGCTTCAGTTCCTGAAGTCCAGAAGTTTGTCAAGGGAGTATTGCATATACAACCCCCTTTTGTGCCTCCAGTGGCACTGTGGGATCTCAACGTAGTTCTGGGATTCCTCAAAACACATTGGTTTAAAACCAGTCAAATCTGTGGATTTGAAGCATCTCACATGAAAAGTGAACATGCTCTTGGACCTGGCCTGGACCAGGCGAGTGTCAAATTGGTGGGTTTTTTTCTCAAAAAAGCCCATATCTGTTTGTCCATTCGGACAGGGCAGAGCTGCGGACTCGTCCCCAGTTCTCTCCCTAAGGTGGTGTCAGTGTTTCACCTGAACCAGTTTATTGTGGTGTCTTGCGCCTACTAGGGACTTGGAGGACTCCAAGTTGCTAGATGTGGTCAGGGCCCTGAAAATATAGGTTCCAGGACGGCTGGAGTCAGGAAAACTGACTTGCTGTTATCCTGTATGCACCCAACAAACTGGGTGCTCTTGCTTTTAAGCAGACTTTTGCTAGTTGGATGTGTAATACAATTCAGCTTGCACATTCTGTGGCAGGCCTGCCACAGCCAAAATATGTAAATGCCCATTCCACAAGGAAGGTGGGCTCATCTTGGGCGGCTGCCCGAGGGGTCTCGGCTTTACAACTTTGCCGAGCGGCTATTTAGTCAGGGGCAAACACGTTTGTAAAATCCTACAAATTTGATACCCTGGCTAAGGAGGACCTGGAGTTCTCTCATTCGGTGCTGCAGAGTCATCCGCACTCTCCCGCCCGTTTGGGAGCTTTGGTATAATCCCCATGGTCCTTTCAGGAACCCCAGCATCCACTAGGACGATAGAGAAAATAAGAATTTACTTACCGATAATTCTATTTCTCGGAGTCCGTAGTGGATGCTGGGCGCCCATCCCAAGTGCGGATTATCTGCATTACTTGTACATAGTTACAAAAATCGGGTTATTATTGTTGTGAGCCATCCTTTCAGAGGCTCCGCTGTTATCATACTGTTAACTGGGTTCAGATCACAGGTTGTACAGTGTGATTGGTGTGGCTGGTATGAGTCTTACCCGGGATTCATAAATCCTTCCTTATTGTGTACGCTCGTCCGGGCACAGTACCTAACTGAGGCTTGGAGGAGGGTCATAGGGGGAGGAGCCAGTGCACACCACCTGATCCTAAAGCTTTACTTTTTGTGCCCTGTCTCCTGCGGAGCCGCTATTCCCCATGGTCCTTTCAGGAACCCCAGCATCCACTACGGACTCCGAGAAATAGAATTATCGGTAAGTAAATTCTTATTTTTTTTTATTTTAAAAAAAAAAATGGAATGGTAAAAATCTGAAAAAAAATTGCGTGGGGTCCCCCCTCCTAAGCATAACCAGCCTCGGGCTCTTCGAGCCGGTCCTGGTTCTAAAAATCTGGGGGGAAAAATGACAGGGGATCCCCCGTATTTTTAAAACCAGCACCGGGCTCTGCGCCTGGTGCTGGTGCAAAAAATACGGGGAACAAAAAGAGTAGGGGCCCCCCGTATTTTTTACACCAGCATCGGGCTCCACTAGCTGGACAGATAATGCCACAGCCGGGGGTCACTTTTATACAGCGCCCTGCGGCCGCGGCATTAAATATCCAACTAGTCACCCCTGGCCGGGGTACCCTGGGGGAGTGGGGACCCCTTCAATCAAGGGGTCCCCCCCATCCACCCAAGGGCCAGGGGTGAAGCCTGAGGCTGTCCCCCCCCCCCCCCCCCCCCCCCCCCATCCAAGGGCTGCGGATGGGGGGCTGATAGCCTTAAGAAAATTGAAAGAATATTGTCCACTTGTATTTTTTTCCCAGTAGAACTACAGGTACCAGCAGGCCCGTTTTTCTCCTGCATGCTGGTACTTGTTGTTCTCCAAGTACCAGCTTGCGGGGTGGCTTGCTGGGACTTGTAGTACTACTGGAAAAAACAATATTCTTTCAATTTTCTCAAGGCTATCAGCCCCCCATCCGCAGCCCTTGGATGGGGGGGACAGCCTCGGGCTTCACCCCTGGCCCTTGGGTGGCTGGGGGGGGGGACCCCTTGATTGAAGGGGTCCCCACTCCCCCAGGGTAACCCGGCCAGGGGTGACTAGTTGGATATTTAATGCCACGGCCGCAGGGCGCTGTATAAAAGTGACCCCCGGCTGTGGCATTATCTGTCCAGCTAGTGGAGCCCGATGCTGGTGTAAAAATACGGGGGACCCCTACTCTTTTTGTCCCCCGTATTTTTTGCATCCGCACCAGGCGCAGAGCCCGGTGCTAGTTTTAAAAATACGGGGGATCCCCTGTCATTTTTCCCCCCGGATTTTTAGAACCAGGACCGGCTCGAAGAGCCCGAGACTGGTTATGCTTTAGAGGGGGGACCCCACGCAATTTTTTTCCGGGTTTTTTACAGTTTTTTTAAAAATTGGATCAAAATCCGTCAAATCGGCCGTTTTTCGACAGCGAGACTGTCGAATCCGTTTTTTATTGAATATGTTGAATTCCGGCACCCACTTGCCGGAATTCGACGGTCGAATTATGTCGAATTAAAAAACGGGCGAAAAATTGCCGCGATTCACCGCTAATTGCATATACCCCATAGGATTTTTTCAATATTTCATTAGTTATAAAGGGTATTTAGGATAGTAGAGCTAACTGCCCAATATTATAGCTCTCATGGCCTAGTGGACTAATGCCCCATGATATAAACCATGCAGACCAGTGTTTGAATCCCGCTCTGGGTTGGTATTGATTTTATTTTTACAGGTTGAGTATCCCTTATCCAAAATGCTTGGGACCAGCAGTATTTTGGATATGGGATTTTTCCGTATATTTTGGAATAATTGCATACCATAATGAGATATCATCGTGATGGGACCTAAATCTAAGCACAGAATGCATTTATGTTACATATACACCTTATACACACAGCCTGAAGGTCATTTAATACAATATTTTTAATAACTTTGTGTATTAAACAAAGTTTGTGTACATTGAGCCATCAGAAAACAAAGGTTTCACTATCTCACTCAAAAAAGTCCGTATTTCGGAATATTCCGTATTTCGGAATATTTGGATATGGGATACTCAACCTGTATTATTAATTTTATTTTTAGCATTATTATTATTAATTACATTTCTTGCTTTATTATTGAGAAATTTAAGTTGGAGACTCTTTGGTTTATTGTAATAAAAAATGAAGAAAATGTAAAAAAAAAAACCCCAATAATAAATAAATAAATAAATAAATATGCATTTTAATTATTTTTAAAACTTATATTATTAATAAATTGTTTGAGACAAATATATTCTTCACATAAGTGCTCTTTTGTGATACTTTTTATCATATACACTGCTCAAAAAAATAAAGGGAACACTTAAACAACACAATGTAACTCCAAGTCAATCACACTTCTGTGAAATCAAACTGTCCACTTAGGAAGCAACACTGATTGACAATCTATTTCACATGCTGTTGTGCAAATGGAATAGACAACAGGTGGAAATTATAGGCAATTAGCAAGACACCCCCAATAAAGGAGCTCCTATGCTTTCTGGCTGATGTTTTGGTCACTTTTGAAAGCTGGCGGTTCTTTCACTCTAGTGGTAGCATGAGACGGAGTCTACAACCCACACAAGTGGCTCAGGTAGTGCAGCTCATCCAGGATGGCACATCAATGCGAGCTGTGGCAAGAAGGTTTGCTGTGTCTGTCAGTGTAGTGTCCAGAGCATGGAGGCGCTACCAAGAGACAGGCCAGTACATCAGGAGACGTGGAGGAGGCCGTAGGAGGGCAACAACCCAGCAGCAGGACCGCTACCTCGGCCTTTGTGCAAGGAGGAACAGGAGGAGCACTGCCAGAGCCCTGCAAGCCACAAATGTGCATGTGTCTACTCAAACGATCAGAAATAGACTCCATGAGGGTGGTATGAGGGCCCGACGTCCACAGGTGGGGGTTGTGCTTACAGCCCAACACTGTGCAGGACGTTTGGCATTTGCCAGAGAACACCAAGATTGGCAAATTCGCCACTGGCGCCTTGTGCTCTTCACAGATGAAAGCAGGTTCTCACTGAGCACATGTGACAGACGTGACAGAGTCTGGAGACGCCAAGGAGAACGTTCTGCTGGTTGCAAAATCCTCCAGCATGTCCGGTTTGGCAGTGGGTCAGTAATGGTGTGGGGTAGCATTTCTTTGGAGGGCCGTACAGCCCTCCATGTGCTCGCCAGAGGTAACATGACTGCCATTAGGTACCGAGATGAGATCCTCAGACCCCTTGTGAGACCATATGCTGGTGCGGTTGGCCCTGGGTTTCTCCTAATGCAAGACAATGCTAGACCTCATGTGGCTGGAGTCTCATGTGGCTGGAGTGTGTCAGCAGTTCCTGCAAGACGAAGGCCTTGATGCTTTGGACTGGCCCGCCCGTTCCCCAGACCTGAATCCAATTGAGCACATCTGGGACATCATGTCTCGCTCCATCCACCAAAGCCACGTTGCACCACAGACTGTCCAGGAGTTGGCGGATGCTTTAGTCCAGGTCTGGAAGGAGATCCCTCAGGAGACCATCCACCACCTCTCATCAGGAGCATGCCCAGGCGTTGTAGGGAGGTCATACAGGCACGTGGAGGCCACACGCACTACTGAGCCTCATTTTGACTTGTTTTAAGGACATTACATCAAAGTTGGATCAGCCTGTAGTGTGTTTTTCCACTTTAATTTTGAGTGCGACTCCAAATCCAGACCTCCATGGGTTAATAAATTTGATTTCCGTTGATAATTTTTGTGTGATTTCTCTTACGTCCTAGAGGATGCTGGGGACTTCATAAGGACCATGGGGAATAGACGGGCTCCGCAGGATACATGGGCACTAAAAAGAACTTTAGATATGGGTGTGCACTGGCTCCTCCCTCTATGCCCCTACTCCAGACCTCAGTTTGATACTGTGCCCAGAGGAGACTGGGTGCATTACTGGGAGCTCTCCTGAGTTTCCTGAAAGAAAGAATTTTTGTTAGGTTTTTTATTATCAGGGAGCCTGCTGGCAACAGGCTCCCTGCATCGAGGGACTGAGGAGAGAGAAGCAGACCTACTTAAATGCTAGGCTCTGCTTCTTAGGCTACTGGACACCATTAGCTCCAGAGGGAGTCGGAACGCAGGTCTCTCCTAGCTGTTCGTCCCGGAGCCGCACCGCCGTCGTCCTCACAGAGCCTGGAGATAGAAGCCGGGTGAGTATAAGAAGATAGAAGAATTCAGATCTTCACTGAGGTAATGCTGCGCGCCATTGCTCCCACACAAAACACACACGGCAGGCACTGTAAGGGTGCAGGGCGCATGTGGGCGCCCTGGGCAGCAATTTACACCTCTGGGACTGGTAAAACTAGAGATATTCGCTCTGTGGGCTGTATATGGGTTTCCCCTGCCAGTTTTTGAACGGATTCGAGCGGGACCGAAGCCCGCCACTGAGGGGGCGGAACTTGATCCTCAGCACTCACCAGCGCCATTTTTCCCCACAGCACACGCTGAGAAGCTGGCTCCCCGGACTCTCCCCTGCTGAACACGGTGACAGAGGGGTTTAAAGAAGGGGGGGCACATAATTTGGCGCAATCAAGATAGCGCCATATATATATATATATATATATCTGGGAATTTTGGTTTCCAAAGTTATTGGCGCTGGGTGTGTGCTGGCATACTCTCTCTCTGTCTCTCCTAAGGGCCTTGTGGGGGAACTGTCTCCAGATTAGAGATTCCCTGTGTGTGTGGGGTGTCGGTACGCGTGTGTCGGCATGTCTGAAGCTGAAGGCTCTTCTAGGAAGGAGGTGGAGCAAATGAGTGTGGTGACTCCGTCGGCAACGCCGACACCTGACTGGGTGGTTATGTGGAATGTTTTAAATGCAAATGTGAATTTATTACACAAGAGGTTGGACAAAGCAGAGTCCAGGGAATGTACTTTTACTATGTCGCAGGGGCCTTCTGGGTCTCAAAAGCACCCACTATCCCAGGTTGTAGACACGGATACCGACACGGATTCTGACTCCAGTGTCGACTATGATGATGCGAGGTTACAGCCCAAATTGGCTAAAAGTATTCATTATATGATTATTGCATTAAAAGAGGTGTTGTATATCACAGATGACCCCTCTGTCCCTGACACGAGGGTACGCATGTATAAGGAAAAGAAACCTGAGGTAACCTTTCCCCCTTCTCATGAGCTGAACGAGTTATTTGAAAAGGCTTGGGAATCTCTGGACAAAAAAATGCAGATTCCCAAAAGGATTCTTATGGCATATCCTTTCCCGGCTAAGGACAGGATACGGTGGGAATCCTCCCCAAGGGTGGACAAAGCGTTGACACGCTTATCCAAAAAGGTAGCGCTGCCATCTCAAGATACCGCAACCCTCAAGGATCCTGCTGATCGCAGGCAGGAGATTACCTTGAAGTCAATTTACACACATACTGGTAAATTACTCAGACCGGCGATAGCGTCGGCTTGGGTTTGTAGCACTGTAGCAGCGTGGACAGATACCTTATCTGCTGATATAGATACGCTGGATAAGGAAACCATTTTATTGACCCTGGATCATATTAAGGATGCTGTCCTATATATGAGAGATGCTCAGAGAGAGGTTGGCCTACTGGGGTCCAGAGCCAACGCTATGGCGATTTCTGCTAGACGAGCCCTATGGACCCGACAATGGACGGGTGATGCCGACTCGAAGGGGCATATGGAGGTTTTGCCTTACAAGGGTGAGGTATTGTTTGGGGAAGGTCTCACGGACCTGGTTTCCACAGCTACTGCAGGTAAATCAACTTTTCTGCCTTATGTTTCCTCACAGCCTAAGAAAACGCCACATTATCAGATGCAGTCCTTTCGATCGCATAAACCCAAGAGAGTACGGGGATCTTCCTTTCATTCCAGAGGTAAGGGCAGGGGGAAAAAGCTGCCAACTACAGCTAGTTCCCAGGAGCAGAAGTCCTCCCCGGCCTCTACAAAATTCACCACATGACGCTGGGGCTCCGCTGAGGGAGTCCGCCCCAGTGGGGGCACGTCTTCGACTTTTCAGCCACGTGTGGGTTCACTCACAGGTAGATCGCTGAGTAATAGAAATTGTTTCCCAGGGTTACAAGCTGGAATTCGAAGAGGTGCCTCCTCGCCGGTTTTTCAAATCGGCCCTACCGGCTTCTTCCCCAGAGAGGGAAATAGTTTTAAATGCAATTCAAAAATTGTGTCTTCAATAAGTGGTGGTCAAGGTTCCCCTGCTTCAGCAGGGGATGGGGTATTACTCAACCCTGTTTGTGGTCCCGAAACCGGACGGTTCGGTCAGACCCATTTTAAATTTAAAATCCTTAAACCTATACTTAGATGGAATCGCTCAGGGCGGTCATAGCCAGCCTGGAAGGGGGGGATTACATGGTGTCCCTGGACATAAAGGATGCATACCTTCATGTCCCCATATATCCGCCTCATCAGGCGTTCCTGAGATGTGCGGTACAGGATTGTCATTACCAATTTCAGACGTTGCCGTTTGGGCTTTCCACGGGCCCGAGGATTTTCACCAAGGTAATGGCGGAAATGATGGTGCTCCTGCGCAAGCAGGGTGTCACAATTATCCCGCACTTGGACGATCTCCTAATAAAAGCGAGATCAAGAGAGCAGTTGCTGAACAGCGTATCACTTTCCCTGAGGGTGTTGCAGCAGCACAGCTGGAGTCACAGTTGGTTCCGACGACCCGTTTGCCTTTCTTAGGCATGATTCTGGATACAGACCAGAAAAGGGTTTATCTCCCGATGGAAAAGGCCCAAGAACTCATGAGTTTGGTCAGGGACCTCTTGAAGCCAAACAGGGTGTCGGTGCATCACTGCACTCGAGTTCTGGGAAAGATGGTGGCGTCTTACGAGGCCCTTCCGTTCGGCAGGTTCCATGCAAGGACTAACATCTACAGATTCATCAGATGATCAGCCTGTCCCCCAGGGCCAGGGTAACTCTCCCGTGGTGGCTGCAAAGTGCTCACCTGCTAGTGGGTCGCAGGTTCGGCAGTCAGGACTGGGTTCTGATAACCACGGACGCGAGCCTCCGAGGTTGGGGAGCAGTCACACAGGGAAGAAACTTCCAAGGTCTCTGGTCAAGCCAGGAGGCTTATCTTCACATCAGTGTACTGGAATTAAGGGCCATATACAACGGCCTTCGCCAAGCGGAGACTTTGCTTCGCGACCTACCGGTTCTGATTCAGTCAGACAACATCACAGCAGTGGCTCATGTAAACCGCCAAGGCGGAACAAAGAGCATAGTGGCAATGGCAGAAGCCACCAGGATTCTTCGCTGGGCGGAAAATCATGTAAGCGCTCTGACAGCAGTCTTCATTCCGGGAGTGGACAACTGGGAAGCAGACTTCCTCAGCAGACACGATCTACATCCAGGAGAGTGGGGACTTCATTAGGAAGTCTTCGCAGAGATTGCAAGTCGGTGGGGACAGCCTCAGATAGACATGATGGCGTCACGCCTCAACAAAAAGCTACCGAGGTATTGCGCCATGTCAAGGAACCCTCAGGCGGTAGCAGTGGACGCCCTGGTGACACCGTGGGTGTTCCAGTCGGTCTATGTGTTTCCTCCTCTTCCTCTCATCTCCAAGATATTGAGAATCATAAGACGAAGAGGAGTACAGACAATTCTCATTGTTCCAGATTGGCCTCGAAGGGCCTGGTATCCGGATCTGCAGGAAATGCTCACAGAAGATCCGTGGCCTCTTCCTCTCAGAGCGGACCTGCTACGACAGGGGCCCTATCTGTTCCAAGACTTACCGCGGCTGCGTTTGACGGCATGGCGGTTGAACGCCGGATCCTAGCAGAAAAGGGCATTCCGGATGAGGTCATTCCTACTCTGATAAAGGCTAGGAAGAACGTGACAGCAAAACATTATCACCGTATTTGGAGGAAGTATGTTTCTTGGTGTGAATCCAGGAATGCTCCTCCGGAAGAATTCCATCTGGGCCGTTTCCTTCACTTCCTACAGACAGGAGTGAATTTGGGCCTAAAATTAGGCTCCATTAAGGTTCAGATTTCGGCCCTATCCATTTTCTTTCAGAAGGAATTGGCTTCTCTTCCGGAAGTACAGACTTTTGTGAAGGGAGTGCTGCATATCCAGCCTCCTTTTGTACCTCCAGTGGCACCCTGGGACCTTAACGTGGTGTTGCGGTTCCTTAAGTCTCACTGGTTTGAACCTCTTAAAACGGTGGAATTAAAGTATCTCACTTGGAAAGTGGTCATGTTGTTGGCCTTGGCATCGGCAAGGCGAGTGTCGGAATTGGCAGCTTTATCTCACAAAAGCCCCTATCTGGTTTTCCATGTGGATAGAGCAGAGTTGAGGACTCATCCTCAATTTTTGCCCAAGGTGGTTTCATCTTTTCATATGAACCAACCTATTGTGGTGCCTGTGGCTACGCGGGACTTGGAGGATTCAGAGTCCCTTGATGTGGTCAGGGCATTGAAAATGTATGTGGCCAGAACGGCTCTGGTGAAGAAAACAGAGGCACTGTTTGTCCTGTTTGCAGCCAACAAGGTTGGCGCTCCTGCTTCTAAGCAGACTATTGCTCGCTGGATCTGTAACACGATTCAGCAGGCTCATTCGACGGCTGGATTGCCGTTACCAAATTCTGTAAAGGCCCATTCCACTAGGAAGGTGGGCTCTTCTTGGGCGGCTGCCCGAGGTGTTTCGGCATTACAGCTTTGCCGAGCAGCGACTTGGTCGGGTTCAAACACCTTTGCAAAGTTCTACAAGTTTGATACCCTGGCTGATGAGGACCTCATGTTTGCTCAATCGGTGCTGCAGAGTCATCTGCACTATCCCGCCCATTTTGGAGCTTTGGTATAATCCCCATGGTCCTTACGGAGTCCCCAGCATCCTCTAGCACGTAAGAGAAAATAAGATTTTAAACCTACCGGTAAATCTTTTTCTCCTAGTCCGTAGAGGATGCTGGGCCTCCGTCCCAGTGCGGACTACATTCTGCAAGACTTGTATATAGTTTCTGCTTACATAAGGGTTATGTTACAGTTTTGATCAGTCTCGGGCTGATGCTGTTTTGTTTCATACTGTTGACTGGTTCGTATATCCATGTTATACGGTGTGGATGGTGTGGGATGGTATGAATCTTAGAACACAAAAACAAGTAGGCGCTAGTAAGCTGGCTATGAGACAACTAATCGGTATTGACTGCTGCTTCACAAATTGAGGTGCTGAACCTAAAAAAAAACCCAGAAACTGAATAACGAACACAATGAAGCGCTGTCATAAACGATATTATTATTTATTTTAAAAATTCAAAATGTATTAATAGATAAAAATAGACATCCTGTAACTAAAAACATATAAACCTTCTTAATAACATGCACAAAACACTGTAGCAATTTAATATATCTCACTAGAGAAATACTCCTAAAAACAATGTATCCATTTATGCTTGGAGTAATATATTGTAACACTCTGCAATTGACCAGATTTCTTTGTATGAAACTCCACACGTGAATTAACTGGACATATGAGCCCGTTGGATAATTCTGAAAATATAAAGATCCATCCATAATATGGAAATTGACAAAGTTCACAGTTAAGTGTTCCACTCCGTTCTTTATGTGGATTATTAGCACCTCCAATGCTCCGGTGATGTTAAGCAGATCTTAAGAGGCTTAACGGGGTAGTTTGTTTTATATATATATATATATTATATGAAGCACAATAACAGTTTTAAGCAAGAATGCTATTTGGCAGTCTGTTAATTATGCTTACCCCAGCCTCTGAGACAGTGCAATTGATTGTATAATGGCTGTGGGCGCCGGTTGCCCACTTTCTAGCACTGAAGCCAAGAACGGTCTGACCGGAGCTGTGGGTGACTGTGAAAACTTTCCCCGTGGTGTGGATATGGAAACCCGACCGCTCCCTCTCGGTGATTGCTGGGAGGTCGTCAGAGACAGCTTATGTCCTGCGTCTCTGTAGCGGACTGCAGAGTGCCGGGCGGTGGATTTACCATTGAAAACCGTCCGGGATGTGCTGCTGGATGTTAGCCGCTCTAGTGAAAGTGGTCAACAGGATGACGGGCAAATTGCCGGGCGGAATGCTTGACGAGTTTCTCAGCCTTAATACCGGGGCTGTTTCCTCAGAAGTACCGCCTCCAATACCTTTGGGCTCTTTTATACTCCTTCATTCCCTAATTTCTATTACAGCTGTCAATTAACCAACGAACGAGCAGATGGATCAGAGCTATACCTGCTTGTTTAATTTGATCCTGGCTCACAATTAATAATGCATTAGTGTTTCAGATAAAAAACATTTTGTTATCTATATATAACAATCTAGAAAATTATTTTAATTATTACCTAGAGAATTAATAACAATTTATAATAAAAAAAATACCTATAAAGATATATAGAAAGACATCCGCCCATTAATAAACATCGGGCTAATTGCAAAATTAAAAATCAGTGTCTCATAGCCAGACATTACCACAAACAATCAATTAAACCTAATGATATTTCAAATACATTAAGACTGAGTCAAAAAAACATTAAATCACTATTCCAATATTTAATCTCTATACTGGATGGTATCAAATACCTATAAATCACGAACAGAGCAAAATATAATAAAGATAAGAAAATATAATTAATAATTAGTTGTTTTTAATTGTTATTCTATTCCCAAAAAATAATAAGCTCATTACTTATATAAGGATATGGAGATAGAACTGTATCCAAAAAATGGATTTATCAATAAAATATGGATTGGGACCCTGCACGGCACTCTGCAGTCCGCTACAGTGACACAAGACATAAGCTGTCTCTGACGACCTCCCAGCAATCACCGAGAGGGAGCGGTCGGGTTTCCATATCCACACCACGGGGAAAGTTTTCACAGTCACCCACAGCTCCGGTCAGACCGTTCTTGGCTTCAGTGCTAGAAAGTGGGCAGCCGGCGCCCACAGCCATTATACAATCAATTGCACTGTCTCAGAGGCTGGGGTAAGCATAATTAACAGACTGCCAAATAGCATTCTTGCTTAAAACTGTTATTGTGCTTCATATAATATATATATATATATATATATATATATATATATATATAAAACAAACTACCCCGTTAAGCCTCTTAAGATCTGCTTAACATCACCGGAGCATTGGAGGTGCTAATAATCCACATAAAGAACGGAGTGGAACACTTAACTGTGAACTTTGTCAATTTCCATATTATGGATGGATCTTTATATTTTTAGAATTATCCAACGGGCTCATATGTCCAGTTAATTCACGTGTGGAGTTTCATACAAAGAAATCTGGTCAATTGCAGAGTGTTACAATATATTACTCCAAGCATAAATGGATACATTGTTTTTAGGAGTATTTCTCTAGTGAGATATATTAAATTGCTACAGTGTTTTGTGCATGTTATTAAGAAGGTTTATATGTTTTTAGTTACAGGATGTCTATTTTTATCTATTAATACATTTTGAATTTTTAAAATAAATAATAATATCGTTTATGACAGCGCTTCATTGTGTTCGTTATTTGGTATGAATCTTGTCCTTTGATTACCAAAAATCCTTTCCTCGTACTGTCCGTCTCCTCTGGGCACAGTTTCTCTAACTGAGGTCTGGAGGAGGGGCATAGAGGGAGGAGCCAGTGCACACCCATATCTAAATTTCTTTTTAGTGCCCATGTCTCCTACGGAGCCCGTCTATTCCCCATGGTCCTTACGGAGTCCCCAGCATCCTCTGCGGACTAGGATAAAAAGATTTACCGGTAGGTTTAAAATCTTATTTTTGTTGTCAGCACATTCAACTATGTAAAGAACGAAGTATTTAATAAGAATATTTCATTCATTCAGATCTAGGATGTGTTATTTTAGTGTTCCCTTTATTTTTTTGAGCAGTGTATTTTTTTAGGTTTTTCAGCTGGCTGTTGTGGAGTGTAAAGCGATTCTTAACATTTGATTCACGGTTGTTGTTTTTTTAAATACAAAAAAATGCTTTTTAAGATTTAAACCAATTTTTTTTTTTTTTTTTTGCAATAATGTTTTAATGTAAAAATAATGTTAATCATGCACAGTATTAGGAACCTCGATGAACCAGGTTTTGCTTCTACATGATGACTGTATAGTGCAGTGTTTTTCAACCACTGTGCCACCATAGAAGCAGAGCCAGGCCCATCACTGTTTTGCTGCTACTGAGGCCCTGGAACAATCAGTACTGGTGGGTTTTGTGGTTGCAGAGCCAGTTCTAATATTGGGCCCGGGCAGTGTTAGGCTCTTCTTGCTTTCTCAGATGTGGTTCAGGCGTTATCTATGGAGAAGCTGCAACATGACATCCTAGGACACGCAACTGCACCATGCATCACCATTATATTTGAGTGTGCCTTGGCAATATTTAAATCTTGTTCAGTGTGCCGCAAGTTGTAAAAGGTTGAAAATCTCTGGTATATTGTGTACAGGAGCCACAATTAATTGGACACAGTGGGGCAGATATACTGTATGGAGCATGGATAAGTGATAAAGAAATGATAAGTGGAAGGTGATAACGTAACAGCCAATCATTTCCTAACTGTCATTTTTCAACCCTGTAATGATTGGTTGGTGCGTTATCGCCTTCCACTTATCACTGCTTTATCACTTCTCCAGGCTTCATACATCTGCATACATATATCATATAATTGTTCAAATGACTGTGTGTGTATGCTAGAAATGGTGTTTTCTGGGACTGTATGAATAAAACCTATTTTTTACAGCTTATTATATCTATCACATCTGATTTATATGTAGATAGACTAAACATATTAATTCATACAAAGTACACTCATAGATAGATTAAAGTGAAATAAGAACAAGTTAATGCTAAGCACCAGCCTTATTATAATTAAATAAATCTGCATAGTAATACAAAATGGAAAATGCACTTTTTAGAGAAACACACACACACACACACACACACACACACACCCCCCCCCCCCCCCCGAGAATTTAACATTAGCAAAGGCTTTTTTTTTTTTTTCTCAAATAAGTCACTGCCCCTTGCCAGTACTAACAGCATAATAAAAACAGAGTGTTTTTTATTAAAAAAAACAAACATTTGGTTTAAACTAGTGATGAGCGGGTTCGGTTCCTCGGAATCCGAACCCCTCCGAACTTCACCCATTTTACACGGTTCCGAGGCAGACACGGATCCTCCCGCCTTGCTTGGTTAACCCGAGCGCGCCCGAACGTCATCATCCCGCTGTCGGATTCTCGCGAGATTCGTATTCTATATAAGGAGCCGCGCGTCGCCGCCATTTTCACTCGTGCATTGGAGATGATAGGGAGAGGACGTGCAGCGTTCTCTCAGTTTCTGTGTTCAGTGTGCTGCAAATATCTGTGCTCAGCGTGCTTGCAAATCTATGTGCTCAGTGTGCTGAAAATATCTACGTTCTCTGCCTTAAAAACGCTCCATATCTGTGCTGCATTGTAGTATATAGTAGGAGGACAGTGCAGAATTTTGCTGACCAGTGACCACCAGTATTATGTAGCAGTATGGTACAGTAGTCCACTGCTCTACCTACCTCTGTGTCGTCAAGTATACTATCCATCCATACCTGTGGTGCATTTTAGTTGTGCGCAGTTTATATAGTATGAGGACAGTGCAGAATTTTGCTGACCACCAGTATATAATATATAGCAGTACGATACAGTAGGCCACTGCTCTACCTACCTCTGTGTCATCAAATATACAATCCATCCATACCTGTGGTGCATTTTAGTTGTGCGCAGTATACATAGTAGGAGGACAGTGCAGAATTTTGCTGACCAGTGACCACCAGTATTATGTAGCAGTATGGTACAGCAGTCCACTGCTCTACCTACCTCTGTGTCGTCAAGTATACTATCCATCCATACCTGTGGTGCATTTTAGTTGTGCGCAGTTTATATAGTATGAGGACAGTGCAGAATTTTGCTGACCACCAGTATATAATATATAGCAGTACGATACAGTAGGCCACTGCTCTACCTACCTCTGTGTCATCAAATATACAATCCATCCATACCTGTGGTGCATTTTAGTTGTGCGCAGTATACATAGTAGGAGGACAGTGCAGAATTTTGCTGACCACCAGTATATAATATATAGCAGTACGGTACAGTAGGCCACTGCTCTACCTACCTCTGTGTCGTCAAGTATACTATCCATCCATACCTGTGGTGCATTTTAGTTGTGCGCAGTATATATAGTAGGAGGACAGTGCAGAATTTTGCTGACCACCAGTATATAATATATAGCAGTACGGTACAGTAGGCCACTGCTCTACCTACCTCTGTGTCGTCAAGTATACTATCCATCCATACCTGTGCTGCATTTTAGCTGTGCGCAGTATATAGTAAGAGGACAGTGCAGAATGTTGCTGTGACCACCAGTATATATATAGCAGTACGGTACAGTAGTCCACTACTCTACCTCTGTGTCGTCAAGTATACTACAAAAGTTCAGTAAAATGACCCAAAAATCAAAATTAAAAGCGTCTGATGAGAAGCGTAAACTTGCCAATATGCCATTTACGACACAGAGTGTAAAGGAATGGCTGAGGCCCTGGTCTATATTCATGGCTAGTGGTTCAGATTCACATGAGGATGGAAGCACTCATCCTCTCGTTAGAAAACTGCAGTGCCACTCCTAGATGGGCCAGGTGTTTGTGTCGGCCACTTGGGTCGCTTAGCTTAGTCACACAGCTACCTCATTGCACCTCTTTTTTTTCTTTGCATCATGTGCTGTTTGGGCACTATTTTTCTAAATCTGCCATCCTGTCTGACACAGCAGTGCCACTCCTAGATGGGCCAAGTGTTTGTGTCGGCCACTTGGGTCGCTTAGCTTAGTCACACAGCTACCTCATTGCACCTCTTTTTTTTTCTTTGCATCATGTGCTGTTTGGGGACTATTTTTTTAAATATGCCATCCTGTCTGACACTGCAGTGCCACTCCTAGATGGGCCAGGTGTTTGTGTCGGCCACTTGGGTCGCGTAGCTTAGCCATCCAGCGACCTTGGTGCACCTCTTTTTTTCTTTGCATCATGTGCTGTTTGGGGACTATTTTTTGAAGTGCCATCCTGTCTGACACTGCAGTGCCACTCCTAGATGGGCCAGGTGTTTGTGTCGGCCACTTAGGTCGCTTAGCTTAGTCTCACAGCTACCTCATTGCACCTCTTTTTTTCTTTGCATAATGTGCTGTTTGGGGACTATTTTTTAAATCTGCCATCCTGTCTGACACTGCAGTGCCACTCCTAGATGGGCCAGGTGTTTGTGTCGGCCACTTGGGTCGCTTAGCTTAGCCATCCAGCGACCTCGGTGCAAATTTTAGGACTAAAAATAATATTGTGAGGTGTGAGGTGTTCAGAATAGACTGGAAATGAGTGGACATTACGGTTATTGAGGTTAATAATACTATGGGATCAAAATGATCCCCAAATTCTATGATTTAAGCTGTTTTTGAGGGTTTTTTGTAAAAAACACCCGAATCCGACAAAAAATTTTCAAGGAGGTCTTGCCAAAAGCGTCCGAATCCAAAACACGGCCGCGGAGCCGAATCCAAATACAAAACACAAAACCCGAAAAATTTCCGGTGCACATCACTAGTTTAAACCAGCCAAACGTCTTTATTTGCAACTTTTTACATTAAAATGTGTCTTATTTGCAAAACGGTGCAAATAAGTATGCACAAGCAGCTTATGTGATTAAAGTGATATGCGGTATGCCTATATTCTTTGTGCAACCGTGGCTGTATCTGCATACAAAGTGCTACGTTACAGTCTTTTCCTAGAACAGAGTTGCACAAGACCTGTCAGCTCACTCATGCCAGGCATCTCCTGCTACGTGGTGTATTGAGGCAGGTTGTATGAGGACACATCCGTTTCAAAATGATGGTAGACTTAATAAATATGGGTTTCCTTGTTGTAGTGGATACTTTTCTGTCATATAATGTTCTATCACTTTTCAATTTTATTTTATTAACCTATAAAAATTGTAATAACATTGCAATCTTGGTCTAAGTCAGAGTCAGGGGTTCTTAACTTTAATCCTGAAGTACCACCAGCAAGTCATGTTTTGTTGATTTATTTAATCATAGACATTTTAGTCAATCTGATTTGTTGGGTCAGTGTTTATCCCACCTGTTTCCACAGACAGAAATCCTCAAAAGCGTGACCTGTTCAGGATACTTGAGTGTTGAGTTTGAGAACCACTGATCTGGGGGATTTTACTTAGTGTTGCTGCTGTTGCCATTGTAATAAATGTGTATATATATATATATATGTATGTATATATATATATATATATATATATATATATATATATATATATATTCAAATATACAATAGCAATTTCCGTAGCCAAACCTTAACAGTTGAATGGATAGTATTGAAGAGATTGCAAAGTTACACTGTCTTTAGGATGCCACCTTTCCAAGACAAATTTCTGCCCTACTGGAGCTGCCCACGTTAATGAGTATATGTGCTGTTATTTTGAACAAGAGATGTTTAGGCGCAAACAGCACCTTAAAGTTGTATGCTACACAAGCTCATAGAACAGGAAACTCTGCTGAGTTTTTACAAATCACCGGTCCTCTGTTACAGCACTGACAAATTCCAAATAGCCTCTGCAATCAAGTTTAGCACAGGAACTGTTCACTGGGAGCTTTTTGGATTGTTTTTTCATGAGTTAGGCCGCATACAAACCTGAGATCACCGTATGCAATATATGAGCTGCACTGGACTAGAACACCCAGCTTAACAGTTGTTAACCTTTGGTGCTGTGCTAACACTCTTTTGAGTAAATAATCCTGCTTCACCATAAATCTGGGTTTGGCGAATACTGGATGCCGGAATGTGTGCTTACAACTCTGCCTTGAGTTGTTTTTCCTGATTTGATCTGACTCTTAGTTTTAACGAAAGAAAATATTAATGCTACTGCATACAAGGACAATTCAGAGAATTGGCAACAATTTCTGGAATGGTCTTTACTGTTTTAGCAAAAAAATGTCTCCATAGACAAAGTGAGCTACATTGAAAAAAACGGTTTGCATAGATTGGTGTGAGTTCTAACCTCAGCCCCATAAAACGCCATTAGGATGACTTTGAACACTGACTCTGAGCAATGCCTTCCTGCCCAACCTCACTAATGCTCTTGTTCTGAATGGATGTGAATTCCCACAACATTTGTACCCAAATCTAGTGGAAAACCATCCCAGAAGAAATATAATTTTTTGTTATTCACATTTATGGCAGCACAAGGGGTCCACAGCAGCTTACAAAAGTATCATACAAACCTACCTGTAACCCCCCCCCCCCTCCCCCCAATATATACGAGTCAATAATTATACAGGGTTATTGAAAAGTCGCAGTACACCCTTTTGTTTCAAAAACTGTTCAGAAAATGGGAAAACTGAATTAGATTCAGGATGGCCGATTTTCAAGATGGCACCCATGTTTGGTACATACTCTAAAAGAAAGCCCACCTCACCCATACCTTATACCCCTTTCACATCTCCAATGCCGGATCCCACCCGGGAATTGGAAACGGGTCATTGGAGACTCTCCTACCTCTTTCTGATGGCATCCAGACCCGGCAATATATCGGGTCGGTTGCCATAGCGGCCGGAGGCGGAGCCGTCATAGAGGGCGGAGGTGGAGTTGGTGCTGGGAGATGAGGTCATCTCAGCGCCGCCTCTCCCTATCTTGTAAATGGGTCCCGGATCGGCTCGAACCGGGAATCCGTTTACAGAGCCACTGACCCGGTATTCAACCCGGGAATAACACTGCTTATAACCTGCGTTGAATTACTGGGTCAGGCGACCCGGGAAATCAGACATGGAGCTTTCACACCGCACACTGACCCGTATGCGGTGTGAAAAGGGTATTTGTGCGGCGTGAAAAGGGTATTACTGGAGTATTCAATTTTCCCATTTCCTGCCTTTTTTTAAACAAAGGGTGTACTCTGACTTTTGAATCACCCTGTATTTTGCAGAAATAGTCCTCATAGCTAGAAAAGTTCTGAATCTGTATCTCCGTTAATGGGCACAGAGCCACTGATTACAGAAAGAATCCCAAGAAGGAGAAGATGATGGTGTAGATAAGGAATGGAACAGTACTCCAGGGAACAGGACCATGCTAGATCTTGCCCCTGTTGGGGGGAGTTGTAAACAATGGTGACACAAAGGGACAGTGTCAGAGGGTCAGTGTGTGGGACAAAAAAGGTGGTTGGGAAGGAGAGCTGGCCTTGATATAGACATTGGTTTGAAAAGTTCAATCGTGGGGCGAAGTCCTCAATGATCGACTTGGAAGTCATTAGCAGAGTGAAGTAGGCAGAAGTATGGTGAGGGATAAAGTTATAGATGTTGGGGGGGGGGGTTGCTGGATAAATTGGATGAGGGCTTTATAGAGGACAAAACACAAGAAATTTGAAATACTGTCGTACACCACAAGCGCTAAGGTAAGTAGAATATCACCATAACATCCCTTTTGAGTTGCATGGAAGGTTCTTAGGTCGAAATTGTGTCTCCAGTTCTAATCAATTGTATGTAAGGTCTCCAAACATAGTTGACATGAAAGACAGGATAACAAAAAACAACCAATGTGTGGTAAATGTTATCAACACTTAAGCAATAGAAAAAGAAATCAGACTCCTCTATAAAACTAAGGTGGATCCAAAGCGTACCCCACTCACACTCTAAAGAGGAGGCATTAATCGCATCACGGTTTCTTTATGTGGTTAACCTTTCAATTTCTTATAACACCCGGTGTGATGAATAGGGAATTCAGCCCAACACCTCAATCGTTTGTTGTGGATTCCCAATGGAGGCAGATGATGCGTACCCCAACACTCACACTCAAACGGTTGATGTAAAACACATAAAGGTATCTTTCTCTCCTAGGGGATAATAGTAGTCTGTAATGGCGTACCACAACTCATTTTGGACTGCTGTACACCTCCTATCAAGGTATCTTTAGGTCCTGGACAGGGATTTCAGTTTGTGGTTTTAGCTTTGTTCATGGAAACTCCCAATGTGCATCATATGAAAAAAGAAAACAAGCAAATGAATGTGTAGTAGGTTTTGCTAATCTTAAATGCAATGTGTAAATAAATCTCTGAGGCAGATAGGTTCAATGCGTACCCCACTCACATATAAAATGGGGGTTCTAGATATATAGCGGTATCTTTTGGGAGGTTCTATTTGATGGTGCAGTATATACTGCACTCAATAAACCACAGAAGTATTTCCACTAGAAGGTAATTGTGTGCGTACCCCAACACTCACACTCGGGGAGCAGATAAAAAGCCCATAAAGGTATCTTTAACTTCTCAAAGTGGGGGTGATCAATCAATATGGCGTACCCCAACTCACAATTCGATGTGCTGTGTATCTCCCATCAAGGTATCTTTAGGTTCCAGGTGGGAAATATGGCTTGTAGTTCGGACCATGTAGTTATCCGCAAACCCCAAAATTGAACAAAAATATTGGCACTCACAATGGAGTAAGAAGGAAGGTTTACAAATATTTATTTAACAATACACGGGGGAAAAAAATTTTTTTGAGGAAAGTGTATGAAAAAGATCATACAGCATTACATGGACCAAACCATAAAAGTGGCAAAGAGAAATAAAATCCTCCTTTTTAAATAAAACCAAAATTAAAAAAAATAGATAAAATCCAGATGGTATGCTACTCACACTCCTTTTTGTCGACGCGTTTCAGCCCTAAACTGGGCCTTTATCAAGACATGTTGGAGTGTGTTAGTAGCTTGATATTTAAAGGACAAAGCGCCAATAGGAAATGAGCAGGAAGTGACGTCATAATTAAAAATGAGTATCCATTATCTTTGCCATTTTTGTACATTTTAAACGTTTAAAATATCGAGATTGTTTTAGCTTCTAAGCATAGGATGTATTCTAAATGTCCGTATAGCTTTTTATCTGCTCCCCGAGTGTGAGTGTTGGGGTACGCACACAATTACCTTCTAGTGGAAATACATCTGTGGTTTATTGAGTCCAGTATATACTGCACCATCAAATAGAACCTCCCCAAAGATACCGCTATATATCTAGAACCCCCATTTTATATGTGAGTGGGGTACGCATTGAACCTATCTGCCTCAGAGATTTATTTACACATTGCATTTAAGATTAGGAAAACCTACTACACATTGGTTTGCTTGTTTTCTTTTTTCATATGATGCACATTGGGAGTTTCCTTGAACAAAGCTAAAACCACAAACTGAAATCCCTGTCCAGGACCTAAAGATACCTTGATAGGAGGTGTACAGCAGTCCAAACTGTGAGTTGTGGTACGCCATTACAGACTACTATTATCCCCTAGGAGAGAAAGATACCTTTATGTGTTTTACATCAACCGTTTGAGTGTGAGTGTTGGGGTACGCATCATCTGCCTCCATTGGGAATCCACAACAAACGATTGAGGTGTTGGGCTGAATTCCCTATTCATCACACTGGGTGTTATAAGAAATTGAAAGGTTAACCACATAAAGAAACCGTGATGCGATTAATACCTCCTCTTTAGAGTGTGAGTGGGGTACGCTTTGGATCCACCTTAGTTTTATAGAGGAGTCTGACTTCTTTTTCTATTGCTTAAGTGTTGATAACATTTACCACACATTGGTTGTTTTTTGTTATCCTGTCTTTCATGTCAACTATGTTTGGAGACCTTACATACAATTGATTAGAACTGGAGACACAATTTCGACCTAAGAACCTTCCATGCAACTCAAAAGGGATGTTATGGTGATATTCTACTTACCTTAGCGCTTGTGGTGTACGACAGTATTTCAAATTTCTTGTGTTTTGTCTGTTTATTTTAATGTGGTGACATTTAATTCGAAATCTGTTACATCTGAGCTGCACAGCGCCAGTTTGAACCACCCCCTACATCTTTGTTTCTATATCTGGCTTTATAGAGGAGTTTGCATTTAATACTATAAAGGAAGGGGTGCAAACATATGGCCTGGAGAGGAGACACAGATACAGAATGGTTGTAAGGAGTAATCAGCCAGGCAGCGGTGTGTTGGACTGCAATGGAGAGAAGTGGTATTATGGAAGGTTAGATAGGAGTTTTCAGTTTAACTGAGATGGAGGAGTAGAGGATAACTCCAGCTGGAGATGTGGGACAGAATATGGGTTCTAGATCTGCGTATCCTCCGCATAGATGTGGTATTGGAGGCCAAAAGAGCCAATAAACTCACCAAAAATCTAAAAGTGTGCCAAGAGTTAGCAGAATAGGGAGAGAGGTGTAGTCTTTAGAACAGACTGTCAGAGAGGAAGGACAGCCAGGTTGGGGCAGAGTGAAGGAGTACCAGGTGGAGTAGGTGGTCCACCATGCTAAGAACGGGATACTTTAAGAGCACAAGCAGCAAGAAGTTTATTAGTCATTTTTGAGAGGGCTGTTTCTGTGGAGTGGAGAGGACAAATTCCTGAGTGAAGTAAGTCAAGGAAGCAGTGTGAAGAAATAATAACATGGTTGAAGACGGTCTACTCAAGGAGCTTGGAAGCTAAAGGGAGGAGAGAGTTGAGACGGTAATATTAGGGTGAATTGGTATAATGGGTTGTTTTTTTCCATGGAAGAGACAAGAGCTTGCTTGAAGGCAATGGAGCCTGATGAGTGAGATGGTTTGAATACATGAACAAGATGGGGAGAGGTAATGGGAGAGGAGAGAGTGGGGATAGGCTCATAGAACAGGGGAGCGGGGACCAGTCAAGGACCCTAATTTCATCTCCAGAGCAGCAAATGGGGCACAAACTCCATGTTAATGCCAATTGATTCAGTTTTAGATGTTTAGCAAGCACATATGGGTGTATTATTAGGGTGTCCAAATAATTTTAGTCATGCAGTGTAAATCATAGTAACTACTATACAACCCCTTATTCTTATTTCATATTTAATGAGCATGCAAAAAATTGTGCATTCCAGGTAAGGGCCATACTTTGAACAAGTTTTTTGCATGTTGATTGTGATTGTGGTAAGTGAACAAAAATTGGTCATGGTCAAATTACTTATGTTCTTTGAAAAATATATAAATATATATTTCTCTTGCAATCATCCTAACAAATTAGTTCTTGATTTTCCCAGATTGATGATCTATTTTTCTGTTTAGATATAGACTTCATGGTATCTGTAAATGATACTGCAAATCTATGCAAGTTTCTATCTTCTGCATCAAATCCTTTCGGTATTATAGAATGAATAGTGTATAAATGTAGCCCATCTAAAATGTATCTTTGTAGATTTCTTCACTTCCCCCATCACCCGGCCCCATAGCACTGCATGCTAATATGGACGATATTGTCCATATTGGCTTGCAGGCATAAACGAGCCGGCACCAACGATGACCGAGCACAGGGCCGCGCATCGTTCATCATTGGTGCATACACACTGAAAGATATGAATGATATCTCGTACATTAATGAACGATATCGTTCATATCTTTTAGTGTAATCTGTAAATGTGTAGGGCCCATTACACAGCCACATAAACTACTGGATATTTCTCTTACGTCCTAGAGGATGCTGGGGTCCATATTAGTACCATGGGGTATAGACTGGTCCACCAGGAGCCATTGGCACTTTATGAGTTTAATAGTGTGGGCTGACTCCTCCCTCTATGCCCCTCCTACCAGACTCAGTTTAGAAACTGTGCCCGGAGGAGCCGGTCACAGCTAGGGGAGCTCTACAGGGCTTCTCTAGTAAAAGTTTTTTTAGAGTTTTTTATTTTACAGAGAGGCTGCTGGCAACAGCCTCCCTGCATCGAGGGACTGAGGGGGGAGCAGTGTCCGCCCTGCGGGGTTTTGAGCCACTGCCTCCGCTGACTGGACATTGAGCTCCAGAGGGGACAGATCACGCCCCGCCACAGGGGTACGCTCACCCCGGCAGCCAGCCGCCACCCCCTCAATAAGCTGAAGTGTGGCGAGTTGGTCACTGTCCCCCCATACAAGTGGGGTATCAGTGTGAAGAACGCGGATTAAAGGTAGGAGTGCGGTATTAACTGCGCTCCTTGATGGTTCAGCGGTACTGCGGTACGGTGCTGTGAGGGGCGCCCTGAGACAGCACCTGACCCTACACTGACTACATCAAGCCTGTCGGGGTCTGCGGATCCAAGCCAGCATGAAATCCTCAGGCCAGTATAATCTTCTAAGAGCGGGAAGACAGCGTCATTGAAGGGACGGAGATTCTCCTCAGAGCGGACCCAGTAGCGTTCAGCGCCATTTTCCTGCCTGCTATCACTACCAGTGGATGTCCAGATCCCTCCAGTGCAACTCCAGCTATCTGTACGGTACCAGGGGGTTGTAGAAGGAGGGGAGGCTGTGTTATAGGCTGTGTCACCTATTAAGGGACACAGTCAGCGCGGGTTGGGTTCTCCCTATACCTTTAATAACGCTGCATGTGGGTTGGCTCCAGTCTCTGTGTCTCTCTGCCATTCTTGGGGGGGAAACTCGGTCTACCCAATACCCTGTGTGTTTGTGGGGTGTTTGGTGTGTGTGTGACAACATGTCTAGGAGCACTGTTTCATATGCTGCAGAGGATTTGTCTTCCCAGGAAGACTCCATACCATCATACCAATCAGGATTGCACTGTTGTAGCGCAGATTCCTACTAGAGAGCCAGAATGGTTGGTCTCTCTGAGGGGGACTATTTCTCAGGGTTGCTAGGACTGAGCATGCCACTCAGATCCTACAATCCTCTATGGTTGTGTGGTCTGATACTGCTTCCTCTGGGTCCCCTGCGGTACATTCTCAAAAACGTGCACTTGCATTGCTGACGCAGGATGACACGGACACCGACTCTGACACTGCAGATGGTGACGGGAATGTGTCGAGTGGGACAGCATCACTTGCTAAGGGGTGCAGTTGATTGAAGCTGTGAGGGATATTTTACATATTTCTGACACAGCTCCTGAGCAGTTGGAGGAGGCCTTTTTTACAGATAATAAGAAGCCCCCCTCACCTTCCAGGCATCCAAAGAATTAAACGCTATCTTTGAAAAGGCCTGGGAAACTCTGGAAAATAAATTTCAGATCTCTAAGAGGGTCTTGGTTGCTTTTCCCCTCTCAGAGTCTCTGGCTGCGCCAGTGGTGTGCGGACGCGGAATCCAGGAAGAGTGTGGAGGGCCTACCCTATACAGGTCAGGCTCTCTTTGGGGAGGCGCTGGATGTGTGGATTGCCACGGCTACCGCGGGTAAGTCTACTTTTCTCCCCTCAGCTGCACCGGCTACAAAGAAGCCTTTTATGCCGGCCGCATCTCAGTCCTTTCGGCCCGCGAGGTCTAGAAAGAACAAGCCTTTGAACACCTTCTTCAGAGGTGGTCGTGCCAAAGGAAAAAGCCCAGAAGCCCGCTTCTGATACCACGAAGTTCTCCGCATGACGGTGGACAGCTAGGCCTGGAGGAAGGTCAGGTGGGGGCGAGACTCCGGCAGTTCAGCCATGTCTGGGTGTCGTCTGGCCTGGACCTCTGGGTCCTGGATGTAGTGTCCAGGGGGTACAGATTGGAGTTTCAAGATCCCCCACCTCACCGTTTCTTCAAGACAGGCTTGCCAGCTCTGCTGGCGGACAGAACAATTATTCTGGAGACCATCAGAAAATTTATGGTGTCAGAGGTCATTGTCCCAGTTCCACCTCAGCAGTGGAACAAGGGTTATTATTCGAACCTTTTCATGGTACCAAAACCGGATGGTTCGGTACAACCTATTCTAAACTTAAAGTCTTTGAATCCTTATCTCGGGGAGTTCAAATTCAAGATGGAATCTCTGAGAGCTGTCATCTCAGGACTGACGGAGGGGGAGTTCCTGGTGTCACTGGACATCAAGGATGCTTACCTCCACATTCCCATTTGGTCACCGCATCAGGCATATCTCAGGTTTGCACTGATGGACGATCACTATCAGTTCCAGGCGCTGCCGTTTGGCCTCTCCACAGCACCAAAGATCTTCACCAAGGTGATGGCGGAGATGATGGTTCTCCTCCGCAAGCAGGGGGTGAACATAATTCCGTATCTGGATGATCTCCTGATCAAGGCGTCGTCCAGGGAGAGGTTGTTGTGATCCATCGCGCTCACGACACAGCTGCTCAGGAAGCACGGATGGATCCTGAACCTTCCAAAGTCTCATCTGGAGCCGACAAAGAGGCTGTCTTTCCTGGGAATGATCCTCGACACGGAAGTGCAGATGGTTTTTCTCCCGGTAGAGAAAGCATTGGTGATTCGAACAATGTTCCGGGATGTCTAAAAGCCTACCCGGGTATCAGTTCATCAATGCATCCGCCTTCTGGGGAAGATGGTTGCCGCCTACGAGGGTCTGAAGCACGGCAGGTTTCATGCTCAAACCTTTTCAGCTGGACCTATTGGACCAGTGGTCGGGCTCTCACCTACACATGCACAAGAGGATACGCCTGTCTCCGAAAGCCAGGATTTCACTCCTCTGGTGGCTACAGATGGGTCCACGGTTATCTTTAGTTTTCTGCGCCTAGGCACAACATGATTTATTAGCATAAACCCTTCATCTATTGTTCTCAGCTGCAAAACAATACAAAGAACAATACAGCAGGGGATTAAGTCAGTTCAGCAGGGGTTTAAGTCCGACTGGCCAGTCTCAGCTAATCCTATTAAAGGTCAAGATAAACGTGGACCCATTGGAACACCTTCCGCACCTTCTGGAAGGCCGAAGGTTCGGAATTCAGGACTGGATCCTTTTAACCACAGATGCAAGTCTAAGAGGTTGGGGAGCAGTCGCTCTGGGGGAAACCTTTCAGGGAAGGTGGTCGAATCAAGAATCCCTTCTCCCGATAAACATCCTGGAGCTAAGGGCAGTGTACAACGCCCTTATGCAAGCAGAACACCTTCTACAGGATCGATCTGTTCAGGTGCAGTCGGACAACGTGACCACGGTGGCCTACATAAACCGACAAGGCGGAACGAAGATCAGGGCTGCAATGTCAGAGGTGTCAAGAATCCTCCTCTGGGCAGAAAGACACGCGGTGGCGATGTCGGCAATCTTCATTCTGGGAGTAGACAACTGGGAAGCAGACTTCCTCAGCCGCCACGATCTCCATCCGGGAGAGTGGGGCCTCCACCTGGACGTGTTTGAGGAGGTAACCGGTTGGTGGAGGGTTCCTCACATAGACATGATGGCCTCCCGCCTCAACAAGAAGCGGGGAGGTACTGTTCCAGGTCGAGAGATCCTCAGGCAGTGGCGGTGGACGCACTGGTAACACCATGGGTGTTCACGTCAGTGTATGTGTTCCCTCCACTTCCTCTGATTTCAAAAGTTCTTCAACTGGTAAGAAGAACAAAGGTTCTGGCAATCCTCATTGCTCCGGACTGGCCAAGGAGGGCTTGGTACGCGGATCTGCTGGATCTTCTGCTGGAGGTTCCAATGCCATTACCTCTTCGGGAGGATCTGCTTCTGCAGGGGCCGTTCGCCTATCAAGACTTACCATGGCTACGTTTGACGGCATGGCGGTTGAACGCCAGATCTTAGCTCGAAAGGATATCCTGAGTGAGGTCATTCCTACCCTGATACAGGCTAGGAAGGGGGTGACGTGTAAACATTACCATCGCATTTGGAAAAAATATGTTTCTTGGTGTGAGTCCAAGAAGTTTCCTGCGGTGGAGTTTCAACTTGGACGTTTTCTCCTTTTCCTGCAAGCAGGGGTGGATATGGGACTGAGATTGGGCTCCATCAAGGTCCAGATCTCTGCTTTGTCCATCTTCTTCCAAAAACAATTGGCTGTCCTCCCTGAGGTTCAGACCTTTTTGAAAGGGGTTCTGCACATCCAGCCTCCCTTTGTGGCGCCAACGGAGCCCTGGAATCTTGATGTGGTGTTGCAGTTCCTGCAGTCTGCTTGGTTCGAGCCTCTACAGGAGGCTGATCTCAAGTTTCTCACGTGGAAGCCGGTTACCTTGTTGGCCTTGGCCTCTGCTCGACGCGTGTCGGAATTGGGGACCTTATCTTGTAAAAGCCCCTATCTGATCTTCCGTGAAGACAGGGCGGAACTTAGGTCTCTTCCACAGTTCCTGCCTAAGGTTGTATCTGCTTTCCATATCAACCAACCTATTGTGGTGCCAGTGGCTACTGACTCCTCAATTGCTTCAAAGGCCTTGGATGTAGTGAGGACTTTGAAGATTTACGTGAAGAGGACAGCTCATCATAGGAAGAGTGACTCTCTGTTTGTCCTCTATGATCCCAAGAAAATTGGGTGTCCTGCTTCTAAGCAGTCGATTTCATGCTGGATCAGGTTCACTATCCAACATGCTTATTCCACGGCTGGATTGCCGTGTCCAAAATCTGTACAGGCCCACTCTACTCGTAAAGTGGGATCTTCCTGGGCGGCTGCCCGGGGTATCTCGGCTGTACAACTCTGCCGAGCGGCTCCTTGGTCTGGGTCGAACACGTTTTCCAAGTTCGATACTCTGGCCTCTGATGACCTCAAGTTTGGTCAAGCAGTGTTGCAGGAGCTTCCGTGCTCTCCCTCCCTTACTGGGAGCTTTAGTACATCCCCATGGTACTAATATGGACCACAGCATCCCTTAGGACGTAAGAGAAAATAGGATTTTAATTGCCTACCGGTAAATCCTTTTCTCGTAGTCCGTAGAGGATGCTGGGCTCCCGCCCAGCACTGTGTTTTTCTGCATTGGTTTATAGTTCAGTTCTGCCTGGTTCCTAGGTAAGTTCTGTGTTATTTACTGTTTCAGCTGTTGCTGAGTTGTTCCGACATGTTAGTCGGATTTGCCTGTTGTGTGAGCTGGTGTGAATCTCGCCACTATTTGTGTATTTCCTTCTCTCGCAGTATGTCGTCTCCTCAGGCACAGTTTCTAGACTGAGTCTGGTAGGAGGGGCATAGAGGGAGGAGCCAGCCCAAACTATTAAACTCTTAAAGTGCCAATGGCTCCTGGTGGACCTGTCTATACCCCATGGTACTAATATGGACCCCAGCATCCTCTACGGACTACGAGAAAAGGATTTACTGGTAGGTAATTAAAATCCTATTTTTATATTTATACATTTTTATTTTTTATACTGGATATCAGGGCTCCATAATATAATAAAACAAACGCATTTAAAATGGGACTGTACAACAAACTTCTATTAGGGGTGAATTGAAGAAGATGAACTTGATCACCTTAGTACATGTTACATAATGATTTGCATTTAAACTGTTGATAAAGGTTTGTTCCACTTTTTAAATTGCCTGACATAATTGCTAGCTATCTGCTGATCAGAGGTTTTGATTAATGAATTGCTAGCCACTTCTCTGTAAAGGTGTCAGTTTAATAGCTTCAGATACTCTGTAGGAATACCTAATTACAATACAAGATCACAGGTTTGGTAAGGCTGGGGCATGTAGATAAGAAAACTTGAGATACAGTAATGTCAGTCTTGTATTTTAATTGAACATTAAACGCTGCATTAAAGGCTGCAGTGTTATTACTGTAGTGTGCAGCTGGGGGCACTCTCTCTAAGCATCATTCTACTACCTTGGTTAGAATTTACTATATGTGTTAGTGATGAGACCTTTACAGGTTGTTGCAACGGAATACAAGTTACAATTATGGATCTGCACTTCTGTCTTGTTTGTATGAAAGACTATGGTGTCATATAGTTTGGCTTGGAAAGGTAAAAATGTAAAATATACCATAATTTGTATGTAGCTAGTAACATACAGTATAATGCATAGGAATTGATTTTTCTGGAAATGTAAAGGTTATAAATATTAAAGTTGGACTTAAGATGACTACACCGCACTCATTGTACTATCACTTGCTAACTTATTAGAGAATAGAAACCCTGATGTGTTTTTTTTCTTCTTTATGGTCCATAGTCTCCACAGGGTTAACCTTGCAGGTATGCTTGGTGGAGACCAGGATTCCGGTGCTGAACAGCAAAGCTTTTAAGGCTTCCAGGATGCACTGGCTCTTTCTCCCCTCATACCCTGCCCACATCTCAGGCTCTTAAATTTTTGTTTGGTGCCAGCAGGAGCTGGTCACTGTTTAACACTGGGGCTGCATCCCAAGCTTTTAATTTTTCTCTAACGTCCTAGTGGATGCTGGGGACTCCGAAAGGACCATGGGGAATAGCGGCTCCGCAGGAGACTGGGCACAAAGTAAAAGCTTTAGGACTAGCTGGTGTGCACTGGCTCCTCCCCCTATGACCCTCCTCCAAGCCTCAGTTAAGATTTTGTGCCCGAACGAGAAGGGTGCAATCTAGGTGGCTCTCCTGAGCTGCTTAGAGTAAAAGTTTAAATAGGTTTTCTCTAACGTCCTAAGTGGATGCTGGGACTCCGTAAGGACCATGGGGAATAGCGGCTCCGCAGGAGACTGGGCACAAAAGTAAAAGCTTGAACTAGCTGGTGTGCACTGGCTCCTCCCCCTATGACCCTCCTCCAAGCCTCAGTTAGATTCTTGTGCCCGAACGAGAAGGGTGCATGCTAGGTGGCTCTCCTGAGCTGCTTAGAGTAAAAGTTTATTTTAGGTTTTTTATTTTCAGTGAGTCCTGCTGGCAACAGGCTCACTGCATCGTGGGACTAAGGGGAGAAGAAGCGAACTCACCTGCGTGCAGAGTGGATTGGGCTTCTTAGGCTACTGGACATTAGCTCCAGAGGGACGATCACAGGTTCAGCCTGGATGGGTCCCGGAGCCGCGCCGCCGGCCCCCTTACAGAGCCAGAAGAACGAAGAGGTCCGGTGAAATCGGCGGCAGAAGATGTTCCTGTCTTCAACTAAGGTAGCGCACAGCACTGCAGCTGTGCGCCATTGCTCTCAGCACACTTCACACTCCGGTCACTGAGGGTGCAGGGCGCTGGGGGGGAGCGCCCTGAGACGCAATAAAAACTGAAATACCTTAGGATGGCAAAAGAAATACATCACATATAGCTCCTGGGCTATATGGATGTATTTAACCCCTGCCAGTTTTCCAGAAAAAAGCGGGAGATAAGGCCGTCGTGAAGGGGCGGAGCCTATCTCCTCAGCACACAAGCGCCATTTTCCCTCACAGTTCCGCTGGAAGGACGGCTCCCTGACTCTCCCCTGCAGTCCCTACAGAATCAGGGTAAAAACGAGAGAGGGGGGGCACTATTGGCAGCTAAATTATAAACAGCAGCTATAAAAGGGAGTAACACTTATATAAGGTTATCCCTATATATATATATATATATATATATATATAGCGCTCTGGTGTGTGCTGGCAAACTCTCCCTCTGTCTCCCCAAAGGGCTAGTGGGGTCCTGTCCTCTGTCAGAGCATTCCCTGTGTGTGTGCTGTGTGTCGGTACGCTGTGTCGACATGTATGAGGAGGAAAATGGTGTGGAGGCGGAGCAATTGCCTGTGTTAGTGATGTCACCCCCTAGGGAGTCGACACCTGACTGGATGGTCTTATGGAAAGAATTACGTGATAGTGTCGGCACTTTACAAAAGACTGTTGACGACATGAGACAGCCGGCAAATCAGTTAATACCTGTACAGGCGTCTCAAACACCGTCAGGGGCTATAAAACGCCCGTTACCTCAGGTCGATACAGACACTGACACGGACACTGACTCCAGTGTCGACGGTGAGGAAACAAACGTATTTTCCAGTAGGGCCACACGTTACATGATCACGGCAATGAAGGAGGTTTTGAACATTTCTGATACTACAAGTACCACAAAAAAGGGTATTATGTGGGGTGTGAAAAAACTACCCGTAGTTTTTCCTGAATCAGATGAATTAAATGAGGTGTGTGATGAAGCGTGGGTTTCCCCCGATAAAAAACTGCTAATTTCTAAAAAATTATTGGCATTATACCCTTTCCCGCCAGAGGTTAGGGCGCGTTGGGAAACACCCCCTAGCGTAGATAAGGCGCTCACACGCTTATCAAAACAAGTGGCGTTACCGTCTCCTGATACGGCCGCCCTCAAGGAACCAGCTGATAGGAAGCTGGAAAATATCCTTAAAAGTATATACACACATACTGGTATTATACTGCGACCAGCAATCGCCTCAGCCTGGATGTGCAGTGCTGGGGTGGCTTGGTCGGATTCCCTGACTGAAAATATTGATACCCTGGACAGGGACAATATATTATTGACTATAGAGCATTTAAAGGATGCATTTCTATATATGCGAGATGCACAGAGGGATATTTGCACTCTGGCATCAAGAGTAAGTGCGATGTCCATTTCTGCCAGAAGAGGATTATGGACGCGACAGTGGTCAGGGGATGCGGATTCCAAACGGCATATGGAAGTATTGCCGTATAAAGGGGAGGAGTTATTTGGGGTCGGTCTATCGGACCTGGTGGCCACGGCAACGGCTGGAAAATCCACCTTTTTACCCCAAGTCACCTCGCAGCAGAAAAAGATACCGTCTTTTCAGGCTCAGTCCTTTCGTCCCCATAAGGGCAAGCGGGCAAAAGGCCACTCATATCTGCCCCGGGGCAGAGGAAGGGGAAAAAGACTGCAGCAAACAGCCTCTTCCCACGAACAGAAGCCCTCCCCCGCTTCTGCCAAGTCCTCAGCATGACGCTGGGGCCTTACAAGCGGACTCAGGCACGGTGGGGGCCCGTCTCAAGAATTTCAGCGCGCAGTGGGCTCACTCGCAAGTGGACCCCTGGATCCTGCAGGTAGTATCTCAGGGGTACAAATTGGAATTCGAGACTTCTCCCCCTCGCCGGTTCCTGAAGTCTGCTTTACCAACGTCTCCCCCGACAGGGAGGCGGTATTGGAAGCCATTCACAAGCTGTATTCCCAGCAGGTGATAATCAAGGTACCCCTCCTACAACAGGGAAAGGGGTATTATTCCACGCTGTTTGTGGTACCGAAGCCGGACGGCTCGGTGAGACCCATTTTAAATCTGAAATCCTTGAACACTTACATAAAAAGGTTCAAGTTCAAGATGGAGTCACTCAGAGCAGTGATAGCTAACCTGGAAGAAGGGGACTATATGGTGTCTCTGGACATCAAGGATGCTTACCTCCATGTCCCAATTTGCCCTTCTCACCAAGGGTACCTCAGGTTTGTGGTACAGAACTGTCACTATCAGTTTCAGACGCTGCCGTTTGGATTGTCCACGGCACCCCGGGTCTTTATCAAGGTAATGGCCGAAATGATGATTCTTCTTCGAAGAAAAGGCGTCTTAATTATCCCTTACTTGGACGATCTCCTGATAAGGGCAAGGTCCAGAGAACAGTTAGAGGTCGGAGTAGCACTATCTCAAGTAGTACTACGACAGCACGGATGGATTCTAAATATTCCAAAATCGCAGCCGATTCCGACGACACGTCTGCTGTTCCTAGGGATGATTCTGGACACAGTACAGAAAAAGGTGTTTCTCCCGGAGGAGAAAGCCAAGGAGTTATCCGACCTAGGCAGGAACCTCCTAAGACCAGGCCAAGTGTCAGTACATCAATGCACAAGGGTCCTGGGAAAGATGGTGGCTTCTTACGAAGCGATTCCATTCAGCAGATTCCACGCAAGAACTTTTCAGTGGGATCTGCTGGACAAATGGTCCGGATCGCATCTTCAAATGCATCAGCGGATAACCCTGTCTCCAAGGACAAGGGTGTCTCTCCTGTGGTGGTTACAGAGTGCTCATCTCCTAGAGGGCCGCAGATTCGGCATTCAGGATTGGGTCCTGGTGACCACGGATGCCAGCCTGAGAGGCTGGGGAGCAGTCACACAGGGAATATCCTGGAACTAAGGGCCATTTACAATGCCCCTAAGTCAGGCAAGACCTCTGCTTCAGGGTCAGCCGGTGTTGATCCAGTCGGACAACATCACGGCAGTCGCCCACGTAAACAGACATGGCGGCACAAGAAGCAGGAGGGCAATGATGGAAGTGGCAAGGATTCTTCGCTGGGCGGAGAATCATGTGATAGCACTGTCAGCAGTGTTCATTCCGGGAGTGGACAACTGGGAAGCAGACTTCCTCAGCAGACACGATCTTCACCCGGGGGAGTGGGGACTTCACCCAGAAGTCTTCCACATGATTGTGAACCGTTGGGAAAAACCAAAGGTGGACATGATGGCGTCCCGCCTCAACAAAAAACTGGACAGATATTGCGCCAGGTCAAGGGACCCTCAGGCAATAGCTGTGGACGCTCTGTTAACACCGTGGGTGTACCAGTCAGTGTATGTGTTCCCTCCTCTTCCTCTCATACCAAAAGTACTGAGAATCATAAGAAGGAGAGGAGTAAAGACTATACTCGTGGCTCCGGATTGGCCAAGAAGGACTTGGTACCCGGAAATTCAAGAGATGCTCACGGGAAGACCCGTGGCCTCTACCTCTAAGAAAGGACCTGCTCCAGCAGGGACCATGTCTGTTCCAAGACTTACCGCGGCTGCGTTTGACGGCATGGCGGTTGAACGCCGGATCCTGAAGGAAAAAGGCATTCCGGGTGAAGTCATCCCTACCCTGATCAAAGCCAGGAAGGACGTAACCATACAACATTATCACCGTATTTGGCGTAAATATGTTGCGTGGTGCGAGGCCAGGAAGGCCCCTACAGAGGAATTTCAACTGGGTCGTTTCCTGCATTTCCTGCAAACAGGACGGTCTATGGGCCTCAAATTAGGGTCCATTAAGGTTCAAATTTCGGCCCTGTCAATATTCTTCCAAAAAGAACTGGCTTCTGTTCCTGAAGTTCAGACGTTTGTCAAGGGAGTACTGCATATACAGCCTCCTTTTGTGCCTCCAGTGGCACCTTGGGATTTCAATGTAGTTTTGGGATTCCTAAAATCACATTGGTTTGAACCACTCACCACTGTGGACTTAAAATATCTCACATGGAAAGTGGTAATGCTGTTAGACCTGGCTTCAGCCAGGCGTGTCTCAGAATTGGCGGCTTTATCCTATAAAAGCCCTTACCTAATTTTTCATACGGACAGGGCAGAATTGAGGACTCGTCCTCAATTTCTCCCTAAGGTGGTTTCAGCATTTCACTTAAACCAGCCTATTGTGGTGCCTGCGGCTGCTAGGGACTTGGAGGATTCCAAGTTGCTGGACGTAGTCAGGGCCCTGAAAATATATGTTTCCAGGACGGCTGGAGTCAGGAAATCTGATTCGCTGTTTATCCTGTATGCACCCAACAAGCTGGGTGCTCCTGCTTCTAAGCAGACGATTGCTCGTTGGATTTGTAGTACAATTCAGCTTGCACATTCTGTGGCAGGCCTGCCACAGCCAAAATCTGTAAAAGCCCATTCCACACGGAAAGTGGGCTCATCTTGGGCGGCTGCCCGAGGGGTCTCGGCTTTACAACTTTGCCGAGCAGCTACTTGGTCAGGGGCAAACACGTTTGCTAAATTCTACAAATTTGATACCCTGGCTGAGGAGGACCTGGAGTTCTCTCATTCGGTGCTGCAGAGTCATCCGCACTCTCCCGCCCGTTTGGGAGCTTTGGTATAATCCCCATGGTCCTTTCGGAGTCCCCAGCATCCACTAGGACGTTAGAGAAAATAAGAATTTACTTACCGATAATTCTATTTCTCATAGTCCGTAGTGGATGCTGGGCGCCCATCCCAAGTGCGGATTGTCTGCATTACTTGTACATAGTTATTGTTACAAAAATCGGGTTATTGTTGTTGTGAGCCATCTTTTCAGAGGCTCCTTCTGTTATCATGCTGTTAACTGGGTTCAGATCACAAGTTGTACGGTGTGATTGGTGTGGCTGGTATGAGTCTTACCCGGGATTCAAAATCCTTCCTTATTGTGTACGCTCGTCCGGGCACAGTATCCTAACTGATGCTTGGAGGAGGGTCATAGGGGGAGGAGCCAGTGCACACCAGCTAGTCCTAAAGCTTTTACTTTGTGCCCAGTCTCCTGCGGAGCCGCTATTCCCCATGGTCCTTTCGGAGTCCCCAGCATCCACTACGGACTATGAGAAATAGAATTATCGGTAAGTAAATTCTTATTTTTTACTTTTCTTTTTTTTTATTTTTTACTTTTACAATGAGCAAGCAGTACTAGGCACAGTCCCTTGGATAACAGCGCTGCTGCTCCATCACCGCAACGGTGCCGCGACGCAAGCGATGGCTTGGGCATTTCGGCGGGACCAGACAGTCTTCAACTAGCAGGGGCACACAGGTGCACCCCGGACTGTAAACCAGAATCATCAGGACAGGTAATGCAGGTTCCTGCTTGTGGGACCCGTGATTGCGGCAGTCCTATACCACCGGTCCCAGGAGGCGGAATGGCGGTGCTGACGTAGACCTAGACCATTGCGCGCCTTGGGGCTCCACTAGACCACCAGGGCTAACGTTACTGGCGCCGAGAGAGCTTTAATAACAGGCCATGGTTGAGGTTAGCAAGGGGAGACAGCACTCCCTCAGCGGCCCGTTCCCAGCCCAGAGCACCATTTCGCTGAGGTCTTCCCGCCCTTGGCTGCTCCTCCATCACCCTTCTTGCTCACAGAGACACTGAGCAGCCATTACAGCAGTTCTGCAGGTCACCGGGAACGCTGGGTTTGGTCTCCTTATATACCTCTCCTTGGAGTGAGGTTATACACATTGCTGCTTCCTACCAGCTCTAATATCTGGATAGTTGATATCAGTACCCACTGCAGTTAAAGTGTATTATCTGCATTGTATGTGACTTATGCTAGTTCTGCTGTCTGTGCTTTTCTCTCTGTACATTATATTTCTTTCCCAGTAGCTTTCTTTGTTCAGTAACCCTTAGATACTGGTGTGTACAGTGTTTACTTTGCTCACATGACAAGTTATTGTTGTGCAGGCTTATTGTCAGATACTTTTGTCAGTTACACACAGCAGATTACCATATTGTCTGTGTACTCTCCTTGCAGTTATGTCTATCAAAGGCAAGGCATCAAAACAAGCTGGTGCTCCTACTCTAGTGTCATGTAAGACCTGTTCCACAGAAGTTTTACCTCAGGATTTATTATAAGACTGTCGGTGTATCCCTGACCCCAGCAACTCCCCCAGTGCCAGCACAGGAGCCTCCATAGGCTTAATTTTCTAACATGCTGGCTAAAATTGCTGACCATATTGCAACCCCGTCTGTGACTCCCCCTATGGGTCTCCCACAGCAGGTGCAGCCTGTTTATCAGCCTTTTACAGACCCACCTGTCCCTCCTCCCTGATTGGACATGTTTTCTACCTCTGTACAGAGTCTGGCAGCTTCATCTGCTGCATTCCATAACATATTACAGGGCCAGGTAGCATTTCCTACACCTACTGCCACTAAGCGTGCTGTGCCATCTTTACAGTCTACACCACTCTCTGATTCTGAAGATTCTTCTGCTGCAGCAGATCATTCTTATTTCTCTGATGCAGACTCCCCCTCTGGGGATGAAGAGGTGCAATCCAAATTTAATGTAGCTGCTTTAGTTAGGGCAGTTCAATTCTCACTCCAGCTTGAGGATACGGAACCAAACCCAAAATCTAACACTCCTCTATGTAAATGTCAGAAAGTAGTAGTGGCTGAGTTTCCACACTCGCACCATTTTTTTAATGCTATGAATGAGGTATGGAAAACTCCTAACAAGAAGTTTACTGTACCTAAAAGGCTAAACTCCTTCTATCCGTTGCCCACTGCTGATTTCACAAAATGGGGAAATTCACCTACTATGGATTCTCATATGACAACATTTGATTAAAAGTTACATTCTTTCTATACCAACAGCATTCTCCCTTAAGTACATATCTGATAGCCAATTGGTCTCAAATCTTTGTTCTCTTACAGGTGCCACAGCCAGACCTGCTACAGCCTGGGTGGCTAAAGCCATTGAAAAATGGGCTGATGCCCTTGAAAACAGTTTCCCTTTGGAAGCGACTAAGGAACAACTGCCTATTACATTGGAGAGGCTGCTCTGGATACAGCTCTACTGTCCTCTAAAGCTTTGGCTGCTTCTTTGGTAGCGCGCCGCATTGTTTGGCTTTGTTCCTGGTAGGCGGACTCTGAAGCTAAGAAAGTCATGGAAACACTTTCATACACAAGCGTATTTCTTTTTGGACCAGAATTGGCCAAGATTGTCAATAACCTGGCAACTACTAAAACAGCTCGGACTTTGTCCTTGCGATCATTTTGCCCTCAGGGCAAGGTCAGAGGTCAGTCCTTCCCTAGACAGTCTCACCCCACAATGGCTTCTAAGCCCAAACCCAAACAGGCCTGGGCGGCTAGACGCCCAATTACCAATCCAGAGGAGAAACCCTCTTCCTGACGAGGTGGGCCTATACTTGGAGGACCCCAGGGTTGTAGGCCGACTTCTTCAGTTCACCCACAATGGATGCTTGGGTAGAAGAAGTGGTCTCACGGGTACGCTCTCTCTTTCCTGAAGTGTCCTCCCATACAATATTTTCCTACCAGTCCACCAGCAGACCTCAGCAAGGCCAAGGCACTGAAGATGGCCATTTACTCTTTACTACAATCAGGCATGGTTATTCCTGTCCCTGTGTCTCAACAGGGCCAGGGGTTCTATTATAGGCTCTTTTTGGTCCAGAAACCCAATTGTTCTCATCGTCCCATACGTAATCTAAAATTACTGAACAAATACCTCAAAGTGCCCAAGTTTCAAATGGAAACTCTTTGTTCCATTGTCCTGGCTATGTGGCCTTGGGATTTTATGGTATCCTAGATGTACAGGATGCTTACATCAGTGTACCTATAGCACCCTGTCATCAACAGTACCTCCAATTTGCTTTCCTCCATCAGCATTTCCAGTTCCAGGCCCTACCCTTCGGCCTTTCCACAGCCCCCACCCTTCGACCTTTCTACAGCCCCCAGGGTGTTCACCAAACTCAAGGCGGTGATGGCTGCTCATCTTCGATGGCAGGGAATTAGGATACTCCCTTACCTAGATGACCTCCTCCATCTTGCACATTCTCCGGAGGTCCTCCACCGTCATCTCCACTCAGCAATGCAGACCCTGGGCTACGTGGTATCCGCCTTCGACATGGTGGATATGCCCAATTCCACTCCAGGCCTCTTCAACGCCTGATATTCGTCAGGTGGCGTGGACAACCCAAGCATATCAAATCGACTGCAAACTTCCAAACTGAACAAGTGTCGCCTTCTCTGGATTCCACAATGGGTTCTTCTCACCACGGATGCCAACCTCTGCGGGTAGGGAACTGTCACGGGCAGTCACACCTTTCAGAGCTACTGGTCCCCAACAGATAGAGAGATTCCAATCAATGTCCTGGAACTTCGGGCACTTTGCCAGGCCCTTCAGATGGCTCAGGACAATGCAGGAAGTAGCTCAGATTCTTGCCTGGGCAGAACTCAATATTCCGCTCATCTCCGCAATCTTCATCCAGGGGGTCCTCAACTGGGAAGCAGAATCCTCCGTTCCTCCGTCGACAGGATGTGCACGCCGGAGAGTGGTCTCTACACCCAGTTTTTTTAGCTTCTGGTGAACAAATGGGGTCTTCTGAACGTGGACCTCATGGGCACCCAGACACAACCACAAGGGATCCAGATGCATCCTTCATGGACACCGTAACAGTCCCATGGCCCTTTCGTCTAGCTTATCTCTTTCCTTTAGCATCTCTCCTTCCCAGAGTACTACGCAAGCTCAAAGAGGAAGGCTGCACGATCATCCTGGTGGCTCTGGCATAGCCTAGGCGCCATCGGTTAATGGATCTTCAGTGCGTCTTCATAGACTCGCCCTTCCCACTTCCTCTTCAACCAGACCATTTATCACAAGGTCCCCGTCTACACCCGGACCTAGCTCGCTTGTCTTTTACATGTAACAGACATTTTGTGACATGTAGCAGACGTTTTGTTTGAGAAGCTGTTACTGGAAAAGCTGATGTTTGTCACAGTTATATTTATCCTGTTACTCAGTGTTACAGTATATAAAGAAGTTATACCTTTACAAGACTCATCCTGTCTGATTGTAAGGAATTTAGTTACTAGGCCCCATATGATCTCCCTGTCCACATAAAGGTCCGTCTGTCATATAAATACTGCTGACATGGAAGCACTGTGAGGAGTGAGCGTCATAGACCAGAAGTGGAAGTCGCCGGCCGGTACTGAGAGCGGCAAGGAGAGAGGGAAGGGGCGCGGCTGAGCAGTGCAGGCAGCCGCTCCGTGGGTGATGGAAGCTGGAGACTGAACTGCTGCAGGGAGCCAGAGCAGCAGCAGGGAAGCCTGAGCCTCCGGGACTGCAGGACAGCTGACCCATCATTAAGTGGAGAAGGGAGGAGGTACAGGGGTGCCGCAGGAGAGGGCCCCCACAGATAAGTATTAGATTACCATTACCTATTATATTACTGTTTTTGAATTATTGTATAGTACATAAGTGTTTTTCTTTTTTTTCTGTCTCCCCCTTTCCTTGATTTGAACTACCAATTACTGTTCTGTAATTGTACTGTCATGATTATTGTTTTTCTTCACAGCTAGGCAATAGTACTGTATTGTTTATAGTTTGTATTGTTGTGTTGAAGGTAACAGGGAGTTAGCATTTACTAAAATATGGGTGGGGCCGTGATTGAGGATCTCACTCAGTGCATGCTGTGCATGATGTATGCACATCTGGAGCAACCGTTCCAGTGTGAATACATCTGTGTAGAGTTTGTGCGAACGGATGCCCTGAAAGCCCTGGTATCTGATCTAGAACAAACCGTTACAGGTTTGAGGGATATCCTCAATCTTGAGCAATGCTTAGATAGAACAGTGGAGGAGTTGCAGGGGTGGTAGTCACCGGTAGATGAGGATGACCAGGCAGCCAGCTGGGTCACAGTTAGAAGGAAGAAAAAGAGGGGAAGGCACGACATCTCTGTAATAACATACCCCAACAAATTTGTCTGAATGGATGAAGACTCAGTGGATGGTAGTGAGGAGACTGTTCCCTCTAGCAACCAGAGGAGCGGTCCCTCTGGCTCAGATGGGATAAGATAGCGAGGTACCTAGTCAGATTGTGGTGGTAGGGGATTCTATTATCAGGAAGACAGATAGGGCAATCTGTTACCGGGACCGTGATCGCTGTACAGTCTGTTGTCTCCCGGGTGCTCGGGTATGGCACATCGCAGACCAGGAAGAAATATTGTTGGGAGGGGCTGGGAATGACTCTGCAGTCTTGGTGCATGTTGGCACCAACGACAAAGTTTGTGGAAGATGGGATGTCCTTAAGAAAGATTATAGGGATTTAGGCAAGGACATCTAAGGTAATATTCTCCGAAATATTACCAGTGCCACGCGCTAGCCCAGGGAGGCAGAGGGAGATTAGTTAGGTTAATGTGTGGCTTAGAGACTGGTGTAGGGAAGAGGGGTTTGTGTTCTTGGAACACTGGGTGGATTTCTCAGTCAGGCGCCATCTTTTTTGTCACAATCGATTGCACCTGAATGAGGAGGGGACAGCAGTACTTGGGGGGGGGGGGGGGGGGGGGATGGTTAGAAGGTTGGAGGAGATTTTAAACTAGGAACCTGGGGGGAAGGTTTAGATAGTAACTACGGGTCATACAGTGAGAATAGTAAGGATAGTGGTAGTGAGCCAAATGGGGGTGGAAAAGGGGGGAGGGAAAGAGTAGCCTGCAAGGCCATTAACATGGGTACTAATTAGGGTATTACCAAAACACTAACTAACAACGATTATGGGTCATTGTTACTGCATACAGAAAATTATGTCCCTTGCGCAAGGAGAAATACTTATCTTACTTGTATGTATGTAACCGCTAGAAGCCTTACAGTTAAAAGGGGAAACTAGAAGTCCTGGCAGCAAGCAACCAGTACGATATTATAGGCATTACTGAATCTTGGTGGGACAATTCCTTATGACTGGTCAGTTAATCTGGATGGTTATACTCTGTTCAGGAGAGAGAGATCAAATAAAAGGGGTGGAGGGTTATGTCTTTTTGTAAAAACGTTTTTAAAACCTGAGGTACGGGATGATATTCATGAGGGAACTGTAAACACTGTTGAGTCGTTGTAGGTTGAAATTGCATCTGGGGGAAAGGGAAAAAAAAGATAGTATTAGTGCTATGCTACAAGCTCCCTGGTATTAATGTGTCTGATGAGGAAATGTTGCTGCAACAAATTGATAAAGCGGCAGTAGTGGTCAACGTAATAGTGATGGGAGATTTCAACTATCTGGAGATACAGTAAATTGGACAAATGTGATACTGCTAGGGATAATTTGTTCTTAAACACACAAAATAATTATTACTTACTTCAACTAATCAAGGAACCAACTAGGTACAGTGCAATCTTAGGCCTGGTATTAACGAACAATGGGGATTTGATATCAAATGTTATAGTAGGGGAGCCCATAGGAAACCGCGACCACAATATGGTCACATTCAATATCATTTTTCATATACATTCCTATATATGTTCAACTAGGACTCAGAACTTTAGCAAAGCCAACTTTGACATGATGAGGGAAACTTTAAGGGACACTTAATGGGAAATTTTGTTTCAAGGAAAAAACACTACAGTGAAATGGGAGGTGTTAAAATCACTGCTCGATGAGAATACTCGTAAATGTATTCCCATGGGCAGCAAACAAAGGGCTAAAAATTCCAAACCAATGTGACTTAACAAAAATATTAAGGAACTAATGGACAAAAAAAGGCGAGCATTCAAAAAATAAAAATCAGTCGGAAAGGCGGAGGCATTCCAGCACTATAAGGTTTGCAACAAAATATGCAAAAAAGAAATAAGAGCAGCTAAAGTAGAAACTGTAAAGCTAATAGCAAAGGAAAGTAAATCAAACCCCAAATTAGTTTTAAAATGTATCAACAGCAAAAGATTAAAGGAGGAGAGTATAGGCCCCCTAAAGGACAAACTGGGAGTCTTAATCAAAAACGATAACGACATAGCGGATATATTAAGTTTTTCTCATCAGTATTTACAATAGAGGACCAGATGCAGTAATTAACACACATATATATTGGTAGATGCTCAATTAGCTTAGTGATATCATTCAGGTGCTCGAAAGGGAAGGGTATTTCTAAGCAAGAAAAAAAGCCATTTGTTTCCCCCAGCACCCTGAATGATAACCGTAACCAGATTTAAATTCCACATAATAGAATTCAGAGATCTTCGTTACACATATTTGCGCAAATGTGTGAATAAGCCCCAAAGCCGCATCAAGGCGTCTCTGTATATTTGGGGTCCCTAGCGCTATATCTAGGTGCAGGGTGTGGCACCCCAAAACACCAGCATAAGCCAGAAAGCACAGCGTAGCATACCAGTGAAAAAACTATAGTGTTAATAAATTAGTATTTAGGAAGCCGAAGCTATAGAGAAAGTGATACAAAAATGAAATTGCGCAAATATGTGTAACGAAGATTACTCTAACGTCCTAGTGGATGCTGGGGACTCCGTCAGGACCATGGGGATTAGCGGCTCCGCAGGAGACAGGGCACAAAAATAAAGCTTTAGGATCAGGTGGTGTGCACTGGCTCCTCCCCCTATGACCCTCCTCCAAGCCTCAGGTTTTTGTGCCCGTCCGAGCAGGGTGCAATCTAGGTGGCTCTCCTAAAGAGCTGCTTAGAAAAAGTTTTTAGGTTTTTTATTTTCAGTGAGTCCTGCTGGCAACAGGCTCACTGCATCGAGGGACTTAGGGGAGAGAAGTCAACTCACCTGCATGCAGGATGGATTGGCTTCTTAGGCTACTGGACACCATTAGCTCCAGAGGGATCGAACACAGGCCCAGCCATGGAGTCCGGTCCCGGAGCCGCGCCGCCGACCCCCCTTGCAGATGCCGAAGATGGAAGAGGTCCAGAAGCAGGCGGCAGAAGACTTTTCAGTCTTCCTGAGGTAGCGCACAGCACTGCAGCTGTGCGCCATTGTTGTCAGCACACTTCACACAGCGGTCACGGAGGGTGCAGGGCGCTGGGGGGGCGCCCTGGGCAGCAATGTATAATACCTTTTTATGGCTAAAAAATACATCACATATAGCCCTTGAGGCTATATGGATGTATTTAACCCCTGCCAGATCTCACAAACTCCGGAGAAGAGCCCGCCGAAATAGGGGGCGGGGCTTATTCTCCGCAGCACACAGCGCCATTTTCCTGCTCAGCTCCGCTGTGAGGAAGGCTCCCAGGACTCTCCCCTGCACTGCACTACAGAAACAGGGTAAAACAGAGAGGGGGGGCACTTTTTTTTGGCGATATTACTATATTTAAGCTGCTATAAGGATACAACACTTATATAGGGTTGTTCCCATATATATTATAGCGCTTGGGTGTGTGCTGGCAAACTCTCCCTCTGTCTCCCCAAAGGGCTAGTGGGGTCCTGTCTTCAATAGAGCATTCCCTGTGTGTCTGCTGTGTGTCGGTACGTGTGTGTCGACATGTATGAGGACGATGTTGGTGTGGAGGCAGAGCAATTGCCGGTAATGGTGATGTCACCCCCCAGGGAGTCGACACCGGAATGGATGGCTTCGTTTATGGAATTACGTGATAATGTCAGCACATTACAAAAATCAGTTGACGACATGAGACGGCCGGAAAACCAGTTAGTACCTGCCCAGGCGTCTCAGACACCGTCAGGGGCTGTAAAACGCCCTTTACCTCAGTCGGTCGACACAGACCCAGACACGGACACTGAATCTAGTGTCGACGGTGAAGAAACAAACGTATTTTCCAGTAGGGCCACACGTTATATGATCACGGCAATAAAGGAGGCTTTGCATATCTCTGATACTACAAGTACCACAAAAAGGGGTATTATGTGGGGGGTGAAAAAACTACCTGTAGTTTTTCCTGAATCAGAGGAATTGAATGATGTATGTGATGAAGCGTGGGTTAACCCAGATAGAAAAGTGCTAATTTCAAAAAAGTTATTGGCATTATACCCTTTCCCGCCAGAGGTTAGGGCGCGCTGGGAAACACCCCCTAAGGTGGATAAGGCGCTCACACGCTTATCAAAACAAGTGGCGTTACCGTCTCCTGATACGGCCGCCCTCAAGGATCCAGCTGATAGGAGGCTGGAAACTACCCTAAAAAGTATATACACACATACTGGTGTTATACTGCGACCAGCCATCGCCTCAGCCTGGATGTGCAGTGCTGGGGTGGTCTGGTCGGATTCCCTGACTGAAAATATTGATACCCTGGATAGGGACAGTATTTTACAGACTTTAGAGCAATTAAAGGATGCTTTTCTTTATATGCGAGATGCTCAGAGGGATATTTGCACTCTGGCATCGAGAGTAAGTGCGATGTCCATATCTGCCAGAAGAAGTTTATGGACACGACAGTGGTCAGGTGATGCGGATTCCAAACGGCATATGGAAGTATTGCCGTATAAAGGGGAGGAATTATTTGGCGTCGGTCTATCGGATTTGGTGGCCACGGCAACTGCCGGGAAATCCACCTTTTTACCTCAGACCCCCTCCCAACAGAAAAAGACACCGTCTTTTCAGCCGCAGTCCTTTCGGTCCTATAAGAAGCGGGCAAAAGGACAGTCATATCTGCCCCGAGGCAGAGGAAAGGGTAAGAGAGGGCAGCAAGCAGCTCCTTCCCAGGAACAGAAGCCCTCCGCGGGTTCTGCAAAGCCCTCAGCATGACGCTGGGGCTTTACAAGCGGACTCAGGAACGGTGGGGGGTCGACTCAAGAATTTCAGCGCACAGTGGGCTTGCTCACAGGTGGACCCCTGGATCCTGCAGGTAGTATCTCAGGGTTACAGGTTGGAATTTGAGAAGTCTCCCCCTCGCCGGTTCCTAAAGTCTGCTTTGCCAACGTCTCCCTCAGACAGGGCGACGGTATTGGAAGCCATTCACAAGCTGTTTTCTCAGCAGGTGATAGTCAAGGTACCCCTCCTACAACAGGAAAAGGGGTATTACTCCACGCTATTTGTGGTACCGAAGCCGGACGGCTCGGTAAGACCTATTCTAAATCTGAAATCTTTGAACCTGTACATACAAAAATTCAAGTTCAAGATGGAATCACTCAGAGCAGTGATAGCGAATCTGGAAGAAGGGGACTTTATGGTGTCCCTGGACATAAAAGATGCTTACCTGCATGTCCCAATTTGCCCTTCACATCAAGGGTACCTCAGGTTCGTGGTGCAAAACTGTCATTATCAGTTTCAGAAGCTGCCGTTTGGATTGTCCACGGCACCTCGGGTCTTTACCAAGGTAATGGCCGAAATGATGATTCTTCTGCGAAGAAGAGGCGTATTAATTATCCCTTACTTGGACGATCTCCTGATAAGGGCAAGGTCCAGAGAACAGCTGGAGGACGGAGTAGCACTAACCCAAGTAGTGCTGCAACAACACTGGTGGATTCTGAATTTTCCAAAATCTCAGTTGACCCCGACAACACGTCTGCTGTTCCTGGGAATGATTCTGGACACGGTTCAGAAAAAGGTGTTTCTTCCGGAGGAGAAAGCCAAGGAGTTATCCGAACTTGTCAGGAACCTCCTAAAACCAGGAAAAGTGTCTGTGCATCAATGCACAAGAGTCCTGGGAAAGATGGTGGCTTCTTACGAAGCAATCCCATTCGGCAGATTCCACGCACGAACTTTTCAGTGGGATCTGCTGGACAAATGGTCCGGATCGCATCTGCAGATGCATCAGCGGATAAACTTATCGCCACGGACAAGGGTGTCTCTTCTGTGGTGGTTGCAGAGTGCTCATCTGTTAGAAGGCTGCAGATTCGGCATACAGGACTGGGTCCTGGTGACCACGGATGCCAGTCTGAGAGGCTGGGGAGCGGTCACACAGGGAAGAAACTTCCAGGGAGTATGGTCAAGCCTGGAGATGTCTCTTCACATAAATATACTGGAGCTAAGAGCGATTTACAATGCTTTAAGCCTGGCAAAACCCCTGCTTCAGGGTCAGCCGGTGTTGATCCAGTCGGACAACATCACGGCAGTCGCCCACGTAAACAGACAGGGCGGCACAAGAAGCAGGAGAGCAATGGCAGAAGCTGCAAGGATTCTTCGCTGGGCGGAAGATCATGTGATAGCACTGTCAGCAGTGTTCATTCCGGGAGTGGACAACTGGGAAGCAGACTTCCTCAGCAGACACGATCTACACCCGGGAGAGTGGGGACTTCATCCAGAAGTCTTCCACATGATTGTGAACCGTTGGGAAAAACCAAAGGTGGATATGATGGCGTCTCGCCTCAACAAAAAACTGGACAGGTATTGCGCCAGGTCAAGAGACCCTCAGGCAATAGCTGTGGACGCTCTGGTAACACCGTGGGTGTTCCAGTCAGTGTATGTGTTTCCTCCTCTGCCTCTCATACCCAAAGTACTGAGAATTATACGGCAAAGGGGAGTAAGAACGATACTCGTGGCTCCGGATTGGCCAAGAAGAACTTGGTACCCGGAACTTCAGGAGATGCTCACGGAAAATCCGTGGCCTCTACCTCTAAGACGGGACCTGATTCAGCAGGGACCGTGTCTATTCCAAGACTTACCGCGGCTGCGTTTGACGGCGTGGCGGTTGAACGCCGAATTCTATGGGAAAAAGGCATTCCAGAAGAGGTCATTCCTACACTGGTTAAAGCCAGGAAGGAGGTGACTGCACAACATTATCACCGCATTTGGAGAAAATATGTTGCGTGGTGTGAGGCCAGGAAGGCCCCCACGGAGGAATTTCAATTGGGTCGATTCCTACATTTCCTGCAAACAGGATTGTCTATGGGCCTCAAGTTGGGGTCCATTAAGGTTCAAATTTCGGCCCTGTCGATTTTCTTCCAGAAAGAATTGGCTTCAGTTCCTGAAGTCCAGACTTTTGTAAAAGGAGTACTACATATACAGCCCCCGGTTGTGCCCCCAGTGGCTCCGTGGGACCTTAATGTAGTTTTGGATTTTCTCAAATCCCATTGGTTTGAGCCACTCAAATCGGCGGATTTGAAATATCTTACATGGAAAGTAACCATGCTACTGGCCCTGGCTTCAGCCAGGAGAGTGTCAGAATTGGCGGCTTTATCGTATAAAAGCCCATATCTGATTTTCCATTCGGACAGGGCAGAACTGCGGACGCGTCCTCATTTTCTGCCTAAGGTGGTGTCAGCTTTTCACCTGAACCAGCCTATTGTGGTGCCTGCGGCTACTAGCGATTTGGAGGATTCCAAGTTGCTGGACGTTGTCAGGGCATTGAAAATATATATTTCAAGGACGGCTGGAGTCAGAAAATCTGACTCGCTGTTTATACTGTATGCACCCAACAAGCTGGGTGCTCCTGCTTCTAAGCAGACGATTGCTTGTTGGATTTGTAGCACAATTCAACTTGCACATTCTGTGGCAGGCCTGCCACAGCCTAAATCTGTTGAGGCCCATTCCACAAGGAAGGTGGGCTCATCCTGGGCGGCTGCCCGAGGGGTCTCGGCATTACAACTCTGCCGAGCAGCTACGTGGTCGGGGGAGAACACGTTTGTAAAATTCTACAAATTTGATACCCTGGCTAAAGAGGACCTGGAGTTCTCTCATTCGGTGCTGCAGAGTCATCCGCACTCTCCCGCCCGTTTGGGAGCTTTGGTATAATCCCCATGGTCCTGACGGAGTCCCCAGCATCCACAAGGACGTTAGAGAAAATAAGATTTTACTTACCGATAAATCTATTTCTCGTAGTCCGTAGTGGATGCTGGGCGCCCATCCCAAGTGCGGATTGTCTGCAATACTTGTACATAGTTATTGTTACAAAAAAATCGGGTTGTTCTTGTTGTGAGCCGTCTGTTCAGAGGCTCCTACGTTGTCATACTGTTAACTGGGTTCAGATCACAAGTTGTACGGTGTGATTGGTGTGGCTGGTATGAGTCTTACCCGGGATTCAAAATCCTTCCTTATTGTGTACGCTTGTCCGGGCACAGTATCCTAACTGAGGCTTGGAGGAGGGTCATAGGGGGAGGAGCCAGTGCACACCACCTGATCCTAAAGCTTTATTTTTGTGCCCTGTCTCCTGCGGAGCCGCTAATCCCCATGGTCCTGACGGAGTCCCCAGCATCCACTACGGACTACGAGAAATAGATTTATCGGTAAGTAAAATCTTATTTTCTGAATTCTATTATTATGTGGAATTTAAATCTGGTTACGGTTATCATTCAGGGTGCTGGGGGAAACAAATGGCTTTTTTTCTTGCAGTAATTAACACCCAACCTCAATAATGATAATACCCACTGCGAAGTGCTTATTTAAGTCAGAAGGAAGTCTGTGACCGATTGAATAAAATTAAGATTAATAAGTCACCTGGTCCCGACGGTATTCATCCAAGGGTTCTAATGGAGCTACACTCCGAACTAGCAAGACCTCTACTTTTAATCTTCATTGATTCACTTACATCAGGCATGGTTCCCAGAGACTGGCGTATAGCGGAAGTAGTGACGATTTTCAAAAAGGGAAGTAAAGCTGAACCAGGCAATTATAGACCAGTTAGTCTTACATTTATAGTAGGGAAAGTACTATAATGTATTCTAAGGGATAGTATACAGAAGTTCCTTGAAGCCAGAAAGGTTTATTATTAGGAACCAAAATGGATTTGTGAAGGATTGAACATGTCTTTGTGAAGGATTGTGTGTCTACATGGATTTGTGAAGGATAGAGCATGTCAAACAAATTTACTAGGCTTTTACGAAACAGTGCGAACCTTGGTGGATGTAATCTTTTTAGACTTTGCTAAAGCTTTCGACATAGTATCACACATGAGACTTATCTTTAAGTTACAAGAACTGGGGCTAGGGAGCACAATATGCAGTTGGGTTAGTAACTGGTTAGATAATAGGGAGCAGCGCGTTGTGGTAAATGGAACTTTTTCGAATTGGACTGAAGTACTAAGTGGTGTGCCACATGTGTCTGTACTTGGGCCACTATTGTTCAACATTTTAATTAACAATCTAACAGAAGGTCTAGAGAGCATGGGGGGTAATTCCAAGTTGATCGCAGCAGGAATTTTGTTAGCAGTTGGGCAAAACCATGTGCACTGCAGGGGAGGCAGATATAACATGTGCAGAAAGAGTTAGATTTGGGTGGGTTATTTTGTTTCTGTGCAGGGTAAATACTGGCTGCTTTATTTTTACACTGCAAATTAGATTGCAGATTGAACACACCACACCCAAATTTAACTCTCTCTGCACATGTTAAATCTGCCTCCCCTGCAGTGCACATGGTTTTGCCCAACTGCTAACAAAATTCCTGCTGCAATCAACTTGGAATTACCCCCATGGTGTAAATTTTTGCAGACGATACCAAACAATGTAAAGTTATAAATTCGGAGGGAGATGCTGAGTCTCTACAGAACGACTTAGATAAACTGGAATCATGGGACGCAAAATGGAGAATGAGTTTTAATACAGACAAGTGTGCAAGGTAATGCACCTTGGTAGCAAGAACAAAAATAACACCTATATCCTAAATGGGGTGATTTTAGGGGACTCCGTACTGGAAAGTGACTTAGGTGTTCACATAGATAACAAACTTGGCAGCAGTACCCAATGTAGGATAGCAGCAGCAAATTTGTTAGCAGTTGGACAAAACCATGTGTACTGCAGGTTTGGCAGATATAACATTTGCAGAGAGAGTTAGATTTGGGTGGGTTATATTGTTTCTGTGCAGAGTAAATACTGCTGATTTATTTTTACACTGCAATTTAGATTTCAGTTTGAACACACCCCACCCAAATCTAACTCTCTGCACATGTTATATCTGCACTCCCTGCAGTGCATATAGTTTTGCCCAATTGCTAACAAATTTGCTGCTGCGATCAACTCTGAATTACCCCCCCCAGTGTCTTAAGTTTGATATCAACAAGGCAATTGTGATACTGGCCTTCCGTGAAACTGGCCTTTCACCTGAGGATGCTTTGTTGGATGTGGTCCGTGCTCTAAAGAGCTTTGTGGACTGTACCATTTCCTGTAGGAAAATGGGTTCCTTGTTCATTCGTTATGAATTCCACAAACGTGGCTGGCCCATTATTATAAAGATTTATACAATTGAAAATATTATGAGGCTGTTTTGATTAAACAGAGAATTCAGTGAATGCTGACGTGTATAATAGTAACCATGGTAATCGCTTGGATGTGGAGATGTTCGATCATGTGACAAGCTGTCACCCTGTGCATTATGGGAGATGACATATCCACCAGCGCTGATTTATTACAGAAACAAAGAAAGGTCGCTGAGTTACAGGTGCTTCCTGGTGCGAATAGTAGGAGCAGACCTCGTGACCAATTAACAGCCAATCACAGCGGCTTTTCCCGCTGCCCAATTGCGGACATTTAAGGTCTCCACACTACAGCCTCCTAGCACAATGTGACCAGCCGAATCACGTGACCGGTAGATACCCAATGGGAGTGGATTCCACATGCCTGTTGGCTGACTCTGTTCACAGTAAATACTTCCTTTTCTATTATATTTTAACTTAGGAAAAGAGTTTTGTAGTCATGAAGTTGACATTTCTTTATGGGACACAATATGTTTTAACCAACTATTATAATTTGTTGTTTTGGGATGGCTTATTTGATTCAATTATCTGTAAGTCACAGGTGCCATATATTACATCACTTAGATGGGGTTTATATGGAGGCCCCTGTTCACACTTTATCATATGCTCCTGAGGATGCCAGGTTGTTTAGACCAGTGAAACGTGTAGAGCCTGATAGACACATCACTTTGCAACTGGACTCTTGACAAATTCTGCACTGGTAATTATTTGGACTGAACATCTCCTCGGATTAAATGCGGCATACAATTGCAGATTAATACTACTGTCCCACTAGTAGTATTCGTACAGCCAGCGCTGGTACACACTTTTTATCTTTTACTTAGTTTTATTCTTTGGGGATCTGTCTACCTCAGGTACCAGCTGCTGCTGACCGAAACCCAAAATAACTTTTTTTTCTCTCCTTAATAAGCATCTTGTATTTGGAGGAATGGTTCTTGAATTCTATGGGGGTATTCAATTGATGTCGGATCCTTTCTGATGGAAAGGATCCGACATTTCATTGTTCAATAAGCGGCCAAATCCGACAGGATTTAGCCGCTCTCGACAATGTCAATCTGACTTTTTTTTTTTAAAGTCGGATTGACATTGTCAGAAGCAGGGCTGAAACCTGTCTTATTTGACCCAGAATCCGACAAAACACTTGGATCCGTGGCTAATCCGCAGTTCCATGTGTTTTCCGACACGTCGGAATTGACGACCTGTCGGAAAAACAGCAGCGCGATTGAATAGGTCGGAACACAATCCGACCTAAAAAAGTGTGAAACTGCCGTCTTTCTGACAAGACGGCGGTTCCAACATCAATTGAATACTCCCCTGTGTTGTATTGTGCATAGTGTTCACCCATGCTAGTGAGACATACTCTTTAATGGAGTAGGAGACTAATAGGGCCAGGAATGAAATATTGTAGAATATACATATTATGTCCCTAAGCTCTATAATTTTCTCTGTCTGGTAGTCTCTGCCCTTATTGTTAGTTCACAATGCTTGTGCAGTGGAAATAGCATGGTACGTTACAGTAATAATACTTGAGTTTGACCCACATCTTCATGCTGATTACTCCTCGTCACCAATTCTTGCAAGGGTATTTGACGAAAATAAAATGGCTCGTTATAGTAACCCCGAAATTTGGCTATGTGTTAGGGGTCTCTAGGGCAAAATGGGACATTTACTTGCATCCAGCAATATAGGACCTGTGTGTAATGTCTATATGTATAACGTTAATGTATTAAGTGAAACAACATGGATGCCGGCCTGTATAAACTATAGTTAGAAGAGAGATTACAGAAAAGCCAGGCCAGGTTAAGAAAGCTGTCCTCTTGAAACTTAAGAAGACAGCTGTTTAAAACGTAAAACCAAAACCAAAGGAAATCTGGTTTCTTACTGCCCAGGTACACAGCATTGAGAGAGTTAAGGAAAAGGTGGGGGCCGCAGCTGTGAGGGGGTTATATCTGCCCCTCTTACCCCCTCATTTGTGAAGGAAGCAGCCAGGAGCTGGGAATGCACCATATCTCTTACATTGTGAGATCCCTCCACACAGAAGGCCTACCTGCTGTTGAGTAAGTTAGGTTTTTTAATTTATCTTCCAGTTTGTTTTATTTGAAATTGTATCCTGATCTGTGTAATCTTTGTAACTCTTTTGTAACTAAAAGCTCTGAAGATATTCTTGAAATTAAACACCTAATTTCTAGTTTTGGGTTTGTATTCTTATGCCAAAGGCATCATGGTCCATGTTAAGTATTTTGTGACTTATTAATAATTGTGTGTGTAGGCTGAAGCGAAGACGGCCTTGCGTTTAGTCACTAAAATCTTCTTGCTGGTGGCAGTATCATGTTTAAAGAAATCCAGTAGTCACAGACTGCGACTCTCGGATTGGCATATCTGGATAATCGGCTGGTGGTCGTGATAGAGTCGTACTCTAATCCGCCGCCCCCTTCCCTAATAAAAATTGCCCTGCAGCTGGCCGGGGTTCTTCTCCCAAGGATGCAATAGAAAATGTGTCTGTGTGTGAGGGGGTTATATAAGGTAAGCATGATGATTTCCAGCCTAGAACCCCACCTCCCTGCAGCCTAAACCTCCTCACCCTGCGGGCTAACAGTACTAGGCTGCTGCATACCTACGATCGGGATGCCGGGAGTCAAGATTCTTTGTGCCGGATAAGTTACGCTTATCAGATATAAATATTTTCAGTGTAATACCGTAATGATCCACTGTATATGAAGTTTTCATTCTCAAAACCACATATGTGCACTTAAGAAATATGATTAATGCTTTAATAAATTTACCACATTATTTCAAACTTTCCCACATACATTCACTATTACATAGAAATAATGACACTTTCTGGTAAGGATATACTTATATGCACAGACTTTCTTCTTCGCATACACAAACCATAGGAAAGATGTGTCAATACACAAACCATAGGAAAGATGTGTCAGGCACTGCTCCGTTTTACTAGAAATGAAAGATGAAGTTAGATGCTAGAGACTTAAGAAGGTTTCATACATACATGATTAGTGTTTGGTTTAATCGTTTGTCTTTTTTGGCTACGTATGTTTCTGTGCAGAAATGCATAGTGCTTAAAGACAGATATTCTTCATGATTAGAACTTCTTTTCTAATACACTTGCAAACCCTTGTAAATCTGTTTCCTTCACGGCCTTGTATTTCATTATTTTAAGTGCGACATACTTTATAAACAGCTAAGGATATGAATGCATTAGCTCATTTATGCCTTCATGATAATGTGTGGTCATGTGTGCTTCCTCCATCATTTTGGAAAATACTCAATTTCTCTGCATATTTGATAAGGAGATGGATATGCCTCTGTCAATTTACACCAGTACTGATCTGACACTATGTTAAAACAAAGACAATCCACAGCCAAATGTTGCAAGGGGTGAGGTCTTGTTATCAGGATGCTGGCTTTTTCACCTGACATGCTACGTTCTGCTATATAGCAAATGGTGTTCCTGGAAGGAAAACTATTTTAGACCACAGTGAAGGACACTAAACAATTGTAGTGCCAGTCAAGTCATTTTTATCGCAGCGTTTCCACCTGGCGACATAATTTGTAACTAGTGTATAATTTGTTATCCAAATTTCTCATCATTTTGTGCCCTGATTTGTGTGTATATATCCAACCTCCTCCGGAGACAGTGGCAGGTGAGGAGCTTGACTGTGGTGGTACACCTGTAAAAAGTATCCCAGGGGTCCTAAGGTAAGCGCAGGGAGGACAGAAACATCCATTGGCCCTTAGATTATATTTAGATTATACACACATACACAGGTGAACACTGAATTATTTTTTAAAATATGAAGTAACCACAAGCACAACTTAAAGTCTCTTATTGGCAGCTTCTCCTTGTATCATACCAGCTGATTCCACTTCAACCTACAATTAAAGTGCAGGGTAGTACCCATAGTGCATTGTGACACTGTATGTCTTACACACTAAAATGTCAAATTTGCCCATACTTTCAAAAGACCAATATATGTGTATTTGTGATTCTTTGGAAAACACCAATCCTGATACAATTCTAGGACACATTATTCTATAAATACAAATGTCACCACTCGTGTATTACTCTTATATATTAGATCTTAAATATATAAAATATGTTCAGAAGAAGCTTTCAAAACAATGCTCACGGACAGTCAGCATGCGTCCAAGACTGGGGTTCCTACAGACCATCAATACTTCATCCTCCGGTAAAACCATTCCACATCACTCCCAGGTACAGCTGCTCTACAAGCATGATGTGGGAGGCCACCTAACGCTCTTCGTCAGAATTACTTCATCAGAGTTGCATTGCAGATTGTATTACTGCTGTTGAAGTGCCTAGAGAAATTAATTTAGATCATCCCACAATGAGCATTCCCACTGTAAAAGGGTTTACCATTCCTCATTTTGTTTGTGTTTAGCTGGATTATCTAAGTGAATTAGTGTCTGTATGTAAGCCGCAGTAATACAGTGTGTGATACTGTTCCCACTGTATTGAATCTCCCTTCGTATTATAAATATAGAACTGATCAGAGATGGGCGCAGTCACACTGTAGCTGTGTCTTTAGATGCAGCTGCTCTGCTAAAATAGGCCAATGCCGCCTCCTTTGTGCTTATGTGATCCACTGCTGCGACTGATGGCTAACAGCCTGGGCAATATTTACAAAAGATTTTGGAAGAATAACAAGAATGTAAATATAAATAACATAGCAGTATTTGTCTATTATATTACATAACACATTATCATAGGTGTTTGGCTAGATGGATAAGAAGATCACCATTCCGTATGCCGGTTCAGACCAAGGTATGGTTGGTTGCTCTCTGAGAACTGTAACCTGCACATTTACTGCAATATTTTTAGTTGTATCTGTGAGAGCTAATGGTACTCCAGCAAATCACCTACAGGATGAAAAGATGCTGTTCTGTTTTATCACTATTTGCAGGTTTATGGGTTTAGGCATGAAAATATCTAAAGAGATTCCCAAATGTGATTTTCCCAGAAGGCCTTCATCATGAGCCACTGAATCGGCCAACAATGTTTTCTAGTCTCTCAGAAGTCTGTTAAAATCTGACATCTTAAAATGTGTTATCTCTGGCTTTTTGCATATGAAAAGCTGACATTCCCAGTCAGTAAGAAAGCTAGTTATTAAACATGCTGTGATACGTTTTATTTCTGTCTGAAGCTTCCTAGGCTAAGTAAACCTATGTTCCCTCCGGTATTAGGAAAGATTTGATTTGATCACTGCTGCCAGAAACATCTAATTTGTATACATTTTTTATTGTCCTCATGGAGCATGAAGTCATTTCAATTACAAGTTAATGCCTATGACCCAAAGTAAAAAACAAAACAAAAAACTTGTTGTGTCTCCATATTAAACAATATTAATGCATTTCTTCAAGGTAAAGGCAATGTGTTAATACTCGCTCACTAGTTAGCTCTCAGTTATACTGGTAATTCCTTTCTCTTTAGTTAGAAAAGAGACCCTTTTATTTTCTATTTGTTTTTTTTTAGTAACCAGTCCTTTGTCTAGATACAAAAATGGTCAAAGGGGTAAATTTACTAAGGTGGGAGGTTTTTTTTTAGAACTGGTGATGTTGCTCATAGCATGGGTCATTTTAGGATAAAAATAAATAGTGAAACAGACTGATTACTACTGCCTGCAAGTCTAAAAACAGTTGTCCCACTTATAAAGCATCCCAATATACCTGCCCCATACCGTGTACCCCACGTTTCTTCATTTTACATTTCTCTAACGTCCTAGAGGATGCTGGGGACTCCGTATGGACCATGGGATAGACGGGCTCCGCAGGAGACATGGGCACTTTAAGAAAGACTTTAGGTCTGGGTGTGCACTGGCTCCTCCCTCTATGCCCCTCCTCTAGACCTCAGTTTGATATTGTGCCCAGAGGAGATGGGTGCACTACAGGGAGCTCTCCTGAGCTTCCTGTCAGAAAGTATATTTGTTAGGTTTTTTATTTTCAGGGAGCCTGCTGGCAACAGACTCCCTGCATCGAGGGACTGAGGAGAGAGAAACAGACCTACTTCTGTGAGTTTCAAGGCTCTGTTTCTTAGGCTACTGGACACCATTAGCTCCAGAGGGATTGGTACGCAGGTCTCACCCTCGCCGTCCGTCCCAGAGCCGCACCGCCGTCCTCCTCGCAGAGCCGGAAGATAGAAGCCGGGTGAGTATGAGGAGAAAAGAAGACTTCAGAGGCGGCAGAAGACTTCATGATCTTCACTGAGGTAACGCACAGCAGTAAAGCTGTGCGCCATTGCTCCCATACACCTCACACACCGCAGTCACTGTTAGGGTGCAGGGCGGGCGCCCTGGGCAGCAATAAAACCTCTGCATTGGCAAAATAAGTATATACATGTACAGATGGGCACTGTACATGTATATAACAGAGCCTCCGCCAGTTTTCAGGAATTTTGAGCGGGACAGAAGCCCGCCGCCGAGGGGGCGGGGCTTCTCCCTCAGCACTCACCAGCGTAATTTTTCTCCACAGCACAGCGCTGAGAGGAAGCTCCCCGGACTCTCCCCTGCTAATACACGGTGATAGAGGGGTTTTAAGAGGGGGGAGGCACAAATTTGGCGGATATAAAGTATAAACAGCGCTACTGGATAAACATTTAGTGTTTTTTTCCAGGGTCATATAGCGCTGGGGTGTGTGCTGGCATACTCTCTCTCTGTCTCTCCAAAGGGCCTGGTGGGGAAACTATCTTCAGATAAGAGGTTCCCTGTGTGTGTGGTGTGTTGGTACGTGTGTGTTGACATGTCTGAGGTAGAAGGCTCACCTAGGGAGGAGGGGGAGCGTATGAATGTGAGGTCTCCGTCGGCGGTGCCGACACCTGACTGGATGGATATGTGGAATGTTTTAAGTGCTAGTGTGAACTTATTGCACAAAAGATTAGACAAAGCTGAAGCTAAGGAACAGTCAGGGAGTGAACCCATGTCTGTCCCTATGTCGCCGGGACCTTCAGGGTCTCAGAAGCGCCCACTATCCCAGATAGGAGACACAGATACCAACACGGATTCGGACTCCAGTGTCGACTACGATGATGCAAAGTTACAGCCAAAAGTGGCTAAATGTATTCGATATATGATTATTGCAATAAAAGAAGTGTTGCATATCACAGAGGAACCCCCTGTCCCTGACACGAAGGTACACATGTATAAGGGAAAGAAGCCTGAGGTAACTTTTCTCTGACGTCCTAGTGGATGCTGGGGACTCCGTAAGGACCATGGGGAATAGACGGGCTCCGCAGGAGACTGGGCACACTATAAGAAAGATTTGGTACTACCTGGTGTGCACTGGCTCCTCCATCTATGCCCCTCCTCCAGACCTCAGTTAGATTTCTGTGCCCGGCCGAGCTGGATGCACACTAGGGGCTCTCCTGGGCTCCTAGAAAGAAAGTATATGTTAGTTTTTTTTATTTTACAGTGGGACCTGCTGGCAACAGGCTCACTGCAACGAGGGACTAAGGGGAGAAGAAGCGAACCTACCTGCTTGCAGCTAGATTGGGCTTCTTAGGCTACTGGACACCATTAGCTCCAGAGGGATCGACCGCAGGACCCGTCCTTGGTGTTCGTTCCCGGAGCCGCGCCGCCGTCCCCCTTACAGAGCCAGAAGCAAGAAGATGGTCCGGAAAATCGGCGGCAGAAGACTTCAGTCTTCACCAAGGTAGCGCACAGCACTGCAGCTGTGCGCCATTGCTCCTCATACACACTTCACACTCCGGTCACTGAGGGTGCAGGGCGCTGGGGGGGGGGGGCGCCCTGAGCAGCAATAAAATCACCTTGGCTGGCAAAATAACCACAATATATAGCCCCAGAGGCTATATATGTGGTAATTACCCCTGCCAGAATACAGAAAAAAGCGGGAGAAAAGTCAGCCAAAAAAGGGGCGGAGCCATCTCCCTCAGCACACTGGCACCATTTCTCCCTCACAGTTCCGCTGGAAGGAAGCTCCCTGACTCTCCCCTGCAGTCTACACTACAGAAAAGGGTAAAAAAGAGAGGGGGGGGCACAAAATTGAGGCGCAGTAAATATAGAAGCTATAGGGGACATAATTCAGTTAGTCCCTGCATTATATAGCGCCCTGGTGTGTGCTGGCATACTCTCTCTCTGTCTCCCCAAAGGGCTTTTGTGGGGTCCTGTCTCCTTTAAGAGCATTCCCTGTGTGTGTGTGCGGTGTGTCGGTACGGCTGTCGACATGTTTGATGAGGAGACTTATGTGGAGGCGGAGCAGATGCCTATAAATGTGATGTCACCCCCTGAGGGGCAGACACCTGAGTGGATGGACTTATGGAAGGAATTACGTGCAAGTGTCGACTCCTTACATAAAAAATTTGACGACATGCCAAATGCGGGACAGCCGGCTTCTCAGCTCGTGCCTGCCCAGGCAATTCAAAGGCCATCAGGGGCTCTAAAACGCCCACTACCTCAGATGGCAGACACAGATGTCGACACGGATACTGATACCAGTGTCGACGATGATGAGTCAAATTTAATGTCCACTAGGGCCATTCGTTGCATGATTGAGGCAATGAAAGAGGTTTTACACATTTCTGATATGAACCCAGGTACCTCAAAAAAGGGTATTATGCTTGGAGAGAAAAAACTACCAATAGTTTTTCCCCCTTCTGAAGAATTAAATGAAGTGTGTGAAGAAGCGTGGGCTTTCCCTGATAAAAAATTGGTGATTTCAAAAAAATTACTAATGGCGTTCCCTTTCTCGCCAGAGGATAGGTCACGTTGGGAAACTCCCCCTAGGGTGGATAAAGCGCTCACATGTTTGTCTAAAAAGGTGGCACTACCGTCTCCGGATACGGCCGCCCTAAAGGAACCTGCTGATAGAAAGCAGGAGGCTATCCTAAAGTCTATATATACACACACTGGTGTGATACTGAGACCAGCTATTGCTTCAGCGTGGATGTGCAGTGCTGCTGCTGCTTGGTCAGATTCCCTGTCGGAAAATATTGACACCCTAGACAGGGACACGATATTGCTAACCGTAGAGCATATAAAAGACTCGGTCTTGTACATGAGAGATGCACAGAGGGAGATCTGCCGGCTGGCATCTAGAATAAGCGCATTGTCCATTTCTGCTAGGAGAGGCTTATGGACTCGGCAGTGGACAGGAGATGCAGATTCTAAAAGGCACATGGACGTTTTGCCTTATAAGGGTGAGGAGTTATTCGGGGATGGTCTCTCAGACCTTGTTTCCACAGCAACAGCTGGGAAGTCAGCATTTTTGCCCCATGTCCCCTCACAGCCTAAGAAAGCGCCGTATTATCAGGTACAGTCCTTTCGACCCCAGAAAAACAGGCGGGGAAAAGGCGGGTCCTTTCTGTCTAGAGGCAGAGGAAGGGGAAAAAAGCTGCACCACGCAGCAGGTTCCCAGGAACAAAAGTCCTCCCCCGCTTCTTCCAAATCCGCCGCATGACGGTGGGGCTCCACAGGCGGAGCCAGGTACAGTGGGGGGCCGCCTCAAAAATTTCAGCGATCAGTGGGTTCGCTCACGGGTGGATCCCTGGATCCTTCAAGTAGTATCTCAGGAGTACAAGCTGGAATTTGAGGCGCCTCCCCCCCGCCGTTTCCTCAAATCGGCCTTACCGACAACTCCCTCGGGCAGGGAGGCTGTACTAGAGGCAATTCACAAGCTGTATTCCCAGCAGGGGATAGTCAAAGTACCCCTACTTCAACAAGGACGGGGTTACTATTCCACACTGTTTGTGGTACCGAAACCGGACGGTTCGGTGAGACCCATTTTAAATTTGAAATCCTTGAACACATACATAAAAAGATTCAAGTTCAAGATGGAATCGCTCAGGGCGGTTATTGCAAGCCTGGACGAGAGGGGATTACATGGTATCCCTGGACATCAAGGATGCTTACCTGCATGTCCCGATTTACCTTCCTCACCAGGAGTTCCTCAGATTTGTGGTACAGGATTGCCATTACCAATTCCAGACACTACCGTTTGGACTGTCCACGGCACCGAGGGTGTTTACCAAGGTAATGGCAGAAATTATGATACTCCTTCGAAAAAAGGGAGTTTTAATTATCCCGTACTTGGACGATCTCCTAATAATGGCGAGGTCCAGGGAGCAGTTACTGGTCGGAGTAGCACTATCTCGGGAAGTGCTACAACAGCATGGCTGGATTCTAAACATCCCAAAGTCACAACTGGTTCCTTCCACACGCTTACTGTTCCTGGGGATGATTCTGGACACAGAACAGAAAAAAGTGTTTCTCCCGCAGGAGAAAGCCAAGGAGCTGTCATCTCTAGTCAGAGACCTCCTAAAACCAAAACGGGTATCGGTGCATCACTGCACACGAGTCCTGGGAAAAATGGTGGCTTCATACGAAGCAATTCCGTTCGGCAGGTTCCATACAAGGACCTTCCAGTGGGACCTCTTGGACAAGTGGTCGGGATCGCATCTTCAGATGCATCAACTGATAACCCTGTCTCCAAGGACCAGGGTGTCTCTACTGTGGTGGCTGCAGAGTGCTCATCTTCTAGAGGGCCGCAGATTCGGCATACAGGACTGGGTCCTGGTGACCATGGATGCCAGCCTTCGGGGCTGGGGCGCAGTCACACAGGGAAGAAATTTCCAGGGACTTTGGTCAAGTCAGGAGTCGTCCCTACACATAAACATTCTGGAACTGAGGGCCATTTACAATGCCCTAAGTCAGGCAAGGCCCCTGCTTCAAAACCAACCGGTTCTGATCCAATCGGACAACATCACGGCAGTCGCCCATGTAAACCGACAGGGCGGCACAAGAAGCAGGGTGGCGATGGCAGAAGCCACAAGGATTCTCCGATGGGCGGAAAATCACGTACTAGCACTGTCAGCAGTGTTCATTCCGGGAGTGGACAACTGGGAAGCAGACTTCCTCAGCAGACACGACCTACACCCGGGAGAGTGGGGACTTCATCCAGAAGTCTTCCTACTGTTGGTAAACCGTTGGGAAAGGCCACAGGTGGACATGATGGCGTCCCGCCTCAACAAAAAGCTAAAGCGATATTGCGCCAGGTCAAGGGACCCTCAGGCGATAGCTGTGGACGCTCTAGTGACACCGTGGGTGTACCAGTCGGTTTATGTGTTCCCTCCTCTGCCTCTCATACCAAAGGTTCTGAGAATAATAAGAAGGCGAGGAGTAAGAACGATACTCGTGGTTCCGGATTGGCCAAGAAGAGCTTGGTACCCGGAACTTCAAATGTTATCAGAGGACCCATGGCCTCTGCCGCTCAGACAGGATCTGCTACAGCAGGGGCCCTGTCTGTTCCAAGACTTACCGCGGCTGCGTTTGACGGCATGGCGGTTGAATTCCGGAACCTAAAGGAAAAGGGCATCCCGGAGGAAGTCATTCCTACGCTGATAAAAGCCAGGAAAGAAGTAACCGCAAACCATTATCACCGCATTTGGCGAAAATATGTTGCGTGGTGTGAGGCCAGGAAGGCCCCTACAGAGGAATTTCAGCTGGGTCGTTTTCTGCACTTCCTACAGTCAGGAGTGACTATGGGCCTAAAATTGGGTTCCATTAAGGTCCAGATTTCGGCTCTGTCGATTTTCTTCCAGAAAGAACTGGCTTCACTGCCTGAAGTTCAGACTTTTGTAAAGGGAGTGCTTCATATTCAGCCCCCTTTTGTGCCTCCTGTGGCACCTTGGGATCTCAATGTGGTGTTGAGTTTCCTAAAATCACATTGGTTTGAACCACTTAAAACCGTGGATCTGAAATATCTCACGTGGAAAGTGGTCATGTTGTTGGCCTTGGCTTCGGCCAGGCGTGTGTCAGAATTGGCGGCTTTGTCATGTAAAAGCCCTTATCTGATTTTCCATATGGATAGGGCAGAATTGAGGACTCGTCCCCAGTTTCTCCCTAAGGTGGTATCAGCTTTTCACTTGAACCTACCTATTGTGGTGCCTGCGGCTACTAGGGACTTGGAGGATTCCAAGTTACTGGATGTAGTCAGGGCCTTGAAAATTTATGTTTCCAGGACGGCTGGAGTCAGGAAAACTGACTCGCTTTTTATCCTGTATGCACCCAACAAAATAGGTGCTCCTGCTTCTAAGCAGACTATTGCTCGCTGGATTTGTAGCACAATTCAGCTGGCGCATTCTGCGGCTGGATTGCCGCATCCTAAATCAGTGAAAGCCCATTCCACGAGGAAGGTGGGCTCATCTTGGGCGGCTGCTCGAGGGGTCTCGGCTTTACAACTTTGCCGAGCTGCAACTTGGTCAGGGGCAAACACGTTTGCTTAATTCTACAAATTTAATACCCTGGCTGAGGAGGACCTTGAGTTCTCTCATTCGGTGCTGCAGAGTCATCCGCACTCTCCCGCCCGTTTGGGAGCTTTGGCATAATCCCCATGGTCCTTACGGAGTCCCCAGCATCCACTAGGACGTCAGAGAAAATAAGAATTTACTCACCGGTAATTCTATTTCTCTGACGTCCTAGTGGATGCTGGGAACTCCGTAAGGACCATGGGGATAGCGGCTCCGCAGGAGACTGGGCACAAAAGTAAAGCTTTAGGACTACCTGGTGTGCACTGGCTCCTCCCCCTATGACCCTCCTCCAAGCCTCAGTTAGATTTTTGTGCCCGGCCGAGAAGGGTGCATTCTAGGAGGCTCTCCTGAGTTTCTTAGAAAAAGTTTAGTTTTAGGTTTTTTATTTTCAGTGAGACCTGCTGGCAACAGGCTCACTGCATCGAGGGACTAAGGGGAGAAGAAGCGAACCTGCCTGCTTGCAGCCAGCTTGGGCTTCTTAGGCTACTGGACACCATTAGCTCCAGAGGGACTGAACACAGGCCCAGCCTCGGAGTCCGGTCCCAGAGCCGCGCCGCCGACCCCCTTACAGAAGCAAGAAGAGGTCCGGAAAAATCGGCGGCAGAAGACATCAGTCTTCAACAAGGTAGCGCACAGCACGGCAGCTGTGCGCCATTGCTCTTCAGGCACACTTCACACTCCGGTCACTGAGGGTGCAGGGCGCTAGGGGGGGGGGCGCCCTGAGCAGCAATGTAAACACCTTGGCTGGCGAAAATACACCACATATAACCCCCAGGGCTATATGGATGTATTTTAACCCCTGCCAGAATTCACCAAAAAGCGGGAGAAAAGGCCGCCGAGAAGGGGGCGGAGCCTATTTCCTAGGCACGCGGGCGCCATTTTCCATCACAGCTCCGCTGGAAGGACGTCTCCCTGACTCTCCCCTGCAGTCCTGCACTACAGAAAAGGGTAAAAAAGAGAGGGGGGGCACTAATTTGGCGCAGTTTTGATAATAACAGCAGCTATAAAGGGAAAAGCACGTTATATAGTGGTATTCCTGTCTATATATAGCGCTCTGGTGTATGCTGGCATACTCTCCCTCTGTCTCCCCAAAGGGCTAGTGGGGTCCTGTCCTCTATCAGAGCATTCCCTGTGTGTGTGCGGTGTGTCGGTACGATTGTGTCGACATGTTTGAGGAGGAAAATGAGTTGGAGGCGGAGCAATTGCCTATAATAGAGTTGTCACCCCCTAGGGAGTCGACACCTGAGTGGATGAGCTTATGGAAGGAATTGCGTGACAATGTCAGCTCTTTACGAAAGACAGTTGACGATATGAGACAGCCGGCTACTCAGCTTGTGCCTGTCCAGGGGTCTCAAACGCCATCAGGGGCTCTAAAACGCCCGTTACCTCAGATGGCAGACACAGACACGGATACTGACTCCAGTGTCGACGATGAAGAGACAAATGTGACTTCCAGTAGGGCCACACGTTACATGATTGAGGCAATGAAAAATGTTTTGCATATTTCTGATAATACAAGTACCACTAAAAAGGGTATTATGTTTGGTGAGAAAAAACTGCCTGTAGTTTTTCCTGTATCCGAGGAATTAAATGAAGTGTGTGATGAGGCGTGGGTTTCCCCCGATAAAAAACTGATAATTCCTAAAAGGTTATTGGCATCATACCCTTTCCCGCCAGAGGATAGGGCATGTTGGGAAACACCCCCTAGGGTGGATAAAGCGCTCACACGCTTGTCTAAACAGGTGGCACTACCCTCTCCTGATACGGCCGCCCTAAAGGAACCTGCCGACAGAAAGCAGGAGAATATCCTAAAATGTATATACACTCACACGGGTGTTATACTGCGACCAGCAATCGCCTCAGCCTGGATGTGCAGTGCTGGGGTGGCGTGGTCGGATTCCCTGACTGAAAATATTGATACCCTAGATAGGGACAGTATATTACTGACTATAGAGCATTTAAAAGATGCATTTTTATATATGCGTGATGCGCAGAGGGATATTTGCCGACTGGCATCAAGTGTTAGAGCGCTGTCCATTTCTGCAAGAAGAGGGTTATGGACGCAGCAGTGGTCAGGTGATGCGGATTCCAAAAGGCACATGGAAGTATTGCCTTATAAGGGGGAGGAGTTATTTGGGGTAGGTCTATCAGACCTGGTAGCCACGGCAACTGCTGGAAAATCCAAATTTTTACCCCAGGTAGCCTCTCAACAAAAGAAGACGCCGTATTATCAGGCGCAGTCCTTTCGGCCCCATAAGGGCAAGCGGGCAAAAGGCTCCTCATTTCTGCCCCGTGGCAGAGGGAGAGGAAAAAGGCTGCAGCACACAGCCAGTTCCCAGGAACAGAAGCCCTCTCCCGCCTCCGCAAAGTCCTCAGCATGACGCTGGGGCTTTACAAGCGGACTCAGGCACGGTGGGGGCCCGTCTCAAGAAGTTCAGCGTGCAGTGGGCCCACTCGCAAGTGGACCCCTGGATCCTTCAGGTGGTATCTCAGGGGTACAAATTGGAATTCGAGACGTCTCCTCCTCGCCGTTTCCTAAAGTCTGCTTTACCGACGTCTCCCTCAGACAGGGAGGCAGTATTGCAAGCCATTCACAAGCTGTATTCCCAGCAGGGGATAATCAAGGTACCCCTCCTGCAACAGGGAAAGGGGTATTATTCCACACTGTTTGTGGTACCGAAGCCGGACGGCTCAGTGAGACCAATTTTAAATCTAAAATCCTTGAACACTTACATACAGAGGTTCAAATTCAAGATGGAGTCACTCAGAGCAGTGATTGCAAACCTGGAAGAAGGGGACTATATGGTGTCTCTGGACATCAAAGATGCTTACCTACATGTCCCAATTTACCCTTCTCACCAAGGGTACCTCAGGTTTGTGGTACAGAATTGTCACTATCAGTTTCAGACGCTGCCGTTTGGCTTGTCCACGGCACCCCGGGTCTTTACCAAGTTAATGGCCGAAATGATGATACTCCTTCGAAGGAAGGGAGTTTTAGTTATCCCTTACTTGGACGATCTCCTGATAAGGGCAAGATCCAGGGAACAGTTGGAAGTCGGGGTAGCACTATCTCAGATAGTGTTGCGGCAGCACGGTTGGATTCTCAATATTCCAAAATCGCAGCTGATCCCGACGACACGCCTTCTATTCCTAGGGATGATCCTGGACACAGTCCAGAAAAAGGTGTTTCTCCCGGAGGAGAAAGCCAGGGAGTTATCCGAGCTAGTCAGAAATCTCCTAAAACCAGGCCAAGTCTCAGTGCATCAATGCACAAGGGTCCTGGGAAAATGGTGGCTTCCTACGAAGCAATCCCATTCGGCAGATTCCACGCAAGAACCTTCCAGTGGGATCTGCTAGACAAATGGTCCGGGTCGCATCTTCAGATGCATCAGCGGATAATCTTGTCACCAAAGACAAGGGTGTCTCTCCTGTGGTGGTTGCAGAGTGCTCATCTTCTAGAGGGCCGCAGATTCGGCATTCAGTACTGGGTCCTGGTGACCACGGATGCCAGCCTGAGAGGCTGGGGAGCAGTCACACAGGGAAGAAATTTCCAGGGCTTGTGGTCAAGCCTGGAGACATCACTTCACATAAATATCCTGGAGCTAAGGGCCATCTATAATGCTCTAAGCCTAGCAAGACCTCTGCTTCAAGGTCAGCCGGTGCTGATCCAGTCAGACAACATCACGGCAGTCGCCCACGTAAACAGACAGGGCGGCACAAGAAGCAGGAGGGCAATGGCAGAAGCTGCAAGGATTCTCATGTGATAGCACTGTCAGCAGTGTTCATTCCGGGAGTGGACAACTGGGAAGCAGACTTCCTCAGCAGGCACGACCTCCACCCGGGAGAGTGGGGACTTCATACAGAAGTCTTCCACATGATTGTGAACCGTTGGGAAAAACCAAAGGTGGACATGATGGCGTCCCGCCTCAACAAAAAACTAGACAGGTATTGCGCCAGGTCAAGGGACCCTCAGGCAATAGCTGTGGACGCTCTGGTAACACCGTGGGTGTACCAGTCAGTGTATGTGTTCCCTCCTCTGCCTCTCATACCCAAGGTACTGAGAATTATAAGACGGAGAGGAGTAAGAACTATACTCGTGGCTCCGGATTGGCCAAGAAGGACTTGGTACCCGGAACTTCAAGAGATGCTCACAGAGGACCCGTGGCCTCTACCTCTAAGAAGGGACCTGCTCCAGCAAGGACCCTGTCTGTTCCAAGACTTACCGCGGCTGCGTTTGACGGCATGGCGGTTGAACGCCGGATCCTGAAGGAAAAAGGCATTCCGGATGAAGTCATCCCTACCCTGATCAAAGCCAGGAAGGATGTAACCGCACAGCATTATCACCGTATTTGGCGTAAATATGTTGCGTGGTGCGAGGCCAGGAAGGCCCCTACAGAGGAATTTCAACTGGGTCGTTTCCTGCATTTCCTGCAAACAGGACTGTCTATGGGCCTAAAATTAGGGTCCATTAAGGTTCAAATTTCGGCCCTGTCGATTTTCTTCCAGAAAGAACTGGCTTCAGTTCCTGAAGTTCAGACGTTTGTCAAGGGGGTACTGCATATACAGCCTCCTTTTGTGCCTCCAGTGGCACCTTGGGATCTCAATGTAGTTTTGGGGTTCCTAAAATCACATTGGTTTGAACCACTCACCACTGTGGACTTAAAATATCTCACATGGAAAGTGGTAATGCTGTTGGCCCTGGCTTCGGCCATGCGTGTGTCAGAATTGGCGGCTTTATCCTATAAAAGCCCTTACCTAATTTTTCATATGTTTCCATGACGGCTGGAGTCAGAAAATTTGACTCGCTGTTTATCCTGTATGCACCCAACAAGCTGGGTGCTCCTGCTTCTAAGCAGACTATTGCTCGTTGGATTTGTAGTACAATTCAGCTTGCACATTCTGTGGCAGGCCTGCCACAGCCTAAATCTGTAAAAGCCCATTCCACAAGGAAGGTGGGCTCATCTTGGGCGGCTGCCCGAGGGGTCTCGGCTTTACAACTTTGCCGAGCAGCTACTTGGTCAGGGGCAAACACGTTTGCTAAATTCTACAAATTTGATACCCTGGCTGAGGAGGACCTGGAGTTCTCTCATTCGGTGCTGCAGAGTCATCCGCACTCTCCCGCCCGTTTGGGAGCTTTGGTATAATCCCCATGGTCCTTACGGAGTTCCCAGCATCCACTAGGATGTCAGAGAAAATAAGAATTTACTTACCGATAATTCTATTTCTCGTAGTCCGTAGTGGATGCTGGGCGGATTGTCTGCAATACTTGTACATAGTTGCTGTTACAAAAATTGGGTTATTGTTGTTGTGAGCCATCTTTTCAGAGGCTCCGCTGTTATCATGCTGTTAACTGGGTTCAGATCACAGGTTGTACGGTGTGATTGGTGTGGCTGGTATGAGTCTTACCCGGGATTCAAAATCCTTCCTTATTGTGTACGCTCGTCCGGGCACAGTATCCTAACTGAGGCTTGGAGGAGGGTCATAGGGGGAGGAGCCAGTGCACACCAGGTAGTCCTAAAGCTTTACTTTTGTGCCCAGTCTCCTGCGGAGCCGCTATCCCCATGGTCCTTACGGAGTTCCCAGCATCCACTACGGACTACGAGAAATAGAATTATCGGTAAGTAAATTCTTATTTTCTCGTAGTCCGTAGTGGATGCTGTGCGCCCATCCCAAGTGCGGATTGTCTGCAATACTTGTATATAGTTATTGCCTAACTAAAGGGTTATTGTTGAGCCATCTATTGTGAGGCTCAGTTATATTTTATACTGTTAACTGGGTTTAATATCACGAGTTATACGGTGTGATTGGTGTGGCTGGTATGAGTCTTACCCGGGATTCAAAATCCTTCCTTATTGTGTCAGCTCTTCCGGGCACAGTATCCTAACTGAGGTCTGAAGGAGGGGCATAGAGGGAGGAGCCAGTGCACACCAGGTAGTACCAAATCTTTCTTATAGTGTGCCCAGTCTCCTGCGGAGCCCGTCTATTCCCCATGGTCCTTACGGAGTCCCCAGCATCCACTACGGACTACGAGAAATAGAATTACCGGTGAGTAAATTCTTATTTACCCTCCTCACATGAGTTAAAAGAATTATGTGAAAAAGCGTGGGAATCTCCAGACAAAAAACTGCAGATTCCCAAAAGGAATCTTATGGCGTATCCTTTCCCGCCAACGGACAGGATACGGTGGGAATCCTCCCCTAAGGTGGACAAAGCGTTGACACGCTTGTCAAAAAAGATAGCGCTGCCATCCCAAGATACGGCTACCCTCATGGATCCTGCTGACCGCAAGCAGGAGGTTACCTTGAAATCCATTTACACACATTCTGGTACATTACTCAGACCGGCTATTGCGTCGGCCTGGGTTTGTAGCGCTGTAGCAGCATGGACAGATTCCTTATCAGCGGAAATTGAGACCCTAGATAAGGATACCATTTTATTGACCCTAGGCCATATAAAGGATGCTGTCTTATATATGAGAGATGCTCAAAGAGACATTAGTTTACTGGGTTCCAGAATAAACGCTATGTCAATTTCTGCTAGACGAGTCCTCTGGACCCGGCAGTGGACAGGTGATGCCGACTCAAAAAGACATATGGAGGTTTTACCTTACAAGGGTGAGGAATTGTTTGGAGAAGGTCTCTCGGACCTGGTCTCCACATCTACGGCAGGTAAATCGAATGTTTTGCCTTATGTTCCCTCACAACCTAAGAAAGCGCCACATTATCAAATGCAGTCCTTTCGTTCAAATAAAAGCAAAAGAGTAAGTGGATTGTCCTTTCTTGCCAGAGGTAAGTGCAGAGGTAAAAAGCTGCACAGCTAGTTCCCAGGAACAGAAGTCCTCCCCGGCCTCTGCAAAATCCACCGCATGACGCTGGGGCTCCGCTGAGGGAGTCCGCCCCAGTGGGGGCACGTCTTTGACTTTTCAGCCACATCTGGGTTCACTCACAGGTGGATCCCTGGGCAATAGAAATTGTTTCTCAGGGATACAAGCTGGAATTCGAAGAGGTGCCTCCTCGCCGATTTTTCAAATCGACTCTACCGACTTCTCCCCTAGAAAGGGAGATAGTGTTAAATGCTATTCACAAATTGTGTCTTCAACAAGTGGTGGTCGAAGTTCCCCTGCTGCAGAGAGGGAAGGGATACTACTCAACCCTGTTTGTAGTTCCGAAACCGGACGGTTCGGTCAGACCCATATTGAATTTAAAATCCCTGAACCTATACTTAAAACGGTTCAAGTTCAAGATGGAATCGCTCAGAGCGGTCATCGCCAGCCTGGAAGTGGGGGATTTTATGGTATCTCTGGACATAAAGGATGCATACCTTCATGTCCCCATTTATCCACCTCACCAGGCGTACCTGAGATTTGCGGTACAAGATTGTCATTATCAATTTCAGACGTTGCCGTTTGGGCTTTCCACGGCCCCAAGGATTTTCACCAAGGTAATGGCGGAAATGATGGTGCTCCTGCGCAAGCAGGGTGTCACAATTATCCCATACTTGGACGATCTCCTCATAAAAGCGAGATCACGAGAGAAGTTACTGAACAGCGTGTCACTTTCATTGAAGGTGTTACAGCAACACGGCTGGATTCTCAATATCCCGAAGTCACAGCTGGTTCCTACGACTCGTCTGACCTTCTTGGGCATGATTCTGGACACAGACCAGAAAAGGGTTTTTCTTCCAATAGAAAAAACTCAGGAACTCATGACTCTAGTCAAGAACCTATTGAAGCCAAAACAAGTGTCTGTGCATCATTGCACTCAAGTCCTGGGAAAAATGGTGGCAGCATACGAAGCCATTCCCTTCGGCAGGTTCCATGCAAGGACTTTCCAATGGGACCTATTGGACAAGTGGTCCGGGTCACATCTACAAATTCATCAGCTGATCACCCTGTCCCCCAGGGCCAGGGTATCTCTCCTGTGATGGCTGCAGAGTTCTCACCTTTTGGAAGGCCTCAGGTTCGGCATTCAGGATTGGATCCTGGTGACCACAGACGCGAGCCTCAGAGGGTGGGGAGCAGTCACACAGGGAAGAAACTTCCAAGGACTTTGGACAAGTCAAGAGACTTGTCTTCACATCAACATCCTGGAACTGAGGGCCATATACAACGCCCTACGTCAAGCGGAGAACTTACTTTGCGACCAACCAGTTCTGATCCAGTTAGACAACATCACCGCAGTGGCTCATGTAAACCGCCAAGGCGGCACAAGGAGCAGAGTGGCAATGGCGGAAGCCACCAGGATTCTTCCCTGGGCGGAAAATCATGTAAGCGCACTGTCAGCAGTGTTCATTCTGGGAGTGGACAACAGGGAAGCAGACTTCCTCAGCAGACACGGCCTGCATCCAGGGGAGTGGGGACTTCATCGGGAAGTCTTCGCACAGATTGCAAGTCAGTGGGGACTGCCCCAGATAGACATGATGGCGTCCCGCCTCAACAAAAAGCTACAGAGGTATTGCGCCAAATCAAAAGACCCTCAGGCGGTAGCAGTAGTGACACTGTGGATGTTCCAGTCGGTCTATGTGTTTCCTCCTCTTCCTCTCATACCCAAGGTGTTGAGAATAATAAGAAAAAGAGGAGTGAGAACAATTCTCATTGTTCCAGATTGGCCACGAAGGACCTGGTATCCGGATCTGCTGGAAATGCTCACAGAAGATCCGTGGCCTCTTCCTCCAAGACAGGACCTGTTACAACAGGGGCCATGTCTGTTCCAAGACTTACCGCGGCTGCGTTTGACGGCATGGCGGTTGAACGCCGGATCCTAGCAGAAAAGGGAATTCCGGATGAGGTCATTCCTACTCTGATAAAGGCTAGGAAAGACGTAACAGCGAAACATTATCACCAGATATGGCGAAAATATGTTTCTTGGTGTGAGGCCAGGAATGCTCCTATGGAAGAATTCCATCTGGTTTGTTTCCTTCACTTCCTACCGACTGGAGTGAATTTGGGCCTAAAATTAGGCTCCATTAAGGTTCAGATTTCGGCCTTATCCATTTTCTTTCAAAAAGAATTGGCTTCTCTCCCAGAAGTACAGACTTCTGTGAAGGGAGTGCTGCATATTCAGCCTCCTTTTATACCTCCGGTGGCGCCTTGGGACCTTTAACGTGGTGTTGTTTCCTTAAGTCGCACTGGTTTGACCACTTCACTTGGAAGGTGGTCATGATATTAGCCTTTGCTTCGGCTAGGCGAGTGTCGGAATTGGCGGCTTTGTCTCATAAAAGCCCCTGTCTGGTTTTCCATATGGATAGGGCAGAATTGCGGACCCGTCCTCAATTCTTGCCTAAGGTGGTGTCATCTTTTCATATGAACCAACCTATTGTGGTGCCTGTAGCTACACGAGATTTGGAGGATTCCGAGTCCCTTGATGTAGTCAGGGCTTTGAAAATGTATGTGGCCAGAACATCTAGAGTCAGGAAAACAGAAGCACTGTTTGTCCTATATGCAGCCAACAAGGTTGGTGCCCCTGCTTCGAAGCAGACTATTGCTCGCTGGATCTGTAACATGATTCAGCAGGCGCATTCTACGGCTGGATTGCCGTTACCAAAATCGGTCAAGGCCCATTCCACTAGGAAGGTGGGCTCGTCTTGGGCGGCTGCCCGAGGGGTCTCGGCACTACAACTGTGCCGAGCTGCTACTTGGTTGGGTTCAAACACCTTTGCAAAGTTCTATAAGTTTGATACCCTGGCTGAGGAGGACCTAAGGTTTGCTCATTCGGTGCTGCAGAGTCATCCACACTCTCCTGCCTGTTTGGGAGCTTTGGTATAATCCCCATGGTCCTTACGGAGTCCCCAGCATTCTCTAGGACGTTAGAGAAAATAAGATTTTAAACCTACCGGTAAATCTTTTTCTCGTAGTCCGTAGAGGATGCTGGGCGCCCATCCCAAGTGCGGACTACTTCTGCGAGACTTGTATATAGTTTTGCTTACATAAGGGTTATGTTATAGTTTCATCAGGTTGGACTGATGCTACGTTGTTTTTTCATACTGTTAACTGTTAAATAGATACACAAGTTATACGGTGTGATTGGTGTGGCTGGTATGAATCTTGCCCTTGGATTAACAAAAATCCTTTCCTCGTACTGTCCGTCTCCTCTGGGCACAGTTTCTCTAACTGAGGTCTAGAAGAGGGGCATAGAGGGAGGAGCCAGTGCACACCCAGACCAGAAGTCTTTCTTAAAGTGCCCATATCTCCCGTGGAGCCCGTCTATCCCATGGTCCTTACGGAGTCCCCAGTATCCTCTACGGACTACGAGAGAAAGATTTACTGGTAGGTTTAAAATCTTATTTTTTCACCCCAAAAATTACATTACATTATTGGCCAATTAAAAACTTCTAAGTGCCTAATTAGTTATTCATAGTGGTGTCCCTGGGGTTCTAAACCAAATTCTAACAATTTTAACTTAAAATAGGGATTTTTCCCAACTTTTCATCTGCTCATAGGTGGTGAATTTGAATTTGCTGTAAAACTATCGCCAATCTGTTTTCGACGACAGTTGAATAGGCACTTTTCGCGTTTTGCTGTAAAAACAATTGTGGGTTTTTACAGTGAAAAACGTCCCTAAATTCCACAAGCCAGGGAATACTGGAAACTTTTGTCTGATGGTTATTAGGCCTAAATTCCCTCAGTGAGTTCACTTCTCCCTAAGAGGGGAATTCAATTGCTGGCGAATCCTTCAGCCAGCTGATTTTGCACAGAATCTGCTGTACTTTTTGGCAGCGGAATCTCACACAAAAGTGTTTGATACCCCATAGCACTTTCGTGCGAGTCATGCGTTCGTCCGGTCAGGTGAAGTGTGTGAGTTGGGCTACCATTGTTGGCATTTAAACACTGCGGCAATGGCAATTTGCACCTTTTGCCAGCAATTTGAATTCCCCCATCAATGTTGTATTTATTACCATGCACTAGACTACAACATGCTAGTGTAAAAAGTTGCAGTTTGTATCTGACAATGAGTTTCATTCACTTCACCAGTTTTATTTTCTAAAACCCCTGCTTGTGCTGCAAGCCTTGGTCAGTGAGGTTTGCTGTGAGCACTCAGGGGTATATTGAGTAAAAGTCGATTTGGGTTGATTTTGTGTTTCATGGTCTAAATCACACATTTACTAACAGATGATTTTTGACATTGTTTAAAAAAAAGTAAAAAATCATCTGTTAGTAAATGTTGAATTTAGACCCTGAAATACAAAATAGATCAAACATTGACCAAAAATTGCCCGTGATCAATTTTTAGTAAGAATACCCCTAAATCCCATATATACTAACAGATGATTTTTTAATATATATTTTTTTTTAAATGTCAAAAATCATCTGTTAGTTAGTGTGGGATTTAGACCCTGAAACACAAAAAATTGATCCAAAATTGACCCAACATCAAGCAAAAATCTATCAACATTGACCCAAATCGACTTTTAGTAAATATACCCCTCAGTGTTTGTTATAATTTCTAGTTTTTGCCATGTTAAATGGCAGCTAAATCTAAAATGAGGTGCCCAGTACAGTGTGCCTAACTGCTTGTGTTGTGTGCAGTATGTGCTTGTGTTGAACACTGCACATACTGGCTGTGGGTGGTCGTCAGGTTGCTGGAGGCCCGGCTCCCGGCGACCACCATACCGGCGCCGGAATCTCGACCGCCGGCATACCAACATCTTTTCTACCTCTTGGGGGTCCACGATTTCCCTGGAGGGAGAATAGATAGCGTAGCATGCCACCGTGCCCGCAGTGAGCCCGCAAGGGGCTTATTTGCACTCGCCGAGGTGTCTGTATGCTGGCGCCGGAATGCTGGTCGCCGGGAGCCCGACCGCCGGCATAGCACACTACATCCAGAAAGAACTGGAAAACTAAAAACTGTTTTTTTTGTTTTTTTTATAGCACTTGCATATTACACAGCGCTGTACAGAAGATAATGTTGTCAAGCCATATTCATCAGCATTTTTATTCATCTTGTAAAACAATATAGTTCCCAGTCCTCTGAAGTCTCTTTTCAAGATTGTACAGAAATCCATAAGCTGTTCTTATTTTTTCATTCTAATCAAGCAGTTGTCCCCCCTATACTCATGTGAAGCCGTTGTATCTCTCACCTGCTATGTCTGACATATAGTAGATGTGACTGCTTATAGTGAGAACTGAAAGAGAAAACTCTTAAAGCCATACGAGCACGCGGGGGGGGGGGGTCCGAGTTCCTGGAACCCCCCCTTTTCTGGGGGGGGGGGAGAGATGGTGCGGAGCGCGCAGGCCGCTGTGTCAGTAACGTGGCAGCTGCCTGCTCTCCACCACACAGAGGGGCTTTGCTGACTGTAGAGGGAGCTGCAGCGTCAGCTCGCAGCCCCTCTAAGGCAGTTCCCATGGTGCATTGCATGAGACCTGCAGCCGGGAGTCGCTGATGTATCCCGTAGCCGCTCTTCCTTGGAGAGACAGGTGTGTGTCTCGCGGCGAGGGTGGGGGGTGTTTGATCTTTAACAAATGATGCCTACTATATTTTGTTTGTGTAGAATGTGTATGTGATGTACTATGTGTGTGTGTGCAGTCATGTGCATGGTGAGCATATGTGTGTATGCTGTGCTATGTATGTGTGTGTGCATTGTCTATGAGTGTCATGTGCAATGTGTATGGTGTGCAATGTGTGTGGTGTGGTGTGCTGTGTATATGAGCATGTCCAATGTGTATTTGTGTATGGTGTGTTATGTGTGTGTGGTGTACTATGTATAGTGTGCTATGTATATGTGTGTGCAATGTGTATAGTGTGCTATTTATGTGTGTGGCGTGCTGTGTGTGCAATGTGTATATATGTGTGTGTGGTGTACTATGTATTTGTATAGTGTGCTATTATTTGTGTGTGTGTATGGTGTACTAGGTATGTGTAAGTGTGGGGAAAGCAAGAAAGTTTGTAAGAATGCTGTGCTATGTGTGTGTGTGCAATGTGCATATGTGTACAATATGGAAACCCCTACCAGTAAATCCTGCGTTTGCCCCTGAAAGTCGCCATTAAATGTGATGCTCATTTTCTTTGCATTTCCAAGCATGACAATTGGTGGTTGACTGTCTTTAACTTGTGGTGAAATTTTAAGCTGCTGAAGTATAATTAGAACTGGTAACTGGATACTCAAGAGTGTGTAATCTACAGTAAGACTGATTTGCAGTTTTGAGTTTTCTTAACAGTAGTCCTAAACCCTGTCAGTTGAAACTAGGGAGGCCAATCCCGGGCCGTTTTTTCAATCCCGGGATTCGGGATTGAAAAACGATCAATCCCGGGATTCCCGGGATTGCAGTAGGAATCGGTAAAGAAGGGTGTAGGGAGCAGCGCTGGAGGGTAGGTAGCGGTGCGGGATGGTGTAGGTAGCGGCGGGGAAGGGAGGGAGGGTGTTGGTAGCAGTGCAGGAGGGTGTAGGTAGCTGGGCGGGAGGGTGTAGGTAGCTGGGCGGGAGGGTGTAGTTAGCGGTGCGGAGGTTGTAGGTAGCTGGGCAGGAGGGTGTAGGTAGCTGGGCGGGAGGGTGTACAGTAGGTAGCGGGGAGGGTTGGTAGCGGCGCGGGAGGGAGGCTTGGTGTAAGTAATAACACTTACTATTAGGTGGGCGCCAGCCATGGACACACTGAACGCGGCATTTCAAATGAAGCGCCGGCCGCCAGCCAACCAATGCAGGCGGACCAGCAGCCAATCAGGGAAGCGGCCGCAGCAGTCGCTCCTGATTGGCTGCCGCGGCAGCTACCCTGATTGGCTGCCGGTCCGCCAGCTCTGATTGGCTGGCGGCCGGCGCCACATTTGAAGTGTCGCCGCGTTCGTCTATGGCTGCCGCCCGCCTAAGTGTAAGTAGTATTACTTACACACACTCCCTCCCGCACATGCGCAGTTCAATCCCGTGAATCCCGGGATTGGATGCTCCAATCCCGGAATTCAAATCCCGGCATTTTTTGGCCCAAATCCCGGGATTGGCCTCCCTAGCTGAAACCTTGCATTCTAGCCAGATAAACAAGGATCGCTTTCTTCATTGTGTGTTTTAACATTCAGTTTAAAACGGTTCTTGACAAATTGCTAAATGCACATTCACATTTTCAAAGTTCTGTTTATAAATGTATTGCAAACCTGTATCTGAAAGAACTTTTCACATTTGTTAACTTTAACAAAAGATGGAAATAGCTGTGCATAAAAATTGGAACACTCTCCTCCTGTTGTTTTGTTGAATTGCTGCATGCCCCACATAAGGTAACCTCGATATCAGTGTTTATTTCATTCAGGGTTGGAAAAAAACCCAGGTTTAAAAAAAAAACACAACACGCTATTATAGTTAAAACAAATTTTTTTTATTTTTTTTTGGATTAACGTTTTAATGGAAAAATGTTTTAATCCTGTTTGTTATAATAATACTGTGAAACATTGCTATGTATTAGAAACCTTGACCTACTGTACCATGGGGGTAATTCTGAGTTGATCGCAGCAGGAACTTTGTTAGCAGTTGGGCAAAACCATGTGCACTGCAGGGGGGGCAGATATAACATGTGCAGAGAGAGTTAGATTTGGGTGTGGTGTGTTCAATCTGTAATCTAAATTGTAGTGTAAAAATAAAGCAGCCAGTATTTACCCTGCACAGAAACAAAATAACCCACCCAAATCTAACTCTCTCTGCACATGTTATATCTGCCTCCCCTGCAGTGCACATGGTTTTGGCCAACTGCTAACAAAGTTCCTGCTACGATCAACTCATAATTACCCCCCATGTTTTAGTGCTTTTTAACATTAACAATCCAAAGTTATTAGGCTTTGATACGATTTATCTGAAATCTTTCAATAAAACCAATTTTAGACTAAACATTATTAAAACATGCTAAAGTACTTTTCAGAGATGCGCACAAACACAAAAGAGGAGGAGTTAAACATCAGCACTGGATGTCACTGGCATTAAACATTTTGAATAAAAACTCTAGTTTAGATGCCCTTTCAGTTCCCATGAAGGTTAAACCTTGATGTGTTTCTCTGTCTATTGCCTGTTTAATGTGTTGGTGTTGTTTACTCTTTACGATTGTGAGTGTTAACTGTGTTTTTTCCCCCTGTCCTATGGGAATGTTGGGGGAGAAGCTTGATGCTAGGCAGATTTAGCGCCTCTCTTATCCGATTCACCTCCCTATATTTTTGTTGTGTGAGTGATTTCTATAGATTGTAAGCTTGCGAGCAGGGCCTTCCTACCTCTGTCTGTCTGTTTTTAGCCAGTTTTGTTCTATTACTGTTCAAATTGTAAAGCGCAATGGAATATGCTGCGCTATATTAGAACCTGTTAATAAATAAATTCATTTACTGCATTGGTTCCGCTTAATTAAGTAATCTGACTAGATTTCTTAGAATTTAAGCACAGATCTCTTGTGTGTATGCCCCCCAGCGATAGCCGCGCATCACTATCGCAGGTGCTAGAATGCGCCTGCATGGCTCAGTCTAGCAGGCTCAATCTAGCAGGTCGCTCACTTCAGCACGGTGTGAAGTGAGCGGTCCCCTTCCCCCCTCGCTCAGCACACATCGCGCTGTGCTGAGCGGGGGGAGAGATATGTGCTGAGCGGGCTGTGACAGATCGCTCTGCATACATCACTTTAGTGTGTACCCCCCTTTAGATGAAGACCACAAGCAACAAGAATGTGGAATAATGCCAGGGATTCCCTTACAATAGGCTTTTTTTTTTTTTTTAAAGAAGTCAGGCTGTTGTGCCTGTAGTCACAGCATAATACAAAAAAAGTGTTTAAAAAAAACCCCAACAACCCTGATTTCAGTTATTTAGGATCTGTCCAAATTGATTTGTATGCTTATTATTTTTAATCAGCAGTAAGTGAACCTGCCCATTAACATACCTAGCATTCTCATGGGTACAGTTCCCAGTTGGTCCATTACAAGTGACTGATAATACAGCTGAATTTCATCATATTGTCTGTGGGACCATATTGCTACAATGCTTATAAGAGACCAAATAGTCCAAACTATTATTGAATTTGTAAACAGTTATCCTTTCAAACATTGTTTTTGCCTGACCTGTTCTTATTAATCCAGGAAGAGTATTGTGTTTATGCCCTCTGAGAATATACTTATAGCAGTGGCACGCACATAGGGGCTGTCCTTATTCTCCCCTGTAGTTTCGTCTTATAACATACATGGCTCAGGTTTGAAAAGAGAGAAAATGCATTATAACACAAATAAGGATTTTGGTAAGAATGCTATTAAGACAGTGGTAAACATTATAGGAAGGTAGAGCGTCAACATTTTCTATATCAAATGCACCCACAGACTCCTTGGTTTCCAGATGGTAGGTAGACTCGGGTCGACAGGGTCCAAAATTTGACCAAAAATGGTTGCTACATGGCTTGCTTTTTAGGTTTAGGGTCAGACATTTAGGGGGGTGGTTAGGGTTAGGCACCAGTGGGAGGATTAAGGTTGAAATAACAAACAAAAAAAAGCGTAAACCATTTTTGAGTCGACCATTTGAACCGGTCAACTTTTTGACCATGTCAGCTTATTGCCTGTCAGCCATCTGGTGTTGACCTATTTACTGTCTATCCTTTAATCCACATCCAGATTCCCCATCTACTCACGAAGCATACAGTAGTTTATCATATATGGTAGATGTTTTTAGTCAGATGTTTATGACCTTAAACGTGGGCAACCCTCTTTCTTGTGTGGTGTACATCTCTACTCCCAAGACGTGGGTGAGTTTGGGCACTGACACTATGATGTAGTGTGGTGATGAAAAGCCTCCGTTATGCTCTGGAAGGGCTGCTGCTCAGATTTGTCAACTGTAATAGTCATTAAAACTAGCTGTAGCTCAGCCTTCATCTGGCATTGGTCTAGAACTAATGTTGTACGTGCAGCTTTTAATAGCAAAAGGCTCTGCAAATGCTACCCAAGATAGCAACTAATGTCCAATTACTACCAGAAAAGACACCAGCAGAAGACACTATGACTCATCAAAAGTTTTGAAGATGAAACCTTTTCTACTCATTTTTATTTAAGTATAAGCAATTCAAGTACCAATGAATAACCTGAAAATGCTACAAAGGTAAACTACTACAGGTTAAAAAAAAAAAAAAGTTTAGAATCGCAAAATTGTATAATGATGTAAACATCACGGTTCTAAAAAGGGGCAATGAGAAAGATGCTTGTCTGTGATATATAGCACCACCAGTGGGTAACCGAAGACTGTAAGATGGTCTTATGGGAAGATGAATCAAAATTCGAAATCTTTGGTTCATCATGCTGAGTTTATGTATGCCATGTAGTAGATGTGGGGTTTATTTACTAAGCAGTCCTTCCCCTATGACATCAACTGTCAAACATGGGTGAGGAAGAATGGTTGGTCTGTGGCACTTTTGCTGGATCCCAACTTGGCTACTTGAGCGGATTGATTGGCACCCTGAACCAAAAGGACTACCAGAGCATTTTGTAGCAACATGCGATATTCTTTATACCTAGTTTGCGAAGATCTCAACCTACAGCATATGAAATGCTACACTACAGTATTTTCCCAGAAACACTGTAACGTAGCATTTTGTATGCAGATACAGCTGCAGTCGCACACAGAATATAGGCATGCTGCATATTATTGTAATCAGCTAAGTCTGCTTGTGCGTCTTATTTACATAGCAATGTCAATAAAATGCATTTTCAGCCAAAAGATGCCCGACGCTAGCAGAGTTTCATGGGACCTGTCAGCTCACTCACGCATATTGGCATATTGTGGCAAGATGTATGAGGACACATCTATACTTTCTCTTGCTGAGATGTTGTTATAGCATAACAGATATTCAGTACTCTGCATTGCAGTTTGCATGCGTTGTGGGTTTTATCATATGTTCTACTGTTATTACTCAATTTACCTTGTAATTACTTCTAATAAGAAAATCTTAAATGCTCTTTAAATACAAAATGCAGTAGACACAAGCCGTTTCTGCTTTCTTAAACGGTCCTATTCCATTTTGGTTTGTATGCATTTAAAAGAAACTTGGCATAATTGTGTTTCTTGTGAGCATCTACCAAAATCTAAACACTTTAATTGTATTCACCATTTTTCTTTCTTCCCTCGTAGCTTGAACACTCCGCCTGGCACAAAAATAAAGCTATTAGGAACTATTGAAGTAAAAAATGGATTCCTGCTCCTGGATGACACCAACACTGTCGTGCTTGGAGGTGAAGTGGAACAGCTCATAGAGAAATGGGAGCTGCAGAGGGTGAGGCTAGAACAAATCACTTTAAAGTCTTGTTGTTGACTCTGTTATTAAATTGACTTTTCCAGGCAGAGAATGAGTATACTTTTGGAAGAGTGCATCCATTATTCTTCCTTTAACGCTGTTTACCTATTTATTCCAAGGGAGTTGGATGAGTGGAAACCATTTACTGCAGGACGTGTTATGACTCGAGGCTGAACTCATTTTATTAATGCTTCTCTTCAATATTTTTGCAGTAAATATGTATTACAAATGTGTTTTTATTCATACATATTTATTATCATACTGTGCATGCTAAATATTCACTCCTATACTGTAAGTGCATATACTGTATTCTTTTCTTTGCCAAACCATGTGCTTACATACAGCAGAGAATCCTGGGCTTTGCTACACTTGGTGAGCTCCATGGTGTGGACACCATAATAGTTTTCCCTGATCATTGTTACATTTCTGCCTAGGCTTTGTAGTTGAGTTTACACTTTGTGCTCACTTTTAGCACAAATATATAGTGTTTTGATGATGGAGAGGCAGAACCATTAAAATATTGTTCAGGCATACTGAACCGAACGGGTTTATACTTTCATACATGTTCAGAAGATGACATATTTCTTATAGATTTGCATATTGATAACAGCACTATACGTTGAGTGCAGCTGTCATCTTTATTGGCATTTGTTACTGTCCATTTGGAGGTAAAGTAATCGTTGAGTGGAGATAGCTGTGACATCATGTCTTTGATAGAGGGTTGAATATATGATGCTGAGCAAGGCATCCCAACATCAGGTAGTTGCTTTTTTCTTACCGCATTCCTGTACAAGACCATGTTATTTGATCTCTTGCTGTAGCTACCTGATTCACTTTTACTACAGTGTCAGCAAATGTTATCTGTAGCTCTTCTAAATTGGTTATTGCACTTCCAGTGATTTTCCTTTTAAGATTGCTTAGAATAGGCCATCCCTTGAAAAATCAGCATCCAAACAGTGGTGTATTAAAGATTCTTGATGTATTTTAATTAAAGCCTTGAATATAAGCTCAAATCAGAACCATATTAAATAGTATGTTATGTTCACTTGTTTTAACTTTAAAATCATATTAACAATTACTTCTGTTTGATGACTGCTATTTAAAAGTTAAGTCTTTGAAATGCATGGCCCATGTTAAGCTGGGTACACACTGGACGACTTTGTGAACGATATGGCAGATTCTGACATTTCTGAACGACTATTCAAATCGTACAGTGTGTACCCACTATATCGTCAATGATGTAAGCTCCCGTGGCTCACTAGCGACATCGCCTGTCGGCTGTACATGCAGCTCAATCTGGGGATGTTGCAGGTGATGCCATGCTGCCGAATGCAGCATAGCTCCTCTCCCTCTGGCCGCCACTCTGTTGCTGCCGACATCGACAAGTGTGTATGCACTTGCCAATGTCAGCACCCCGCCGGGTCCCGTCACAGCCGATATTGCCGGGTACACACCGTTTAGTGTGTACCCAGCTTAAGAAAATTGCACATAACCCAATCTAGCCTTCATTTTTTGTTGTTCCCTATGCAAAGCAGACTGAAAACTATTAGTCTAGTATATGTGGTGATTTTACAAAATGCACACACTGTATATGAATAAGGGCAGCTACTCTAATATTGGTGGTATTAATGTTTACATTAAACCACATTTCCAGCTTATAACACAGACTATGGCAAACCAGGTGTTTGTATTCTTGGCCTCTACTAAACCAGTGTAATACATACTTTACAGCAAAATGGGCCGACAGTAGACCTATAACAATCTTTTAAGCATAACATCATAAATGTGCAGTTAGCTGTGATTGGCCCTTGCAATACCGAGACATTATAAAGAAAAAGGATCCCTGTCATTTATAAGCATGATGTGCTCTGTATATTTATGTAACAGGCCCTACATGCACCTAGTCTCAATATGCCATGCGGCGTAAGATACCTGGTGTGCGTCAGTCGCACAGCTCAGTGTAGCTTAGCGGCTTTTTATTTACATTTTTGTCTAACTTGCACCACATACACAGTGAAACACGAGTCAATCTGTACCAAAGACAGCGGCTGCAACTTTACCCGCACGGGAATTAGTTTTAAGCTGCACTTTGAATGCAGATTCAGACTCCTTTGTACACAGATGTACAGGTACAACATATCAAATGAATCTCTGCAGTCTTTTAAAGCAGTTTTGTCGAATAGCATTGTGAAAAAGACACACGGCACTGCACGTGACCTTGGCGCGAGTGCAGCTATAGATTGTAAGCTTGCGAGCAGGGCCTTCTTTCCTCTATGATTGTTTGTTATTACCCAGTTTTGTTTTATCATTGTTGTCTCCAGTTGTAAAGCACAACGGAATATACGGCGCTATATAAGAAACTGTTAATAAATAGTGTATGAGGACACATCTGTATGTACTGGTGTGTGTGGTACCCTGAATCACTGTTATCCTGTCACACTGCGACCTGTGCTTTGGTGAATATGGCTATTCACCTTTTCCCGTTTTTAGTCTAGTGAGGAGCTTTCTCCTGTAGTATATCCATCTTGCTTCTTTATATATCGCTTGTTAATGTAAGTAATAAATCCAAAGTACAGAACATGAACATGCACAAATTATATTAATTATAGCATGTTCTACTACCAAAGAACATTTCAGATATTTGTAATAGTATACCTCCACGTAACATTAGCTTTGCCCGATTCCCGTACAGCCGCTAGTATATATTTACAGATTTTTCTTTCTACGATGTTTATGCAGTAGTTTTTATTATTTGCTCTTAATACTGGAGATTTGCTACAGTCCTGTAGGGTACTTAACTCAGGCTAGCTCACACAGAGTTAAAATCACAATTAATGTTAACTGTACTCTACTTTTATATTTGTTTATAAACATATGTTTTATTTGGATTGTGCATTGCTCGAAAATGTAAATTTGTAATGTATTCGCAAACATCTGGTTTAATAATCACAATTTGTCTGTTGAGTTTGTTACATTTCTGTACAGTTTCATTTTGCTGAACTATTTTTACTTCACTGAGCAAAATCATTGCTTTTCCAATGGGTAATTTAATTTCTTAGAAACAGATTACTCTTATCTTTTCTCTGTTCAGTGCTTTTACTTCAGTGTTTATTTTTATTATGTGTTCTGTGCAGTGATTATGGCGAGTACAGTAATTGCAATTCTTGGAACTCGTTTGCTCAGGTTTACCTATGTACTCTCCGTTTTCCATTCTACTATGTAAAAGTAATTTCAGCAACTTTATATAGTTCCATAGTTGTATGTGTTTTTTTTACATTGTATAAGAAATAAGTAATTATTTTTATCAAATCGTGTATCTAGTGATCCTATGTATTCTGGTATATAACACAAACACCTCTGGAACCTGTAGATAACTAAAGTTCCTCCAGGTGTCTTTGAGTAGAGCTTAAGACCTGTCAGGAGCCTTGGGAAAAGTGCAATTGAATTAATTTATCTGTGTGCAGCCTGTGGAGACATGCAGGGGTCATCCCTCAATACATTTGAGAGTGACACAGCGCTCTAACAATGAAAGCAAATCAGGCTGCAATAGCCTAACTTATAATAAAATTGTAAGACTATCAAAGTATGCATCAAAGTTATTCACTCTTTGCTTGAATAAAATTAGTTCTCTAGCATGTTTTCTTGGTTCTTTGTTTTTTGTTTTTCTCATATGGGTATGCTTCAAGAACCATGGGGTATAGACGGGATCCGCAGGAGACATGGGCACTTTAAGACTTTAAAAGGGGTGTGAACTGGCTCCTCCCTCTATTCCCCTCCTCTAGACTCCAGTTAGATTCTGTGCCCAGTGAGACTGGATGCACACTGAGGAGCTCTCCAGAGTTTCTCAGAAAAATACTTTTTGTTAGGTTTATTATTTTCAGGGAGACCTGCTGGCAACAGGCTCCTTGCATCGTGGGACTGAGGGGAGAGAAGCAGACCTACTTCTTTGAGTTTCAAGGCTCTGCTTCTTAGGCTACTGGACACCATTAGCTCCAGAGGGTCTGATCGCTAGGTACGCCTAAATGCTCGTTCCCGGAGCCGTGCCGTCAACCCCCTTGCAGAGCCAGAAGTCAGAAGCCGGGTGAGTAGAAGAAGATCAGAAGACTTCAGTGACGGCATAAGATGGCTTTTGAGGAACCGCGCAGTGGCCGCGATGCGCGCCATGCTCCCACATACAAAACGGAACTGCAGGGAGCAGGGGGGGGCGCCCTGGGCAGCATAAAACCTCAAATAGCGACTGGCACAAGTGTATACAGTGCCTGGGCACTAAATGCAGACCCCCGCCAGTATAAATATGTAGAATTAAGCGGGACTGAAACGCGCCATTAAGGGGGCGTGGATTAGTCCTCACAGCTCTAACCAGCGCCATTTTCTCTTCACAGCTGCAGGGACGCTGAGCCTGGCCTTCCACAATACTGTACAAGTAACAGGGTGCAAAACGGGGGGGGGGGGGGGGCACGGCACAAGAGATTTGGTGCTATTTTATTGAATTTAAAAGCGGTAACAGGTCTGGGCAGTATATTACTCGCTGCAGAACCGGGATAGGCGCTGGGTTGTTAGCTGGCAGAACTCCCTCTGTGTTTCTCTAACAGGCTTTGCTGTGGGTCTGTCTCCTATAGCCCCAGTGTGGTTGTGGGTGTCGGTACGCGTGTGTCGACATGTCTGAGACTGAGTGCTCTTCCCAGGAGGAAGCTGGAGTGGGGACAGAAAAGGCTGTGAGAGTGACCGTGTCGGCACCGCCGACGGCTGATTGGGTTAATATGTTGACTGTTTTGAATGCAAATGTGGCTCGGTTGACTAAGAGATTAGATAAATCTGAGTCTAAGAACCAGACTTGGAGGAAATCCATGGAGGATGCATTGTCGCAAACTCAGACCCCTTCGGGGTCACAGAAACGTGCATTTACCCAGATAGCAGATACGGATACTGACACGGACTCTGATTCCAGTGTCGGCTATAGTGATGCCAGATTAAATCCTAAACTGGCCAAGAGCATTCAGTACATGATTGTGGCGATAAAAGATGTATTGCATATCACGGTAGACCCTGCTGTTCCTGATACAAGGGTCTGTATGTTTAAAGGAAAGAAACCTGAGGTAACGTTTCCTCCCTCTCATGAACTGAACACTCTTTTTGAAAAGGCTTGGGAAAATCCTGACAAGAAGGTACAGGTTCCCAAAAGAATCCCAGTGGCATATCCGTTCCCCTCTGGGGACAGGGAAAAGTGGGAGTCAACCCCCACGGTGGACAAAGCTCTATCGCGTCTGTCCAAAAAGGTAGCGCTTCCGTCTCCTGACACGGCAGCCCTAAAGGATCCTGCGGATCGTAAGCGGTAAAATACACTAAAATCCATTTATGTCACTACTGGTTTGCTACTCAGGCCTGCCTGCCGTTGCTTCGGCATGGGTGAGTAGCGCTATTGAAAAGTGGGCAGATAACTTGTCATCTGAGATAGATACCCTGGACAGGGATAGTGTGCTTTTGACTCTGGGTCATATCAGGGATGCTGCAGCATATTTAAAAGAAGCTGCATGGGATATTGGCCTTTTGGGATCAAGGGCCAATGCCATGGCAGTCTCGGCTAGGAGGGCATTGTGGATTCATCAATGGAATGCTGATGCTGACTCTAAGAAGACTATGGAGTCTCTACCGTTTAATGGTAGTGTCTTGTTTTGTGACTGCCTTACTGACCTGGTATCTACGGCTACCGTGGGTAAGTCATAATTTTTACCTTATGTTCATGCACAACAAAAGAAAACGCCCCACTATCAGATGCAGTCCTTTCGGCCCAATAAATACAAAAAAGGTCGAGGGTCCTCCTTCCTTGCTGCGAGGGGAAGAGGAAAGGAAAAAAGGTCACAGGCTGTGCCAAGTTCCCAAGAACGGAAGTCCTCTCCAGCTTCTACCAAATCCACCGCATGACGCTGGGGCTCCTCTGCGGGAGTCCGCACTGGTGGGGGCTCGTCTCAAACTCTTCAGTCAGGTCTGTGTTCACTCGGCCCTGGATCCTTGGATATTAGAAATAGTAACCCAAGGGTACAAATTAGAGTTTCAAGATGTGCCCCCTCACCGATTTTTCAATTCGGCCTTGCCAGCTTCTCTTCCAGAAAGGGAGGTAGTTTACGCTGCAATACTAAAGCTGTGTCAAAAGCAAGTCATGGTCACGGTACCCCCATCACAACGGGGGGAGGGCTTTTATTCGATTCTGTTCGTGGTCCCGAAGCCGGATGGCTCAGTCAGACCGATTCTAAACCTAAAGTCCCTCAATTTCTTTCTAAAAAAATTCAAATTCAGGATGGAATCTCTCCGAGCAGTGATCTCCAGTCTGGAGGAGGGGGATTTTATGGTGTCGGTCGACATAAAGGATGCCTACTTACACATCCCCATATATCCTCCACATCAAGCTTACCTGAGGTTTGCTGTTCAGGATTGTCATTACCAATTTCAGACGTTGCCGTTTGGTCTGTCCACGGCTCCAAGGATTTTCACCAAGGTTATGGCGAAAATTATGGTTCTCCTGCGCAGGCAGGGGATCACAATTATCCCATACTTGGACAATCTCCTCATAAAGGCGAGATCCAAGGAGCAATTGCTGAAAAACGTTGCACTCTCACTGACGATTCTGCAACAACATGGTTGGCTCCTAAACTTGCCAAAGTCACAGCTGGTTCCGACGACACGGCTGCCGTTCCTGGGTATGATTCTGGATACAGAATTACAGAGAGTTTTTCTTCCAGTGGAAAAGGCTCTGGAAATACAGAACATGGTAAAACAGATTCTGAAACCGCCAATAGTGTCGATTCTTCAATGCAATTGGTTGCTGGGGAAGATGGTGGCGGCCTACGAGGCCATTCAGTATGGCAGGTTCCATGCCAGGGTGTTTCAGTGGGACCTGTTAGACAAGTGGTCCGGGTCTCACCTGGACATGAACCGGAAAATAATCCTATCTTCCAGGACCGGTATCTCCCTCCTGTGGTGGCTGCACAGTTCTCACCTTCTGGAGGGACACAGGTTCGGGATTCAGGATTGGATCCTGGTGACCACAGATGCAAGTCTTCGGGGCTGGGGAGCAGTCACACAGGGGAGAAATTTTCAGGGAAAATGGTCAAGCCAGGAAGTTTGTCTACATATAAACATTCTGGAATTAAGGGCCATTTACAATGGCATTCTACAAGCGGAACAGTTTATTCGCGGTCTGCCCGTCTTGATTCAGTCAGACAACATAACAGCAGTGGCGTACATAAACCGCCAGGGTGGAACAAGGAGCAGGGCGGCGATGGCCGAGGCCACGAGAGTTCTTCGCTGGGTGGAGAGACATGCAAGCGCTCTGTCAGCAGTCTTCATTCCAGGAGTGGACAACTGGGAAGCAGACTTCCTCAGCAGACACGATCTCCATCCAGGAGAGTGGGATCTTCATCAAGCGGTCTTTGCAGAAGTGACAAGTCGTTGGGGAATTCCTCAAATAGACATGATGACGTCCCGCCTCAACAAGAAACTTCAGAGATATTGTTCCAGGTCGAGGGACTCTCAGGCAATAGCGGCGGACGCCCTAGTGACACCGTGGGTGTTTCCATCGGTATATGTGTTCCCTCCACTTCCACTCATTCCAAAGGTGATAAAGATTATAAGAAGAGCAAGGGTTCAGGCGATACTCATTGTTCCAGACTGGCCAAAGAGAGCCTGGTATCCAGATCTTCAGGAGTTGTTCATAGAAGATCCCTGACCTCTTCCTCTACGGGAGGACCTGTTACAACAAGGACCGTGCGTGTATCAAGACTTACCGCGGCTGCGTTTGACGGCATGGCGGTTGAACGCCAAATCCTAGCCCGAAAGGGTATTCCCAGTGAAGTCATTCCCACACTTCTTCAGGCTAGGAAAGAAGTAACGGCAAAGCATTACCACCGTATTTGGAGAAAATGTGTGTCTTGGTGTGAATCCAAGAAGGCTCCTATGGAAGAATTTCAGCTGGGGCGTTTGCTCCATTTTTTGCAAGCAGGTGTGGATGCGGGCCTAAAGTTAGGCTCTATTAAAGTACAAATTTCGGCCTTATCAATCTTATTTCAGAAAGAATTGGCCTCCCTTCCAGAAGTTCAGACCTTCGTGAAAGGTGTGCTGCACATCCAACCTCCATTTGTGCCTCCTGTGGCACCGTGGAATCTTAATGTGGTATTGCAGTTCCTGCAGTCTCATTGGTTTGAACCTTTACGTAAGGTTGAGTTAAAATTCCTTACTTGGAAAGTGGTCATGTTGTTGGCCTTGGCATCCGCAAGGCGGGTATCTGAGTTGGCGGCTTTGTATCACAAAAGCCCCTATTTAATCTTCCATGCTGATAGAGCGGAGTTGAGAACTCGTCAGCAATTCTGCCAAAAGTGGTTTCATCATTTCACATAAACCAGCCTATTGTGGTGCCAGTAGCTACTGAAGCCCTTAGCGGAATCGAGGTTTCTCGATGTGGTCAGAGCTTTGAAAATCTGTGTCGCCAGAACGGCACAGATTAGGAAAACAGAGGCTCTGTTTGTCCTGTGGGCTTCCAACAAGATTGGGGCTCCTGCTTCTAAGCAGACTATTGCGCGCTGGATCTGTAATACGATTCAGCAGGCTCATTCTACGGCAGGATTGCCGTTACCGAAATCGGTGAAAGCCCATTCTACCAGAAAGGTGGGCTCATCCTGGGCAGCTGCCCGAGGGGTCTCGGCATTACAGCTTTACCAAGCTTGCTACTTGGTCGGGTTCAAACACTTTGCGAAGTTTTACAAGTTTGATACCCTGGCTGAGGAGGACCTCTTGTTTGGTCAATCGGTGCTGCAGAGTCATCCGCACTCTCCCGCCCGTTCTAGAGCCTTGGTATAAACCCCATGGTTCTTGAAGCATCCCCAGCATCCTCTAGGACGAGAAAATAGGATTTTAATACCTACCGGTAAAATCCTTTTCTCTAACGTCCTAGTGGATGCTGGGGACTCCGTAAGGACCATGGGGATAGACGGGCTCCGCAGGAGACATGGGCACTTTAAGAAAGAATTTAGGTTCTGGTGTGCACTGGCTCCTCCCTCTATGCCCCTCCTCCAGACCTCAGTTTGATACTGTGCCCAGACGAGCTGGGTGCTTTTCAGTGAGCTCTCCTGAGTTCGCTGAGAGAAAGTATTTTGTTAGGTTTTTTATTTTCAGGGAGCTCTGCTGGCAACAGACTCCCTGCATCGTGGGACAGAGGGGAATGAAGCAGCCCTACTCTCTGAAGCTAGGTCCTGCTTCTTAGGCTACTGGACACCATTAGCTCCAGAGGGATCGTACACAGGATCTCACCCTCGCCGTCCGATCCCAGAGCCGCGCCGCCGTCCCCCTCGCAGAGCCGGAAGACAGAAGCCGGGTGAGTATGAGAAGCAAGAAGACTTCAAATCGGCGGCAGAAGACTCCGTTCTTCACTGAGGTAACGCACAGCACTGCAGCTGTGCGCCATTGCTCCCACACACCTCACATACTCCGGTCACTATAAGGGTGCAGGGCGCAGGGGGGGAGGGGGCGCCCTGGGCAGCATTTGGATCCTCTTTTTAGCAAAAGTAAAAATATATACAGTTGGGCACTGTATATATGTATGAGCCCCCGCCAAGAAAATGCATATTTAAGCGGGATAGAAGCCCACCGTCGAGGGGGCTGGGCTTCTTCCTCAGCACTCACCAGCGACATTTTTTCTCCACAGCTCCGCTGAGAGGAAGCTCCCCAGGCTCTCCCCTGCAGATTCACGAAAAAGAGAGGGGGGCACATAAATTAGGCGCAAAAACACAATATAAACAGCAGCTACTGGGTTAACATTACAAGTTACTGTGTTATTCCTGTGTTATAGCGCTGGGGTGTGTGCTGGCATACTCTCTCTCTGTCTCTCCAAAGGCCCTTGTGGGGGAACTGTCTTCAAAAAGTGCATTCCCTGTGTGTGTGGTGTGTCGGTACGCTTGTGTCAACATGTCTGATGAGGAAGGCTATGTGGGAGCAAGTGAATGTGGTGTCTCCGCCGACGGCGCCGACACCTGATTGGATGGATATGTGGAAGGTTTTAAATGATAATGTTAATTCCTTGCGTAAGAGGTTAGATAAAGCTGAAGCCTCAGGACAGTCAGGGTCCCAACCCGTGCCTGATCCTATGTCGCAGAAGCCGTCAGGGTCTCAGAAGCGCCCACTATCCCAAATTGTTGACACAGATACTGACATGGATTCTGACTCCAGTGTCGATGACGATGATGCAGAGTTACAGCCAAATTGGCTAAATCACTCCGATATATGATTATAGCAATTAAGGATGTTTTGCACATCACAGAGAAAACCCCTGTCCCTGACACAAGGGTTTATATGTATAAGGGAAAGAAACCTGAGGTAACTTTCCCCCCTCACACAAACTGAATGAGTTATGTGAAAAAGCTTGGGAGTCTCCAGATAAAAAAATGCAGATTTCCAAACGGATTCTTATGGCGTATCATTTCCCGCCAACGGACAGGTTACGATGGGAATCCTCCCCTAGGGTGGACAAAGCTTTAACACGCTTATCCAAAAAGGTAGCCCTGCCGTCTCAGGATACGGCTACCCTCAAGGATGCTGCTGATCGCAAACAGGAGGGTACCCTGAAGTCCATTTATACACATTCAGGTACCTTGCTCAGACGGGCAATCGCGTAGGCCTGGGTCTGTAGTGCAGTAGCGGCATGGACTGATACCTTATCAGAGGAGTTGGATACCCTAGATAGGGATACTGTTTTATTGACCCTGGGGCATATTAAAGACGCTATCCTTTATATGAGAGATGCTCAAAGAGACATTAGTCTACTGGGTTCTAGAATAAATGCTATGTCAATTTCTTGCCAGAAGGGTCCTGTGCACTCAGCAATGGACAGGTGATGCCGACTCAAAAAGGCATATGGAGGTTTTACCTTACAAGGGTGAGGAATTGTTTGGGGAGGGTCTCTCGGACCTGGTCTCCACAGCTACTGCTGGAAAGTCAAATTTTTTGCCATATGTTTCCTCACAGCCTAAGAGAGCACCGTATCATCTAATGCAGTCCTTTCGATCACAGAAAAACAAGAAAGTCCGAGGTACGTCCTTTCTTGCCAGAGGCAGGGGCAGAGGAAAGAAGCTGCACCAACACAGCTAGTTCCCATGAACAGAAGTCCTCTCTGGCCTCTACAAAATCCACCGCATGACGCTGGGGCTCCACAGGCGAAGCTAGGCCCGGTGGGGGCACGTCTTCGAAATTTCAGCCACAAATGGGTTCACTCCCAGTTGGATCCCTGGGCAATAGATGTTGTGTCTCAGGGATACAAGCTGGAATTTGAGGAGATGCCCCCTCACCGATACCTCAAATCGGCCCTGCCAGCTTCCCCCCACGAGAGGGAAATAGTATTAACTGCAATTCACAAATTGTATCTTCAACAGGTGGTGGTCAAGGTTCCCCTCCTTCAACAAGGAAGGGGTTATTATTCGACCATGTTTGTAGTCCCGAAACCAGACGGTTCGGTCAGACCCATATTGAATTTAAAATCCCTGAACATATACCTGAAAAGGTTCAAGTTCAAGATGGAATCGCTGAGAGCGGTCATCGCAAGCCTGGAAGGGGGGATTTTATGGTGTGTCTGGACATAAAGGATGCATACCTTCATGTCCCCATTTATCCACCTCATCAGGCGTAGCTCAGATTTGTGGTACAGGATTGTCATTACCAATTTCAGACGTTGCCGTTTGGTCTCTCCACGGCACCGAGAATATTTACCAAGGTAATGGCGGAAATGATGGTACTCCTGCGGAAGCAAGGAGTCACAATTATCCCATACTTGGACGATCTCCTCATAAAAGCGTGATCAAGAGAGCAGTTGCTGATCAGCGTAGCACTTTCTCTGGAAGTGTTACGGCAACACGGCTGGATTCTAAATATACCAAAGTCGCAGTTGGTTCCTACGACTCGTCTGCCTTTCCTGGGCATGATTCTAGACACAGACCAGAAAAGTGTTTATCTCCCGATGTAGAAAGCTCAGGAACTCATGACACTGGTCAGGAACCTATTAAAACCAAAACATGTGTCAGTGCATCATTGCACTCGTGTCCTGTGAGATGGTGGCATCATACGAGGCCATTCCCTTCGGCAGGTTCCATGCGAGGACTTTTCAATGGGACTTACTGGACAAGTGGTCCGGATCACATCTTCAGATGCATCGGTTGATCACCCCATCCCCCAGGGCCAGGGTGTCACTCCTGTGGTGGCTGCAGAGCGCTCACCTTCTCGAGGGCCGCAGATTCGGCATTCAGGACTGGGTCCTGGTGACCACGGACGCAAGCCTCCGAGGTTGGGGTGCAGTCACACAGGGAAGAAATTTCCAAGGTCTGTGGTCAAGTCAAGAGACTTGCCTTCACATCAACATCCTGGAACTAAGGGCCATATACAATGCCCTACGTCAAGCGGAGACCCTGCTTCGCGACCAACCGGTGCTGATTCAGTCAGACAACATCACCGCAGTGGCTCATGTAAACCGCCAAGGCGGCACAAGGAGCAGAGTGGCGATGGCGGAAGCCACCAGAATTCTTTGCTGGGCGGAGAATCACGTAAGCGCACTGTCGGCAGTGTTCATCCCGGGAGCGGACAACTGGGAAGCAGACTTCCTCAGCAGACACGACCTCCACCCGGGAGAGTGGGGACTTCATCAGGAAGTCTTAGCACAGATTACAAGTCGGTGGGAACTGCCACAGGTGGACATGATGGCATCCTGCCTCAACAAAAAGCTACAGAGGTATTGCGCCAGGTCAAGAGACCCTCAGGCGATAGCTGTAGACGCCCTGGTGACACCGTGGGTGTTCCGGTCAGTCTATGTATTTCCTCCTCTTCCTCTCATACCAAAGGTGCTGAGGATAATAAGAAAAAGAGGAGTGGGAACAATACTCATTGTTCCAGATTGGCCACGAAGGACTTGGTATCCAGATCTGCAAGAAATGCTCACAGAGGACCCGTGGCCTCTTCCTCTAAGACAGGACTTGTTGCAACAGGGGCCCTGTCTGGTCCAAGACTTACTGCGGCTGCGTTTGACGGCATGGCGGTTGAACGCCGGATCCTAGCAGAGAAAGGCATTCCGGATGAGGTCATTCTTACGCTGATAAAGGCTAGGAAGGATGTGACAGCTCAACACTATCACCGTATATGGCGAAAATATGTTGCTTGGTGTGAGGCCAGGAATGCTCCTACGGAGGAGTTCCAGCTGGGCCGTTTCCTACACTTCCTACAGTCCGGAGTGAATTTGGGCCTAAAATTGGGTTCCATTAAGGTCCAGATTTCGACCCTATCCATTTTCTTTCAAAAGGAGTTGGCTTCTCTACCTGAAGTTCAGACGTTTGTAAAGGGAGTGCTGCATAATCAGCCCCCTTTTGTGCCTCCAGTTGCACCTTGGGATCTTAACGTGGTGTTGAGTTTCCTGAAATCCCACTGGATGAACCACTCAAAACGGTGGAGTTGAAATGTCTCACGTGGAAGGTGGTCATGCTATTTATTAGCCTTGGCTTCGGCTAGGCGTGTGTCAGAGTTGGCGGCTTTGTCACATAAAAGCCCCTATCTGGTTTTCCATGCAGATAGAGCAGAATTGCGGACCCGTCCACAATTTCTGCCGAAAGTGGTTTCATCCTTTCATATAAACCAACCTATTGTGGTGCCTGTGGCTACTACTGACTTGGAGGATTCCGAGTTACTTGATGTGGTAAGGGCTTTGAAGGTTTATGTAGCCAGAACGGCTAGGGTCAGGAAAACAGAGTCTTTGTTTATCCTGTATGCTTCCAACAAGCTTGGTGCTCCTGCTTCAAAGCAAACTATTGCTTGCTGGATCTGTAACACGATTCAGCAGGCTCATTCTGCGGCTGGATTGCCGCTGCCGAAATCAGTTAAGGCCCATTCCACTAGGAAGGTGGGCTCTTCTTGAGCGGCTGCCCGAGGGGTCTCGGCATTACAGCTTTGCCGAGCGGCTACTTGGTCAGGTTCAAACACTTTTGCAAAGTTCTACAAGTTTGATACCCTGGCTGAGGGAGACCTTGTGTTTGCTCAATCGGTGCTGCAGAGTCATCCGCACTCTCCCGCCCGTTTGGGAGCTTTGGTATAATCCCCATGGTCCTTACGGAGTCCCCAGCATCCACTAGGACGTTAGAGAAAATAAGATTTTACTTACCGATAAATCTATTTCTCGTAGTCCGTAGTGGATGCTGGGCGCCCGTCCCAAGTGCGGACTTCTTCTGCAATCCTTGTATATAGTTATTGCTTCAATAAGGGTTAAGTTATGGTTGCATCAGGGTTTGACCGGATGCTCTGTTATTTGTCATACTCTTAACTGGTTGTTATCACTTGTTATACGGTGTGATTGGTGTGGCTGGTATGAATCTTGCCCTGGATTACCAAAATCCTTTCCTTGTACTGTCAGCTCTTCTGGGCACAGTTTCTCTAACTGAGGTCTGGAGGAGGGGCATAGAGGGAGGAGCCAGTGCACACCAGAACCTAAATTCTTTCTTAAAGTGCCCATGTCTCCTGCGGAGCCCGTCAATCCCCATGGTCCTTACGGAGTCCCCAGCATCCACTACGGACTACGAGAAATAGATTTGCCGGTAAGTAAAATCTTATTTTCTCTTAGTCCGTAGAGGATACTAGGCGCCCGTCCCAATGCGGGCTGTATCTGCAGTTTGGTTATGGTTACTCTCATGTTGAGTTAAAGTTCAGTCAGTCTGTGGCTGATGTTGGTCATGCGTTGTTGTTGAATGCCATGTTGTACGGCATGTTTGAGGTGGAACTGTAAGCTTAATTTTTTCAAGTAAAATTGAGATTCTCACCCACATGAAAATGACGCTCTGACCAGCTAACCAATTCCTTTAAAAAAAATAATAATCATACAGATAGATAGATAGATAGATAGAGATATATATATATATATATATATATATATAGAATTGTTGTTTCAGATTTCCTTGTAGCATTTCGATGTGTGCCTTTAATCCCTAAATTGTCTGTTTTTCATGTAAAAACTGTTAAATGGTATGTATGTGGTTTTAGATATACAATTTAATTTTCATTGTGAGGAATTTACTGAAAGTGTCGCCAAATTCACATCAACACAGTAATTGTGACATTCTGAAGCTGTCACACCACTGTCTTTGCCTCAAATAATGATGTGTGTGGACTAGGTACCAGCCTGTTAAAACATATTTAGTAGCTAATGATATGTTGTACATCTTGAAAATAGACAAATGTTTTTGTTTATTTTTCTTAAATATGTTGATATTTTTTTGTACTAGTAAGGGCACAGTTGGCATTGAAGTACTGTATTGTCTCCTTAGAAGAAGTGGATATTAGGAAAGTTATATTTGTATTTTCCAATGTATCCTCACAATTGGTAAGGATGACCATAAATTTGCATTTATGTATTCATCCTGTATGAAATTGATTTAGACTAAAATATTCATGTGTTTATAGTTTCAACAGTGTTGTCTTACAGAAATTCTGAAAAGGTGTGTGTATGTATGAGTGTATGTATGTATGTATGTATGTATATATATATATATATATATATATATATATACACTACTCAAAAAAATAAAGGGAACACTTGAACAACACAATGTAACTCCAAGTCAATCACACTTCTGTGAAATCAAACTGTCCACTTAGGAAGCAACACTGATTGACAATCAATTTCACATGCTGTTGTGCAAATGGAATAGACAACATGTGGAAATTATAGGCAATTAGCAAGACACCCCCAATAAAGGAGTTGTTCTGCAGGTGGTGACCACAGACCACTTCTCAGCTCCTATGCTTTCTGGCTGATGTTTTGGTCACTTTTGAAAGCAGGCGGTGCTTTCACTCTAGTGGTAGCATGAGACGGAGTCTACAACCCACACAAGTGGCTCAGGTAGTGCAGCTCATCCAGGATGGCACATCAATGCGAGCTGTGGCAAGAAGGTTTGCTGTGTCTGTCAGCGTAGTGTCCAGAGCATGGAGGCGCTACCAGGAGACAGGCCAGTACATCAGGAGATGTGGAGGAAGCCGTAGGAGGGCAACAACCCAGCAGCAGGACCGCTACCTCCGCCTTTGTGCAAGGAGGAACAGGAGGAGCACTGCCAGAGCCCTGCAAAATGACCTCCAGCAAGCCACAAATGTGCATGTGTCTACTCAAACGATCAGAAACAGACTCCATGAGGGTGGTATGAGGGCCCGATGTCCACAGGTGGGGGTTGTGCTTACAGCCCAACACCGTGCAGGACGTTTGGCATTTGCCAGAGAACACCAAGATTGGCAAATTCGCCACTGGCGCCCTGTGCTCTTCACAGATGAAAGCAGGTTCTCACTGAGCACATGTGACAGAGTCTGGAGACGCCAAGGAGAACGTTCTGCTGCCTGGAACATCCTCCAGCATGACCGGTTTGGCAGTGGGTCAGTAATGGTGTGGGGTGGCTTTTTTTGGGGGGGGGCATACAGCCCTCCATGTGCTCGCCAGAGGTAGCCTGACTGCCATTAGGTATCAAGATGAGATCCTCAGACCCCTGGTGAGACCATATGCTGGTGCGGTTGGCCCTGGGTTCCTCCTAATGCAAGACAATTCTAGACCATCCGCCACCTCATCAGGAGCATGGCCAGGTATTGTATGGAGGTCATACAGGCACGTGGAGGCCACACACACTACTGAGCCTCATTTTGACTTGTTTTAAGGACATTACATCAAAGTTGGATCAGCCTGTAGTGTGTTTTTCCACTTTAATTTTGAGTGTGACTCCAAATCCAGACCTCCATGGGTTAATAAATTTGATTTCCATTGATATTTCTCTAACGTCCTAAGTGGATGCTGGGGACTCCGTAAGGACCATGGGGAATAGCGGCTCCGCAAGAGACTGGGCACATCTAAAGAAAGCTTTAGGACTATCTGGTGTGCACTGGCTCCTCCCCCTACGACCCTCCTCCAAGCCTCAGTTAGATCTCTGTGCCCGAACGAGAAGGGTGCACACTAGGGGCTCTCCTGAGCTTCTTAGTGAAAGTTTTAGTTTAGGTTTTTTATTTTCTGTGAGACCTGCTGGCAACAGGCTCACTGCATCGAGGGACTAAGGGGAGAAGAAGCGAACTCACCTGCGTGCAGAGTGGATTGGGCTTCTTAGGCTACTGGACATTAGCTCCAGAGGGACGATCACAGGCCCAGCTTGGATGGGTCCCAGAGCCGCGCCGCCGGCCCCCTTACAGAGCCAGAAGGCAGAAGAGGTCCGGAAAATCGGCGGCAGAAGACGTCCTGTCTTCAACAAGGTAGCGCACAGCACTGCAGCTGTGCGCCATTGCTCTCAGCACACTTCACACTCCGGTCACTGAGGGTGCAGGGCGCTGGGGGGGGGGGGGGGGGGCGCCCTGAGACGCAATAAAAACACCTTGGATGGCAAAAAAAATGCATCACATATAACTCCTGGGCTATATGGATGCATTTAACCCCTGCCAGAATACATAGAAAAACGGGAGATAGGCTCCGCCCCCTTATCGGCGGCCTTATCTCCTCAGCACACTGGCGCCATTTTCCCTCACAGCTCCGTTGGAGGGAAGCTCCCTGGCTCTCCCCTGCAGTCACTACACTACAGAAAGGGTTAAAAAAGAGAGGGGGGCACTAATTAGGCGCAGTATTAACTATACAGCAGCTATAAGGGGAAAAACACTTATATAAGGTTATCCCTGTATATATATATAGCGCTCTGGTGTGTGCTGGCAAACTCTCCCTCTGTCTCCCCAAAGGGCTAGTGGGGTCCTGTCCTCTATCAGAGCATTCCCTGTGTGTGTGCTGTATGTCGGTACTTTTGTGTCGACATGTATGAGGAGAAAAATGATGTGGAGACGGAGCAGATTGCCTGTAATAGTGATGTCACCCCCTAGGGGGTCGACACCTGAGTGGATGAACTGTTGGAAGAAATTACGTGACAGTGTCAGCTCTGTATAAAAGACAGTGGTTGACATGAGACAGCCGGCTACTCAGCTTGTGCCTGTCCAGACGTCTCATAGGCCGTCAGGGGCTCTAAAGCGCCCGTTACCTCAGATGGCAGATATAGACGCCGACACGGATACTGACTCCAGTGTCGACGGTGAAGAGACAAATGTGACTTCCAGTAGGGCCACACGTTACATGATTGAGGCAATGAAAAATGTTTTACACATTTCTGATAATACGAGTACTACCAAAAAGGGGTATTATGTTCGGTGAGGAAAAACTACCTGTAGTTTTCCTGAATCTGAGAAATTAAATGAGGTGTGTGATGATGCGTGGGTTTCCCCCGATAACAACTGATAATTTCTAAAATGTTATTGGCATTATATCCTTTCCCGCCAGAGGTTAGGGTGCGTTGGGAAACACCCCCTAAGGTGGATAAAGCGCTCACACGCTTGTAAGGGCTCTACCCTCTCCTGAGATGGCCGCCCTTAAGGATCCTGCTGATAGAAAGCAGGAGGGTATCCTAAAATGTATTTACACACATACTGGTGTTATACTGTGACCAGCAATCGCCTCAGCCTGGATGTGCAGTGCTGGGTTGGCGTGGTCGGATTCCCTGACTGAAAATATTGATACCCTAGATAGGGACAGTATATTTTTGCCTATAGAGCATTTAAAAGATACATTTCTATATATGCGTGATGCACAGCGGAATATTTGCCGACTGGCATCAAGTCTAAGTGCGTTGTCTATTTCTACCAGTAGAGGGTTATGGACACGTCAGTGGTCAGGTGATGCGTATTCCAAACGGCATTTGGAAGTATTGCCTTATTAAGGGGAGGAGTTATTTGGGGTCGGTCTTTCAGACCTGGTGGCCACGGCAACAGCTGGGAAATCCACGTTTGTACCCCAGGTCGCCTCTCAACATGAGAAGACGCCGTATTATCAGGCGCAGTCTTTTCGTGGACAAGCGGGCAAAAGGTTCCTCATTTCTGCCCCGTGACAGAGGGAGAGGAAAAAGGCTGCAGAAATCAGCCAGTTCCCAGGAACAGAAACCCTCTCCCGCCTCTGCCAAGCCCTCAGTATACGCTGGGGCTTTACAAGCAGAATCAGGCATGGTGGGGGGCCCGTCTCAATGAATTTCAGCGCGCAGTGGGCTCACTCGCAAGTAGACCCCTGGATCCTTCAGGTGATATCTCAGGGGTACAAATTAGAATTCGAGACGTCTCCCCCTCGCCGTTTCCTAAAGTCGGCTTTACCGATGTCTCCTTCTGACAGAGAGACAGTTTTGGAAGCCATTCACAAGCTGTATTCCCAGCAGGTGATAATCAAGATACCCCTCCTGCAACAGGGAACGGGGTATTATTCCACACTGTTGTGGTACCGAAGCCGGACGGCTCGGTGAGACCGATTCTAAATCTAAAATCTTTGAACACTTACATACAGAGGTTCAAATTCAAGATTGAGTCACTCAGAGCAGTGATTGCGAACCTGGAAGAAGGGGACTACATGATGTCTCGGGACATCAAGGATGCTTACCTTCATGTCAAAATTTACCCTTCTCACCAAGGGTACCTCAGGTTTATGGTACAGAACTGTCACTATCAGTTCAGACGCTGCCGTATGGATGGTCCACGGCACCCCGGGTCTTTACCAAGGTAATGGCCGAAATGATGATATTCCTTCGAAGGAAGGGAATTTTAGTTATCCCTTACTTGGACGATTCCCTGATAAGGGTAAGATCCAGGGAACAGTTGGAGGTCGGTGTAGCACTATCTCAGGTAGTGTTGCGGCAGCACGATTGGATTCTCAATATTCCAAAATCGCAGCTGGTTCCGACGACTTGTCTTCTGTTCCTAGGGATGATCCTGGACACAGTCCAGAAAAAGGTGTTTCTCCCGGAGGAGAAAGCCAGGGAGTTATCCGAGCTAGTCAGGAACCTCCTAAAACCGAGCCAAGTCTCAGTGCATCAATGCACAAGGGTTCTGGGTAAAATGGTGGCTTCCTACGAAGCAATCCCATTCGGCAGATTCCACGCAAGAACTTTCCAGTGGGACCTGCTGGACAAATGGTCCGGGTCGCATCTTCAGATGCATCAGCGGATAACCCTGTCACCAAGGACAAGGGTGTCCCTCCTGTGGTGGTTGCAGAGTGCTCATCTTCTAGAGGGCCGCAGATTCGGCATTCAGGACTGGGTCCTGGTGACCACGGATGCCAGCCTGCGAGTCTGGGGAGCAGTCACACAGGGAAGGAATATCCAGGGCTTATGGTCAAGCCTGGAGACATCACTTCACATAAATATCCTGAAGCTAAGGGACATTTACAATGCTCTAAGCTTAGCAAGACCTCTGCTTCAAGGTCAGCCGGTGTTGATCCAGTCGGACAACATCACGGCAGTCACCCACGTAAACAGACAGGGTGGCACAAGAAGCAGGAGGGCAATGGCAGAAGCTGCAAGGATTCTTCGCTGGGCGGAAAATCATGTGATAGCACTGTCGGCAGTATTCATTCCGGGAGTGGACAACTGGGAAGCAGACTTCCTCAGCACGACCTCCACCCGGGAGAGTGGGGACTTCATCCAGAAGTCTTCCACATGATTATAAACCGTTGGGAAAAACTCGACAGGTATTGCGCCAGGTCCAGGGACCCTCAGGCAATAGCTGTAGACGCTCTGGTAACACCGTGGGTGTACCAGTCAGGGTATGTGTTCCCTTCTCTGCCTCTCATACCCAAGGTACTGAGATTGATAAGATGGAGAGGAGTAAGCACTATATTCGTGGCTCCGGATTGGCCAAGAAGGACTTGGTAACCGGAACTTCAAGAGATGCTCACGGAGGATCCGTGGCCTCTACCTCTAAGAAGGGACCTGCTCCAGCAAGGACCCTGTCTGTTCCAAGACTTACCGCGGCTGCGTTTGACGGCATGGCGGTTGAACGCCGGATCCTGAAGGAAAAAAGGCATTCCGGATGAAGTCATCCCTATCCTGATCAAAGCCAGGAAGGATGTAACCGCAAAAACATTATCACCGCAATTGGCGAAAATATGTTGCGTGGTGCGAGGCCAGTAAGGCCCGACGGAGGAAATTCAACTGGGTCGATTCCTACATTTCCTGCAAACAGGAGTGTCTATGGGCCTGAAATTGGGGTCCATTAAGGTTCAAATTTCGGCCCTGTCAATTTTCTTCCAAAAAGAACTAGCTTCAGTCCCTGAAGTTCAGACGTTTGTAAAAGGGGTACTGCATATACAGCCTCCTTTTGTGCCTCCAGTGGCACTTTGGGATCTCAATGTAGTTTTGGGTTCCAAAAGTCACATTGGTTTGAACCACTTAAATCTGTGGAGTTAAAATATCTCACATGGAAAGTGGTCATGCTGTTGGCCCTGGCCTGGGCCAGGCGCGTGTCAGAATTGGCGGCTTTATCCTGAAAAAGCCCTTATCTGATTTTCCATTCGGACAGGGCGGAATTGAGGACTCGTCCTCAGTTTCTCCCTAAGGTGGTTTCAGCGTTTCACCTGAACCAACCTATTTGTGGTGCCTGCGGCTACTAGGGACTTGGAGGACTCCAAGTTGCTAGACGTTGTCAGGGCCCTGAAAATATATGTTTCCAGGACGGCTGGAGTCAGGAAATCTGACTCGCTGTTTATCCTGTATGCACCCAACAAGCTGGGTGCTCCTGCTTCTAAGCAGACTATTGCTCGTTGGATTTGTAGTACAATTCAGCTTGCACATTCTGTGGCAGGCCTGCCACAGCCAAAAATCTGTAAATGCCCACTCCACAAGGAAGGTGGGCTCATCTTGGGCGGCTGCCCGAGGGGTCTCGGCTTTACAACTTTGCCGAGCAGCTACTTGGTCAGGAGCAAATACGTTTGTAAAATTCTACAAAATTGATATCCTGGCTGAGGAGGACCTGGAGTTCTCTCATTTGGTGCTGCAGAGTCATCCGCACTCTCCCGCCCGTTTGGGAGCTTTGGTATAATCCCCATGGTCCTTACGGAGTCCCCAGCATCCACTTAGGACTTTAGAGAAAATAAGAATTTACTTACCGATAATTCTATTTCTCATAGTCCGTAGTGGATGCTGGGCGCCCATCCCAAGTGCGGATTGTCTGCAATACTGGTACATAGTTATTGTTACCAAAAAAAATCGGGTTATTGCTGTAGTGAGCCATCTTTTCTAGAGGCTCCTCTGTTATCATGCTGTTAACTGGGTTCAGATCACAAGTTGTACGGTGTGATTGGTGTGGCTGGTATGAGTCTTACCCGGGATTCAAAATCCTTCCTTATTGTGTACGCTCGTCCGGGCACAGTATCCTAACTGAGGCTTGGAGGAGGGTCATAGGGGGAGGAGCCAGTGCACACCAGATAGTCCTAAAGCTTTCTTTAGATGTGCCCAGTCTCCTGCGGAGCCGCTATTCCCCATGGTCCTTACGGAGTCCCCAGCATCCACTACGGACTATGAGAAATAGAATTATCGGTAAGTAAATTCTTATTTTTTTGTGTGATTTTGTTGTCAGCACATTCAACTATGTAAAGAACAAAGTATTTAATAAGAATATTTCATTCATTCAGATCTAGGATGTGTTATTTTAGTGTTTCCTTTAATTTTTTGAGCTGTGTGTGTGTGTGTGTGTGTGTGTGTGTGTGTGTGTGTGTGTGTGTGTGTGTGTGTGTATGTATATATATATATATATATAACAAAAGCGCCTCCTAGTGCAGAATTGTCTGTATCAGAATTCAGTACACCCACATAGATTCATTGCAATGCACTCGTACCAGAATTAAAGGCAATCTTATACTTAATGTGCGTTTTATATTAGAACCTGCAAATTCTTTTCCAATGTGGAGGCCGGGTCCAGCCTTCAGATTCTCTCCATGATATTTGGAGTTTTTAGGGAAATAAAAAATTGTATAATATGTAATTACATTTTAAAACATTTACTTACACACCCTTCAAAAAACATACATTAAAGTTTCAGTTGTAGAGCTTATCTGAAAAATTGGTAAGATAGTAGTCCCATATGGAACCAGACAGCAGAAGAATCACCGGGAATCCTTCAACGCATTTCATCCAATTAGCACCTGGTGAACTTCCATTTTTCTGATGAAGTTTACCAGATTTTAATTGGACGAAACGCGTTGAGGGTATTTCGGTGATTCTCCTGCTGCTTCTTAAAGCTTTAGCAGTATAGACCAGTGGGAACAGGGGCCTACTGCTTGTTAGTGCAGGGACCTGATAGATGACACACACATATAGATGGCACACAGGTTTTCTCATTGCCACTTTGAGGAACATGTTTCCCTTTTCCTTCAGTGTGTTGAACTAACTAAGCATTTATTGTTACCAATATATCAAAATGATGCACTTGTTGTCATCACTGAAGCTATTAAAAGAAATTGTGATTAATTCAAAGTAGAACTATAAATCCAGAAGCAGTCTTCCTGAGAAAGGTCATCTAGACCTCTGCTTTAGTTGATACAGTTTTATCATAATTAAAACATTATCTCCTTGTTTTGGTGGAATATGAAAAGGATTGGAACTTCTTGTATGTAAAACAAAGCGATGTCAAGTGTCTCAGTAATGTTTAAAGCATGAATACCGTAGTAATCCGCTATGAAATATTTTTTTATTTTTTTTTCTATACTGTCCTAGCTCATTTCCTCCGCTCATTCCACCTTTCATATATAGAGACTCTTACTGTTTTATTATAGTTACAGTTTTTTTTTTTTTGGACATTTGATTTGACTCCCCCCCCCCCCCCCCCCCCTCAGTTCCACATCCAGTTATATCACATCTCACATCCTAGCCCCTGTCTTTTAGACATTACAATTGTCCTGTGCCCAAATTCATTATCGGCCCCTTCTGTCGCCAGAGCATGCAGGTCAATTTGGACTTGTCTAAAACTGCATGTTCGGTCTGGCCGAGGCGTCACTGTACCCTATCGGTAGCGGTATAATTCAGTGTGTACGCACTATGTCGGCCGCCCAGGAGGGTAGGGGAAACACTAGGCCATATCGCTCATGGAGCGAATCGTCTAGTTCGTACCTACCATTTTCAAATGTATTTACGCTTTAACTGCTACTTCTACTTGTGTAGGTAGTGATTAATATTAATTTACACGATGCAGAAACCTCATTATTCTGTCAAGCTCCAAATTGTAGATTTTTTTTTCCATCAATCCATAAATGTTCACCAGCAGTACCATCTGTAATTCAACATTAACAACTAAGTGGTGCCTATTATTACAACAAAAAGCACTATTCCATGTAATTGATTTATTTTTTGTGTGCGTGCCTGTTTTGGCAGCACTGTGAAGTCGCCATTAATTGCATTAATAAAGCCCTTTCCCTGCTGTGCTCCTGGAGTTTTCCAAGGTACTTTATCATTGTAAATTTTCATTATATATGCTAGAGCCTCACTGGATGAATTCCTTTTCCCTTTCAGAATCCATTTCAAGCTTCTCACACTCGCTTACATAGCCGTCACCCACTCCTCTCCCATCTACATCTCTGACCTTATCTCCCTTTACACTCCCACCCGTCCTCTTCGCTCTGCTAATGCACGTCGACTCTCCTGCCTACGGATTACTTCCTACCACTCCTACCTCCAAGATTTTTCACGTGCTGCACCACTTCTCTGGAATTCCCTACCTCTCTCCCTCAGACTCTCCACCTCTCTACAATACTTCAAACGGGCTCTTAAGACCCACTTCTTCACCAAACCCAGCCAAATCTCATCCTAACCCTCTGTTCCACGCTCTCTATGTACCCCATCTGTGTCACCCCTGTCTGTCTACCCCTCCCCTCTAGAATGTAAGCTCTCACGAGCAGGGCCCTCTTCCCTCATGTGCTTATCCTTTTTCTTACTTTAATAATCTTCAACTTCACCAAATCCAGCAGTCCTCTGCCACCTGATACTTATTCTATGTTTATATACCCTGTATTGTCCTATACTGTCATCAACTGTAAGTTGCTGTTTTCCTGTTTGATTATTTGTTTATGTACTCTCACTGGCGTGCACAGCACATTTTATTAGGGGGTGCACCGTCGGAGGGGTGTGTCTAGCACCGCCTTTTGGGCGTGTCTACCACCAGCTAATGATGGTCAACGCAATATAAAATATCCACCCTTGTACCAATCATAATAAAGCAGATACATTGTCAGATGTTGTGGTGTGCACCAAACAAGCACCACTTACTGCAATTACACTGCTCCTCCTCAGCCTGGTCTGGCTCCCCCTCTCTTTCCTCTGCAAGCTGCAGCAGCTTACTTACAAGTCAGTCACTCACTGACACTGACAGTCGCAGACTAGTTACTGCTGCTGCTGGAAAAACGAGTGACGTGTCAATGCTGCTGCAGACCGCCTGCCAGTATTGAACTTGTCTTCCTAAGAGGAACGCTGGCTGCATGCTGATCCTCATCAGTGGCTGACGTTGGCATAGCATAGAAGGAGAGAGGTGGGCATGTGACGGGTGGGCGTGCGAGCAGCATGACGTAATCACGTCACATCACACTGTTTTTGTACGTGGAGGTGGAGCTGGAAATTTGAAAGCCGGTGGCAGTGGCACCCTTGATTAACCCAGGCGTCCGGTCAGTAATGCAGTCCTGACAGGGTGCAGCGCAGAGGGGTGATTGCTGCATCAGGCATGTGAGATAGGGGTGCCAGACATTAGGGGGTGCCTGTGCGCACCAGGCACCCCCCCTGCGCACACCTATGTGTACTCTGTAATTGGGCGCTGCAGAACCCTTGTGGCACCATATAAATAAAGGATAATAATAATAATAATAATGAATGGTAGTTCTGGGTACAGCAGACGACAAAGCAGTTTAATAGGTCCTTGTTCTATACTTTAATTTACTTGTGCTTGATTGTATAGCCAAATGGAAGAAGCTTCTGTAGAAATGTAATATACAATAGGTAATGTTTCTCTCCAAATGTACAGCCCTCCCTGCCCAATGAATTTTATTTGAAATAGTTAATAAATTAATGAGCTAAACAATAATTTATGGCCATTTTGCAAAATTTACTGATGGCCTTTTCATTCAGCTTAGCAGCTGTGGGGCCCATTTGGTTTGTTACGGTGATGTTTGGTACATATAACGTTAGGATGCAGTCAAAATGCCAGCGGTCTGGATCCCGGCGTTCAGGAGACCGGCGCTGGAATCCCGACAGCTGACATTTTACAGACAACCACCATAGTGACACCTGCCCCTAATTCCCACTCATTTGGGTCCACGCCCCCAACCAAGTGGGAATAGAACTTAGTAACATAGTAACATAGTATCTAAGGTTGAAAAAAGACAATTGTCCATCGGGTTCAACCTATTTGTGGTCTCCTATGCACGATTATTTTGTATAAAATTTTTACTGAAGTTGCTGACTGCCGTTCCGATTAACCCCTCTTTTTTATGATAACCATAGTGCGTGACTATGCCCCGTAACCCTGGATATCCTTATCCATTAGGAATTTATCTAACCCATTCTTAAAGGTTACCTATACATATATACAGATATCACACTAAGATACTGGCCAGTACCAATTTAATCTAAAAAATATATATATTAAAATGATCTCTGCAACAGAAAGCAAATTCATTCAGAATTCAACTGGAATAACAATTGCCTTATATCTCTATAATATGGCTCTAAGGTATGAATTCCTTAAGTTTTCTATATAGCACAGTAAGCCTTATTAGTAAGCAGAGAAGTCCACATGCATATGCTAATTTAGGCAGGAAAGAATTTGAAGTAGAGGAATTTATCCAACAATTCAAGCAGGTTATTTGTTAGTGCACTATAGATGTAGTTGGTGGTGCAGCTGTTAGTTTGAAATCAGCTGTTAGCTTCTTAATCAGATAGATATTGAGCCTGTGTTATAATCAATACCGTCCATACCTTTATAGCAGACTTGATGTTGTTATATTAAGCTTTTATCGTTAAATGTAATTGGTGGTGCAGCTATTAGTTTGGAATCAGCTGTTAGCTTCTTAATCAGATAGATATTGAGCCTGTGTTATAATCAATACCGTCCATACCTTTATAGCAGACTTGATGTTGTTATATTAAGCTTTTATCGCTATTTAGTATATAATCAACTGTGTATACAAATAAGCAATATGTATACAGCTCCGTCTAGATATCTGAGGATCCACAATACACCACGGATGCGGTACACTCTGTACTCTAATGGATACCTCTCCTCACGATGCTTGTAGGTATAACAACCTTCCAGCCAGTGGCAATGATGCTATGAGCTTAATCTCACTCTCTAGTGTAGAGCCTCGAACGAACGACAGCCACTTCAAACAGCCGCGGCAGCACAGCGTGATAAAACTGCAATTGATCCCGGCTCTCCTCAGCACAGCCAGCGCCGGTACGAGCACTCAGTCACAGCCGCAGCAGATGATGATGTGGTGCTACCACAGTGAGTCCACAAACTCGTTTCTCCGCCTACCCTCCGGCTTTGGCGGCTTCCTCAGTGAATTATTTTTTATGTATGTATTCTATATATGAAATATGAAGTAAAGGCTATATATTTTTTTCATACAACGTGAGAAGCGCTGTCTCATTGTCTGTTCTAGTTTCTTTAAATTTTGGGACAACTGGGATCAGTGTCCCGAGACTAGCTGCTTCCATATTGTAGGTGACAGCGCCAGGTGTATATATTTTTAAATCTTTTCATTCTTAAAGGTGTTGACTGAGTTGGCCATTACACTCAACTCCCTCAGGCAGGGAATTCCAAACACGTATTGTCCTTACCATAAAAAAGCCTTTACGCCGTATTGTGTGGAATCTCCCCTCCTCTAATCTGAGCGAGTGTCCATGAGTTCTCTGTGTTGATCTAACCAAAAACAGGTTCTGCGCAAGATCTGTATATTGTCCCCTTATATATTTGTAAATGTTGATCACGTCCCCTCTTAATCTCCTCTTTTCCAGTGTAAACATGCCTAGTCTTGTAAGCCTTTCCTCATATTCCAGCGCCTCCATACCCTTAATTAGTTTGGTCGCCCGCCTTTGAACCTTTTCTAGCTCCAGGATATCCTTTTTGTAGTAAGGTGACCAGAATTGTACACAGTATTCAAGGTGTGGCCTCACAAGTGATTTATATAACGGGAGTATAATACTCTCGTCCCTAGCATCAATTCCCAGTTTCTCTATCGTCCTAGTGGATGCTGGGGTTCCTGAAAGGACCATGGGGAATAGCGGCTCCGCAGGAGACAGGGCACAAAAAGTAAAGCTTTTCCAGATCAGGTGGTGTGCACTGGCTCCTCCCCCTATGACCCTCCTCCAGACTCCAGTTAGATTTTTGTGCCCGGCCGAGAAGGGTGCAATTCTAGGTGGCTCTCATAAAGAGCTGCTTAGAGAAAGTTTAGCTTTTTTTTATTTTACAGTGATTCCTGCTGGCAACAGGATCACTGCAACGAGGGACAGAGGGGAGAAGAAGTGAACTCACCTGCGTGCAGGATGGATTGGCTTCTTGGCTACTGGACATCAGCTCCAGAGGGACGATCACAGGTACAGCCTGGATGGTCACCGGAGCCGCGCCGCCGGCCCCCTTGCAGATGCTGAAGTAAGAAGAGGTCCAGAATCGGCGGCTGAAGACTCCTGCAGTCTTCTAAAGGTAGCGCACAGCACTGCAGCTGTGCGCCATTTTCCTCTCAGCACACTTCACACGCAGTCACTGAGGGTGCAGGGCGCTGGGGGGGGGCGCCCTGGGAGGCAAATGTAAACCTATATAAAGGCTAAAAATACCTCACATATAGCCCCCAGAGGCTATATGGAGATATTTAACCCCTGCCTGTATTCACAAAATAGCGGGAGACGAGCCCGCCGAAAAAGGGGCGGGGCCTATCTCCTCAGCACACGGCGCCATTTCCTCTCACAGCTCCGCTGGTCAGGACGGCTCCCAGGTCTCTCCCCTGCACTGCACTACAGAAACAGGGTAAAACAGAGAGGGGGGGCAAATTTAATGGCAATATCTTGATATATATAAAGCAGCTATAAGGGAGCACTTATTATAAGGCTATCCCTGTCATATATAGCGCTTTTTGGTGTGTGCTGGCAGACTCTCCCTCTGTCTCCCCAAAGGGCTAGTGGGTCCTGTCTTCGTTTAGAGCATTCCCTGTGTGTCTGCTGTGTGTCGGTACGTGTGTGTCGACATGTATGAGGACGATATTGGTGTGGAGGCGGAGCAATTGCCAAATATGGGGATGTCACCTCCTAGGGGGTCGACACCAGAATGGATGCCTTTATTTATGGAATTACGGGATAGTGTCAACACGCTAAAGCAGTCGTTTGACGACATGAGGCGGCCGGACAATCAATTAGTGCCTGTCCAGGCGCCTCAAACACCGTCAGGGGCTGTAAAACGCCCTTTGCCTCAGTCGGTCGACACAGACCCAGACACAGGCACTGATTCCAGTGGTGACGAATCAACCGTATTTTCCAGTAGGGCCACACGTTATATGATTTTGGCAATGAAGGAGGCGTTACATTTAGCTGATACTACAGGTACCACTAAACAGGGTATTATGTGGGGTGTGAAAAAACTACCTATAGTTTTTCCTGAATCAGAAGAATTAAATGACGTGTGTGATGAAGCGTGGGTTGCCCCTGATAAAAAGCTGATAATTTCAAAGAAATTATTGGCATTATACCCTTTCCCGCCAGAGGTTAGGGAGCGCTGGGAAACACCTCCTAGGGTGGACAAGGCGCTAACACGCTTATCAAAACAAGTGGCGTTACCTTCTCCTGAGACGGCCGCACTTAAAGATCCATCAGATAGGAGGATGGAAAATATCCAAAAAAGTATATACACACATGCAGGTGTTATACTACGACCAGCTATAGCGACTGCCTGGATGTGCAGTGCTGGGGTAGTTTGGTCAGAGTCCCTGATTGAAAATATTGATACCCTGGACAGGGACAATATTTTACTGTCGTTAGAACAAATAAAGGATGCATTTCTTTATATGCGTGATGCACAGAGGGATATCTGCACACTGGCATCACGGGTAAGTGCTATGTCCATTTCGGCCAGAAGAGCTTTATGGACGCGACAGTGGACAGGCGATGCGGATTCAAAACGGCATATGGAAGTTTTGCCGTATAAAGGGGAGGAGTTATTTGGAGTCGGTCTATCAGATTTGGTGGCCACGGCTACAGCCGGGAAATCCACCTTTCTACCTCAAGTCACTCCCCAACAGAAAAAGGCACCGACTTTTCAACCGCAGCCCTTTCGTTCCTTTAAAAATAAGAGAGCAAAGGGCTATTCATATCTGCCACGAGGCAGAGGTCGAGGGAAGAAACAGCAACAGGCAGCTCCTTCCCAGGAACAGAAGCTCTCCCCGGCTTCTACAAAAGCCTCAGCATGACGCTGGGGCTTCTCAAGCGGACTCGGGGACGGTGGGAGGTCGTCTCAAAAATTACAGCGCGCAGTGGGCTCACTCGCAGGTAGATCCCTGGATCCTGCAGATAATATCTCAGGGGTACAGGTTGGAATTAGAGACAGATCCACCTCGCCGTTTCCTGAAGTCTGCTTTACCAACGTCCCCTTCCGAAAGGGAGACGGTTTTGGAAGCCATTCACAAGCTGTACTCTCAGCAGGTGATAGTCAAGGTACCTCTTCTACAACAAGGGAAGGGGTATTATTCCACTCTATTTGTGGTACCGAAGCCGGATGGCTCGGTAAGGCCTATTCTAAATCTGAAGTCCTTGAACCTGTACATAAAGAAGTTCAAGTTCAAGATGGAGTCACTCAGAGCAGTGATAGCGAACCTGGAAGAAAGGGGACTTTATGGTATCCTTGGACATCAAGGATGCGTATCTCCACGTTCCAATTTACCCCTCACACCAGGGGTACCTCAGGTTCGTTGTACAAAACTGTCACTATCAGTTTCAGACGCTGCCGTTTGGTTTGTCCACGGCACCTCGGGTCTTTACAAAGGTAATGGCCGAGATGATGATTCTTCTTCGAAGAAAAGGCGTATTAATTATCCCATACTTGGACGATCTCCTAATAAGGGCAAGGTCCAGAGAACAGCTAGAGATGGGATTAGCAATATCTCAAGAGGTGCTAAAGCAGCACGGATGGATTCTGAATATTCCAAAATCCAAATTAATGCCGACAACTCGTCTGCTGTTCCTAGGGATGATTCTGGACACGGTTCAGAAAAAGGTTTTTCTTCCCGAGGAAAAAGCCAAGGAGTTATCCGACCTGGTCAGGAATCTCCTAAAACCAGGAAAGGTGTCTGTACATCAATGCACGCATCTTCAGATGCACCTGCGGATAACCCTGTCTCCAAGGACAAGGGTATCTCTTCTGTGGTGGTTGCAGAGGGCTCATCTATTGGAGGGCCGCAGATTCGGCATACAGGATTGGATCCTGGTGACCACGGACGCCAGCCTGAGAGGCTGGGGAGCAGTCACACAAGGAAGAAACTTCCAGGGAGTGTGGTCGAGCCTGGAAAAGTCTCTTCACATAAACATTCTGGAACTAAGAGCAATCTACAATGCTCTAAGCCAGGCGGAACCTCTGCTTCAAGGAAGACCGGTGTTGATCCAGTCGGACAACATCACGGCAGTCGCCCATGTAAACAGACAGGGCGGCACAAGAAGCAGGAGTGCAATGGCAGAAGCTGCCAGGATCCTTCGCTGGGCGGAGAATCACGTGATAGCACTGTCAGCAGTGTTCATCCCGGGAGTGGACAACTGGGAAGCAGACTTCCTCAGCAGACACGATCTTCACCCGGGAGAGTGGGGACTTCATCCAGAAGTTTTCCACATGCTAATAAACCGTTGGGAAAGACCAATGGTGGACATGATGGCGTCTCGCCTCAACAAAAAACTGGACAGGTATTGCGCCAGGTCAAGAGATCCGCAGGCAATAGCTGTGGACGCGCTGGTAACACCTTGGGTGTACCAGTCGGTGTATGTGTTTCCTCCTCTGCCTCTCATACCAAAGGTATTGAGAATCATACGGCAAAGCGGAGTAAGAACGATACTAGTGGCTCCGGATTGGCCAAGAAGGTCTTGGTACCCGGAACTTCAAGAGATGGTCACGGACGATCCGTGGCCTCTACCTCTAAGACAGGACCTGCTTCAGCAGGGACCGTGTCTATTCCAAGACTTACCGCGGCTGCGTTTGACGGCATGGCGGTTGAACGCCAGATCCTAAAAGGAAAAGGCATTCCAGAAGAAGTCATTCCTACCTTGATTAAGGCAAGAAAGGAAGTCACCGCGAAGCATTATCACCGCATTTGGCGGAAATATGTTGCGTGGTGCGAGGATCGGAGTGCTCCGACGGAGGAATTTCAACTGGGTCGTTTCCTACATTTCCTGCAATCAGGATTGTCTATGGGTCTCAAATTGGGATCTATTAAGGTTCAAATTTCGGCCCTGTCAATATTCTTCCAAAAAGAATTGGCCTCAGTTCCTGAGGTCCAGACTTTTGTCAAAGGAGTACTGCATATACAGCCTCCTGTGGTGCCTCCGGTGGCACCGTGGGATCTAAATGTAGTTTTAGATTTCCTCAAATCCCATTGGTTTGAACCACTAAAAAATGTGGATTTGAAATATCTCACATGGAAAGTGACTATGTTACTGGCCCTGGCGTCCGCCAGGAGAGTATCTGAACTGGCGGCTTTATCTTATAAAAGCCCTTATTTAATTTTCCATTCGGATAGGGCAGAGCTGCGGACGCGTCCGCATTTTCTCCCTAAGGTGGTATCAGCGTTTCACCTGAACCAGCCTATTGTAGTGCCTGCGGCTACAAGCGACTTGGAGGACTCCAAGTTGTTGGACGTTGTCAGAGCTTTAAAAATATACATTTCAAGGACGGCTGGAGTCAGAAAATCTGACTCGCTGTTTATACTGTATGCACCCAACAAGTTGGGTGCGCCTGCTTCTAAGCAGTCGATTGCTCGTTGGATTTGTAACACAATTCAACTTGCACATTCTGTGGCAGGCCTGCCACAGCCTAAATCTGTTAAGGCCCATTCCACAAGGAAGGTGGGCTCATCTTGGGCGGCTGCCCGAGGGGTCTCGGCATTACAACTCTGCCGAGCAGCTACGTGGTCAGGGGAGAACACGTTTGTAAAATTCTACAAATTTGATACCCTGGCAAAGGAGGACCTGGAGTTCTCTCATTCGGTGCTGCAGAGTCATCCGCACTCTCCCGCCCGTTTGGGAGCTTTGGTATAATCCCCATGGTCCTTTCAGGAACCCCAGCATCCACTAGGACGATAGAGAAAATAAGAATTTACTTACCGATAATTCTATTTCTCGGAGTCCGTAGTGGATGCTGGGCGCCCATCCCAAGTGCGGATTATCTGCAATACTTGTACATAGTTATTGTTAACTAATTCGGGTTATTGTTTAGGGAGCCATCTTTCAGAGGCTCTTCTGTTATCATACTGTTAACTGGGTTTAGATCACAAGTTGTACGGTGTGATTGGTGTGGCTGGTATGAGTCTTACCCGGGATTCAAAATCCTCCCTTATTGTGTACGCTCGTCCGGGCACAGTACCTAACTGGAGTCTGGAGGAGGGTCATAGGGGGAGGAGCCAGTGCACACCACCTGATCTGGAAAAGCTTTACTTTTTGTGCCCTGTCTCCTGCGGAGCCGCTATTCCCCATGGTCCTTTCAGGAACCCCAGCATCCACTACGGACTCCGAGAAATAGAATTATCGGTAAGTAAATTCTTATTTTTATGCATGCTAATATCTTATAGCCTTCTTTGCTGCAGTCCTACTTCGGGTACTACTGCTTAGTTTGCTATCTATGAGGACACCTAAGTCCTTTTCCAGTACAGAATCCCCTAATTTTACCCCATTTAGTAGGTAGGTGTTATTTTTATTCTTGTTACCACAGTGCATTACCTTACACTTGTCTGTATTGAAGCGCATTCTCCATTTTGCTGCCCAAGCTTCTAAGTCATTCTGAAGCGACTCAGCATCCACCTCCGCATTTATAACTTTAAACAATTTGGTATCATCTGCAAAAATTGACACCATGCTCTCTAGACCTTCTGTTAGGTCGTTAATGAAAATATTGAACAATAGCGGTCCTAATACTGAGCCTTGCGGCACACCACTTAGCACTTCAGTCCAAGTTGAAAAAGATCCATTAACCACAACGCGCTGCTCCCTATTATCTAACCAGTTTTTGACCCAAGTGCATATTGTGCTTCCTAGCCCTGATTCTTGTAGCTTGTACATAAGTCTCATGTGTGGTACAGTATTGAACGCTTTGGCAAAGTCTAAAAAGATTACATCCACGTCTTTACCCTGATCTAGGTTTGCGCTTACTGTTTCATAAAAGCCAAGTAAGTTGATCTGATAGGATCTGTCCTTCATAAACCCATGTTGATTCCTTTTAATGACCTTATTGACTTCAAGGAACTTCTGAATACTATCTCTTAGAATACCTTCCAATACTTTCCCCACTATAGATGTAAGACTAACTGGTCTATAATTACCTGGTTCAGCTTTACTTCCCTTTTTGAATATAGGCACTACTTCCGCTATACGCCAGTCTTTGGGAACCATACCTGATATTACTGAATCCTTAAAGATCAAAAATAGCGGTTTTGCAAGTTCAGAATGAAGCTCCATTAGAACCCTTGGGTGAATGCCATCGGGACCTGGTGACTTATTAGTCTTTAAATGTTTTAATCGGTCACAGACTACTTCCTCGCTTAAATAAGTACCTATCAGTGGGATATTATCATTATTGAGATTATATGTTAGTCCCTGAATTGGGTCCTCTCTAGTAAATACTGTTGAAAAAAACTCATTTAGTGTGTCCGCTATGTCATTATCATTTTTGCTTAAGACTCCCAACTTGTCTTTTAAAGGGCCTATACTCTCCTTCTTTAATCTCTTGCTATTAATGTATTTAAAGAATTTTTTGGGATTCGCTTTGCTTTCCTTTGCTACTAGTTTTTCAGTTTCTACTTTAGCCGCTCTTATTTCCTTTTTGCATATTTTGTTACATTCCTTATAGTGCTGAAATGACTCTGCTTCCCCGTCAGATTTGTATTTTTTAAATGCTCGCCTTTTCTTGCCCATAAGTTCCTTAATCTTTTTGTTAAGCCACATCGGTTTATGATTTTTATTCCTTTTTTTGCTGCTCGTAGGAATAAATTTGAGTGTATTTTTAGCTAGCAGGAATTTTAGTACCTCCCATTTCTCCGTAGTATTTTTTCCTAAAAACAAACCTTCCCATTCAATATCCCTGAAAAATACCCTCATCTTTTCAAAATTTGCTTTGCTAAAGTTTAGAGTCCTAGTTGAGCCAGTATAGGGCTGTTTATGGAAACTGATATTGAATGTGACCATATTGTGGTAGCTGTTTCCTATGGGTTCCCCTACTATAATACCTGATACCAAATCCCCATTGTTTGTTAATACCAGGTCTAAGATTGCATTGTACCTAGTTAGGTCCTCAATTAGTTGAACTAAGTAGTTATCATTAAGTGTGTTTAAAAACATATTGCCCCTAGCAGTATCACATGAATCGTTTTTCCAGTTTATCTCTGGATAGTTAAAATCTCCCATCACTACTATGTCTCCTACTCTTGCTGCTCTTTCAATTTGCAATACCTCATCAGATGCGTTAATACCAGGCGGCCTATAGCATACACCCAATACTAACTTTTTTTATTCCTTTTTCCCCGCATGCAATTTCTACCCATAATGTCTCGACAGTGTCTACAGTCCCCTCCTGAATATCTTCCCGTATATCAGGTTTTAAAAACGGCGTTACGTAAAGACACACCCCTTTTTATTTAGTCTGTCTCTCCTAAACAGTGTATAGCCCTCTAGATTGACTGTCCAATCATGAGATTCGTCCCACCAAGTTTCAGTAATGCCTATAATATCATACTGTTTGCTTGCTGCAAGTATTTCTAGTTCACCCTTTTTACCAGTAATGCTTCTGGCATTTACATACATACAACTAAGATAAGTATTTTCCCTTGCATTAGGGACATCTTTCACCTTATGTAGCAAAGATGACCTGTAATCATCATTGGTTAGTGCTTTGGTAAAATCTCTTTTAGTACCCATGTTAGTAACCTTACCACCTGCTCTTACCCTCCCCCCAACTTCTCCCCCATTTTGTTTACTACCGTCATCCCCACTATTCACACTGCATGACCCGTAGTTTCTAGCTAAACCCTCCCCCCAGGCTCCTAGTTTAAAATCTCCTCCAACCTTCTAACCATCCTTCCCCCCTGCACCGCTGCCCCCACCTCAGTCAGGTGCAATCCGTCACGACAAAAGAGATGGCGCCTGACTGAGAAGTCCGCCCTGTGTTCCAGGAACACAAACCCCTCTTTCCTGCACCAATCCCTAAGCCACACATTTACCTCCCTAATCTCCCTCTGCCTCCCTGGACTAGCGCGTGGCACGGGTAATAATTCAGAGAATATTACCTTAGATGTCCTTGCCTTCAGTTTCTTTCCTAAGTCCCTTTAGTCTTTCTTAAAATCCCACCTTCCGCTAACTTTGTCATTGGTGCCAGCGTGCACCAAGACCGCCGGGTCTTTCCCAGCCCCTCCCAACAATCTATCTACCCGGTCCGCGATGTGCCGTACCCGAGCACCCGGGAGACAACAGATTGTATGGTGATCACGGTCCCGGTAGCAGATTGCCCTATCTGCCTTCCTGATGATAGAATCCCCTACCACCACCATCTGATTAGGTACCTCACTATCTTTTATCCCAACCGCGCCAGAGGGACCGCTCCTCTGGATGCTAGAGGGAGCAGTCTCCTCCGGCACCGTCATTTCTTCACTATCATCCTCCGATTCCTCGTCCAGTCGGGCAAATTTGTTCGGGTTTGATAGTTCGGAGATGTCGAGCCTCCCCCTCTTTTTCTTCCTTCTAACTGTGACCCAGCTGGCTACCTGATCATCATCCTCTTCTACCAGTGACCCCTCCCGCAACTCCTCCACCGTTCTGTCTAAACTTTGCTCGAGATTGTGAATCTCCCTCAGTCGCGTAACGGTTTGCTCTAGATCAGTTACCTGGGCTTCCAGGGCAACCGTTCGCACACACCTCGTGCAGATGTTATCACACTGGGCCGGTAGCTCCAGGTGTGCATACATCTTGCACGACATGCACTGAGTGAGGTCCCCAATCACAGCCCCTCCCATATTGTTTGTAAGGTCTAACTCCCTGTTACTCTCAAAGAAAAAGCAGCAAAAATAAAAAGTAGCAGCAAAAATAAAAAGTATACTGCGAGGGGACTTGCTGTCAGTATTCCGGCAGACGGGATGCCACTGTCTGTATACTGACAGCCGGCAACTCGTCTGCCGGTATATCATACCGGATCTGTTACATTTATACAGTGTGATGTATAGATTGCTGATGCATGGTGTGCATTATAGATGTACAGACCTGTGGAAATGTAGTTTCTGATTTTGCAGCAGTTTGATTGTTTTTGAATTGCTCTTAGATGCTTAGAGACCTTGTATTGATTTGCTGTTTATGTTGCTGCACAGTGAAGGTACACATAGAGCCCATAGCAACTGGACAAATGTGCTTTTATTTTCTGAACTGTCCTTGTAAAGTGACAGATTGTGAATGGCTTGTATTTAAACGTGACGCATTCATACACACAAAACTATAACTGATATAAGTGTATCATAGCATGCTTGATATATTGTCCTTGTGTATTGTAGCCGTCTTAATTGTTCTTTTATGTGGTCTTATCTCTCCTCCTGCTGATCACTGTGTTCTTTGCCTCTAATTATGGCTCCTGATTGTTGTTGGAACAATGCGACATACGTTTTTTCTCTGGATAAAAATGTGTCTGTTTCTGAGGACAGACTGTGATTCTTTTTATAAAACCATGTTTGTTTTTTTACCACTGCTCAAATCTTAATTATTTAAACCAGAGTTTCCCTAATTCCACCATTACAGTCTAGGCTTTAAGGATGTCCATGCTGGAACCCAGATAACTTAAATAGTACCTCATTCACTTTGTTTTAACCATCTTTCTGCTGCGGGGTACACTGGGCTCCACAAAGATTAACATCGGGGGGGGGTAGAGTAGGATCTTGATCTGAGGCACCAACAGGCTCAAAGCTTTGACTGTTCCCAAGATGCACAGCGCCGCCTCCTCTATAACCCCGCCTCTGTGCACAGGAGCTCAGTTTGTAAGTTGGTGCCATGCAGTAAGCAGGCATTCAACAGGGGGGCTGCTCCTGCAGCCCATATTATAAGCTATTTCAGAAGAAAAGAAGAAATCTTAAGACTTCAAGGGCTGCAACTTACTGAATGTCAAATAGACATCCTCTGCTGCAGCTCCATCACTCCCCCAGCGGTGCTGTATACTCCCGCGCCCTGGTTGCCGGGTAACTACAGCGGAAGCTCCGGTGTTCTTCTTGGTCAGTCACACACACCCGCCGCTGCCCTCCGGGATCGTGTGTCCGCAGGTACAAGGGGAGGTGAGGGGTCTCTTTGGCCCGCTTTTATCTCGATGCGGCCATGGACACTGTAAAGGGCAGCCGCTCCACTAGCCATCGGGACACAGGGCACAGGTGGGGGCTTTTCTCTCTATAAAGACCTGTGTTTGTACAGCCCGCAGTGCCCGGTGGGGAAGCCAGTTCTAAGGTCAAATCCATATACACGGCTTCAGGGGCGATACTACGTCCTACTGTTGCCTGTGCATGGATTTCCAAAGCTATAGTAAAGTGGTCAGGCACGTTACTTGAGGATTTGGATACAATGGATAAAAGTGATGTTGAATTGTTTTTACGTAACATTCAGGATTCTGCAGGATTTATGGTGGAATCCATGAAAGACCTGGGTTCAATGGCTTTAGGAATATCTTTCATGTCGGTCTCAGCTAGTCTGCCGGCACGGAATCCAGGAGAGGTGTGGAGACCCTACCCTACACAGGTCAGGCTCTCTTTGGGGTAGCGTTGGGTGCGTGGATCACCACGGCTACAGCGAGTAAGTCACCTTTTCTCCCCTCAGCTGCACCTGCTACGAAGAAAACGTTTTTTTCAGCTGCATCACAGTCCTTTCCAGTTACTAAAACAAGAAAGGCCGAACCATCCAACACCACCTTTAGAGGAGGCCGACCAAAATCTAAGAAACCTGCTGCTGCGGATTCCCAGGAACAGAGGCCTGCTTCATGACTGTGGACCGCACGGCCCGGAAGTAGGGTGGGTGGGGGCGAGACTCAGACATTACAGTCACGTCTGGGTGTCGTCCGGCCTGGATACCTGGGTAAAAGATATTGTCCCAGGGGTACTGGCTGGAATTTCAGGATCTCCCTCCTCACCAGTTCTTCAAATCAGGCTTGCCAGCTTTGCCGGCAGACAGGGTTACCCTACAGGGAGCCATCCAGAAATTGGTGGAGGCACAAGTTATTGTACCAGTTCCTCCCCAGATGCAAAACAAAGGTTACTATTCGAACCTTTTCGTGGTACCGAAACCGGAAACCGAAAACTTAAAATCACTAAACCCCTTTCTGAGGGAGTTCAAGTTTAAAATGGAGTCTCTAAGGGCGGTGATATCAGGTCTGGAGGAGGGGGAATTCCTGGTATTCCTGGATATCGAGGATGCGTACCTCCACATTCCGATTTGGCAGCCGCATAAAGTATATCTCCGATTCGTACTGTTGGACTGTCATTTTCAATTCCAGGCCCTGCCATTCGGCCTCTCCACAGCACCGAGGGTATTCACCAAGGTGAATGCGGAAATGATGGTTCTCCTCCGCAGACAGGGGGTGAACATAATTCCATATCTGGACGATTTGCTAATAAAGGCATCGTCCAAGGAGAAGCTGTTACAGTCCATAGCTCTCACAACCCAACTTCTCAAGGAACATTGTTGGATCCTGAATCTTCCAAAATCACATTTGGAACCAACCAGGAGGTTGTCCTTTCTGGGAATGATCCTCGACATGGAAGTGCAGAGGGTGTTTCTTGCAGAGGAAAAAGCGTTGGTGATACAAACAATCGTCCGGGATGTCTGATGCCAGCCCGGGTGTCAGTTCATCCCGGGTGTCAGTTCATCAGTGCATTCGCCTTCTGGGGAAGATGGTGGCCTCTTACGAGGCTCTGCAGTATGGGAGATTTCATGCTCGGTCCTTCCAACTGGATCTCCTGGACAAATGGTCGGGATCTCATCTGCACATGCACCAGAGAATACGACAGTCGCCAAAGGCCAGGATCTCACTCCTCTGGTGGCTGCAATTACCTCACCTTCTGGAGGGCCGCAGGTTCGGGATTCAGGACTGGATCCTTCTAACCACGGATGCAAGTCATCAGGGCTGGGGCGCAGTCACTCAAGCGGAAACCTTCCAAGGAAGGTGGTCAAGTCTGGAAGCCGGCCTGCTGATAAACATTCTGGAATTAAGAGCCATTTACAACGGGCTTCTCCAAATGGCCCATCTTCTGAGAAATTGGGCCATTCAAGTGCAGTCGGACAATGTAATGACAGTGGCTTACATAAACCGACAGGGCGAAACGAAGAGCAGAGCTGCAATGTCAGAGGTAACAAGAATCATCCTCTGGACAGAAAAACACGCGTTGGCACTGTCAGCAATCTTCATTCCGGGAGTAGACAACTGGGAAGCGGACTTCCTCAGCAGACACGATCTCCATCCATCCGGAGGTGTTCACGGAGGTGACAAGTCTTTGGGGTGTACCTCAAATAGACATGATGACCTCTCGTCTCAACAAGAAGCTTCGGCGGTATTGTTCCAGGTCGAAGGACCCACAAGCCATGGCGGTGGACGCCCTAGTGACTCCGTGGGTGTTCCAGTCGGTGTCTGTTTCCTCCACTTCCACTCATTCCAAGACTTCTAAAAATCATAAGGAGAACAAAAGTTCAGGCAATCCTCATTGCTCTGGACTGGCCAAGAAGGGCTTTGCACGCAGATCTACTGCTAGATCAGCCGAGGCATCTTCCTCTTCGGGAGGACCTGCTGCAGCAGGGGCCGTTCGCGTATCAAGACTTACCGCGGCTACGTTTGACGGCATGGAGGTTGAACGCCAGATACTAGCTCGGAAGGGCATTCTGGACAAAGTCATTCCTTCCCTAATACAGGCTAGGAAAGGAGTAACATCTAAACATTACCATCGCATTTGGAAAAAATACGTGTCTTGTTGTGAATCCAAGAGGTTTCCTACGGTGCAGTTTAAACTTGGACGGTTTCTTTTCTTCCTCCAAGCAGGTGTGGATATGGGCCTGAGGTTAGGTTCCGTAAAGGTCCAGATTTCGGCCCTGTCCATTTTCTTCCAGAAACAGTTGGCTGCCCTCCCTGAAGTACAGACCTTTTTGAAGGGAGTTCTGCACATCCAGCCTCCCTTTGTGCCGCCTACGGCGCCCTGGCATCTTAACGTGGTGTAGCAGTTCCTCCAGTCGGACTGGTTTGAGCCTCTACAGGAGGTTGAGGTCAAGTTTTTCACGTGGAAGGCTGTCACTTTGTTGGCCTTGGCTTCTGCTAGGCGTGTGTCAGAGTTGGGCGCTTTGTCATGTAAAAGCCCCTACTTGATCTTCCATGAAGATAGAGCTGATCTCAGGACACGTCCGCAGTTCCTTCCGAAGGTTGTGTCGGCATTTCATATCAACCAACCTATTGTGGTGCCAGTTGCTACTGACTCCTCAATTTCATCAAAGTCCTTGGATGTTGTAAGGGCTGTGAAAATCTTTGTGGGGAGGACTGCTCGTCACAGAAAATCGGACTGTCTGTTTGTCGTGTATGATCCCAAGAAAATTGGGTGTCCTGCTTCTAAGCAGATGATCTCTCGCTGGATCAGGTTCACTATCCAGCATGCGTATTCCACAGCAGGCCTGCTGTGTCCTACGTCTGTTAAGGCCCACTCTATTCGTAAGGTGGGTTCTTCCTGGGCAGCTGCCCGGGGTGTCTCGGCTTTACAACTATGCCTAGCGGCTACTTGGTCGGGGTCGAACACGTTCGCAAAGTTCTACAAGTTTGATACTTTGGCCTCTGAGGACCTGAAGTTTGGTCAATCGGTTCTGCAGGAGCCTCCGCGCTCTCCCTCACATTCTGGGAGCTTTGGTAAATCCCCATGGTACTAATGTAGACCCCAGCATCCTCTAGGATGTAAGAGAAAATAAGATTTTAATTACCTACCGGTAAGTCGTTTTCTCGTAGTCCGTAGAGGATGCTGGGCGGCTGCCCAGTGCTTCGTGATCCTTCCAGTGGTTACTTAGTTCAGTACTGCTTAGTTCTTGGTAAGTACTGCTTCGTTGGTAAGTAATATTGTTCAGCCGTTCCTGATGTTTCAAGCTAGTTATCTTGGTTTGCCTTGTGTGCGAGCTGGTGTGAATCTCGCCATTATCTGTGTAAAATCCTTCTCTCGAAGATGTCAGTCTCCTCGGGCACAGTTTCTAGACTGAGTCTGGTAGGAGGGGCATAGAGGGAGGTCAGCCCACACTCTCAAACTCTTAAAGTGCCAATGGCTTCTAGTGGACCCATCTATAACCCATGGTACTAATGTGGACTCCAGCATCCTCTACGGACTACGAGAAAAGTATTTACCGGTAGGTAATTAAAATCCTATTATTTAATTATTTAAAAAAAACCATTTTTTTAAATATATTACATTTTTTTATTTTTTTTACAATTTTATGAACGTTTTTGAAGGGAAAAAACGTCAGTTAACTGGTTAACAGGCAAAGCTAGAAGATGTTAATAAACCTTTACAAGATATAAAATCTTGTAAATCTGGTAGGGAGATCTAATCTATTTCAGTGAGGAGTTTTACAAGCCATTTAAACAAACTAGTTGCTAGCTAGACAAGAGCAATGGATAGCAGTCAATGGCTCCTTAGTATTTCTAAATGATGCAACCTTTTATCAACGTTCAGTATGGGACACCGGCGGTCACATGACCGACACTGAGTATGCTGACAGGGGATGGGGTAATTATTTTTCCCCTCCCCTTGCCACTACTCGAACCCTAACCTGCCTGAGGTGGCAGCTAGGGATAAGATACAGGAGGTGGTGGGTATGGCTACCCCCCTTTCCCCCTTCTAGTGCCGGGTTTCCGGCATCTGTCACGTGACCGCTGGCATCTCGACTGCCAGGAATGCTAAACGCATCCTCTTAAAACACCCCAGTTGTGAATGGAGAGGTAGGGAATTCCACCTTGCACAATAATATGAGTTCGTAAAGGGGGCTTTCTGATGACCTTTTATAAAGAGCATTGCAAAAGAAGGAATACAAATAACTTCTTTTGTACACTATGTCAGGTTTATAGTTTATCATTTTACCTTGTAGTTTTTGTCTGCATCTATGAGAATTGTATCAATTGAGCACACACAAACATAGCATTTCATGTTTATTTTTGTTAGTCACAGACTGATGTGTCATTTCTATAGCATGAGTATTCTAAATAGACCTAATGCTGTATGGAAAAGGTGACTTTGGGATGCGGCTGATTGTTTGCTATGTGTGCATATGTTTAGCTCAGGTCTCCTCACTAGGCTACATAAATACACATTTAATGATGCTGAAAAGAAATAGCTTCTGACTCTCTTGCTATGGCCCCTGCCTCCACCTCACTAGTTTATGGCTCTATTCAATCAGATTTTTGCATGCATGTCACACAGCTAACTAGAAGAGAGATGCTACTAATGTAGCTAGGCGGAAAAGCCATCCTAAATCAGAAATCTCACCCATCGCCAAATGCATTTTATATTGTCTAATGCATTTCCAATATGATCTCCTTATAGTGCATATAAATTACTAGGAATACTTCACCAAAGTTTCATATATTTCTATTGCGAGCTGCAATTTATTTTCCTCCAGCCTTTTCTCTCTCTTCTAAATAGGGTTGTCACATTGGTTGGATACTCAAATAACCTGTAAGTGTGTTCTATAACAGTGTGTATGGTATTTGCAGCTGTGCATAGTAAGTTGTTGTTAGCGGATTCTGCTCTTGCAGGTAACAGGATTTTTATTGCAGAATGATGACAGCTAGGAACTGTATGCACAACTAGACAAACTGAGATATTCATGGAAATGGTAACACAAGTGTTCTAAATTGTCATAGATATTAAAATGTGGAAATTGTCCGTTCTCTAGTGATGCACTAGGACTTGAATCTTCTAATAATAATTGTTTTTTAAGAGTTGCGTGTATTAATTTGTGTGTGCGCAATTCTTCTAACTGCCAGCTAAATGTCCTATTGCCTGTTTTGGTTGCTTTGTAATATGCTTGTAAAAGTCCTGTATTGATGTTTGCTATGTTCACACAGGCTACAGATGATGTAAGAATGTCATTTCATGGGATATTACAACTTTTTTCCTTGGCTTATAACAGGGCTCGACAAATCCTGGGGACCAGTTCGCCATGACTCCTAGATTTTGCTGTCTGGCAACCAGATTATGCAGTGAGAGAGTAAGCAGATCCTCGTCAGCCCCAGGGAGATTTGTGGGCATGCCTGCATTGCGGCGGCTGTTTCATGCACAAGAGTGCATGTGCAATGTGCCCGTCCCAGCCTGCACTGTCTGCTGTCTCCAAACTCCGGCTGCATAGAGCTCTCCGATAAGAGGTTTCAATCATGGCCGGGGATTGTGACTTCGGAGGGGGTAGTGATGTGGCCACAGAAGGGGATTATTTGCCGGGGTGTTGGGTGCGGAGGGCTGGTTTACCTAGGGTATCCCCTTAGTTGTGTGGCAGTGGGGGTTGATTGCCCCGTTGGTGTAAGCTGCTGATTAATGTGGCCATGGGGGAAGGGGTGGTTGTTTGCCAGGGGGATTGCTGCACATTACAGCAATTGCCTTGGGGTATCCGGTGGGTGGAGAGAAAGCTACTCAGTCATGTGGCTGGGTGGGGGTTCAGTTATATGTTTTTCTTTTGGGAACAGTGGTCTGGCTCCTACACTTTTCCTGGCTCCTAGATTTAAAAATGAAAATGTCAAAACCTGGCGTATACAGTAATATTATTTGTTTAGGGTTACCTGTTTTTTTTTTTGCACAACAAACTCTAGGACGCTGCTCTTTTTTGCTAGGATAACTATATTATCAATGCTATTTTAGAACAAATGCATATGTGCAGTTTTTGGCTAAATCAAGTGCTAAAACTCTGCAAGACTAACTAAAACTCTACTTTCAGTCCATAAATCCCCAATCACATAGTTTATTTATTTTTACTTTTTTTTTTTTAAACCCTTTTTAGATTTGTGCTGATAAGAATGACTGCTTCTGACTGCCATGTTTGCACTGTGTTCAGGTCAAACTGAGCCACATTTGTGAATAGAGGAAAGGAGAGGTAGCAAGTACTTGGACTTGGCCTGCCTCCCTTTACCTCTGTCATCCTGACTTGTTAAACATAAGTAAGCGTGTCACTTTTATGTGTAGATCATCTTATGTGCATATACGTTTGGCCTGTTTTTTTCTGCATTGAAGTGCAAATTTGCAGATATTACTGTATGTAACACTTAAACAGTTTTGGAGTTTTTCTAAGTCACGGCAAGAACACAAGGTTTAATAAGAATTATATGCGGCATGTGTATATTCTACGCGTCTGCAGCTATATCTGCATACAAAATGCTACGTTATAGTGTAATCTAGGAAAACACTCTAGCGTAGCATTTTGTATACAGATGCCGCATATAATTTTAATCAGCAAAGGTGCTTGTGCGTCCTATTCACATCGTTTTACGAATAAGATGGATTTTAATGGAAAAAGTAGCAGGAAAAGACAATTGGCGCTACCAAGCCATGGCACCCGAGCTTGCATCCCTAACTGCTCCTTCTACTGCTGCACTTGCACATCTTTGCTTGTAGCCCCGTAGGTCTGCAGTGAGTCTGCAGTACCGTAAGTGCAGCATAAAGATGAACTTACTCGCACCCGTGAATTCATTGTGGGGAATCAGGTCCCATCCTTAGGGTATTCAGACTGCTTCCTTTCAGTCACAATTTGTGTCCCTGCTTTTGGGACTCTGTACGGCGATTTTCAATATCATTACTTCTCTGTTCTGCATTAATTTTTTTTTTTCAGTAATTTCATTTGTAATTTGTTAGGATGTGAATGAGGCTAGCCAGTATTTTAGGAGTGAAATGTAGAGCATGTACTGTAGGCAGCATTTAGCAGTGGCACAAATACAGAATTTCCTGCTAAAGTTGGTACGTAGTGTTTTTCTGGGAACTTGTAAATGCCCGTATTGGGTAAAAACATGTGGATGCTATAGTCTAAATGGCTAACCAGTCATTGTACTTGCACAAATAATAATGCTCTTCTATTGCAATTTATTTTACTGTTTTTGTAAATTGTGTTGGCGCAAACATAAGGGGAAACATGATAATGTTTAAAAGTCCGATTATACATTGTATTAGTAATGTGTTAACATCAAAGGCTTTAAATACTTCATTATGTTAATAGGATTCAATTGTTTTCTTTCTTATTGTCATTAAACCGTAAAGCACAACAGATTATGCTGGTTCTATATAAATAAATGTAAATATATAATACTGACACCAGAATTTATTTATTTTTTACAGAGTTTATCCAAACACAGTAGAAGCAATATTGGGACGGAAGGGGGACCTCCACCATTTGTGCCTTTTGGACAGGTAGGGTTTTACTCAGTTGTATACTAACAGTCACTGATGTTCTCATGTGTACTGCTTGTAAGTTTACTGTACCCATACAACATATGTGATCTAACACACAGGTTTTCACACTCATCCTCATAACTTTTCTACTGTTGCAGTGACGGGCACCCTGATACACTTCAGGTGCCTCATTGGTGGCACTCTAACCTTCAATATTGCTGCATTACACTTATTGGTAGTTTTAATTTCAATCCTTGCAGAGTCCTCTATCTGTAATTACATGTCAGCAGGTATTTTGGACAAATGTTAACACCTATAAATTTGGCCACATACACCAGTGGTTCCCAAACTCTGTCTTTAAGGATCACTAGCAGTTCATGTTTTCCCCTTGGCCAGTATACATTTAAAGCGGTGATCACATTAGGTTTCCAGGAGCAATAGCATCAGAAATCTGGGAGTCCCTGGAAAAAGCTTTTAAGCATGCGATTCTTGATACTCTATTAAAGAGAGACACTGACTGAGAAACAGTTAATGCTGGCAGTAATGTGTTTTCATTTTACATGAACAAGGTGGTAATAGTTGTTAATCATACACTACAGTATACCTTAATATATCATCTTTACAATTCATGTTCTCATGTTATTGAAATAATTTTTATATTAATGTTTGTTACATGAAAGCAAGTATATCCATTTACTGTATTACAACAGTTGAAAAAACCTGCATTAACTTCAACACTATTTTGAACAATGTAACTTTGTAGAATGGCTCTTGTTGTATAATCACCTTTTAATTGCACTGATTATATAAAGCACAATTCCACGGCAGAAACTTGTAAATGCATGTAAACATGAAATTACAGTTTAAATAAATGAAATAACTGGTCACTGATAGATTAACCCTGACCACTGATATTTATATTTCTTTTTATTTGTCAGCAACGTGCATCTGCTACTTCGGTTGACAGCAAAGAACTTGATAGCCGAAAAACACTGCAAACATCTAGTGTCACAAAAGCGGTGGGGGAAAATGATGAGTTTGAAAAACAAAGGACCGCTGCCATTGCTGAAGTAGCAAAAAGCAAAGAGGTTTGAGATCCTTCTTTACGATCTTAACTAATGGAATTAAATTATATTTTGTATATACCTTGTGCTTTTAAAATGCTAATTTTTTAAACTGTGTTATAATTGGCTTTCTCTCTCTGGCGTTAATACAGATATGTCCTCCTACATTATTGCTGCAGTCTCTCCGAGCAGCCCCTCTCGGCGTGCCAGGTCCTCTGTGACTCTGCTAGTGCCAGGCACCATTTTTTCATCTTTTTGCCTGGAAATGTGTCTTTAGCTGGGTACCACTGAGTGATATGTCGTCTGATCCGACAGATGGGACTGACATATCGCTCAATTTTGCACATATCAGGCAGTGTGTATGCCCAGTGTGCGCATGCCAGCAGTTGCTACTGTCGTCAGGTTTGATGTGCTGCATTGATGTCGCTAATGGTACATGTATGTTAATGAAGGACGGAACAGTGATCTTTTCATTCTTTATTAACGTCACTCAATGTGTTCCTAGATTCCGATATGTCAGCCCTTCGGGCCGACATAGTGGCTGGGTACACATTGCTCCAGTGTGTACTCTGCTTTAGTCACAATATGATGTGACAAGTATGCACCAGGAGACTGTGCTAAATAATTTGATATGCAACACCTTGTATATCTGTGTGCAACTGAGTCTGATTCCACATATAGGGCCAGATGTATTAACCCGGAGAAGGCATAAGGAAGTGATAAACCAGTGATATGTGCAAGGTGATAAAGGCAGCAGCCAATTAGATCCTAACTGTTAATTTACATATTGGAGCTGATTGGCTGGTGCCTTTATCACCTTGCACATACAGTATCACTGGTTTATCACTTCCTTATGCCTTCTCCAGGTAAATACATCTGCCCCATAAAGTGGTAGGAGGAAACTGCCACGCTTTTGAAGGTTGTGAGGCAAAAGTCTATTCCCCGTAACTGTGTTTTCTTTCAGTAATTAAAATAATTCAGAAAGTGAGTAATCCCAAGACCATTGTTCAAAAATAAGGTGTGTCAGGCAAAATGTCTAACCAAATGTCAGGCAAAATGTCTTAGTGCAAAGTCTGAACCAGAGGTTATTTGTGCAAAATATGAAGCAGAGCTTCAGAATCCACAGTTGATGGAGGGTGGGCTTTTCCTTTGGTTCTTTGTCCAGTCTTTAAAGAAGGAGGCAATACCTGGGGGCTCTCAGGGAACTTTTCCTGGGAGTAAAGTCCAGAAGGCTCGGGGACCAATTTGTTTTCAGGAACGGACTAATTAGTTATATGTTTTGTTCAGCTTCTAGTGCCTAGACTGTGCTTCAGTCCAGAGAAGGGTCCTGTTCAGTTCTTCCGTTAGGTGATAGGGAAGGTCCAGTGTATTTGCACCAAGAGTTATCTACATTTGCGGAGAAGTGTTCTGCTAATCGTCAGTGAATTGAATCTTTGATCCAAGCAGTGCACCAAGAAGCAGCTGATTTATTTTCCTTTGTCACCTCAGTTGCTGTTTATGAACTTTTTGGGTGAATCAGGCTCCAGTCCTTATATCCACTGTTGGCAGATGACTCTGCCTAAAATAGGTGTATCTTTAACTGATAACATGCATAGGGAGATTGAAGTCACTTTAAGGTAGCAGGAGCATCCAGTGTATGTTCATCATCTTACCTCCGTATGGTATCTAGTGGGCGCACATGCATTCGCTGTGTCAACTCAGATTTAAGGCACGTTTTCACCTCTTGCACTCCCTCTGTGATATACGGATGATTTCTTCTTGGTTGGGAAAAAGACGCAGTCAATTCATTGCAAACATCAAAGTCCTTTTTCGGTCATGGACACAAAGTAATCATTTCAAGCAGCGGTCTTGGAGGCCCCCATATGTTTATAAGACCTGCTAGAGTATGACTGCATTCCTGCCTCATTTCACTACCGAAATTGCAAGGACCTCAAGCATGGCATGCTGTAAATAGCAGTGTGTAACACGTTCATACTATAGGCAGCCTTCCCTGGCCCCCCGTCGTGAGATTTGTGATAAATGACTCATGCTGGCTTTGGTTTGTAGAAAGCACTACAAGCAGCAAGAAGCTAGCCTCCCTGGGGCTGTGTATTTCGACTTTCACTGTGCATTCAAAGACACATGGTCAGTTCTTCCTATGAGCAGACAGGCCATTTTCTGTGTGCAATAAAATAGTATATAACATATATCTGCTTTTGTTGGACAATAGATGCAGTCAGCTCAATGCAAAAAGTAATTTTTTTTCCCTACACAAAGTGATGATTTCAAGCAGCGCCCACGAAGCCCACCGTTTATTTGTAAGGAATGCAATCTCTGTGTCTCTGCCACCGCATACAGTATCACTGCTGACATTTCAGGGACTATGTGTGACCTGTATTACTGTACATAAAGAACTTTACACTGTAAAAATTTGTAGTGCTTGCAGTATTAGTGACTGGCCCACTTGTCAGGGTATGCTATTGTATATACAGGTTGAGTATCCCATATCCAAATATTCCGAAATACGGAATATTCCGAAATACGGAATTTTTTGAGTGAAAGTGAAATAGTGAAACCTTTGTTTTCTGATGGCTCAATGTACACAAACTTTGTTTAATACACAAAGTTATTAAAAATATTGTATTAAATGACCTTCAGGCTGTGTGTATAAGGTGTATATGAAACATAAGAGAATTGTGTGAATGTACACACACTTTGTTTCATGCACAAAGTTATTAAAAATATTGGCTAAAATTACATTCAGGCTGTGTGTATAAGGTGTATATGTAACATAAATGCATTCTGTGCTTATACTTAGGTTCTATCGCCATGATATCTCATTATAGTATGCAATTATTCCAAAATACGGAAAAATCCCATATCCAAAATACCTCTGGTCCCAAGCATTTTGGATAAGGGATACTCAACCTGTAGTAGTATTCTGTAATGCCGTATCCATTTGCTGCTATTGTTTTCAGTTCACTGTAATTTTCATTAGTGGTGCAGACAAAGCTTTGTGTAGCATGCTGTAGATCCTCTTGCACCTTAGTACGCCTTACCATGCCAACATTTGCTTAGTTTATTCCACGACTAAGACACATGTATGGTTAAATGACAGTAGCGATGAGTGTGGCTATATCTGTACATGCTTGGCACAGGTTTCAGCTACAGCAGTGGATGCTCATAGGGAAGGTGGATACAGAGAGTGTCTCTGCTGTTTATAGGGGAGCTATTGTCTCAGCCATTCAGAAGTTGTACAAGAATATTTCCTTAACTTTAGGTGGGAGAGGAGGGGTTGTCTTCTTCCCTCAACTGTTCCATAACAGAAGAGACCATACTTTTTTTTCCATTTCATTCCTTCAGCTTATAGGAGCCATGTCCTCATGCAAGGTCAACCCTTAGCTTCCTGTGGTGAACAAAGGAAAGATATGCAGACCTGGGCGGCCCTACAGCAGCTGTAAGACCTATCGATAAGCAACTTGCATGATGGTCAGGACACTCAGAACAGTGTACTGGATTGTGTCACATGTGATCGCCATGGTGTCCATTCTCTACACCATTTACACTGTACAGTATATGCAACAATCTGTTTATAAGGGGTGTGGATCATCAAATCGACAATGTTTAAGTTGACCACTATAGCTCAACAGGCACTGGGTCAACAGGGTTTCTAGGTCGACAGGTCAAAAGGTCGACATGATTTTATTTTTTTTGTGTCGTTTTCTGCATACAGTGACTGGGTAGCCGAATTAGTGCACCGTGTCCCCTCGCATGGCTCGCGCTTCGGGCACGGTTCCTCGCTTCGCTTGGCACAGACTACCGTTCCAATCGTAGTCCACGTGGATCGTTAAGTATGAAAAAGTTCAAAAAAAGTGAAAAACTCACGTCGACCTTTCAACCTGTCGACCTAGCACATGTCGACCTAGAAACCATGTCGACCTTCAAACCATGTCGACCTAGCGACTGTCGACCTAAACATTGTCGACCTTCAGACCGGATCCTGCTTATTAGAAGCTATACAAAAGTATAACCAATTTTAACAGAGTAGTCTTTGCTTTTTTTAATGCCTGACAATGACAATAGTTAGATGAAAATCATGCATTCTATGGTTGAGGTTCTAAAAATGTACAAAGTAATAAAACAAGTCACAGAAAAAAATGCCTAATTTTTTACTTGTAGTTCTAACATGGCAAAGTGTAGAATAACAGAAAATAAGAATTTACTCACCGGTAATTCTATTTCTCGTAGTCCGTAGTGGATGCTGGGAACTCCGTAAGGACCATGGGGAATAGACGGGCTCCGCATGAGACTGGGCACTCTAAAAAAAGATTAGGTACTATCTGGTGTGCACTGGCTCCTCCCTCTATGCCCCTCCTCCAGACCTCAGATAGGGAAACTGTGCCCAGAAGAGCTGACATTACAAGGAAAGGAAATTTTGAATCCAGGGTAAGACTCATACCAGCCACACCAATCACACCGTACAACTTGTGATAACCTTACCCAGTTAACAGTATGAATAACAACTGAGCCTCACTAAACGGATGGCTCATAACAATAACCCTTAGTTAAGCAATAACTATATACACGTATTGCAGAGAGTCCGCACTTGGGACGGGCGCCCAGCATCCACTACGTACTACGAGAAATAGAATTACCGGTGAGTAAATTCTTATTTTCTCTGACGTCCTAGTGGATGCCGGGAACTCCGTAAGGACCATGGGGATTATACCAAAGCTCCCAAACGGGCGGGAGAGTGCGGATGACTCTGCAGCACCGAATGAGCAAACACAAGGTCTTCCTCAGCCAGGGTATCAAACTTGTAGAACTTTGCAAATGTGTTTGAACCCGACCAAGTAGCAGCTCGGCAAAGCTGTAATGCCGAGACCCCTCGGGCAGCCGCCCAAGAAGAGCCCACCTTCCTCGTGGAATGGGCTTTTACCGATTTCGGATGCGGCAATCCAGCCGCAGAATGAGCCTGCTGAATCGTGCTACAGATCCAGCGAGCAATAGTTTGCTTTGAAGCAGGAGCACCCAGCTTGTTGGGTGCATGCAAGATAAACAGCGAGTCAGTCTTCCTGACTCCAGCCGTTCTGGAAACATATATCTTCAAAGCCCTGACTACGTCCAGCAACTTGGAGTCCTCCAAGTCCCTAGTAGCCGCAGGCACCACAATAGGTTGGTTCAAATGAAACGATGACACCACCTTTGGGAGAAATTGGAGACGAGTCCTCAATTCTGCCCTGTCCATATGGAAGATCAGATATGGGCTTTTACATGACAAAGCCGCCAATTCCGACACACGCCTAGCCAATGCTAAGGCCAACTTCCACGTGAGATACTTTAGTTCCACGGTTTTAAGTGGCTCAAACCAGTGTGATTTCAGGAAATCCAACACAACGTTAAGATCCCAGGGTGCCACTGGTGGCACAAAAGGGGGCTGGGTATGCAGCACTCCCTTTACAAATGTCTGAACCTCAGGCAGTGAAGCCAGTTCTCTTTGAAAGAAAATGGATAGGGCCGAAATCTGGACCTTTATGGATCCCAATTTTAGGCCCATAGTCACCCCTGACTGTAGGAAGTGCAGGAATCGACCCAGCTGTAATTCCTCCGTAGGGGCCTTCCTGGCCTCACACCAAGCAACATACTTCCGCCAAATACGGTGATAATGTTTTGCTGTCACGTCTTTCCTAGCTTTTATCAGCGTAGGAATAACTTCATCTGGAATGCCTTTTTCCGCTAGGATCCGGCGTTCAACTGCCATGCCGTTAAACGCAGCCGCGGTAAGTCTTGGAACAGACAGGGCCCTTTTTGCAGCAAGTCCTGTCTGAGAGGCAGAGGCCATGGGTCCTCTGTGCGCATTTCTTGCAGTTCCGGGTACCAAGTCCTTCTTGGCCAGTCCGGAACAATGAGTATTGCTCTTATTCCTCTCTTTCTTACTATTCTCAGTACTTTTGGTATGAGAGGAAGAGGAGGAAACACATATACCGACTGGTACACCCACGGTGTCACTAGGGCGTCCACAGCTATCGCCTGAGGGTCCCTTGACCTGACGCAATAACGTTTTAGCTTTTTGTTGAGGCGGGACGCCATCATGTCCACCTTTGGCAGTTCCCATCGGTTTGCAATCAGTTGGAAAACTTCTTGATGAAGTCCCCACTCTCCCGGGTGGAGGTCGTGTCTGCTGAGGAAGTCTGCTTCCCAGTTGTCCACTCCCGGAATGAACACTGCTGACAGTGCTTGCACGTGATTCTCCGCCCATCGAAGAATCTTTGTGGCTTCCGCCATTGCCATCCTGCTTCTTGTGCCGCCCTGGCGGTTTACATGGGCGACCGCCGTAATGTTGTCTGACTGAATCAGCACTGGCCGGTTTCGAAGCAGGGGCTCTGCTTGACTCAGGGCGTTGTAAATGGCCCTTAGTTCCAGTATATTTCTGTGTAGAGAAGTCTCCAGACTTGACCACAGCCCTTGGAAGTTTCTTCCCTGAGTAACTGCCCCCCACCCTCGGAGGCTTGCATCCGTGGTCACCAGGACCCAGTCCTGTATGCCGAACATGCGGCCCTCGAGAAGGTGAGCACTCTGCAGATGCGATCCGGACCACTTGTCCAACAGATCCCACTGAAAGATCCTTGCGTGGAACCTGCCGAAGGGAATGGCTTCGTATTTCCCAGGACTCGCGTGCAGTGATGCACCGATACCTGTTTTGGTTTCAGGAGGTCCCTGACCAGAGATGCTAATTCCTGGGCCTTCTCCACCGGGAGAAACACCTTCTTCTGTTCTGTGTCCAGAATCATGCCCAGGAAAAGCAGACGCGTCGTAGGAATCAGCTGCGACTTTGGAACATTCAGAATCCAGCCGTGCTGTAGTAACACTTCCTGAGAGAGTGTTACACTGATCAACAACTGCTCCCTGGACCTCGCCTTTATGAGGAGATCGTCCAAGTACGGGATAATTATAACTCCCTTCTGCCGAAGGAGTATCATCATTTTGGCCATTACCTTGGTAAATATTCTCGGTGCCATGGACAGGCCAAACGGCAACGTCTGGAATTGGTAATGACAGTCCTGTACCACAAATCTGAGGTACTCCTGGTGAGGTGGGTAAATGGGGACATGCAAGTAAGCATCTTTGATGTCCAGCGACACCATAAAATCCCCCTCTTCCAGGCTTGCAATCACCGCTCTGAGCGATTCCATTTTGAACTTGAATTTCTTTATATAAGTGTTCAAGGACTTTAAATTCAGAATGGGTCTCACCGAACCGTCCGGTTTCGGTACCACAATCATTGTGGAATAGTAACCCCTTCCCTGTTGAAGGAGGGGGACCCTGACAATCACTTGCTGGAGGTACAGCTTGTGAATTACCGCCAGCACTACCTCCCTTTCCATGGGGGAAGCTGGCAAGGCTGATTTTAGGTAACGGCGGGGGGGAGTCGCTTCGAATTCCAGTTTGTATCCCTGAGATACAATTTGTATAGCCCAGAGATCCACCTGTGAGCGAACCCACTGGCTGCTGAAGTTTCGGAGACGCGCCCCCACCGCACCTGGCTCCGCCTGTGGAGCCCCAACGTCATGCGGTGGACTTAGTGGAAGCAGGGTAGGACTTTTGTTCCTGGGAACTTGCTGCATGGTCCAGCTTCTTACCTCTACCCCTGCCTCTGGCAAGAAAGGATGCACCCCTGACCCTCTTGCCTTTTTGGGAACGAAAGGACTGCATTTGATAATACGGTGCTTTCTTAGGCTGTGAGGAAACCTGAGGCAAGAAAGTCGACTTTCCAGCTGTCACTGTAGACACGAGGTCCGACAGACCGTCCCCAAACAATTCCTCACCCTTATAAGGCAAAACCTCCATGTGTTTTTTAGATTTAGCATCTCCTGTCCATTGCCGAGTCCATAAGACCCTCCTGGCAGAAATGGACATAGCATTAATTCTAGAGCCCAGCAGGCAAATGTCCCTCTGGGCATCTCGCATATATAAGACGACGTCTTTGATATGGCCCAGGGTTAGCAAAACAGTATCTCTGTCGAGGGAATCTATGTCGTCTAACAGAGTATCTGTCCACGCTGCTACAGCACTACACATCCTGGCTGAAGCAATAGCAGGTCTCAGTAGAGTACCAGAGTGTGTATACACTGACTTCAGGATAGCTTCCTGCTTTCTATACGCAGGCTCCTTTAGGGCGGCCGTATCCTGAGACGGCAGGGCCACCTTTTTAGATAAGCGTGTCAGCGCCTTGTCCACCCTAGGGGATGTTTCCCAACGTACCCTGTCCGTTGGCGGGAAAGGGTACGCCATCAGTAACCTCTTAGAAATCACTAATTTCTTATCAGGGGAACTCCACGCTTCTTCACACAATTCATTTAATTCATCAGATGGGGGAAAAGTCACTGGCTGCTTTTTCTCCCCAAACATATAAACCCTTTTGGTATTAACCGGGTTACTCTCAGAAATGTGTAATACATCTTTCATTGCAATAATCATGTATCGGATGGCCTTAGTCATTTTAGACTGTAAATGTGCTTCATCATCGTCGACACTGGAGTCGGACTCCGTGTCGGCATCAGTGTCAACCATCTGAGCTAGAGGGCGTTTATGAGCCCCAGACGGTTTCTGAGTCGCCTGGGCAGGGGCGGGCTGAGACCCCGGCTGTCCCAAGGCTGCAGCGTCATCAAACCTTTTATGTAAGGAGTTTACATTGTCATTTAAGACCTTCCACATATCCATCCAATCTGGTGTCGGCCCCGACGGGGGCGATAGCACACTTATCTGCCCTTGCTACGCCTCCACGTAACCTTCCTCATCAAACATGTCGACACAGCCGTACCGACACACCGCACACACACAGGGAATGCTCAGACTGATGACAGGACCCCACAAAGTCCTTTGGGGAGACAGAGAGAGAGTATGCCAGCACACACCACAGCGCTATATAACACAGTGATTTACACTGCTAATAAGTGATTTTCCCAATAGCTGCTTGTCTGTATCGATTTGCGCCTAAATTTATGTGCCCCCCCTCTCTTTTTAACCCGTCTTGTACCTGGATACTGCAGGGGAGAGCCTGGGGAGCGTGCTCCCAGCGGAGCTGTGAAGGGAAAATGACGCTGGTGTGCTGAGGAAGAAGGCCCCGCCCCCTTAGTGGCGGGCTTCTGTCCCGCTTTCAGTGTATAATAATGGCGGGGGTTTTTACATATATACAGTGCTAGACTGTATATATGTATGATTTTGTGCCAAAGGTACCTCAATTGCAGCCCAGGGCGCCCCCCCCCAGCGCCCTGCACCCTACAGTGACCGGAGTGTGTAAGTGTGCTGGGAGCAATGGCGCACAGCTGCGGTGCTGTGCGCTACCTTAATGAAGACAGGAGTCTTCAGCCGCCGATTTCGACGTCTTCCAGCTTCTGTTCTTCTGGCTCTGCAAGGGGGACGGCGGCGCGGCTCCGGCAACGGACGATCGAGGACAGGTGCCTGTGTTCGAACCCTCTGGAGCTAATGGTGTCCAGTAGCCTGAGAAGCACAAGCTAGCTGCAAGCAGGTAGGTTTGCGTCTCTCCCCTCAGTCCCACGTAGCAGTGAGTCTGTTGCCAGCAGATCTCACTGAAAATAAAAAACCTAATAAATACTTTCTTTTCTAGTAAGCTCAGGAGAGCCCACTAGGAGCACCCAGCTCTGGCCGGGCACAGATTCTAACTGAGGTCTGGAGGAGGGGCATAGAGCCAGTGCACACCAGATAGTACCTAATCTTTTTTTAGAGTGCCCAGTCTCCTGCGGAGCCCGTCTATTCCCCATGGTCCTTACGGAGTTCCCAGCATCCACTAGGACGTCAGAGAAAAGCTTGTAGTATTTTTAGGACATAAGAAATGATGGTACAGCAGATGCAGTGGTCGCGATTATTATTAGAGAATCTAAGCTACGAGCTGCACCAAAAACGCAGTAGTCTCTAGGATTTAACTGCATCACCACCACAAGCCTCTTTTAAGGCCCTAGAAGAGTGATTTCCTGTGTCCGCTTTGGTAGTCCTCTGTATGATGATAGGCAAGTATTCTGTATAGAGTATGGCTCCTCTACTTTCCCCATTAATTTCATATAAAGGTTTGCTTGTCTTTTTCAAACCAGCTGGGAAAATAGGAAACTATAAAGGCATTAACAACTAAACACATTTCCCACCATTACATTTATTTTTATTCATACTAGTCTTGCAGCACACCTTTTTTTTTTTTTTTTTTTTTTAAGTATTGCTGTTTCCAACTGTTTATAAAGAATAAGGGGGGGAGTTATATTAGTTACTGTAATTTACCGCAACTGATTGACCCCCCCCCCGGGCTATTCAGTTGTCCCTGATGCCTGCAGCTGTAATCCGCTCTATTTTTACGGCCGCGTAAACACATAGGACAGGAAAAAAAGGTCATCCTTAAATTGCCTGAAGACAGACATCAGAAAAAAATTGTGGTAAAACCAATTTTTTTTTTTAGCACTAAAAATTATCTGGTCTAATTGAATTCACTCCTTAGTTGTTTTTAAGTATTACTCATGTTTTAGATCATGAGGATAATACCGGCAGTAAAAATAAATCACATTAAAAGTAATGCAGGCCATACATCTATGGCCCGATTCCCCTGTTCTGCTGATCTGAATTGGCGATGATCGATGATTTGCTGGAAAAATTGGCAAAAAAACACCCAGCATGTTAAAAATACACAACGCACCGAACACGATAATTTTTTGGTTACAATTGGCAAATCAAGGATTTCCAACTTGTTGGATTTCCCCAGTCTCCTGACCTAGGTATCAGCATAATGAGAAATTGCCCCAATACCTGCCGGATTCAGCAAGGAAATGTTATCATCTGTTGTGTATCAACGGTCATTCTCTCTCTCGGTTTTTACCTTCAGTTAATTGTTTTTACGCAATATTTAATCACAAAGGTAATGTCTGCAGTAATCTGTGTTCATGTTTACATCATGGGAAAAGACTTATCTCATATAAAGTACTTATAAATGGACCCTGCATCTGCCAGGTCGCCTCAGCCTCTTCGCCCCCTCAGCAGCTCCCCCCTGCCCTTTCTCTTCTCCACCCCCTCCCATCCCGATATACTATTACCACCTGTTCCTCATCTCTCCCAATGCAGCGGTACGCGCATGCATTTAACGCCTACTGTAACATACTCGTGTGCAGAGTGGGAGCTGGGGCGCGTGCCATGCACATTAGGTTTGACATGTAAGTGCCAAACGTGATGACCTAATTTATATCTGGGTCCAATTTTAGAAAAGATTTGTCCTAATAAACCCCTTCAGTTTCACGGATGATATGACAACTGTAAAGGTCCATACACACTGTGAGATTTGGGCTATGCCCAATTCTCGCTATGCGACATGGACTGTGGTACGCGATACCGATTTTGCGATACCGATTTTTACTACCTTTTACACGAGATAGTCAAAATTGACTTGCCTGCACAGTCTGTTTGTACTTGCGATGCCGATCCCGCGGGACTGCGCATCGGCATCGCAAGCTGTGTACACACGGTGCAATATGCACTAACTTTCCTTAAAATTTTGACTGTATAGTCAAAATCGTAAGAAAACTTAAGTGCATATCGCACCGTGTGTACACACCTTAAGCCATATCCTAGTTATATAAGAGCATTACTTAATAAACACGGCCCATTTATTTATGTTGTTTATCTGGCGGTCTCAGGAAATATGTAAGCCAAAACCTCATTTTGTTTTCTATAAATAATCCCTATTAATACATGCATCAGGGTTCTGATTAGTATGCCGGAGGCTCATTGACAAAACAATTGCTTTTTCTGGCATCTTCTCATACTGCTGAGTTTTATACTCAGGAAATGGCAGAAACTTGGACAAGGTGTAAATCTCCGCTGGATGTTACCCAGTTTAACGCTCATCTTCTTTTATATCCGGCTATATAGTTTTCCATTTGTGTTTATTGTTATGATTCAGTTCATAGTAGCTCATAAACATTAACATTATATAACTTCTTTTTATGACTTGAAACGTTGACAAGAATGAAACCGCCAATGAGTAGATTACTGTTGCGTTTTATGGAAATTACCATATTATTTATCAGTAGGTACAGCTCAATAATAATAAGTGCAGCTTCCCGGGATTTATTATTTCCCTTATTATGGCTTCATGTTTAGGATGTGTTTATGAAGATGTTGGTTACCTTAACACAGCCTCTCTTATCTCCAGACCAAGACATTTGGAGGAGGTGGTAATGCTGGAAGCAATCTCAATGCAGCTTCTGGAGGGAGTCGTAATAGGGAAGTTTTCCAGAAAGAGAAAATAATCAGAAGTGAAGGAAAATCAGAAGGAGTTTATCGTGAACTGGTAAGGTCTATCCACTGAGTAAAAAAGGTTTTACATAGTGGCCTCATGACCAGAAACACATTTATTTTCATTTCTCTCTGTTTCCATCTGCTAAAGATTCCACATTTATTTATTTATTTATTTATTTATTTATTTATATATTTAATTTATTCTTCATATATTGTCATAGATCAAAGTTCTTGGTTCTTTTATGGACAACCATTAACTGCCAATAATTTGATTTATTGCCTTCTTGCCATCTCAAATGCCTACTTGTCTTCACATATAATATTAACAGACTTAATATTTCTTATAAACTGTCAAATGTACAAACTGTCTAACAAATGTATCTTCTATATCAACATCTACAGATGAAGACATTCTTCATGTGTTGTGTATGTGCGTGTATGTGTGTATGTATGTGTGTGTGTATGTGTGTGTGTGTATATATATATATATATATATATATATATTTCTCTAACGTCCTAAGTGGATGCTGGGACTCCGTAAGGACCATGGGGAATAGCGGCTCCGCAGGAGACAGGGCACAAAATAAAAGCTTGAGATATCAGGTGGTGTGCACTGGCTCCTCCCCCTATGACCCTCCTCCAAGCCAGTTAGATTTTTGTGCCCGGCCGAGAAGGGTGCAAACTAGGTAGCTCTCCAGAGCTGCTTAGAATAAAAGTTTAGTTAGGTTTTTTTATTTTCAGTGAGTCCTGCTGGCAACAGGCTCACTGCATCGTGGGACTAAGGGGAGAAGAAGCGAACTCACCTGAGTGCAGAGTGGATTGGGCTTCTTAGGCTACTGGACGTTAGCTCCAGAGGGACGATCACAGGTTCAGCCTGGATGGGTCACCGGAGCCGCGCCGCCGTCCCCCTTACAGAGCCAGAAGAGACGAAGGTCCGGTGAAAGCGGCGGCAGAAGACATCCTGTCTTCAAGACTAAGGTAGCGCACAGCACCGCAGCTGTGCGCCATTGCTCTCAGCACACTTCACACTCCGGTCACTGAGGGTGCAGGGCGCTGGGGGGGAGCGCCCTGAGACGCAATATAACACACATATACCTTAGCTGGCAAAAGGAATACATCACATATAGCTCCAGGGCTATATGGATGTATTTTTTCCCCTGCCATTTTACACAAAAAAGCGGGAGTTAAGGACGTCGTGAAGGGGCGGGGCCTATCTCCTCAGCACACTGGCGCCATTATTCCCTCACAGCTCCGCTGGAAGGACGGCTCCCTGATTCTCCCCTGCAGTACTGCATCTGATTCAGGGTAAAAAAGAGAAGGGGGGGCATTTTGGCAGCAAATAACTAGATTAACAGCAGCTATAAGGGATTAACACTTATGTAAGGTTATCCCTGTATATATATAGCGCTGGGTGTGTGCTGGCAGACTCTCCCTCTGTCTCTCCAAAGGGCTAAGTGGGGTCCTGTCCTCTATCAGAGCATTCCCGGTGTGTGTGCTGTGTGTCGGTACGCGTGTGTCGACATGTATGAGGAGGAAAATGAGGTGGAGGCGGAGCAGTTGCCTGTGTTAGTGATGTCACCCCCTAGGGAGTCGACACCTGACTGGATGATTGTGTTTAAGCAATTAAGTGATAATGTCAGCAATTTACAAAAAACTGTTGACGACATGAGAAAGCCGGCAAATCAATTAGTGCCTGTTCAGGCGTCTCAGACACCCTCAGGGGCCCTAAAACGGCCGCTACCTCAGTGGGTCGACACGGATCCAGATACAGATACTGAATCTAGTGTCGACGGTGACGAGACAAACGTAATGTCCAGTAGGGCCACACGTTACATGATCACGGCAATGAAAGAGGCATTGAACCTTTCTGACACTACAAATACCTCAAAGGCGGGTATTATGTGGGGTGTGAAAAAACTGCCAATAGTTTTTCCTGAGTCTGAGGAAATAAATGAGGTGTGTGATAAAGCGTGGGTTTCCCCCGATAAAAAACAGCTAATTTCTAATAAGTTATTAGCACTATACCCTTTCCCGCCAGAGGTTAGGGCACGGTGGGAAACACCCCCTAGGGTAGATAAGGCGCTCACACGTTTATCTAAACAAGTAGCGTTACCGTCCCCTGATACGGCCACCCTCAAAGAACCAGCTGATAGGAGGCTGGAAAATATCCTGAAAAGTATATACACACATACTGGTGTTATACTGCGACCAGCAATCGCATCAGCCTGGATGTGCAGTGCTGGAGTCGCATGGGCGGATTCCCTGACTGAGAATATTGATACCCTGGATAGGGACAATATTCTGTTAACTATAGAACATTTAAAGGATGCATTGCTATATATGCGTGATGCGCAGAGGGATATTTGTACCCTGGCATCAAGAGTAAGCGCAATGTCCATCTCTGCCAGAAGAGCATTATGGACCAGACAGTGGTCAGGGGACGCAGATTCCAAACGGCACATGGAAGTATTGCCGTATAAGGGGGAGGAGTTATTTGGGGCTGGTCTAACAGACCTGGTGGCCACGGCAACGGCTGGAAAATCCACCTTTTTACCCCAGGTTACTTCACATCAACAGAAAAAGACACAGTCTTTTCAAACTCAGTCCTTTCGTTCCCATAAGTACAAGCGAGCAAAAGGTCACTCTTTTCTGCCCAAGGGCAGAGGAAGAGGAAAAAGGCAGCACCATGCAGCCGCTTCCCAGGAGCAGAAGCCCTCCCCTGCTTCTGCCAAGTCTTCAGCATGACGCTGGGGCTTTACAAGCAGACTAAGACACGGTGGGGGCACGTCTCAAGTATTTCAACGCGCAGTGGGCTCACTCGCAAGTGGATCCCTGGATTCTACAGGTAGTATCACAGGGGTACAAACTGGAATTCGAGGCGTTTCCTCCTCATCGATTCCTGAAGTCTGCTTTACCAAAGTCTCCCTCCGACAGGGAGGCAGTTCTGGAAGCCATTCACAAGCTGTACTCCCAGCAGGTGATAATCAAGGTACCCCTCTTACAACAGGGGAAGGGGTATTATTCCACACTATTTGTGGTACCGAAGCCGGACGGCTCGGTGAGACCAATATTAAATCTAAAATCTTTGAACACTTACATAAAAAGGTTCAAATTCAAGATGGAGTCACTCAGAGCGGTGATAGCGAACCTGGAAGAGGGGGACTATATGGTGTCGCTGGACATCAAGGATGCTTATCTCCACGTCCCAATATATCCTTCTCACCAAGGGTACCTCAGGTTTGTAGTACAAAACTGTCATTATCAGTTTCAGACGCTGCCGTTTGGATTGTCCACGGCGCCTCGGGTCTTTACCAAGGTAATGGCCGAAATGATGATTCTTCTACGAAGAAAAGGCATCTTAATTATCCCTTACTTGGACGATCTCCTGATAAGGGCAAGAACCAAGGAACAGTTAGAAGTCGGAGTGGCACTATCTCAGGTAGTGCTAAGTCAGCACGGATGGATTCTAAATATTCCAAAATCGCAGCTGATTCCAACGACACGTCTACGGTTCTTAGGAATGATTCTGGACACAGTCCAGAAGAAGGTGTTTCTCCCGGAGGAGAAGGCCAGGGAGTTATCCGAGCTAGTCAGGAACCTCCTAAAACCAGGACAGGTCTCAGTGCATCAGTGCACAAGGGTCCTGGGAAAAATGGTGGCTTCTTACGAAGCGATTCCATTCGGAAGATTCCATGCAAGAACTTTTCAGTGGGATCTACTGGGAAAATGGTCCGGATCGCATCTTCAGATGCATCAACGGATAACCCTGTCGCCAAGGACAAGGGTGTCTCTCCTGTGGTGGCTTCAGAGGGCTCATCTACTAGAGGGCCGCAGATTTGGCATTCAGGATTGGATCCTGGTAACCACGGATGCCAGCCTGAGAGGCTGGGGAGCAGTCACACAGGGAAGGAATTTCCAGGGCTTGTGGTCAAGCATGGAAACATCTCTTCATATAAACATTCTAGAACTAAGGGCCATTTACAATGCCTTAATTCAAGCAAAACCTCTGCTTCAGGGTCAGGCGGTGTTGATCCAGTCGGACAACATCACGTCAGTCGCCCACGTAAACAGACAGGGCGGCACGAGAAGCAGGAGGGCAATGGCAGAAACTGCAAGGATTCTTCGCTGGGCGGAAAATCATGTGATAGCACTGTCAGCAGTGTTCATTCCGGGAGTGGACAACTGGGAAGCAGACTTCCTCAGCAGACACGACCTTCACCCGGGAGAGTGGGGACTTCACCCAGAAGTCTTCCACCAAATTGTAAACTGTTGGGAAAGACCAAAGGTGGACATGATGGCGTCACGTCTAAACAAAAAACTGGACAGATATTGCGCCAGGTCGAGGGACCCTCGGGCAATAGCAGTGGACGCTCTGGTAGCGCCGTGGGTGTACCAGTCAGTGTATGTATTCCCTCCTCTGCCCCTCATACCGAAAGTATTGAGAATCATAAGAAGGAGAGGAGTAAGAGCTCACGGACGAACCGTGGCCTCTACCTCTAAGACAGGACCTGCTACTGCAGGGGCCTTGTCTGTTCCAAGACTTACCGCGGCTGCGTTTGACGGCATGGCGGTTGAACGCCGGATCCTGAAGGACAAGGGCATTCCAGAAGAAGTCATCCCTACTCTGGTAAAAGCCAGAAAGGAAGTAACCGCAAAACATTATCACCGCATTTGGCGTAAATATGTTGCGTGGTGTGAGGCCAAGAAGGCCCCTACACAGGAATTTCAACTGGGTCGTTTCTTGCATTTCCTGCAAACAGGACTGTCTATGGGCCTAAAATTAGGGTCCATTAAGGTTCAAATTTCGGCCCTGTCGATATTCTTCCAGAAAGAACTGGCTTCAGTACCTGAAGTTCAGACATTTGTGAAAGGGGTGCTGCACATACAGCCTCCTTTTGTGCCTCCAGTGGCACCTTGGGATCTCAATGTTGTGTTGAGATTTCTAAAATCACACTGGTTTGAACCATTGTCTACGGTAGATTTAAAATATCTCACGTGGAAGGTGTCGATGCTGTTGGCCTTGGCTTCAGCTAGGCGTGTGTCAGAATTGGCGGCTTTATCATGTAAAAGCCCTTACCTAAATTTTCATTCTGACAGGGCGGAATTGAGGACTCGTCCTCAATTTCTACCTAAGGTGGTTTCTGCATTTCACATGAACCAACCTATTGTGGTACCTGCGGCTACTAGGGACTTAGAGGACTCTAAGTTGCTGGACGTTGTCAGGGCCTTGAAAATATATGTTTCCAGGACGGCTGGAGTCAGGAAAACTGACTCGCTGTTTATCCTGTATGCACCCAACAAGCTGGGTGCTCCTGCTTCAAAGCAGACGATTGCTCGTTGGATTTGTAGTACAATTCAGCTTGCACATTCCGTGGCAGGATTGCCACAGCCAAAATCAGTAAAAGCCCATTCCACAAGGAAAGTGGGCTCATCTTGGGCGGCTGCCCGAGGGGTCTCGGCTTTACAACTTTGCCGAGCAGCTACTTGGTCAGGGGCAAACACGTTTGCTAAATTCTACAAATTTTATACCCTGGCTGAGGAGGACCTGGAGTTCTCTCATTCGGTGCTGCAGAGTCATCCGCACTCTCCCGCCCGTTTGGGAGCTTTGGCATAATCCCCATGGTCCTTACGGAGTCCCAGCATCCACTTAGGACGTTAGAGAAAATAAGATTTTACTTACCGATAAATCTATTTCTCGTAGTCCGTAGTGGATGCTGGGCGCCCATCACTAGTGCGGATTGTCTGCAATACTTGTATATAGTTATTGTTACAAAAAATTCGGGTTATTATTGTTGAGCCATCCTTTCAGAGGCTCCTTTAAATTTATCATACTGTTAACTGGGTTCAGATCACGAGTTGTACGGTGTGATTGGTGTGGCTGGTATGAGTCTTACCCGGGATTCAATATCCTTCCTTATTATGTACGCTCGTCCGGGCACAGTATCCTAACTGGCTTGGAGGAGGGTCATAGGGGGAGGAGCCAGTGCACACCACCTGATATCTCAAGCTTTTATTTTGTGCCCTGTCTCCTGCGGAGCCGCTATTCCCCATGGTCCTTACGGAGTCCCAGCATCCACTACGGACTACGAGAAATAGATTTATCGGTAAGTAAAATCTTATTTTTTTTTTTTTTAGTGTGCTGCTTCTTTTAGTTGGAACTTTTGCAGTACCTTATCTCCTGTGATTGGCAGCTCCTGAGTGAATATGTGCCATGTGCTGCCTTCTGGTTGGGTTATCTCCTTGAATGGCTTGTTGCATGGATTCCTCTGCTCTAACAACAGTCCCTCTCATCTTTATTATTTCTGTGTAAAGATAATATTATGTAGTGAGCAAAGTGAGTTTAATATGTAACCAAGCAGGTGCTGCAGTGCTGGGTACCATCTGATCATGAACAGGGCTGAGTATGACTCCAGATCGTTGTCAAAGGTGTTTGGTGCCAAAGGGCTCCTCTGATGCTGAGGTTGCAATAACTGTATTACAGTATCTTGTAGCGTAAATCTAGTACAATCAGAGAAACTTTCTTCACACCTTCTTTCATCGTTTCATCATCTTTTATCGTTGCTTTAACATGTGCAGTACATGCGTTGTGCTGTGTGAATCCTGTCACTGATTACACACATCAGCATTGCTTTTGCTCCAGAATAAATCAAAATATTGCTGTGGGAATAGAGAGAACAAGAAGAACCAGTTACCTTTAATTGGTTTAGTACAGTATGTATACAGCATTGCCAGCAATGTTTGTTTTATCAACTGCTATTTATGTAGTACACACCTACACAGCACTTTCCAGAGAATGTCATTTATTCATATCACTTAATGCCTAATCTACATTCCCAATCATATGGTCACACATACAGAACACAGTAGGGTTAAGGTTTTTTTTGACAGAAACTATTTAACCTACCAATATGTTTTTGGGGTGTCTGAGGTAAACGGAGCACCTGGGGGAAACCCATGCAAACACACGGGAGAGAAAGGACACAGAGACAGTGCCTTGGTTAGGTAATTGAACCTTGGCCTTAGGGTTGTGAGGCAGTAATACTAATCATTACACCAACTGTGTGTTATAGTTTAACATCTCTGCTTCTGCTACTATTGTTCATACACTTGACAAGAGCAAAGCCCCCAACCTGTGTCTCTCCAGACATATTCCCCACATTTGTATATCTCCAGCATCACACCCCACCCTTTTCTACACAGTCATGCCACCCCTTTTCTCTTGCCTCATATTCACCCGGTGTATTTCATCCCTCTGTCCCCCATGTTCTCTCTCTGTCACCCCACCGCCACCCTGTCTCTCATCTATGTGCCCCTTCTCCCTTCAATTTGACCATTTCCCACTGAGCTCACTGTATGCCTGTACTAAAGCACCTCCCCCAGCCATGCTGCCGCCCGTTCACGCTAGCTATTGATATTGTCGTTATATTGTGTACTAAATCCTGGATTTTATTAGCATAAACCGCATTATTATCTCGTAAAGTATTTGAGGTTCAGTTGCTATCAAATGGCCAGAAATATGTGATGCATTGTACCACTGGGTCCCTATCTCATTAATATGACTTCCAGATGGTCTCCCTTGCTTTTCCGCCAGTGTATATAGCGCATCATCATACCGTGGCATAGAATACTGTAGAAGAGCATTTTGCAATGGAGACCATCTGAAAGTCATATTAATGAGATAGGCACAGTGCATTACATATTTCTGGCCATTTGATAGCAACTGAACCTCAAATGCTTTACGAGATAATAATGCTGTTTATGCTAATAAAAGTGAGGATTTAGTACACAATTTAATGACAAAGTGAAAGCAGCGTGGCCTTGTAGTTTGTAGAAGGGGACTTTTTTTTATATAAAGGGAAGTGATTAATGGTTCTTTATTGTTACAATAAATGTCAGCCAATCAGCAGGTGGTGCTAGGAAGGATCCGTTGGCTATTTGAGGCATGCACTGTACAGTTAAGGAAAAGCGACATCTGGTGGACAGAAAGTAGTATGCACATTACAATTATAACGTGACGTTACATATATAATGCAACTTATAACGGGATTTATAACGCAAGGAGCCGGCGTGAGTTGCATGGCGCCCACTACACGGTACACAGCAACGATATTTGAGGACACATCTGTAAATCACATAGACATGAAACAACATCTTCACAGTCTACACATGTTTCAGATGAGGATTCGTCGGAGGATGAGGACTCATCACACTCCAGGTCTGCATACAGAGATGAGGAGGAAGGCCTCAGTCAGTGGATATACCTGAGCTAATTAGTGCTATGAAAGCCATTCTATCCTTAGAGGAGGCAGCAGAGCCTTTGTTAAAATCTAAGGCACCTGTGTTTAAACATCCCAAAACAGCTGACGGAAATTATACAAGAGGCCTGTGTTACGCCCAGTAAGAAGTTTAGAATTCCAAAGAAATGGGATTCCCATTATCCTCTTCCAGCTGGGAACTGTTTAAAAAGGGAGGTGGCTTCCAAAGTAGGTATGTATGTCATTCGATTGGTGGAAAAATCTACATTACCTCTGCCTTCAACATCATTAAATGATGTCATGGATAGGAATATAGATGGTTTTCTGAAAAACATTTTCTTAGTGTCTTGGGCAATCATAAGACCAGCCATTGCTTCAGCCTAGATGAAAAAAGCAATGGCAGCCTGGGCTGATGCATTGGAGGATGACCTTTCAATGGCTTCTAGAGAGCAAAAATCCCATATTGCACATATCAAACAGGCGTCTATTTTTATGGAAGAAGCAGCTTTGGATATGGGTACAATTGCCTCTTAGGCATCAGCTTCAGCAGTAGCAGCATGTAGAGCAGTCTGGCTACGTACATGGAAAGTTCACTCCGAATCCAAGAAGGTTCTGGAGTCTTTGCCTTTTACTGGAGGTATTCTTTTTGGTAAAGAATTAAACAGTATTTTGGAGTCAGAAGCAGATTCCAAGAAAGTGAAGTTTCCCTCCACACACAAATCTAAGCCTGGATTTCCAGCTTTTTGGCCCTTTTGGACTCAAGAAAAAGCAAAAGGAAAGGGTTATGGCAAACAGTCTCAATTCTGACAAGTCTCGTAAGACTAAAAAGCATTGGGCTACCAGAGGACCAGTTGGTAAAACAGAAAATAAGCCATTGACCTGATGGTGCAGGCCTCCACCTGGGGGACCCCAGGGGGGTGGGAGGCTCACTTCTTCAGTTTGCACAGATCTGGCAGCAATCTACCACAGATGCCTAGGTTCAAGAAGCAGTATCTCACGGTTATGCATTTGCGTTCAAGAAACACCCTACTCAAAGGTATTTTTGTACCAGCTCGTCTTCAGTGTAAACAAAGGCCAGGGCTTTTCAAGAGGCAGTTCAGAAGTTGCTTCAGTCAGGAGTGATAATCCCAGTTCCTCCTCACGACGAGGACAAGGTTTTTATTTCATCCTGTTTCTAGTCCAGAAGCCAAATGGGTCGTTCTGGCCATACTCTATCTGAAAGTGCTGAACAAGTACATTTGGGTGCCTTGGTTTCATATGGAGACTTTACGTTCCATTATTTTGGCCATGGAGCTGGAGGATTTTATGGTATCCCTGGATATCCAGGATGCTTACCTACATGTTCCTATAGCACTGTCCCATCAGCGCTATCTCAGGTTTGTTATACTCCGGCATCATTTTCAGTTTTAGGCCCTACCATTAGGACTGGCCACAGTTCCCAGAGTATTCACCAAAATTATGGTGGTGATGGCATCTTATCTACATCAGCAGGGGATAAGGATTTTTCCATACCTCTACGACTTACTATTCCTGGTACAGTCTCAGGAATTGCTTCCGTGTCATCTGCAGCAGACAATAGCTTATTTGCAGAGACACGGTTGGCTCATAAATTGGGCATAGTCGTCCCTGGTTCCGTCACAACGGATGACTCATTTGGGGTCTGTGCTGGATTCAGGTCTTCAGAGAGTAATTCTACCTCTGAACGAAATATCCAAAATTCAGTCAAGGATTCAGGAGCTGCTACACAGTCAAAGCTTATCCATTCACGCCGCAATGCGTTTGATCGGGTTGGTGGTGTCGACATTCGACATGGTGGAGTATGCTCAGTTCTATTCGAGGCCTCTGCAATGTCTGATCCTTTCCAAATGGAATGGTTTTCATCAGACAATAAAAACGCAGACTATGGTCCTTCCCCTGGAAGTAAGGAGGTCATTAGCCTGGTGGCTACATACATCACATCTGGACAAAGGGAGACCCTTTTGGATATCAGATTGAGAAATTCTGACAACAGATGCCAGTCTGTAGGGCTAGGGAGCGGTGTCAGAAAAGAGTTGCTTCCGGTGGCAGTTGACCGAGGAAGAATGTTGCCTGCCAATAAATATATTGGAACTTCGGGCCATATATATGGCACTCATTCAGTCAAAGGACATCCTTCAGGGGAAACCAGTCCAAATCTGCTCCGACAATGCAACAGCAGTAGCATACCTCAACCATCAGAGAGGAACTCGCAGCCAGAATACAATGACGGAGGTAAGTCACACATTTAAAGTGGGCAGAACTTCATCTTCCAGCCTTGTCCGCAGTGTTCAGTCCGGGAGTTCTAAACTGGGCAGCGGATTTTCTCAGTTGACACGCCATTCATGCAAATGAATGTGCTTTACACCCAGAGGTCTTCCAAATTATGGAAGACAAATGGGGGTTACCAGAGATAGATCTCATGGTGTCACGCCAGAACAACAAAGTTCCCACATATGGGTCAAGAACAAAGGACTCCAAAGCCATCTTTGTGGATGCCTGGTCAGTGAGATGGGAATTTCGTTTGGCCTATGTGTTTCAACCAATCGCCCTGTTACCTAGGTTAATGTGAAAGGTAAAACAAGGAAAGTACGCCGTGATACTAATAGCTCCGGCTTGGCCCAGAAGACATTGGTACACAGATCTGCAGAGGATGTTGATGGATGCTCCATTCCTACTCCCTCAACGTCCAGATCTACTTTCTCAGGGTCCTTGCAATCACAAGCACCTGGATTGACTGTCTTTGATGGCGTGGCTCTTGAGACTTCCATCCTGAAAGCAAAAGTATTCTTACAACAGGTAATTCAAACAATGCTCAGAGCAAAAACCTTCCTCAGATCGCATTTATCACCGAATATGGCAAGCCTATATTCAATGGTGCAGTGACTGGAAATTTGACCCTAGGGCGGTCACAGTTTCCAGAGTCTTAGCACTCCTTCAGGTAGGAATGGACAAAAGACTACGGGTGGCTTCCTTGAGAGTGCAAGTGTCAGCATTGACTGTATGGTTCCAAAAGAAAATTGCTAACCTACATTCAACCTCCTTTTGTTCCTCCTGCAGTGCCTTGGGACTTAATTTTAGTCCTGAAGGCCCTTCAAGTTGACCCATTTGAACCACTAAAACAAGTGTATCTTAAATGGTTGACAGCTAAAGATTCTTTCTTTCTTTCTTTCTTTCTTTCTTTCTTTCTTTCTTTCTTCTGGCTATTGCTTCAGCTAGAAGAGTTTCAGATTCAGGGGCTTTGTTATGTTGCCCTCTTTTTCTGATTTTTTGTCCAGATATAGCGGTGCTCAGAACCAAATCTGGGTCTCTTCTAAGGTGGTGTCTACATTCCACCATAACAAAGAAATTGTCGTCCTGGCTTTCCAGGGGCCATACCTTTCTGTGGGAGATGCTTCGTTGGAAGTAGTCCGTGCCGTAAGGATTTACATGGATCGCACCAGTGCCATCAGAAAACAGATGCTCTTTTCGTTCTCTACATATTTCACAAGAAAGGATGGCCTTCTGATAAGCAGACACTGGCGAGGTGGCTTCGGATGACTATTTCTGAAGCATATTCTCAAGCTAATCTTCCTGTTCCGGCTAATGTCTCTGCTCTCTCTACTCGTAAGGTAGGTCCATCATGGGCAGCACAACATGGTGCTTCAGCAAAACAGATATGTAAGGCAGCCACATGGTCTTCCATTAACACATTCACTAGACATTATACCTTTGATACCTTTGCCTCTCAGGATGCTGAATTCGGGAGAAGGATTCTCCTGTCCAATTATGAGCGTCCCCACCACTAAATTGCTTTGGGACATATTAATGTTATCCTGTGGCTAACCTATGGACCCTGCCGGAGAAACAATCGTTATAGTAGACTTACCGTTGATAACACTATTTCTCCTAAGTCCACAGGATCCACAGGGATCCCACCCTAACGCACCTGATTTGAGGGTGTGCATGTGTGTTCTTCTCGCCTGATTAGGGCTCTCTATGATGCTCCTTCCTGTAGCTTTGGAAGAACAGCTGATTTGCCTGAGCCAGGAGGCAGGGATATAGGGACGGGCCCGTTACATGCTGGGAGGTTGAAAGCTTTGATCGTTTGGTGCCAATCCGCTGTCGCTACCTCATATCCCAATTTTATCCAGTCGATCCTGTGGACTTAGGAGAAATAGTGTTATCAACGGTAAGTCTACCATAACGATTATTTCTCTTGCGTCCTAGAGGATACTAGGGTCCGTTTAGTACCATGGGGTATAGACCGGTCCACCAGGAGCCATGGGCACTTTAATAATTTGATAGTGTGGGCTGGCTCCTCCCTCTATGCCTCTCCTACCATACTCAGTTTAGAAAATGTGCCCGGAGGAGCCAGTCATGCTGAAGGAAGCTCCTAAAAAGTTTTCTGCATTTATTTTCTGTGTTTGTTATTTTCAGGCAGGGCTGGTTGGCACCAGCCTGACTGCTTCGTGGGACTTAGGGGGGGAACGGCCCAATCTCTTAAAGGGTTAATGGTCCCGTTCCCCGCTGACATGACACTGAGCTCCTGAGGGAACTATTCGCAAGCCCCACCACGGCGAGCATACATTCCCGCAGCATGCCGCCACCACTAACAGAGCCAGAAGAGTGATGAGTACTGAGCCGGCATCACGTTTAGTGGGGCAACAGCTATTATGGCGGCACGAGGGTACGGAGACGCGCTGCTTCTAAGCGGGGCGTAATGCGTCTCCAGACAGAGTACACAACTGCGTCTCAGTACATTGTAAACAGTACCCAAACTGGCAAACACAGCCTTAAAACGGTTTTGCTCCATTTTAAGCACACAAATTACCTCAGCCAGTATAAAAAAAGCAGGAAGACCGCGCTCTATTGAAGGGGCGGGGCTTCACTGTGAGAGGATCCAGCAGCTCACCAGCACCATTTTCCCTCTGCAGTGGACACAGACGCTGACTGACAGGGACGCACAGCTCCTCCGGTGTGACTCTAAATGACCTCAGCGGTACCAGGGGGTCATAGCAGGGGGGAGCGACTATTAGTGTACTAAGTCCTCTATCAGGGTACTTAGTCTGCTACTCTGCTAACCTTGGCATTAGCGGCAAGGGCGCGGTGGGGTCTGGCTCTAAACAACTCTGTGTCTCCCTGAAGGGCTCGTTGTGAGTAAATTGTGCTTAACCTTTTTAGTGTGTGTGTGTGTGTGTGTGTGTGTGTGTGTGTGTGTGCGCTCTCACATTTACATTGTCAGGCAAAGAGTGTGTTTCTTGTACAGCGGAGTGTTCCTCTTCACCGGGGGCTCACTGCTGGGTACTCAGGGTTTACAGAATAGAGGGCTGAACTGGAGTGGGTTAATTCTCTTAAAGGAATGATCTCTACTCTTTCTACAAAATGCAAAAGAGACGCAATACTTAAAACAGACTGTGGATGAGTTTATGATCAGAGACTCTGTCCCGAAAACTCTGTCCCCTCCCATTTGTCTGCAAAAGCGATCTCTGGCCCATATCCTGCAATCTGACTCTGATGCTGATGAGTCAGACTTGGAGGAGGGTGAGGTGGACTTGGAGGGGGGGGATGCGGCTCTGTCACAGGGAATAGAGGCTCTTATAGAAGCTATCAGAGATGATCTGCATATTCCTGATAAGGTGTCAGAGGAGAGTGAGGAATCTTATTTTAATGTAAAAAAAGAAGTCCTCGGTCACTTTTTCTGTCAAAGGAATTGAATACCCTGTTTGAAGAACCGTGAGTTAATCCTGATAATAAATTTCAGATCCCTAAAAGGTTACACTCATCTTTTCCCTTTCCTCTGGAGGATAGGGAAAAATATGTAAAATCCACCGATAGTGGACGCATCAGTCTCTAGGCCAGGCTTTCCCAACCACGGTCCTCAAGGCACGCTAACAGTGCATGTTTTAGTGATATCCAGGCTTCAGCACAGGTGACTTAATTAGTAGCTCAGTTATTTTGATTTAACAATCTGTGCTGCAGCCTGGATATCACTAAAACCTGCACTGTTGGTGTGCCTTGAGGACCGTGGTTGGGAAAGCCTGCTCTAGGCTGTCACGAAAAATTGTATTGCCTGTTTCTGGTGCAGCCTCCCTAAAAGACACGGCTGATCGTAAAATTGAGACTACACTCAAATCCTTGTACACAGCTACTGGGGTGGCCAAAGACCCACTATTGCATGTGCGTGGATCACAAAAGCCATTGCTAAATGGTCAGGTAACCTAATTGAGGGGTTAGATTCCTTGTCTAGGGGGGATGTTGTTTTACTCCTGCAGCATATACAGGACTCTGTAAACTTTATGGTGGAAGCCATAAAAGAGAGAGGCTTGCTTAACGCACGCACCACCGCTATGGCAGTGTCGGCATGCAGGGGCTTGTGGCTATGCCAGTGGACTGCTGACGCGGACTCCAGGAAAGGCGTGGAAGGCCTACCATTCACAAGAGAGTCCTTGTTTGGAGATGAACTAGACAAATGGATTTCCACAGCTACTGCGAGTAAGTCTACGTATCTTCCTTCCGCGGCCCCCCCAAACAAGAAGACATATTCAGCTTCTAAGTTACAGTCCTTTCGGACGGTCAAGTTCAAGTGAAAATCCAGAGGTGCTTCTACATCCTCCAGTGGCGCAGGAGGTAAACCACGCAACCAGCAACTGCAGGTGCTCAGGAACAGAGCTCAGTCTCTGCTTCCTCAAAGACTTCAGCATGACTGTGGACCACAATGCCTAGAAGGCTGTCAGGTGGGAGCCCGCCTACAATTCTTCAGTCAGATCTGGTCACGTTCGTGCCAGGATCCCTGGGTCATAGATCTTATTTCCCAGGGCTACAGATTGGAGTTCCAAAAGCTCCCATCTCACAAATTCTTAAAATCAGGCTTGCCAGTTTCTCAAGTATTACTTTACAGCATGCCATCCAAAAACTGGTACAGACTCAGATCATTGTTCCAGTTCCACTTCATCTGCTCAACAAGGAGTACTACTACAACTTGTTTGTAGTACCGAAACCGGAAGGTTCTGCAAGACCGATTCTGAACCTCAAGTGTTTGAACCCGTACTTACGAGTGTTCAAATTCAAGATGGAGTCTCTGAGAGCGGTAATCTCCGGTCTGGAGGAAGGGGAATTCCTAGTGTCTCTGGATATCAAGGATGCATACCTTCACATTCCGATCTGGCCACCTCATCAGGCTTATCTATGGTTTGCATTGCAGGACTGTCACTGCCAGTTCTGGGCCCTGCCATTTGGTCTCTCTACTGCACCAAGGTGATGGCAGAGATGATATTTCTGCTTCGCAAACAGGGAGTGAATATAATTCTGTATCTGGATGATCTACTGATAAAAGAACCATCCAGGGAAAGGTTGCTGGACAGCATTGGTCTCTCTACCAAACTTCTCCAGGATCACGGGTGGATTCTGAACCTTCCAAAGTCTCACCTAGAGCCAACAAGGAGGCTCCCATTCCTGGGAATGATACTGGAAACGGAGTCGCAGAAAGTATTCCTTCCGTTGGAGAAGGCATTGGTAATCCAGTCGATGGTTCGGGATGTCCTGAAGCCAACTCGGGTGTCGGTGCATCTGTGCATTCGCCTTCTGGGGAAAATGGTAGCCTCTTACGAGGCTCTTCAATACGGAGTGTTTCACGCACGACCCTTCCAGCTCGATCTTTTGGACAAATGGTCCGGATCGCATCTTCATATGCACCAGAGGATCCGTCTCTCGTCAAAAGCCAGAATCTCCCTTCTGTGGTGGCTACAGATTTATCACCTCGTCGAGGTTCGGAATTCAGAACTGGATTCAGTTAACCACAGACACAAGCCTCAGAGGTTGGGGAGCAGTCACTCAGGGGGTGCAGTTTCAAGGAAGATGGTCAAGTCAGGAAGTCGTCCTTCCAATCAACATTCTGTAACTCAGGGCCATATACAACGCCCTTCTGCAGGCCTCACATCATCTTCAAGATCGGGCCATCCAGGTTGAGTCGGACAATGTGACGGCAGTGACGTACATAAACCGACAGTGCGGAACGAAAAGCAGAGCAGCAATGTCAAGAATTCTCTGGGCAGAAAGAAACGCTGTGGCGTTGTCAGCGGTCTTCATTATGGGAGTAGACAACTGGGAAGCAGACTTCCTCAGCAGACACGACCTGCACCCGGGGGAGTGGGGCCTTCACCCGAAAGTTTTCAGATGCTTGACAAGTCGATGGGGATATCTATATATTGACATGATGGCCTCTCGTCTCAACATGAAGCTCAAGTGGCATTGTTCCAGGTTGAGAGACCCACAGGCAGTGGCGTTGGACGCCTAGACGACTCCATGGGTCTATCAGTTGCTGTACGTGTTTCCTCCACTTCCTCAGATCCCAAGAACTCTAAAGAGAATAAAAAGGGAAAGGGTTCAAGCAATATTTATTGCTCCGGACTGGCCAAGAAGGGACTGGTACGTGGACCTTCTGGAGATGCTCGTCGAAGATCCGTGGCCTCTACCTCTTCGCGAGGATCGTCTACAACAGGGCCCGTTCGTCTTTCGGGACTTACCATGGCTACGTTCGACAGCATGGAAGTTGAACGGCTGATTCTAGCCAGGAGAGGGATCCCTCACAAGGTTATTCCGACTATGATCCAAGCCAGGTAGGGGGTAACGTCTAAGCATTACCATCGTATTTGGAGAAATCCGTCTTGTGTGAGAGCAGAAATTATTCTGCGGTGGAATTTCATCTGGGACGTTTCCTGCTTTTTCTGCAGGCTCCATAAAAGTCCAGATTTTGGCCTTGTCCATTTTCTTTCAGAAACAATTGGCTTCTCTCCCTGAGGTCCAGACGTTCTTGAAAGGTGTTCTGCACATCCAACCTCCCTTTGTGCCTCCCGCGGCACCTTGGGATCTCAATGTGGTGCTGCAGTTCCTCTAATCGGACTGGTTTGAACAGTTACAGGAGGTGGACGTAAAATATCTTACGTTGAAGACCGTCACAATGTTTGCCTTGGCTTCAGCAAGACGTGTGTCGGAGCTGGAGACGGACCTGAACTCAGAACTCGTCAGCAATTTCTTCCTAAAGTGGGGTCCGCTTTTCATATCAACCAACCTATTGTGGTTCCGGTTGTCACCAACACCTCTGCTACTTCCAAGTGTTTGGATGTTGTGAGGGCTTTGAAGGTGTATGTAAAGTGAACAGCTCGTCACAGAAAATCTGACTCGCTGTTTGTTCTTCTGATCCTAATAAAATTGTGTGTCTTGCTTCAAAGCAGTCCATTGCACGCTGGATCAGGCTTACTATTCAGCATTCTTATTCCACGGCAGGTTTACGGTGTCCAAAATCTGTACAGGCCCATTCTGCTAGTTTGGTGGGTTCCTCCTGGGCGGCTGCCCGGGGTGTCTCGGCTTTACAGTTCTGCTGAGCGGCTACTTGGTCAGGTTCGAACACATTTGCTAAGTTCTACAACTTCGATACTTTGGCCTCTGAGGACCTTCAGATTGGTTAATCAGTTCTGCGGGAACCTCAGCACTCTCCCACCCGGTTTGGGAGCTTTGGTACATCCCCATGGTACTAAATGGACCCCAGTATCCTCTAGGACGTAAGAGAAAATAGGATTTTAATTACCTACCGGTAAATCCTTTTCTCGTAGTCCGTAGTGTATACTGGGTGCCCGCCCGATGCTTCGTTCTTCCTGCACTGTTACTTGGTTAAGTAATGTTGGTTCAGCCGTTGCTGTTCCTGTTACAAGTTTGGTTAGCATAGCTTTCCTCTTGTTATGTGTGCTGGTTCAGAATCTCACCACTATCCTTATCTATCCTCTCAAAGTATGTCAGTCTCCTCGGGCACAGTTTCCTAGACTGAGTCTGGTAGGAGGGGAATAGAGGGAGGAGCCAGCCCACACTATCAAATTCTTAAAGTGCCCATGGCTCCTAGTGGACCTATCTATACCCCATGGTACTAAATGGACCCCAGAATCCTCTACGGACTACGAGAGAAGGATTTATCCTATTTTTAACATCTAGCTTTTCATACACTTGACAAGAGCTAAGCCTCTTACCTGTGTGTCTCCAGCCTTATATAAGCACCCCCCTCCCGTGTCTCTCCAGACGTTAATGTACTGTATTCAACAGCCAGCTCCCATTAATAAACTGTATTTAAATCTGCTCACTTCATTAGTTTTATGTTGCGAATACACTGAAACCCTTGCTTGTCTTCTTCTTGAGTGCTTAGTGCAGAGGGTGTTTAATAATACAGAAGTTGGCCACACCTGAGGCAGTCAGTAGTACTAACCATTACGTCAACTGTGTGTTCTAAGATCTCTGCTCATTCAATATTATTTTCTGCTTAACTACGTAAGTCATTCCTGAGCGCTACTGTTAAAGGCTCACTGGGTTGCCAGTTGACTTTTGTTAATAGGTAGTGATCTGCGAACAAAAGAAGCCATGTTTTGTTTTTTCATCTCATAACCTCCATAGCTAATAAATTAATGTTGAAATGCCTAATAACTTTGCATTATGAAGTAATTATTTTTATAACCAGGAAATCAATCTATAGTTTTCTAGTGCAGTAATGATGTTTCGATTGGCCATACTAACAAAATGTCATGTAATGCTTAAGCTTTACATTTCTAGAATAGATATTGTTCTGTAGTGAACCGAAGCAAACTTTTTAATTTATGTGATCCCCGTAGCTTTTTATGATAGTGCATATCATTTATCACTCAATAATCTACCGGTAATTACTTTGGAAAATTGCTCTTGTCGTAACCAACTAAATAAGTGGTCTTTTAGTAAGCGGAAAAATACAGTAGAGAAAACTGCAAGATCAATATAGCATTTCCCCTGTAATGTGCACATGTTTAGGAGCAATGGTAAATCTTTTATTCTTTTTTTCTTACCTCGTCCCATACCTATTAATTTGATCAAGTGTTGAATGAAACATAATAAAGATTACTTATCTCTACCAAAGCAGTATTTACAGCTCTTTGTATGCCTGAACGCTACAGTATTTTGTACAAATGTTGTTTCTCTCTACTTTTTGTTCCCAGCCTTCATGTTTATCATTGAACTATCACATTATATCAATGACCTTGCATCCTGGGAATTTGTTCACATATTAAACAACTGTGGGATCTGAAAATTTCTCTATACTATAAGAAATGAGCTGGATATATATGATTGCAGTCTTTGTGAAATTGTTTGCTGGGATACTAAATCATACACACCTTGTTATTGAATTCCATATATTTTACTTTATTAAAGGTTGATGAGAAGGCATTGAGACACATCACAGAGATGGGCTTCAGTAAAGAGGCAGCCAGACAGGCACTTATGGACTACAGCAACAATTTAGAGGCAGCTTTAAATTTCCTGCTAGCTGGCAGCAAACCTAAGCCTCTTCAAGGCCCGCCGGTGCGAGGTATATTTATATGGTATATTGCATTGATTGTGTGAATGGTTCCTGTCTGAGTACTGTGGGTATATCAAATAAGTCATTACGCACCATGATATATTAGTCTGAATGTCATAATAAGTTGATTGAGTTTTGGAATTTATATAGTCACATGCTATTCTTTTGTTACTTTAGTTTCAGATCTCATATACTGTATGGCAGCATTTCCACACACCACATTTTTACATATAAATAGCTCCTGCTTTTATACTTCTTTAGATCTGTAGTAAACTGATAAGCAGTCATTTATACAAATGCATTGACTAAGCTAAATGATCATCATAGGAAACATTTATTGAAACTGCATTACTAGTAACTGTAAAACGTAGCAAACCGTCAGGTTGCAGCGGTCATCTTTTCCAGTACAGCTTACAAGGGAGCAAATAACTGTCTGCTACTGTATGTGTGAGGTTATTGGCGGTGGGATACATATGATTTACCGGCAGACAGGATGCCGGCTGTCACTATACCAACATCGGCATTCTGGAAGCGATTGCTTTGCTCGCCACACGTTATATTGGACTCACCAACCGAGTGGGAATACCCTGCATGTCGGGATTCTGTCCAGCGGCATTTCACTGCCTGTCGGGATTCCAGCGTAGGTCTCCTGTACGCCGGGGTTCCGACAGCCGGTATGTTAACTGCATCCCGCAGTGTTGAGGTTAGTTTGTACAGAACTTTATAGAAATTGCATTAACACATTAAACATACACTCATTGGCTACTTCATTAGGTATACCTTTCAAGTACTGGGCAGTACCCCTTTTACTCCACAGAACAGCTTGAATTATTTGTGGCATGGGGTTAAAACAATGCTGCAAACATATGTTAGAGATTCTAATGGTTCTGATACAGAGAGTAGACATTAAAAAGAGAGAGTCATTAGGTCGACAGTCAAAATGTCGACAGTGACAAAAGGTCGACACACACAAAATGGAAGTTTTGTGTTTTTAAACATTTTCACCCCAATTTTTGGAAATGCGTCCCCTCGTGGGCTTGCTTCGCTTGCCGCGCTTCGGGTGTGGTGGCTCGCTCCGCTTCGCTCGTCGCAAGGTTACTAATGGTGATAGTTTGTGACATGGATTGTCAATTTTATGAAATGCATCCCCTCTTGGGCTCGCATCGCTTGCCGCAATTCGAGCACGGTGGCTCGCTCCGCTCGTCACAAGGTTACTAATGGTGATAGTTTGTGACATGGATTGTCAATTTTATGAAATGTGGGCTCGGTTGCTTGCTTTGCTCGCCACAAGGTTACTAAGGGTAATCGTTTGTGACATGGATAGAAAATACAGCAAAAGTTGTAAAAAACGCGTGTCGACCTTTTGACCCTGTCGTCCTTTTAATTGTCGACCTTTTGACCCTGTTGACCTAATGCACATCAACCTATTGACTGTAGACCTTTTAAGTGTAGATCTATAGACCGGATACAGATTCTAATACATGTTGACATGATAGCATCATACAGTTGCACATTTTGTGAATCTCCTTTTCCACTACGTACCAAAGGTGCTCTATTGAACTGAGATCTGGTAACTGTGATCAGTGTATTGCTCTGAACTCATTTTCATATTCATGGAACCAGTGGCGTGACTACTGCCCCCGCAGTCCTCGCGGTGGCTTGGGGGCGAGGGGCTGCGGGGGCGCCACTGACTTAGCACAGATTGACATGAGGACGAGCGTCCGCATGTCAATCTCCGGTCTCCTTCCCTCCGCTGCTGTAAGGAGGGACATGGAGGGCACAGCGCGCGCCTCTCCCGTGTCCCTCCTGGCTCTCCGGCCGGTCTAATAAAGGAAGTGCCGTTCGTGAGCTCTGATTGGCTCACGAACCGGCACTTCCTTTATTAGACCGGCCGGAGAGCCAGGAGGGACACGGGAGAGGCGCGCGCTGTGCCCTCAGTGTCCCGGGAGGGGGGGGAGAGCATGCACTGTGGGGGAATATCTGGCACTGGGGGGAGCAGGCACTGAGGGGGCAAATGTGGCACTGTGGGGGAATATCTGGCACTGGGGGGAGCAGGCACTGAGGGGGCATATGTGGCACTGTGGGGGAATATCTGGCACTGGGGATATATACCTGGCACTGTGGGGGAATATCTGGCACTGGGGGGAGCAGGCACTGAGGGGGCAAATGTGGCACTGTGGGGGAATATCTGGCACTGGGGGGAGCAGGCACTGAGGGGGCATATGTGGCACTGTGGGGGAATATCTGGCACTGGGGATATATACCTGGCACTGTGGGGGAATATCTGGCACTGGGGAGCAGGCACTGTGGGGGAATATCTGGCACTGAGGGGGGCATATGTGGCACTGTGGGGGAATATCTGGCACTGGGGATATATACCTGGCACTGGGGGGGAATATCTGGCACTGGGGGGAGCAGGCACTGAGGGGGCAAATGTGGCACTGGGGGGAATATCTGGCACTGGGGGAGCAGGCACTGAGGGGACATATGTGGCACTGTGGGGGAATATCTGGCACTGGGGATATATACCTGGCACTGTGGGGGAATATCTGGCACTGGGGGTAGCAGGCACTGAGGGGGGCAAATGTGGCACTGTGGGGGAATATCTGGCACTGGGGGGAGCAGGCACTGAGGGGGCATATGTGGCACTGTGGGGGAATATCTGGCACTGGGGATATATACCTGGCACTGTGGGGGAATATCTGGCACTGGAGGGAGCAGGCACTGATGGGGCAAATGTGGCACTGTGGGGGAATATCTGGCACTGGGGGGAGCAGGCACTGAGGGGGCATATGTGGCACTGTGGGGGAATATCTGGCACTGGGGATATATACCTGGCACTGTGGGGGAATATCTGGCACTGGGGGAGCAGGCACTGAGGGGGCAAATGTGGCACTGTGGGGGAATATCTGGCACTGTGGGGGAATATCTGGCACTGAGGGGGCATATGTGGCACTGTGGGGGAATATCTGGCACTGGGGATATATACCTGGCACTGGGGGGAGCAGGCACTGAGGGGGCAAATGTGGCACTGTGGGGGAATATCTGGCACTGAGGGGACATATGTGGCACTGTGGGGGAATATCTGGCACTGGGGATATATACCTGGCACTGTGGGGGAATATCTGGCACTGGGGGGAGCAGGCACTGAGGGGGCAAATGTGGCACTGTGGGGGAATATCTGGCACTGGGGGGAGCAGGCACTGAGGGGGCATATGTGGCACTGTGGGGGAATATCTGGCACTGGGGGGAGCAGGCACTGAGGGGACATATCTGGCACTGTGGAGGAATATCTGGCACTGTGGGGGAATATCTGGCACTGGGTGCATATGTGGCACTGGGGGGGTATATTTGGCACTGGGGGCATGTACCTGGCATTCTGGGGGAATATCTGGCACTGGGGGCATATGTGGCACTGAGAGCACGGCCCGAGCAACAAGCACTACCCCCTAGCAACGAGCATGACACCCAGTGCATGAAACCCCTGGCAACGAGCATGACACCCTGAGCATGAAAATCTCTGGCACCGTGCATGGAACCAAGAGCATGAAACCCCTGGCAACGAGCAGGTAATTTAAAAGTAATTAGAAGCCTTACTGTAGGACTTAATGTGTAATGGGCATTACGGTGTGTGGCATAATGTATCACGGACATTGCGGTGTGTGTCATAATGTGTCAGGCATTACGGTGTGTTGTATACTATATCACGGGCATTGTGGTATGTGGTATAATGTCTCAGGATCATTGCGGTGTGTGTCATACTGTGTCACAGACATTGTATGTGCTATAATGTATCAGGGGCATTGCAGTGTGTAGCAAAATGTATAACGGGCATTGCGATTCCTGTCATAATGTGTCACAGGCATTACGGTGTGTGGCATAATGTGTCGGGGGCATTACGGTGTGTGCATTATTGTGTGTGGCATAATGTCTAAGGGCCATTGCAGTATGTGGCATAATGTATACTGGGCATTACTATAAGGAGGAAAAATGACAAATAATGTAAGGGGCATGAATCAGGATTATTTCTCTGACGTCCTAGTGGATGCTGGGGACTCCGTAAGGACCATGGGGAATAGACGGCTCCGCAGGAGACTGGGCACATCTAAAGAAAGATTTAGGACTATCTGGTGTGCACTGGCTCCTCCCCCTATGACCCTCCTCCAAGCCCCAGTTAGATTTCTGTGCCCGGCTGAGCTGGATGCACACTAGGGGCTCTCCTGAGCTCCTAGAAGAAAGTATAGTTTAGGTTTTTTATTTTCAGTGAGACCTGCTGGCAACAGGCTCACTGCAACGAGGGACTAAGGGGAGAAGAAGCGAACCTACCTAAGCGGTGGTAGCTTGGGCTTCTTAGGCTACTGGACACCATTAGCTCCAGAGGGATCGAACACAGGACCCGACCTCGTCGTCCGTTCCCGGAGCCGCGCCGCCGTCCCCCTTACAGAGCCAGAAACAAGAAGGTGGTCCGGAAAATCGGTGGCTGAAGACTTCTGTCTTCTCCAAGGTAGCGCACAGCACTGCAGCTGTGCGCCATTGCTCCTCATGCACACCACACACTGCGGTCACTGATGGGTGCAGGGCGCTGGGGGGGGGGCGCCCTGAGCAGCAATAATAACACCTTGGCTGGCATAACTAACACCATATATAGCCCCAGAGGCTATATAGGTGTATATTAACCCCTGCCAGAAACGATAAAATAGCGGGAGAAAGCCCGCCGAAAAAGGGGCGGAGCCAACTCCCTCAGCACACTGGCGCCATTATTCCCTCAGCACACTGGCGCCATTATTCCCTCACAGCTTCGCTGGAAGGAAGCTCCCTGGCTCTCCCCTGCAGTCCTGCACTACAGAAAGGGTAAAAAAGAGAGGGGGGGCACAATTTAGGCGCAGTATATATATATATATATATATATATATTATAGGCAGCTATAGGGGAAAACACTCTGTATAGTGATATCCCTGTGTTATATAGCGCCCTGGTGTGTGCTGGCATACTCTCCCTCTGTCTCCCCAAAGGGCTTTGTGGGGTCCTGTCCTCTGTAAGAGCATTCCCTGTGTGTCTGCTGTGTGTCGGTACTGCTGTGTCGACATGTATGATGAGGATAATGATGTGGAGGCGGAGCAAATGCCTGTGAATGTGATGTCACCCCCTGCGGGGTCGACACCAGTGTGGATGGACTTATGGAAGGAATTACGTGACAGTGTCAGCTCCTTACATAAAAGGTTTGACGACATAGGACAGCCGGCTACTCAGCTTGTGCCTGTCCAAGCGTCTCAAATGTCATCAGGGGCTATAAAACGCCCGCAACCTCAGATGACAGATACAGATGTCGACACGGATACCGACTCCAGTGTCGACGATGATGAGACGAGTGTACCCTCCAATAGATCCACCCGTTTATGATTGAGGCTATAAAAAATGTATTACACATTTCTGATGATACCCCAGGTACCACAAAAAAGGGTATTATGTTTGGTGAGAAAAAACTACCAGTAGTTTTTCCTGCATCTGACGAATTAAATGAGGTGTGTGAGGAAGCGTGGACTTCCCCAGATAAGAAATTGATCATTTCTAAACGATTAATGGCTGCGTACCCTTTCCCGCCAGAGGATAGGTCACGCTGGGAAACACCCCCTAGGGTAGATAAAGCACTGACACGCTTATCAAAGAAGGTGGCACTACCGTCTCCGGATACGGCCGCCCTAAAAGAACCTGCTGATAGAAAGCTGGAAAGTACCCTAAAAGCTATATACAGACACACTGGCATTATATTGAGACCCGCTATTGCATCAGCTTGGATGTGCAGTGCTGCTGCTGCGTGGTCAGACTCCCTGTCGGAAAACATTGATACCATGGATAGGGACAATATTTTGCTAACGATTGACCATATAAAAGACGCGGTCTTATACATGCGTGATGCACAGAGGGATATTTGCCGGCTGGCATCAAAAATAAGCGCTATGTCCATTGCCGCCAGACGGGGGTTATGGACTAGGCAATGGTCAGGTGATGCCGACTCCAAGCGGCACATGGAAATTTTACCCTATAAAGGGGTGGAACTTTTTGGGGAAGGTCTTTCAGACCTCGTTTCCACAGCTACTGCTGGGAAATCGACCTTTTTGCCACAGGCTACCCCACAGCAAAAGAAAGCACCGTATTATCAGGTACAGTCCTTTCGGCCCCAGAAAAATAAGCGGGCTAGAGGCTCATCCTTTCTGCCGAGGGGCAGAGGAAGGGGGAAAAAAGCTGCAGCACACAGCTAGTTCCCAGGAGCAGAAGTCCTCCCCTGCGTCCGGTAAGTCCACAGCATGACGCTGGGGCTGCTCAGGCGGAATCGGGAACGGTGGGGGCACGTCTCAGGTTTTTCAGCACACAGTGGGCTCTCTCACAAGTGGATCCCTGGGTCCTTCAAGTAGTATCTCAGGGGTACAGGCTGGAATTCGAGACGTCTCCCCCCCGCCGTTTCCTAAAATCTGCCTTGCCGGCAACTCCCTCTGCCAGGGAGGCAGTGTTGGTGGCTATTCAAAAACTCTATTCACAGAAAGTGATCGTCAAGGTACCCCTCCTTCAGCAAGGAAAGGGTTACTACTCCACAATGTTAGGGTTACTACTCCACAATGTTTGTGGTACCGAAACCGGACGGTTCGGTGAGACCCATCTTAAATTTAAAAGCCTTGAACACTTATATCAAAAGGTTCAAGTTCAAGATGGAATCGCTCAGGGCGGTTATTGCGAGCCTGGAGGAGGGGGATTACATGGTATCCCTGGACATCAAGGATGCGTACCTGCATGTCCCCATTTACCCTCCGCACCAGGAGTACTTCAGATTTGTGGTACAGGACTGTCACTATCAGTTCCAGACGCTGCCATTTGGGTTATCCACGGCACCGAGGGTCTTTACCAAGGTAATGGCTGAAATGATGATACTCCTTCGCAAGAAGGGAGTTTTAATTATCCCGTACTTGGACGATCTCCTGATAAAGGCGAGGTCCAAAGAACAGTTGATAGTGGGGGTGGCACTTTCTCAGGAAGTGCTACAACAGCACGGCTGGATTCTAAACATTCCAAAGTCACAGCTGGTCCCGACGACACGTCTTCTGTTCCTGGGAATGATTCTGGACACAGACCAGAAAAGAGTGTTTCTTCCACTGGAAAAAGCCGAGGAATTGTCATCTCTGGTCAGAGACATCCTAAAACCAGGAAAAGTGTCGGTACATCAATGCACACGAGTCCTGGGAAAAATGGTAGCTTCGTACGAAGCAATTCCATTCGGAAGGTTCCACGCAAGGACGTTCCAGTGGGACCTGTTGGACAAATGGTCCGGGTCCCATCTCCAGATGCAACAGCGGATAACCCTATCGGCCAGAACCAGGGTGTCGCTGCTGTGGTGGCTGCAGAGGGCTCATCTACTAGAGGGCCACAGATTCGGAATACAGGACTGGGTCCTGGTGACCACGGATGCCAGCCTTCGGGGCTGGGGGGCAGTCACAAAGGGAAGAAATTTCCAAGGACTGTGGTCAAATCAGGAGATTTCTCTTCACATAAATATCCTGGAGCTAAGGGCCATTTACAATGCCCTAAGCCAGGCAAGACCCCTGCTTCAAAACCAGCCGGTACTGATCCAGTCAGACAACATCACGGCGGTCGCCCATGTAAACAGACAGGGCAGCACGAGAATCAGGATGGCGATGGCAGAAGCCACAAGGATTCTCAGATGGGCAGAGAATCATGTGTTAGCACTGACGGCAGTGTTCATTCCGGGAGTGGACAACTGGGAAGCAGACTTCCTCAGCAGGCACGACCTCCACCCGGGAGAGTGGGGACTTCATCCAGAAGTCTTCCAAATGCTGGTCAACCGGTGGGAAAAACCACAGGTAGACATGATGGCTTCCCGTCTCAACAAGAAGTTGAAAAGATATTGCGCCCGGTCAAGAGACCCTCAGGCGATAGCGGTGGACGCTCTAGTGACACCATGGGTGTACCAGTCGGTTTATGTGTTTCCTCCTCTACCTCTCATACCCAAGGTACTGAGAATAATAAGAAGGCGAGGAGTGAAAACCATACTCGTGGTTCCGGATTGGCCAAGAAGAGCTTGGTACCCGGAACTTCAAGAGATGCTTACAGAGGACCCTTGGCCTCTGCCGCTCAGACAAGACCTGCTGCAGCAGGGACCCTGTCTGTTCCAAGACTTACCGCGGCTGCGTTTGACGGCATGGCGGTTGAACACCGGATCCTGAAGGAAAAGGGTATTCCGGAGGAAGTCATCCCTACCCTGATCAAAGCCAGGAAGGATGTCACCGCAAGACATTATCACCGCATTTGGCGAAAATATGTTGCTTGGTGTGAGGCCATGAAGGCCCCGACGGAGGAATTTCAACTGGGTCGATTCCTGCACTTCCTGCAAGCAGGGGTGACGTTGGGCCTCAAATTGGGGTCCATAAAGGTCCAGATTTCGGCTCTGTCGATTTTCTTCCAAAAAGAACTGGCTTCACTGCCCGAAGTTCAGACTTTTGTCAAAGGAGTACTGCATATTCAGCCTCCTTTTGTGCCCCCAGTGGCACCTTGGGATCTCAATGTGGTTTTGGCATTCCTGAAATCACATTGGTTCGAACCACTTAAGACTGTGGATTTAAAATATCTCACGTGGAAAGTGGTCATGCTGTTGGCCTTGGCGTCGGCCAGGCGGGTTTCAGAATTGGCGGCTTTGTCTTGTAAAAGCCCTTATCTGATTTTCCATATGGATAGGGCAGAATTGAGGACTCGTCCTCAGTTTCTCCCAAAGGTGGTCTCAGCTTTTCACTTGAACCAACCTATTGGTGCCTGCGGCTACTAGGGACTTGGAGGAGTCCAAGTTGCTGGACGTAGTCAGGGCCCTAAAAATATATATTTCCAGGACGGCTGGAGTCAGAAAGACTGACTCGCTGTTTATCCTGTATGCACCCACCAAGCTGGGTGCTCCTGCTTCTAAGCAGTCTATTGCGCGCTGGATTTGTAGCACTATTCAGCTGGCGCATTCTGCGGTAGGCTTACCGCAGCCTAAATCTGTAAAAGCCCATTCCACACGGAAGGTGGGCTCATCTTGGGCGGCTGCCCGAGGGGTCTCGGCTTTACAACTTTGCCGAGCAGCTACTTGGTCGGGGGCAAACACGTTTGCAAAATTCTACAAATTTGATACCCTGGCTGAGGAGGACCTGGAATTCTCTCATTTGGTGCTGCAGAGTCATCCGCACTCTCCCGCCCGTTTGGGAGCTTTGGTATAATCCCCATGGTCCTTACGGAGTCCCCAGCATCCACTAGGACGTCAGAGAAAATAAGAATTTACTCACCGGTAATTCTATTTCTCGTAGTCCGTAGTGGATGCTGGGCGCCCATCCCAAGTGTGGATTGTCTGCAATACCTGTACATAGTTATTGTTACAAAAATCGGGTTTTGTTGTGAGCCATCTCTTCAGAGGCTCCATTTGTTATCATACTGTTAACCGGGGTTCCTATCACGTGTTATATGGTGTGATTGGTGTGGCTGGTATGAGTCTTACCCGGGATTCAAAAATCCTTCCTTATTGTGTCAGCTCTTCCGGGCACAGTTCCTAACTGAGGCTTGGAGGAGGGTCATAGGGGGAGGAGCCAGTGCACACCAGATAGTCCTAAATCTTTCTTTAGATGTGCCCGTCTATTCCCCATGGTCCTTACGGAGTCCCCAGCATCCACTACGGACTACGAGAAATAGAATTACCGGTGAGTAAATTCTTATTTTTTCTTTCCTGTGGTGGCTAACGTCTGGGCGTGCAGGTTGCAAAACTGGGGTATAAGGTAGTCTTTTCCTGCAATGCCACGCCCATTTCAACGAAGCCACGCCCCGAAGGCGCGCGTGTTTGTCCCTTTACTAGTGCCAATTATGGGGGTTGGATTTCTAGTTACGCCACTGCATGGAACCAGCTACAGGTGATGTATGCTTTAATATTTTTTGGGGTTTATAATCTCCTGTGCTCTGTGCCCTAGAGCTGTTCATCTAATATCAGTGAGGCTCCATTTATCACAAATTTCTACTTGCACCCTGCTGAGGTGCGAGGAGAAATCTGCATTAAGTAGGGCTTCAAGGTCTGTTGAGAGTGCTGGGTGCACCGTAACTGCAATGTGCCTTGCACTTAGCATGGAAGAAACTGCGCAAGGCAGCTAATCCCAGGCATTCTTGAGTGAAATAGTAGTAGTTGTAAGAATTAATTGAAAAGTTCCCAGGCACGTAGCCAGGGAGCCAAATTCCAGAGTAAGAATTGAATTACCCTATAGATTGTAAGCTTGCGAGCAGGGCCTTCCTACCTCTGTCTGTCTGTTTTTACCCAGTTTTGTTCTATTACTGTTGTTCTAATTGTAAAGCGCAACGGAATATGCTGCGCTATATAAGAAACTGTTAATAAATAAATAAATAAATAATTACCCCTATAACGGAATATAAATGGTCAGCAACAATATGCAGACTGTGGCATTTAAACAGTTGGTTTTAAGGGGCCTGGTACAGTATGTGTTAGAAAAGTATTCTCCACTCCATTATACCACCACCAGCCTGCATAGTTGACACAGGGCAGGATCAATCCATATATTCCATAGAGATGCTGAAACCACCCAAATATTTATTTATTAACAGTCTCTTATATAGCGCAGCATATTTTGTTGCGCTTTACAACTGGAACAACAGTAATAGCACAAAACTGGGTAATAACAGACAGATATAGAGGTAGAATGGCCCTGCTCGCAAGCTTACAATCTTGCAAGCTTACAATCTATAGGGAAATAGCTTTTGATACCCAAGGATAGGTGCTATTTATTGCATAATGGTCCTGCCAGATTGAAAGGTTCTTAATGGCCTGTATGATATGGTCACCCAGCAATGTTGGCCAAGGGTCAGGAGGGTGTGAAAGTGTAGAAAGACAATATGTGAGGTTATATGTGGACTGTACATAGGGGATGTAATTCAGTAGGGAGGCATTGGAGGTTATGTGGGTGGTCCTGGAATTTGATAAGCTGCTATGTTACAGGCTGTGTTTGAAAAATAAGTTAGGAGGTGGTTGGCCGGTACTTTATCTCCGTCCACTTTATCTTTCTCAAAGGCTTAGTACATAGACCCCAGAACCTGTAACATGCCATTTAGGAGCTTAGTTAGTACTTTATCTCTCTCCACTGTATCCCTGTTTAAGGCTAGTACATCTGCCCTTAAGTCTCTTACATAACATTCCTTCCTGGTCTGAACAACAACTGAACCACTTGACCACAGATGCGTCCACTAACATCTTGAGTCCCTGCACATTAAACAGCCCGTCTAGTCACACCATGCCAGCCTTTTAAAGTTAAGCTAACCTTTAAAGGGGGAAAAACAGGTTTGATTTGTTACAGAAAAGGGAGTAATACAACATATTTCCTTAACTGTAAGAACACTGTTGTGTAGTATTTATTACATATTTCCCCTGCCAATGTATACTGTTTGGTACACTTTATTAGCTTATTTGAAAGACGTCTTTGTTGCAGCTGCTTGTTAGTACGCTTTGAGATGGCAGAGCCAATATACAGTATGTCATAGGAAATTACTGCTTTATCACTTTCAGTTCACTTGTATGAATACCTATATTTTAGGATCCGTGATACTTGAACACTTTATATGTTCCAGTTTCTTGACACCATTGTAAGGACATTGTGCCCTGTTCTGTAAGGATGGCGTTGCTGTAACATAAATTGGTTTTGAGAAACATCAGTTCCGATAACGAAAAAACAGTAGTCTTATTTTAATTTTGTTTATTTTGGGAAGCACCGAGAGGCTGTGTTCTTAAGCTCTGTTCCTTAAGTATAAGCAATTGAACCTTTAAAGCCCAATAACATTGTGTTATGTCTGCTTTCAGGAAAAGGGAGAGGTCGCGGAAGAACACGTGTGGAAGAGGATGATGCATTAACAAGTGCCAGACCTTCTGCACCAAGTACTCTCTTTGACTTTCTGGAATCCAAAATGGGAAGTTTCTCAGTTGAAGGTTAGTGTCAGGGACATGTCATTTGGTTTATGTATTTGTTTAAATAATACAGCTTTCACATTGCAATAAGCAGGTCGTATCCGAGACATGTACACAGGTCCTTCCCGGGTGCTACCCGCTTGAGACACTTTTCTGAGTGGCGGCACCATCCCAGCATATTGCCAGGTTGGTGACGTCACCGGTGGCTTGTGCAAAGGCAGTGTCTGGAGATCAGATCATCTCTAAGCGCCGCCTGTCCCTATTGCGCCACCTCTCCCTATAGAGTAAACAGGTCCCGGGTTGCATCAACTCGTCAACCTGTTCACACTGCACTTCAATCTGGGAATAACCCCGCTTTATTCTCCTGGCTTTGAAATACCAGGTCAAATTGCAATATACCCCTTTCACACCACACCTTGACCTGCGTCGACCCAGCAATATACCGGGTTAATTGTGCGATGTGAAAGGTGTATTATCTACATTGAAATAGTATTTTTATTCCTTGAATCCTTTATTTAGTGTTTTAGGTTTTAATCTATTTAATAGTATTTTCCTTGTGGCCCTACAGTATATACACATGAACATTATTAATAAGTTTCATGTATCTGTCTCCTCTTTTGTTACAGCTGGGGCAGTGACTAGCACAGCAGCTGTGGTTGATCTATTATGTATGTCACATCCTCAGTAATAGCCTCCTGAATGCGACCAGTCCTCGTTTTTACCATAGTAAAAGCAAATGCAGACATTCCTACACAGGCTAAATCACACAGGGTATGAACATAAACAGCAGCTGTTCAGCATTTCCCCTGATTGTATCTGCCTCCTCTCTGTTACAGCTGGGGCAGTCACTAGCACAGCAGCTGTTCAGCATTTCCCCTGATTGTATCTGCCTCCTCTTTTGTTACAGCTGCGGCAGTGACTAGCACAGCAGCTGTTCAGTATTTCCCCTGATTGTATCTGCCTACTCTTTTGTTACAGCTGGGGCAGTCACTAGCACAGCAGCTGTTAAGCATTTCCCCTGATTGTATCTGCCTCCTCTTTTGTTACAGCTGGGGCAGTGACTAGCACAGCAGCTGTTCAGCATTTCCCCTGATTGTATCTGCCTACTCTTTTGTTACAGCTGGGGCAGTCACTAGCACAGCAGCTGTTAAGCATTTCCCCTGATTGTATCTGCCTCCTCTCTGTTACAGCTGTGGCAGTGACTAGCACAGCAGCTGTTCAGCATTTCCCCTGATTGTATCTGCCTCCTCTTTTGTTACAGCTGGGGCACTGACTAGCACAGCAGCCAGGGGCGGATACAGAAGAAAATGATAGGGGGGGCACCATGGAAGGGGCAAGTACATTTGCGTGCGGCTTTGGTGCATGTGAGGTGGCGCTTCCTATACAATTCCCACAGTTGTAGCGCTCATTATGCAATGTCCACTGTACTGGTAGTGCCCCTTATATAGACCCCATAGTAGTGGTGCCCCTTATGCAATGCCCGTATTGCCCCCAGTAGTAATGTTGCCTGTAGTAATGCCCCCAGTCATTTAGCGCCCTAGTAGTTATGCCCCCAGTGGTTATGCCCCTGCAGTTATGACCCCAGTAGTTTAACCCCCCCCCCCCTTTAGTTTAGCCTCCCAGTGGTAATGCCCCCAGTAGTTTGTCTGCTTGTAGTTTAGCCACCATTACAGATGGAGTTCCGTCTGTGCCTGGGCCTATCACCGCGTCTGGGGCACGCATGTGTCCGTGACATGCACGCGTCCCATTCACTGGAATGAGAGCGTCTGTGTGCACTCCCGGCGGGGCTAAGCGGCGACCAATCAGACAGAGAGTGCCCCATAGAGGTACTGTGCCTCACGGCGCGCGCGTGCGCCAAAAAAATGGGTGTGGCCAATTAAAATGGGACGTGAAACACACATATGCCCCCAATAGTGCAGTGCCAGATCCACAATTGCCCCCACAGTGCCAGGTATACAAATGCCCCCACAGTGCCAGGTATACAAATGCCCCCACAGTGCCAGGTATACAAATGCCCCCACAGTGCCAGGTGTACAAATGCCCCCACAGTGCCAGGTGTACAAATGCCCCCACAGTGCCAGATCCACAAATGCCCCCACAGTGCCAGATCCACAATTGCCCCCACAGTGTCAGATCCACAATTGCCCCCACAGTGTCAGGTAATACCTGACACTGTGGGAGCAATTGTGGATCTGACACTGTGGGGGCAATTGTATACCTGACAGGTATACAAATGCCCCCAGAGTGCCAGGTAAACAATTGCCCCCACAGTGCAAGGTATACAAATGCCCCACAGTGCCAGCCAATTGCCCCCACAGTGCCAGGTATACAATTGCCCCCACAGCAGCCAGTGCTGCAGCTGCTTATCGCTGCTGCACTGCTGCTGCTGCTCCTCCTCCTCCGGGCTCCGGCTGTGAGGGACGGGTGATTCAGGAGAGGAGAGCGCCCGCCAGCGCGGCTGTGTCTGGCGCGGCGGCGTATAGCGGACTTTGTTCAAACCAGCCGCCGGTTCGTGAGCCAATCAGAGCTCGCGGACCGGCGGCTTCTGATTATCTGCCTCCTTTTGTTACAGCTGGGGCAGTGACTAGCACAGCAGCTGTTCAGCATTTCCCCTGATTGTATCTGCCTACTCTTTTGTTACAGCTGGGGCAGTCACTAGCACAGCAGCTGTTCAGCATTTCCCCTGATTGTATCTGCCTCCTCTTTTGTTACAGCTGGGGCAGTGACTAGCACAGCAGCTGTTCAGCATTTCCCCTGATTGTATCTGGCTCCTTTCTGTTACAGCTGGGGCCGTGACTAGCACAGCAGCTGTTTATCATTTCCCCTGATTGTATCTGCCTCCTCTTTTGTTACAGCTGGGGCAGTGACTAGCACAGCAGCTGTTCAGTATTTCCCCTGATTGTATCTGGCTCCTTTCTGTTACAGCTGGGGCAGTGACTAGCACAGCAGCTATTCAGCATTTCCCCTAATTGTATCTGCCTCCTCTCTTGTTACAGCTGGTGCAGTGACTAGCACAGCAGCTGTTCAGCATTTCCCCTGATTGTATCTGCCTCCTCTCTTGTTACAGCTGGTGCAGAGACTAGCACAGCAGCTGTTCAGCATTTCCCCTGATTGTATCTGCCTCCACTCTTGTTACAGCTGGTGCAGTGACTAGCACAGCAGCTGTTCAGCATTTCCCCTGATTGTATCTGCCTCCTCTCTTGTTACAGCTGGTGCAGTGACTAGCACAGCAGCTGTTCAGCATTTCCCCTGATTGTATCTGCCTCCTCTCTGTTACACCGGGCATACACGGCCAGATAAAATGCCTGTCAGACAGACAGGCATTTTATCTGACACTGCAGATATCACAGGCATACACTGTGAGGTCCCTCACCGTGTATTGGGTGTGATCCGCTCCTGGGGATGAGACCGTTCCCCACTCCTTCCCATGTGAAGGAATAGGGTAAATGGCTACGGTTCTGCCATTTACAGCAGCTGTTTTGCATTCGCCATGATTATAAATAAGATACAATTTACTTATTCTTAAAGGTTTGCAAGACAATTACATTTGTCCACAAAATCCTTGTGGGTAATCCTTACAGGACAAGATAAAATTGTTGTTCCGATATATATTTCCCACACAAAACAGATACAGTGACGTAGGAACTGAGCATCATTATACAATAAAATATATAGAAACATGCTCTGCACGTGTGATCTTTATTACTGTGGGTGTCTTGCTGCAGAGACGTTTTGAGAGTCTGTCTGAAAGGTGCGATTTAATGTCCGCTGCGAGCACTGCAGATTAGTGTGATTTATTCTATGATACTTTTGTGCTTTTGGTCATTCGTCATCATGCAGATCTTTACTTAGTCCAATAGTGTGATGGTGCACCAGCCTGTAGGAGCAGCCCGTCACATGCACATGGTTGTAGGCATAGAAACCGCTGATAAATAAAGCTACTGTCATTTAGTAAGCACTTGGCAAATGTACTAAAACGTGTCAGACTATGACTGTACAAAGCACACCATCAACTGAGGCTAAAGGGGCCCATACACTTCTGCCACATGACCATCTGACATGTCGCAGGCGATCACCCCGGCAATCTCCCATGGGGCAGGATCGCCCAAGATACGTCGTATCCTGTCCTTTTGCATACAATGTTTCTTGGGCGATCCCAGCCATGCCTGCGGGGTCGGACATGAAGCACATTTAATCTGGAGGATCTGATCCGATGCTCACGGAACGCACATCGGATCGGAAACACCTCCAAAATGCCCGGTTTCATCCGATATGTCGGGCCGAATGCCCGAAATCGGATGAAATTGGGCTTTATCGTCCTAGTGTATGGGGCCCTTTACACAATTCTGACCTGGTTCACTGCATCTGAATACATTTCAATGGAAGGTAGAACTGCCTGTGGGGATAGACACACGTATACTGGAAGGGCATCTGGACAGCTATGTACTGTATAGCGATTAACATGCATGGGAGGTTTTCACATAAGGATTTCAAGAAACTGTTAGAATAAATAAGCAATTCTAATACATAAGCCCCTGTAAGTAACATGTATAAACAGTAAGGGTAGTCAGGCATATCTGCAGATTCACCACATACTGTAGTTGTTCTATAGTGATACCACATGCCTACTTTTGCACAATGGCACCAACATGGGAAATCTGAGGGCTAAGAATAATGTTATATATAGATTCAGGCACATAAGTGACCAGTATAATAGGGACCATGCCAATCACTTTCATGATTACTGTACAATATAAATTAGCAGTACATAGATTAATGAAGAGGTTTAAGCAGTGGCAGGTTGCAGCACATACATCTTCCAGAGCATTCACCAACCCACAAAAAACTTGCATTTAATGTGAACCCTAAAGGACTTGGTGTATAAGTATGTGCACATAAGGAAACATTGCAGAACTTGCACTTTCTTTTTTTTGTTAAATGACCCTTAAAAAAAAAAAAATGCCATGTTATATCTAGTAAGTGGTGAGTTTTGGTGCCATCACACCATTGTTCATTAGTAAAACCTTTGTAACCTAAGCAATAAAACATGTAACTACTGTACGTTTTAGTGAGTGTTACATGTCATCTCAGATTTCTATGACAGCCTTTGGCCTCATAAGTAAGTGTACAGTATGTAGTCCTAGAGCTTCTCTGTGACATCTGATAACCTGACTATCTACTGTGTATTGGGGGTGCTTTCTCTCGTATGTAACCTGAGTTCTGTTACTTCAAGTTATTTTTAGTAGACATACTACTGTATTACAGGTTGAGTATCCCATATCCAAATATTCCGAAATACGGAATATTCCGAAATACGGACTTTTTTGAGTGAGAGTGAGATAGTGAAACCTTTGTTTTTTGATGACCTTCAAGCTGTGTTTATAAGGTGTATATGAAACATAAATGAATTGTGTGAATGTAGACACACTTTGTTTAATGTACAAAGTTATAAAAAATATTGGCTAAAATGACCTATAGACTGTGTGTATAAGGTGTATATGAAACATAAATGCATTCTGGGCTTAGACTTGGGTCCCATCGCCATGATATCTCATTATGGTATGCAATTATTCCAAAATACGGAAAAATCCGATATCCAAAATACCTCTGGTCCCAAGCATTTTGGATAAGGGAGACTCAACCTGTATATATGGAATAATCATTGCCGGTGATGGAGCAAATGCTTGGTGGGAGCGTGGGCACTGTGGCCCATACTGTAGTTTTAAAACCACAATAATAATTCATTCTAAACCAGGCTTGTTTAACATGTATTCCTAATGCTGTTTTAAAACTATCGATCAAGGCCGCCGATGATCAAACTAATCCTTAGTAAATCTATCCCTTTGTCTTCAAGGCAGGAGAAGTGGGTAGCCAGTTGGGATCACAGATATTAGTAGTAGGATATCAAACCCATGAAGTTTCATACTTTGCTATTTTCTGGGCTTTCTTTTGTCCTTCAAAAACCCCACATTTCCTAAAAGTATTAATGTCCAAAATGTTTTGAAATACCCATTAGGTTGGTAATTATTTATTACAAGTTTCAAGTATGTGTAACTGATCCATAACTGGCAAAGAAAGTGACAAATGTGTAATGCTCAAAAAATAATTCTGAGTAATGAAAGTAGAACTCTGTCTAGATCTCTATTCAACGGGATCCGGTCTGAATGTCGACACTGTCTAGGTCGACAATGTTTAGGTCGACAGTCACTAGGTCGACATGGATGAAAGGTCGACATGTGCTAGGTCGACAGGTCTAAAGGTCGACATGAGTTTTTTAAAAAAAATATATATTTTTCTCTAACGTCCTAGTGGATGCTGGGGACTCCGTCAGGACCATGGGGATTAGCGGCTCCGCAGGAGACAGGGCACAAAAGTAAGCTTTTAGGATCACATGGTGTGTACTGGCTCCTCCCCCCATGACCCCCCTCCAAGCCTCAGTTAGGTTTTTGTGCCCGTCCGAGCAGGGTGCAATCTAGGTGGCTCTCTTAAAGAGTTGCTTAGAAAAAGTTTTTAGGTTCTTTATTTTCAGTGAGTCCTGCTGGCAACAGGCTCACTGCATCGAGGGACTTAGGGGAGAGAAGTGAACTCACCTGCGTGCAGGATGGATTGGCTTCTTAGGCTACTGGACACCATTAGCTCCAGAGGGAGTCGGAACACAGGTCTCGCCCTGGGGTTCGTCCCGGAGCCGCGCCGCCGACCCCCCTTGCAGATGCTGAAGATTGAAGAGGTCCGGAACCAGGCGGCAGAAGACTTTGTCTTCATCAGGTAGCGCACAGCACTGCAGCTGTGCGCCATTGTTGTCAGCACACTTCACACAGCGGTCACGGAGGGTGCAGGGCGCGGGGGGGGGGCGCCCTGGGCAGCAATGTATAATACCTGTATGGCGAAAAATACATCACATATAGCCCTTGAGGCTATATGGATGTATTTAACCCCTGCCAGATATCACAAACTCCGGAGAAGAAGCCCGCCGAAAAGGGGGCGGGGCCTATTCTCCTCAGCACACAGCGCCATTTTCCCTCACAGAAATGCTGGTGGGAAGGCTCCCATGCTCTCCCCTGCACTGCACTACAGAAACAGGGTTAAAACAGAGAGGGGGGGCACTGATTTGGCGATATGAATATATATTAAATGCTATAAGGGAGGAACACTTATATAAAGGTTGTCCCTATATAATTATAGCGTTTTGGTGTGTGCTGGCAAACTCTCCCTCTGTCTCCCCAAATGGCTAGTGGGTCCTGTCCTCTATCAGAGCATTCCCTATGTGTGTGCTGTATGTCGGTACGTGTGTGTCGACATGTATGAGGAAAATGTTGGTGAGGAGGCGGAGCAAATTGCCTGTAATGGTGATGTCACTCTCTAGGGAGTCGACACCGGAATGGATGGCTTATTTATGGAATTACGTGATAATGTCAACACGCTGCAAGCCGGTTGACGACATGAGACGGCCGGCGAACAAATTAGTACCTGTCCAGGCGTCTAAAACACTGTCAGGGGCTGTAAAACGCCCATTTACCTCAGTCGGTCGACACAGACCCAGACACGGACACTGATTTCAGTGTCGACGGTGAAGAAACAAACGTATTTTCCTTTAGGGCCACACGTTAAGGGCAATGAAGGAGGTGTTACATATTTCTGATACTACAAGTACCACAAAAAAGGGTATTATGTGGGATGTGAAAAAACTACCTGTAGTTTTTCCTGAATCAGATAAATTAAATGAAGTGTGTTATGATGCGTGGGTTTCCCCCGATAGAAAATTATTGGCGGTATACCCTTTCCCGCCAGAAGTTAGGGCGCGTTGGGAAACACCCCTTAGGGTGGATAAGGCGCTCACATGCTTATCAGAACAAGTGGCGGTACCATCTACAGATAGGGCCGTACTTAAGGAGCCAGCTGATAGGAGGCTGGAAAATATCCTAAAAAGTATACACACACATGCTGGTGTTATACTGCGACCAGCGATCGCCTCAGCCTGGATGTGCAGAGCTGAGGTGGCTTGGTCGGATTCCCTGACTAAAAATATTGATACCCTTGACAGGGACAGTATTTTATTGACTATAGAGCATTTAAAGGATGCATTTCTATATATGCGAGATGCGCAGAGGGATATTTGCACTCTCGCATCAAGAGTAAATGCGATGTCCATATCTGCAAGAAGATGTTTATGGAAACGACAGTGGTCAGGTGATGCAGATTCCAAACGGCACAAAGATGTATTGCCGTATAAAGGGGAGGGGTTATTTGGGGTCGGTCCATGGGACCTGGTGGTCACGGCAACTGCTGGAAAATCCACCGTTTTTTTACCCTAAGTCACATCTCTGCAGAAAAAGACACCGTCTTTTCAGCCTCAGTCCTTTCGTCCCTATAAGAGTCATATCTGCCCAGGGATAGAGGAAAGGGAAGAAGACTGCAGCAGGCAGCCCATTCCCAGGAACAGAAGCCCTCCAACGCTTCTACCAAGTTCTCAGCATGACGCTGGGACCGTACAGGACCCCTGGATCCTACAAGTAGTATCCAAGGGGTACAGATTGGAATGTCGAGACGTTTCCCCCTCGCAGGTTCCTGTAGTCTGCTGTACCAATGTCTCCCTCCGACAGGGAGGCAGTATTGAAAACAATTCACAAGCTGTATTCCCAGCAGGTGATAATCAAAGTACCCCTCCTACAACAAGGAAAGGGGTATTATTCCACACTATATGGTGGTACTGAAGCCAGAAGGCTAGGTGAGACCTATTCTAAATCTGAAATATTTGAACACTTACAAAAGTTCAAATCCAGATGGAGTCACTCAGAGCAGTGATAGCGAACCGGGAAGAAGGGGACTATATGGTGTCCCGGGACATCAGGGATGCTTACCTCCATGTCCCAAAAATTTGCCTTTCTCACCGAGGGTACCTCAGGTTCGTGGTACAGAACTGTCACTATCCGTTTCAGACGATGCCGTTGGATTGTCCAAGGCACCCCGGGTCCTTACCAAGGTAATGACCGAAATGAGGATTCGTCTTCAAAGAAAATGGACGACTTCCTGATAAGAACAAGGTCCAGAGAACAGTTGGAGGTCGGAGTAGCACTATCTCAAGTAGTTCTACGACAACACGGGTGGATTCTAAATATTCCAAAACCGCAGTTGTTCCGACGACACGTCTGCTGGTCCTAGGGATGATTCTGGACACAGTCCAGAAAAAGGTGTTTCTCCCAGAGGAGAAAGCCAGGGAGTTATCCGAGCTAATCGGGATCCTCCTAAAACCAGGAAAAGTGTCAGTGCATCATTGCACAAGAGTCCTGGTAAAAATGGTGGCTTATTACGAAGCGATTCCATTCGGCAGATTTCACGCAAGAACTCTTCAGTGGGATCTGCTGGACAAATGGTCCGGATCGCATCTTCAGATGCATCAGCGGATAACCCTATATCCAAGGACAAGGGTGTCTCTCCTGTGGTGATTACAGAGTGCTCATCTTCTAGAGGGCCGCAGATTCGGCATTCAGGATTGGGTGCTGGTGACCACGGAGGCCAGCCTGAGAGGCTGGAGAGCAGTCACACAAGGAAAAAAATTTCCAGGGAGTGTGATCAAGTCTGGAGAATTCTCTCCACATAAATATACTGGAGCTAAGAGCAAATTTATAATGCTCTAAACTTAGCAAGACCTCTGCTTCAAGGTCAGCCGGTATTGATCCAGTGGGATAACATCACGGCAGTCGCCCACGTAAACAGAAAGGGCGGCACAAGAAGCAGGAGGGCAGTGGCAAAACTGCAAGGATTTTTCGCTAGGCGGAAAATCATGTGATAGCACTGTCAGCAGTGTTCATTCCGGGAGTGGACGACTGGGAAGCAGACTTCCTCAGCAGGCACGACCTCCACCCGGGAGAGTGGGAACTTCATCGGGAAGTTTTCCGCATGATTGTGAACCGTTGGGAAAGACCAAAGGTGGACATGATGGCATCACGCCCGAACAAAAAACGGGACAGGTATTGCGCCAGGTCACGAGACCTTCAGGCGATAGCTGTGGATGTCCTGGTAACACCGTGGGTGTAACAGTCGGTGTATGTGTTCCCTCCTCTGCTTCTCATAACCAAGGTATTGAGAATTATAAGACGTAGAGGAGTAAGAACTATACTCGTGGCTCCGGATTGGCCAAGAGGGACTTGGTACCCGGAATTTCAAGAGATGCTCACAGAGGACTAATGGCCTCGGGAGCTAAGAAGGGACTTGCTTCAGCAAGTACCATGTCTGTTCCAAGACTTACCGCGGCTGCGTTTGACGGCATGGCGGTTGAACGCCGGATCCTAAGGGAAAAGGCATTCCGGAAGAGGTCATACCTACCCTGGTCAAAGCCAGGAAGGAGGTGACCGCACAACGTTATCACCACATGTGGTGAAAATATGTTGCGTGGGTGAGGCCAGGAAGGCCCCACGAAGAAATTTCAACTAGGTCGATTTCTGCACTTCCTGCAAACAGGAGTGTCTATGAGCCTCAAATTGGGGTCCATTAAGGTTCAAGTTTCGGCCCTGTAGATTTTCTTCCAGAAAGAATTGGCTTCAGTTCCTGAAGTCCAGACATTTGTCAAGGGAGTATTGCATATACAGCCCCTTTTGTGCCTCCAGTGGCACCGTGGGATCTCAACGTAGTGTTGGGATTCCTCAAATCATATTGGTTTGAACCGCTCAAATCTGTGGATTTGAAATATCTCACATGGAAAGTGACCATGCTGTTGGCCCTGGCCTCGGCCAGGCGAGTGTTAGAATTGGCGGCTTTGTATTACAAAAGCCCATATTTGATTTTCCATTCGGACAGGGCAGAACTGCGGACTCGTCCCCAGTTTCTTCCTAAGGTGGTGTCAGCGTTTCACCTGAAACAACCTATTGTGTGCCTGCGGCTACTAGGGACTTGGAGGACTCCAAGTTGCTAGACGTTGTCAGGGCCCTGAAAATATATATATATATATAATTCCAGGACGGCTGGAGTCAGAAAGTCTGACTTGCTGTTTATATTGTATGCACCCAAAAAGCTGGGTGCTCCTGCTTCTAAGCAGACTATTGCTCGTTGGATTTGTAGTACAATTCAGCTTGCACATTCTGTGGCAGGCCTGCCACAGCCAAAATCTGTAAATGCCCATTCCACAAGGAAGGTGGGCTCATCTTGGGCGGCTGCCCGAGGGGTCTCGGCTTTACAACTTTGCCGAGCAGCTACGTGGTCAGGGGGGAACACGTTTGTAAAATTCTACAAATTTGATACCCTGGCTGAGGAGGACCTGGAGTTCTCTCATTCGGTGCTGCAGAGTCATCCGCACTCTCCCGCCCGTTTGGGAGCTTTGGTATAATCCCCATGGTCCTGACGGAGTCCCCAGCATCCACTAGGACGTTAGAGAAAATAAGATTTTACTTACCGATAAATCTATTTCTCATAGTCCGTAGTGGATGCTGGGCGCCCATCCCAAGTGCGGATTGTCTGCATTACTTGTACATAATTATTGTTACAAAAATCGGGTTATTATTGTTGTGGGCCATCTTTTCAGAGGCTCCTTCGTTGTTATCATACTGTTAACTGGGTTCAAATCACAAGTTGTACGGTGTGATTGGTGTGGCTGGTATGAGTCTTACCCGGGATTCAAGATCCTTCCTTATTGTGTACGCTCGTCCGGGCACAGTACCTAACTGAGGCTTGGAGGGGGATCATGGGGGGAGGAGCCAGTACACACCATGTGATCCTAAAAGCTTACTTTTGTGCCCTGTCTCCTGCGGAGCCGCTAATCCCCATGGTCCTGACGGAGTCCCCAGCATCCACTACGGACTATGAGAAATAGATTTATCGGTAAGTAAAATCTTATTTTTTGAATTTTTTCATACTTAACGATCCACGTGGACTACGATTGGAACGGTAATCTGTGCCGAGCGAAGCGAAGGCACCATGCCCGAAGCATGGCGAGCGGACGCGGTGCAGTAATTGGGGATCCCGGTCACTCTACGAAGAAAATGACACAAAAAAACCTCATGTCGACCTTTAGACCTGTCGACCTAGCACATGTCGACCTAGAAACCCTGTCGACCTTCCATCCATGTCGACCTAGAGACTGTCGACCTATAGTGGTCGACCTAAACATTGTCGACCTATAGTGGTCGACCTAAACATTGTCGACCTAGATACTGTCGATTTGATGAACCACACCCCTATTCAACCCCCCACCATGGGTTTCTGCAAGACTGAAGTTTTGTAGATGAAATTATCCCTTAGTTGAATTCTTGTTGTCTCCAGCAATATTAGTAGCATTGATGAAAGGAATCTGCTGACTCTTGTTATAATTGTGTAGATCTGTGCCTCATATAATTGCATAAGTTCTCTCCAGTAATACTATTGCAGTTCATTTTGTACTTGTTGTTGATATTAAAGAAACAAAAAAAGAAAAAGAAATAAGATCATAGTACCTAGTACAACTAGTTCTGCAGGTCATGGTCTGCTGCAAAAAAAAAACGTACATTTTTCTTGGTGTAATAAAAAGTAATTAGAGGCATTGTTTGGAACTGGTGTTTACTGTAATTAATTGCTTTGCTTTCTTTAAATCTCAGTCTGTTTGCAACTTAATTACTTTGTACAATAACTATTTGCTTTGGATTGTATGCATTTCACTTTAGAACATCTTTCTTCTTTACACTCAAAAGCCTGTAATTTGTTTCATTTATGACTTATGTGAACTTCTATAAGAATACAGTGAATAGATCGCTGTGGTTGATCTATTATGTATGTCACATCCTCAGTAATAGCCTCCTGAATGCGACCAGTCCTCGTTTTTACCATAGTAAAAGCAAATGTAGACGTTCGTATACAGGCTTAATCACCCAGGGTATGAACATAAACAGCAAGCATTTAGCATTATTATATGCAATGTGTATAGCTTTTGTACCTGTGCTGAAAAATATACACATGAAATAACTTAAGGTTTTGTACTTAAAGGTTCAGTAAAATGAAAACCTTTTAGGATAATCGTCTTCCCTATTATTTTCACCCTTCACCTGTAGCTGTGCAGTCAGCTCTGCTGTGGTAATCTATTCTCTCTTCTCACTGCCCACGCCATGGTCAGGTCCGTTAGATGTGCGAGGTCTGATCTTCTCTAATCTAGACCTGGTTAAAAGTAAATCAAAATTAATTTTAAAAAATGGCAAATGGGCCTGGCAGCAGCTTAGTGAGGTCGCAAGAAGCCTGAGCTCCTCACTATTTTGGTAATAACCTCTATTTATACTGCCCATGCTACCTGTATAGCCTCATTGCGGGCTGCCCACAACGCTTCTCCCTTACTTTTTACCCGCCAGCGGAGGTCACGGAGCCGGGAGGGATCTCCTATCCCTCTGCGGGTTGTGGTCTGCTGTCGCGTGTTAAGCCGGGACCTGCCGTAGAGACCTGCTCGGATCCCCCCATGACCTATCAGCTGCCGGTGCACGGGTACCTGATAGTAGAGGACATCGCGGCGAGGAGGGATCTCCATCTGCGGGGCTGCGCAGACTCCCCTCTCTGCCACGGAGGAAGCTGTGTCCGGCGCAGGAGTCCTACAGCTTGGCCGCGGCGGCCGCTCAAGTAAGTGGTGCACACTGCTGCCCACGGTGGGTAAACGGGATCACAGTGCCCTAATTTCACATGGGCTCCGATCTGCTTCTCCCTCCCTGTTAGAGAAACCCTCCCTGGAAGCGTGTATCCTACACTTCCAGCTCTGCGCAGGGGTTATTATCTGTTGTGTTTCCCGCTGCCCCCTCCCTGCTCCTACAGCCATAATCCTCTTAGCTGGCTGTTGCTATAGACTACTGTGGCACATTTAATTTATTTTTTATTTTATTTCAATTTTTTTCCTTTTTATGCTGGCCGCACAACCCATTTCCTGCATACCACCGGGCTCAATAGGTCCAGCCATTCTCTGCATTGCTTTTATGACTGTGGGGACTCTGCTAATTTCATTTTAGTTCATACAACAACTTGGCAATTGTCTGTCTGATTAGTGCACAGACCCCTGTGACAATAGTGAACCCTCTACTACTCGCTTGCTGACGTTCCGTTCACATTGGTTACTGTGTCTATTGCCTCCCACATTGCATTTATGGATCTATAGCCTCTATACTCACGTTGTGGGTCTCCGTTTTCAGTTTTTATTACTGGGCTTATTCGTTTGGAGAAGATCAGGCTGCCAGGCTGATTTTCTGAATACTCGCTCTGCCTTCTTCAATGGACTATGTGCTAGCTCTATTCCTCTCTGGTCCACCCGGAATTTCTCTCACCACACCCGCATTGCGGTTGTGTCCTTGTTATACAAAATGAGTAAATCGGCTCCTAAAGTGAAGAGAGGCAACCAACAAGGGATTTTACAACACTTATCTCATGCTGACCCTCATCAATCATCTGACTCTCCACCGACCTCCCCAGTGAATGTACGATCCTGCTCCTGTTTATGCTACTAAAAGTGATATTCAAACTATGATCACCAATCTGAGTAAATCCTTTAATGCTAACTTTCAGCATCTCTCTGCTGATCTTAAATCTGAAATTGCCACTTTAACTGGTCGTATCACGACAGTGGAATCTAAGATGGATTCTAATACTAAAGGTCTGCACGAAGTCTCCCAAGATGTAGACTTTCTTTATAGGGAATTTGTTTCCCTTCGTGACAAGAACGGGGATTTAGAAAATAGAGAGAGAAGAAACAACCTCCGCATTCCCAACATTCCTGAATTTGTCACCTCTCGGAATTTAGAACCTTATCTGAAACGCCTTTTCCTGATGCTGGTCCCCGACCTCCCGGATCACTCCCTGCTTATTGAACGGGCTCATAGAGCCTTACGTCCGAAGCCTAAAGATGGTGACCCACCTAGAGATATTATTTTAAATTTCTGTCCTTTAAGACTAAGGATTTGTCGCCAGCAGCAGAGGTTCTACGCATATTCTCTTCGAAGATGTTTGTCTTCAGATATTTCAAGATTTGGCTCCCTCTACTGTTTTCAAACGACGGGAACTTAAAGAAGTTACCAAGACTCTGCGGGACAACGGATATGTCTATAAGTGGGGTTTCCCTTTCTGTTTGATTGTGGATATTAATGGTCGGCCGATTTCTGTGAGAGATTCTGAGGAGGGTAAGGCCCTTCTTCACAAGCTCCAGCTTACAGGAGGTAGATTGAACCCTACTTTACAACATCAGGATGATTCGACTTCTTGAACTTCACACGTGCTCCTTTTTGGTATAATCGAGATGTTGGATATTGCCACTCACTTTGGTGGATATTACATTTCAGTTATGGGACCCGGGTTCCTTGTTCCTGCCTCATGTCCTTGGTGTTTATGTTGTTTTGTTTGTTCAACACTTAGAGTTTAACTTCCATACTTATTTTATTTTGATGATATGAGTGCATACTGGACGCCCTGTCCTTCATACTTATTTTTTGCCCTCTGTATTACAGTAGCATTTATAGTTATTTCTGTTACTGTGTTACATTTGCTTATCTTCTGCGGGTAGCGTGACTAGTTTAACTAATTTTTATGTTTCATATATTTCTGGGTGGACGATGATTGGTCTGTTTTTACCTTTCCGCCACCCTTCCTTTACTCGGTGGGACTAGTGTGAGGCATACTGTAAAGTTGTTATTCTCACTACTGACTCTGACTTTTTTTTTCTTATACGCACTCCCAGAACTTTAAGCCCACTAGGATTTGTCTCTTATAATAGGGCAAATTTTCCCTTTTCCCTAAGGGCTTACCCAATGTGAATATTTGGCTTCTTGTAGAGAAGTCTTCCATTCACAGTTCCCCCTCTCACTTTATTTTTCTTTTTTTTATTTCATTTTATTTATTTTTTATTTTTCTCTCTCTCCAGGCAGTGTGATTTTCCAGAGCCTATAGTTGTTACTAAATAATCGTATCTCTCCCTCATTTAAGATGCTCATTACTGGTATTGTCGTTTAATGTGAAGGGGCTCAACACCTCTCAAAAGAGGTCACTCTTATATAGAACCATGCAATGCTAATCATGGAGATCTCATATTTCTTCAGGAAACTCATTTTAAAAATGGATCCCACCCTTCCTTAGAGTCTCGTAGATGCCTAATTGTAGAATATTCTAACCATTCTTAAAAAAAAAAAAAAATGGTGTGGCCATTTTGGTTCACTCTTCAATTCCCTTTCAAACGATTTCGACCAAATATGACGCTGATTGTAGATATATTATACTGGTCGATCAGATAGGTCACCAAATACCTTGGTTAATCTATACGCCCCTAACGTGGGCCAATCTAGGTTCTTTTGAACACTCTTTACAGACTTGCAAAAATTACGTAGAGGTATAGTTGTATTGGGAGGAGATTTTAACTCCATTTTGTCAGTGGATTTGGATAGATCTGGTCCTAGACACACTTTCCCTCAACATCGCCTCTCGGGCCCACTTCGAAGACACATGGCTGAGGCTGGTCTCTTCGACACTTGGCGGGCTCGCCATCCGACTTCTCGAGACGACACTTTCTACTCGCATCCACATGGCTCATATTCCCGTATTGACATGCTTATGGGTTGCAGCAGGGTGCTGTCGGTTTTAGAAACTGCAGATATAATACCTAATGTCTGGTCGGATCACTCAATTGTAAAGTTTTCATTTGACCCCATCCACACACCCCACCCCGCGGTCACCTTTCTTGGTGACTTAACAAAGCTCTTCTTCGTATTCCTACATTCAGAGATCATATTCGCTCGCAGATTGAGGATTATTTCACACTTAATATGTCTTGTGATGTACGCACTTCTACAATTTGGGAAGCACACAAAGATGTGATTCGTGGCGCGATCATAAAATACTCTTCCCATAGAAAGAAACAACAAACACTTCACAACAAATCACTGACCTTACTGACCAACTAGAACAACTCGAACGTACTCATAAGACTACGCATTCCCCATCGCTTTACAAGCAAATACAGAGTGTCCGAGGTGAGCTTCAGTCTTTATTGGCTGAACAAACTGAGAAATCTCTTTGGTGGCTCAATTAGAAATGTTATGAGAAAAGCAACAAATCCGATATATTTTTGGCATCTTAATTGCAAACTAAGTGGGCTTCTCAAACTGTTACCGCGATTCGCACTAAAACTGGTCAGTTGAGCTACGACCCCGTTGTTATAAACGACTCCTTTAATGCATTTTATAAGTCTTTATATAACCTTCAGTAAGGAGACCCTGTACAGGTTTCACATTCCTCAGCTATACAAGCTTACTTAGATTCTTGTAATCTGCCTAAGTTGAGCCGTTCTTCTCTTTCCAAGCTCAATTCCCCTATTACTACTGAAGAATTAGACGCTGCTTTAAAATCACAAAAACCGTCTAAAGCTCCAGGTCCTGACGTGCTTCCAGCATCGTATTACAAATCTTTTTCGGGAGTTCTGATGCCCCATTTGCTTTTACTTTTTAATAAGATTATGCAAGGAGAGCGCTTCCATGTTGATACTTTAAAATAGGATTTTAGTACCTATCGGTAAATCCTTTCCTCTTAGTCCGTAGAGGATGCTGGGGACTCCAAAAGGACCATGGGGTATAGACGGATCCGCAGGAGCTTGGGCACACTATAAAGACTTAAACTGGGTGTGAACTGGCTCCTCCCTCTATGCCCCTCCTCCAGACCTCAGTTAGAAAACTGTGCCCAGGAGAGATAGACATTTCAAGGAAAGAATTTATTGTTATAAACACAGTGAGTGTCCTACCAGCTCACACCTCAAACACATTGTAGAACGTGGCATTCAGTAGAATACCAGCCCACGGCATGAACAAAACACAGCCACATGCTTAGAGAATATGCAACACAAACCGTGTGTCCACATAAGCAAAAATAAGACCCCGCATGCCATGGCATGAAAAACGGTAGCAACCGCCTGACACAGAAGACACACCACCAGGGTGTAACCAAAAACACTATCTGCAGACACCGTACGCACTGGGACGGGCGCCCAGCATCCTCTACGGACTAAGAGAAAAGGATTTACCGGTAGGTACTAAAATCCTCTTTTCTCATACGTCCTAGAGGATGCTGGGGACTTCAAAAGGACCATGGGGTTTATACCAAAGCTCCAAAACGGGCGGGAGAGTGCGGACGACTCTGCAGCACCGAATGAGCAAACAAAAGGTCCCCAAAATGCAGGGTATCAAACTTGTAGACCATAGCAAAAGCGTTTGATCCCGACCAATAATCCGCTCGGCAAAGTTGAACCGCCCAAGAAGAGCCCATCTTTCCATTAGAATGGGCTTTCACCGACTTCGGTAACGGCAATCCAGCCGTAGAACAAACATGCCAAATCGCATCACAGATTCAACGTGTAACAGACTGCATACTGCAGTCGCCCCAAGCATGCTGGGAGCATACTGGACAAACAGAGCCTCTGTTTCTCCAAACTGAGCCAAATTGGCGACCTAAATATTCAAATCCCCGGTAACATCGAGAGACTTTGAATCAGCTAATGCCTAAGTAACCACCAGCATCAAAATAGACTGATTTCTGCGAAACCCAGAAACCACACTTTGGCAGAACTACAATCCAAGTTCACAATTCCTCTCTATCCACATGGAAGATCAAACAAGGCTCTTGTGAGACAAAACCACCACTTCCGACACCCGCCTTACGGACGCCAAAGCCAATAGCATGACCACTTTCCAAGAGAGAAACTTTTTTTTTTTTTAATGTTTTTAAAGAAAATAATAAGGCCATACTGCACCGAAATGGAGCCTAACTGTAGGCCTGCATCCACACCGGCTTGTAAAGTATGGATAAGAACGACCTAGCTGAAAGTCTTCCGTAGGAACCATCCTGGATTCACCAAGACACAGAGTTACTACGGCGGTAAGGCTAACTACGGCCAACTACGGCGGTAAGGCTTTGCTGTTACTTTTTTCCCAGCCTGAAACATTGAGGAAATGACTTCACTGGGAACATCCTTCCGGCTTAGGATATGGCATTCAACCGCCACGCCGTCAGACGCAGTCGCGGTAAGTCTTGATACACGCCCTGATCTAGTTGTAACAGTTACTCACGTAAAGGAAGAGGGCAGGAATCTTCCATGAGCAAATCATGAAAAACTGGATAGCAAACCCTCCTTGGCTAGATCGGATCCGAGAGGATCACCTGAACCTTTGTTACGTTCATCACCTTCAGAAGAAATGAAAGCGGAGAGGCTACATAGACCGACTAAAAACACCCACGGTGTCACGAGGGTGTCCACTGCTATAGCTTGAGTGTCCCTTGACCTGAAACAATATCCCTGAGGCCTCTCGTTGAAGCGAGACGCCAACCTGACCAATTGCGACACTCCACAAAAAGTTGTCACGTCTGTGAAAACTTCTCGATGATGACTGAATTTCTCCAGGATGGATATCGCGTCAGCAGATGAAATCTATTTCTCCTTCGTTTACCTTCGGAACGAATACTGCTAATATAGTGTTTACCAGACCTTCCGCCCCACGGCAAAACTGTGCATCTTCTGCCATTGCTGCTTTGCTCCTTGTTCCGCCATAGCGGCTTACTTACGCCACTGCGGACAAGTGGTCTGGCAGAACTAACATGGGCCAAACACGAAGAATACGTTCGTCGAAAATAGCTCTTAAATCAAGAAAGCTTATTGCAGACAAACTTTCCAACTTAACCTTATCCTCTGGAAATACGTCCCTTGCAAGGACTGCTCCCCAGCCTCGGAGATCTGTATGCATGGACACCAGGATCTAAACCTGGATCCCGAACCTTCATCCCTCTAGAAGGAGAGAACCGAGCAGACAGCACAGGAGTGATGTCCTGGCCTTTAGGATTATGTTCCAGTGCATGTGCAGGTGAGACCCGGACCACAATTCCAACTGGCCCCTTGAAAGCCACTCTGGCAGTAGACCTGCTCACCAAAAAAAAAAACCTCGTAGGCCGCACCCATCTGTTTTAGTAACAGAACATATTGATGAAGTGTCACAGCAAAGCTGATCCAACTCTGGATCCTCAGACCTCTTTCCACAGGAAAAACACACAACATTAACCTGTCAGTATCTACTCCAGAGGTTCTCAAACTCGGTCCTCGGGGGCCCACACAGTGCATGTTTTGCAAGTCTCCTCACAGAATCGCAAGTGAAATAATTAGCTCCACCTGTGGACCTTTTAAAATGTGTCAGTGAGTAATTAATACACCTGTACACTTGCTGGGTTACCTGCAAAACATGCACTGTGTGGGCTCCCGAGGACCGAGTTTGAGAACCTCTGATCTACTCTGAAACCCACCTCCGACAACTGTGTCGATGGGAACAACAGCCAATCCCTGTGTCGAAGAACAGTCGGAGAGAAACAACGATTTGCACCTTTATACAGGGACAACCGGACAATGTCCTGAACCTGACGCCCCTCTGTATAACGTAGCGCACTACCTCCCCTTCCAAAGGGGAATGGCAAGATCTATTAGAAAAAACAGTAAGGGGAACAACCGTAACTCAGAATGCTCCCCTTTTGGATTCTATAAATAACTCACAGGTCTTAGTCTATTCCTGGACTAACTGAAATTAGTAGACGAGTGCTCACCGGAGTGGGAACTAGCCAGATAGACTCAGCGACAAGTGGTGAATGTATTGGAACAGAAAACGACATCCACTTCTGCGAACCTAACAAGGCTGCAGAACTCTTACCTTTCAACCTTCCACTGTCTGCACAGAAAGGGAAAAAAAGAACGGTATCGAACCGGTTAAAACGACTGCATCCCACAAAAGAATGCGTCACTAACCGTTATGAAGGAGGCTAACTCCCGAAGTTAGACTTACCAGTTGAATCCGCCGAGAGTGACTGAACAGAGGGCTCACCAAACAGCTGTATACCTCCCTCGAGTATTTCTTGGAGACAACCTCAGCATTTTCCCGGCTACACCTCCTGCTGTCATGTTATAAAGTAGAATCAACATAAGCTAGCTTACCCACTCTGGGTAGGATAATTCTATCGGATGCCTACACGAATACAACACTCCCTCATGTGCATGCAATGCAAATAGGGCCAAAGTATAGACATAAAATATCACTTAGCTTCCTGTGTATGATCCTCTGCGACCGGGCTCTGCGTCGACCAGGAGTTGACTGCCGTAATGTTCTCTCCGCGTCGGGAAGAGAATAATATTCGGATTCCTTGAGAGGATCGTAAACCAACTCGTCCCGGCCAATCTAGAGCTTAATCAACAGAGCCATCAGCACATGAGAAGAATACCATTATTTCAGCATTCATGGATATACATAATGTAATACACAATAAAACACACATATCCTAACCATGCATATATAAACATATAACCTATACTCAAGTGGATTGTCCAGACCCGTCAGGTCCCTAGTGACAGTAATGTGTTGTGAATGTGTATGACCATGTACTGACGTGCCCCCGATGTGGATCTACCAGGAACAGAGTAAATGTCGACAGCAAGGAATAGTAAGCGGGCAAAAATCTTGGAACCCCGAGGGGTCTGAGGGAAGCATACATATACAATTTCAATAACACTCCCCCCACATATACCTATAAATATATATATATATATATATATATATATATACACAAATACAGGTACAAGGCAATAACAGCCTGTTAATTTTTTTACCCAGGAAATACCGTTGATGCCGACAGGGCATCCACAAACAACTGTGTCTCCCCTAGCGTGTTTACTTGTTTTCAAGCACACAAAACCAACCTGCTAATACTTAATTTTTCGAATCAAGTACTGCCAAGCGTCGGCGAAGCCGACAGTTATCCCCACAGCATGTGACAAAACCCTCACACCTGTCGACATATGTCGACTAACAGATAGTGGGTAAATAAACAGGGAATCAGTGAATTTATGTATCACAACAAGGATTATGTGTCCATTATTAAACATAATGCTATATGACACCCATATAGCATTAAAACACTGTGCCCCCCCTCCTTCTTACTATACAGTAAATCTTGGCGGGGACCTGAGGAAAATGGTGCTGACTCCTCTGTGAGGGCTAAGCTCCGCCCCTTCCCGGCGCGCTTAAGCCCGCTCAATTATATAAATATATAATGCACTAAAGCTTAGCTGGGGACCCTATATACAGGGGGTAACCCCCTGTATAACTTGTTTAATGTCCCTACGCAGCCCAGGGCGCCCCCCCTTGCGCCCTGCACTCACGGAAGCCGTTGGTGTGTGGGAGCTATGGGGTCTCCCGGCGGGGCGAAGACACCCGGTGTCCGGGTATGTTCCCCCACCCGGGATCCTTTCAGAAATGCCGCCCAGGGCGCTCCCCCCCAGCGCCCTGCACCCTGCCGGCCGATGGAGAGCTGGAGCAGAGAGCGCAGCGCTACCGCTGCTGCTCCCTCCCGTTTGCGGTGCACTGGCGGGGCGGGCACCGAAGCATGTCCCCCTGCCAGTGATTTCACCTGTTATACGCTGCCCAGGGCGCTCCCCCCCCCCCCCCCAGCGCCCTGCACCCTGCAGGCCCGGTGGAGTGCGGGAGCCGGGAGCGCAGTGCTACCGCTGCTGCTCTCCCGTTTGCGGCGCACTGGCGGGGCGGACACCGAAGTATGTCCCCCCGCCAGTGAATTACAGATTTTATTATATGCTGCCCAGGGCGCTCCCCCCCCCCCCCCAGCGCCCTACACCCTGCAGGTGATGGAAAGCGCGGGAGCAGGGAGCGCAGCGCTACCGCTGTCTCTACCCCCTGCGGCACCCTGTCGGGGGTGAACATATACCGTGCCCAGGCACCGAAATATGTCCCCCGCCAGCATTGTAGACCCTCAGCAACATGCCCCCAGGGCGCTCCCCCCCCCCCAGCGCCCTGCACCCTGCCAGAGACGTTGGTGTGTGGGAGCATGGAGCGCAGCACTACCGCTGCCGTTACTGAAGTCTTCTTTTCTTCCAATACTCACCCGGCTTCTTTCTCCCGGCTTTTGTGAGGGGATTGACGGCGCGGCTCCGGAAACAAGCAGCTAGGCGCACCAAGTGATCGAACCCTCTGGAGCTAATGGTGTCCAGTAGCCGAGAAGCAGAGCCTTTAAACTAAGAAGAAGTAGGTCCAGGCTTCTCTCCCCTCACTCCCACGCTGCAGGGAGCCTGTAGCCAGCAGGTCTGCCTGAAAATAAAAACCCAACATAAGTCTTTCAGAGAAACTCAGGAGAGCTCCCTAGTGTGTGACCCATCACTCCTGTGCACAAAGTCTAACTGAGGTCTGGAGGAGGGGCATAGAGGGAGGAGCCAGTTCACACCCAGTTTAAGTCTTTATAGTGTGCCCAAGCTCCTGCGGATCCGTCTATACCCCATGGTCCTTTTGGAGTCCCCAGCATCCTCTAGGACATATGAGAAAATCTGTTGTCATTGTTATTCCTAAACCCCAGAAGGATGCCACTTGTTTTACTAACTATAGACTAATCTCTCTAATTAATGCGGATCTTAAATTATTTGCGACGATCTTAGCACAAAGACTGAATTTATACCTGCAACAATTGACGCAGATCAGGTTGGTTTTGTACCTTTCAGACAGGCTCTCGATAACACCCGCCGCACCGTCAGTCTCATTGCTCATGTTAATCGACTGAAACTACCCGCTGTTGTGGTTTCTTTAGACGCGGAGAAGGCCTTTGATAGATTGTTTTGGCCTTTTATGTTTCAGGCTTTGCAATCTTATGGTCTCTGTGGTGACTTTCTCACTGCAATACAGGCTTTATATTGCAATCCCACAGCTACAGTATCTGTCAATGGGCTTTCTTCTCTGCCGTTTGATTTGCGTAATGGGACTAGACAGGGCTGCCCGCTCTTCCTTCTGCTATATGCTTTAAGTATAGAACCTCTGGCAGCTAAAGTTCGTAACAACCCTGACGGTAAAGGCATTATTTGTTGCGAAGTCTGACTATAAATTATCGTTGTTCGCGGACAACGTGCTGTTGACATTTTCCTCTCCTCTGACCTCTCTCTTTACCTTGGAAGATGAATTGGCTTTGTATGGCACGTATTCTGGGTACAAGATTAATAGGACTAAGGCCCTCATTCCGAGTTGTTCGCTCGCTAGCTGCTTTTAGTAGCAGTGCAAACGCTAAGCCGCCGCCCTCTGGGAGTGTATCTTAGCTTAGCAGAAGTGCGAACGAAAGGATCGCAGCGCTACTACAAAAAAAATTGTACAGTTTCAGAGTAGCTGCAGAAATACTGCTACCTTGCGATCACTTCAGACTATTTAGTTCCTGTTTTGATGTCACAAACACTCCCTGCGTTCGGCCAGCCACCCCCCGTTTCTCCAGCCACTCCTGCGTTTTTATCTGGCACGCCTGCGTTTTTACACACACTCCCCGAAAACGGCCAGTTACAACCCAGAAACACCCACTTCCTGTCGATCACTCAACGATCAGCAGTGCGACTGAAAGTACGTCGCGCGTGCGCACTGTGCCCCATATGCATGCGCAGAATAGCCAGTTTTTAGCCTGATTGCTGCGCTGCGAACAACGGCAGCTAGCGATCAACTCGGAATGACCCCCTAAGTCAGAAGCATTAGCATTTCACCTTGCTCCCTCTGATCTGACTCTCTTTTTGGAACGTGAATTTACGTACTTATGGTGACCAAAATCGCTTAACTATTTGGGCATCCAAATCACGAAAGAGTATGACCAGCTATACAAAGCCAATTATATTCCTCTTTTACATTCCATCCAATCAGATTTAACAAAATGGGCTCCCCTTTGTATCTCATGGATGGGACGCATTAACTCTGTCAAAATTAACATCTTGCCAAGACTGCTATATCTATTCCAGACAATTCCTATTAATGTACCTACCAAATTTCTCAATACCATACAAACACTTTGTGGCAAATTTATATGGATGGGTAAAAAACCTCGTAATCGTAGACAATGTTTGGCTAAGTCTGTGACTAATGGAGGTCTCGGCCTCCATATTTTCGAAATATTATCACGCCACTCAGCTCAGTCACATTATGTCATGGCATGTGGATGCGAGTATTAAAAAGTGGTTAAAAATAAAAAGCAATCTCATTGTTGTTCACCACGTGGGATTTCTTCCTTGGCTTCCCCCTTGTCTGAGACCAGCCTCCGTCTGTACAGTTCCTTCCTTACTGAAGGTTTGGGATAGCTTAAACAACGACTGAACTTGGATCCATATCCCTCACCTCTGACACCTCTATGGCGACACCCTCATTTCTCCATGGGTAGTGTAGGTGCTTATATCCGTCCTTGGGTTGCAGCAGGGATCACTAGAGTGCGTCACATTTCGGGGAACTTTGCTCCTTCAACTTTTAATTCAAAATTTGGGATGCATGCTAACCACCAGTTTGCATATATGCAGTTAGTCAGCTTTATTCATTCCCTCAGTAACTCATGGACATTTAGAGACCTCTACCCTTTTGAATGTTTCTGTACATACGACCCGGGACGACGGGGAGCTATATCTATTCTATATTCTATGTTAGACTCTTTATCCTCCACAACTAAAGAACCTTTTGAAGAGGCATGGGAAAAAGACCTGAGGAAAAGCTTGGAAGCTGAGGAATGGTCTGTCATCCGTCAGAGAGTAGCTAAGACTTCTGTTAATGCTAACTTGAAAGAGAATGCCTATAAAATCTATACTCTGGTATTTGGTTCCTGAAAAGTTGCATTCTATCTTTCCACTGTCCTCCAATCTATGTTGGCGTAATTGCGGTCACAAAGGAACCTTTTTTCACATATGGTGGGAATGCCCCCTTATCTCAGATTATTGGGACAGTGTCATGTTATTACTGTGTAGTTTCACTACCTCCATGCCTCCTAAATATCCCCTTCATGTACTGCTTTGCTTACCAGCTCCGGAGTTGTCTAAACCTTTTGATAAGCTCTGTGGACCTATTTTTAATGCTGCCACACTGCTCATAGCTTCGAATTGGAAGCAGCCTAGTGCGCCCTCTATTGTAGCCTTAATTAATAAGGTTTGGTACACTGCTTCCATGGAATATATTACTGCTCTTCTCCATGACACTGTAGCCAAATTCCACGACGTTTGGACACCATGGTTCTCTCATTTTAATCGCAGCCTGCCTGGCTTAAGTTAATAATTATTATTATTTTTATTTATTTTACTTTTCAAAGTTTCCCTCCCCCCGTTTTCTTCATAATTTATTTTTCTTAGACTCTAGTCTAGCTTGGTCTTATATTTATGTTTTACTGGTTTGTAAGTATTTAAAAATATAAAAACTGGTAGTCTACTGATGTTTCTCTAGACATGTGTTGTCTTTTATTCATATTTGAGAATATATGTTTCTATCTGTTATCTGTATAATTTTTTACTTTTAGTCACGACATTTCTACCTATTTTATACAGATATCTGATTTTCTTTGTTGGACATTCTGTTGTGACTGTTCCACTTTCTGTTTATTAGATTCTCATTATGTACTACCATTATAAATAAAGAGATTAAAAAAAATGGCAAATGACTCGCGTTTGTGGTCCTTGTAACTCTGACCTTGAGTACTTTACAGGTAATTGTCATCACTGTGCTTTAGAAAGAATTAGGCATTAATTGCTGTAATACGTTTTATCCTTTCACTTACTGGCTATACTATGGGAATATTCATGCAAAAGTGCAAAATAAAGTAATTTTGTACATTTTACACAAAACGTAAACGTGATTTAGCCAACAGTTAGCAAAAATTGTGAAATGCGTCCTTGTCGCGTGAAATACCATCTGTAAGGAAGGGATTAACAGAACGTCAGTGGAAATTTAGGATAACACTGAATAATGCATTTAGTGGTTCCTTGAAAATTGCTTGATTTTCCAATAATTGTTCTAATCAAAAAGTGAAGTCCTAGTCAGTTGTAAAGCTGGTTTAGATGATTTCATTTTTGTGTTTACATATTTTCCATTATTGCTAGTAATTTTGAAGACTTATTCAAGTAATGTAATAGCACCATAATTTCCAGATGACATACTGCAATTGTTGCTTCTGCATTTCAAATTGTAATATCCAGTTTCAGCCAAGAGCTAAACATGGGGGGTCATTCCGAGTTGTTCGCTCGTTATTTTTTTCTCGCAACGGAGCGATTAGTCGCAAATGCGCATGCGCAATGTCCGCAGTGCGACTGCGCCAAGTAAATTTGCTATGCAGTTAGGTATTTTACTCACGGCATTACGAGGTTTTTTCTTCGTTCTGGTGATCGGAGTGTGATTGACAGGAAGTGGGTGTTTCTGGGCGGAAACAGGCCGTTTTATGGGTGTGTGTGAAAAAACGCTACCGTTTCTGGGAAAAACGCGGGAGTGGCTGGAGAAACGGAGGAGTGTCTGGCCGAACGCTGGGTGTGTTTGTGACGTCAAACCAGGAACGATAAGCACTGAACTGATCACACTGGCAGAGTAAGTCTCGAGCTACTCAGAAGTCTTTTCGCAATTTTGCGAATCTTTCGTTCGCAATTTTGATAAGCTAAGATTCACTCCCAGTAGGCGGCGGCTTAGAGTGCGAAAAGCTGCTAAAAAAAGCTTGCGAGCAAACAACTCGGAATGACCCCCATGGTCTTTTGTGTTCTTTGTGAGATTAGATTTACCAGTTAATATGTAGATGTTTTTCCCCAAAAAACTATTGACCAGCATACCTGTGTGGATAATACTCTACCTAATTGTAATGAATATTTAATGGAATGCAAACTCGGTCCTACTTTTTTATAACCACATCACCTGGGATCGAGAAAACGTTCAATTACTTTCTATATGTTGCGTGTATTGGGGGTAATTCCAAGTTGATCGCAGCAGGAATTTTTTTAGCAGTTGGGCAAAACCATGTGCACTGCAGGGGAGGCAGATGTAACATGTGCAGAGAGAGTTAGATTTGGGTGTGGTGTGTTAAATCTGCAATCTAATTTGCAGTGTAAAAATAAAGCAGCCAGTATTTACCCTGCACAGAAATAAAATAACCCACCCAAATCTAACTCTCTCTGCACATGTTATATCTGCCCCCCCTGCAGTGCACATGGTTTTGCCCAACTGCTAAAAAATTTCCTGCTGCAATCAACTTGGAATTACCCCTATTATTGGATAAGAAATTCCAGAGACACCTTACTGGTTAGTAGTTAATAGAGAATGGAAATTAAATATCACCGCATATCTTTGTGGACTGGGTATATGAATGTAAAGTTCTGCATCATATGTGTGGACCATACAAATAACTCTTAGTAAATGAGATAAATTACACTATGCCAGCCGTGCTTTAGTGCCAGCAGTTTCCAACAATTCCCTCTGCACATACACATATATAGATAGCACAGATGGTGTACTGGTTAGCCTCACAGCACTGAGATCATGGGTTCCATTCCCACCACGGCCCTATCTTTGTGTAGTTTGTATGTTCTTCCCTTGCTTGCATAGGTTTCCTCCCTGTACGGATTCCTACAACAGTCCAAAAATATCATGACAGGTTAATTGACTCCCAACCCAAAAATTAACCCTGGTGTGTGTGTGCATGCGAATACATGTTGTACGGAAGATGGATTGTAAGCTCAGCTGGGGCAGGTAATGCTGTGGAAGGCCTAAAATAGTATCTGTAAAGTGCTGAAGAATATGTATGCACTATACAGATATGTCCTCATTCATCTTTGCTGCAGTCACGTCAGACAGCCCCTCCTGATCGTGTGCGAATCCTCTAGAGTTGCATGTCTTTTTGTGCATCTTCTTTTGCCAAAAATGCTTCTTGGCGGCAGCGTTATGTGACTAGGATGCACGAGGAGACTCTGCTGATTAATTTGATATGACACCTGTATATCTGTGTGTGACTGATTCTCTGAATCTGTACGCGAAGGGGGTTATTCCGAGATGGACTCAGATCTTGCTTCCCGCAGCAAGATCTGCATTCATATACTTACATGCTGGGGAACGCTCAGCACAGGGCAAGGCCGCCCAGCATGTGTGTGGTGCCACCCTGCGATGCATTCACAATTTAATTGCGAATGCATCGATTAGTGGTTGACCCCTGCCTGCACAGCCTGGCTGCATGGCAGGGAGTCCGGCGCCATATTTTTTCTCATAAATGGCTATATATGATGTCACACAGTCGCCCCAAAAACGCTCCTGACGCGCCTCTGTTTCGCCTGCAAGCCCTTAAAACTCTGGGTTGACGCCCCCGATGGTCTCCTCTGTCAATCATAAAAGAAAAAGAGGAGGCTGCGCTTCAAGAGGAAAAGAACAATAATCCACTAAATGTGTACAATTTTATGACAATTTATTAAAAAACAACAGTATTCTGTACAGTTATATTGTGCCATGTGCATGCATGAAAGGAATAGAATTTACCCTGGGTATTGGTTCAGGACATGTGTCACATAAGCTCTATAGGATCCGTTCCCGATATTGCCCTTAAGTGGTGTATGTCCAGTTGTAATCCACTATAGAGAGTCCCTTTTAGATGGTGTTTAGATAGTCATTTACAGATTCCATATGCCGCTAGAGGATTCAGGATGGAATAAATGCCCCGTAAACAGTGGGTACCTCATGCAGTGCGGTGATTGGATGGTGCCTCTCTAGGACTCCTCTGGGTGACTGGAAAGTGGTGCGGGCTGGTTCGGATCCAATTGAAGAAAGTCCTGCTCCAAGGGTTAAAAGCCTGACGCGTTTCGCTGCATATGCCTTGCAGCTTTTTCAAAGGTGTACTGTGATGTCTGGGTTTGGGCTTTATATACCCTAGACAAAATGGTGGCTTAATTGACAGCTGGATGCACATTTCCTGTTAATCACACACATATCTCTTTCTGATAATAAAAACTGCTAAAATAAGTGTAGGAGACAGACCTACTTGTGTATAAGAACCTCTGGTAATATCAAACTTTTATTTCAAGTCCCAATAAGTATTTATTGTTCATTGGAATCTTACTCTAAAGTATATTAGTCCAATCAGAGCTTTTGTTTACTACTCTGTAGTCGTGGAAACCATTCTCAGGGGAATTTCATAGGTTGGATTGAGAGTCATGTGGTTAATGCTAGTCATGTGATTAATATCACATGATCAATGGAGACAACCTTTTATTATGTTTCTGGACTATGTAATTGTAATCAGGCCCTATTAATCTTATATTTGGGGATAGCGGTTACTGATAGCTTGTTGTAGCCTCCTACACTCCTGCTTCCCCATATTTATGTGTTTACAGGGGCCCAACGTTCACTCCCGGACCGTTACCATAGTAACGGGAGCCGGAGGTGACGTGGGTCTTAAGTAGCCAATAGTGTTTTCCGGGCCGTCGCCATAGTGACGCAACTCGGGTTAAGATTGTCCCTCTATGACACGTCACCTTAATGCGTCAGACGGGGGGAACGTGTCTGTCACCACCTCCGTCGCCATGGTAACGCGGCTCAGTTTGGCCGCTTTCTCTCCGGCTGGGAGCGTAATCGCGTATGCGGAAATAGACGCGTCGCTCCCAGCCGGTATCCATGGTGACCATATAACACCATGCATTTTGAATTACGCACTGGGAGGAAATTATACAGCATATTGGCACCGTTTCTGGGGGTCTGGTCTCATCATATTTAGCTGTTAGAACCCACAGACGGCAAACAGATGTTTATAATATATTATTTATAAAAGGAACTGATTATTCTTTATAAAGTTGTTTTATTATAGAGATCTAAATGAGACTCAGTGCCAGTAAGTTCTCTCTGTTGCTGACAATATAAAAGCGAAAGGATAGGAGCTGAGAAGGAGTTCAAGGAATGGAAGAAAGAAACAGTAAAACAAATTCAATAAGAATATTGAAAGCTGGTTATTAAGAATTAATAGCAATTATTGAAGGCTAGTGATTGGAAGTAATTGGGAACTAGGAGATAATTGGTATACACTTGGATAGAATATTATTAGAAAATACTAGATCCAAACTATAATCAATTGTTATATTAGATGATCATGTTTAATTCCACTGCTTCGTTGAGGCCATCTGGATGGATAGACCCCATCCTGAACATCCAGTAGACCTCCTGTTGGCACAGTTTTTTGAAACGGTCCCCTCCCCTATTTGTCATGGGAATATGTTCAATCCCTATTATTTTGAGGCTTTTTGGGTCCCCATTGTGATAATCATTAAAGTGTTGGGAAACGCTGTGTGTAGAAACCCTATTCAAAATGTTTCTACGATGCTCAAGAAACCTAATACAAAGTTTTCTGGTGGTGCGGCCTACATAATACAGGCCACACCCACATTGAAGTATATATATGACATATGTCGAGTTGCAGTTAATATGGCTTCTGATTATACCCCACGGTACTAATGTGGACCCCATCATCCTCTACGGACTACGAGAAAAGGATTTAACAGTAGGTAATTTGTCAAAGTCAGAAAAATATCCCTATACACGCTGCCATATTTGCACCTCATGCTGGTCCGTGCTGCGCATGCGTGCGCTTTCCCGTGATAGCGCATACCCGCTGATGCGTGCACCCGCTCGCATCGGTATGCGTATTTACGGTAAGGAGTATGTAGTCGTAGCGTGCGACCCAATCGTTACATATTTTCAGTATTAATGTAGTTTGTAGATCATGATCCCTTTGATAGTTTCTGAAAGTTTGGTTAATATAGAATGTCCCTGAGCTGAGGAATCCCTCTTTGTATTGTAGGAAGGGTCTAACAGGAGTCATGCAGCAGTGTTTGGTACCCATCGGAAGAGTATTTAATTAGCAATATTCCGGTGTTGGTTTGGAGCGTATTAATCGCTCGTGCGAATAGTTATGGACATAAGAAGTTTATGTCCATTTCTATTATTTACTCATACTCAGGTATGCGGCGGGAAACCTAGTTCCCCACCCACCTGAGCTGTTTGAAATCGTCACAGCCCACCTGTATGAATCAACCTATGACCTTTTGTTATGATGCAGGGCCGAATTCCGACGTCCAATGGACAATGGGATTGTAGGGACTGTAGGATTGCATTGTGTGTGGGGCATAAATAGGCAGGCCGACCACATCCAGCTCTCACTCTTCAACGGTTCTCATTGCTGAAAATCGGGTGCTGGATGTCCAGGCGCATGCGATCGTTTCCCCTTGTGCGTAAGTTTCTCTCCGTAATCATTGTCTTACTGTGAGCCAATTTCTCTCATCTCTCTCCATTTCTCTCTCTCTCTCTCTCCTTTCTCTTTTCTCTCACATCTCCCCTAGACTAGTATTGTATTGTATTAGATAGTATTGTATTTTGGTTAGGAAGTCTCTGTTATATTGTAGTGTATCATTTGTACTGTTATCCCCTTTTACAAGTATATTAGATATAATACAGTTAATAGGCTTTGGACCCTAAACCAGTATCTGTGTATTTTCTATAGTGTTAAGTGTTCACTTGAGCGTCGGTGACGCTCAAGCAGCTTTGTAGTTAGTCAGGTTACACAAGGTTGCACTTACACCCTGTACTCACATTAAGGTATTCTGTGCATTTCATTGGTATAAGGTTTAGACATAAAGGTATAGCGTTGTGAGCGTCTGCGCCGCTGGTGATCTCCTCGTGGTCTCGAGCGTCCGCTACGCCATAGCGAATCATTACTCTAGTCATAACCAATAACGTGTTGTCCTGTGATCACTGGGCCGTGAGCGAACGTGACGCTTGAGCGTCTCGCCTACGGCTGAGCGATCGTTACGCAAATAGCGTACCCTTACGGTACTTCTTAAGTAAGCAGCGTACAGTGTTCTTAGACTTCATAAAGGGTTGTTTATACGACAAAGGAATTTAGCATTGTCAATTGGGGACTCGTCCTGTCCTTCTCATATCTGCACTAGGTAGATCAGCAGACATTATCCCCCAGCAAAGGGTGGGAGGTTGTCTCGCAGTGCTGACGGGATAAGCGTCTGCTTCGCTTAGATAAAGAGTGCTGAAGGAATCCGGGAACCGGAAGTAAGAACAAAACGCTTGTGTCTTTTAAAACTGTTTATTTCTCTTCTGTCTTGCGTACACACGCACGCACATATATATCTGCATTTCTTTTTCATTTGTGTATTTTCGTATATCACTCTCCTACTTGCCTTTTATAGTTGATAAAATGTGCTGAGAGAGATTTGTCGCTATTTCAATAAGTTGAGTAAAGGTAACATAGTTAAAATATAGACAAACACACAGCTTGTCAGTGTGGTGCGCGGTAGATGATAAAGGATCCTCTACATTGATAAAAGTATAAATTGTGTTACGGTGGATTTTTGCTTTGCGTACACGTGTCTCTAACAAAGACTTGCGTACGCAATCCAGAGGCAGACGCACGCAGCGTATATTACGCGACGGAGCGTCTGTGTACGCCCACGTAACTCAAACCACAAGTTGATTTTTAACGCAAAGCGATAAGTAGCGCAACGCGGTAAATAACGCAAGGCGATAAATAGCACAAATTGATTTCAGCTTTCCAAAACTTAGTTTAAATACCTTACTTTACTGTAATACCTCTGGGGAGAGCTATCAGACTACGGGAAATTATTTTTCTGATCAGAAAACTATAAGAATGATATTGGGTTGAAAACGGTATGAGTGTATTGAATCCCGCTTTGTGGACTTTGTGATCTATGTGATAATCCCGCTTTGTGAACTTTGTGATCTATGTGGAACGTGATGAGCACGATCTGAGTGAAAACGTGCAACAGAGTGTGATAAAGTTTTCGTTGTATTACGCTCTGGCTGTTTTGGAGCACAGTAGGGAGACTCCAATGATCCTACCATTTATGGGCAACAAGTGTCTATAAGTGGTACGATTGGACCGCACGGTTGTATGTGTGACCAATAACGCAACGTGATATGAGGTCGTATATCCATGCGTAAATCTTGCCCTCATACGTGTTGTAGGGAGCACATGCAAGCGTGATTTGTGTAAAGAAAAAGGAAGGGAATTTTCTCAGGAAAATCTCTAGAGATAGGGCCTGCAACGGCTACACGTGTCTGCTAGAAGGCGGAACGGAGATACCCGGAGCAGAAGAAGTTCAGTGGAAGAGCTTTAAGGATTTCCAACGAAGTTCTGTGTTTGGTGCATTTTAGGAAGTTTTTCTGTGTTAAAAAGGTCCACAATGGCAGCCAAGTGCACAATACAGAGACGGTCGGAGGTCAGGATTCAGACTCCAGAGGCTTGCAGACCCCAAGGGTCTGTTCGGTCAGTAATGTGGGGGAAATATGGTCCCCACACTGAGACCTTTTGTGATGAATGGACACGAATGACTGCGGGGGATAAGACACCATTTCCCGGGATAGGTAGTTTTGACTCAGAGGTGTTGCGTAATTTAAGGCGAAGGATATGTCTCATCAAATCAGCAAAGAGACGAATCAAGCATTATGATTGTTTACAGATATGGCAACAGGAGAGTGAAATGCAAAGAAATGTAACTTACTTACCTAACTTTCATCTTGAGAGGGGAGAGATGGCAATGGAGGGGATTGTGGTTGCGGAGAGAAGCACAAGGGTAAACAATAAAAATGCTCTTAGCAACAGTAGTACAGATAATAAGAATAAATGTGATAAATGTAACAATGCTAATTGTAATGCTGTTGAATGTACAACTATTAACCCATGCAAGTCGCACCCCATGTTAAACTTTCCTCAGGAACACCAACAAGAAAGTGAACCCAGAACGATGTCGGCACCTCCTCCAGAAGCCATCACACAAGACATCCAGGTGGACGCGACCCAATCGGTAAAAACTGTAATCAAACCCCCTAATGGAGGGTCAGGTGAGGTCGTGTCCACAGGTATGTATGGTATTATACATCACGCACAAACAAATGTACCTTATATAATAGAATCAATTCAGAATGACATTACTGGACTTAATCCTGTTAGGGTAATTGCAGTACCAAATGGGGAAACTGACTCTTCAGGAATCACTCCTGTCAGGAACATCGCCATGTACTGCCCTTTTTCCCGAACAGAATTAAGAACAATTCTGTCTGAATTTCCTGATCCCAGGAAAGACTTAGTTGCTTGTCAAAGATACATTAGAGTGCTAGGACATACTGCAGAGCCGAATAACAAAGATTGGAGGACAGTTTTGAGGGCATGTTTACCCCCCGATGTTGATTCATTGAAATTTATCGCTGATTGTAAGCTAGATGAGGAAGTGCCACTAACAAACGAGTATAACCAAGATAATGTAAAAAGAATCAATCTACAGTTGAAAGAATATTTTCCTACAGTAGCAAAGTGGAATAAAATCTATACAATAAGACAAAAAGAAGGTGAATCCGCAGAAGAGTATTTTCACCGGGCTCTGCAGGATATGGCTAGGTACACTGGTATAGATGACATTGAAACTAATGTACACCACAGAGAGGTAGCTGTGTCCGTATTAGCGAGCAACTTGAAAGACACACTAAAAATTAGGGTACAAACCTCAATACCTCATTGGAGAGGTATCTCGGTTGCAGCATTAAGAGAGTCCGCTATCGAGCATGACCGAAATATCAAAAGAACCAGGGAAGCGCAGGGAGAGCGGTTGATGACACTAAACATCCAAGCACTAGAGAATGCATCAAGTCGACCGGAACCCCAGGCCCCTAGCACATGGAGAAAGCCAAGGATTTGTTACAATTGTAGAAGAGAAGGGCATTATGCCAACAACTGTAATAACCCACATAAAGTTAGACCCCCTAGACCAAGAAATGAGCAAAATTATAACACACACAATTATAATTAGGGATCACATAGGCAGGAAAGGTGATCATTGGGACTGATGGTAAGCCTGAGGTAACGGTTAATAAATTGGGAGGTCATTCACTGAAGACACAGGAATGACCAGGTGAAACGTTGTAAATGTATTTGTGAAGAAAAATGTTTTTTCTCTCTCTCTCTACCCCCATCTCTGACGATTATTGGTAAGAATTCACACATTGCATATCCACTTGGTCCTTGCAGAAGTCTACCAAACCCCAGCATGACCTCCGCCACAATGTATTTCTGGCCAGATACAGACAGTGGAGTAATGCAGGTGCTGGTGGGAAGGGACTGCTCAAGGAGACCATTAGACACATAGATATGACAGCCTAATAAGTCTAACAATGTTTTCCTAATGTTGACAATGTTTAAAAATATTTTATTTCTCTTTTCTTATTGATGGTTATTGTTGAGTTATGTAATGTATATATACACATGAATTGTTCTCTATCTCTTGTGTTTTTTTTTTGTTGTCTCTGTCTTCCCACTCATGTTTCCATGGTTTAAAGATGGTATGTCACCCCTCAGTTGGACCAATGGTAATGCCAGATTTTTTTTTTTGCTCCTTACAGAAAGATCGCTGGTTAGGAAGGAATATTGCATCACCAGAATGTTCGTTTGGAAGACTGAGAGACAGCACCTTTGAGAGGACAGCAGAACAAGAAGAACAACAAGACGAGAGAACTTATTATCGTAACAAGTTCTCTCCCCCCCCTCAAACTGTTTTCTTATGCCCCCTTTACAAATTTCTTCTTTTCTCCTCCTGTAAGATGGACTTGCCCCAAGAGACTGTGATATGGATTTTCCCGTTAACCATGATGTTGACCAGAGCAGTCTGTTTCGGTGAGAGTACAAGTGAGGTCGAGAAAGGATCCAGAAAGGTCCTGATGACTGAGACGGAGGTGTAAATTTCCAATAGCAACCCAATCACCAAGCAAAGGCGAGTACCGGGCACGATCTAACAACCATGTTATCTGTAAACATTTTCTTTGAAGGATTGTTAGTTCAAAAAGAAAAACTGTATCTGTAGGCTCTGTGACAATGGTTGAAGATGGATGCATAAAGAAATGCCAATCCAGTCTTAATATCCATATGGACCAGCATCCATTGAGTGACCATCACTCCTTAGTGGGTAACGTGTTAAATAAAACAGATTGTTGGGTATGCTCCCAAGTACCTCAGGGTCATAGCAAATCAGGGCTAGTACCATTTCCTTTAACGTTAGGGGAGGTACTTGAGCTAAGGGGTGGGAGACCGGTGGACCGGAGATTTAACATCTCCAGCCCTCCTAGTTTGAAGCTCCACCAATACCATGTGGATAGGTCCCTCTTATGTTTTAATATCTCCAATCCCCGTAAGCCGGGAAATTGGGAAGTGTCATGGAGCAACCTTACCATGACCTTTTCACACAGAGCAGATAGAATGCCTACAGATACAGAGCTTGTACGCCACATAGCCAGTAGAGGAAAATCTTTCCGGTATCGATATACCTTAGGAAATAGGATTACTAGAGTTGGAGAGGTATCACCAGGATACTGTGCACATATCGTACAAACTGATACGTGCATTAAGCAGATGGAAGAATTAGGGTCAGGAGATTTCACCTGGAAGGTTTGTAACATGGTCATGTCCTTCTCCGTCCCTTATGTTCTCCCCGATGATGCATATTTCATATGCGGGAGAAAGGCGTACAAGTGGCTTGCCCCAAACTCTGAAGGATTGTGTTATATTGGAAAAGTATTGCCTGAAGTGATGACTGTTACACATGACAAAATGAAGGACATACACCGTGGTGCCCAAGCTCCTTATACTCACACTCATTACGAGCACCGAGTTAAAAGACAACTGTCAGAAAGGTTAGAGCATCCGGCCTCTGATCTTATCCATGAATCCACCGGGATTCAGGTTCTGGTAGCGTTAGATTTCACTCGCACCGCTCGAGGAGTGATGAACTATAAATACATTTCCGCACTCGCCAATTTGTTAGATAATATCACTGAAATGTATGATGACACGTTTAGATACACTGGAAGAGAACTTCAAGCTTACAAAACAGAACTAGTTCAGCATAGGATGGTTCTTAATTATCTTACAGCAGTAACAGGCGGATATTGTGTTACATTGGCAACACAGTACGGCATAAAGTGTTGCACGTATATCACAAATAGCACCGAGGATCCGGTAGAGGTCATAGACCAAAAGATGGACGATATTCTCCAATTGAAGTGGGAATTTCGTCGAAAACACAATCTCACCCTTGCTGCTGTAGGTAATGAGCTGACTGGTTGGGTGTCATGGTTGAACCCGCGAAATTGGTTCTCCGGTTTAGGAGACTGGGCTCAAGGAGTCATAATGGATGTTGGAAAGTTTCTACTATGTATCTTAGGTGTTGTTATATTTATTGGATTGATATTTAGATGCGGGCAGGCTTTAATGAGGTGCAAACAAAGTACAAAAGTGATGAGCTTGAGGAGTGAGGAAACTGTAATTAACCTGGATTTGATTTATGACCCAATGATAGAAACCAGAATGTGATGAAAATGCGATTATACGGTCCGTTTCTTTCACCTGTTTTTCTGCTTTTCTCCAAGATACAAAGACCCCCTTGGACGAGGAAGTTGACGAGACGCTATACAGACAACAGACAAGCACCAAAGATGAAGTTTTGACAACCTATGATATGGACACTTGATGAACTTTGCCATGGATCCCCAGTTTCCCTAGTATTTTTAAACTCACGCTAGCCCAACATTTTTTGTAAATCTGATGGCACTGACAAAGCTATTTGCTCATGCCCAAGGAGCAATACAGCGCAAAGAAGACGACTCTCAACAGATACCGAACACAACTTCAACGACAGATGTACATTTCCCTGACATAGAATATCATTGCATTTTCCATAAGTGTTCTTTATCTTCATCTCTACAACCCTCAGGTAATGACACACATAGACGATAGGGAATACAGGCACAGATATCAGCAACCACATACCTCCCCCATTCATGTATCATCAACTAAAATGTGCATCCCCATTTTGTTACAACTGAAAGCCGAAATGAGCTCGGTAAAGTTTGACAGCCCATCCACAGACCCGTACCACGGGATAAGAAGGAATTCAAATGTATACTTCGCAATACCTCGAAGCTTGATTTACAACACGTACGGCACGATGATACATGACCCTCCAAACATGGACTCATACACACATGCTTCTGCTATCACACTAGGTCATACCCTCTTCACACCTACTCCTCTCTCCTCCCTCACCCAACAATGGAAATGAATTAACCCCTGACATATATTTTTCTCCTTTTGAAATGTTTTAGAAGGTGGCAGTTATTATTGACTGCCAAAGGGTGGACTGTCAAAGTCAGAAAAATATCCCTATACACGCTGCCATATTTGCACCTCATGCTGGTCCGTGCTGCGCATGCGTGCGCTTTCCCGTGATAGCGCATACCCGCTGATGCGTGCACCCGCTCGCATCGGTATGCGTATTTACGGTAAGGAGTATGTAGTCGTAGCGTGCGACCCAATCGTTACATATTTTCAGTATTAATGTAGTTTGTAGATCATGATCCCTTTGATAGTTTCTGAAAGTTTGGTTAATATAGAATGTCCCTGAGCTGAGGAATCCCTCTTTGTATTGTAGGAAGGGTCTAACAGGAGTCATGCAGCAGTGTTTGGTACCCATCGGAAGAGTATTTAATTAGCAATATTCCGGTGTTGGTTTGGAGCGTATTAATCGCTCGTGCGAATAGTTATGGACATAAGAAGTTTATGTCCATTTCTATTATTTACTCATACTCAGGTATGCGGCGGGAAACCTAGTTCCCCACCCACCTGAGCTGTTTGAAATCGTCACAGCCCACCTGTATGAATCAACCTATGACCTTTTGTTATGATGCAGGGCCGAATTCCGACGTCCAATGGACAATGGGATTGTAGGAACTGTAGGATTGCATTGTGTGTGGGGCATAAATAGGCAGGCCGACCACATCCAGCTCTCACTCTTCAACGGTTCTCATTGCTGAAAATCGGGTGCTGGATGTCCAGGCGCATGCGATCGTTTCCCCTTGTGCGTAAGTTTCTCTCCGTAATCATTGTCTTACTGTGAGCCAATTTCTCTCATCTCTCTCCATTTCTCTCTCTCTCTCCTTTCTCTTTTCTCTCACATCTCCCCTAGACTAGTATTGTATTGTATTAGATAGTATTGTATTTTGGTTAGGAAGTCTCTGTTATATTGTAGTGTATCATTTGTACTGTTATCCCCTTTTACAAGTATATTAGATATAATACAGTTAATAGGCTTTGGACCCTAAACCAGTATCTGTGTATTTTCTATAGTGTTAAGTGTTCACTTGAGCGTCGGTGACGCTCAAGCAGCTTTGTAGTTAGTCAGGTTACACAAGGTTGCACTTACACCCTGTACTCACATTAAGGTATTCTGTGCATTTCATTGGTATAAGGTTTAGACATAAAGGTATAGCGTTGTGAGCGTCTGCGCCGCTGGTGATCTCCTCGTGGTCTCGAGCGTCCGCTACGCCATAGCGAATCATTACTCTAGTCATAACCAATAACGTGTTGTCCTGTGATCACTGGGCCGTGAGCGAACGTGACGCTTGAGCGTCTCGCCTACGGCTGAGCGATCGTTACGCAAATAGCGTACCCTTACGGTACTTCTTAAGTAAGCAGCGTACAGTGTTCTTAGACTTCATAAAGGGTTGTTTATACGACAAAGGAATTTAGCATTGTCAAATTAAAATCCTATTTCTCTTACGTCCTAGAGGATTCTGGGGACTCTAAAAGGACCATGGGGTATAGACGGGATCTGCAGGAGCTTGGGCACACTGAAAAGACTTAAACTGGGTGTGAACTGGCTCCTCCCTCTATGCCCCTCCTCCAGACCTCAGTTAGACTTTGTGCCCAGGACTGACTGGACACTCACTAGGGGAGCTCTTCTGAGTTTCTCTAGAAAAGACTTTTGTTAGGTTTTTTATTTTCAGGGAGACCTGCTGGCTACAGGCTCCCTGCATCGAGGGACTGAGGGGAGAGAAGTCAGACCTACTTCTACTTAGTTAAGGGCTCTGCTTCTTAGGCTACTGGACACCATTAGCTCCAGAGGGTTCGATCACTTGGTGTGCCTAGCTGCTTGTTCCCGGAGCCGCGCCGTCACCCCCCTCACAGAAGACAGAAGCCGGGTGAGTATGCAGAAGGCAGAAGACTTCAGGACGGCAGAAGACTTCAGTAACGGAGGTACTGCGCAGCGGTAGCGCTGCGCTCCATGCTCCCACACACCATCACCAACGGCACTCACAGGGTGCAGGGCACTGGGGGGGGGGGCGCCCTGGGCAGCATGTTACTGAGGTCTGGGAGCCGGCAGAAGCCTTTTCGGTGCCTCGGCACCTCTTCTCAGACCCCCGCCGGCATTTTCAGGTTTTCAAATTTGGCGGGTTGAAGCGCGCCGGGAAGGGGCGGAGCTTAGCCGCACGGCTCACAGCGCCATTTTCTCCTCCACACGCGGCTGAAGGAGACTCTTCCCGGGACCTCCACAGTTCCTCTGAAAGTAACGGGGAGCTAATAGGGGTGGGGCGCAGTTTGTGGTGCATTTTGTTATATTTTGAGCAGCGCTAGTCACATATATCCCTTGACGGGATATTTGGGCGCTGGGGTGTGAGCTGGCATACTCCCTCTGTGTGTCTCTATCTGGGCTTCATTGTGGACCTGTCCCCTAGCTGAGACATTCTGTGTGTGTGTCCGTGTGTCGATAATACGTGTCGGCATGTTTGAGGCTGAATGTTATTCACCGGAGGAGGTTATTGGGGGAGCAGATGCGGGTCTAGATTTGGCACCTGATTTACTCACATTGCTAAATACAATTAATACAAATGTTGCTTCTTTGTCAGAGGTTGGATAAATCTGAGTCACAGACACAGGTGTGGAAAAAATCCATGGAGGATACTTTGTCTCAGGTACAGACCCCATCGGGGTCGCAAAAGCGGCCATTTAATCAAGTGATAGATACTGATACCAACACGGACTCTGATTCCGAGGTCGATTTCACTGAGGCTGCTTTACATCCACGATTAGTTTAGAGTGTTCAATACATGATTGTGGCTATAAAAGATGTTTTACGCATTTCTGATGAACCTGCGGTACAGGAAACAAGGATTTGCTTGTTCAAAGGGAAAAAACCTGAGGTGAAGTTTCCCCCCCCTCTCATGAAATGAATACTCTTTGTGAAAAGGCTTGGGAGTCGCCGGACAAGAGGTGGCAGATTCCCAAGTATCCTTTCCCCACTGATGACAGGGAAAAATGGGAGTCGTCTCCAAATGTTGACAAGGCTCTATCTCGTTTGTCTAAGAAAGTGGCGCTTCCGTCTCCTGACACGGCAGCTCTCAAGGATCCGGCGGATCGCAAGCTGGAGACGTCTCTGAAGTCCATTTTCGCTAATTCGGGTGCATTGCTCAGACCTGCTGTGGCGTCGGTATGGGTGAGTAGTGCTATTGCTAAATGGGCTGAGAATTTAGCTAATGATATGGATACCCTTGATAAAGATAATGTTATTTTGACTCTTGGTTATATCAAGGACGCTCCAGATTACCTGAAGGATGCGGCGAGGGATGTTTGTCTCTTGGGATCAAGAGCCAATGCCATGTCGATATCGGCCAGGAGGGCGTTGTGGATCCATCAATGGAATGCTGATGCCGACTCCAAGAGCGCTATGGAAGATTTACCCTTCAAAGTTAATGTCTTGTTTGGGGATGGCTTGGCTGACCTGGTTTCTACCGCGACTGCGGGTAAGTCCTCTTTTCTTCCCTATGTTCCCACACAACAGAAGAAGGCACCTCCTCAGCAGATGCAGTCCTTTCGTCCAAATAAATACAGGCGTGGAAAGGGTTCGTCCATCCTCGCTTCAAAGGGTAGAGGAAGGGGAAGGAAGTCGCCTGCCGTGTCAGGCGCCCAGGACCAAAAGTCCTCCCCTGCCTCTACCAAGTCCACCGCATGACGCTGGGGCTTCCCTGGGGGAGTCAGGACCGGTGGGGGGGCCGTCTGCGGATCTTCAGTCAGGTCTGAATTCAATCAGACCTGGATCCTTGGGTCCTAGAGATTGTGTCTCAGGGATACAAGCTGGAGTTTCAGGAGGTGCTCCCTCACCGGTTTTTCATTTCGGCCTTGCCAGTGTCTCTTCCGGACAGAGAGGTGGTGCTGGCAGCGATACAAAAGTTGTGTCAACAGAGGGTCATTGTTCCCGTTCCCCTGTCCCAACAGAGGGAGAGGTTCTACTCGAGCCTCTTTATCGCACCGAAACCGGACGGTTCAGTCAGACCGATTCTGAATCTAAAATCCCTCAATCCATACTTGAAAGTCTTCAAGTTCAAGATGGAATCTCTTCGAGCTGTGATTTCCAGCCTAGAAGGGGGGGATTTTATGGCGTCAGTCGACATAAAGGATGCCTACTTACACGTCCCAATATATCCTTCGTATCAGGCCTTCCTCAGGTTTGCGATACAGGATTCTCATTACCAATTTCAGACGTTGCCGTTTGGGCTTTCCACGGCCCCGAGGATTTTCACCAAGGTCATGGCAGAAATGATGGTTCTCCTTCGCAAGCAAGGGATTACAATTATCCCGTACTTGGACGATCTCCTGATAAAGGCGAGGTCCAAGGAACAGTTGCTGAGAAGTGTGAATTTGTCGCTGTCGGTTCTGCGACAGCACGGTTGGGTGCTAAATTTGCCAAAATTTCAGTTGATTCCGACCACTCGGCTGCCTTTTCTGGGCATGATTCTGGACACGGAGTTACGGAGAGTATTTCTTCCAGAAGAAAAGGCTCTGGAACTGCAGACGATGGTCAGGGAACTTTTGAGCCCAACAAGTGTGTCGGTCCATCTCTGTACTCGGGTTCTGGGGAAAATGGTTGCGGCGTACGAAGCCATTCCATTTGGCAGGTTTCATGCCCGCGTGTTTCAGTGGCACTTGCTGAGCAAATGGTCCGTGTCTCACCTGCACATGCACCGGAAGATAAGTCTATCTCCCAGAGCCAGAATTTCTCTCCTGTGGTGGCTACAAAGTTCTCACCTCCTAGAGGGACGCCGGTTCGGTATCCAGGACTGGGTACTTCTGACAACAGATGCAAGTCTCCGGGGCTGGGGTGCAGTCACCCAAGGAAGAAACTTCCAGGGGAAATGGTCGCTCCAGGAAGCTTGTCTCCACATAAATGTTCTCGAGTTAAGAGCCATTTACAACGGCCTGCTACAAGCAAGAAGCCTTCTTCAGGGTCGACCTGTCCTGGTACAGTCGGACATCATCACTGCGGTGGCACATATAAACCGTCAAGGCGGAACAAGGAGCAGGGCGGCTATGGCGGAGGCCACAAGAATCCTTCGCTGGGCGGAACAACACGTGAGCACCCTGTCAGCAGTCTTCCTTCCGGGAGTGGACAACTGGGAAGCAGATTTCCTCAGCAGACACGTGCTCCATCCGGGAGAGTGGGCTCTTCGCCAAGAGGTGTTTGCAGAGGTGACAAAGCGTTGGGGAATTCCGCTGATCGACATGATGGCATCTCGTCTCAACAAGAAGCTTCCGAGGTTTTGTTCCAGGTCAAGGGACCCCAACCTAGTGCAGTGGACGCCCTGGTGTCTCCGTGGGTGTTCCAGTCGGTCTATGTGTTCCCTCCACTTCCTCTCATTCCAAAGGTACTGGGGATCATTCGACGAGCAAGGGTTCAGGCGATTCTCGTTGTCCCAGATGGCCAAGAAGGGCCTGGTATCTGGCTCTTCAGGAATTACTGGTGGAAGATCCTTGGCCGCTTCCTCTAAGAGATGACCTGTTGTTGCAGGGTCCATGCGTGTTTCCAGACTTACCGCGGCTGCGTTTGACGGCATGGAAGTTGAGCGCCAGATCTTAGCTCGTAAGGGTATTCCCGGGGAGGTCATTCCCACTCTCATTAAGGCTCGGAAGGAGGTTACGGCGAGACATTATCACCGTATTTGGAGAAAGTATATTTCCTGGTGTGAGACTAAAACAGCGCCTGCGGAAGAATTTCACTTGGGTCGATTTCTCCACTTTTTGCAGGCAGGCGTAGATGCAGGCCTGATATTAGGCTCCATCAAGGTGCAGATTTTGGCTTTGTCTATTTTCTTTCAAAAGGAATTAGCTGTCCTCCCAGAGGTTCAGACTTTTGTGAAAGGAGTGATGCATATCAATACTCCGTTTGTGCATTCTGTGGCACCATGGGACCTTGAGGTGGTCTTGCAGTTTCTCATGTCTTCCTGGTTTGAACCTTTGCGTAAGGTTGAGTTGAGGTTTCTCACTTGGAAGGTAGTCATGCTGTTGGCTCTGACATCTGCCAGGCGAGTGTCAGAGTTGGCGGCCTTATCTCATAAGAGCCCGTACTTGATTTTTAATTCGGATAGGGCGGAATTGAGGACTCGTCAGCAATTTCTGCCGAAGGTGGTTTCTTCGTTTCACATTTACCAACCTATTGTGGTGCCGGTGGCTACGGATGCTGTGCCAGTTCCGAAGTCTCTTGATGTTGTGAGAGCTTTGAAAATCTACGTCGCCAGAACGGCTGTTGCCAGGAAAACTGATGCGCTGTTTGTCCTGTATGCTTCCAACAAGATTGGTCATCCTGCTTCAAAACAGACTATTGCACGCTGGATTTGTAGTACGATTCAGCAAGCTCATTCTTCGGCTGGGCTACCAGTGGCAAAGTCAGTAAAAGCGCATTCTACCAGGAAGGTGGGCTCATCTTGGGCGGCTGCCCGAGGCGTCTCGGCTTTACAGCTTTGCCGAGCAGCTACCTGGTCGGGTTCAAACACTTTTGCAAAGTTCTATAAGTTTGATACCCTGGCTGAGGAGGACCTTAAGTTTGCTCAGTCGGTGCTGCAGAGTCGTCCGCACTCTCCCGCCCGGTCTGGAGCTTTGGTATAGACCCCATGGTCCTTTTGGAGTCCCCAGCATCCTCTAGGACGTAAGAGAAAATAGGATTTTGGTACCTACCTGTAAAACGTTTTCTCCTTGTCCGTAGAGGATGCTGGGCGCCCATCCCAGTGCGGACTGTTACTTGCAGTGTATTCTTGCGGGTTAAGTTAGTTTATACACGGGTTGTGTATTTATGGTTTTCAGCTTGTTGCTGCTGTTATGTCATACTGTTATCTGGTTTCCTGTTACTCCGGTTGTACGGTATGTTTGTCATGTGGGCTGGTATATATATATGTATATGTATTGTAGCCCTTAGTTAAACAAAAATCCTTTCCTCGAAATGTCCGTCTCTCCTGGGCACAGTTCCTATAACTGAGGTCTGGAGGAGGGGCATAGAGGGAGGAGCCAGTTCACACCCATTCAAAGTCTTATAGTGTGCCCATGTCTCCTGCGGATCCCGTCTATAGCCCATGGTCCTTTTGGAGTCCCCAGCATCCTCTACGGACTAGGAGAAAAGGATTTACCGGTAGGTACCAAAATCCTATTTTTTTTTTATTAGTAGACCAGCTAATCAAAGATCAAAGGACTATGGGGGTAATTCAGACCTGTTCGTAGCAGCAAATTTGTTAGCCGTTGGGCAAAACCATGTGCACTGCAGGTGTGGCAGATATAACATTTGTAGAGAGAGTAAGATTTGGGTGGGTTATTTTGTTTCTGTGCAGAGTAAATACTGCCTGCTTTATTTTTACACTGCAATTTAGATTTCAGTTTGAACAAATCCCACCCAAATCTAACTCTCTCTGCACATGTTATATCTGCCCCCCCCCCTGCAGTGCACATAGTTTTGCCCAACTGCCAACAACTTGTATATTATTAATCACGATATTATAATAAATCATCCCAGCTCTACTAGTAACATTGTACAGATTCTGTTGAGTATCTTCATATTGCTGCATATGGTCATTAGTAAGATATCACACTCTCGTCTTTAGCTGCCTCATTTGTAAATGTGAGCTTTGTGTTTAATCTTCTTACATCCTTGTAGGATAAAGTATACAATATATTACTAGCTTTTTTTCCCTTTCTTTTAATACACACATCTATCACCTTATAGAAAGTGTTAGAAATACAAAATGAAATACTGTTTCCTTGTTGGTTCCCAAAGACGTTGGTGAACAGCTATAGCTACAACTAATAATGTTGCCCCCAAGCCTCTCTCACCATCACCACCACCCACGTCAGAGTCTCCAATGGAAATAAGGGAAGACAGAGGGGCAGCTATAGAGACCTACTTGCAAGTAATGGCCATACAAACAATGTATATTTTGGCTTCTGTCATGCAAAAATATCATGCAATTTAACACTTTTGAATTCTGGAAAGGCACCATTAAGGACTTGCAAAGAGAGAGGACCATATCCCATCTGGCACAGTTGGGCCTGGGGAACAAGAAAACCTGTGCCACTTCCCCTCCTGCAGCCTCTAGTGCTACCAATGCCCACAACAGTGCGCCCCGAAGACCAGCCTTTTGCTGCTGAGAGTTTTCTTATTCCTGTGCAGATGCCAAATTTCGAAGTTAGTGCTCCTCACATTCCAGCATCAATATTACTTTTTATATGTAGTACCCAGACAAATTATACTTTTGTTGTTGTTGTGTTTCATGTTTTCAAAAGATACCATTAGTCTTTTTGCATGTCAAATAAAAAATTAACCAGTTTTCAAAAATGTGAGTTTTTATTAAAATGTAAAAAAAATAACCAAAATCAGACTTTTTAAAAAATAATTCAAGAAATATTTTGTAGTACCTGTTTCAACATTAACACACCTTTCCAAAATAACAAAAAGCAGACTTCTGTGTGTAGGTCTACATAAAAATAAAATAAACGCTCTCGAAAATGATCATTATTTTTTTTTGCATATTTTTATATTTTTGGCATCTCAGTGTAGACTATAACTATGTGCAGTAGTAATCTGGGAATTAAATATATATATATATATATATATATATATATATATATATATATATATATATATATTAAAAGCAAAGTGTAGCCGCTCATTATAACAAACTTGTAAGGGATATCAGTCCAAATGTTTTTTGCCGACACCCCCTGACGAAGTCCCGTGACGAAACGCGTTGGGCGTGGCCAGTAGGACGTGTGACCCATTGACCGGAGTTACCGGCGTGTGTGGTTTGATCCAAGACCGTGCAGCTGGGAGACTACAGCGGCCCATGGTATCCGGGGAGCAACGGTGTTGATCGGTGTTGGCTGTCCGGAGGCTACACTGATTTTCTACATTGCGCTGGTTACCTTTTTCTTAAATGTATGTGAGTGATTACTTTGTAGTAAACTACTATTGATTGAATACTCACCTTTGCGCCCTCCATTGTCTTTCTATTTCATATGTGTGTGTGTGTGTGTGTGTGTGTGTGTGTGTGTGTGTATAAAAATTTTCATTAAAGTCTTTTTAAATAGACAAACATATAATGGTGCTTCTTTTTGTATTTGACATGACGTGGGGGAAATAAGAGCTGTAGATTCTCTTCACCCAGTTCATCTGTGGAAATTTTTTTATTATTTTTTTTTATTGTATGGTTTCAGATACTGACTAGTGATCAGACAATGGGCCTAATTCAGATCTGATCGCAGCAGCAAATTTGTTAGCTAATGGGCAAAACCATGTGCACTGCAGGGGAGGCAGATATAATATTTGCAGAGAGAGTTAGATTTGGGTGGGTTATTTTGTTTCTGTGCATGGTAAGTACTGTCTGCTTTATTTTACACTGCAATTTAGATTTCAGTTTGAACACACCCCACCTAAATCTAACACACTCTAAACATGTTATATGCCCCCCACCCCACAGTGCACATGGTTTTGCCCATTAGCTAACAAATCTGCTGCTGCGATCAAATCTGAATTAGGCCCAATGACTACTCTCCTCTTCCATGCCAGAATGCCACCCCCCTCCTTCCCTCCCGATGTGTGTGCGGGCTAGTGTGAGGGAGACCGGTACATTATGCCTCTGAAAAAAATTAATTTCTATAGTACTGGGTGATATAGTCTAGCTGCTAAGGAGGCCACATAATTTGACTACCCTCTTTCAAATATGGGTGCCCCCAAAGCTGGCAGGGTCATTATTGAGTTGAAAGGTCACATATATTTTTCCTTAGTGCAGGGTAACATTGTCCAGTGATCACTATTGAAAAATTAGTAGGAGGCCACATCATTTGAAAGAGAATTGTGGGTTCTCTGATTATTTGTAAATCAAGTTAGGGAAGATCTTCCCCCATCCCTGGACTTCATGATTTTTGTCTATTGTAAGGGTTAAAGCCTGGAAATCACACTGCTCACCAGGCATACATTTCTATTAGGCATATAGTTTGAACGAAGGGCCTCTCCTCTTTTAAACAAGAGTGCCCCCATCCTTATATGTTACATGGAGGGGTGAGGTAGACTAACTTAAATTCCCTCATGCCATGTTTTCTATCTATTTTTTTTCCACAGTATATTGCCATCTGCCTGTATGCACACGCCGACAGCACTTCCTGTAACTCAGAGGCTTATCTAGAGAGGAGGAAACCTGTGTGCAGGCTCCATCTGGGCCCCCCAGGGTGTGACGTGTGGGCCCCAATTGACCCTAGGGGCTCGTGTGCACTGCACCCACTGCACACTTTATAAATACGCCAGTGCTGTAAGTCCATATGATAGGGTAAAAATAAACTTTTATTTTTTACTCTTAGCATGCATTGAATTCCTACTCGTCATAGTGTACATGCGGATAATGAGTGTGTCTCATCCCCCACAGCGATGGGGTTATAAGAGGCAAAAAAATAAAGCCTCATAGTCAAGAGCTGTCTCAATTGTGTCTTCCCATTCTTGACTGTGCTACAGATTTTACATCTCCTATATAATCGCCCAGATCTGTGACTGTGTGAATAACGCTGGGCGTGGCTAGGAGCTCTCATTGGGTTAACAGTAGGTCTATCACACCCAGTCCACAGCTGATTGGGTGAGAAACGTCCTCCCACACAGGTTTGGGAGGCTCTGCCCTTTGGCTACTGTGTGTTCCCAGAGCAGGATTAACAATGGGGCTGATGGCTGCAGCTCCGGGTCCATACCCCAAAATAGGCCTACTGCATATGCAGCAACATACCCCCCAACAATTTACACATAAAAATTGTTACACATTCAAAAAGGGGGCGTGGCCACAGGTACGGTGGTGTGGCCACGTCCCTTTTCCAATACTTGCAATGGAAGTTTGGAAAGCCAGAAATCGGTACAGACCATTAAAAAAAAAAGGTACTGTACCTGCCAAAAAGGTGCAGTTGGACGGTATGCCACTGCATCTGCAGCAAGTCTCTGCGCTGTAGATAGGGGGGGGGGGGGGGTGGAATCCTTTTACTGCAATATCCTATGTCCTGCTTCCAGTCCGCCTGCGCCCTCCGGCATCAACAATCCCCACTCCCTAGCTGTGGCACAGGTGGAACAAAAGCTGCTGCGACCACCGGCATAGATGTGTATGAAAGCGGCGCAGCGAAAGGCTTTCATAGCCCTCCCTGCGCCGCATACTCTCTGAGCCCCAGAGACTACTCTGCGTGTGATGTCACAGAAGTGCCTCCCTACCACAGCTGCGCCCAGATTCCCGGAGGCCCTGACTCCGCAACACAGCACCTGGGCTGCCAGCCTGGAAGCCCCGAGATGGCTAATGTAATGGATAGAGTGGGTGATATCGCGGAGGGTAATGTCTGGACGCTGAATAAATGTAAAAGGTGACAGTGCTGTGCAGTGAGGTGGATGTGCAGTGTCACTAACACTGCACAGCATTCTCACCTTTTACATTGATTCAGTGAGTCAGTCAGTTCTGCCAGCCAGTCACTATTGTTAGCGCCGGTGTCCCAACGCGCTGAATTACAGGGAAGTAGACACACTAAATACACTACAGCTCCCAGCAGCCCTTAGCGCCAATGCATTCCAGCGCAAAGACCTGCTGGGAGCTGTAGTTTATTGAGTTAATCTTCTTTCCTGTAATGTGGCGCGTTGGGACACTGGCGCTAACAATAATGACTGGCTGCTGTGCGTGTCTCCGGGAGAGCCACTGCCAAAGGGAGGACAGCAGCTTAGCTGCTTCCAGGAGGAGAATCATTACCCGCCCCTCCCCCATTCGCAGTACCTCAGGGCCCCATCCGCGGCACCAAAACACACACACCCCCACCACCACCACCCTTTGTCCGTGCAATATTTAACCACTCACACAATTATGATTGGAGGTAATACTCCATATAATACAAATATTGCATGCCACAAGGGCGTGCAAGGGTTAAGGGGTCGTATTCCCTTGAGACGGTGTGAAGAGCGCCCGCAGGGCACAATGAATCACCTAGTGTTACATGTTCATTAGGTTTTAACAGTTATTTGCGAGGTACAGCATGTTTCACTTGTAGGAGGTCCGGAGCCACTGCCCACCACAGGCACAATATGCAAACAAGATGGTTGCAACTACAGGAGCTGTGAATGTTTTGAGGTTGATTGGGGGGCGGGAGAAAAAAATCATATTGGTGCACGTTACATACAGGCAACAGAAAATGAGGATATTAAAAAATACTAAAACCTGCACTGTTAATGTGCCTTGAGGACCTGGGTTGGGAATGCCTGGCTTAGGGCCTGATTAAGAGTTTTACATAAGGATAATTTTTACGCAGTTGAGCAATTATCATTAATCTGGAATGTGTCTGTCACACTGTGCACATGTCAAGGTAGTGATGTTGCTTGCAGTGGGGATTTATTTGCAATGTGACATGACAGTAAGGGGGAGGAAAAGAGGAGTGGTGGCATAAGCAGAGGTGCGGCATGTTTCAGGCTGCTCCTGTGATTATGTATGCAGGAAACATGGTGTCTGCATCTCAGTACACGGGACCATTCTGCACAACCATACGGCTACTCATAAGGTGAATTATTGAAGCATCTGCATCAGATGCCGCGTCTGTGTGTGCAGGCTTGGAAATACGTTTACATTCAACTTAAATAAGGATTTTCATCTTTATCACCCTATTGGTCTTCCTAAATACCATCTTCCCTGAATTTGGAGACCCTGAGGCAAACAGTAGAATTATTTGCAGTTAAAATTTACTGCACTCTGATAATGTCTTGCTAATTCAAATACTGTAAGAAAGTTAGCCTTTGTCACATTGGTGTAGACGTCTTTGGGCAGTTGCAGCAAAGCTTAAACTGAATCCTAAATTTCCTTGGCAGACATGAATAGTGCAGTGGTTTGTCTGTTGTGGATGCAGGGGATTCATTCAGGTCTGTATGTACAGGTTGAGTATCCCATATCCATATATTCCGAAATACGGAATATTCCGAAATACGGACTTTTTTGAGTGAGAGTGAAATAGTGAAACCTTTGTTTTTTGATGTCTCAATGTACACAAACTTTGTTTAATACACAAAGTTATTAAAAATATTGTATTAAATTACCTTCAGGCTGTGTGTATAAGGTGTATATGAAACATAAATGAATTGTGTGAATGTAGACACACTTTGTTTAATGCACAAAGTTATAAAAAATATTGGCTAAAATGACCTTCAGGCTGTGTGTATAAGGTGTATATGTAACATAAATGCATTCTGTGCTTAGATTTAGGTCCCATCACCATGATATCTCACTATGGTATGCAATTATTCCAAAATACGGAAAAATCCCATATCCAAAGTACCTCTGGTCCCAAGCATTTTGGATAAGGGAGACTCAACCTGTATTTAGAAAAATGAAGGATCATAGTTGTTAAAGGGTTTCAAAATGGTTGTTAGATAAAGAGGATGATGGTCGATGTGAATGTTGACTTAGCATATGTGCCTAGATGTTTTGTACATGCTGGGAGAATGGTGTATGCCATTTTTATAGGTTAACATTGGTGACATATCAGGTTTTGAAGTGTCAGAAATTAAGGACAGTGGGCCTGATTCAGAGATGTTTGCAAACCTAAGAGATTGTGTACAACTCCGGTGGTAGGGATTGTGCATGTGCAGAACCGGTCCTGCGTCGCCCCATGCGGTGCCCTCTGAGCGCTGCGGCAGCGATGTGCAATTCTGCTAATGGCGGCGTCTGAGCGAAAGAAACGCCTCCTGCTGGCATTGCAGATTAGAGTGCTGTATCCTAACATGCAGCATTGGATCATCTGTGAGGTTACTCAGATTGGCCCTTAAAGCTCTGTAGCTGAAGGTCCAGGAAGTCTCTGATGACAGACTGAGACCGTGGCCTTGGCACTGACAGAAAATCTGCCTACAGTAGCTCTTGCCTCTGCTGCTTAGGAGGCACTGCATGCGACAATGCAGGGCACGTTCTGCATATGTGCCGGTTGGGTCCTATGATTGTGTGGGTACCCCACCATCGGAGATATATACATGTACAACTCCGAATTAGATAAGACTATTTGAAGATTGAGATTAATTGGATTGAGCTGATGTCCTTGCAGTCGCATGCTGGGGGCCGCCCATCGCAGGGCAAGGCCACCCAGCATGCTGCCCACCTACAGCAATCACTCTGTAATTGCGATCACACTGCAGTTGCAGCGTTGTCGCAGAAACGGAGGATGTCTCCTGCCGGCGCAGCCTGGCTGTGATGGCAGGAGTCCCGCTGCCATTTTTTCAATCAGAGCAGCTGTGTGTGACAACACGCAGCTGCCCCGAAAATACCACCAAAATGCCCATGCTCCCTGGCGCCGCCCTGAAACCATTCGGTTGCCGCCCACCCGCGAATGTCTCTTCCTGTTAATCAGGCAGAGGCATTCGCAGTTAATGCGATCCAATCACATTAACTGCTCGCGAAGGACAGGATCTCAAAAATTGCAGTGATGTGACTTGAATTAGGTCCTAAATTGGGTTAGTGTGCAACTGTATACTGGTCACATAGCCATATAACAGTTTATTCCCAGCATTAATAGCACTTTTAGAGGAAATTGTTTTGTGTCCAGATAGAGACATTTTAAGTGATTGTTTCTGCTAAAGTGTGAAGGGATGAGCAATCTGTACCAGGCTAGAAGCCATTCACTCGCTAGTAATGGTCTGTAATTACTTTTTACACCATAGTTTCTCCTTATGCTTTTGTTCTGCTGTAAAGTTTTAAAGTCCATGAGAAAAGGTGAAAATGGCAAGCTTTTATGCAGGCAGCTTAAATCTCCTTGTATTGGATTTTGTATAAGGGGATTTCTGGCCAGCGCCTGTGCACAATCCCTGCAGCGCCCGTCAGTGACGGCAGGTACAGCCGCAAGAGGAAGAGTGAAATTCGGAAGTCTGATAATTTAACACACTCCCCCTTCAGCAATATAGATATTAATACATTTCGCCGTGCTAAATGGGCACAGCTCATCCTGACAATTATCGGTAGAAGCCACAACATTAGTACGTCTCTATTTGCTTAAATAAACACTTTGGTGTTTGGTCCTCTACCTCTTGGAGTTCTGTTTCCGCTTACCAATTATATAGATAAGATAGGGTTAAGCACAGCCCTAGCAGCTCATCAGGTGGTCTTCAGTTTGCCGGCGGCCGGGCTCCCGACGACCAGCATACCGGCGCCGGAATCCCGACCACCGGCATACCAACAGCTTTTCTCCCTCTTGGGGGTCCAAGACCCCCCTGGAGGAAGAATAGATAGTGTGGCGAGCTCAGAGAGCCCACAAGGGGCTCATTTGTACTCACTCATCTATCGGTATGCCGGTGGTCGGTATGCCGGCGGTCAGATACCAAGTAACTGATCAAGTACCTGCAACTCGATTTCAATTGCAATAATCTTTTGCACCTATCTCCACCACGCATTTTTGCAGGTACTTGATCAGTTCCTTGGTATCTTAGGGTAGTGATACTTTGAATGCAGCCAAGTGTCTGGCGACCAGGGTGTAGTTATTGGCTGTCTGATCACAGACCTATGTGGGGCCATGTGCTCCTTAAACTGCTTCTGTCTTATCCCAATTAGCCCAAGCCATATGGGCAAGACTTACACAAGATATCACTTAAGCTATGTTCTCTGGAGTTTATTGTGGACTGTTGGTTATGATGATTTGTTCACATACAGGAAGTGGTTGCAGTTGTATAATGAATATAGTTTATCACTTTAAAGGTGATTCCGTTACCGGTGGATTTGCCCTACTCCTAAGACCAACAGTTTTATACAGTAAATGGCTCCTATTCATGTAATTTGTAAATGCAAAATCAATATTTTAGAAAGATGAAATGGCAGGCAGCAAACTAACTACTGTGATTAGTAGAAAATAGTAAGAACTTGCAAAAGGCGAGACTAGCAGTGATGGTTTGTAAATCAGTTTACTGTCCTTCAGCTATTATCCAATTCAGATGTGTTCACTGTACCTTGCTTTGAAAGGTAGAATTACTTTTTATATGTGTATGTCTATTTTCTATTATTAATGCTTTTGTTGCCAGCTGCATAATACTTGCCTTTTTAATGCAAATTTGTAAACTGTCATCTTTAAATGGGCAGTGGGAAATATACAATCTTGCGCTTATCACAAGTAAATTATACTGCGCTGTTCAATTTTCTCATTATGTTGTCACATTATTCTTCAAAGACTGAATGTGCTAATACACCTTATGATTTTCCCATTGATACTGGACTGCAGATACACTGTATTTGTTGTAACAAAAACTATTGTTATGCCTTGTCAAATTGAATTGATTGAAGATTGGACATTCTTATAAAACTGGGAAGGCTGGGTAATAATGATTGCTATTATTATTATTATTATTATTATTATTATTATTATTAGTAAATATCTCTAAAGTCCAAATATAAAGCATCACACTGTACTGTAAGGTAAAATGTTGTGGCCAAACATTCAGACAGTAAACATAAAGGAAATAAAATTATAATGTGTTTAGATCTAAGTTTAACACAGCTTTTCACATAAATCTGAGGTCTTGCTTTGCCTTTGTGGGCATTATTGGAATCCTTATTAATTAGAGTGATCAGTTCTTCATCATTATGGTCATCTCAAAATAAGAATTAGAAAGGATTTTTCATGGCTGTAGTTCAGAAACCCTTGTTTAAAGATAGTTGATACATTAAAGGTCATACATACTTGTTAAAGAAGGTCATACATTAACAAAGAAATGATCAGCAAAGTCCACAAACCTGGTGCAGAAGACCATTGTTAGGCACGCAAATAATAAATTACTAAGGTCATAGGGAAAGGATCGAGATAATAGGCCTGCAGGGTCATGGTGCATTTACCAGCATGTGAGATTCTGCAGCATTGGAGGGGATAGATCCTATTGGCTAATAAGATGTACATTCCTTTCAGCCTGGCTACATTTTTTTTTATGTAAGTTGTAGTTATAATTCACAGGTAATAGCGCAAAAGCCAAAACTCCGAAGCGCTAGCAGGACAGTGGTAGCAGATCCGGAATGGTATTACAAGAACAATCCAGTGCAGATCAGAGATGGTAACTAGATCAAATTAAATTGTTGTCATAACCTCCCTGTTTTTATAGAGGCTAGTAAGAGACGCAGGTACGGGTACTGACGGGTTTAACTGCCTTAGTAATCTTCTCCTGAGTCCTTGTCTTGGTAATGTAATAGTTTTCATGCTGAGAGTGTAAAATGAATTTTGTTTGTATAATAGCAACATTTATATTAGACCATTTCGTATCTTTGCTCTTTTTATTTTACCCACACAAGCATCGCACGTTGGTTGTGTAGACATAATTACAAGGATAATATATTTTTCTCCAGATCATGGCTTACTGCATGCAGTCCATGTATTTGTAGTCCTATTTTTTTTTTCACATTGCCACATGCCTTTAAATATTACTTACAATTCCAAACTGAAGTATTGATTAGTTTATTATACTTATACATACAGGTTGAGTATCCCATATCCAAATATTCCGAAATACGGACTTTTTTGAGTGAGAGTGAGATAGTGAAACCTTTGTATTTTGATGGCTCAATGTACACAAACTTTGTTTAATACACAAAGTTATTAAAAATATTGTATTAAATGACCTTCAGGCTGTGTGTATAAGGTGTATATGAAACATAAATGAATTGTGTGAATGTACACACACTTTGTTTAATGCACAAAGTTATAAAAAATATAGGCTAAAATTACATTCATGCTGTGTGTATAAGGTGTATATGTAACATACATGCATTCTGTGCTTAGATTTAGGTAACATCACCATGATGATGTCTCATTATGGTATGCATTTATTCCAAAATACAGAAAAATCCGATATCCAAATTACCTCTGGTCCCAAGCATTTTGGATAAGGGATACTCAACCTGTATTATATTTTAGATGCCCCCTATTTTGTATAAACCACCACTTTAAATTTCAGGTTTTACGTCCACATTTGTGCCTGTGAATTATAATATTCAATGATATTACTAGTATTACTCAGCTAGATATTTTACTCTGAAAATGTCATCTACCATTGAGATCCATAAAGTCAACTATAAAATGTTAATTTGTTGTATTGATTTTCCTGGTCAAGAGAAATACATATCATTTCTTTTAAAAAAACTACTTTTTGCAGATAACAGACCACAAGTTCAGCATCAGAGCCAAGGACAGAACAGAGTTCAAAATTTAGAGCAAAATGGAGTAAAGGATTACAGCCAACCTCGTCAGTTTAATCGCAATGATGCCAGAGTCCCAAGGAATGAAAAACCACCTCGATTTCAGAGGGAAAATCATACATCTAGGCAATTTGAAGGTAATGGACCTCCAAGAAGTCGGGGTCCAGAAAAAAATAGTTCTTTTGGTCCAGAGCAATGGATGGATGATAGGAGTAAGTGTGAAAGAGGATATTCAAGAAATGATAGATTAAAGGATTTTTCACATCCTTCCATTTATCAAAATGATGGTTCTTTTAAAAAGAGAGATAATACTATGCAAAATCGGACCATAAAAGGTCCCAACATTTATGAAACTAAAGAGGATACTAGCATTCAGAATAATACAGAGGCTGCTCATCAAAAACGTGGTAGAAGAGAAGACCAAAGACACAATTCTGAACTCTATATAGAGAGGAGACCACGGACAGGTGACAGTGAACCATTCACCAATGTACCAAATGAGAAACATTTTAGTGCCAATATGGAATCCTCTAACTATCATGCAACATTAGTAAAAGATGGTGCTAATGACTTACCAAATGGAGAGTTTGAACAAAAGGGTCGAAGAATTGGGCCAATCAAACCAATTGGATCGAATCTGAATTCAACACATGATGATAGAGATAAAATGTTTTCTTACAACAGTAACTCTAGAAAGAGATCTGGTCCAATAAAACCAGAACGACTACCAGAAACTGCCTACCCGGCCTTTAGCTGGAGACCAGGAGATGAATGTTTGGCTCTTTATTGGGAAGATAATAAGGTAATATGTTTTATGTTATTGTATATAAATAATTTGTCTAAATAATGAATCACCATTCATTATTACATATGCCAAATGCACAGCTATTTACTACTGAGAAGTGTTCTTTGTTACAAATCCACCAATCATTACATGCATCTTCAACTTTTAATTCAAACTAACCCCATTTTACATTTTTCATAAAAGCTATATTCATCGTGATCATCTGAATCAGTCCCATTGTCAGGACATGTTGCAGTTTTCATAGTAAAGAAGAAAGTACAGTAATAACCTTCAACTTACAAAAAAGTGCATGGTTACTTAACTTAATCTGTGTTTTGAGGTGCATTATATAGGTAACACAGATATGTCCTCATACATCTTGCCTCAATATGCCACGTAGCAGGAGATGTCTGGCGTGAGTGAGCTGACAGGTTCTGTGCAACTCCGTAAGCGTCAGGCTTCTTTTTTTGCCAAAAATGCGTCTTATTCAAATTGTGAATAGGACACACAAGCAGTTTATGCTGATAAAATAGAAATGCGGCATGCCTAATTCTGTGTGTGCGTCTGCAGCTGTAACTGCATACGAAATGGTAGTGTACCATTTCATACGCACATACATCCACGGTCGCACACAGAATATAGGTATGCCGCATACCATTTTATTTATCATAAGCTTCTTGTGTGTCTTATCCACATCGTTTTTGAATAACACTCCTTTTAATGGCAAAAGTTGCACGTAAAGATGCTTGGCGCTACCGAGTCACGCAACTCCATGGCATGACTAGGAGGGATTTTTAACGTGCAGGGAGGCTAGATGTAAGTGGACACATCTTTATAACAAACTGAAGATTGTTTAGCATGCTACATACTGACTGTATGATTAGTTGTATCTATGGCTACAGAAGCGTTATCGGAGGTCCTTAATGTTGTGTTTTTCTTAAATGGCAACTAAAACACTACTTGGTAATTATTTGCTAATACAGGTTGAGTATCCCATATCCAAATATTCCGAAATACGGAATATTCCGAAATACGGACTTTTTTGAGTGAGACTGAGATAGTGAAACCTTTGTTTTTTGATGGCTCAGTGTACACAAACTTTGTTTAATACTCAAAGTTATTAAAAATATTGTATTAAATGACCTTCAGGCTGTGTGCATAAGGTGTATATGAAACATAAATGAATTGTGTGACTGTACACACACTTTGTTTAATGCAAAAAGTTATTAAAAATATTGGCTAAAATTACCTTCAGGCTGGGTGTATAAGGTGTATATGTAACATAAATGCATTCTGTGCTTAGACTTAGGTCCCATCACCATGATATCTCATTATGGTATGCAATTATTCCAAAATACGGAAAAATCCGATATCCAAAATTCCTCTGGTCCCAAGCATTTTGGATAAGGGATACTCAACCCTGTATGGTTATATAGTACTGAAATGCCCATGATACAATTGTGGCTAAAAAAAAAAAATAACAGTGGTACTGATTTTCTAAATCAAATTTCCTAACTCTGTGCCTGATTCTGAGTCGCACGCTTCTCGGGTACTTTTCCTTGCGGCCACGAAATTGTACTTCCTTTCATATGCTAACAAGACAATCGGCCGAGCTAAGTCGTACATTTTTGCATCTGAAAGTGCCAACCTGTCCTGGCCATTTTTCTTGGGTCGGAACAGTCACCATTAGTATCTGCACTTGCACCAGCCCCATGCTATGCGCAAGAGTTGCATCAAAAACAGGCTTCTCTTCCTGGTACACATGACTCAGATTGGCGCTGAATTGTACATACATGCCCATGACAACTAATCGGAAATACCCAGTGTGTCTTGATGCTTAACACCCCGAAACACCTTTTTCATGCTAGTCTCCATTCACACAAGATGCGGCTTGCACGCACCTGCTTGTGTCTTCGGACATATTGAGGGGCGCATGCGCGCACCATGTCTTGCATTTCAGATGCACGTGCATTCTGCTTCCCATTCTGCTTGAAAACGGGAGATGCATCTGACTCCAAATCAGGCCCTTTATGTGCAGAAAGCGTGCTACTTTAGGTACATAAAATGTATTTAATGTACTTTTAGTACTACAAAGCTGAAATTGAAGCACTACATTCTTCTGGAACGACAGCAGTGGTGAAATTTAGTGATTATGGAAACTATGAAGAAGTACTACTAGACAACATCAAACCTATTCAAGCAGAGGCATGGGTAAGTAAGCTGAGAACGTAGGGCCTTGTACAAAGGAGAATTTCAGGTAAATTTCTGATATGTAAAGCTAAGAAATGAGTCATGTAGCATTAATAAATTGCCATCTGCCTGTAAAGTTTGTTGTCTGAACAGTCATTTGCTTTATGTTTCATTTACTTAACCAAACATTAGCTTTTGTGATCAATATTAATTTGTGTTATGGTGTAATCTTGGAATGTAAACGGAAAAATCAATGTGGCCTAATTTATGTAATACACATCCATTTGCTTGCTATCGTTCACCTAGCTAGACATTTTCTCATTAAACAGTGTACATTTCTCTACTCCAATACTCCAGCGACTGGACTACAGGCTGTGTTATATCTTCAAATTAAATTGTGGCGTTCTTTCTATCTTCTTTGATCTTTTTATGATCATAATTGTTATTATTTCAACTAACAGTGTTTTAGAGTAATTGGATGTTTCACCACATCTAATCATGTACATTATTGCTTCCCAACTCCAGTCCTAAAGGACCTCTAAAAGTGCATGTTTTATAGATCTCCTGGTTGGGGCAGAAAAATGGCAAATCTGAAGTTATAGTGCAGCATATAGCTGAAAGAAGATTCATTTGCTAATTGAACAGACCCCCAAGTGTCTGGATCTCTTCGTGACTAAGCAGTGATAAAAGTGGAGAAGTGAGCCAGTGGAGAAATTACCCATGGCAACCAATCAACTGCTCCATACAATTTTATAGTATGCAAAAAAAAATGTTCCGTCAATGCTGATTGGTTGCCATGGGCAACTTCTCCACTGGCTCACTTCTCCACTTTTATCTCTGCTATGTACAGGTCCCCCTAAGTGAAAAACCTAAGCTCAACATAGAAACAAAATTTGACGGCAGATAAGAACCATTTGGTCCTTCTAGTCTGCCCATTTAGGGTTCACTCATTAAAGTTAGGAGTTAGAGTTGTATTAGGGTTTGGTTAGGGCATTAGTGTTAGAGTATTAGGGTCAGGGTTCAGATTAAGAGGAAGGGCTGGGATGTTAGGGTAGTAGGATTAATTGTGAAAGTTTTAGGTATTAATGTTAGATTAAGGATGAGGGTTAAGGTATTTGTGTTAGGGTGTTAGGATTAAGGGTTAGGGTATTAGTTTTAGGGATTAGGATTAGGATTAAGGGTAAGGGTCAGGCTATGTGGTCAGATACTCAACGGCCAGGTTACCGAGGTCCAGGTGGGGAGACTGTCCAGGGTGGAGAGCAGGAGCTGTAGGGGAAAGACTTAAAACAGTCAGAGGTGTATCAAGCAGGTGTTATTTCCTTGCAATGATCAAGCAGGGTGCCCAGCAAGTAGTATCCAGGACAGCAGGTGTTTTAATTTAGAAAGATGACAAAGCGCAGTTTCTTCAAAGTAGTTGTACAGTAGTAGAGATTTCAGGTTGACTGTTATCCTACTGTGTTCCTCCCATTTATTGTTTAAAGAAGAGCAAATTGTTCTGTGTTTGAATAAACACTGGCAGTATGCAACAAGAAACTATGTTTCGCTGAACAACATTTACCACAGAGGTAACAATTACAAGCATAAGGGTGAAAGGTAAATTAGGATTGCTGGTTGTTCCATAGCTGTGGAGATTTTAGGTTCAATGTTCTCCTTCTGTTTCCTCCTATTTAAGTCCTGTGTAAGTGAGCAGTTTTCTTTAAATTTAAATTAAACGCTTAAAAAAAAACAACAAAAAACGCTTCTAATAAAAAAAAAAAAACCTACACAGCCAAGTGGCTGTACACAGCCTAGGACAGTGATGGGGAACCCTTGGCACTCCAGCTGTTGTTGAACTACACATCTAAGCATGTCATGCTACAGTTTTAGCATGGCCAAATACTAAACTGTAGCAGGGCATGCTGGGATGTGTAGTTCAACAACAGCTGGAGTGCCAAAGGTTTCCCATCACTGGACTAGGACATTCTCCGTAAAAGCATGTGGTGGAATAGCTTGCAAGCTTTCGGTAGGCAAAAATGCAGCCGTTCTTTCGTCTAGCTTTCGGGAAACTGAAGTTGTAGCGATACACTGATTTCCCTTAAGGGCCCTACACACTCGGCGTTCCGCCGCCGAGCTGCCCGATGGCGGGGGGGGGGGGGGGGGGGGGGAGAGTGAAGTCTCGTCACTCCCCCTGTCATCCGGCTCCAATGCAGTGCATGCTAATATGGACAAGATTGTCCATATTGGCCTGCATGCATAAGTGACCCGGCACCATCGATTAATCAGTGCAGGGCCGCGCATCGTTAATCGGTGCCTACATACTGCACGATATGAAGGAGTTCTCGTTCATTAATGAACGAGAACGTTCATATCGTGCAGTGAGATCTGTAAGTGTGTTGGGCCCACTCTTGTGAAAACAGTTAAAGCAGTCAGCGAGTGTTGTAGGTTTTAATATCCTTCAATAAAATATGTATATATGCACCAATGTAAAGTCAATTAACAAGGTACTGGACCACGTGCATCCTATATGTTCCCATTGCATGGAGTGTATACCTATGCCTGGAATTGTACGGGAGGGATTCACCATAATTCTGCCTGCTTGATATCAGTACAAAACCCTGTAATTACATAATTAACACATCTGGTGAATAAGAAGGCCATGTTGATGACATCAGTGTAATGCTCTTCAAACTATTAGTTGACCACACTTTGTAGATCAGGGTGGTTTCATCCAGATAGAAAATGTTGCAAAATGGAACGCAGACACTCTGTGCCATTATTTAGCGGTTGGAATTGACCTTTCCCATTATAGGAAAATACGCCACAAAACATTATGCAACCACAAGAACACTTTACTGTTGGCAACAACACTCAGAGGCTGTATTGGGTGGTATTATGTGAGCACTTGTGCGGAGAACGTGGTGGAGGATGATGTATTTTGGGGGTTATTCCGACCCGTTCGCACGCTGCTGTTTGTCGCAGCGGTGCGAACGGGTCGGTTCTGTGCAGGCGCGGCATCGCTCAAATTAAAGCTGAATATCTGCAGTTAAAGCACATCTTGTTTGTTTCATTTCAAATCCATTGTGGTGGTGTATAGAGCCCAAAATATGAGAATTGTGTCGATGTCCCAATATTTATGGACCTGACTGTAGTTCTGAACAAATAGAATATTTTAGGTAGTAACATCGTTTTAATCCCTGCTATGCGTCCTATCCACGACACGTGACACATCATCCAATCTGAATAATTTCTTTTTTCAATCACCTTTGGGAGCTCCTTTAGCTACTACCAGGCTAGTTAAGGAGATTGTGAAGCTACTTATCGGCTAGATAGGGAGCCTATAGTGCTACAGTATCTCTTGGATAGAAAGAGCATTCATTTAATTACTTCCAAGCTAGATAAGGAGCTACTGGAGCTACCTCCAGGCTAGATAATGAGCTCATGAAGCTTCTTTCTCGACTAGATAGGGAGCTCATGGAGCTACTTTATAGGAAGCTCTATGCTATAGAGCAGGGGTTCTCAAACTCGGTCCTCAGGACCCCACACAGTGCATGTTTTGCAGGTAACCCATCAGGTGCACAGGTGTATTAATTACTCACTGACACATTTTAAAAGGTCAGGAAATAGGGTTTAGGAGGTAACCGCACCAGTCCAAAAAGGATTTTTTGAACAATTAGTAGCCTCTGAAAGAACTGAATTTAAATGGAATTTCTTCTATATATGGCAACCATAGATGTTGTAGGGGTTTGTCCCAGTATCATATAATGTTGCTTTCAGTGGTGCTCCCTAGAGTCAGAGAGTATCAAGTACAAAAGGACCAAAAAGAGAGGTTTGAAAGAAAGGACTCTTTTTTGGGAGCACTCTTAATTCAGAGGTTATTGGTATAATTTGTAAATTATCAATAAAAACAATTTAATTAACGAAAGTCAAATTCTAGGAGTGACTGTATGTGAAAAACATAGCTTAGCGAAAATATTGATAAATTAAATTATTCGTGATCTCCAAATTCACGATTTATAAATTGCCAGGAGTAAAATTCTGTGATGCTTTTGTCAACAAAATTCTGCATACTATGGGGTAAATTTACTAAGATTCGTATTTTCCCGTTTCAGGTCAAAGTTCAATCACGAATGACATCGAAAGTGTAAAACTGCAACTTTTTGAATTGATTACGACTAATTTACTAAGCTGTCGTATTCGGGTTTTTCTTTTGTTCCGATGTCGATGTCATTCGTGGGTTTTTTTCTATTTTTACGGCAGTGATTAGCAAAACACTGCCGACTTTTTTTACAATCAATCTCGGCCGGATCTGTGTGATCCGTGCTGGGGTTTATTTTTTTTTTTTTTTTTAATTAAACACTGTAAAATAATAAAAAAAAATGTGTGGGGTCCCCCCTCCTAAGCATAACCAGCCTCGGGCTCTTTGAGCCGATCCTGGTTGCAAAAATATGGGGGGAAAAATGACAGGGGTTCCCCCTGACAATGCTAAATTCCTTTGTCGTATAAACAACCCTTTATGAAGTCTAAGAACACTGTACGCTGTTTATTTAAGAAGTACCGTACGGGTACGCTGGTTGCGTAACGATCGCTCCGCCGTAGGCGAGACGCTCAAGCGTCACGTTCGCTCACGGCCCAGCGATCACAGGACAGCACGTTAAGGGCTATGACTAGAGTAATGATTCGCTATGGCGTAGCGGACGCTCGAGACCACGAGGAGATCACCAGCGGCGCTGACGCTCACAACGCTATACCTTTATGTCTAAACCTTATACCAATGAAATACACAGAATACCTTAATGTGAATACAGGGTGTAAGTGCAACCTTGTGTAACCTGACTAACTACAAAGCTGCTTGAGCGTCACCGACGCTCAAGTGAACACTTAACACTATAGGAAATACACAGATACTGGTTTAGGGTCCAAAGCCTATTAACTGTATTATATCTAATATACTTGTAAAAGGGGATAACAGTACAAATGATACACTACAATATAACAGAGACTTCCTAACCAAAATACAATACTATCTAATACAATTCAATACTAGTCTAGGGGAGATGTGAGAGAAAAGAGAAAGGAGAGAGAGAGAGAGAAATGGAGAGAGATGAGAGAAATTGGCTCACAGTAAGACAATGATTACGGAGAGAAACTTACGCACAAAGGGTATGATCGCATGCGCCTCGATATCCAGCTCCCGGTTATCAGCAGAAAACCGTTGATGAGAGAGTGAAGTTGGATATGGTCGGCCTGCCTATTTATGCCCCTCACACAATGCAATCTCATAGTCCCTACAATCCCATTGTCCATTGGACGTCGGAATTCGGCCCTGTATCATAACAAAAGGTCATAGGTTGATTCATACAGGTGGGCTGTGACGATTTCAAACAGCTCAGGTGGGTGGGAAACTAGGTTTCCCGCCGCATACCTGAGTATGAGTAAATAATAGAAATGGACATAAACTTCTTATGTCCATAACTATTCGCACGAGCGATTAATACGCTCCAAACCAACACCGGAATATTGCTAATTAAATACTCTTCCGATGGGTACCAAACACTGCTGCATGACTCTTGTTAGACCCTTCCCACAATACAAAGAGGGATTCCTCAGCTCAGGGACATTCTATATTAACTAAACTTTCAGAAACTATCAAAGGGACCATGATCTACAAACTACATTAATTGTGAAAATATGTAACGATTGGGTCGCACGCTACGACTACATACTCTTTACCGTAAATACGCATACCGATGCGAGCGGGTGCACGCATCAGCGGGTATGCGCTATCACGGGAAAGCGCACGCATGCGCAGCACGGACCAGCATGAGGTGCAAATATGGCAGCGTGTATAGGGATATTTTTCTGACTTTGACAGTCCACCCTTTGGCAGTCAGTAATAACTGCCACCTTCTAAAACATTTCAAAAGGAGAAAAATATATGTCAGGGGTTAATTCATTTCCATGGTTGGGTGAGGGAGGAGAGAGGAGTAGGTGTGAAGAGGGTATGACCTAGTGTGATAGCAGAAGCATGTGTGTATGAGTCCATGTTTGGAGGGTCATGTATCATCGTGCCGTACGTGTTGTAAATCAAGCTTCGAGGTATTGCGAAGTATACATTTGAATTCCTTCTTATCCCGTGGTACGGGTCTGTGGATGGGCTGTCAAACTTTACCGAGCTCATTTCGGCTTTCAGTTGTAACAAAATGGGGATGCACATTTTAGTTGATGATACATGAATGGGGGAGGTATGTGGTTGCTGATATCTGTGCCTGTATTCCCTATCGTCTATGTGTGTCATTACCTGAGGGTTGTAGAGATGAAGATAAAGAACACTTATGGAAAATGCAATGATATTCTATGTCAGGGAAATGTACATCTGTCGTTGAAGTTGTGTTCGGTATCTGTTGAGAGTCGTCTTCTTTGCGCTGTATTGCTCCTTGGGCATGAGCAAATAGCTTTGTCAGTGCCATCAGATTTACAAAAAATGTTGGGCTAGCGTGAGTTTAAAAATACTAGGGAAACTGGGGATCCATGGCAAAGTTCATCAAGTGTCCATATCATAGGTTGTCAAAACTTCATCTTTGGTGCTTGTCTGTTGTCTGTATAGCGTCTCGTCAACTTCCTCGTCCAAGGGGGTCTTTGTATCTTGGAGAAAAGCAGAAAAACAGGTGAAAGAAACGGACCGTATAATCGCATTTTCATCACATTCTGGTTTCTATCATTGGGTCATAAATCAAATCCAGGTTAATTACAGTTTCCTCACTCCTCAAGCTCATCACTTTTGTACTTTGTTTGCACCTCATTAAAGCCTGCCCGCATCTAAATATCAATCCAATCGATATAACGACACCAAAGATACATAGTAGAAACTTTCCAACATCCATTATGACTCCTTGAGCCCAGTCTCCTAAACCGGAGAACCAATTTCGCGGGTTCAACCATGACACCCAACTAGTCAGCTCATTACCTACAGCAGCAAGGGTGAGATTGTGTTTTCGGCGAAATTCCCACTTCAATTGGAGAATGTCGTCCATCTTTTGGTCTATGACCTCTACCGGATCCTCGGTGCTATTTGTGATATACGTGCAACACTTTATGCCGTACTGTGTTGCCAATGTAACACAATATCCGCCTGTTACTGCTGTAAGATAATTAAGAACCATCCTATGCTGTACTAGTTCTGTTTTGTAAGCTTGAAGTTCTCTTCCAGTGTATCTAAACGTGTCATCATACATTTCAGTGATATTATCTAACAAATTGGCGAGTGCGGAAATGTATCTATAATTCATCACTCCTCGAGCGGTGCGAGTGAAATCTAACGCTACCAGAACCTGAATCCCGGTGGATTCATGGATAAGATCAGAGGCCGGATGCTCTAACCTTTCTGACAGTTGTCTTTTAACTCGGTGCTCGTAATGAGTGTGAGTATAAGGAGCTTGGGCACCACGGTGTATGTCCTTCATTTTGTCATGTGTAACAGTCATCACTTCAGGCAATACTTTTCCAATATAACACAATCCTTCAGAGTTTGGGGCAAGCCACTTGTACGCCTTTCTCCCGCATATGAAATATGCATCATCGGGGAGAACATATGGGACGGAGAAGGACATTACCATGTTACAAACCTTCCAGGTGAAATCTCCTGACCCTAATTCTTCCATCTGCTTAATGCACGTATCAGTTTGTACGATATGTGCACAGTATCCTGGTGATACCTCTCCAACTCTAGTAATCCTATTTCCTAAGGTATATCGATACCGGAAAGATTTTCCTCTACTGGCTATGTGGCGTACAAGCTCTGTATCTGTAGGCATTCTATCTGCTCTGTGTGAAAAGGTCATGGTTAAATTGCTCCACGACACTTCCCAATTTCCCGGTTTTCTGGGATTGGAGATGTTGAAACATAAGAGGGACCTATCCACATGGTATTGGTGGAGCTTCAAACTAGGAGGGCTGGAGATATTAAACCTCCGGTCCACCGGTCTCCCACCACTTAGCTCAAGTACCTCCCCTAACGTTAAAGGAAATGGTACTAGCCCTGATTTGCTATGACCCTGAGGTACTTGAGAGCATACCCAACAATCTGTTTGGTTTAATACGTTACCCACTAAGGAGTGATAGTCACTCAATGGATGCCGGTCTATATGGATATTAAAACTGGATTGGCATTTCTTTATGCATCCATCTTCAACCAGATTATCACAGAGCCTACAGATACAGTTTTCTTCAGCTAACAATCCGTCACAGTTTCTTCTATGATCAATGCTATCGGATCGTTTTCTGATACTCGCCTTTGCTTGTTGGTTTGGTTGATCTTGGAAAACTACGCCTCCATCATCATAATCGGAACCCATTCCAGAACCTCTCTCGACCTCTATGGTACTCTCGCCGGAACAGACTGCTCTGGTCAACATCATGGTCAACATCATAATCCGGATCACAGTCTCTTGGGGCAAGTCCATCTTTGAGGAGGAAATGGAGAAGAATGAGAAGGGGGAAAAGAAATTTTAAGGGAGAGGGGATGGGAAGTGGAGAAAAACAATAAAAGGGAGAGGGGAGTCGACAACTGCTTTCGGTCTTCAAGGCTCAGGTGCCGCCTCAGTCCTCCTGGAACAGACACTCCAGTGATACAACCTCTACCGTCTGTTCCTTATCACGGGACTTCTCTGGATCAGCAACCTTTTTGCAGTGGGATGAATGGACCCAAGTCTCTCTCTCAGCAACCTTCAATGCTGTGGTGCTAGTCAATAAGACCTGGTATGGTCCTTCCCATCTATCAATAAGACAACCTGAGCGTAGAAAATTTCGTATCATTACATAATCCCCAGGTTCAATGTCATGACAATTACTATCTGGTAAATCAGGAATCACCAACTTCAGATTATCATTTTGATTCCTTAACTGTTTACTCATGTTAATTAAGTACTTTACAGTTACTTCATTGTTACATTTCAAATCATCCTGAGGGTTAATCATGACATGCGGTTGTCGACCAAACAAGATTTCAAAAGGAGACAGATTAAGAGGGGACCTGGGAGTGGTTCTGATGCTATACAAAACGATGGGTAAAGCTTCTGGCCACGTCAGTCCTGTCTCTGCCATTACTTTACTCAATTTATTTTTAATAGTGCTGTTCACTCTTTCGACCTTCGCACTCGCCTGTGGACGGTACGGAGTGTGCAGCTTGCTATCAATACCCATTAATTTACACATTCCTTGAAAGACATCACCTGTAAAATGGGTACCCCTATCACTTTCAATGATTCTAGGGATACCATATCTACATACAAATTCCTGCACAATTTTCTTAGCTGTAAACATAGCGGTATTTGTAGCTGCTGGAAATGCTTCGACCCAATTCGAGAAAACATCTATACAAACAAGTACATATTTCAAATTTCGACATGGGGGTAATTGAATGAAGTCAATTTGTATTACCTGGAAAGGGCCGCCGGCAGGTGGGATATGGGATGGTTCTGTAGGTATTGCCTTTCCAATATTCTTTCTCAGACAGGTAAGGCATGATATTGCTCTTTTACTCGCATGAGAGGAGAATCCTGGGGCGCACCAGTATGCTCTTACCAATTTGCACATTCCCTCCTTGCCTAGATGAGTCAGCCCGTGAGCTGCTTCAGCCAGACATGGAAGATATGCTCTGGGGGCCACTGGTTTACCATGTCCATCCGTCCAGAGCCCTGAGGACTCCTGGCCATATCCCTTTGCCTTCCAGATTGCTCTTTCCTGTGTGGAACACAAATTCTGCATCTCACACAACTTTTGTGTGTTGATGGTATGAAATACCATCAGTTGTGTGGTGTCTGTCTGTATGGGGGTAGCAGCTGCAAGCTTTGCGGCTTCGTCTGCTCGGCTGTTACCAAGTGACACTGGGTCTTGACTATATGTATGTGCTTTACATTTGATAACAGCCACTCTGTCGGGTTCCTGTATCGCTGTTAGAAGCCTTTTTATGTGAGCTGCATGCGCTATCGGTGTACCAGCTGCCGTCATGAAATTTCTGAGGCGCCATAGGGCTCCGAAATCATGTACTACCCCGAAGGCGTATCTAGAATCGGTGTAGATATTGGCTGACTTGTCCTTAGCCAATTCACATGCTCTGGTTAGGGCGACCAGTTCAGCAACCTGGGCTGAGTGAGGTGGGCCTAGCGGTTCCGCTTCTATGGTGTCTTGGTCATCTACGACTGCGTATCCAGTACACAAGTCTCCCGAGTCTGACTGTCTATGACAACTACCGTCAGTGTAGAACGTGAGTTCTGCATCTTCCAGTGGATTGTCACTGATGTCAGGCCTTGCGGTAAAATTTTGGGTCAAATATTCCATACAATCATGTGTATCTTCCTTTGCATTAAATCCTCCTTCCCCATCACTCTCACCTTCCACCCTTTGTGTCTGACCAGGCACACCTGGTAGAAATGTTGCAGGATTTAATGCGCTGCATCTCCTTATGGTGATGTTTACTGGGGCCATTAATGCCAATTCCCATCTTGTAAACCTTGCTGATGAGACGTGTCTGGTTTGGGCAGAATTCAATAAGGCAGATACCGCATGTGGTGTATGGATTGTGAGGTTGTGGCCTAGCACGACATCTTCGCTTTTTGTCACTAGCAATGCTATCGCCGCAATGCTACGCAAGCATGTGGGGAGAGATCGCGCTACCGTGTCTAGCTGGGCGCTGTAGTATGCGACTGGCCTGCTGGCGTCACCGTGTTTTTGGGTTAGTACACCTGCTGCGCACCCAGCACTTTCTGTTCCGTATAGTTCAAAGGGTTTCCCATAGTCTGGCATACCTAGTGCTGGTGCCTGCGTTAGGCATTGCTTAAGTCTCTCAAATGCTGCTTCGGATTCGTCTGTATGCGAAATCCGATCAGGTTTGTTTGAAGAGACCATTTCCTGCAAAGGTAGCGCCAATATGGAAAACCCTGGGATCCAATTACGGCAATACCCACACATTCCTAAAAACGTCCTGATCTGTTGCTGGGTTTGTGGCAGTGTCATGTCTCTAATGGCTTGGATTCTATCAGCGGTCAGGTGTCTCAGTCCTTGTGTTAGACAGTGTCCCAAATATTTTACCTTAGTCTGGCATAATTGTAACTTGTCTTTGGAAACCTTGTGACCTGTGTCTGAAAGGTGAAACAGGAGCTGTTTCGTATCCTTCAGAGAGGCTTCCAGTGAATCTGAACACAGCAGTAAATCGTCCACGTACTGTATCAATACTGATCCACTCTCCGGTTGGAAAGACTGTAAACAATCATGCAAAGCCTGAGAAAATATACTTGGACTATCTATGAAACCTTGGGGTAACCGAGTCCACGTGTATTGGACTCCTCTGTATGTAAAAGCAAACAAATATTGGCTGTCAGGGTGCAGAGGTACCGAAAAGAATGCGGAGCAGAGGTCAATAACAGTGAAAAATTTGGCAGTGGGAGGAATTTGCATTAGGATGACAGCTGGATTAGGCACTACGGGGAACTGACTCTCAACTATTTTGTTAATCCCCCTTAGATCCTGCACTAGCCTGTAACCCCTCCCCCCACTCTTTTTAACAGGGAAGATGGGACTATTTGCTGTGCTGGACGTTCTTACTAGAATGCCCTGTTGCAGCAAGCGTTCTATTACTGGGAAAACTCCTAACTCCACCTCTGGCTTCAGAGGATACTGTGGGATTTTTGGAGCTATCCTACCATCTTTTACTTGTACAACTACTGGAGCTACGTTTGCCATTAATCCAGTGTCCTGTCCATCTTTTGTCCAAAGTGACTCTGGTATCTGAGATGTCATCTCTTCTACTTGGGATGGATTCCTATTTGTCATAATGGAATGTGACATTAATTTTGATGGGGAGTCTAACATGTCTCGTACCTCCTGAGCGTGATTCTCAGGAATGTCCAAGAATACACCTTCAGGAGTACAATAAATGACGCAACCCATTTTACATAGTAAGTCTCTACCCAGGAGATTAGTTGGTGCCGATGCAGCCAGCAAAAAGGAATGCTTGGTATGCAAAGGCCCTATTGTAATCTCGGCTGGTTTGCTAACAGGGTAGTGCTGGACTACTCCTGTTACTCCCATGGCTGGAATTGTCCTACCAGTGGTTCTCATGCCCACTGTCGAATTTATCACTGACTTGGCCGCCCCTGTGTCTACAAGAAAGTTTAAAGTTTTACCAGCTACATTGATTGCAATCTCTGGTTCGCTTCCAAGACTGGCAATCAACTTAACTGGCTGCAGATTACAGGTATGGCCACACCCCTATTGGGTATGGTGACCTGCCTGTACCCCGCTGGCAGCGACTACTTGTGAGGGAGTTAGCTGGGAACTACCAGAGGCATGCCAGTCTCTGTTCGGGGGATATCTTTTTGTTTCCCCTGTATGTGGCTCAAAACTCCGCCTCTGTGGACCCTGCTCCCAATGTCGTGTGTCGTGTCGTTGTCTAGGGGGTTGAAAAGATCTTTGTACACTCTTTGTTCTACATTCTCGTGCATAGTGTCCTGGTCTGTTACAGGAATAACAAGTTATTACAGTTGATTTACTTACAGGATTCGATGGTACATACGCAGGCTGCCTTGTGGTCAGCGCCTGTATACTTACTGACATTAACTTATCACTTTGCGACTCCCTGTGTCTAGTGATGTTTCTGTCGTGATCAATAGCAGCCTCTCTCAAAGTGGACACCGACAGACCTCGCCAACATGGTTGCGTGGTCTGTACCCTAGTCTTTAATGTTTCCTTTAAACCATCCATCAGTACAGATACTGCTACGTCTTGATGGTTTGGGTTGGTCTTAATGTCTTCTATTCCAGTGTACTTTGCCATTTCTAATAGTGCCCGGTGAAAATATTCTGATGCCGTCTCGGACTCTTTTTGTCTAATGGAGAATATCTTGTTCCATTTAACAACGGCTGGGAAATACTCCTTTAGCTGTAAATTTATCCTTTTTACATTATCCTTGTTGTACACGTCTGTAAGCGGTACATCTTTATCCAATGCACAGTCAGCTAAAAATTGAGTTGCGTCGACATTGGAAGGTAAACAAGCTCTTAGCAGTATCTGCCAATCCTTGTTGTTGGGTTCTACAGTGTTGCCTAGATCCCTGATGTATTTTTGGCTAGCAACTAAGTCCTTCCTGGGGTCAGGAAATTCGGACACTATTGTTCTTAATTCCATTCGGGAAAATGGAGTGTACATGGCAATGTTCCTTATGGGAGTGGCTCCAGACACATCTGTTTTTCCATTGGGAACTGCTATTACCCTTACAGGAGCAAGTCTAACAACCTCATTCTGTGTAGATTCTACAACTTGTGGTGAAATTGTTTCAGTGTAGTGCATGGTGCCGTACTTACCCGTTGACACGACCTCACCTATCCCTCCGCTAGGGGCTTTCGCTAATCTCGTGGGTGTTGTTGTGCCTACTGTGGTCTCTGCTATGGTGGCCGCGAGAGAGAGAGATGAAATTGTTGTTGAATCGTCTTCTTGATCACACTCCTGAGGAAGGTTCAAAACAGGGTACATCTTGCACGGGTTAATAATTGCATGAGTTACTTGGTTAACATCATTAACATTTACAGGGTTACTAAGAGTTTGTGTTTTACAACCCAGTGCGTTTCTCTCCGCAATCAACTTCTCTCCTGCAATGTATGGTGGAGGAGGGGCTGTGGCTATCAGCTTCCTGACTGCCCCAGATCCTGCCGCCAGAGCCAAACCTCTCTGTATCTCACCTTCCTGGTGCCATAACTGTAAATAATCATGATGCTGAATTCGTCTCTTTGTTGATTTTAGGAGACATATCCTCCTCCTTAAATTTTGTAACACTTCTGGACTGAAGCTACCTATTCTTGGGAATTTGTCCCTGTCTTGTACAGTCATTCTCTCCCATTCATCACATAAAGATTCTGTGTGACTTCCGTATTTTTCACACATGATGTACCTTGCCGACCCGACGGGTCGGTTCTCTGAATCAACCCGAACCAAGGTTGATCGCCCCCTACCTGAACAATTGGCCCCCATAATCTGCAGGTGTTGCTTACTACTCCTGTGATCTTTATATCACGGTCTTCAGCGAACCCTTACAGCAAACCAAATTGTCCAAAAATAGGCCGGCGGTGGCGGTTTACCGAGTACCCCACTCACTCGCCCACCTCGACCAATACGACCTGATCACACCGATATGGTGCTGGCGTACTCGATACAGGGCCCCTATGGAACCTTCTGTTTACTGGAACATATGAGGGTTACCCGCAGGACACTTACTCTTTCCAGTAAAGGTGGGGTTGTTAGATAGTTCCTGAGTGACCAGCGAACTTCCCTTCCAAAAATAAAAAATTACACAAATCACGTCAGAATGTACAAATAGCGTTTGTGACCACTTTACTCTAATGGTATTAGGTCAGATTACTAACTACTGCACACAATTACGTGCGGTACAATCGTTCAGTACATAAGCACTACTTGTCATGTACTGAAAGATCAATGGAATCGATGTTTCCGGCCGCGATTCCTTCAGCACTCTTTGTCTAAGCGAAGCAGACGCTTATCCCGTCAGCACAGCACTGCGAGACAACCTCCCACCCTTTGCTGGGGGGATAATGTCTGCTGATCTACCTAGTGCAGATATGAGAAGGATAGGACGAGTCCCCAATTGACAATGCTAAATTCCTTTGTCGTATAAACAACCCTTTATGAAGTCTAAGAACACTGTACGCTGTTTATTTAAGAAGTACCGTACGGGTACGCTGGTTGCGTAACGATCGCTCCGCCGTAGGCGAGACGCTCAAGCGTCACGTTCGCTCACGGCCCAGCGATCACAGGACAGCACGTTAAGGGCTATGACTAGAGTAATGATTCGCTATGGCGTAGCGGACGCTCGAGACCACGAGGAGATCACCAGCGGCGCTGACGCTCACAACGCTATACCTTTATGTCTAAACCTTATACCAATGAAATACACAGAATACCTTAATGTGAATACAGGGTGTAAGTGCAACCTTGTGTAACCTGACTAACTACAAAGCTGCTTGAGCGTCACCGACGCTCAAGTGAACACTTAACACTATAGGAAATACACAGATACTGGTTTAGGGTCCAAAGCCTATTAACTGTATTATATCTAATATACTTGTAAAAGGGGATAACAGTACAAATGATACACTACAATATAACAGAGACTTCCTAACCAAAATACAATACTATCTAATACAATTCAATACTAGTCTAGGGGAGATGTGAGAGAAAAGAGAAAGGAGAGAGAGAGAGAGAAATGGAGAGAGATGAGAGAAATTGGCTCACAGTAAGACAATGATTACGGAGAGAAACTTACGCACAAAGGGTATGATCGCATGCGCCTCGATATCCAGCTCCCGGTTATCAGCAGAAAACCGTTGATGAGAGAGTGAAGTTGGATATGGTCGGCCTGCCTATTTATGCCCCTCACACAATGCAATCTCATAGTCCCTACAATCCCATTGTCCATTGGACGTCGGAATTCGGCCCTGTATCATAACAAAAGGTCATAGGTTGATTCATACAGGTGGGCTGTGACGATTTCAAACAGCTCAGGTGGGTGGGAAACTAGGTTTCCCGCCGCATACCTGAGTATGAGTAAATAATAGAAATGGACATAAACTTCTTATGTCCATAACTATTCGCACGAGCGATTAATACGCTCCAAACCAACACCGGAATATTGCTAATTAAATACTCTTCCGATGGGTACCAAACACTGCTGCATGACTCTTGTTAGACCCTTCCCACAATACAAAGAGGGATTCCTCAGCTCAGGGACATTCTATATTAACTAAACTTTCAGAAACTATCAAAGGGACCATGATCTACAAACTACATTAATTGTGAAAATATGTAACGATTGGGTCGCACGCTACGACTACATACTCTTTACCGTAAATACGCATACCGATGCGAGCGGGTGCACGCATCAGCGGGTATGCGCTATCACGGGAAAGCGCACGCATGCGCAGCACGGACCAGCATGAGGTGCAAATATGGCAGCGTGTATAGGGATATTTTTCTGACTTTGACACCCCATATTTAAGCAACCAGCATCGGGCTCTGCGCCTGGTCCTGGTCCCAAAAATACGGGGGACAAAAAGAGTAGGGGTCCCCCGTATTTTTAAAACCAGCACCGGGCTCCACTAGCTGGACAGATAATGCCACAGCCGGGGGTCACTTTTATATAGTGCCCTGCGGCCGTGGCATCAAAAATCCAACTAGTCACCCCTGGCCGGGGTACCCTGGGGGAGTGGGGACCCCTTCAATCAAGGGGTCCCCCCCCCCCAGCCACCCAAGGGCCAGGGGTGAAGCCCGAGGCTGTCCCCCCCCATCCAATGGGCTGCGGATGGGGAGGCTGATAGCCTTTGTTGTAAAAGAAAATATATTGTTTTTAGTAGCAGTACTACAAGGCCCAGCAAGCCTCCCCCGCATGCTGGTACTTGGAGAACCACAAGTACCAGCATGCGACGGAAAAACGGGCCCGCTGGTACCTGTAGTACTACTACTAAAAAAATACCCAAAAAAAGACAAGACACACACACCGTGAAAGTATAATTTTATTACATACATACACACATACATACATACTTACCTTAAGTTCCCACGCAGGTCGGTCCTCTTCTCCAGTAGAATCCAAGGGGTACCCGTTGAAGAAATTATACTCACGAGATCCAGGGGTCCAGGCTCCTCGGGAAATCCAGGGGTAATCCACGTACTTGAAAAAAAAAAAAAAAAAACGGTGTCCCGACCACGAACTGAAAGGGGACCCATGTTTGCACGTGGGTCACCTTTCCACGAATGCCAGAAACCCACTCTGACTTCTGTCTAAGTGGGTTTCTTCAGCCAATCAGGGAGCGCCACGTTGTAGCACTCTCCTGATCAGCTGTGTGGTCCTGTCCTCACTGACAGGCAGCACACGGCAGTGTTACAATGTAGCGCCTATGCGCTACATTGTAACCAATGATGTGAACTTTCTGCTCAGCGGTGACGTCACTTTAGGTCAACCGCAGGGCAGAAAGTTCCCATCATTGGTTAGAATGTAGCGCATAGGCGCTACATTGTAACACTGCCGTGTGCTGCCTGTCAGTGAGGACAGGACCACACAGCTGATCAGGAGAGTGCTACAACGTGGCGCTCCCTGATTGGCTGAAGAAACCCACTTAGACAGAAGTCAGAGTGGGTTTCTGGCATTCGTGGAAAGGTGACCCATGTGCAAACATGGGTCCCCTTTCAGTTCGTGGTCGGGACACCGTTTTGTTTTGTTTTTTCAAGTACGTGGATTACCCCTGGATTTCCCGAGGAGCCTGGACCCCTGGATCTCGTGAGTATAATTTCTTCAACAGGTACCCCTTGGATTCTACTGGAGAAGAGGACCGACCTGCGTGGGAACTTAAGGTAAGTATGTATGCATGTGTGTATGTATGTAATAAAATTATACTTTCACGGTGTGTGTGTCTTGTCTTTTTTTGGGTATTTTTTTAGTAGTAGTACTACAGGTACCAGCGGGCCCGTTTTTCTGTCGCATGCTGGTACTTGTGGTTCTCCAAGTACCAGCATGCGGGGGAGGCTTGCTGGGCCTTGTAGTACTGCTACTAAAAACAATATCTTTTCTTTTACAACAAAGGCTATCAGCCTCCCCATCCGCAGCCCATTGGATGGGGGGGGACAGCCTCGGGCTGCACCCCTGGCCCTTGGGTGGCTGGGGGGGGGACCCCTTGATTGAAGGGGTCCCCACTCCCCCATGGTACCCCGGCCAGGAGTGACTAGTTGGATTTTTGATGCCACGGCCGCAGGGCACTATATAAAAGTGACCCCCGGCTGTGGCATTATCTGTCCAGCTAGTGGAGCCCGGTGCTGGTTTTAAAAATACGGGGGACCCCTACTCTTTTTGTCCCCCGTATTTTTGGGACCAGGACCAGGCGCAGAGCCCGATGCTGGTTGCTTAAATATGGGGGAACCCCTGTCATTTTTCCCCCCATATTTCTGCAACCAGGATCGGCTCAAAGAGCCCGAGGCTGGTTATGCTTAGGAGGGGGGACCCCACGCAATTTTTTTTGAAAAAATAAGCACTTTCCCACCCCTTCCCACTGATATACATGCACGGATCTCATGGATCCGTGCATGCCTATCCAATCACGAATAAAAAAAAAAGGTCTGTTTTTTTTTAGCACTTTTTTACGAGTTGTAATTTTTCACGGCAGTGTTTGTTTGTTTTTTGCTTTGCACTTCTTAGTAAATGACCGAGATTCATACTTAAACAGCCGCGTTTTGACCGATGGTGTATTCATTCGTAATTTTTTACTTGGACTTGCAAAAAATTACGAATGCCCTCATCTCTGCCGTGATTAGTGTTTAGTAAATTACCGAGATGACACTTTGATGAAAAAACGGCATCTCGGTCAAAATCGGGAGCTTAGTAAATTTCCCCCTATATCTTATGAAATGTATGACCATCATTCATACTGCTAATATCCATTACGGATTTTTATAAATGCAGGGAATAAAATCATTGGTCATGCGAATCCCAATATTGGATGACATAAAGTTGAGTGCCACTGTGTCCAATAGCCAATTTATTGCAGTACCAGGGTGTTCAAAGGAGGTCTCCCTTCCTCGTACTGACCCGGCCTTTCACTGCTTAGCTTCCAAGTTCAGAAGAGATTGGGCATCTCCAGTGAAGTGTGACCGCAATTATTGGACTTCTCTCCTTGGTCACTCCAAATATATGCCAAATGGTTGCTATATGTTAGGAATGGAGAGTATACGTGATTCGTAACAGGTAAGTTACAAATGAAAGAGATTACATGCAATCAGCTGATTGATCAGCATATGGCACAACGATCACAAAGGTTAATTATATCTGCATAATCACTTAGATATGTGGAAAAAATTCAAATGTACCACATCTAAGATAATATGTGACACGGCGGTCACAAAAATGAAGAAAAAAAACACGTATCCGGTTGATTGATCAGCATATGGCACAACGATCACAAAGGTTAATTATATCTGCATAATCACTTAGATATGTGGAAAAAATTCAAATGTACCACATCTAAGATAATATGTGACACGGCGGTCACAAAAATGAAGAAAATAAACACGTATAGTTATGAATATTCAGCAGATGTGACAAAGCGGCCACAAAAAAAGAAAATAGATGTATGTAATCATCTTAACAATCACCAACTGATTAATTAGCATATGACACAGTGGTCACAAAGAGATAATTATAAACACAATCCCTTAATTATGTGACTGAGTTTTTTTTGATTGACCTACAGTCAGCTGATAGACAGGTACGTGACACAACGGCCACAAAAAGAAATTAGATGCATGTAATCATTTTAAACAATCACCAGCTAATTGATTAGCATATGACACAGTGGTCACAAAGAGATAATTATGAACACAATTCCTTAATTATACAGCATGTGACATAGCAGTCACAGAAGACATATTGATAAATTATTAAGAATAGTATATGTGGGAAAATTCATAAATGCCACATATCATTACTAATTGATTATCCTTATATCTGAGCTTAGGACAGATCACCAGTACGGCCGTACCAATTTGCTTAAATGCTTAATTTAGTTTATGCTGTAGAAGACAGCATGTATGTATGGCGTAATAACAGACAAATGGACATAAATCAACCAGATACCAGCTCTTTGTGAAGGACCCCGTATGGCGTAATAACAGGCAAACGGACATATATCAAATGGATACTGGCTCTTAGTGATGGACCCCTCTGGGTCACAGAGGGGAAGGGAGAAAAGGAGGGGGGTGGGCGGGGGGGGGGAAGGGGAAAGATGTGTATCACAGCAGGTTATATATGAACCTGCAGAGAATGTTCATGAAATTGCTATACTGTTGTAAGGCTGATTGCAAGTTACTGCAATGAACAGTAATTCTTGAATAGCAATAGGAGATTTGAACTTATGTAGAATGTCTCTACTGTTCAGAGTTCTTTATGAAAGATTTTTGCAAGAAAGGATAAGAACAAATGACTATTAAGTCAGACAGTTAAAGCCTTGCAAATTAGTATTGTAGAGTGAATGGATTTCACATTAGTGTGGAGTGTATACGATACCAGTGCTGGTATATGTGCTGTCCGTTCCGCTTTTGGCCGTGTAGAAGCTCCGGAGACTGCAGCGGCGTGTGTCCGTGTTGACGCTCCAAGAGAGCAGCAGTTTGGGGCCGTTGCAGTGGAGACACTTCAGAAGCTGCAGCGGCGTATGTCCGTGGTCTCTCTCAGGGAGAGCGATGGCTGGGGCCGTTGCTTGGTGATGGTCTAAGCGCTCCGGCTAGCGCGGTCACGTGTGCGCAGCACGTGATCGCTAAACCTGACGTACGTTTCGCAAGATAAGCTTGGTCACAGGACGTAATGAGGTCACTGAAGGTTCCAGTTTATGTAGAGCAGGGCTCATAGCTGATTGGGTAAACTTTTTGATAGGCATGCTGATCCCCCAATCTTGTTTAAGTTATATTGATCTCTCAGGTTGGACACCATTGGATGAAGCAATTAACCTCAGTCGCTCGCCATTTTCACACCCATCATGAAAATAGATGGGAGGAGCTCAAAATCTTCGGCTTGGAGAAAATCAAACTCGGAATACGAGGAGGTAATCTAACCGAGAACTTACTGAAAAGAGAGAGCGAATGGATCTTTAAGATGGGATCTTTACACCCAGCAGGCATGAATGAACACAAACTATGGGGTATATTTAAATTAATGTCCTCACTTTCTAATTAATCCATCAATCAAGTAATCATGTCACCGTCACGTATTAACTAATGAAATCATCACTTGCACAATAAATGGTGTCCAACCTGAGAGATCAATATAACTTAAACAAGGTTGGACACCATTAAAGGTTGTAACAGCTTATGTTTAATTGTAGTTGATTTAACATACAGATAAATTGCCTGGATAAGCTTGGTAAAATAAATATAAAAAGAAAAATATAAAAATATAATATAATGAGAAGATTTATTGTGCAAGTGATGATTTCATTAGTTAATACGTGACGGTGACATGATTACTTGATTGATGGATTAATTAGAAAGTGAGTGGTGTAATTAAAAGGTTGATGATTTTTATATAAATTTTTTATATATTATATTTGATGAGAGGAATGGGATTGGGATAATGAGGAATATGAGAAAGGGAGTGAGGGAAAGGATGGTGAATAAGGAACACGATTGGGGAGAGGATGGCACTTAAACGTGATGATAATGAATTAATTTAGGAGGGCAGGTATAATGAATATAAGGAGAGCCCGTGTGAGGAACGTGAGGGTGAAAAAAACGTGAAAAAATATACTATTATTAATGAGTGGGATGTTATGAAAAAATATATATTTTATTATGTGGATTAGCTGTAAATGGAAAGAAAGACTGTATTGGATACCAGAGGTTCTAATATGAGGACATTAATTTAAATATACCCCATAGTTTGTGTTCATTCATGCCTGCTGGGTGTAAAGATCCCATCTTAAAGATCCATTCGCTCTCTCTTTTCAGTAAGTTCTCGGTTAGATTACCTCCTCGTATTCCGAGTTTGATTTTCTCCAAGCCGAAGATTTTGAGCTCCTCCCATCTATTTTCATGATGGGTGTGAAAATGGCGAGCGACTGAGGTTAATTGCTTCATCCAATGGTGTCCAACCTGAGAGATCAATATAACTTAAACAAGATTGGGGGATCAGCATGCCTATCAAAAAGTTTACCCAATCAGCTATGAGCCCTGCTCTACATAAACTGGAACCTTCAGTGACCTCATTATGTCCTGTGACCAAGCTTATCTTGCAAAACGTACGTCAGGTTTAGCGATCACGTGCTGCGCACACGTGACCGCGCTAGCCGGAGCGCTTAGACCATCACCAAGCAACGGCCCCAGCCATCGCTCTCCCTGAGAGAGACCACGGACATACGCCGCTGCAGCTTCTGAAGTGTCTCCACTGCAACGGCCCCAAACTGCTGCTCTCTTGGAGCGTCAACACGGACACACGCCGCTGCAGTCTCCGGAGCTTCTACACGGCCAAAAGCGGAACGGACAGCACATATACCAGCACTGGTATCGTATACACTCCACACTAATGTGAAATCCATTCACTCTACAATACTAATTTGCAAGGCTTTAACTGTCTGACTTAATAGTCATTTGTTCTTATCCTTTCTTGCTAAAATCTTTCATAAAGAACTCTGAACAGTAGAGACATTCTACATAAGTTCAAATCTCCTATTGCTATTCAAGAATTACTGTTCATTGCAGTAACTTGCAATCAGCCTTACAACAGTATAGCAATTTCATGAACATTCTCTGCAGGTTCATATATAACCTGCTGTGATACACATCTTTCCCCTTCCCCCCCCGCCCACCCCCCTCCTTTTCTCCCTTCCCCTCTGTGACCCAGAGGGGTCCATCACTAAGAGCCAGTATCCGTTTGATATATGTCCGTTTGCCTGTTATTACGCCATACGGGGTCCTTCACAAAGAGCTGGTATCCGGTTGATTTATGTCCATTTGTCTGTTATTACGCCATACATACATGCTGTCTTCTACAGCATAAACTAAATTAAGCATTTAAGCAAGTTGGTACGGCCGTACTGGTGATCTGTCCTAAGCTCAGATATAAGGATAATCAATTAGTAATGATATGTGGCATTTATGAATTTTCCCACATATACTATTCTTAATAATTTATCAATATGTCTTCTGTGACTGCTATGTCACATGCTGTATAATTAAGGAATTGTGTTCATAATTATCTCTTTGTGACCACTGTGTCATATGCTAATCAATTAGCTGGTGATTGTTTAAAATGATTACATGCATCTAATTTCTTTTTGTGGCCGCTGTGTCACGTACCTGTCTATCAGCTGACTGTAGGTCAATCAAAAAAAAAAAAAAAACTCAGTCACATAATTAAGGGATTGTGTTTATAATTATCTCTTTGTGACCACTGTGTCATATGCTGATTAATCAGCTGGTGATTGTTAAGATGATTACATACATCTATTATCTTTTTTTGTGGCCGCTTTGTCACATCTGCTGAATATTCATAACTATACGTGTTTATTTTCTTCATTTTTGTGACCGCCGTGTCACATATTATCTTAGATGTGGTACATTTGAATTTTTTCCACATATCTAAGTGATTATGCAGATATAATTAACCTTTGTGATCGTTGTGCCATATGCTGATCAATCAACCGGATACGTGTTTATTTCATTTTTGGACCGCCGTGTCACATATTATCTTAGATGTGGTACATTTTAATTTTTTCCACATATCTAAGTGATTATGCAGATACAATTAACCTTTGTGATCGTTGTGCCATATGCTGATCAATCAGCTGATTGTATGTAATCTCTTTCATTTGTAACTTACCTGTTACGAATCACGTATACTCTCCATTCCTAACATATAGCAACCATTTGGCATATATTTGGAGTGACCAAGGAGAGAAGTCCAATAATTGCGGTCACACTTCACTGGAGATGCCCAATCTCTTCTGAACTTGGAAGCTAAGCAGTGAAAGGCCGGGTCAGTACGAGGAAGGGAGACCTCCTTTGAACACCCTGGTACTGCAATAAATTGGCTATTGGACACAGTGGCACTCAACTTTATGTCATCCAATATTGGGATTCGCATGACCAATGATTTTATTCCCTGCATTTATAAAAATCCGTAATGGATATTAGCAGTATGAATGATGGTCATACATTTCATAAGATATAGTATGCAGAATTTTGTTGACAAAAGCATCACAGAATTTTACTCCTGGCAATTTATAAATCGTGAATTTGGAGATCACGAATAATTTAATTTATCAATATTTTCGCTAAGCTATGTTTTTCACATACAGTCACTCCTAGAATTTGACTTTCGTTAATTAAATTGTTTTTATTGATAATTTACAAATTATACCAATAACCTCTGAATTAAGAGTGCTCCCAAAAAAAGAGTCCTTTCTTTCAAACCTCTCTTTTTGGTCCTTTTGTACATTTTAAAAGGTCCACAGGTGGAGCTAATTATTTCACTTGCAATTCTGTGAGGAGACCTGCAAAACATGCACTGTGTGGGTTCCTGAGGACCGAGTTTGAGAACCTCTGCTATAGAGGGAGCTCATAAAGCTACTTCAAGGTTAGATGGGGCGCTCATAGAGCTGCTTTCAGGTGATGGGTAGCTCATGGAGCTACTTTCAGGGTAACTGGGTTGCTCATGGAGCTACTTCCAGACTAGATAGAGAACTCATGTATCTTGTTCCAGGCTAGATAGGGAGCTCATGGAGCTTCTTCCAGGCTAGATAGGGAGCTCATGGAGCTTCTTGCAGGCTATATTGGGAACTCATGCAGCTACTTCTAGGCTAGATAGGAAGCTCATGGAGCTTCTTGCAGGCTAGAAAAGGGAGCTCATCGAGCTTCTTCCAGACTAGATAACTCATGAAGCGACTTCCAGGGTTGATGGAGAGCTAATAGAGCTACTGTACTACCAGGATAGACAGTGTGGTTAGTGGGAAATCCAGGAGAATGGGCATTAAAGCCAGAAGTGTTTCACATGTTGATCCACAGATGTGATTACCCTCAAGAGGACCTGATGGCATCCCGTCACAATCACCAAACGCCCAGTATGTGTCCAGAACGAGAGATCCAAAGGCAGTGGCGGTGGATGCTCTCGCAATCGCGTGGCCGTACAGCCTCGTGTATCTGTTTCCACCGTTCCGCTGCTCCCTCTGTTGCTAAAACGGATCAAAAGAGAGTCCGCCACAGTCATATTAGTGGCGCCTCATGGGCCTCGGAGAGCTTGGTTCTCGGATCTCCACGGACTACTCGCAGACAATCCTTGGCCGCTCCACTACGGCCGGACCTGTTATAACAGGGTCTGTTCCTTTACCCCGAGTTAGCGCGGCTGCGTTTGACGGGGTGGCTGTTGAGATCGCCCTCTTAAGAAGAGAGGGCATTCCAGATTTGGTTATACCAACCATGTTACGAGCTAGGAAGCCAGTTACGGCAGTTCATTATTACAGAATTTGGCGTGCCTATATAGGTTGGTGTGAAGCTCGGAAGTTTCCGACATCATTTTTAAAGTTATCCCGTCTTTTGTTATTTCTACAGACGGGGTTAGATGGAGGACTGCGTTTATCTACACTAAAGGTGCAGGTATCTGCTTTGTCAATTTACTTTCAAAGACTATTGGCTCTGTTGCCGTCTGTACACACCTTTCTGCAAGGTGTCCTCAGAGTACAGCCTCCATTCTTTCCACCTACAGCGCCATCGGACTTGAATCTGGTTTTAGATTTCTTACAGTCTTCATATTTTGAACCCTTACAAGTGGATATTAAGTTTCTCACTTGGAAAACAATTTTTCTTCTAGCCTTAAGCTTCGGCAAGGCGTGTTTCAGATTTGGGTGCCTTGTCATGCAAGCCACCGTATTTGGTGTTTCATGATGACAGAGCGGAACTTCGGATGAATTCCGCTTTTCTTACCAAAAGTAGTGTCATCTTTTCACATCAATCAACCAATAGTAGTTCCTGTGTTAACAGGAGATTCTGGAACTTTGGATGCGGTACGCGCACTACGCGTTTATGTATGCTGAACGTCTACAGTTCGTAAGACGGATACGTTGTTTGTTCTCTATGATGCTGCCAAGATGGGTTGGCCAGCTTCTAAGTAGACCTTATCCAGATGGATAAAACTGACCATACGTCAGGCTTACCTTCATGCTAGGTTACAGCCGCCTACATTTCACACGTTCTGGGGGAACATCATGGGCAGCTGGTCGGGGAGCTTCTACGACACAGCTTTTGCCGTGCGGCTACATGGTCTTCAGTGCACACGTTTGTGCGCTTTTACAAGTTTGATACGTTTGCGGCATCAGCATCTAGCTTTGACCGCCTAGTGTTACAGGTACCAAACCGCTCTCCCGCCCACGGGGGAAACTTTGGTACGTCCCAAGAGTACTCCAGTGACCCCTAGTGGATGAAAAAGAAAATAGGATTTTGGTACTTACCAGGTAAATCCCTTTCTTTGAATCCATAGGGGGCACTGGACGCCCACCCAGAGCAGTTTTTTACCTGGCTTGTGGTAAGTTCAGGGGATCTTATGGTAACACACTCTCACCGACTGGTTCAAATTATCAAGTGCTATCGGTTATAGTGTCAACTGTATAGTTGTCAGTAACGTTATGTGTCAACTTTATTGTTGTCCGTGATGTTATATGTAATTCTCCTTTGTCAACCTCTCTATAGCTGCTGTTCGGCTCAGTAAAAAAACACTGAGGTACTCTGGGATATGGAGGGGAGGAGTAGTCAAAATTTTAATTTATTCAGTGCCCTGTTCCTGCGGAAGCCGTCCATATCCCAAGAGTACTCCAGTGCCCCCTATGGATTCAAAGAAAAGGATTTACCTGGTAAGTACCAAAATCCTATTTTCTCTTACGTCCTAGAGAATGCTGGGGACTCCGTAAGGACCATGGGGTATAGACGGGCTCCGCAGAAGACATGGGCACTATAAAGAACTTTAGAATGGGTGTGCACTGGCTCCTCCCTCTATACCCCTCCTCCAGACCTCAGTTAGATCCTGTGCCCAGAGGAGACTGGGTGCATTACAGGGAGCTCTCCTGAGTTTCTCTGAAAAAAAATAATTTTGTTAGGTTTTTTTATTTTCAGGGAGCACTGCTGGCAACAGGCTCCCTGCATCGTGGGACTGAGGAGAGAAAAGCAGACCTACTTAACTGATAGGCTCTGCTTCTTAGGCTACTGGACACCATTAGCTCCAGAGGGAGTCGGAACTCAGGTCTCCCCTCGCCGTTCGTCCCAGAGCCGCGCCGCCGTCTTCCTCACTGAGCCGGAAGATAGAAGCCGGGTGAGTATAAAAAGATCAAAAGACTTCAGATCTTCTCTGAGGTAACATGCAGCGGTAACGCTGCGCGCCATTGCTCACTCACACAACACACACGGCAGGCACTGATGGGCGCAGGGGGGGCACCCAGGGGCAGCAATTTTAAACCTCTAGGACTGGCTAAAATGAATATATAGGTTCCGAGGGCTGTATATAGTTAATCCCCCGCCAGTATTTAAAAAATCGAGCGGGACCGAAGCCCGCCGCTGAGGGGGCGGAGCTTGATCCCTCAGCACTAACCAGCGCCATTTTCTCCACAGACACTGCAGAGAAGCTGGTTCCCCGAACTCTCCCCTGCTGAACACGGGGACACAGGGCAGAAAAGAGGGGGGGGGGGGGGCACTTGTAAGGCGCAGTGGGTGTATTATATGCACAGAATTATATAAAAGCGCTATTTATCTGGGAATTGGTTTTTCCAGTGTAAGTTGGCGCTGGGTGTGTGCTGGCATACTCTCTCTCTGCTTCTCCAAAGGGCCTTGTTGGGGATCTGTCTCCATATAAATATCCCTGTGTGTGTGGGGGTGTCGGTACGAGTGTGTCGGCATGTCTGAAGCGGAAGGCTCTACTAAGGAGGAGGTCGAGCAGATGATTGTGGTGTCTCCGTCGGCAACGCAGACACCTGATTGGTTGGACATGTGGAATGTTTTAAATGCAAATGTGACATTATTACATAAAAGGATGGACAAAGCAGAGTCCAGGGAAAAAGCAGGGAGTCGATCCATGTGACTGTGTCACAGGGCCCTTCAGGGTCTCAAAAACGTCCCCTATGCCAAATAGCAGACACTGATACCGACACAGATTCTGACTCCAGTGTCGACTACGATGATGCAAGGTTACACCCAAGGGTGGCAAAAAGTATTCATTATATGATTATTGCAATAAAAGATGTTTTGCATATCACAGAGGACTCCTCTGTCCCTGACACGAGGGTACACATGTTTAAGGAAAAGAAACCTGAGGTGATATGTCCCCCATCTCATGAGCTGAACGCATTATTTGAAAAAGCTTGGGAAACTCCAGACAAAAAACTGCAGATTCCCAAAAGAATTCTTATGGCGTATCCTTTCCCGGCACAGGACAGGGTACGGTGGGAATCCTCGCCCAGGGTAGACAAGGCTTTGACGCGCTTATCCAAGAAGGTGGCGCTACCGTCTCCAGACACAGCAGCCCTCAAGGATCCTGCTGATCGCAGACAGGAAACTACTTTAAAATCAATTTATACACGTACGGGTGCTTTGCTCAGACCGGCAATAGCATCGGCTTGGGTTTGTAGCGCGGTAGCAGCTTGGACAGATACATTGTCAGCTAATATTGATACCCTAGATAGGGACACCATTTTCTCTAACGTCCTAAGTGGATGCTGGGGACTCCGTAAGGACCATGGGGAACAGCGGCTCCGCAGGAGACTGGGCACAAAAGTAAAGCTTTAGAACTACCTGGTGTGCACTGGCTCCTCCCCCCATGACCCCCCTCCAAGCCTCAGTTAAGATTTTGTGCCCGAACGAGAAGGGTGCACACTGGGTGGCTCTCCTGAGCTGCTTAGTGAAAAGTTTAGTTTTAGGTTTTTTATTTTCAGTGAGACCTGCTGGCAACAGGCTCACTGCATCGAGGGACTAAGGGGAGAAGAAGCGAACTCACCTGCGTGCAGAGTGGATTGGGCTTCTTAGGCTACTGGACATTAGCTCCAGAGGGACGATCACAGGCCCAGCCATGGATGGGTCCCAGAGCCGCGCCGCCGGCCCCCTTACAGAGCCAGAAGACAGAAGAGGTCCGGAAAATCGGCGGCAGAAGACGTCCTGTCTTCAACAAGGTAGCGCACAGCACTGCAGCTGTGCGCCATTGCTCTCAGCACACTTCACACTCCGGTCACTGAGGGTGCAGGGCGCTGGGGGGGGGCGCCCTGAGACGCAATAAAAACACCTTGGATGGCAAAAAATGCATCACATATAGCTCCTGGGCTATATGGATGCATTTAACCCCTGCCAGAATACATAGAAAAACGGGAGATAAGGCCGCCGATAAGGGGGCGGAGCCTATCTCCTCAGCACACTGGCGCCATTTTCCCTCACAGCTCCGTTGGAGGGAAGCTCCCTGGCTCTCCCCTGCAGTCACTACACTACAGAAAGGGTTAAAAAAGAGAGGGGGGGCACTAATTACGCGCAGTATTAAAGATACAGCAGCTATAAGGGGAAAAACACTTATATAAGGTTATCCCTGTATATATATAGCGCTCTGGTGTGTGCTGGCAAACTCTCCCTCTGTCTCCCCAAAGGGCTAGTGGGGTCCTGTCCTCTATCAGAGCATTCCCTGTGTGTGTGCTGTATGTCGGTACGTTTGTGTCGACATGTATGAGGAGAAAAATTATGTGGAGACGGAGCAGATTGCCTGTAATAGTGATGTCACCCCCTAGGGGGTCGACACCTGAGTGGATGATCTGTTGGAAGGAATTACGTGACAGTGTCAGCTCTGTATAAAAGACAGTGGTTGACATGAGACAGCCGGCTACTCAGCTTGTGCCTGTCCAGATGTCTCATAGGCCGTCAGGGGCTCTAAAGCGCCCGTTACCTCAGATGGCAGATATAGACGCCGACACGGATACTGACTCCAGTGTCGACGGTGAAGAGACAAATGTGACTTCCAGTAGGGCCACACGTTACATGATGGAGGCAATGAAAAATGTTTTACACATTTCTGATAATACGAGTACCACCAAAAAGGGGTATTATGTTCGGTGAGGAAAAACTACCTGTAGTTTTCCTGAATCTGAGAAATTAAATGAGGTGTGTGATGATGCGTGGGTTTCCCCCGATAACAACTGATAATTTCTAAAATGTTATTGGCATTATATCCTTTCCCGCCAGAGGTTAGGGTGCGTTGGGAAACACCCCCTAGGGTGGATAAAGCGCTCACACGCTTGTAAGGGCTCTACCCTCTCCTGAGATGGCCGCCCTTAAGGATCCTGCTGATAGAAAGCAGGAGGGTATCCTAAAATGTATTTACACACATACTGGTGTTATACTGCGACCAGCAATCGCCTCAGCCTGGATGTGCAGTGCTGGGTTGGCGTGGTCGGATTCCCTGACTGAAAATATTGATACCCTAGATAGGGACAGTATATTTTTGCCTATAGAGCATTTAAAAGATGCATTTCTATATATGCGTGATGCACAGCGGAATATTTGCCGACTGGCATCAAGTCTAAAGTGCGTTGTCCATTTCTACCAGTAGAGGGTTATGGACACGACAGTGGTCAGGTGATGCGGTTTTCAAACGGCATTTGGAAGCAACATGAGAAGACGCCGTATTATCAGGCGCAGTCTTTTCGTGGACAAGCGGGCAAAAGGTTCCTCATTTCTGCCCCGTGACAGAGGGAGAGGAAAAAGGCTGCAGAAATCAGCCAGTTCCCAGGAACAGAAACCCTATCCCGCCTCTGCCAAGCCCTCAGTATGACGCTGGGGCTTTACAAGCAGAATCAGACACGGTGGGGGGCCCGTCTCAATGAATTTCAGCGCGCAGTGGGCTCACTCGCAAGTAGACCCCTGGATCCTTCAGGTGATATCTCAGGGGTACAAATTGGAATTCGAGACGTCTCCCCCTCGCCGTTTCCTAAAGTCGGCTTTACCGATGTCTCCTTCTGACAGGGAGACAGTTTTGGAAGCCATTCACAAGCTGTATTCCCAGCAGGTGATAATCAAGGTACCCCTCCTGCAACAGGGAACGGGGTATTATTCCACACTGTTGTGGTACCGAAGCCGGACGGCTCGGTGAGACCGATTCTAAATCTAAAATCTTTGAACACTTACATACAGAGGTTCAAATTCAAGATTGAGTCACTCAGAGCAGTGATTGCGAACCTGGAAGAAGGGGACTACATGATGTCTCGGGACATCGAGGATGCTTACCTTCATGTCCAAATTTACCCTTCTCACCAAGGGTACCTCAGGTTTATGGTACAGAACTGTCACTATCAGTTCAGACGCTGCCGTATGGATGGTCCACGGCACCCCGGGTCTTTACCAAGGTAATGGCCGAAATGATGATATTCCTTCGAAGGAAGGGAATTTTAGTTATCCCTTACTTGGACGATTCCCTGATAAGGGTAAGATCCAGGGAACAGTTGGAGCTCGGTGTAGCACTATCTCAGGTAGTGTTGCGGCAGCACGATTGGATTCTCAATATTCCAAAATCGCAGCTGGTTCCGACGACTCGTCTTCTGTTCCTAGGGATGATCCTGGACACAGTCCAGAAAAAGGTGTTTCTCCCGGAGGAGAAAGCCAGGGAGTTATCCGAGCTAGTCAGGAACCTCCTAAAACCGAGCCAAGTCTCAGTGCATCAATGCACAAGGGTTCTGGGTAAAATGGTGGCTTCCTACGAAGCAATCCCATTCGGCAGATTCCACGCAAGAACTTTCCAGTGGGACCTGCTGGACAAATGGTCCGGGTCGCATCTTCAGATGCATCAGCGGATAACCCTGTCACCAAGAACAAGGGTGTCCCTCCTGTGTTGGTTGCAGAGTGCTCATCTTCTAGAGGGCCGCAGATTCGGCATTCAGGACTGGGTCCTGGTGACCACGGATGCCAGCCTGCAAGGCTGGGGAGCAGTCACACAGGGAAGGAATTTCCAGGGCTTATGGTCAAGCCTGGAGACATCACTTCACATAAATATCCTGAAGCTAAGGGCCATTTACAATGCTCTAAGCTTAGCAAGACCTCTGCTTCAAGGTCAGCCGGTGTTGATCCAGTCGGACAACATCACGGCAGTCACCCACGTAAACAGACAGGGTGGCACAAGAAGCAGGAGGGCAATGGCAGAAGCTGCAAGGATTCTTCGCTGGGCGGAAAATCATGTGATAGCACTGTCAGCAATTCCGGGAGTGGACAACTGGGAAGCAGACTTCCTCAGCAGACACGACCTCCACCCGGGAGAGTGGGGACTTCACCCAGAAGTCTTCCACATGATTATAAACCGTTGGGAAAAACTCGACAGGTATTGCGCCAGGTCAAGGGACCCTCAGGCAATAGCTGTAGACGCTCTGGTAACACCGTGGGTGTACCAGTCAGTGTATGTGTTCCCTCATCTGCCTCTCATACCCAAGGTACTGAGATTGATAAGATGGAGAGGAGTAAGCACTATATTCGTGGCTCCGGATTGGCCAAGAAGGACTTGGTAACCGGAACTTCAAGAGATGCTCACGGAGGATCCGTGGCCTCTACCTCTAAGAAGGGACCTGCTCCAGCAAGGACCCTGTCTGTTCCAAGACTTACCGCGGCTGCGTTTGACGGCATGGCGGTTGAACGCCGGATCCTGAAGGAAAAAAGGCATTCCGTATGAAGTCATCCCTATCCTGATCAAAGCCAGGAAGGATGTAACCGCAAAACATTATCACCGCATTTGGCGAAAATATGTTGCGTGGTGCGAGGCCAGTAAGGCCCGACGGAGGAAATTCAACTGGGTCGATTCCTACATTTCCTGCAAACAGGAGTGTCTATGGGCCTGAAATTGGGGTCCATTAAGGTTCAAATTTCGGCCCTGTCAATTTTCTTCCAAAAAGAACTAGCTTCAGTCCCTGAAGTTCAGACGTTGTAAAAGGGGTACTGCATATACAGCCTCCTTTTGTGCCTCCAGTGGCACCTTGAGATCTCAATGTAGTTTTTGGGTTCCAAAAGTCACATTGGTTTGAACCACTTAAATCTGTATAGTTAAAATATCTCACATGGAAAGTGGTCATGCTGTTGGCCCTGGCCTGGGCCAGGCGCATGTCAGAATGGGCGGCTTTATCCTGTAAAAGCCCTTATCTGATTTTCCATTCGGACAGGGCGGAATTGAGGACTCGTCCTCAGTTTCTCCCTAAGGTGGTTTCAGCGTTTCACCTGAACCAACCTATTGTGGTGCCTGCGGCTACTAGGGACTTGGAGGACTCCAAGTTGCTAGACGTTATCAGGGCCCTGAAAATATATGTTTCCAGGACGGCTGGAGTCAGAAAATCTGACTCGCTGTTTATCCTGTATGCACCCAACAAGCTGGGTGCTCCTGCTTCTAAGCAGACGATTGCTCGTTGGATTTGTAGTACAATTCAGCTTGCACATTCTGTGGCAGGCCTGCCACAGCCAAAAATCTGTAAATGCCCACTCCACAAGGAAGATGGGCTCATCTTGGGCGGCTGCCCGAGGGGTCTCGGCTTTACAACTTTGCCGAGCAGCTACTTGGTCAGGAGCAAATACGTTTGTAAAATTCTACAAAATTGATACCCTGGCTGAGGAGGACCTGGAGTTCTCTCATTTGGTGCTGCAGAGTCATCCGCACTCTCCCGCCCGTTTGGGAGCTTTGGTATAATCCCCATGGTCCTTACGGAGTCCCCAGCATCCACTTAGGACGTTAGAGAAAATAAGAATTTACTTACCGATAATTCTATTTCTCATAGTCCGTAGTGGATGCTGGGCGCCCATCCCAAGTGCGGATTGTCTGCAATACTTGTACATAGTTATTGTTACAAAAATCGGGTTATTATTGTTGTGAGCCATCTTTTCAGAGGCTCCTCTGTTATCATGCTGTTAACTGGGTTCAGATCACAGGTTGTACGGTGTGATTGGTGTGGCTGGTATGAGTCTTACCCGGGATTCAAAATCCTTCCTTATTGTGTACGCTCGTCCGGGCACAGTATCCTAACTGAGGCTTGGAGGGGGGTCATGGGGGGAGGAGCCAGTGCACACCAGATAGTTCTAAAGCTTTACTTTTGTGCCCAGTCTCCTGCGGAGCCGCTGTTCCCCACGGTCCTTACGGAGTCCCCAGCATCCACTACGGACTATGAGAAATAGAATTATCGGTAAGTAAATTCTTATTTTATTTACCTTAGGTCACATCAAAGACGCAGTCTTATATATGAGGGACGCTCAGAGAGACGTCGGCCTACGAGGTTCAAGGGCCAACTCCATGGCGATTTCTGCTAGGCGAGCACTGTGGACCCGCCAGTGGACGGGTGATGCCGACTCAAAGAGGCATATGGAAGTTTTACCTTACAAGGGTGAGGTTTTATTTGGGGAAGGTATTGCGGACCTGGTTTCCACAGCTACCGCGTGTAAATCTACTTTTTTGCCTTATGTTCCCCCACAGCAAAAGAAAACGCCACAGTATCAGATGCAGTCCTTTCGGTCGCATAAGTCCTGAAGCGGTCGGGGCTCTTCCTTCCTCGCCAGAGGTAAGGGTAGAGGGAAAAGAATGCCTGCTATGGCCAGTTCCCAGGAACAGAAGTCCTCCCCGGCTTCTACTAAATCCACCGCATGACGCTGGGGCTCCACTGAGAGAGTCCGCTCCGGTGGGGGCACGTCTTCGACTCTTCAGCCACTTCTGGGTTCAGTCGGACGTGGATCCTTGGGCGATGGAAATTGTATCCCAAGGCTACAAGCTGGAATTCTCTTCAAATCGGCTTTACCAACGTCTCCCCCAGAGTGGGAGATAGTTTTAGCTGCAATTCAAAAGCTGTGTCTACAGCAAGTGATTATCAATGTTCCCTTAATACAACAGGGAAAAGGGTACTATTCAACCCTATTTGTGGTCCCGAAACCGGATGGCTCGGTCAGACCCATTCTAAACTTAAAATCCCTGAACCTTAAAAAGGTTCAAGTTCAAGATGGAATCGCTCAGGGCAGTGATCTCCAGCCTGGAAGGGGAGATTTTATGGTGTCACTAGACATAAAGGATGCATACCTTCATGTCCCCATTTATCCTCCTCATCAGGCGTGCCTGGGATTCGCTGTACAGGACTGTCATTACCAATTTCAGACGTTGCCGTTTGGGCTTTCCACGGCCCCGAGGGTTTTCACCAAGGTAATGGTGGAAATGATGGTACTCCTGCGCAGGCAAGGAGTCACAATTATCCCGTACTTGGACGATCTCCTGATAAAAGCAAGATCAAAGGAACAGTTGCAGAAAAGCATGTCGCTCTCCCTGAGAGTGCGGCAGCAACATGGCTGGATCCTAAATCTACCAAAGTCACAGTTGGTTCCAACAACTCGGCTGTCTTTCTTAGGCATGATTCTGGACACAGAACAAAAGAGGGTTTTTCTCCCGATGGAAAAAGCCCAGGAACTCCAGAACATGGTCCGAGACCTGTTAAAACCAAAAAGAGTGTCAGTCCATCAATGCACTCGAGTACTGGGGAAAATGGTGGCGACCTACGAGGCCATCCCCTTCGGCAGGTTTCATGCGAGGACTTTTCAGTGGGACCTTCTGGACAAGTGGTCCGGGTCCCACCTTCAAATACATCAGAAAATAAACCTGTCCCCCATTGCCAGGGTGTCTCTCCTGTGGTGGCTGCAGAGTGCTCACCTTCTAGACGGTCGCAGGTTCGGCATTCAGGACTCGGTTCTGGTAACCACGGACGCGAGCCTCCGAGGATGGGGAGCAGTCACACAAGGAAGGAATTTTCAGGGACTGTGGTCAAGCCAGGAGGCTTGTCTACACATCAACATACTGGAATTAAGGGCCATATACAACGGCCTACGACAAGCGGAGAATCTTCTTCGTGACCTACCTTTTCTGATTCAATCAGACAACGTCACGGCCGTGGCTCATGTAAACCGCCAAGGCGGGACAAGGAGCAGAGTGGCAATGGCGGAAGCCACCAGGATTCTGTGCTGGGCAGAAAATCACGTAAGCGCTCTGTCAGCGGTATACATTCCGGGAGTGGACAACTGGGAAGCAGACTTCCTCAGCAGACACGATCTCCATCCAGGAGAGTGGGGACTTCATCAAGAAGTCTTTGCAGAGATAATAAGTCTTTGGGGACTTCCTCAAATAGACATGATGGCATCACGCCTCAACAAGAAGCTTCGGAGGTATTGTGCCAGGTCAATGGACCCTCAGGCAGTAGCGGTGGACGCCCTGGTGACACCATGGGTGTTTCAGTCGGTCTATGTGTTCCCTCCTCTTTTTCTCATCTCAAAAATATTGAGAATCATAAGACGAAAAAGAGTACAGACAATACTCATTGTTCCAGATTGGCCTCGAAGGGCCTGGTATTCAGATCTTCAGGAGATGCTCACAGAAGATCCTTGGCCTCTTCCTCTCAGGGAGGACCTGTTACAGCAGGGACCCTGCGTGTTCCAAGACTTACCGCGGTTACGTTTGACGGCATGGCGGTTGAACACCGAATCCTAGCGGGGAAGGGTATTCCGGAAGAAGTCATCCCATCTCTGATAAAGGCTAGGAAGGAAGTAACGGCGAAACATCACTGTTTCTGGAGGAAGTATGTATCTTGGTGTGAAGCCAAGAATGCTCCTACGGAAGATTTCCACTTGGGCTGTTTTCTCCACTTTCTACAGACAGGAGTGGATATAGGCCTAAAGTTAGGCTCCATTAAGGTACAGATTTCGGCCCTATCTATATTCTTCCATAAGGAATTGGCTTCTCTCCCATAAGTCCAAACTTTTGTAAAGGGAGTGCTACACGTCCAGCCTCCTTTTGTGCCCCCAGTGGCACCATGGGACCTTAACGTGGTGTTACATTTCCTAAAATCTCACTGGTTTGAACCTCTTTAAACAGTTGAATTAAAGTTTCTCACTTGGAAAGTGGTCATGTTGTTGGCCTTGGCATCTGCAAGGCGGGTGTCCGAATTGGCAGCCTTATCTCATAAGAGCCCCTATCTCATTTTCCATGAGGATAGAGCAGAGTTGAGGACTCGTCCTCAATTTTTGCCTAAGGTGGTGTCATCGTTTCATATGAACCAACCTATGGTGGTGCCTGTGGCTACGGGAGTCTTGGAGGATTCCAAATCCCTTGATGTAGTCAGGGCCTTAAAAATTTACGTAGCCAGGACGGCTCGGGTTAGGAAAACAGAGGCACTGTTTGTCCTGTATGCAGCCAACAAGGTTGGCACTCCTGCTTCTAAGCAGACTATTGCTCGCTGGATCTGTAACACGATTCAGCAGGCTCATTCTACGGCTGGATTGCCGTTACCAAATTCAGTAAAGGCCCATTCCACTAGGAAGGTGGGCTCGTCTTGGGCAGCTGCCCGAGGCGTCTCGGCCTTACAGCTTTGCCGAGCAGCTACTTGGTCGGGTTCAAACACTTTTGCAAAATTCTACAAGTTTGATACCCTGGCTGAGAAAGCCCTCATGTTTGCTCAAATCGGTGCTGCAGAGTCATCCGCACTCTCCCGCCCGGTTGGGAGCTTTGGTATAATCTCCATGGTCCTTACGGAGTCCCCAGCATCCTCTAGGACGTAAGAGAAAATAAGATTTTAAACCTACCGGTACATCTTTTTCTCCTAGTCCGTAGAGGATGCTGGGCGCCCGTCCCAGTGCGGACATATTTCTGCATGACTTGTATATAGTTATTGCTTACATAAGGGTAATGTTACAGTTAAGATCAGTCGTTGGCTCATACTGTTAACTGGTTGCGTATATTCCAGGTTGTACGGTGTGGATGGTGTGGGCTGGTATGAATTGATAATGTCGATTTATATACAGGAACGAAAAGCTATACCTTCTATACACTCTAAACACACTTTAAACCTTAGCCGCTGCGGCCGCTATACTTGGTACACACGCTACGTACTTTTTACACTAATAGCTTACAGAGTCCCGTACGATGTACGGACTCTGTGTACAAACGCTGCACTGACGGTACAATGCACCCGCAGCGCGTACACACCCAATGAATACGCTTTAAACCTTATACAGCAATGCAATGCGTTATTAATACACCTTTAAACCATAGCGGGGAAAAGAAGACACAACACCGTTTTGTAGTTAAATCACTGGGTTCCGACACCACAGCGTAATATTGCTGAAAGGGGGTTACAATATATACAATACAATATAAGACAATATAACAGAATAATGGCTACAGTCAATGGTACATACGTGAGTATATTCGCGTGCGCTTCCCGGTCCGGTCCTCCGTAATCTAATAGATAACGTTGTGAGTCTTGTGCCAGACCAGGCTGCAGCAGGCTTTATTTATACAATTCTTCCAAAAGCAATACAATGGATACTGTAATCCCTTTGTCCATTGGACACAGGAATGCACTTTTACAGTACAGGAGAGGTCATAGGTCGGTTTGAATTGGTGGGCGATGTCTGTTCTAACTGCTCTTGTGGGTGGTCTCCTCTCGATTCCCGCTAACTGTGCATGCAGCTGCTTTGAAACTATTTTAAGAATCAGACCACTGATTTAAATGGATCTGGGACACTGTTTTATATCAGATTTAATACCCAGTAATTTTCTTTTTCAATTTGTTGTGCAATAATTATTATGTTCTGTGAAAGTTCTCTCTAAATAATGACAAATGGCCCACTATATCCAAATTCTACTTTATTGTAACCTCTAAAACGGATTTTTTAATTATTTATATTCTGATAAATGAACAGTATTCAAACACATACAAAACATCTGTGAAGTCTAGCACAATACATAAACATTTGCCATAAAAATACACTTATTATCTCCTTAGCACTGCAGTATTTAAATGCACTTTGTGCTTAGTTCTTGGTGTCATAATTTACCCAATAATTCCTGTGATTTTGGGTTCTATTATTATATCACAAAACAAGGTTGTTGGTACATGAGTGCCCGGAACAAGCAAATGCATCTGCAGGCTATTATGACAATTATTATACTTGAAAGGGAAAAAAAGGGCTTTTGAAGCAAAAAATAAAATATTATTTAAGATCTTGAAAGCAGACTTCTGTGTAATCTAAGAAAGGGTGAAGAAATATCCCATATAATAAGTGTCACTTGAAGAATTTGACTGTTCTTTTGAACCGTTGTTTTTTTCTTTTGTAGGTCGTGTATTCAATAATTTATCTTAAACCCATTTTTAATTTGTATTGTACTCTGTAATCAAATAGTCTCCAAATGTTTCGCAAAGCTGACCTGCTTAGAGTTTTTGCTATGCTTCCTGTGAAGGATTCATTATTTCAGCTACAAAAAAAGGAAATAAATGGTAACTCAATTCTAAATATATTCTGTTTGTATTATTCGAGACTTGTTTGTCAGACTGATTTTCTCATTCTGAAACATTTGTAGAAGTGTCTAATCAATGGGATACCGTAGACTTGAGACATAGGCCCTACTGTTAAATGAGACTGGAAGAGAAGTTGAAAGGGAACCGTTAGCCACTGCATGTTGGCACTTAGTGGGAGGTTTATTTAATTGCTTAAGTCTTTTATAGTTGTTGATAGTATGTGATGACACAGTCATCAGTTCCTTTGATAGTGAGGCATTCTAATCATTGTTTGCATGCTATTGAGTATAATTGCCTATCTTTGCTAGGAGTTGCCTCACCCCAGTGCCACAAGTGTATTTGCCATTGCAAAATAGTCTTATCTGCATTTATTACAAGTAAATGAAGAAAGCAGAGTATAGGATACAGTAATTGCTCCTTTAGAATGGAGAAATTAGTAGCATAACGTGATGGCTGCTGAGGAATGAAACTTGTAAAGAATAGAGATGTGTCCTCATACGTCTATCCTTAATAAGCCAGGCAGCGCCACTAATGCTAGCCATACATCAGGGCGATACTGTTCCAACCAGCAACTAGTTGGCTGGTTGGAACGATAATCTGGCAGTGTGTGGGTGGAAACGATTATCAGCCATTTGCTCCCACACGCTGAAAAACGTCCAGAAACGGTCTGTCCAACTAGTTGGGAAAATCACACCTGTTTGATTTTGCCAACTAATCGTTCAGGTGTAGGGGAACTTTCCCCCCAACTGAACGATAAGTAGGCGGACACTGGCCGCAATGTCCGCCTACTTCTTCACTGCCCGGGATGCCTGTCAGCAACAGGGCCAGAGGGGATCAGTGCTGGGGGAACATTCTTTACAGCCCCACTAGCTAATGTGGCACTTCCACAGTGCACCCACGAGCATGGCAACCCGCTACCCGTGATCATGGCATTCCCGCACCCGCGATTGCCGCAATTCCGCACTGCACCACCCGCGATCACCGCACACACCCCCGGCACCCTCACCGGTGATCACATTCACCTGCCTCCATGGATCCGTGTTGGCGGCATTGATAGTGCAGGAGTTGGGAGGATGACCAGGGGCAGCCGCAGCAATCCATCACTGCTGCTGGACTGCCCCTGTCAGGTGGCACTGTGCCCCTGTGTTTCCTGCTGGTCTCCCCCTGTCAGCCCGAGCTTACCAGCAGTGGCAGCATTAGAGTGGGGAGTAGCATTGATGCTGCTGCAGCTGTATAAGGGTGGCGGCAGTGCACCTGGAGGCGCAGAGACTGGTTCTAAGGTACTGTAGTGTCCAGGGTGAGCCCGAGTGTGTCAGGGCACAAGCAGTGTGGCTGCTGGGCAGGCACTTTTGAATGAAGTGGTGTGGGAGGTGCAGAGGGTAGTAGGGCAGTGCTACAGTTGGTTGCTGTCAGGTGGGGAGGCGGCATCCACTGCTGATGGGCAGCCTGAGAGCACAGCATATGGGGTGACTAGAGGCTGGCATGGCTACCGGTATCTTGTGTGGGTACAGGGGGAGGATGGTGGATGTAGGGGGGGGGGGGGTATTGTATGAGGGAATGGGGGAGGATGGATTATATGTGGGTCCCGGGAGAGTATTGTGTATGTTGGTACAAGGGGAGGGTGGAATATATGGGGTACAGGAGGAGCATTGGGTATAAGGGGGTAGGATGTATGCATTCAGGGTCTGAATGGAGTGGGAAATAGAGTGAGAAAATGGTGGTTTGCGGTGAGGTGGGTGAATATGGAGTACAGGTTAAGAATAGCATTACTAGTTGAAGATGGAGTAGTATATGGTGAATGGGGTACATGGTGACTAATACCCATTTCACATCACAATGCTGGGTCGCACCCGGAAATTAGAAACAGGTCCTTCCAGAATGCTACCCGGCATTGGACCCTTACACGCTGCCTCTTTTACCAGCCTGTCACATCTGGACCCCCAGTAGTGGTGGCGACAGAGTGGGAGGAGGTTCAGGAGCAGCTGCGGCCATCTATCACTGCTGCCAGGCTGCCCCTGTCACTATCTCACTAACCTCACTATCACTTACAGTACATCATACAGTGCGCACCCAGCCCGGCACCAGTGACATGACATGAACAGTAATGGGCCCTACACACTGCGCGATTGACTGCAGAGGTGCCCAGCGGGCGATACGGCCGACGGGTGACCTGGCAGCGGGGAAAGGGAGGGTGAAGTTTCATCACTCACCCAGTCACCCGACCCCATAGCTCTGCATGCTAATATGGACGAGATTGTCCATATTGGCATGCATGTATAAACGACCCGGCACTAACGATGAACGAGCGCGGGGTCGCTCATCGTTGGTGCACACACACTGAAAGATATCTCATTCATTAATGAACGAGATAGTTCATATCTTTCAGTGTAATCGCCCAGTGTGTAGGGCCCATAACAAATACAACATAGCAACAACATTAGATACATCTCCTTACTGTTTCTTACTACACTTAGGCATTTCACAACATATTATTCTTATTTATACACTGGTTACAAGAATTTGAAACACATAATAGCTGAGTGCAAGGAATCCAGCAGCCTACCCAGTATTTATCACAATGTGCATTTTTAATGCAGATGTGATAGATATTATTTCATTTAAATTTGCAATGTGAAAATTATTATTTTTATTTGAATTTACGATTCTGTTCTTGCCAGGAGATGGAGTCCGATAAGAGCTGGAAGCTGCGTGATTGCTTACGCTATTACACTGCTTCCTGGTTTGAGTCATTGGCGCAAACGGTGCATGCGATACTTTAAGCTTTCATTTATTTAATACCTGGTTCTGCTGTCCAGAAGTAGTACAAAATGTACATTTTAACATAATAAATAGACATGCAATTTTTCTCTGACGTCCTAGTGGATGCTGGGAACTCCGTAAGGACCATGGGGAATAGCGGCTCCGCAGGAGACTGGGCACAAAAAGTAAAAGCTTTAGACTAGCTGGTGTGCACTGGCTCCTCCCCCTATGACCCTCCTCCAAGCCTCAGTTAGATTTCTCTGACGTCCTAGTGGATGCTGGGACTCCGTCAGGACCATGGGGATTAGCGGCTCCGCAGGAGACAGGGCACAAAAATAAAAGCTTTAGGACTAGGTGGTGTGCACTGGCTCCTCCCCCCATGACCCTCCTCCAAGCCTCAGTTAGGTTTTTGTGCCCGTCCGAGCAGGGTGCAATCTAGGTGGCTCTCCTAAAGAGCTGCTTAGAAAAAGTTATTAGGTTTTTTATTTTCAGTGAGTCCTGCTGGCAACAGGCTCACTGCAACGAGGGACTTAGGGGAGAAGAAGTGAACTCACCTGCGTGCAGGATGGATTGGCTTCTTAGGCTACTGGACACCATTAGCTCCAGAGGGATCGAACACAGGCCCAGCCATGGAGTCCGGTCCCGGAGCCGCGCCGCCGACCCCCTTGCAGATGCCGAAAAGTGAAGAGGTCCAGAAACCGGCGGCAGAAGACTTTTCAGTCTTCATGAGGTAGCGCACAGCACTGCAGCTGTGCGCCATTGTTGTCAGCACACTTCACACCAGCGGTCACTGAGGGTGCAGGGCGCTGGGGGGGGGCGCCCTGGGCAGCAATGATAATACCTTGTTCTGGCTAAAAATACATCACATATAGCCCCTGGGGCTATATGGATGTATTTAACCCCTGCCAGGTCTCACAAACACCGGGAGAAGAGCCCGCCGAAATAGGGGGCGGGGCCTATCTCCTCAGCACACAGCGCCATTTTCCTGCACAGCTCCGCTGCGAGGAAGGCTCCCAGGACTCTAACCTGCACTGCACTACAGAAACAGGGTAAAAAAACAGAGAGGGGGGGCACTTTTTTGGCGATATTGATATATTAAGCTGCTATAAAGGAAACAACACTTCTGTAGGGTTGTTCCTATATATATTTATAGCGCTTGGGTGTGTGCTGGCAAACTCTCCCTCTGTCTCCCCAAAGGGCTAGTGGGGTCCTGTCTTCGATAAGAGCATTTCCTGTGTGTCTGCTGTGTGTCGGTACGTGTGTGTCGACATGTATGAGGACGATGTTGGTGTGGAGGCGGAGCAATTGCCGGTAATGGTGATGTCACCCCCTAGGGAGTCGACACCGGAATGGATAGCTTTGTTTATGGAATTACGTGATAATGTCAGCACGTTACAAAAATCAGTTGACGACATGAGACGGCCGGCAAACCAGTTAGTACCTGTCCAGGCGTCTCAGACACCGTCAGGGGCTGTAAAACGCCCTTTACCTCAGTCGGTCGACACAGACCCAGACACGGACACCGAATCTAGTGTCGACGGTGAAGAAACAAACGTATTTTCCAGTAGGGCCACACGTTATATGATCACGGCAATGAAGGAGGCTTTGCATATCTCTGATACTGCAAGTACCACAAAAAGGGGTATTATGTGGGGTCTGAAAAAACTTCCTGTAGTTTTTCCTGAATCAGAGGAATTGAATGAAGTGTGTGATGAAGCGTGGGTTAACCCCGATAGAAAACTGCTAATTTCAAAGAAGTTATTGGCATTATATCCTTTCCCGCCAGAGGTTAGGGCGCGCTGGGAAACACCCCCTAGGGTGGATAAGGCACTCACACGCTTATCAAAACAAGTGGCGTTACCGTCTCCTGAAACGGCCGCCCTCAAGGATCCAGCTGATAGGAGGCTGGAAACTACCCTGAAAAGTATATACACTCATACTGGTGTTATACTGCGACCAGCCATCGCCTCTGCATGGATGTGCAGTGCTGGGGTGGTTTGGTCGGATTCCCTGACTGAAAATATTGATACCCTGGATAGGGACAGTATTTTATTGACTATAGAGCAATTAAAGGATGCTTTTCTTTATATGCGAGATGCTCAGAGGGATATTTGCACTCTGGCATCGAGAGTAAGTGCGATGTCCATATCTGCCAGAAGAAGTTTATGGACGCGACAGTGGTCAGGTGATGCGGATTCCAAACGGCATATGGAAGTATTGCCGTATAAAGGGGAGGAATTATTTGGGGTCGGTCTATCGGATTTGGTGGCCACGGCAACAGCCGGGAAATCCACCTTTTTACCTCAGGTCCCCTCCCAACAGAAAAAGACACCGTCTTTTCAGCCGCAGTCCTTTCGTTCCTATAAGAACAAGCGGGCAAAAGGACAGTCATATCTGCCCCGAGGCAAAGGAAAGGGTAAGAGAGTGCACCAAGCAGCTCCCTCCCAGGAGCAGAAGCCCTCCCCGGCTTCTGCAAAGCCCTCAGCATGACGTTGGGGCTTTACAAGCGGACTCAGGGGCGGTGGGGGGTCGACTCAAGAATTTCAGCGCACAGTGGGCTCACTCACAGGTGGACCCCTGGATCCTGCAGGTAGTATCTCAGGGTTACAGGTTGGAATTCGAGAAGTCTCCCCCTCGCCGGTTCCTAAAGTCTGCTCTGCCAACGTCTCCCTCAGACAGGGCGACGGTATTGGAAGCCATTCACAAGCTGTATTCTCAGCAGGTGATAGTCAAGGTACCCCTCCTACAACAGGGAAAGGGGTATTATTCCACACTATTTGTGGTACCGAAGCCGGACGGCTCGGTAAGACCTATTCTAAATCTGAGATCTTTGAACCTGTACATACAAAAATTCAAGTTCAAGATGGAGTCACTCAGAGCAGTGATAGCGAATCTGGAAGAAGGGGACTTTATGGTGTCCCTGGACATCAAGGATGCTTACCTGCATGTCCCAATTTGCCCTTCACATCAAGGGTACCTCAGGTTCGTGGTACAAAACTGTCATTATCAGTTTCAGACGCTGCCGTTTGGATTGTCCACGGCACCTCGGGTCTTTACCAAGGTAATGGCCGAAATGATGTTTCTTCTGCGAAGAAAAGGCGTATTAATTATCCCTTACTTGGACGATCTCCTGATAAGGGCAAGGTCCAGAGAACAGCTGGGGGACGTAGTAGCACTAACCCAAGTAGTGCTGCAACAGCACGGGTGGATTCTGAATTTTCCAAAATCTCAATTGACCCCGACGACACGTCTGCTGTTCCTGGGAATGATTCTGGACACGGTTCAGAAAAAGGTGTTTCTTCCGGAGGAGAAAGCCAGGGAGTTATCCGAACTTGTCAGGAACCTCCTAAAACCAGGAAAAGTGTCTGTGCATCAATGCACAAGAGTCCTGGGAAAAATGGTGGCTTCTTACGAAGCGATTCCATTCGGCAGATTCCACGCACGAACTTTTCAGTGGGATCTGCTGGACAAATGGTCCGGATCGCATCTGCAGATGCATCAGCGGATAACTTTGTCTCCACGGACAAGGGTGTCTCTTCTGTGGTGGTTGCAGAGTGCTCATCTGTTAGAGGGCCGCAGATTCGGCATACAGGACTGGGTCCTGGTGACCACGGATGCCAGTCTGAGAGGCTGGGGAGCGGTCACACAGGGAAGAAACTTCCAGGGAGTGTGGTCAAGCCTGGAGATGTCTCTTCACATAAATATACTGGAGCTAAGAGCGATTTACAATGCTCTAAGCCTGGCAAAACCCCTGCTTCAGGGTCAGCCGGTGTTGATCCAGTCGGACAACATCACGGCAGTCGCCCACGTAAACAGACAGGGCGGCACAAGAAGCAGGAGGGCAATGGCAGAAGCTGCAAGGATTCTTCGCTGGGCGGAAGATCATGTGATAGCACTGTCAGCAGTGTTCATTCCGGGAGTGGACAACTGGGAAGCGGACTTCCTCAGCAGACACGATCTACACCCGGGAGAGTGGGGACTTCATCCAGAAGTCTTCCACATGATTGTGAACCGTTGGGAAAAACCAAAGGTGGATATGATGGCGTCCCGCCTCAACAAAAAACTGGACAGGTATTGCGCCAGGTCAAGAGACCCTCAGGCAATAGCTGTGGACGCTCTGGTAACACCGTGGGTGTTCCAGTCAGTGTATGTGTTTCCTCCTCTGCCTCTCATACCAAAAGTACTGAGAATTATACGGCAAAGGGGAGTAAGAACGATACTCGTGGCTCCGGATTGGCCAAGAAGAACTTGGTACCCGGAACTTCAGGAGATGCTCACGGAAGATCCGTGGCCTCTACCTCTAAGACGGGACCTGCTTCAGCAGGGACCGTGTCTATTCCAAGACTTACCGCGGCTGCGTTTGACGGCATGGCGGTTGAACGCCGAATTCTAAGGGAAAAAGGCATTCCGGAAGAGGTCATCCCTACCCTGGTAAAAGCCAGGAAGGAGGTGACTGCACAACATTATCACCGCATTTGGAGAAAATATGTTGCGTGGTGTGAGGCCAGGAAGGCCCCGACGGAGGAATTTCAACTGGGTCGATTCCTACATTTCCTGCAAACAGGATTGTCTATGGGCCTCAAATTAGGGTCCATTAAGGTTCAAATTTCGGCCCTGTCGATTTTCTTCCAGAAAGAATTGGCTTCAGTTCCTGAAGTCCAGACTTTTGTAAAAGGAGTACTACATATACAGCCCCCGGTTGTGCCCCCAGTGGCTCCGTGGGATCTTAATGTAGTTTTGGATTTTCTCAAATCCCATTGGTTTGAGCCACTCAAATCGGTGGATTTGAAATATCTTACATGGAAAGTAACCATGCTACTGGCCCTGGCTTCAGCCAGGAGAGTGTCAGAATTGGCGGCTTTATCGTATAAAAGCCCATATCTGATTTTCCATTCGGACAGGGCAGAACTGCGGACGCGTCCTCAGTTTTTGCCTAAGGTGGTTTCAGCGTTTCACCTGAACCAGCCTATTGTGGTGCCTGCGGCTACTAGCGATTTGGAGGATTCCAACTTGCTGGACGTTGTCAGGGCATTGAAAATATATATTTCAAGGACGGCTGGAGTCAGAAAATCTGACTCGCTGTTTATACTGTATGCACCCAACAAGCTGGGTGCTCCTGCTTCTAAGCAGACGATTGCTCGTTGGATTTGTGGCACAATTCAACTTGCACATTCTGTGGCAGGCCTGCCACAGCCTAAATCTATCAAGGCCCATTCCACAAGGAAGGTGGGCTCATCTTGGGCGGCTGCCCGAGGGGTCTCGGCATTACAACTCTGCCGAGCAGCTACGTGGTCGGGGGAGAACACGTTTGTAAAATTCTACAAATTTGATACCCTGGCTAAAGAGGACCTGGAGTTCTCTCATTCGGTGCTGCAGAGTCATCCGCACTCTCCCGCCCGTTTGGGAGCTTTGGTATAATCCCCATGGTCCTGACGGAGTCCCAGCATCCACTAGGACGTCAGAGAAAATAAGATTTTTCTATTCTAAAGAAAAAATCTAAATTCTAAATCTATTTGTCGTAGTCCGTAGTGGATGCTGGGCGCCCATCCCAAGTGCGGATTGTCTGCAATACTTGTACATAGTTATTGTTACAAAAAAATCGGGTTGTTATTGTTGTGAGCCGTCTGTTCAGAGGCTCCTACGTTTGTCATACTGTTAACTGGGTTCAGATCACAAGTTGTACGGTGTGATTGGTGTGGCTGGTATGAGTCTTACCCGGGATTCAAAATCCTTCCTTATTGTGTACGCTCGTCCGGGCACAGTATCCTAACTGAGGCTTGGAAGAGGGTCATGGGGGGAGGAGCCAGTGCACACCACCTAGTCCTAAAGCTTTTATTTTTGTGCCCTGTCTCCTGCGGAGCCGCTAATCCCCATGGTCCTGACGGAGTCCCAGCATCCACTACGGACTACGAGAAATAGATTTATCGGTAAGTAAAATCTTATTTTTTGTGCCCGAACGAGAAGGGTGCAAGCTAGGTGGCTCTCCTGAGCTGCTTAGAAGTAAAAGTTTAAATAGGTTTTTTATTTTCAGTGAGTCCTGCTGGCAACAGGCTCACTGCATCGTGGGACTAAGGGGAGAAGAAGCGAACTCACCTGACTGCAGAGTGGATTGGGCTTCTTGGCTACTGGACATTAGCTCCAGAGGGACGATCACAGGTTCAGCCTGGATGGGTCCCGGAGCCGCGCCGCCGGCCCCCTTACAGAGCCAGAAGAGCGAAGAGGTCCGGAGAAAGCGGCGGCAGAAGACGTTCCTGTCTTCAAATAAGGTAGCGCACAGCACTGAGGCTGTGCGCCATTGCTCTCAGCACACTTCACACTCCGGTCACTGAGGGTGCAGGGCGCTGGGGGGGAGCGCCCTGAGACGCAATAAAAACGATATAAAAACCTTATATGGCTAAAAAAAAAAAAAAATGCATCACATATAGCTCCTGGGCTATATGGATGCATTTATCCCCTGCCAGTTTCCTGAAAAAAGCGTGAGAAAAGGCCGCCGTGAAGGGGGCGGAGCCTTTCTCCTCAGCACACAAGCGCCATTTTCTTTCACAGCTCCGCTGGAAGAACGGCTCCCTGACTCTCCCCTGCAGTCCTGCACTACAGAAACAGGGTAAAACAGAGAGGGGGGCACTATTGGCAGCTAATATATAAATACAGCAGCTATAACAGGGAGTAACACTTATATAAGGTTATCCCTGTATATATATAGCGCTCTGGTGTGTGCTGGCAAACTCTCCCTCTGTCTCCCCAAAGGGCTAGTGGGGTCCTGTCCTCTATCAGAGCATTCCCTGTGTGTGTGCTGGGTGTCGGTACGATTGTGTCGACATGTATGAGGAGGAAAATGATGTGGAAGCAGAGCAATTGCCTGTGTTAGTGATGTCACCCCCTAGGGAGTCGACACCTGACTGGATGGTAGTAATTAAAGAATTACGTGACAATGTCAGCACTTTGCAAAAAACTTTTGACGACATGAGACAGCCGACAAATCAATTAGTGCCTGTTCAGGCGTCTCAGACACCGTCAGGGGCGCTAAAACGCCCGTTACCTCAGATGGTCGACACAGACCCTGACACGGATACTGAATCCAGTGTCGACGGTGACGAGACAAACGTAATGTCCAGTAGGGCCACACGTTACATGATCACGGCAATGAAGGAGGCATTGAACATTTCTGACACTACAAGTACCACAAAAAAGGGTATTATGTGGGGTGTGAAAAAACTACCAGTGGTTTTTCCTGAGTCAGATGAATTAAATGAGGTGTGTGATAAAGCGTGGGTTTCCCCCGATAAAAAACTGCTGATTTCTAATAAATTATTGGCACTATACCCTTTCCCGCCAGAGGTTAGGGCACGTTGGGAAACACCCCCTAGGGTAGATAAGGCGCTCACACGCTTATCAAAACAAGTGGCGTTACCGTCTCCTGATACGGCCGCTCTCAAGGAACCAGCTGATAGAAGGCTGGAAAATATCTTAAAAGGTATATACACACATACCGGTGTTATACTGCGACCAGCGATTGCCTCAGCCTGGATGTGCAGCGCTGGAGTGGCTTGGTCGGATTCCCTGACTGAAAATATTGATACCCTGGATAGGGACAGTATATTATTAACTATAGAGCATTTAAAGGATGCATTACTATATATGCGAGATGCACAGAGGGATATTTGCACCCTGGCATCTAGAGTAAGTGCGATGTCCATTTCTGCCAGAAGAACGTTATGGACGCGACAGTGGTCAGGTGATGCGGATTCCAAACGACATATGGAAGTATTGCCGTATAAAGGGGAGGAGTTATTTGGGGTCGGTCTATCGGACCTGGTGGCCACAGCAACGGCTGGAAAATCCACCTTTTTACCCCAGGTCACCTCTCAGCAGAAAAAGACACCGTCTTTTCAAACCCAGTCCTTTCGTCCCTATAAGGGCAAGAGGGAAAAAGGCCGCTCGTTCCTGCCCCGGGGCAGAGGAAGGGGAAAAAGACTGCACCATGCAGCCTCTTCCCAGGAGCAGAAGCCCTCCCCCGCTTCTGCCAAGTCCTCAGCATGACGCTGGGGCTCTGCAAGCAGACTCGGGCACGGTGGGGGGCCGTCTCAAGAATTTCAGCGCGCAGTGGGCTCACTCGCAAGTGGACCCCTGGATCCTGCAGGTAGTATCACAGGGGTACAAATTGGAATTCGAGACGTCTCCCCCTCGCCGGTTCCTGAAGTCTGCTCTACCAACGTCTCCCTCCGACAGGGAGGCAGTATTGGAAGCTATTCACAAGCTGTATTCCCAGCAGGTGATAATCAAGGTACCCCTCCTACAACAGGGAAAGGGGTATTATTCCACGCTGTTTGTGGTACCGAAGCCGGACGGCTCGGTGAGACCAATTTTAAATCTAAAATCTTTGAACACTTACATAAAAAGGTTCAAATTCAAGATGGAGTCACTCAGAGCAGTGATAGCGAACCTGGAAGAAGGGGACTATATGGTATCTCTAGACATCAAGGATGCTTATCTCCATGTCCCAATCTACCCTTCTCACCAAGGGTACCTCAGGTTTGTGATACAAAACTGTCATTATCAGTTTCAGACGCTGCCGTTTGGATTGTCCACGGCACCACGGGTCTTTACCAAGGTAATGGCCGAAATGATGATTCCCTTACTTGGACGATCTCCTGATAAGGGCAAGGTCCAGGGAACAGTTAGAGGTTGGAGTAGCACTATCTCAGGTAGTGCTACGTCAGCACGGGTGGATTCTAAATATCCCAAAATCACAGCTGATTCCAACAACACGTCTACTGTTCCTAGGGATGATTCTGGACACAGTCCAGAAAAAGGTGTTTCTCCCGGAGGAGAAGGCCAGGGAGTTATCCGAGCTAGTCAGGAACCTCCTAAAACCAGGTCAAGTGTCAGTGCATCAGTGCACGAGAGTCCTGGGAAAAATGGTGGCTTCTTACGAAGCGATTCCATTCGGAAGATTCCATGCAAGAACTTTTCAGTGGGATCTGCTGGACAAATGGTCCGGATCGCATCTTCAGATGCATCAGCGGATAACCCTATCTCCAAGGACAAGGGTATCTCTCCTGTGGTGGTTACAGAAGGCTCATCTTCTAGAGGGCCGCAGATTCGGCATTCAGGATTGGATGCTGGTAACCACGGATGCCAGCCTGAGAGGCTGGGGAGCAGTCACACAGGGAAGAAATTTCCAGGGCTTGTGGTCAAGCATGGAAACGTCTCTTCACATAAATATCCTAGAGCTAAGGGCCATTTACAATGCCCTAAGTCAAGCAAGGCCTCTGCTTCAGGGTCAACCGGTATTGATCCAGTCGGACAACATCACGGCTGTCGCCCACGTAAACAGACAGGGCGGCACAAGAAGCAGGAGGGCAATGGCAGAAGCTGCAAGGATTCTCCGCTGGGCGGAAAATCATGTGATAGCACTGTCAGCAGTGTTCATTCCGGGAGTGGACAACTGGGAAGCAGACTTCCTCAGCAGACACGACCTCCACCCGGGGGAGTGGGGACTTCATCCAGAAGTCTTCCAAGTGATTGTAAACCGTTGGGAAAAACCAAAGGTGGACATGATGGCGTCCCGTCTCAACAAGAAACTGGACAGATATTGCGCCAGGTCAAGGGACCCTCAGGCAATAGCGGTGGACGCTCTGGTAACTCCGTGGGTGTTCCAGTCGGTATATGTGTTCCCTCCTCTTCCTCTCATACCAAAAGTACTGAGAATCATAAGGAGAGGAGTAAGAACGATACTCGTGGCTCCGGATTGGCCAAGAAGAACTTGGTACCCGGAGCTGCAAGAGATGCTCACGGAGGACCCGTGGCCTCTACCTCTAAGGAAGGACCTGCTCCAGCAGGGACCTTGTCTGTTCCAAGACTTACCGCGGCTGCCTTTGACGGCATGGCGGTTGAACGCCGGATCCTGAAGGAAAAAGGCATTCCAGATGAAGTCATCCCTACCCTGATCAAGGCCAGGAAGGATGTAACTGCAAAACATTATCATCGCATTTGGCGAAAATATGTTGCGTGGTGTGAGGCCAAGAAGGCCCCTACGGAGGAATTTCAACTGGGTCGTTTCCTACATTTCCTGCAAGCAGGATTGTCTATGGGCCTAAAATTAGGATCCATTAAGGTTCAAATTTCGGCCCTGTCGATCTTCTTCCAGAAAGAACTGGCTTCAGTGCCTGAAGTTCAGACGTTTGTCAAAGGGGTACTGCATATACAGCCTCCTTTTGTGCCTCCAGTGGCACCTTGGGATCTCAATGTAGTTTTAGGGTTCCTAAAATCACATTGGTTTGAACCACTTGCCACAGTGGATTTGAAATATCTCACATGGAAAGTGGTAATGCTGTTGGCCCTGGCTTCAGCCAGGCGCGTATCAGAATTGGCGGCTTTATCCTATAAAAGCCCTTACCTGATATTTCATTCGGATAGGGCGGAATTGAGGACTCGTCCTCAATTTCTCCCTAAGGTGGTTTCAGCGTTTCACATGAATCAACCTATTGTGGTACCTGTGGCTACTAGGGACTTGGAGGACTCCAAGTTGCTGGACGTAGTCAGGGCCCTGAAAATATATGTTTCCAGGACGGCTGGAGTCAGAAAATCTGACTCGCTGTTTATACTGTATGCACCCAACAAGCTGGGTGCTCCTGCTTCTAAGCAGACGATTGCTCGTTGGATTTGTAGTACAATTCAACTTGCACATTCTGTGGCAGGCCTGCCACAGCCAAAATCTGTAAAAGCCCATTCCACAAGGAAGGTGGGCTCATCTTGGGCGGCTGCCCGAGGGGTCTCGGCTTTACAACTTTGCCGAGCAGCTACTTGGTCAGGGGCAAACACGTTTGCTAAATTCTACAAATTTGATACCCTGGCTGAGGAGGACCTGGAGTTCTCTCATTCGGTGCTGCAGAGTCATCCGCACTCTCCCGCCCGTTTTGGAGCTTTGGTATAATCCCCATGGTCCTTACGGAGTTCCCAGCATCCACTAGGACGTCAGAGAAAATAAGAATTTACTTACCGATAATTCTATTTCTCATAGTCCGAAGTGGATGCTGGGCGCCCATCCCAAGTGCGGATTGTCTGCAATACTTGTATATAGTTATTGTTACAAACAAATCGGGTTGTTTATTGTTGGAAGCCATCTGTTCAGAGGCTCCTACGGTTATCATACTGTTAACTGGGTTCAGATCACGAGTTGTACGGTGTGATTGGTGTGGCTGGTATGAGTCTTACCCGGGATTCAAGATCCTTCCTTATTATGTACGCTCGTCCGGGCACAGTATCTTAACTGAGGCTTGGAGGAGGGTCATAGGGGGAGGAGCCAGTGCACACCAGCTAGTCTAAAGCTTTTACTTTTTGTGCCCAGTCTCCTGCGGAGCCGCTATTCCCCATGGTCCTTACGGAGTTCCCAGCATCCACTACGGACTATGAGAAATAGAATTATCGGTAAGTAAATTCTTATTTTTTTTCTTTAACATCTGCCACAAGTATTCATTTATTCAAAACATACAGAAGTAGGCAGACACTGCCCGCCTACTTCTGTGACATCACAAGTTGGAGAGAAGTTGGCTGGTCTGATGAAAAAGTTGGTTAGGTGTGTGGGGAAGTTAGGAATTCTATTCTATGTTATGTTACATATTCTATTCAACACAGTGTTGAAGTTGGACGGTTGATCAGTTGGAGGAAAGTTGGTCCAGGTTATGTACGGCTAGCATAAGCAGGGCCGGTACTGGCGGCAATAGGGGGCGTGGCTTCGTACAGGGGGCGTGGTCATTTACGCCCCCTGTACAGACTGAAATGATGTGCGGCGCGCGATGACGTCATCGCGCACAGCAACGGTCCTCTCCACGAAGGGAAACTAGACGCGGGAAACGCTATGGGTCCGCGGTAAGGGGTGGGGCTAAAATTATGCGATTTGCATCATTTTAACCCCTTCCTCACCCCACGGACCCGTGAATACAGGATATTATCTCCATCCTGCCCGCATCACTAGGGTGCGAGCAGGATGCGGGAGACCTGCCTACTCTTCCGGGCGTGCGGGGGGCTACCCCAAAAAACAGGAGCCTCCCGCAGCTTCCAAGAGAGTAGGCAAGTATGTGTTTAATTAAAAACGTAAAGAATGGCATAACAATGGCTGCTGGATATTGAAAACAGTTAAGAATTCCATACAGCGATATTTGCTGGGGAATCAGGAAAGTTAATATCATACAGAGATAGTTGTAAGAATGTCAAGTCACAGATAACAGTGAAATATATAAAAACAGTATTATGGAAGGTAATTGTTATTTCTTAACTTTTAAATGTCCCACTGACGTTAAAATATGAGTTCTGGTATATATTTGCATTTTATCATATTTGACTGAACACCAACACATCTCAGTGCTGTAAATAAACATTAAACGGTAAAACTTAATCCAGGCATACAGTATTTCTTTACCAGGAGCCTCACATCTGCTCTCAGTGACTAGGAATGTGTGGCCCCCATGGTCGTACGCACAAGGTATGCACTTGCACACCCTTTAGGCAGCCTCAAACTCTACCTTAAGCATGTTTCCCCCGCATCACAGCTGGCTTTCGCAGAAGAAGCTGCCTCTTTTTGAATCCGAGGTGGGCGATGTGAAACAGGTGGACAGAAGTCTTTGTCCTGGGGGGTGCACATCCCTTACCCAGCACATGCACATATCCGTCTCGATCCTATGTGTATTACTGGCTGCTCCAGCTATCCACTTGACACCTGTCTGCAGCACTGGATTTTCCTGCCATATGATAAAATGTACTATTCAAGACAAATAATTGAGCACTTGCTCAGGTGCATACATTTTATTTGTATTTTTATGCTAAAGTTTCCACTCCCCTTGTCAAATTGCATTTGTTTTTATATTCTCTACCTCTTGTATATATAATTGATTTTTAGAATGAAGGATACATGGAAACAAAATGCAAAGGGAATTTAAAACATAAAATAATTGTACAAGACTCTGAGGGGTGCTGTAAATGTATGATGCCTCGTTATGTGCCCTGTTACCACTTCTCCCCCATGTACTACAGTGTCGGGGCATGCAAGGTGACAGGGGCGCCCCTGTCCATATCGGTGATGCTATCTGTAAGACAGCACAATGATATAAATGGGGCAATGTATGATGCTGACCCTTCTGACAGCTGCAGGTGTTGTTGCCCGGCGCACAGCACTGTCCCTGGCTGTATGCTCCGACAAACATTCTTTTCATTGCAATTACCTGTACATACATGGAAACTTGAATACTGTGCAAATTACTATTAAAATGTGCCCTTTTATTAACTAAAATTCATTAGAAGTTGATATACTGTACACAGCTTGTGAGTTTTCATTGTGTGGAAGTACATTGAGATTTAGTAGTGCTTGCCGTTAGATATACTTGCTGGAGATAAGCTTTACAGTTTAACATTGATGTAATTCTATTTTGTAATAAGTGCAAGCATTGCAACAAGTAGTCCCTCTTATATTTAGCTGTTGAGGAATAAGAAACAGTCTTATTCAGTTTGGTTATCTTAAAAACTAGCAAGCTAATCAGCTGTAAAATTTGTACTGCATACGACCAAGTAACTATTAAGCTACGTCAGTGCTGAGCTGTGTTTTTTATTTAATCTGGTCACATACCAATGTGTACCCCAAGCCCGTGAGTGTAGTGGATTAATGCTTTTTGCATGTGTGTCTGAGTGTACTGTGTATGTATTTGTGTGTGTATATATAATATGCAGATTCCAGAGTGTGCTTGATGTATGGATGTTAACCAAGAGGAATATTCCTGATTCTGGGATTCACAACCAAGGTTTCCTCAATTTCTTGACCTTTTATGGTCTCCCTAGTAAGGGCCTGTAGAAAACACCCTCTCACCAAGATGTCACCCAAACAAATAAAATAATGAGTTATTTGAAAACAATTTAACAAAATATACCAAAATGATTTATTTTACAAATTCTGCAATAGTTGACAGTGCATAGTCAATATACTGTAAGTATTGTTTGAGATCCCCATGCAGGGATTATGATATTAACACAATTATCTCACATAAACACACCAATAGAATGGAATAGTTGACAAAATGATATCACCCTCACCTTAAAAGGTGTGAGCTCTAGGGTGGGTATTCACACAATTGGGTGGTAGACGAGAATTGATAAACCCTACACTTTTCGTCCCAGATGGACTTCTTCAGGGGTATGTATCTGATAGGTGGGAGATTAGTATTTAAAAAATGGGGGTGTGAACATGAAGAAATTATTAATTTTTGTACACATTATCTATGGTACATACCTAGAAATTTTTTTTTCCATAGATCTCACACATCAAGTGAGTTCAGGAGACCAAAGGGTGAGATTCATTAATGTCTTTATATGCCTAATGATAAGAAATGGTACCATTACAAGCGTGAACTTAGATGTAATAAATGCATGTACTTTTTATATTGTGTATTAAGTGAGATTTATACTAACCTAGTGTGACAGGACGATACCGTACGGAAGCACTCGCAGCTTCCGCGTCCCGTTGACTGCGCACAGAATGGAAGGTCAAGCCGCACGAGGCCTGACCACATAGGGGATTCCCGCTTACCGTCAGTAACCGCCTGTTACTGACTCCACCCACTGCGCTGTGGGCGGGTTCTCGCTGCCACCACCAAACTCCTAACCTGCCGTGGCGTTTGGAACCACGGTTCTGCTCTGTATGTGCCGACGCACTGCTTTACCACACCTGCGTGGTGTCGACGAATCCCCACTAGCCACTTGCTAGGCCTCTACCGGTAGCTGGCGGAAGGCGGAGCTTGGAGACGTCAGGTGCTTCCCTGGACAGCCGGAGAACGGGGCTAGGTTTGGCCTAACCCTGTTGGTCACAAGATGAAGCAGTCTTCTTGAGGCAAAGGTGTTTATTGCTCAAATAACCTTTAAAAAGGCTCCTCCCTATTGCTAGGGGCAACAGCATACAATTAAGATCTTTTCAGCAGAAGAAGATGTTACAATACACCACTCTGGAGGCACGCAGGTCTCCTTTTTATGTCAGTTTTCCACACAGTACCACAGGGGGGTAAGCCCTCCCTGTCTTCTCCAACCAATCAGGTTATTTTACAAAATACCAATAAATTACATTTTACAAGGATATAAGTGCAATAAAACAATATCCTCCTTCCTGTCACCCAGACAACGTTTGGTATCAGATTAACATCACTGTTGATAAATTTATCACATATCTTCAAAATACAAATGTGTCTGGTCATTCCCATCTGCAGGCAATCTCAGTGTTTAAGATTACAACAGGAATGGCTACAATACAAACAAACGGTCTTCCTTCCTTTAACTTCCATTCAGGGATCGTATATCAAATCCAAGCCCATAAACCCAATGATTAGCATCTCTCTCTAAGGAATTTACACATCAAAAGGTATTGTCCTTCACACCTCACTGCTAGTACAGGGCCCTTAGCATGCCCCTTCCTATTTCCAGAGGATAAGAGATGCGTATTCAGACAGCTATAGTAACTGCATTTTTCCTTTAAATATACACCAAGCCTATCTTGAATATAAAATAGATACAGTTAAACATGTCTTCCTGCAATGGTGCACAGAGCACTACATATGACATGTTAAAAGTAAAACACATGATTCAACAAACTTTTAAACAGTCCGTAACATGGCGCCGGGCACGAGGGTTAACCCATTCAGTGCCGCAGACGCCATTACACGTGTGGCTGGCTAGTCTCTCCGGCCACATTCCTTCCCCCCCATTCAAGCGGGTCAACCAGGGACCCATGTCCCAACGATTTGGGTCCTGGTCCCGCAGTCCCTTGTGTTGAAGGGGACGCTACCTAGGGTGTGTAGACTCCGGCCTAGACAGTTCATCCATAGTGCAGTGGGCCTCTCTTCGTGGGTGCACAATGTTCAAATAGTCCACCTGAAGTCCAAGTTCAAGGCTCCACCACAAAAGTCTGTCCAATTCCCCCAAGGTAGGTTGCAGCCACCTAACAGGTAGGTGGTAAGTCACCACGGTGGGGGGCCGGTTACAAACAAGTGCCACCCAAGGTGTCCCAATTGTGGCATACCCCAGCTCCCACAATAGCAGTATACTGCTCAACCAGGCCACAGGGTGCTCCTGCCCATATGGCTCTTTCTGGCTCGGTACTGCTCCCAGTCCGTGCAGTGGCGCAATAGTTCGTAACACACAGTCCTGGTCAAGAATGTGCGCCATCAGCACGGGAGCGGGTACCCGAGCCTTCTTCAATGACTGGAATGCCAACTCGCAAGCGGGTGCAAAGTCCACTGACTTGGGAATGCCCTTCCTAGCCATCTCTGTCAAGGGGTTCGCTACAGGACTAAAGTCAATGACAACATGTCCGTAGGGCCTTACAGGTTCTAAGGTCAGTACCGGTCTGGGTGATGTGGGTCGGGGACAGCCTCTGGTTGCCTCCACCCCCTCTGGGTTGGGCCTACCCCTGTCTCCTCCCACATGGTGCCCCAGGCACTGCACCTCCGTCATACCTATCTGGCAACTGTCTGCCCTAACTGTCAGACCTGCCCTCCAATCCTCTTCTGTCGACCTATGACTCGGGAAACCTACCCTGTCACCTAGGCCTACTCTTCCCTCCTCGTCCGCTACCTGTGCCACAGTGATGGCGGCCAGACCACCAGCCTCTGGATCCTGTGTGGCATCCACTACAGGGAGGCTGCGTGTCTTCCCCGATCCACTGTGCACAGGCAAGGGACCTGCTATGTCCACAGCAACTTGCTGCAAGGGTTCTCCTATGGGCAGAGGCCCAGAGACAACACAACCGCTGGAGTGCCCCGGCTGCCAATGCATGGCACCAGCCTTACAGTTGGTCTGGGCGTCATCCGACATTCCAGACCAGGGTAAGCTCTGTGTCAGGCACTTCAGGGTACGGTCTGTCCCCGGGTTGCTGTCCAAAGGGGTTTCACTGGCAACCGACACCGGTTGCGCAGGAACTTTCCCTGAGGGGACCAGTTGGACACATTCCCTATCTGGTCTATCTCCTCCCACTTTCCTGTCTACCCTGTACCTTAACCCTTCCCGCCAGGTCAAACTTCCTGCCCCAACCCTGTCAAGGCCGCTGCCAGAGTGGCGCCTCATGCCTTTCGGGGACGGGTCAGAGAGTTGAGCCACCCTAAACTCCTGCCTGTGGCCCTCAATCTCTCCTAAATTGGGACACTCTACAGGGGGATCTAGGTGGGGATTACTAAGGTCAGTCTGGTAGGGGTCAGTCATGGAAAAGTCAGTGTGGTTTCTCATACTCACCGCCGGAGTTGGCAAACCACTTGGGTCAGGAGCATCTTTGGGCACCCCCACAGGATCAAACGAGCTGGAACCGACATCCTCTGCGTTGCTAGGGGACGTAGGCATACCAGAGGCAAAAGGCATGCGGGGTCGATGTACTGATCTAGCCGCTGTGATCTTTTCCTCTGGGCTGGTTGATGCTGTGGTTGGCTGTGCTGGCAGTTGTCTAGCAGCTGTAGTCTTTTCCTCTGAGCTGGGCTGTGCTGGAGTAGCTGATGTCAACGGTGGTTTTGGAACTTGACTCCGGGGAATGGCGCCAACAAACATAGTGACGATCCCACCACCCAGATCATTTCCTAGGACCACATCAGTTGGGAGACCATCCATGACGGCAACTTCTCGCAACTCTGGTCCAGCTCCCCAGTCCAGGTAGACTCTTGCCATGGGAACCGCTTTTTCTGTTCCTTCTGCCAGGGTGACCGTGGCAGTGCGACCCTGCAATACTGCAGCAGGATCTATGAGGTGGGGGCTCACCACAGTGATTGAGGCCCCAGAGTCTCTTAGGCCTTCTCCCTGCAGGGGTCCCACGTGGACTGGCTGCAGGTGCCTCCACATGTTGTGTAGGGGCTGTTTGGCCATGCAGGTGACTCTCTCCGCAGAGTGCACCTGTCTCTCGCCACACTCCATCGGACTGACTGGAGGGGGAACAGTCTCTGTAGGCTCATCTCCTCTCGTCAAACAAGCGAGCCGGGCTCCAGCACTCGGATTTGGGGCACGAGTCTGGGGTGCTTGGGATGCAGGACAGTTCATCCTCAGATGTCCGATTTTCCCACAGCCGTAGCACTTCTTCTCCAGTCGTGGCACCGATGATCTCTGATCAGTTGCAGGGACGCTGCGGTGCGGTTGCTGGCCAAGAGCACCCGGGTTGGAAGATGCTTGTCTTTGGGGGTGATGAGCTGAAGAGGGGGGTCCCCTTGGTGGTACAGTCTGTTGGAGCTGGCTGCTGGCGGGGCGCTTCTGCCCCCGTGGCCGAATTGCCACATATTTGTCGGCTAATTGGGCAGCCATTTTTAAGCTGGGTGGCTCCCGATCTAGCACCCACTCCTTCACTTCTTGGGCGCACCGGCGGTAGAACTGCTCCCTGCAGATCAGGTCGATCAGTGCATCCCATGTAGTGGCTTCCGAATCCTTCACCCACTTCACCACGTACTGCCGCAGCTGGTTGGCGAACTGCTCATGGGTGCTGCTAGGATTCTTGGGCAAGTCTCTGAACTTCTTCCTGTAAGACTCTGGAGTGATGAAGAATCGCTGGAGGAGGGCCTTCGCGACTTCGTCGTAGTTCCCACAATCCTCCGTCGCCACTCCTCGATAGGCCTCCAAGGCCTCTCCATGCAGAGTGGGCACAAGGTGTCTCACCCACTCTGACTTGGGTAGATCGTGTAGTTTACAAGTCCTTTCAAAAACTTGCAAATGTCCATCAATGTCCCCATCACTGTCTGCAAACTTGGCAAACTGTATACGTCCTGATCTGTGTACAACAGCTGACAACGGCTCCCGGGGTACCACGGCCTGTGATGCCCGCTCCGCATGCCACATCCGAATGACAAGCATGCGTTCTTGCTCCGTTGCCCTTTCCCCCAATTCCGCTAGCCGATCTGCTAGGGTATCCGGGTCGCCCCCCCTGGGACGTTGGGATCCTGGCCCTGCTAGGGATTGCTGGGAAACATTGCTGCTGTGAGAGTAGGCGGGGCTTGTGGTTCTCACCGGTTCCTTACGAAGGTCCACTGTTGGGCCGTCCTCTGCGATGCTGACGCCGTCAGTGCTTTCCACCTCCGCCCGATGAGACTCCTCCACGCTCCTGAGCGCCGCCTTCATGACGCTTCTGGACGCGTTGGAAGGGATATCCACACCCTTCCCCTGGCATACGATCTCCAGATCCTCCTTGGACATTCCGCTGAATTCCGCCATCTTGTGCGTTCTCCTGCGCTGCAGTTACTCCTCTCCAGAGTAACTCGGCTTCTCCAATTGGGTGATGAAAAGCCGCCTGGGACTATCCCACCACTATGCCACCAATTTCTGTGACAGGACGATACCGTACGGAAGCACTCGCAGCTTCCGCGTCCCGTTGACTGCGCACAGAATGGAAGGTCAAGCCGCACGAGGCCTGACCACATAGGGGATTCCCGCTTACCGTCAGTAACCGCCTGTTACTGACTCCACCCACTGCGCTGTGGGCGGGTTCTCGCTGCCACCACCAAACTCCTAACCTGCCGTGGCGTTTGGAACCACGGTTCTGCTCTGTATGTGCCGACGCACTGCTTTACCACACCTGCGTGGTGTCGACGAATCCCCACTAGCCACTTGCTAGGCCTCTACCGGTAGCTGGCGGAAGGCGGAGCTTGGAGACGTCAGGTGCTTCCCTGGACAGCCGGAGAACGGGGCTAGGTTTGGCCTAACCCTGTTGGTCACAAGATGAAGCAGTCTTCTTGAGGCAAAGGTGTTTATTGCTCAAATAACCTTTAAAAAGGCTCCTCCCTATTGCTAGGGGCAACAGCATACAATTAAGATCTTTTCAGCAGAAGAAGATGTTACAATACACCACTCTGGAGGCACGCAGGTCTCCTTTTTATGTCAGTTTTCCACACAGTACCACAGGGGGGTAAGCCCTCCCTGTCTTCTCCAACCAATCAGGTTATTTTACAAAATACCAATAAATTACATTTTACAAGGATATAAGTGCAATAAAACAATATCCTCCTTCCTGTCACCCAGACAACGTTTGGTATCAGATTAACATCACTGTTGATAAATTTATCACATATCTTCAAAATACAAATGTGTCTGGTCATTCCCATCTGCAGGCAATCTCAGTGTTTAAGATTACAACAGGAATGGCTACAATACAAACAAACGGTCTTCCTTCCTTTAACTTCCATTCAGGGATCGTATATCAAATCCAAGCCCATAAACCCAATGATTAGCATCTCTCTCTAAGGAATTTACACATCAAAAGGTATTGTCCTTCACACCTCACTGCTAGTACAGGGCCCTTAGCATGCCCCTTCCTATTTCCAGAGGATAAGAGATGCGTATTCAGACAGCTATAGTAACTGCATTTTTCCTTTAAATATACACCAAGCCTATCTTGAATATAAAATAGATACAGTTAAACATGTCTTCCTGCAATGGTGCACAGAGCACTACATATGACATGTTAAAAGTAAAACACATGATTCAACAAACTTTTAAACAGTCCGTAACATGGCGCCGGGCACGAGGGTTAACCCATTCAGTGCCGCAGACGCCATTACACGTGTGGCTGGCTAGTCTCTCCGGCCACACCTAGAAACAGATTTCTGGTTACCTCTTTAGACAGTATAAATGCTGTAAAGCAGGGGTGTCAAACACAAGGCCCGCGGGCCAAGTCCGGCCCGCCAGACCTCGTCTGATGGCCCGCGGACTCACATTTCAAACATGGGTGGGTCCGTGGGACGCGCTTCGCTGCAGCCAATCCCTAGCCTGCCAGATTGATTGATGGCTCTGTGGCCCGGCTGCAAACTTTAAAAATAGGAGGTGGAGCCTTGCCAGTGCGGACTTGATGGCGCAGCTCTCCTCGATTTGGTGAGTTGTGCTTCGGACAGTGGATAACCTGCGGCTGGAGGAGGGTGTTGGGGTCTGAGAGCTGCCAGTGTTCCGCAGCCGGGGATCGGGGCTGGGTACTCCGTGATCCCGCGGCCAGCTCCGGGTGGTGATGCTGCTTTAGCTCTGAGCTGTTACAATCAGCGGTGACAGGGGGGCTGACTGTTCCCGCGGTGGGGGCTGGTTCAGGTCCCCGAGCTTCCGGCATTACAATGAGTCTCACTGACTCATTTAATGCCGCCACCAACGCTGCGCCTGTCTGCCCACCACCAGTGCCCCGGAGCCCTGTGCATTAAGACAGTCACTGCACAGTCAGTGACTCGGGTCCCGACTCCCGGCCGGAGGGGGAGAAGGAGATGCTCTGCTTTCAGCTCCTCCACCATAGACTCAAATACTGCATGTGCCCGACTTGTTTAACTATTCCAAGTCCCTCTCTCTATTGCTGTTCACACGGACACCTGGCTGTTACACCCCGGTCCTGATTGTCACCAGCGCCAAAAGTTCATGGGAGGGATGCATAGAGTCACTGGCAGCCATCTCCATGCACAGTGACAGCCCCTGATTGTAAGCACTACTGATGCCAGGCAGGAAAATGCAATACTATTGTTGTACAAGTGGAAAGTGCTGCTCCTCCTCTCTCTCGCTCCTCTGCCCCCCCTCTCTCTTCATGTATCCCCCTCTATGCATCTCCTTCCTCTCTGTCTCCCCCCACTTTCCGTCTCTCCTCCTTTCTCGCTCTCTGTCTGTCTCCCCCCTTTCTCTCTCCGTCTCTCCCCCCTCTCTATCCCTATCTCCTCACTATCCATTTCCCCTCTCTGTCTCCCCCTCTCTCTGCTCCTCTCTCCGTCTCTCCCCCCTCTGCGTCTCCCCCCTCGCGCTCTCTCTCTGCGTCTCCCCCTTTCAGAGCTAGTTATTACTTACATTATTACAAAAAACAGTAATAATTGAATGCAGTGACATTAATTTATGATAATAAAGAGTGGACACATAGACCTACAGATACAACCGGCCCTTTGATGGGGACCAAACTGCTGATGCGGCCCCCGATGAATTTGAGTTTGACACCCCTGCTGTAAAGGCTAGAAGAAAGGGCTACATGTGTCTAAAAAGTGAAAAAATATTCATTTATTTGTCTAAACATAAAAGTGCAAGTGTACAAATATAGTGATGGTTATTCATACCAAATAAATATTAAGAGGGTTACTGTTCCTCAGTTTATTATCTCTATTAGGCTAAGCATCTGAGCTGTGACTGCTCTGTGTAGCCTATTAAGAAAACAATTAAATGTTTATTTAACTAAACATATATAATAGAGTGCAAATGTGCAGATATTGGGGTATATTCAATACCTGCCGGATCCTTTCTGACTTGAAGGATCCGACAGGTCAGTATTCAATGAGCGGCCAAATCCAACTGTCGGATTTGGCTGCTCCGGCTTCCGTGAGCGAGGAGATTGCTACTCGGGAGCCAAGAAGCGCACAAAGAGGACACGTCCGGAAGCTTCCACGGACCGAGGCATCGAAGGCAACCCGGACGCCGAGCACAGATGGGGACAGTGGGGAACAGGCAGGAGAGATTCAGGAGAGCTCGGGGATCGCCAGGTGGGAACGGACCATGGAGAGCAGCGAGGCAGAACATCGGGGCAGGTAAATACGTGCTCCCTGTCCCCCTTGCGCTCTGTTCATTCCCCGTGCCCTCTCCACCCCTGATCACTGTTACGCAGGGTGCCACGGGGTGCAGCACTGACACACACACACACCCTCCCCCTCCCCTCACCCGTCTCCTTAGTCCAGCATCAGCCTCCGCAAGCTTCCTTCAAAAGTCGGGAGGATAGTGCCACCGGCTCCACACAGGCAAACTACCCTGTCTCATCTCCCCGGTTTCGACAATGTCAATCCGACTTTAAAAAAAGCTGGATTGACATTGTTGGAACCAGGGCCAAAACCTGTCAGATTGGCTGCGGAACACGTGGATCCGCGGCTAATCCGACAATCCACGTGGTTTCCGACAAGTCAGGAATTCCCAACTTGTCGGAAAAAATGGCCCGGCATTGAATAGGTCGGAACCCCTTCCAACCTAAACCTGTCAGAAACTGCCATCTTTCCGACAAGACGGCAGTTTCCGACAGGTATGGAATACACCCCATAGTGGTAGTTCTACATAGCGAAAAAGCATTAAAAGAGGGTCAGTGGTCCTGAGTTTGTTAAATCTATAAGGCTCAATGGCTGAGCTGTGACTGCTTTGTGTTACCTATTGTACAAAAAAATTGAAGGGATGAGGAGCGTGAAGTTTATCAATACTTTACATATTACAGGTGACACATTTAAAAATATTGAAATACATACCGCAAACCATCATTTTAAATGGAAAAAGGGGAATTGCAGACAGGTTGATTTCCAATGGTTTAAATCTGATCGAACATAATCTTAAATGCTGGGGATAAAACCCATAAGTGTATCATTAATAGATTTCATAACAAAAGGGGTCCATTTCCATACCAAATTAATTAAAAAGTAATTATAATTGCAAACCATTCATAAAACTGGGTTATAGCAATACATCCCAGATTAGAGGGTGAAAATTAAACCATTATTATGGTAAGAGTTAGGCCATTACCATAATATGTAAATATAAATAAAACAAGATTCAATAAATCATGAATATATTCTATTCACATGATAGACAAAATTCTGATAAACCAAAGTTGAGATTTAGATACAAATATAAAAAAGGAGAGAAGAGGAATTGACACATCTATTAAGGAAAATAGAGGCAGTGTGTCTAATATTACTTATTAGGAATTCCTGCAGGGTATACAACCATATGTTTGCAGCTCACAGAGTAGGAGATAACGAGGCTATCCCCTCTGTGTCTCCTTATAACACCCTTAGATCATTACATCACTTCCTGTTTAGTCAAATCACTAAACTGTGTGTAAATTAGTTTTAACATATACATCTAGCTTTTTAGTTATTTTAATTAAATGTACAATGATATAGGTGAAGGGATTACGACCCTCTAATAACTTGATACATTCTTTTTACAATCGAAGGGAAAAAAATCATTAATTGACCAATTGTCCCATAATGCTTTGCAGTGATGGAGTTAAACTCCTTAAACAATTTAAGTGAGGGATTAGGAGTTATAGATGTAAAGAGACAAAATATATCTACTCCCTACCTTTAATTTCCATTAGGTTATATTGATCTTAGTTATTACAAAAAAATTCAGCAGTAGCACGAGATCTTACTGCCTATTATGCGTTCCACCTGCCGTCGGTGCAAATGGCCACTACTGGAAAACAGTCAGAAAAGATCTGTTAAAGCCGTCCCGACTATAGGTATTGGGGAGAAGCACCCCATTAGCCTTCTTAAACTGGCGAAGGCCCATGGATCTACACTCTGCCTTATGCCGTTCACAACTACAGTTGCAGTGGAGGTCGGCAGGAGCAAAAAAATAAAAAAAAAACACACTACAGGCTGATCCAACTTTGATGTAATGTCCTTAAAACAAGTCAAAATGATGCTCAGTAGTGTGTGTGGCCTCCACGTGCCTGTATGACCTCCCTACAACGCCTGGGCATGCTCCTGATGAGGTGGCGGATGGTCTCTCAGACCTGGACTAAAGCATCCGCCAACTCCTGGACAGTCTGTGGTGCAACTTGGCATTGGTGGATGGAGTGAGACATGATGTCCCAGATGTGCTCAATTGGATTCAGGTCTGGGGAACGGGCGGGCCAGTCCATAGCATCAATGCCTTCGTCTTGCAGGAACTGCTGACACACTCCAGCCACATGAGGTCTAGCATTGTCTTGCATTAGGAGGAACCCAGGGCCAACCGCACCAGCATATGGTCTCACAAGGGGTATGAGGATCTCATCTCGGTACCTAATGGCAGTCAGGCTACCTCTGGCGAGCACATAGAGGGCTGTGTGGCCCCCAAAGAAATGCCATCCCACACCATTACTGACCCACTGTCAAATCGGTCATGCTGGAGGATGTTGCAGGCAGCAGAACGTTCTCCTTGGCATCTCCAGACTCTGTCACGTCTGTCACATGTGCTCAGTGAGAACCTGCTTTCATCTGTGAAGAGCACAGTGCGCCAGTGGCGAATTTGCCAATCTTGGTGTTCTCTGGCAAATGCCAAACGTCCTGCACGGTGTTGGGCTGTAAGCACAACCCCCACCTGTGGACGTCGGGCCCTCATACCACCCTCATGGAGTCTGTTTCTGATTGTTTGAGTAGACACATGCACATTTGTGGCTTGCTGGAGGTCATTTTGCAGGGCTCTGGCAGTGCTCCTCCTGTTCCTCCTTGCACTGGCTGAGGTAGCGGTCCTGCTGCTGGGTTGTTGCCGTCCTACGGCCTCCTCCACGTCTCGTGATGTACTGGTCTGTCTCCTGGTAGCGCCTCCATGCTGTGGACACTACGCTGACAGACACAGCAAACCTTGCCACAGCTCGCATTGATGTGCCATCCTGGATGAGCTGCACTACCTGAGCCACTTGTGTGGGTTGTAGACTCCGTCTCATGCTACCACTAGAGTGAAAGCACCGCCAGCTTTCAAAAGTGACCAAAACATCAGCCAGGAAGCATAGGAGCTGAGAAGTGGTCTGTGGTCACCACCTGCAGAACAACTACTTTATTGGGGGTGTCTTGCTAATTGCCTATAATTTCCACCTGTTGTCTATTCCATTTGCACAACAGCATGTGAAATGGATTGTCAATCAGTGCTGCTTCCTAAGTGGACAGTTTGATTTCACAGAAGTGTGATTGACTTGGAGTTACATTGTGTTGTTTAAGTGTTCCCTTTATTTTTTGAGCAGTATATGTGTGTGTATATATATATATATATATATATACACATATAAAATATATAATCCATATATTGTATATTACGCCAAAACATTGACCAGCTGCCTAATATGCTATTGCACATCTGTATGCCAATAAATCATCATTGACCCTCCCGGGCTATGCACACAACAAGACCTCTCAAGTCACATGCAGTGTCGATGCCGCAAGCCGTGGGCTAATGTTTTGTGTCTGCATATGCATCCAGATTTTTAGCGCTCAGAGAGACAGAACAGATTTGGATACGTGGTCTGTGAAATACAGTGGGCATTCTTGGGAGATAACAGAAGAGTAGCTAAGCAGATAGGGGCCTGTCACTGTAAGTGGCTGTGCCCAAAGATGCATAGTCGCTCACAAAGAAAGGCCGTGGTCAGACAGAAACTGCACTTGCCATTGGGCTGGAGCAACCAAAGACGCACTGAGACGAAAAGGGACTGCTGCAACACTGAGCAAGGGGACACCTCAGTACAAATTGACCTTGACATTGGCATAAGACGCAGTTACATCAAAGGCCGTGTCTGCTTGCAACTCAGAATTAATCCCAAGGTGTCCTGTGTTATTGGTGCCTGGACATTACCAGCAGATCCTTTAACACCTTTAAGTTGCAACATGGAGTCCCAGAGGATTGGACTTATATATCACACATGCTTGTTCGGATTCAGAACTGGTGAACACACGTTTGACCGCTCTGGAAATAGGAAGGGAGTTGCTGTAAAAGTCGTTCCCAGCCTGTGTCCGATAGGACGGTGGCCAGGCGCTTGCAGGAATATGGCTTTAGTGGTAGGGTTGCGGTAAGAAAACCACTTCTATGTGCTACAAACGTAGCAAAAAGGTACGCATGGGCTAAGAAGCATAAGGATTGGACTGAGGAACAGTGGAAGAGGGTACTTTGGACCGACAAATCGAAATTTGAACTTTTTGCCTCGCATTGCTGGGCTTTTGTGCGTTGTCGTCCAGGTGAGCGCTTTCTCCTGTGTAGCGCCAACAGTTAAGCATGGAGGAGGCAATGTGATGGTTTGGGGATGTTTTGTGGGCAACCAAGTTGGTGACTTAGAATCGACGGAAAACTGGATCAAAAGGAGTACCACAACATATTAGTGCATCATGCGATTCCCTCCAACAAGATAATGATCCAAAACATACGTCCAAGTTGTGTACTAATTATTTGCAAAAGAAAGAAGACACACAAGTCGTAACAAAAATGGAATGGCCACCTCAATCACCAAATGTTTCACCCCTCGAGCTTTTGTGGGAAGAACTAGATAGGGAAGTCTGAAAACAGATGCCTACCAGCACTGAGGGCCTCTGGGAGGCTCTTCAAAGCTGCTGGATTTGAATGGATCTTCAAAAGCTGGAAAAATTAGTAAATAGGATGCCAAGGATATGCAAAGCGCTTATCAAAGCTAAGGGTCGTCACTTTGCTGAAACCAGACTACAAAATAAAATTACTTAAAAGTCAAAACAAGTATTTTTTTTGTTTCCTTATTGTTCAAACTGTTGTTTATTTTGTAAACAAAGTCAATAAAACAGGTTTTATTTCGTTACTGTGCAGCTACATTGAAAATTCCTTAAAATATACTGGTGCGCTCAGACTTTTGACAAGTACTGTAAGTAGCTAATGTCTGCTACCATCTAATATATCCCTGACTTTAACATATTCTGCTGTTATAGGATAGTCCGTGTCATTCTCTTCATATAGGATTAGGCATAATACTTTGGCTCATGGGTGTATAAAATATTTAATTGCAGTATTCCATTGAGCTAAGTAATCAAGAAATATGAAAAAAAAATTCTTAATGAAATAGTCCATAACCACCAAGTTGCCATGCTAGAAAGTGGGCAGCCGTCAAACAGTGCAGAGCTGAAGCTTACTAGACTTTTCTCCAAGTAGACTTTTCTTTCTTCGATTAATACAAACGTGGCAGAGTTACAGTTTTTGAAATGGATGAATTGCAGATTTTTGGCCATATGACATTCTCAAACAATGAACAATGGGGGTTATTCAGAGATGGGCACATATCGTTTCAACCGTAGCAAGATCTGCGTCCATCTCCTCACATGCTGGGGAACGCCCAGCACTGGGCAAGGCTTGCTTACTTAGTGCGGGCTTGCAGCAGCCCTTTCTATAGTGCAAATTCTATGAGAAGATGTATTTTTATGTATACACAGAACTTTGCATAGCTAGTAAGTCCGTGTACACATTCATACGAAACAACCCAAGTGTAAATTCCCTTTTTTACACCTCGTCATAAGTACAGTTTTCGGATGTTTTCATTTCTACAGTGGTCTGTTAGTTTTACTTGTAATATGTTTCCTAAACACCTCATTTGGAAATGTTTCAACCTTGTTAGGTCGTTCCTAAGGATTGTCTGTCATTCTGACCCATAAAGTAATATTGTTATAACCGATGTGTGAATACCATAATGGACTGTCCTGTTGGTTCCAGGGCCTTTTTTCAGAGATGCAAAGGCAGCTGTGGCACAACCTACAGTATACGACTTGGGATGTCGCTGTATAGATAAATAGAAGCTAATACCTATAAATTGTTCTCATACACCTAGAGTCTATACACCATACTGCGCGAGACACCTGATAGTGTACTGTACTTGAGATGCTGGTCAGCGACTTTAACCACAGAGTTATCTGTTTTACTGTAAAATCGTAGAAAGTTGCAGATGAAGCACAACGGAACTTGAGAAAAAGCTTCGGCCGATGCGTCAGAGCCCTTCTTACACAGTTTCAGACTTAGTTGCCTAGGATCTGTCATGCCGAGGGAGCTATTTGCGCTGACTTGAGCAACAGTGTATGAGTACACATGTATTCAGGTGTTTTTTAATTGAATAATAATTTTCGTTTTACGTAATACATTTTTCCATGAGGGGCTCAAGGCGCTTAACCGATAGTGTGAATACTGAAGTTTAGATTTTTAAAAAATACAGAAATCATGAACATACAGAGGTTAGATTTCCATTTTTCATACAGGCCTTAGGGGGTCTATTTACTAAGCCTTGGATGGAGATAAAGTCGCTGGAGATAAAGTACCAGCAAATCGGCTCCTAACTGCTGTGCCACAGGATGTGTTTGAAAAATGACAGATAGGAGCCGATTGGCTGGTACTTTATCTCCAGCGACTTTCTCTCCATCCAAGGCTTAGTAAATAGACCCCTTAATTTCCTAGTGTACATATTATCTGTGCTGCATATATACATCAAATTCATTTGGTTAATTTCTAACTTATGATGTGTAGGAAGAAGAGGGAGAATATGGAGACTCGCTGGATTTCCGTAGGGGAGGTGATGGACAGCCAAGGAGATCTACTAGACCAACTCAACAGTTTTATCAACCTCCCAGAGCACGGAACTGATTGCTAAGGTGACAACAAAATATCCTGGTGCAACCTTTCAAAAAAGACAATGGCAATATACATTTTTTGCAATTGCCATATAAGCGAAATAGAATGTTTTGGTATCATATAATTCAGTTACAATTGCATCCTTATACATCTTGCCTCAATACATCATGCAGTGAGAGATGCCTGGCGTGAGTGAGCCAAGTCCTGTGTAACTCTGCTAATGTTGGGCATCTTTTTTGGCTGAACATGCGTCTCAATCGCAACACAATGCGGCTAGGACAGACAAGGAGATTGTGCTGATTAGTTTGATATATGACACTTGTTATTGTGTGGGACTGAGTCTGTATACGTAGCAGAACAGATCTTGTATTGCAAAAAAGCTGCAGCTTCGTATACAGATTCAGAGACTCTGTTACACACAAATATATCGAATTAGCACAATCTTCTCATGCATCCCAGGCGCTTTGCGTTGCGACTAAGACACATTTTTGGCAAAAAAGGCACTTAATGCTAGAATGTTCTCACGGGACCTGGCGTACCATGACGGGCTGTTTAGCGCGACTGCAACAAAGATGTGTGAGGACATATATGCATATCCTAGTTTCCCAAATCTTGAACTAAACAAAACTAAGGTTCCCTTTTATTTTAAGACGATGGACTATTATTTCTCCGGACTGTCACTTTTTCTCTAACGTCCTAGTGGATGCTGGGAACTCCGTAAGGACCATGGGGAATAGCGGGCTCCGAAGGAGGCTGGGCACTCTAGAAAGATCTTAGACTACCTGGTGTGCACTGGCTCCTCCCACTATGACCCTCCTCCAAGCCTCAGTTAGATTTCGTGCCCGGCCGAGGTTGGATGCACACTAGGGGCTCTCCTGAGCTCTTAGAAAGTTATAGTCTTAGAATTTGTTATTTTCAGTGAGACCTGCTGGCAACAGGCTCACTGCAGCGACGGACTAAGGGGAGAAGAAGCGAACTCGCCTGCTTGCAGCCGGATTGGGCTTCTTAGGCTACTGGACACCATTAGCTCCAGAGGGATCGACCGCAGGCCCAGCCTTGATGTTCGGTCCCGGAGCCGCGCCGCCGTCCCCCTTACAGAGCCAGAAGCAAGAAGATGGTCCGGAAAATCGGCGGCATGAAGACTCTGTCTTCACCAAGGTAGCGCACAGCACTGCAGCTGTGCGCCATTGCTCCTCTCACACACTTCACACTCCGGTCACTGAGGGTGCAGGGCGCTGGGGGGGGCGCCCTGAGGCAGCAATAAAAACACCTTGGCTGGCTAAAATACCTCAATATATGGCCCCAGGGGCTATATATGAGGTAAATACCCCTGCCAGAATTCCATAAAAAACGGGAGAATAGGCCGCGAAAAAGGGGCGGAGCCTATCTCCTCAGCACACTGGCGCCATTTTTCCCTCACAGCTCGGCTGGAGGGAAGCTCCCTGGCTCTTCCCTGCACAGTAAGAGGGAAAAGAGAGGGGGGGGCATTAAAATTGGCACTGTATACAGTATATTATATAAAAGCTATTAGGGACATAACTCAGTTAGTCCCTGTATATATATATAGCGCTCTGGTGTGTGCTGGCATACTCTTACTCTGTCCCCCCAAAGGGCTTTTGTGGGTCCTGTCCTCGTTTAGAGCATTCCCTGTGTGTCTGCGGTGTGTCGGTACGGCTGTGTCGACATGTTGAATGAGGAGGCTTATATGGTGACAGAACAGAGGCCGATATATGTGATGTCGCCCCCTGTGGGGCCGGCACCAGAGTGGATGGATAGGTGAAAGGTATTAACCGACAGTGTCAACTCCTTACATAAAAGGGTGGATGACGTAACAGCTGTGGGACAGCCGGCTTCGCAGCCCGCGCCTGCCCAGGCGTCTCAAAGGCCATCAGGGGCTCAAAAACGCCCGCTCTCTCAGATGGCAGACACAGATGTCGACACGGAGTCTGACTCCAGTGTCGACAAGGTGGAGACATATACACAATCCACTAGGAACATCCGTGACGTGATCCCGGCAATAAAAAATGTGTTATACATTTCTGACTTTAACCCAAGCACCTCTAAAAATGGGTTTTAGGTTTGGGGAGAAAAAACAGGCAGTGTTTTGTTCCCCCATCAGATGAATAAATGAAGTGTGTGAAAGCGTGGGTTCCCCCGTTAAGAAACTGGTAATTTATAAAAAGTTACTGATGGCGTACCCTTTCCCGCCAGGTGGATAAGTTACGCTGGGAGATATCCCCTAGGGTGGATAAGGCGCTCACACGTTTGTCAAAAAAGGTGGCACTGCCGTCTTAGGATACGGCCACTTTAATAGGTACCTGTTGATAAAAAACAGGAGGCTATCCTGAAGTCTGTATTTACACACTCAGGTACTAGACTGAGACCTGCAGATAGTGCTGCTGCAGCGTGGTCGGTGACCCTGTCAAACAGGGATACTAGTTGGCAAACATAAAAACATATTAAAGACGTCGTCTTATATATGGGGGATGCACAGAGGGATATTTTGCCGGCTGGCATCCAAAATAAATGTAATGTCCATTCTGTCAGGAGGGTATTAGAGACCTGTCACTGGACAGGTGATGCTGACTTAAAAAGCGCATAGAGAGCCTTATAAGGGTGAGGAATTATTTGGGGATGGTCTCTGGGACCTCGTATCCACAGCAACTGCTGGGAAGAAATAATTTTACCTCAGGTTTCCTCACAGACAAAGGTACAGTCCTTTCGGCTTCAGAAAAGCAAGCGGGTCAAATGGCGCTTCCTTTCTGTACAGAGACAAGGGTAGAGGGAAAAAAGCTGCACCAGTCAGCCTGTTCCCAGAATCAAGATTCTTCCCCCGCCTCCTGTGAGGCCACACCATGACGCGGGTGCTCCACAGGTGTAGCCAGGTACGGTGGGGGGCCGTCTCAAAAATTTCAGCAATTAGTGGGCTCGCTCACAGGTGGATCCCTGTTTCTTTCAAGTAGTATTTCAGGGGTACAAGCTGGAATTCGAGATGTCTCCCCCCAGCCGTTTCCTAAAATATGCCTTGCTGACAACTCCCTCAGGCAGGGAGGCTGTGCTAGAGGCAATTAATAAGCGGTATTCCCAGCAGGTAATACTCAAGGTGCCCCTACTTCAACAAGGACGGGGTTACTATTCCACACGGGTTGGGGTACCGAAACCGCATGGTTCGGTGTGACCCATTTTATATTTAAAATCCTTGAACACAAAAATTCAAGTTCAAGATGGAATCGCTCAGGGCGGTTATTCCAAGCCTGGAAGAGGGGGATTACATGGTATCCTGGGACATCAAGGATGCTTACCTGCATGTCCCCATTTACCATCCTCGCCAGGAGTACCTCAGATTTGTGGTACAGGATTACCATTACCAAGTCCAGACACTGCCGTTTGGACTGTACATGGCACCGAGGGTGTTTTATCAAGGTAATGGCCGAAATGTTGATACTCCTTCAAAAAAAAGGGAGTTGTAATTATCCCGTACTTGGACAATCTCGTTATAAGGGCGAAGTCCAAGGAGCAGTTGGTAGTCGGGGTAGCACTATTTTGGAAAGGGCTACAACAGCATGGTTGGATTCTAAACAGTCCAAAGTCACAGCTGGTTCCTATGACACGTCTACTGTTCCTGGGGATGGTTCTGGACATAAACCAGAAATAGTGTTTCTCCCGGAGGAGAAAGCCAAGGAGTTGTCATCTCTAGTCAGAGACCTCCTGAAGCCAAAATAGGTAGCGGTGCATCATTGCACGCGAGTCCTGGGAAAAATGGTAGCTTCCTACGAAGCAATCCCATTAGGCAGGTTCCATACAAGTACTTTTCAGAGGGACCTGTTGGACAAGTGGTCCGGATCGCATCTTCCGATGCATAGGCTGATAACCCTGTCTCCAAGGACCAGGGTATCTCTACTGTGGTGGCTGCAGAGTGCCCATCTTCAAGAGGGCCGCAGGTTCGGCATACAGGACTAGGTCCTAGCTACCATGGATTCCAGCCTTTGAGGCTGGGAGGCAGTCACACAGGGAAGAAATTTCCAGGGACTTTGGTCAAGTCAGGTTATTTCCCTACACATAAATATTCTGGACCTGAGGGCCATTTACAATGCCCTGAGGCCGGCAAGGCCTCTGCTTCAAAACCAGCCGGTACTGATCCAATCAGACAACATCACGGCAGTCGCCCATGTAAACCAACAGGGCGGCACAAGAAGCAGGATGGCGATGGCAGAAGCCACAAGGATTCTCCGATAGGCGGAAAATCATGTGTTAGCACTGTCAGCAGTGTTCATTCCCGGAGTGGACAACTGGGAAGCAGATCTTCTCAACAGACACGACCTCCACCCGGGAGAATGGGGACTTCCTCCAGAAGTCTTCCAATAGGATTGTACACCATTGGGAAAGGCCACAGGTGGACATGATGGCGTCCCGCCTCAACAAAAAGCTATAAAAGATATTGCACCGGGTCAAGGGACCCTCAGGCGATAGCTATGGACGCTCTGGTAACACCGTGGGTGTACCAGTCGGTTTATGTGTTCTCCCCTCTGCCTCTCATACCAAAGGTACTGAGAATAATAAGAAGGCGAGGAGTAAGAACGATACTCGTTGATGGCCAAGAAGAGCTTGGTACCCAGAACTTCAAGAATTTATATCAGAGGACCCATGGCCTCTGCCACTCAGACAGGACCTGCGGCAGCAGGGGCCCTGTCTGTTCCAAGACTTACCGCGGCTGCGTTTGTCGGCATGGCGGTTGAACGCCGGATCCTGAAGGAAAAGGGCATTCCGGAGGAAGTCATTCCTACGCTTACTAAAGCCAGGAAAGAGGTTACAGCAACTCATTATCACCGCATATGGCGAAAATATGTTGCATGGTGTGAGGCCGAAAGGGCCCCAACAGAGGAATTTCAACTAGGTCGATTTCTGCATTTCCTGCAAGCAGGAGTGACTATGGGCCTTAAATTGGGTTCCATTAAGGTACAGATCTCGGCTCTGTCGATTTTCTTTCAAAAAGAACTAGCTTCAGTACCTGAAGTTCAGACATTTATAAAAGGAGTGCTGCAGAGTCAGCCCCCGTTTGTGCCTCCTGTGGCACCTTGGGATCTCAACGTGGTGTTGAGTTTCTTAAAATCACATTGGTTTGAACCACTAAAAACCGTGGATCTGAAATATCTCACGTGGAAGGTGGTTATGTTATTGGCCTTGGCTTCTGCCAGGCGAGTATCAAAGTTGGCGGCTTTGTCTTGTAAAAGCCCTTATTTGATTTTCCATATGGATAGGGCAGAATTGAGGACTCGTCCCCAGTTTCTCCCAAAGGTGGTGTCAGCGTTTCACCTGAACCAGCCTATTGTGGTGCCTAGGCTACTAGGGACTTGGAGGACTCCAAGTTGCTAGACGTTGTCAGGGCACTGAAAATATATGTTTCCAGAACGGCTAGAGTCAGAAAATCTGACTCGCTGTTTATCCTATATGCACCTAACAAGCTGGGTGCTCCTGCTTCTAAGCAGACTATTGCTCGTTGGATTTGTAGTACAATTCAGCTTGCACATACTGTGGCAGGCCTGCCACAGCCAAAATCTGTCAATGCCCATTCCACAAGGAAGGTGGGCTCATCTTGGGCGGCTGCCCGAGAGGTCTCGGCTTTACAACTTTGCCGAGCAGCTACTTGGTCAGGGGCAAACACGTTTGCAAAAATTCTACAAATTTGATACCCTGGCTGAGGAGGACCTGGAGTTCTCTCATTCAGTGCTGCAGAGTCATCCGCACTCTCCCGCCCGTTTGGGAGCTTTGGTATAATCCCCATGGTCCTTACGGAGTTCCCAGCATCCACTAGGACGTTAGAGAAAATAAGAATTTACTCACCGGTAATTCTATTTCTCGTAGTCCGTAGTGGATGCTGGGCGCCCATCCCAAGTGCGGTTTATCTGCAATACTTGTACATAGTTATGGTTAACTAAATCGGGTTATTGTTGAGCCATCTGTTGAGAGGCTCTATTGTTTCATACTGTTAAGTGTGTTTCATATCACGAGTTGTACGGTGTGATTGGTGTGGCTGGTATGAGTCTTACCCGGGATTCAAAATCCTTCCTTAATGTGTACGCTCGTCCGGGCACAGTACCTAACTGAGGCTTGGAGGGGGGTCATAGTGGGAGGAGCCAGTGCACACCAGGTAGTCTAAGATCTTTCTAGAGTGCCCAGCCTCCTTCGGAGCCCGCTATTCCCCATGGTCCTTACGGAGTTCCCAGCATCCACTACGGACTACGAGAAATAGAATTACCGGTGAGTAAATTCTTATTTTTTTGTATTACCCCTTTCAGTTATGGTAACCTTTTATGGTTTTAACTTCAAAGCCAATTAGCATTTCATTATATTGCAGCATAAATACAAACAGGTACATATGTATTGGAAAGCAACAGTTTCATTTACCATATGCGCCAATGTTTTGTTTTTTTTTGTTTTGTTTTTCTTTCAGTTCACCTTGTGTTGCCTAATGCTTGTTTATTTTTAACAGATCTATACTAAATTTCTCAAGGAAGAATGGAATGCTGCAGCTGTTTTCACGGAGTGGTATATTTTTCTAATGAATTGCCTTGCACTGTGGTATCAATAAACATTTTGTGAACAAGTCTCAAAATGTTGAGCTTTTAAGATGCGTATAGCTAGATTTGTCATACAGTTACTAGTTACACAGATAATTCTTAATGGAGAAGCATTTCTGTTGGCATCAATAAAACCTCAGTGCACCTCAGTTTTGTCTCCTGAAATTTTTATATCTGTGTATTCATGAATTCGACTGTGAAACTGAACTTGACAAGTCGGCTCTGTTCTGACTGAAGTATAATAAATCACAACTGTTAACTATGAGCAACTAGAAGTTAACCAATAGAAAATAATATGGTAAGCTACACTAGCTTTAATGAAAATGATGCAACCTTTTTTTATAAAGACTCATCAAGGTTTTGCAGAAAAAGATTACGTTTGTTATTGTATATAGGACCTAATTCAGAGATGTACGCAGATCTTGCTTCCTGCAACAAGATCTGCGTCCATCTCCTTGCATGCTGGAGGCTGCCCAGCACAGGGTAAGGCAGCCCAGCATGTGAGTGGCACCCCTCACGATGTATCCGCAATTAAATTGCGAGCGCATCAGTTTAAGGTTGACCCCTGCCTGCACTGGCAGGCAGTCCAGCACAATTTATTTTTTCGGAGTGGCAGCAACCTCAAACGCTCCTACCGTGCCTCCATTTTACCTGTCACACCCCCACCATGCCAAAATGCTTGCCCCCAAATGCCCACCTCTACCAATCACATGGAAGGATGCCGCTGCAAGATGTAGGGTCGCGCACGTGCACTGCGGTCGTAGCGTTTGCGCAGACCCCCCTGAATGCAGCCACTGCATACAGATGCATTCAGCTTTGAATATCCTCCATAGTCCAAGGTTTCCTATTGTACTAGGAATGCCCTAGTTGAAGAACAACCCCATGGAGAATTATTACAGAAATCAACCATCCCATTACATCAATATTACCATGATTTCCTTGAAGTGTTTAGAAGATAAGCAGAGAGACTTCATTCACATATAATATATGTACAACTGCCCCACTGATAGAATTCCTGGAGCACAATACATTTTGGTAATTTATTCCCTTGCTTAGCCAGAACATTGTTTTTAAAGAAATATATTGATGACAGTTTGGCTCAGGGTGTCAGCCACACTTCCGCCTCACCAGCTGAAGCTCCTATCATTTTTGTAGTTAAAAAAAATAAATATATTTCTCTATCGTCCTAAGTGGATGCTGGGGTTCCTGAAAGGACCATGGGGAATAGCGGCTCCGCAGGAGACAGGGCACAAAAAAGTAAAGCTTTACTAGGTCAGGTGGTGTGCACTGGCTCCTCCCCCTATGACCCTCCTCCAGACTCCAGTTAGATTTTGTGCCCGAACGAGAAGGGTGCAATCTAGGTGGCTCTCCTAAAGAGCTGCTTAGAGAAAGTTTAGTTTAGGTTTTTTTCTTTACAGTGAGTCCTGCTGGCAACAGGATCACTGCAACGTGGGACTTAGGGGGAAAGTAGTAAACTCACCTGCATGCAGAGTGGATTTGCTGCTTGGCTACTGGACACCATTAGCTCCAGAGGGATCGAACACAGGCCCAGCCGTGGAGTCCGGTCCCGGAGCCGCGCCGCCGACCCCCTTGCAGATGCTGAAGCGTGAAGAGGTCCGGAAACCGGCGGCTGAAGACTCCTCAGTCTTCATAAGGTAGCGCACAGCACTGCAGCTGTGCGCCATTTTCCTCTCAGCACACTTCACTGGGCAGTCACTGAGGGTGCAGAGCGCTGGGGGGGGGCGCTCTGAGAGGCAAATATAAACCTTATACAAGGCTAAAAATACCTCACATATAGCCCATAGGGGCTATATGGAGATATTTAACCCCTGCCTGACTGGAAAAATAGCGGGAGAAGAACCCGCCGAAAAAGGGGCGGGGCCTATCTCCTCAGCACACGGCGCCATTTTCTGTCACAGCTCCGCTGGTCAGAACGGCTCCCAGGTCTCTCCCCTGCACTGCACTACAGAAACAGGGTAAAACAGAGAGGGGGGGCACATTAATGGCTATATATATATATATTAAAGCAGCTATAAGGGAGCACTTAATATAAGGATATCCCTTGTATATATAGCGCTTTGTGGTGTGTGCTGGCAGACTCTCCCTCTGTCTCCCCAAAAGGGCTAGTGGGTCCTGTCTTCATTAGAGCATTCCCTGTGAGTTTGCGGTGTGTGTCGGTACGTGGTGTCGACATGTATGAGGACGATATTGGTGTGGAGGCGGAGCAATTGCCAAATATGCAGATGTCACCCCCCAGGGGGTCGACACCAGAATGGATGCCTTTATTTGTGGAATTACGTGATGGTTTATCTTCCCTTAAACAGTCAGTTGAGGACATGAGGCGGCCGGACAATCAATTAATGCCTGTCCAGGCGCCTCAAACACCGTCAGGGGCTGTAAAACGCCCTTTGCCTCAGTCGGTCGACACAGACCCAGACACGGGCACTGATTCCAGTGACGACGGTAGAAATTCAAACGTATTTTCCAGTAGGGCCACACGTTATATGATTTTGGCAATGAAGGAGACGTTACATTTAGCTGATACTACAGATACCGTAAAACAGGGTATTATGTATGGTGTGAAAAAACTACAAACAGTTTTTCCTGAATCAGAAGAATTAAATGACGTGTGTGATGAAGCGTGGGTTGCTCCTGATAAAAAGTTGATAATTTCAAAAAAGTTATTGGCATTATACCCTTTCCCGCCAGAGGTTAGGGCGCGCTGGGAAACACCCCCTAAGGTGGACAAGGCGCTCACACGCTTATCCAAACAAGTGGCGTTACCCTCTCCTGAGACGGCCGCACTTAAGGATCCATCAGATAGAAAGATGGAAGTTATTCAAAAGAATATATACACACATGCAGGTGTTATACTACGACCAGCTATAGCAACTGCCTGGATGTGCAGTGCTGGAGTAGTTTGGTCAGAATCCCTGATTGAAAATATTGATACCCTAGATAGGGACAATGTTTTACTGTCGTTAGAACAAATAAAGGATGCATTTATCTATATGCGTGATGCACAGAGGGATATTTGCACACTGGCATCTCGGGTGAGTGCTATGTCCATTTCAGCCAGAAGAGCCTTATGGACACGACAGTGGACAGGCGATGCGGATTCAAAACGTCACATGGAGGTTTTGCCGTATAAAGGGGAGGAGTTATTTGGAGTTGGTCTATCAGACTTGGTGGCCACGGCTACTGCCGGGAAATCCACTTTTTTACCTCAAGTCACTCCCCAACAGAGAAAGGCACCGACCTTTCAACCACAGCCTTTTCGCTCCTACAAAAATAAGAGAGCAAAGGGCTTGTCGTACCTGCCACGAGGCAGAGGAAGAGGGAAGAGACACCAACAGGCAGCTCCTTCCCAGGAACAGAAGCCCTCCCCGGCTCCTGCAAAAACCTCAGCATGACGCTGGGGCCTCTCAAGCGGACTCGGGGACAGTGGGGGGCCGTCTCAAAAATTACAGCGCGCAGTGGGCTCACTCGCAGGTAGACCCCTGGATCCTGCAGATAATATCTCAGGGGTACAGGTTGGAATTAGAGACGGATCCTCCTCATCGTTTCCTGAAGTCTGCCTTACCAACCGTCTCTTCCGAAAGGGAGAGGGTGTTGGAAGCCATTCACAAGCTGTACGCTCAGCAGGTGATAGTCAAAGTACCCCTATTACAACAAGGAAAGGGGTATTATTCCACTCTATTTGTGGTACCGAAGCCGGATGGCTCGGTAAGGCCTATTCTAAATCTGAAGTCCTTGAACCTCTACATAAAAAAGTTCAAGTTCAAGATGGAGTCACTCAGAGCAGTGATAGCGAACCTGGAAGAAGGGGACTTTATGGTATCCTTGGACATCAAGGATGCGTATCTACACGTTCCGATTTACCCCGCACACCAGGGGTACCTCAGGTTCATTGTTCAAAACTGTCACTATCAGTTTCAGACGCTGCCGTTCGGATTGTCCACGGCGCCTCGGGTCTTTACCAAGGTAATGGCCGAGATGATGATTCTTCTTCGAAGAAAAGGCGTATTAGTTATCCCATACTTGGACGATCTCCTAATAAGGGCAAGGTCCAGAGAACAGCTGGAGACAGCTTTAGCACTATCTCAAGAGGTGCTAAGACAACACGGGTGGATTCTGAATATTCCAAAATCCCATTTAATCCCGACAACTCGTCTGCTGTTCCTAGGAATGATTCTGGACACGGTTCAGAAAAAGGTTTTCCTTCCAGAGGAAAAAGCCAAGGAGTTATCCGATCTGGTCAGGAACCTCCTAAAACCAGGAAAAGTGTCAGTACATCAATGCACAAGAGTCCTGGGAAAAATGGTGGCTTCTTACGAAGCAATTCCATTCGGCAGATTCCATGCAAGAATATTCCAAAGGGATCTGTTGGACAAATGGTCAGGGTCGCATCTGCAGATGCACCTGCGAATAACCCTGTCACCAAAGACAAGGGTGTCACTTCTGTGGTGGTTGCAGAAGGCTCACCTATTAGAAGGCCGCAGATTCGGCATTCAGGATTGGATCCTGGTGACCACGGACGCCAGCCTGAGAGGCTGGGGAGCAGTCACACAAGGAAGAAACTTCCAGGGAGTATGGACGAGTCTGGAAAAGTCTCTTCACATAAACATTCTGGAACTAAGAGCAATCTACAATGCTCTAAGCCAGGCGGAACTTCTCCTGCAAGGAAAGCCGGTGTTGATTCAGTCGGACAACATCACGGCGGTCGCCCATGTAAACAGGCAGGGCGGCACAAGAAGCAGGAGTGCAATGGCAGAAGCTGCCAAGATTCTTCGCTGGGCGGAGAATCACGTGATAGCACTGTCAACAGTGTTCATCCCGGGCGTGGACAACTGGGAAGCAGACTTCCTCAGCAGACACGATCTTCATCCGGGAGAGTGGGGTCTACATCCAGAAGTCTTCAACATGTTAATAGACCGTTGGGAAAGACCAATTGTAGACATGATGGCGTCTCGCCTCAACAAGAAACTGGACAAATATTGCGCCAGGTCAAGAGATCCACAGGCAATAGCTGTGGACGCACTGGTAACTCCTTGGGTGTACCAGTCAGTGTATGTGTTTCCTCCTCTGCCGCTCATACCAAAGGTATTGAAGATCATACGGCAAAGAAGAGTAAGAACAATACTAGTGGTTCCGGATTGGCCGAGAAGGACTTGGTATCCGGAACTTCAAGAGATGCTCACGGACGAACCGTGGCCTCTACCTCTGAGAAGGGACCTGCTACAGCAGGGTCCCTGTCTTTTTCAAGACTTACCGCGGCTGCGTTTGACGGCATGGCGGTTGAACGCCAGATCCTAAAAGGGAAAGGCATTCCAGAAGAAGTCATTCCTACCTTGATTAAGGCACGGAAGGAAGTCACCGTGAAACATTATCACCGCATTTGGCGAAAATATGTAGCGTGGTGCGAGGATCGGAGGGTTCCGACGGAGGAATTCCAACTGGGTCGTTTCCTACATTTCCTGCAATCAGGATTATCTATGGGTCTCAAATTGGGATCCATTAAGGTTCAAATTTCGGCCCTGTCAATATTCTTCCAAAAAGAATTGGCCTCTGTCCCTGAGGTCCAGACTTTTGTCAAGGGAGTACTGCATATACAGCCTCCTGTGGTGCCTCCGGTGGCACCGTGGGATCTAAATGTAGTTTTAGATTTCCTCAAATCCCATTGGTTTGAACCATTGAAAAAGGTGGATTTGAAATATCTCACATTGAAAGTGACTATGTTACTAGCCCTGGCCTCTGCCAGGAGAGTATCTGAATTGGCGGCTTTATCTTATAAAAGTCCTTATCTAATCTTCCATTCGGATAGGGCAGAACTGCGGACTCGTCCGCATTTTCTCCCTAAAGTGGTATCAGCATTTCATCTGAACCAACCTATTGTGGTGCCTGCGGCCACTAGCGACTTGGAGGACTCCAAGTTGTTGGACGTTGTCAGAGCCTTAAAAATATACATTGCAAGGACGGCTGGAGTCAGAAAATCTGACTCGCTGTTTATATTGTATGCACCCAACAAGTTGGGCGCACCTGCTTCTAAGCAGTCGATTGCTCGTTGGATTTGTAACACAATTCAACTTGCACATTCTGTGGCAGGCCTGCCACAGCCTAAAACTGTAAAAGCCCACTACACAAGGAAGGTGGGCTCATCTTGGGCGGCTGCCCGAGGGGTCTCGGCATTACAACTCTGCCGAGCAGCTACGTGGTCGGGGGAGAACACGTTTGTAAAATTTTACAAATTTGATACCCTGGCAAAGGAGGACCTGGAGTTCTCTCATTCGGTGCTGCAGAGTCATCCGCACTCTCCCGCCCGTTTGGGAGCTTTGGTATAATCCCCATGGTCCTTTCAGGAACCCCAGCATCCACTTAGGACGATAGAGAAAATAAGAATTTACTTACCGATAATTCTATTTCTCGGAGTCCGTAGTGGATGCTGGGCGCCCATCCCAAGTGCGGATTATCTGCAATACTTGTACATAGTTATTGTTAACTAATTCGGGTTATTGTTAAGGAGCCATCTTTAAGAGGCCCTTTCTGTTGTCATACTGTTAACTGGGTTTAGATCACAAGTTGTACGGTGTGATTGGTGTGGCTGGTATGAGTCTTACCCGGGATTCAAAATGCCTCCCTTATTGTGTATGCTCGTCCGGGCACAGTACCTAACTGGAGTCTGGAGGAGGGTCATAGGGGGAGGAGCCAGTGCACACCACCTGACCTAGTAAAGCTTTACTTTTTTGTGCCCTGTCTCCTGCGGAGCCGCTATTCCCCATGGTCCTTTCAGGAACCCCAGCATCCACTACGGACTCCGAGAAATAGAATTATCGGTAAGTAAATTCTTATTATATATAGCATATGAAGACTTTGGATAGATAGACTGATAGAGTTAACATTCTAAATAATGGTTTTGTTCAAATTAGGGTGACATTTAGAAATGAGTATTTCTTTGTAAAGCACATATCCGCAAACATTTTCTCAAGAGCTGCTTGGTTTCAATTCCTACATACAGATGTTCTCATTCTCATCTTACTGTGATGCGGCATGCTGTGAATAATTGCAGCCTGGCATGCCATGCAGCAAGCCATGTTGCCGCATGCTGCATCACAGAAAAGATGAGCATGGCTACATCTGTACTTCTCAGCAAAGTTTCTGTATGTCTATTGTTCCAGTTATACAAATGTTGCAATATACTCATTCCAAGGTTAGTGCCTGCATTCTCATGGATAACTAATAAAAAAACTTTTAATACTTGCTAAATTCCTAGAAAAGACTAGCAATTATAATTATTTGCTTATTAATAATTTAGCCAATACTGCCCCTTGCTGTTAATATGAAATTGAGCTGAAAGTGTTTGTGACATTCATATCAAGATTGGAAATAATGTGCACATGCTCCGAATATGAGATGATGACTTCTCAGAAAAGCTTTATAAAGCCTAGTTATACTAATAAACATCAGATTACTGCTGTAACCGCAACATTGTGTGTGTGTTTCCTTACTCTCCGGCTGTGAAAATTAACTCTTTGGGGCTAATTCAGGTTTGATTGCTAATAGCGAATCAACCGGAATTTTTACAATCCCCTGTGGGCGTATGCCCAGGGCCCGTCCTGCGTATGCGCCCACATTTACTACGGGTGCCCCGGCAAAAATGCGAACGCCTCTGCCTGTCAGTCAACCAGAGGCATTCGCAAGGCGGGCGGCAATGTACTGTTTCCAAGATGGAGTGCTGCGGGGCGGCGATGGAGAAATGGGGGCGGTGCTGGCATGACGGCGGCGTGATCGGGGCGGCTGCGTGACGTCACATGCAGCCACTGCGATCACATAAATGGAGGCAGGCCGGCCGGCAGGAGGCTACCCTATTTTTAGCGATCATGCTGAAATTGCGGTGCAACCACAATTTCAGTGTACTCTGAGGGGAAGGGGGGGGGGGGTGGCGGTTAGCATACTTGGTGCCCTTGCACTGCGATGGGCGGCCCCCAGCACGCAATTCAAAAAATTGCAAATTCTGCTACTTGACTGAATTTGCAATCCTTACTGAATCAGGTCCTTTGATTTACAGATATCCTAGCTGAAATAGGACTTGACAATGGTAAGTGTCAATGAATGTGGTAATAGTCAACATTCCTATCATTTACCACTTATTTCTTAATTAATTGAGCATTTATGAGAGACAAAGGTCTTCACTATACTAGACCTGAGAGTTTCCTACAGCCTGGTCAGGATTCAAACAAGAATTTAAAGGAAAACTTATTTTGCACTCAGCATGGACATTTTGAATATTTAGTAATGATGCCCTTTGGCCTTGAAAATAATCTAGCAACTTTCCAACATTTTGGAAACTATGTGTTTGGAGACATTTTGGATACGTTTGTGGTCCTTTACCTACTGCAGATTATATTTTGATATATTCACAGAATTGAAACAACAGAGAATTCATGTAAATAGTATTAACATGTCTGTGTACACATGGGTTGTAAGCGTAGATGAAGAAATGTTTTTTAGCTCAATAAACTTAAATTTCTGGGACATGTAGTATGGCCCACAGGTGTGACGATGCATGCAAAAAAGATAAGGGCAATTCAAGATTGGCTTATATTAGCTGATGGTTTTTTTATTATTATTTATTTACTATGCCATCACTAAATATGTTTTTTATTCACAATGTCTACAAAATTGTACAATCTCTGACAAATCTTGATCCCTCCTCTCCCTATTGCTCTAAGAAAGAAGATTATTTGGTCATTTCTTGTCAGAAGACATCTGATATAAATTAGTCAGGAGAGGAGTTCAATTGTTACCTGATGGGTATCTTGCAGTGAAGTCTTCATTTTTAAAGCTTTACCCATGACTTGCTCAAAGCAGGGCATCCCAGCATGAACAAAACTTTTCAGTTAATCACCCGGTCTTATTGGTGGGCACAACTTTTAAAGTCAATACAGCAATCTGTAACCAGTAGTTCCATCTGCACAACATACGCTTCTGGTGGACATCTACAACCACTTCCTATAACTGCAGGACTTTGGAGAGACGTTACAGTCAACTATTATTCTGTTCTACCTTCTTCAAAAGACTTTAGTACCATTCTAGTGTTTGCTGACCACTTTTCTAAGATGGCCTATTTTGTTCCATTTACCAAATGGACCACAGCATCACAGACTGTGCACTTGTTTATCGATAACAATTATGGGTATGACCCTCAAGCTTTTCCCATGTTTGAAATTTCTGAAAAGGTTTCAGCAGTATAAGAATTGCATTATATTTTAAAGGAGACCTGGAAAAGGGTTAAAACTTATTTTACCAAAGCACAAGTTTGTTATTTAAAAAAACCTAGCAGATCAGAAACGTGCACCAGCTTCACAGTTTTCAGTGGGTGAGAAGGTCTAGGTAACAATAAAGATCTTGAAATTGTCTCAGGCCTCTCCAAAGTTGTCTGATATGTACACAGGGCCTTTTTCTAACAATCAAGTTCCATCTGCATTTACTGTCAATTTAAATTTGTATTGTTCAGTTTGAAGAATTTATCCCATCTTTCATGTAGCTCAATTAAAAATGGCTGCCCCTTCAATCACAATTCCAGTTCTTGGCAATGAGGAATATATTGTTAAACAAATTCTGGATTCTAAACTCAAACAGAAAGCACTTTACCTTTTGATCACATGGAAGAGTTATGGAAGGGAGGAAACTTCCAGGAAGTCTTTTAAACATATTTAAGCAAAGCTGGAGCACCTACGAGTCTCATAGGAAGAAGGGGCATAGTGTCAGCGTTCTGATCTCCTAGAACAGATGCTATTCTGTTCTTGCGTAGTGGTTTTTCTTATGCCAGAGTGACTGGGGGTAGACCACCTGCACAGAGGAGTAATTGTTTCTGGCTGCTGGAATGCAGAAACCAAATGTTTGGTCAGCTGCGCAGTGGATAAATCGCAAACTGGCGCAAAAGGGTGTGTTGTTTGAGTATACTTAGGCGTTCCTTACTTCACAGACCCCGAATAGAACCTGATCTGTCTTTGTCTTGCCCACTAACATTTGGATACCTGTTACCTGACAACGGATTGATCCTGACCTTAATTTGTCTTTGCCCATTAATATTTGGATTCCTGTTACCAGATCTTGTTGTGTACCTGACCTCTGTCTTTGCCCATTAATATTTGGATATCTGTTACCAGGTCTTGCAGTGCACCTGTCCTGCTTCTATCTTTGCCCATCGAATTTGGAATCCTGTTACCAGACCTCTGAGTGGATCTGACTTGCTACCTGTCTGAGAGCTCAGTTTTCATATGCAGTTTGGTACTGCACTGCAGTTACTTTTGAATTGAGAGACATTGTCACAAATCTGCACCAGAGACTCCATGTTTATACCAAACGCTGTCAATTTCTAGCAGTTTATCACTCACTTGTTACTGCAGGACAGGTAAGACCTGGGACATGGGGGCAGCCATCTTGGGTCTAGTCAGGTGATTGCAAGTCAGCCAGTCTGGACCAAGCCTGACTGCACATTCAGACCCAGGGCAGTCTATATAATCCCTTCTGGCACTCCCTCCAGTGCAAAGTGCAATGTCTGTGTTCGTGTACGTATGCCTGTACAGCATTACCCAGAGTTTGGTTCCACAGTATCCTATGCAACTCCCTTCAGCTAGCCTTGCTGATTACGACTATTGCCTGGTGTTCTACTATCATTCTCAGCTTTCAGCTGTTCCTACTGTAGTTTATTGCATTCTGTATACTGTGCTCCGCATTCAAGCTCCATTCTACATAGGCACACTTGCCTCCTGTGTACTCAAGTCTGCATCCAGCCTCAACTATACAAGCTTGCTGGTGTTAACTCTTCATTCACAGCAAGTACCTTTTCAATTTAAAGTGTCTGCCTGATTCAGCTTGCTTCATCGGTCATAATTTATCCATGTGGGCAGCTACAAGAGTTCCTGCACTACAGTGGGCTGTTATTCATGCATGCAGCTCCTATACCTCTGCATTATCAAACTACAGTACTCCTGTGTGCTCCATTTCAAGACAACTTGCTCCCACATCTGTTTTCATTATGTTGTATGCAGTGTGGCTAAGACTTCATCTCTCCTGCGGGTTCAGCAAGTCTCTGATTGCGGATCCTAGCCTTAGTATGGCATCTGGGGCCCAATGCCAGGGCCCAAACTAGAATTTTTGGCACTCGGGGCAAGGCAGTAATTTAAAGATTTTTTTTTAAAAAGCACACACAAACGGCGGGATGTAATGGCGTCTTGAGTTTTCAGTATGCTTTTGCTCTGTAAATGGCTGCGGCTTTAAAATAATCATCCGAGTTCAGCCGGCATCCTGCTACTTGTAGCACTGGGATAAAAGAGCCATAGAATCCAACCCACAAACCGTAAAAACACACAAATGAAATGATCCAAGATCGATGGGCTATAGCATAATGCATGCAACCAAAGACTCTCAGGTCAACTGCTGTAGGACTATAAAGCCCATCATGCCAGTCGGAACCTAGGACTGCACTTTGGGGGGTAGCAGCTGTCCTGGTGTATAGAGACCTCACCTCAGTGCCCAAGCTGATGATTGGCTGCTAGTGCTTCCTCTTATTCTGTCCTCCTCTGGTGGAGCTGCGAGATGGAAAGGGGTAGGCGCTGGGAAACCAGGCCGGGAGAAGACATCATGTACACAGGCTGACTTTGTGAGTGGCTACTAACCAGTGCTCGGGAAATACAAGGGGTGTGGCAATGGCCGGGCCAATCAGCTGGAGACTCTGTGGTCACTAACCCTGCCCCCGCCCCATTCATTAATTTTCTACTTGCTGGAGGTCAAGTTTCCCAGGAGTCCACAATGGTGGTGCTGGGGAGTGGGGACTCCAGAACCTTGCAGAAGGTAGACCCTTTGGGCTGAGCGGGTAGGCAGCATAACCATCTCGGATTCTTCGCCCGCAGGACACACGCACTCTTAGCCCCCCTCCTCTCCCATAGTTGCAGCCCTGCCAACGCTGACTGATTGTTTTCTTTTTCTAGGACTTACCACTACTGTATCTGTGCAACAAAAAACAGTGTCTAGTTAATGTGGGAAAAGTGCGATATACCTGCAGACGGGATGCCGTCTGTCATGATCCCAACAGTGGGATCCCTTCCACCAGAATGACGGCAGCGGGGCAAGCGCTAGAAAGCCCCTTGCGGGCTCGGCATGCTGCAGACACTGTGGCTCGCTGTGCTCTCCACAGGTTATATTCTCCCTCGGCATTTCACGCGTGTCGGGATTCCAGCATCTGTATTGTGACCACCGGGATCCCGACTAGCGGTATTTTAACCACTTTCCAATATTGTAACTGTTCCTGTATGTAGCTATCCTGCAGTAATTAATACACTTCTCTTATGAGATGGGACTTGCTTCTTCCTCCCAGTTTATTCCACAAAACATGAAGCTGTATGTAATGTACACTTCAGGAACTGACACAAGTTCAGTACAAACCAAACACAAATCCTGACAGTTTGCACTTGGCCAAATGGATTCAGCAGGTAAGTGTTCTAATACTTGAAAGAAAGAGTTTGATAACTTTGAAAACAACCTGGAATTAAACCCAGCACTCTAGATACTGTACATTTTCACAGTGTCTTAGAGCCTAATTCAGGTTGGGTCGCAAATCGCGATCCAACTGGAATTTCTGCATTTGCGCTGCGAGCACATGCGCAGGGCCCGTCCTGCTCATGCGCCCACATTTACTGCGGGTGACCCCTCAATCAGGCAGAGGCGTTCGCGGGGCGGGAGGGGACAGCAATGCTCCGTTTCCAAGGAGGAGATAGTGTTGCGGGGGCGGTGGCAGGGAAATGGGGGCGGCAACTTCCAAATGGGGTCATGGCGTCTGTGTGATCGGGGGGGTTGCGTGACATCACATACAGCCGTTCCAATCAAAAATATGGTGTCGTCCTTCTGTCACGGTAGGAGCCATCCACAATTTCAGCGCAATCGCAGTGGGTGTGCGGTGGGCTGCATGCTGGTCGGCCTTGCCCTGCGTTAAGCGGCCCCCAGCATGTGAGCAAAAGGATTGTTAATTCTTCTGTTTAGCAAAGTTTACAATCCTTACTGAATAGGGTCCTTAAGGAGTCATTCAGATCTGATCGCTACTGTGCGTTTCCGCAAGGTGGGCGATCAGTTACGAACTGCGTATGCACTGCGCCAGCGCGTGGCACAGCTACAACGGGCTTCGCCAGTCAGTGACGGGATGGTGCGAAGAATCCATTCGCACGGGCATTTGCATGGAGATAAACAGGAAGAGGTTGTCTGTGGGTTGCAACTGACCGTTTTCAGGGAGTGTCCGGAAAAACGCAGGTGGGATCAAGCGTTTTCAGGGAGGATGTCCGACGTCCGTTCCGGCCTCAATCAGTAGGATTCAATCGCACAGGACTGCGCAGAGACTGCACAAACTGATTTTTGTGCAGCTCTGCAACAGAAGCGATCGCACATTTGCACAGTGCTTTTACCCTTCCCCTGTAGGCGGCGACTATCTGATCGCAGGGCAGCAAAAAACGCAGCCCATTGATCAGATCTGAATGACCCCCTTAGTCCGCTGAGCCAGGTAGTCTGTTTAGCTAGTATTGTATCTGAGAAGTACCTAGTATTCAGTAACTGGATTCTGATTGAGAACTCTTTAGTGATGCTATTTTTAGATAATCATGTGTAATTATAACAATGTGTGTGTTTTAAATGATGATGCACATAATCAAAGAATAAACCTGATCATTATCTGGAATTAGATATGGTAATTGAATGCAACAATTGTGATTTTATGTGACTATCCCCAATTACACACAGGCGTCTTAAATGGACTAATTGAACCCACACTTAAGTGGAGGTGGGAGATATAAATATCAGACTGAGTACAAAGTTCTTTTACCTTCTAATGAAACTGTGATAAGGTAACACCTGCTTGTATTGCACTAAAAACTCCAACACCATTGACTAACAGGTATCTACCCATCTGATATATATTTCACTAGTACTGTGTAGTCACTGCAACTGCCTATTTGAGAAACATTATGGACCGTGACTATTAAAGTTGCAATTAAAACCCCTTTCTCTATCGTCCTAGTGGATGCTGGGGTTCCTGAAAGGACCATGGGGAATAGCGGCTCCGCAGGAGACAGGGCACAAAAAGTAAAGCTTTAGGATCAGGTGGTGTGCACTGGCTCCTCCCCCTATGACCCTCCTCCAAGCCTCAGTTAGATTTTTGTGCCCGGCCGAGAAGGGTGCAATCTAGGTGGCTCTCCTAAAGAGCTGCTTAGAAAAGTTTAGCTTAGGTTTTTTATTTTACAGTGAGTCCTGCTGGCAACAGGATCACTGCAACGAGGGACTTAGGGGAGAAGAAGTGAACTCACCTGCGTGCAGGATGGATTGGCTTCTTTGGCTACTGGACATTAGCTCCAGAGGGACGATCACAGGTACAGCCTGGATGGTCACCGGAGCCTCGCCGCCGGCCCCCTTGCAGATGCTGAAACGAGAAGAGGTCCAGAATCGGCGGCAGAAGACTCCTCAGTCTTCTTAAGGTAGCGCACAGCACTGCAGCTGTGCGCCATTTCCTCTCAGCACACTTCACACGGCAGTCACTGAGGGTGCAGGGCGCTGGGAGGGGGGCGCCCTGGGAGGCAAATGAAAACCTTTTTTGGCTAAAAATACCTCACATATAGCCTCCGGGGGCTATATGGAGATATTTAACCCCTGCCAGAATCCATTAAAGAGCGGGAGACGAGCCCGCCGAAAAAGGGGCGGGGCCTATCTCCTCAGCACACAGCGCCATTTTCCCTCACAGAAAGACTGGAGGGAAGGCTCCCAGGCTCTCCCCTGCACTGCACTACAGAAACAGGGTTAAAACAGAGAGGGGGGGCACTAATTTGGCGTTAGAAATATATAAAAGATGCTATAAGGGAAAACACTTATATAAGGTTGTCCCTATATAATTATAGCGTTTTTGGTGTGTGCTGGCAAACTCTCCCTCTGTCTCTCCAAAGGGCTAGTGGGTCCTGTCCTCTATCAGAGCATTCCCTGTGTGTGTGCTGTGTGTCGACATGTATGAGAACGATGTTGGTGAGGAGGCGGAGCAATTGCCTGTAATGGTGATGTCACTCTCTAGGGAGTCGACACCGGAATGGATGGCTTATTTAGGGAATTACGTGATAATGTCAACACGCTGCAAGGTCGGTTGACGACATGAGACGGCCGACAAACAATTAGTACCGGTCCAGACGTCTCAGAAACACCGTCAGGGGTTTTAAAACGCCCGTTTACTTTAGTCGGTCGACACAGACACGGACACTGAATCCAGTGTCGACGGTGAATAAACAAACGTATTCCTTATTAGGGCCACACGTTAAGGGCAATGAAGGAGGTGTTACATATTTCTGATACTACAAGTACCACAAAAGAGGGTATTATGTGGGATGTGAAAAAACTACCGTAGTTTTTCCCGAATCAGATAAATTAAATGAAGTGTGTGATGATGCGTGGGTTCCCCCCGATAGAAAATTATGGGCGGTATACCCTTTCCCGCCAGAAGTTAGGGCGCGTTGGGAAACACCCCTTAGGGTGGATAAGGCGCTCACACGCTTATCAAAACAAGTGGCGGTACCGTCTATAGATAGGGCCGTCCTCAAGGAGCCAGCTGACAGGAGGCTGGAAAATATCATAAAAAGTATATACACACATACTGGTGTTATACTGCGACCAGCGATCGCCTCAGCCTGGATGTGCAGAGCTGGGGTGGCTTGGTCGGATTCCCTGACTAAAAATATTGATACCCTTGACAGGGACAGTATTTTATTGACTATAGAGCATTTAAAGGATGCATTTTCTATATATGCGAGATGCACAGAGGGATATTTGCACTCTGGCATCAAGAGTAAGTGCGATGTCCATATCTGCCAGAAGATGTTTATGGACACGACAGTGGTCAGGTGATGCAGATTCCAAACGGCACAAAGGTGTATTGCCGTATAAAGGAAGAGGAGTTATTTGGGGTCGGTCCATCGGACCTGGTGGCCACGGCAACTGCTGGAAAATCCACCGTTTTTACCCTAAGTCACATCTCTGCAGAAAAAGACACCGTCTTTTCAGCCTCAGTCCTTTCGTCCCTATAAGAGTCATATCTGCCCAGGGATAGAGGAAAGGGAAGAAGACTGCAGCAGGCAGCCCATTCCCAGGAACAGAAGCGTTCCACCGCTTCTGCCAAGCTCTCAGCATGACGCTGGGACCGTACAGGACCCCTGGATCCTACATGTAGTATCCCAGGGGTACAGATTGGAATGTCGAGACGTTTCCCCTTCGCAGGCTCCTGAAGTCTGGTTTACCAAGGTCTCCCTCCGACAAGGAGGCAGTATGGGAAACAATTCACAAGCTGTATTCCCAGCAGGTGATAATCAAATTACCCCTCCTACAACAAGAAAAGGGGTATTATTCCACATTATATTGTGGTACTGAAGCCAGAAGGCTAGGTGAGACCTATTCTAAATCTAAAAAAATTTGAACACTTACAAAGGTTCAAATCAAGATGGAGTCACTCAGAGCAGTGATAACGAACCAGGAAGAAGGGGACTATATAGTGTCCCGAGACATCAGGGATGCTTACCTCCATGTCCAAAATTTGCCCTTCTCACTAAGGGTACCTCAGGTTCGTGGTACAGAACTGTCACTATCAGTTTCAGACGCTGCCGTTTGGATTGTCCACGGCACCCCGGGTCTTTACCAAGGTAATGGCCGAAATGATGATTCTTCTTCGAAGAAAAGGCGTCTTAATTATCCCTTACTTGGACGATCTCCTGATAAGGGCAAAGTCCAGGGAACAGTTGGAGGTCGGAGTAGCACTATCTCGGATACTGCTACAACAGCACGGGTGGATTCTAAATATTCCAAAATCGCAGCTGATCCCGACGACAAGTCTGCTGTGCCTAGGGATGATTCTGGACACAGTCCAGAAAAAGGTGTTTCTCCCGGAAGTGAAAGCCAGGGAGTTATCCGAGCTAGTCAGGAACCTCCTAAAATCAGTGCATCATTGCACAAGGGTCCTGGTAAAGATGGTGACTTCCTACGAAGCAATTCCATTCGGCAGATTTCACGCAAGAATTTTTCAGTGGGATCTGCTGGACAAATGGTCCGGATCGCATCTTCAGATGCATCAGCGGATAACCCTATATCCAAGGACAAGGGTGTCTCTCCTGTGGTGGTTACAGAGTGCTCATCTTCTAGAGGGCCGCAGATTCGGCATTCAGGATTGGATGCTGGTGACCACGGAGGCCAGCCCGAGAGGCTGGGGAGCAGTCACACAAGGAAAAAATTTCCAGGGAGTGTGATCAAGTCTGGAGACTTTTCTCCACATAAATATACTGGAGCTAAGGGTAAATTTATAATACTCTAAGCTTAGCAAGACCTCTGCTTCAAGGTCAGCCGGTATTGATCCAGTGGGAAAAACATCACGGCAGTCGCCCACGTAAATAGACAGGGCGGCACAAGAAGCAGGAGGGCAATGGCAAAAACTGCAAGGACTTTTCGCTGGGCGGAAAATCATGTGATACCACTGTCAGCAGTGTTTCATTCCGGGAATGGAAACTGGGAAGCAGACTTCCTCAGCAGGCACGACCTCCACCCGGCAGAATGGAAACTTCATCGGGAAGTTTTCCACATGATTGTAAACCGTTGGGAAATACCAAAGGTGGACATGATGGCGTCCCGTCTGAACAAAAAACGGGACAGGTATTGCGCCAGGTTAAGAGACCCTCAGGCAATAGCTGTGGACGTTCTGGTAACACCATGGATGTACCAGTCGGTGTATGTGTTCCATCCTCTGCTTCTCATACCTAAGGTACTGAGACTTATAAGACGTAGAGGAGTAAGAACTATACTCATGGCTCCGGATTGGCCAAGAAGGACTTGGTACCCGGAACTTCAAGAGATGCTCACAGAGGACTTATGGCCTCTGCCGCTAAGAAGGGACTTGTTTCAGCAAGTACCATGTCTGTTCCAAGACTTACCGCAGCTGCGTTTGACGGCATGGCGGTGGAACGCCGGATCCTAAGGGAAAAAGGCATTCCGGAAGAGGTCATTCCTACCCTGGTCAAAGCCAGAAAGGAGGTGACCGCACAACATTATCACCACATGTGGCAAAAATATGTTGCGTGGTGTGAGGCCAGAAAGGCCCCACGAAGAAATTTCAACTCGGTCGATTCCTGCATTTCCTGCAAACAGGAGTGTCTATGGGCCTCAAATTGGGGTCCATTAAGGTTCAAATTTCGGCCCTGTCGATTTTCTTCCAGAAAGAAGTGGCTTCAGTTCCTGAAGTCCAGAAGTTTGTCAAGGGAGTATTGCATATACAACCCCCTTTTGTGCCTCCAGTGGCACTGTGGGATCTCAACGTAGTTCTGGGATTCCTCAAATCACATTGGTTTAAAACCAGTCAAATCTGTGGATTTGAAGCATCTCACATGAAAAGTGACCATGCTCTTGGCCCTGGCCTGGACCAGGCGAGTGTCAAATTGGTGGTTTTTTTCTCAAAAAAGCCCATATCTGGTTGTCCATTTGGACAGGGCAGAGCTGCGGACTCGTCCCCAGTTCTCCCTAAGGTGGTGTCAGTGTTTCACCTGAACCAGCTTATTTTGGTGCCTTGCGCCTGCTAGGGACTTGGAGGACTCCAGGTTGCTAGATGTTGTCAGGGCCCTGTAAATATAGGTTCCAGGACGGCTGGAGTCAGGAAAACTGACTTGCTGTTATCCTGTATGCACCCAACAAACTGGGTGCTCTTGCTTCTAAGCAGACTATTGCTAGTTGGATGTGTAATACAATTCAGCTTGCACATTCTGTGGCAGGCCTGCCACAGCCAAAATATGTAAATGCCCATTCCACAAGGAAGGTGGGCTTATCTTGGGCGGCTGCCCGAGGGGTCTCGGCTTTACAACTTTGCCGAGCGGCTATTTAGTCAGGGGCAAACACGTTGGTAAAATCCTACAAATTTGATACCCTGGCTAAGGAGGACCTGGAGTTCTCTCATTCGGTGCTGCAGAGTCATCCGCACTCTCCCGCCCGTTTGGGAGCTTTGGTATTATCCCCATGGTCCTTTCAGGAACCCCAGCATCCACTAGGACGATAGAGAAAATAAGAATTTACTTACCGATAATTCTATTTCTCGGAGTCCGTAGTGGATGCTGGGCGCCCATCCCTAGTGCGGATTATCTGAAATACTTGTACATAGTTACAAAAATCGGGTTATTATTGTTGTGAGCCATCTTTTCAGAGGCTCCGCTGTTATCATACTGTTAACTGGGTTCAGATCACAGGTTGTACAGTGTGATTGGTGTGGCTGGTATGAGTCTTACCCGGGATTCAAAATCCTTCCTTATTGTGTACGCTCGTCCGGGCACAGTATCCTAACTGAGGCTTGGAGGAGGGTCATAGGGGGAGGAGCCAGTGCACACCACCTGATCCTAAAGCTTTACTTTTTGTGCCCGGTCTCCTGCGGAGCCGCTATTCCCCATGGTCCTTTCAGGAACCCCAGCATCCACTACGGACTCCGAGAAATAGAATTATCGGTAAGTAAATTCTTATTTTCTGCTGCTGGGTACACTGGGCTCCACAAGGATTAACATCGGGGTGTAGAGTAGGATCTTGATCCGGGGCACCAACAGGCTCAAAGCTTTGACTGTTCCCAAGATGCACAGCGCCGCCTCCTCTATAACCCCGCCTCCGTGCACAGGAGTTCAGTTTATAAGTTGGTGCCATGCAGTAAGCAGGCAATCAACAGGGGGGGCTGCCTTTTGCAGCCCATTTATAGCTTAATTTGAAGAAAGAAGAAAAGAATACTTTCAAGACTTCAAGGGCTGCAGCGTTTAATGTCAGATAGACATACTTGCTACAGCTCCATCATCCCCAGCGGCGCTGTATACTCCTGCGCCCTGGTTGCCGGGTAACTACAGCGGAGGCTCCGGTGTACCTCTGGTTAGTCACACAAACCGCCGCTGCCCTCCAGGATCGCGTTGCCGCAGGTACATGGGGAGGTAAGGGGTCTCTTAAGCCACTATGTACGGCGATCCGGCGCGGCCATTAGAGGCAAGCCGCGCGCGCTGGCGTGGACACTGTTGCTGGGCAGCCGCTTCACTAGCCACCAGGGACACTGGGCACAGGTGCAGGTTTTTCCATCTAATAAAACTCCATTTTTCTTAGCTCGCAGCGCCCGTTGGGGAAGCCAGCAGGGATAGAAGGCATAACCTGTAGCCCCTCTCCCAGCACCAGGGCGCCATTTCTGTGAATGTTCCCACTCTGGAGCTGCATCTCTCTCCCTCACTCCCTTTCAGCAGTCATCACTACGGAGCTGAGCTGTTCCTGGGATTGCTGGGGCAAATCCTCCTCTGTAAAGCCGCCTGATCGCCAGCGCTGTGCATTTTACAGGACACTTAAGTATTCTACCTGTCACTGGGACAGTGTTAGTTAAGAAATAGTGCATACATTCAGGGCTGTGTGGTACAAACACCCTGTGATATACATCCAGTATCTACTGTGCTTTGTTATATCTATTGTTAACATGTATATAGCTATACTGAGTATTACTTTGTATTGCTAGTCCAGTGCAGTTTTATGGTGCATAATTTCTGCATGGTACACTTGTGACTATATATGTGTGTGTGCATATAGCTGCTGCTTGGCTGCCATATCGGGTATTTCACTCAGTGTGCTACTCCTATATTCCATAATCTGTGAGGGCTAAGTGTATCAGGTTTTCTGTATAATATAGGTTTTTCACAAGTTATACTTGCTGTGTATTTTTCCTTGTGATTTATAGTCACCATATATCTCTTGGATTCCCGGTTTGTGCTGACACAGTCACACTTTACAGGAAGTTCTTGCTAGGTATAAAGCTGCTAAGAATTGTACCAGGTTGCCCAATATTGTGCTTACTGTTATGTCAGCTACACGAGGTGACGGAGCTGGGGCTTCTCCCACATTGTGTGGTGGTGGTGCCGCAGACATTTTGGAGGATAATATGGAGCAGAGAGTTCAGGTTCAGGGGGTTCCTTACCCCCCAGTGGGTACGGAGCACCAGGGGCAACAAATGACCCACCTTGGGCTACCTTTTCCACGCTGTTAAACACGCTTGTAACTAAACTGGCGCCCCCTGTGGGACCACCTGTGCCACTGCAGCAGTTTATGGTCCCTGCTATTAATCCGCCATGGGCAGATCAAATCTCCACTCAGTTTTACAGCACTTGATCCGGTCACTGACTAAATCTCACTCTCGCCCACCTAAGACGTCTTCTAAATGGGCCATTATCTCCTCGCAATCCACCGCTATCCTGGATACATCCTCTGAGGGGGTGTAGTATTGTATGCCGGGGGCCGGGCTCCCGGCGACCAGCATACCGCCGCCGGAATCCCAACCTCCGGCATACCGACAGCGTAGTGAGCGCAAATGATCCCCTTGCGGGCTCACTGCGCTCGCCATGCTGTGGGCACAGTGGCGCGCTACTCTATTCTCCCTCCAGGTAGGTCGTGGACCCCCAAGAGGGAGATAAAGTGTCGGTATGCCGGCTGTCGGGATTCCGACGCCGGTATACTGTGCGCTGGGATCCCGACAGCCGGAAAACTGAAGACCACCCCTCTGAGGAGGATGGTGCATATACTGACCCCACAGACACTGATTCAGATGCTTCTGATGGGGAAGGGAAGTCAATTGTGGATGTTCCTTATTTAATTGAGGCTTTCAGGTCTCTGATGATCCTGAGGCTGTCTCTAAAAAGCCGGACAGATTTAAACGTAAGAAGGTGGGTAAACAAGTTTTACCTCATTCTCAACACCTGGCTGACACATGTCAGGAGTCCTGGGAAAATCCGGGGACAAAATTCACACCGAATAAGAGACTGTTGGCTCGCTATCCTCTTTCTGCAGAGCTTTGTAAAAATTGTGAAACTCCTCCGGCCGTAGATTCTCATGTGGCTCGTATGGTTGTTTCCTCTGCTCTGCCAGTAACCACCGTCACCTCTCTAAAGGAACCGACGGATAGACGTGTGGAGGGTTGTTTGAAAGCAATTTACACCCTAACGGGGGCTGTGCATAGGCCAACCATTGCAGCAACTTGAGCTGCTGAAGCTGTGGGCTCAGGAGCTAGAGGCGGAGCTGCCTTCTAATGCATCTGAGTATGCTCGACAATGTCTCTCGTATATTACCACAGCTTGTCTGTACCTTAAGGAGGCGACATCCAATGCCGGGGTGCTGACGGCCAAGGCTGCTACTACTTCCGTCTTGGCCAGATGTATCCTTTGGTTTGTATCCTTTGGTTGAGATCCTGTTCGGTGGATATGGATTCCAAGAAAACCTTGGAGGTGCTTCCTTTCAAGGGAAACATACTCTTTGGAGAAGACCTCAATAAGATTGTGGCTGATCTGGCTACTGCTAAAACAGCTTGCCTACCTAGTACAGCTCCTTCCACGCAGAAGGCTAAAAGTACTTTCTCTCGGCCCTTTCATCCTCTAGGTAAAGCAAAAGGTCAGGCGTACCCAAAGCAAGCTCGTGCTTCCAGAACTTCCAAGCCCAGACCGAAGCGTGCATGGGCTGCCCGTCAGCCTGCTTCCAAAACTGACAAGCCTGCCGCATGACGGGACGGGCCTCCCTCTGGGGGATCCCAGGGTGGGGGGCCGACTTCTGGGTTTTGCCCAGGAATGGTTGAAGACCACTTCCGATGCCTGGGTAAGGGAAGTCGTCGCTCGAGGTTACACCGTATCCTTCAAGAATCGTCCCCCTCATCGATTTTGCCTGACGGATGGTCCTCTGTACCCGACAAAGGCAAACACTGCATTCGGTGGTACATTCCCTCCTGTCCACAGGAGTGGTAGTGCAGGTGCCTCTGGCTCAGAGAGGCAAGGGGTACTATTCACCGCTGTTTCTAGTTCCGAAACTGAATGGGTCCTCGCGGTCCATTCTCAATCTGAAGTCTTTGAACAAGTATGTGTGGGTCTCCAAGTTTCGTATGGAAACTCTGCTCTATTGTTCTGGCCTTGGAGCCTGGGGATTATATGGTATCCCTGGACATACAGGATGCCTACCTGCATATTCCTATTGCAGTGTCTCATCAGCAGTACCTCAGGTTTGCGGTGGGCAACCTTCATTACCAATTTCAGGCATTACCCTTTGGTTTGACAATGGCTCCCCGAGTTTTCACCAAAGTAATGGCCGTCATGACTGCTACACTCCACCGTCAAGGGGTCAGGATCCTACCGTACTTGGACGGCAAATTCCCCAGAACTTCTCCTGTGTCATCAAGATCTGACGGTACAGTTCATGACAGCCCACGGGTGGCTGATCAACTGGAAGAAATCATCCATGGTTCCTGCTCGGAGCATGGTACACCTGGAGCGTTGTTGGACACTCACAACCAACGGTTGTTCTTGTCTCAGGAGAAAGTCCTGAAGCTTCAGGACAGGATTCGATGCTTTCTATCTCGTCGGCAATTGTCGATACATTCGTCAATGCAAGTGCTAGGTCTCATGGTGTCGGCTTTCGACATGGTGGAGTATGCTCAATTCCATTCTCATCCCTCTGCAGAAGTTAATTCTGACCAAGTGGGATGGCCTGCCTCACCGGATCAGATCTCACATGATCTCCTTGTCTCCGGAGGTCCGCCTGTCACTGAGCTGGTGGCTTCAGGACCAACGATTGAGCAGGGGCCGTCCCTTCTGGATATCCAACTGGGTCCTGCTGACGACGGATGCCAGTCTGAGAGGTTGGGGCGCGGTGATAAACACTCTCTTCAGGGTCGGTGGACCAAGGAGGAGTCTCTACTCCCGATAAATATTCTGGAACTGTGGGCAGTACTCAATGCGTTGACAATGGCCCAGCTTCTAATATAGAACAGACCTGTTCAAGTACAATCGGACAACGCCACCACAGTGGCGTACATCAATCATCAAGGCGGCACTCGAAGCCGCATGGCAATGAGGGAAGTATCACGGATTCTTCAGTGGGCGGAACACCATCTGCCGGACATATCCGCAGTGTTCATTTCGGGGGTCCTAAACTGGGAAGCAGACTTTCTCAGTCGTCAGGACGTACAAGCCGGAGAATGGAGCCTACATCCAGAGGTTTCAACTTCTCGTGGACATGTGGGGCCTTCCAGATGTGGACCTGATGGCGTCTCGACACAATCACAATGTTCCGGTCTTCGGAGCAAGGACAAGGGATCCTCAAGCAGCGTTCGTTGATGCTCTGTCAATCCCATGGAGCTTTCGGCTGCCGTATGTGTTCCCTCTGGTGTCACTCCTGCCCAGAGTAATACGGAAGTTCAAGCAAGAAGGAGGAAAACTACTTCTGATCGCTCCAGCGTGGCCCAGACGTCACTGGTTCTCCGGTCTACAGGGCCTCTCGCTAGATCGTCCCCTTCTACTTCCACAACGGCCAGACCTCATCGTTCAGAGCCCTTGTGTTTACCAGGACTTGACCCGTCTGGCTTTGACGGCATGGCTCTTGAAGCTTCCGTCCTGAGGGCCAAGGGTTTTTCTGAGGCGGTCGTTCAAACTATGCTGAAAGCCCGTAAGCCGGCTTCTGCTCGGATTTACCATAGGGTCTGGAATGCTTACTTTACTTGGTGTGCGTCTCACAATCATGACGTTTTCAAGTTTAGCACGGCCAAACTGTTGGCCTTCCTACAACAGGGCCTGGACTTAGGCCTGCGTCTGGCCTCCCTCAAGGTTCACATTTCTGCCTTGTCAGTTTGGTTTCAGAGAAAGATTGCTGCCCTTCCGGATGTTCATACATTCACTCAGGGCGTGTTGCGGATTCAGCCTCCTTATGTACCTCCTGTGGCCCCTTGGGATCTGTCGGTGGTACTGGAGGCCTTGCAAGAGTCTCCATTTGAACCTCTTGCCTCTGCTGACCTTAAGTGGCTGTCCCTTAAGGTGCTATTTTTGCTGGCTATTGCTTCAGCTAGAAGGGTCTCGGACTTGGGTGCCTTATCTCCTGTAAGTCCCCCCATTTGATTTTTCTTCGTGACCGGGCGGTTCTTAGAACGCGACCGGGTTATTTACCCAAGGTGGTGTCTTCCTTCCACCTTAACCAGGAGATTGTGGTTCCGGCCTTTAATTCTCCTGAGTTGTCTTCCAAAGAGCGGTCTTTGGATGTGGTACGGGCTCTCCGTATCTATGTGAAGAGAACATCCTCTATTAGGAAATCTGATTCTCTGCTTGTACTGTTTGGTTTTCACAAACGTAGCTGGCCTGCTTCCAAGCATACCCTGGCCAGATGGCAGGGCCGAAACTAGGATTTTCGTCACCCGGGGCAAGGCAGTAATTTTGCGCCCCCTCCACCCCACACACACACACCTCCCCCCCAAAAAATAAAATAAACCCTATCAGACTAAAAATTCAGATTATCAAAAATGTTGAAAAAAGGGGATACTACCGGACAATATTCCCCTATGTGCCTCAAATGCCCTATGCGTCACATGCACCTCCAGCGTGTTCAATTACATGTTTCTCTGTGTGTCCTCATACATTGCACTATTGGAGTAATTCCGAGTTGATCGCAGCAGGAACTTTGTTAGCAGTTGGGCAAAACCATGTGCACTGCAGGGGGGGGTGGATATAACCTGTGCAGAGAGAGTTAGATTTGGGTGTGGTATGTTCAATCTGCAATCTAAATTGCAGTGTAAAAAAATAAACAGCCAGTATTTACCCTGCACAGAAACAAAATAGCCCACCCAAATCTAACTTTCTGCACATGTTCTATCTGCCTCCCCTGCAGTGCACATGGTTTTGCCCAACTGCTAACAAAGTTCCTGCTGCGATCAACTCAGAATTACCCCCTATATCATAACACTTCATGACTGCACTACATTCCCCTATCCACTGTACTACATCACTATACTACATCCCCTACACACTGAATTACATCACTACACTACATGCCCCTGTGCACTGCACTACATACCCTATATGCTACACTACATCACTACACTACATCCCCTTATATGCTACACCACATCAGTGCACTACATGCCCACACTAAATACCCTATATGGTACACTACATCACTGCACTACACCCCCCTATAAGCTACACCAAATCCACCCATCTGGGAGGCAAAGTGGAGATTGATACTGCTAACTGGGTGCACAGTGCGCTTCTATAGCTTGTATGGTGCACCGCGTGCTAGTCGCAGCATTGCATGGCAGAGAAGAGAGTTTAAGACAGTAGCCAACATGGGAGAGATCCCAGGTACTGGAGCTCACCCACACAGCGTCGGAGCCAGCTGCGGGCAGACATGTGGGTCAGATACATTGCCCTGGGAGCTGTCTGCTGCCTCACTGGAGAAGCACAGCACTGACTGCAGATGGATTGGAATGGTGATTGCACATGCTTATGTACAGGCTGGTCGTCCAGCTCCTGCTACCATCAATGACCATTCTACTCGGTCGGCTGGATCTTCTTGGGCGGCCCACCGTGGTGCGACCCTTGAACAATTGTGCAAGGCGGCTACGTGGTCCTCAGGGAACACATTTATAAGGTTCTATGCCTTTGATACTTCCGCCTCCGAGGATGCTTCCTTTGGACACCGGGTTCTTGTGCCCGCTACAGTGCGTCCCTTTCTATAAGGATCTGCTTTAGGACATCCCCGATGTTAATCCTTGTGGAGCCCAGTGTACCCCGCAGCAGAAAATGAGATTTATGGTAAGAACTTACCATTGTTAAATCTCTTTCTGCGAGGTACACTGGGCTCAACAAGGCGCCCAACCTGACGCACGTAGCTTCTTTGGGTTGGTGTGGCATAGCCACAGATACCCTCTCCTGTGGTGATTGTGGTGTAATTGGCTACGAGCAATTGTCGTCTCTAGTACCTGCTTCTGCATTGGGCTGGTTAACGAAACAGCTCCGGTGCACGGAGGTGGGGTTATAGAGGAGGCGGCGCTGTGCATCTTGGGAACAGTCAAAGCTTTGAGCCTGTGGGTGCCTCAGATCAAGATCCTGCTCTACACCACAGAAAGATTTAACAATGGTAAGTTCTTACCATAAATCTCGTTATCAAGCACTATAAAATTTATAGTGATTTAATTATCCTCATTAGTGACATTGGTCACGTTTATTTGCTATACAAAGGACCATTTTTATTGTTTTAGATTTGTGTTTATGAATTCATGATTGTATATTAATTGATGATTTTCTTAACAAAAAAAATATTTTTATATGCTTGATTAATAATCTTATGTGCCCCCATTGCTGAGTTTTCTCCGCATCTGCATTATTTATGCTTGAAAAACGACACTAGCTTTTTGGTTGGTACTTTATCTCTCTCCAAGATTTGCTACATCTCTACCCAACTTCCCTTCCCCGTCAGGAGTCTTCTGTATATTCAAAGGAGTACATTTACTATGTCGCACTTTTAAAGCGGCCCTGTCTTCTGTAGTTTCAGTTACTTGATTTAAAATAATTTTAAATACAAACCGATGTATTTTGTTTTTAATATTGCTGCTCCTTTAAATCCAGCTTCCGAAAACTATTGGAGATGTGGCAGCTTTAAAAAGTAGTGCATGGTAAATTTAGCCTATATAGTTTGAATTGATACTCATTTATCCCTAGAACCACATAACACATTTTAAAGGCAATGGGGTCGATTCAATTCGGCAACAGATGAATAGCGCAGGGAATTAGCTCCCGACGCTATTCAATTCAGCTACTAGTTACCCGCAATTGTCTGAAATTCTTCTCTCACCCCCGGGGGGGTGAGAGAAGAAAACCGACAAAAGTGCTGCCACGCGGCCGGCGCGAGGCTGATTCTGTCGGCAATCAGCATCGCCGCGGGTAGTTAAGTCGGAAAATGCCCGTTCTCCCGACAAAACTACCTGTTAAGTCGTCGAGAACGGTCATTCGCCGACTTAACTTTAGCTGAATTGAATAGCGTCGGGAGCTAATTCCCGGTGCTGTTCATCTGTTGCCGAATTGAATCGACCCCAATGGGGTCCATAGATTCACTTATAGTGGAGAAAAAGTGGCTCCTGCTTCACCTGCTACCGATGCAACGCAGGAGCCAATTGCTGCAATTGTTACTAAAGTCACTCCCGTAGCTGTGACTGCACAGACACATTCTGTGCCTCTGCGCTGTGACCCACCTCTACAGTGCAGCAGCAGATTTATTTTCTTCTAAACCAACTTTATTGACAGCCAACCAAAGTGACAGAGTTCACTTCCTGTTTCTGCAGTGAGGAGAAGCAGATACCGGCAGCTACAGGTGGTGATACCAGAGAAGACACCCAACAGTAAGGGGTCAATTCAATTCGATGAGTAGTTGCCAATTCCGTTAGTTTACTTAAGTTTTGTCGACAATTGGAATTCCCACTAATTCAATTCTCGCCAATGTGACTGTTTAGTCGGCGATGTTCGGTTGTAGTCGGCGATGTATATACAATTCCCGACAATTTGTTCTCCCTATAGGTTATAATGGTCAGACCAATTCAATGAACTCGCGGGTGGGGAGAGAGTTTGAATTCCCGACAATTTTAGACTTAAACTCTCCCTTTTTTCCTCTCATCCCCCAAGGGGTGAGAGTTTTCAAATTTTTGTTTTGAATTTAATACTAAGCTATTAGAAATGCTGTAAATAGGTCTAATTTTTCAATCCAACATATATATATATTCCAACTGGCTAGTTTAGCAAGTGGTCTCTCCCTTCTTAGTTGTTTCAACTAACATATCTTGCTGCAATAGAGGATTTCATCTAAAGGAGGAGGACAGCATGCACCTGACTGGAGTTTGAAGAGGACGCCGATCAAATCTTATCGTATAGTACATGATTACACAACTAGGACAGCGATGTGTTTTGTGCCGCAGCACAAACAACAGTGCAGCGGGGCAGTTATGTCAGAGAATGCTGGTTCTCCCTACAAAACAGCAGGTTTAAGTTGCGAGAAACAGCATTCTCTGATTTACGGAGCGCTAAATTGATTAGCTGCGGGAGCCCCCTACTAGCACTATTCAATCCGTGCTGAATTGAATTTACCCCTTAGAAAAACATTTTACTTAATTTAATATTATTTCTCTTACGTCCTAGAGGATGCTGGGGACTCCGTAAGGACCATGGGGATAGACGGGCTCCGCAGGAGACATGGGCACTAAAAAAGAACTTTAGGTATGGGTGTGCACTGGCTCCTCCCTCTATTATTATTATTATTACATTTTATTTATAAGGCGCCACATGTGTTTCGCAGCGCCGTACAAAGGACAGTACAGGGAGACAAACATAGCATTACAGTAAATAAATAACAGAAATAGAGTACAGGTAACAGAGCACCACATGTTCTCAAGACATAATACAGCTAAGATGTAAGTATTGATGGAGTGATCATCGTACTACTAGAGGCTGGTGGCCATAGATGGAGATGAGCCTTTACTAGCAGGATAAAGATGGTCATTGAGTAGGGGAGAGCTGCGAGTGAAATGTGTCGAGACGAGGGCTTCGATAACAAGAGGAAAGAGGGCCCTGCTCTGAAGAGCTAACAATCTAGTGGGGAGGGCGACAGGCAGATGACAAGAGGTGCAGGCAAGTGGGAGGTAGCCTGATGGCAGTATGCAAGCAAAGCTGAGATGTTCACGGCATGAGGCAGGGGGGTGGAGGCGCGGCTCTATGCCCCTCCTCCAGACCTCAGTTTATTACTGTGCCCAGGGGAGACTGGGTGCATTACAGGGGAGCTCTCCTGAGTTTCCTGAAAAGAAAGTATTTTGTTAGGTTTTTTTATTTTCAGGGAGCCTGCATCAAGGGACTGAGGGGAGAGAAACAGACCTACTTTAATGTTAGGCTCTGTTTCTTAGGCTACTGGACACCATTAGCTCCAGAGGGAACGGAACGCAGGTCTCACCCTCGCCGTTCGTCCCAGAGCCGCGCCGCCGTCCTCCTCGCAGAGCCGGAAGATAGAAGCCGGGTGAGTATGTGAAGAAAGGAGACTTTAGAGGCGGCAGAAGACTTCAGATCTTCATAGAGGTAACGCACAGCGGTAATGCTGTGCGCCATTGCTCCCACACAGCGCACACACGGCAGTCAGTGTAAGGGTGCAGGGCGCAGGGGGGGCGCCCTGGGCAGCAATAAGGACCTCCAAATCTGGCTTAAATAGTGATATACAGGCTAGGCACTGTATATATGAGACCCCCGCCAGTTTTTAAAAATTTTCAGCGGAACCGAAGCCCGCCGCTGATGGGGCGTAGCTTGTTCCTCAGCACTCACCGGCACCATTTTCTCCACAGCACACCGCTGAGAGGAAGCTCCCCGGACTCTCCCCTGCCTACCACGGTGAAAGAGGGTTTTTAAGAAGGGGGAGGCACATAATTTTGCGCAAAATAGATGATAACAGCGCTATCTGGGTAAACATATTGTGTTTTTTCCCTGGGTCATTAGCGTTGGGTGTGTGCTGGCATACTCTCTCTATGTCTCGCCAGAGGGCCTTAAGGGGGAACTGTCTTCAGATAAGAGGATTCCCTGAGTGTGTGGTGTGTCGGTACGCGTGTGTTGGCATGTCTGAGGTAGAAGGCTCTCCTAGGGAGGAGGTGGAGCAAATGACACTGGTGTCTCCGTCGGCAACACCGACACCTGACTGGTTGGATATGTGGAATGTGTTAAGTGCTAATGTGAATTTATTGCACAAAAGGTTGGACAAAGCTGAGTCCAAGGGATGTACCGGGTGTCGAGCCCTGCCTGCCCCTATGTCACAGGGACCTTCGGGGTCTCAAAAGCGCCTACAATCCCAAATAGTAGACACGGGTTCTGACTCCAGTGTCGACTACGGTGATGCAAAGTTACAGCCAAAATTGGCTAAAAGTATTCAATATATGATTATTGCAATAAAAGATGTTTTGCATATCACAGAGGACCCCCCCTGTCCCTGACACGAGGGTTCACATGTATAAGGAAAAGAAACCTGAGGTAACCTTTCCCCCGTCTCATGAGCTGAACAAATTATTTGAAAAGGCTTGTGAATCTCCAGACAAAAAGCTGCAGATTCCTAAAAGGATTCTTATGGCGCATCCTTTCCCGAATAAGGACAGGATACGGTGGGAATCCGCCCCAAGGGTGGACAAAGCGTTGACACGCTTGTCCAAAAAGGTAGCACTGCCATCACAAGATACTGCTACCCTCAGGGATCCTGCTGATCGCAAGCAGGAGACTACCTTGAAGTCCATTTACACACGTTCTGGTACCTTACTCAGACCGGCGATAGCGTCGGCTTGGGTTTGTAGCGCTGTAATAGCGTGGACAGATACCTTATCAGCGGAAATTGATACCCTGGATAAGGATACTATGTTATTGACCCTGGGTCATATTAAAGATGCTGTCTTATATATGAGAGATGCTCAAAGAGACATTGGCCTACTGGGTTCTAGAGTCAACGCTATGGCGATTTCTGCTAGACGAGTCCTATGGACCCGGCAATGGTCAGGTGATGCCGACTCAAAGAGGCATATGGAGGTTTTACCTTACAGGGGTGAGGAATTGTTTGGGGAAGGTCTCTTGGACCTGGTTTCCACAGCTACGGCAGGTAAATCAAAAATTTTGCCTTATATTCCCTCACATCCTAAGAAAGCGCCACATTATCAGATGCAGTCCTTTCGGTCAAATAGAAACAAGAGAGTACGCGGATCGTCCTTTCTTGCCAGAGGTAAGGGCAGAGGGAAAAAGCTGCCTTCCACAGCTAGTTCCCAGGAGCAGAAGTCCTCCCCAGCCTCTACAAAATCCACTGCATGTCGCTGGGGCTCCGCTGAGGGAGTCCGCCCCAGTGGGGGCATGTCTTCGACTTTTCAGCCACATCTGGGTTCACTCACAGGTGGATCCCTGGGCAATAGAAATTGTTCCCCAGGGGTACAAGCTGGAATTCGAAGAGGTGCCTCCTCGCCAGTTTTTCAAATCGGCCCTGCCAGCTTCTCCCCCAGAAAGGGAGATAGTTTTAAATGCGATTCACAAATTGTGTCTTCAACAGGTGGTGGTCAAAGTTCCCCTGCTTCAACAAGGGAAGGGGTATTACTCAACGCTGTTTGTAGTCCCGAAACTGGACGGTTCGGTCAGACCCATTCTAAATTTAAAGTCCTTGAACCTATACTTGAAAAGGTTCAAGTTCAAGATGGAATCGCTCAGAGCGATCATCGCCAGCCTAGAAGGGGGGAATTTTATGGTATCACTGGACATAAAGGATACATACCTTCATGTTCCCATTTATCCGCCTCATCAGGCGTACCTGAGATTTGCGGTACAGGAGTGTCATTACCAATTTCAGACGTTGCCGTTTGGGCTTTCCACGGCCCCGAGGTTTTTCACCAACGTAATGGCGGAGATGATGGTGCTCCTGCGCAAGCAGGGTGTCACAATTATCCCGTACTTGGATGATCTCCTCATAAAAGCGAGATCACGAGAGCAGTTGTTGAACAGCGTGTCACTTTCAATGAAGGTGTTGCAGCAACACGGCTGGATTCTCAATATCCCAAAGTCACAGTTGGTTCCTACGACTCGTTTGACCTTCTTAGGCATGATTCTGGATACGGATCAGAAAAGGGTTTATCTTCCGATAGAAAAGGCCCAGGAACTCATGACTCTGGTCAGGGACCTATTAATGCCAAAACAGGTGTCAGTGCATCACTGCACTCGAGTCCTGGGAAAGATGGTGGCGTCTTACGAGGCCATTCCCTTCGGCAGGTTCCATGCGAGGACTTTCCAATGGGACCTACTGGACAAGTGGTCCGGGTCACATCTACAGATTCATCAGTTGATCACCCTGTCCCCAAGGGCCAGGGTATCTCTCCTGTGGTGGCTGCAGAGTGCTCAACTTCTAGAGGGTCGCAGGTTCGGCATTCAGGATTGGATTCTGGTAACCACGAACGCGAGCCTCCGAGGTTGGGGAGCAGTCACACAGGGAAGAAACTTCCAAGGTCTTTGGTCAAGCCAGGAGACTTGCCTTCACATCAACGTCCTGGAGCTGAGGGCCATATACAACGCCCTTCGTCAAGCGGAGACTTTGCTTCGCGATCTACCGGTTCTGATTCAGTCAGACAACATCACCGCAGTGGCTCATGTAAACCGCCAAGGCGGCACAAGGAGCAGAGTGGCAATGACGGAAGCCACCAGGATTCTTCGCTGGGCGGAAAATCATGTCAGCGCATTGTCAGCAGTGTTCATTCCGGGGGTGGACAACTGGGAAGCAGACTTCCTCAGCAGACACGATCTACATCCAGGAGAGTGGGAACTTCATCAGGAAGTCTTCGCACAGATTGCAAGTCAGTGGGGACTGCCCCAAATAGACATGATGGCGTCCCGCCTCAACAAAAAACTACAGAGGTATTGCGCCAGGTCAAGAGACCCTCAGGCGGTGGCAGTGGACGCCCTGGTGGTACCGTGGGTGTTCCAGTCGGTCTATGTGTTTCCTCCTCTTCCTCTCATCCCGAGGTGTTGAGAATCATAAGAAAAAGAGGAGTACAGACAATTCTCATTGTTCCATACTGGCCGCGAAGGGCCTGGTATCCGAATCTGCAGGAAATGCTCACAGAAGATCTGTTGCCCCTTCCGCTAAGACCGGACTTGTTGCAGCAGGGGCCCTGTCTGTTCCAAGACTTACCGCGGCTGCGTTTGACGGCATGGCGGTTGAACGCAGGATCCTAGCGGAAAAGGGTATTCCGGATGAGGTCATTCCTACTCTGATAAAGGCTAGGAAGGACGTGACAGCTAAACATTATCACCGTATATGGCGGAAGTATGTTTCTTGGTGTGAGGCCAGGAAGGCTCCTCCGGAAGAATTCCATCTGGGCCGTTTCCTTCACTTCCTACGAACTGGAGTGAATTTGGGCCTAAAATTAGGCACCATTAAGGTTCAGATTTCGGCCCTATCCGTTTTCTTTCAGAAGGAATTAGCTTCTCTCCCAGAAGTACAGACTTTTGTGAAGGGAGTGCTGTATATTCAGCCTCCTTTTGTACCTCCGGTGGCGCCTTGGGACCTTAACGTGGTGTTGAGTTTCCTTAAGTCCCACTGGTTTGAACCACTTAAAATGGTAGAATTAAAGTATCTCACTTGGAAAGTGGTATTGTTGTTAGCCTTGGCTTCGGCTAGGCGAGTGTCGGAGTTGGCGGCTTTGTCTCACAAAAGCCCCTATCTGGTTTTCCATGTGGATAGAGCAGAATTGCGGACTCATCCTCAATTCTTGCCAAAAGTGGTTTCATCTTTTCATATGAACCAACCTATTGTGGTGCCTGTGGCTACGCGAGACTTGGAGGATTCCGAGTCCCTTGATGTAGTCAGGGCTTTGAAAATTTACGTGGCCAGGACGGCTCGGGTCAGAAAAACAGAGGCACTGTTTGTCCTGTATGCAGCCAACAAGGTTGGCGCTCCTGCTTCTAAGCAGACTATTGCTCGCTGGATCTGTAACACAATTCAGCAGGCTCATTCTACGGCTGGATTGCCGTTACCAAAATCGGTTAAGGCCCATTCCACTATGAAGGTGGGCTCTTCTTGGGCGGCTGCCCGAGGCATCTCGGCATTACAGTTGTGCCGAGCAGCTACCTGGTTGGGTTCAAACACCTTTGCAAAGTTTTACAAGTTTGATACCCTGGCTGAGGAGGACCTCATGTTTGCTCAATCGGTGCTGCAGAGTCATCCGCACTCTCCCGCCCGTTTGGGAGCTTTGGTATAATCCCCATGGTCCTTACAGAGTCCCCAGCATCCTCTAGGATGTAAGAGAAAATAAGATTTTAAACCTACCTGTAAATCTTTTTCTCCTAGTCCGTAGAGGATGCTGGGTGCCCGTCCCAGTGCGGACAAATTCTGCAAGGCTTGTATATAGTTGTTGATTACATAAGGGTTATGTTACAGTTGAGATGCTGTTTTGTTCATACTGTTAACTGGTTTAGTATATACCATGTTGTACGGTGTGTATGGTGTGGGCTGGTATGCATCTCTCCCTTAGATTAACAAAAATCCTTTCCTCGTACTGTCCGTCTCCTCTGGGCACAGTTCTATAACTGAGGTCTGGAGGAGGGGCATAGAGGGTGGAGCCAGTTCACACCCATCTAAAGTCTTAGAGTGCCCATGTCTCCTGCAGAGCCCGTCTATGCTCCATTGTCCTTACGGAGTCCCCAGCATCCTCTACGGACTAGGAGAAAAAGATTTACCGGTAGGTTTAAAATCTTATTTTTTGTAACTTTGGAAGTAATTTGGAGTTGGGTACATACCCATTTGCATAGTGAAATATCCACGTTTGACCTGTGCATGCCTACCTCTCAACCAACACTCGGGTGTGGAATGGCTGACCGGTGGTCAGCATACCGGCAGCGGAATCCCGGTGGGGGGTGAGTGCAGCGAGCCCCTTGCGGGCTCTCTGCACTTGCCGCACTGAGGGCTCGGTGGTGCCCTGCAGTCGCCGTGGCTTCTATTCCCCCTCTATGGGTGTCGTGGACACCCACGAACGGGAATAGTTCCTGTTGGTCGGCATGCCGACCGTCGGGATAGTGAGGGGGCGGGATGTAGGGTAAGGTCATGTGATCGTCCGTCTCCTGACCACCGGTCACATGAATACATCCCCCCCAACACTGCCTTCCCCACACACCGTACACTACCTCTCACCCTGCATACCCCTCCCCACCATCTCTACTGCAGCTACCCTGCACCCTCTCCATGCACACACTACACTACTTCTCACTGTACACACCCTTCCCTGCATACTACCGCTGAACAAGTGGATACCATTATATACCTGGGTTCAACTATCAACGGTCAACAGATATCCGCTACAAGTGACATCACGAGACGCATAGGTTGTGCCACAGCTGCCTTTGCATCTCTGAAAAAAGGCCTCTGGGACCAAAAGGACATTACCATTGCCACAAAAATTAGGGTATTCAACATATCAGTTAGAATAAATTTACTTTATGGTTCAGAATAATGGCAATACTTAAAAATGACCTAACAAAGCTGGAATGTTTCCAAATGAGGTGCTTACGAAATATACTTCAAGATAAACTAATGGACCAGAAAAATTAAAACATCCGAAAACTATGCAAAGACCGGCCCACAGTTGAATCCTATATTAAAAGACAGCGTTTAAAGTGGTTTGGACATGTCTGCAGAATGGAGCCTAAAAGAATACCATACCAGTGCCTAAATACTGTAACACATTCCGGAGGAATGGAAAATAGTAAGTAATACACCAAAGAAAACATGGCTAAAGTCGATTGCCCAAGATCTTCAACCATTACACTTCCATATTGATGATGCCAAGCAAGCCGCCCTAAACCAGTCCCAGTTACGTGTGATTATTAGAGATTCCCTGCCTTTGGCTGTCACAGTGCCAGCAAGCTTACCCTACTGGTGCCAACGACAATTAAGTCACATTATAAAGCGATGATTGATGTTTTTCCACACTTCCACAGAACAATATACTGCTTCCCATTGCTGCTACCATTCCTTTCATGTCAGTACCAAAATGGTTGTGGCTTCTACTCCAAAGTCTTGCCTTAACATTGCATTCCTGGGAGTAAAAGGAGGGAAAATAAGTCTCCTCCCTGTCCCTTCCCCGACTTGCATATTTAAGTCAGACTAATTACAATATCCCTCCCTGAAGTGAATTGCAGACTAAAAAAAAACCCCACATTTCTGACAATTGAATTCCCGGGAGTTTGCAAATTCCCGACATTCATATTTAAGTCAGACTAATTACAATATCCCTCTCTGAATTGAATTGCCGACTAAAAAACACATTCCTGACAATCAAATTCCTGTGATGCGCGAGAGTTTGTAAAGTCAGGAATTTGAAGACAAACTCTCACTGAATTGAATTGACCCCTAAGTGACCTCTCCTCTTAGTAACACCTGGAACTCTAAGCCCTGCCATAGGTGCCTATGGCAGTGCTAAGTAACCCAGGTGCAGCACGATATTGTAATCTTCCATTAGTGCAAGCAGGCTGCAGACAGAGAAAATCCCTTTAGTACGTACTGAGAAGCGCTATGTACAGGGATTTTCTCTGCCTTGAGCGTTTTCTCCACTAGTACATTGACCTGAATGAAACTCATATCAGGGGCTATTAAATCCAGAAGTGACTTCTATTTAAAAAAATAAAATAAAAAATCAAACATTCGATACCATAAAAACGCAACAGATTTATCTACAGTATATTACAAATGAGAGACAGTTTGCCAGACAGTGTCCCTGATTTAGAGATAGATGCAGATCACACAGGTGCTGTGATAACAGGTTAATGCTGCAGGTGTCTTGTGCAGAAGCAGGCTGTATAAACTGGTATTCTCCTAGTCTGATGCAGGCACACTAACTAGCCCTACCTTTTCCGGCAGCTTGTCTGAGAGTGTGTTGTTCTCGGCACATGTCTTACTGAAAGACATTGCATCTTGTAAGCATCGGCCAAATGGACAGAACTGCTAGTACTAGCAAATAGTAAAAACTACAAAGAAAAAGTGCTGGGCTAAATGTGTATCAGCTGTCCCAACTTCCAAATGATCTTTAGAATTAATCAATTTTCCCTGCCTCTATTTAGGACTGCAGCTCTCAAGTTAATGGGTTGTTGATTCCCAATATCAGAAAAATCACAGAAAAAATAGAGAAAGCGCTGTCCAAAATATAGGCTTTTATTAAAATATAGTAAAACCACCATACAGATAACATAAAACTATTTTCTCTGACGTCCTAGTGGATGCTGGGTACTCCGTAAGGACCATGGGGTATAGACGGGCTCCGCAGGAGACTGGGCACTCTTAAAAGAAAGATTAGGTACTATATCTGGTGTGCACTGGCTCCTCCCTCTATGCCCCTCCTCCAGACCTCAGTTAGTATCTGTGCCCGGCCAGAGCTGGATGCACCCTAGGGGCTCTCCTGAGCTCCCTAGAAAAGAAAGTATTTGTTAGGTTTTTTATTTTCAGTGAGATCTGCTGGCAACAGACTCACTGCTACGTGGGACTGAGGGGAGAGAAGCGAACCTACCTGCTTGCAGCTAGCTTGGGCTTCTAAGGCTACTGGACACCATTAGCTCCAGAGGGATCGAACACAGGCCCAGTCCTCGGTCGTCCGTTCCCGGAGCCGCGCCGCCGTCCCCCTTGCAGAGCCAGAAGAACGAAGAGAAGTTGAAAATCGGCGGCTGAAGACTCCGGTCTTCATTAAGGTAGCGCACAGCACTGCAGCTGTGCGCCATTGCTCCCTTAGCACACCACACATTCCGGTCACTGATGGGTGCAGGGCGCTGGGGGGGGGGGGGGGCGCGCCCTGGGCAGCAATTAGATTACCTTACTTGGCGAAAAGCACATAATACAGTCTGATAAACTGTATATGTACATTAACCCCCGCCATTAAAGTACATAAAAGGACAGAAGCCCGCCGCTGAGGGGGCCGGGCCTTCTTCCTCAGCACACAGGCGCCATTTTCTCTTCACAGCTCAGCTGGAAGGAAGCTCCCCAGGCTCTCCCCTGCAGTATCCTGGTACACAAAGGGTAAAAAAGAGGGAGGGGGGGGCACATAAATTTAGGCGCAAAACTGTGTATATAAGCTGCTATAGGGGAAAAATCACTCAGTATAGTGTACATCCCTGTATTATATAGCGCTGTGGTGTGTGCTGGCATACTCTCTCTCTCTGTCTCTCCAAAGGGCCTGGTGGGGGAACTGTCTTCAAATAGAGCATCCCCTGTGTGTGTGGTGTGTCGGTACGCGTGTGTCGACATGTCTGAGGTAAAAGGCTCCTCTAAGGAGGTGATAGAGCGGATATGTGTGTGGGAGGGTGTCTCCGTCGACAACGCCGACACCTGTTTGGATATGTGTAAGTGCTGAGGTAAAATTATTGCACAAAAGGTTAGGGAACAGAAAGGAAATCTACCCTGGTCTGTCCCTATGTCACAGAGTCCTTCAGAGTCTCTCTATGTTCACTATCCAAAATAACAAAGTATCGACACGGAGTTTAACTCCACTGTCGACTACGATAATGCAAAGTTACAGCCAAGAGGGCTAAAAGATATTCAATATATGATTATTGGAATAAAAGATGATTTACATATCACTGATGACTCATCTGCCCCTGACACGAGAGTACACATGTTAAGGGGAAGAATGCTGAGGTAAATTTCCCTCCTCTCATGAGGAAAAAGAGCGGGAATCTCCAGACAAGAGACGGCAGCTTCCCACAAGAGAATTCTCAGGCTGTATCCTTTCCCCACTACGGCCAGGATGTGTTGAGAATCTTCCCCTTGGGTGTCCTGTTTGCACTAGCTATTCTCAGGGATCCTGCAGATAGTGTGCACATTCTAGTATACTACCCAGACCGGCGATTGTGTCGGCATGGGTTTATAGCGCTGTGGCAGCGTGGACAGGTACCTTATCAGCAGAGATTGAGACCCTAGTATGCATATAAATATTTTAAGATGCTGTCTTAAGTGATAGATATATAATTATAAAGCATGCCCAAAGGGACATGAGTATACTGGGTCCTAGAGACAAAAGCTATGTCGATTTCTGCTTGACGTGCCCTGTAGAATATACATTGGACAGATGATGCCGACTTAAGAGGCATATGGAAGGCTGAGGATTGTGTGGAGAAAGGTTCTCGGGCCTGGTCTCCACAGCTATAGCTGGTAATTCTGATATTTTGCCTTATATTCCTGCTCAGCCTAGGAAAGCACGACATTATTAAATGCAGCTTTTCGAATAAAGAAACAAGAAAGTCTGAGGTGCATCCTTTCTTGTCAGAGCCGGGGGCAGAGGAAAGAAGCTGTACAACACAGCTAGTCCCCAGGAACAGAAGTCCTCCCCGGCCTCTACAAAAATCCACCGCATGTCGCTGGGGCTCCACAGGCGGAGCTAGGCCCGGTGGGGACACGCCTTCGTAAGTTCAGCTACAAGTGGGTTCACTCCCTGTTAGATCCCTGGGCAATAGAAATTGTATCGCAGGGATACAGGCTGGACTGTGAGAAGATGCCCCCTCACCGAGGACCCGGCGGGCTTCCCCCCAAGAGAGGGAGCTAGTGTTAACTGCAATTCGTAAATTGTATCTTCAACAGGTGGTGGTCAAGGGTCCCCTCCTTCAACAAGAGGGTGTTATTATTCGACCATGTTATAATCCCGAAACCAGACGGTTCGGTTAGACCCATATTGTATTAAAATCCCTGAACATATACCTGAAAAGGTTCAGGTTCAAGATGGAATCGCTAAGAGCGGTCATTGCAAGCCTGAAATGAATCGGGACATAATGGATGCATACCTTCGTGTCCCCATTTATCCACCTCATCAGGCGTACCTCAGAATTGCGGTACGGGATTGTCATTACCAATTTCACCAAGGTAATGGTGAATATGATGGTGCTCCTGCGGAAGCAAGGTGTCACTATTATCACATACTTGGATGATCTCATAAAAGCGAGATCAAGAGAGCAGTTGCTGGACAGCGTATCACCTTCTCTGGAAATGAAACGGCAACACGACTGGATTCTATATATTCCGAAGTCGCAGTTGGTTCCTACAGCTCATCTGCCTCGCCTAGGCATGATCCTAGAGACAGACCAGAAGAGGGTTTATCTCCCGATAGAGAGAGCTCAGGAGCTCATGACACTGGGCAGGAATCCATTAAAAACCAAAACAGGTGTCAGTGCATCACTGCACTCGAGTCCTGGGAAGGATGATGGCATCATACGAGGCCATCCCCTTCGGCTGGTTCCATGCAAGGACAATGGAACTTACTGGACAAGTGGTCCGGATCACATCTTCAGATGCATCGGTTAATCACCCTATCCCCCAGGGCCAGGGTGTCTCTCCTGTGGTGGCTGCGGAGTGCTCACCTTCTCGAGGGCCGCAGATTCGGCATTCAGGACTGGGTCCTGGTGACCACGGATGCAAGCCTCCGAGGGTGGGGGGCAGTTACACAGGGAAGAAAATTCCAAGGTTTGTGGTCAAGCCAACAGACTTGCCTTCACATCAATATCCTGGAACTAAGGGCCATATACAGCGTCCTAAGTCAAGCGGAGTTCCTGCTTCGCGACCAACCGGTTCTGATCCAGTCAGACAACTGGGGCTCATGTAAACCGCCAGGGCGGCACAAGGAGCAGGGTGGTGAGGGTAGAAGCCACCAGTATTCTTCGGGGCGGAGAATCAAGTAAGCGCACTGTCAGCAGTATTCATTCCGGGAGTGGACACGACCTCCACCCGGGAAAGTGGTGACTTCATCAGGAAGTCTTCACGCAGTTTTGCAAATTGATGGAAACTGCCTCAGGTGGACTACATGGCGTCCCACCTCAATAAAAAGATAAAAAAGGTTTTACGCTGGGTCAAGGGACTCTCAGGCGATAGCTGTGGTCGCACTAGTAACACCGTGGGTGTTCCAGTCGGACTATATATTCCCTCCTCTTCCTCTCAGACCCAAGGGCTGACAATTGTAATAAACGGAGGAGTGTGAACAATATTCTTTGCTCCGGATTGGCCAAGAAGGACTCGGTACCCGGAACTGCAAGAAATGCTCTCAGAGGACCCATGGCCTCTGCCCCTCAGGCTGGACATGCTGCAACAGGGACCCTGTCTGATCCAAGACTCACCGCAGCTGCGTTGGACGGCATGGCGGTTGAACGCCGGATCCTAGCGGAAAAGGGCATTCCGGATGCAGTTATTCCTACGCTGATAAAGGCTAGGAAAGACGTGGCAGCAAGACTTTTTCACTGTATATGGCGAAAATAGGTTGCTTGGTGTGTGGCCGGGAAGGCCCTACAGAGGAATTTCAGGGGGGTCGATTCCTGCACTTCCTACAGTCAGGAGTGACTATGGGCCTAAAATTAGGATCCATAAAGGCCAAGATTTCGGCCCTATCCCTTTTTCTCTCAAAAAGAACTGGCTTCACTGCCTGAAGTTCGGACGTTGTTACAGGGGTGCTGCATATTCAGCCCCTTTTGTGACTCCAGTGGCACCTTGGGATCTTAACGTGTGTTGGATTCCTAAAATCCCACTGGTTTGAGCCACTTAAGACCGTGGAGCTAAAATATCTCACGTGGAAAGTGGTCATGCTTTTGGCCTTAGCTTGGACTAGGTGTGTGTCAGAATTGGCGGCTTTGTCATGTAAAAGCCCATATCTGATCTTCCATATGGAAAGGGCAGAATGGAGGACTCGTCCCCAATTTCTCCCTAAGGTGGTATCATCGTTTCATTTGAACCAACCTATTGTGGTGCCTGCGGCTACTAGGGACTTGGAGGATTCCAAGTTGCTGGACGTAGTCCGGTCCCTGAAACTTTGTTTCCAGGACGGCTAGAGTCAGAAAAACTGACTCGCTATTTATCCTGCATGCACCCAACAAGCTGGGTGCTCCTGCTTAAAAGCAGACTATTGCTTGCTGGATCTGTAGCACGATTCAGCTTGCACATTCTGCGGCTGGACTGCCGCATCCTAATTAGTAAAAGCCCATTCCACGAGGAAGGTGGGCTCTTCTTGGGCGGCTGCCCGAGGAGTCTCGGCTTTACAACTTTGCCGAGCTGCTACTTGGTCGGGTTCAAACACTTTTGCAAAATTCTACAAGTTTGATACCCTGGCTGAGGAGGACCTTGAGTTTGCTCATTCGGTGCTGCAGAGTCATCCGCACTCTCCCGCCCGTTTGGGAGCTTTAGTATAATCCCCATGGTCCTTACGGAGTACCCAGCATCCACTAGGACGTCAGAGAAAATAAGAATTTACTCACCGGTAATTCTATTTCTCGTAGTCCGTAGTGGATGCTGGGAGCCCGTCCCAAGTGCGGACTCTCTGCAATACATGTATATAATTATTGCTTAACTAAAGGGTTATTGTATGAGCCATCTGTTGAGAGAGGCTCAGTTATTGTTCATACTGTTAACTGGGTATAGTTATCACGAGTTGTACGGTGTGATTGGTGTGGCTGGTATGAGTCTTACCCTGGATTCCAAATCCTTTCCTAGTAATGTCAGCTCTTCCGGGCACAGTTTCCCTAACTGAGGTCTGGAGGAGGGGCATAGAGGGAGGAGCCAGTGCACACCAGATATAGTACCTAATCTTTCTTTTAAGAGTGCCCAGTCTCCTGCGGAGCCCGTCTATACCCCATGGTCCTTACGGAGTACCCAGCATCCACTACGGACTACGAGAAATAGAATTACCGGTGAGTAAATTCTTATTATAACACCTATTAATACAGTTTACTTATATACCTTACTGGAAATCTCCTGCTGTCATTAAATAATGCTCTGCACAACTGACACAGTAGTTTCCCTGACACCTACAATTGCTTCTTAGTAAAACAATGTATCATATGCATACAATTTCCTCCACAACGCACATTTGTATATAATCAATATCACACTGATATAGGCAGTATACTAGGGATTCTCTAAAAGCTCCATAGCCCAATCATAGCTAAAAGGGTTAAATTAGCACAAATAATCAAAACTGCTCAGATCCTCTCACTCAGGTAGCGTTTTGATGTAATAAATGGACAATGTCTCTGTTGTTAAATGTGCTGGAATTAGAGAGAGAGAATCAATTGACTGACAGTCTTAAAAGTCTCCATAGAGTAACCGCTAATATCAGTTGTATGAACTAACGGGCGTCCCCGTTATAATAGAATTAATGCAAGTGGATAATAGTCATTGAGAGTGTACTGGGATTCACAGTTATTATGTGTCCACTGCAGTCGTGTCAGTTTTGAAATTTTTGCTCACCAGTGCCGTTCTGCTGTTACACCTCCCACTGATCACCCGTTCTTATCCCACACAGCGGTTTTGCCGCTAGCACCGGCGCTGGGGATCTCCTGCTGGAGAAGATGATATATTGGCTGTAGCTGGGGGTGAAGGATGATCTTCCGGCCAATGGTTGGATGGCTCCGCTGGCCGCCGATGAACGGTCAGCAGCTTGTTGGATCGCACAGAACTTTCGCTGACACTGGGAGTAATGCAGGCTGCTTTCAGGATAATTGCATCCACGTAGATAGGGGTCACACTTAACGTGTTTCTCGGCCTTGTGACTGGCCGTTTCCTCAGAAGTGTACCTCCCCCTTTCCAAATCCACTGCTTATATCCACATAGAGAGCAGTAATCACCATTTTAACCTGTGCAGTAACCCTTTCATCCTCAAGGTCTATAGTCATCAGTATGTGCACATCAGGTGGAACATTTAAAATTTACATCTATTAAGAACATAGACTTTATAATACATTACTACCATAATTTCTAGTCATTAATATTTAGTTGGGACAATTTCTTATAACAGCTGATGCACATGAAACATCATCCATTCTCTAAATCGTTTTATTTATTCATTATCTATTATTTCTTTATTTGATTATTTGTTTAATATATCTAATAATCTATTATACTTCTATTTTATTCTATACTGAACACTGTGAATTTATTCCTCAATGAATTGATATAAAAAAACACACCATATAACAAACAGAGTAGAATTTTTCATATAGTTCAAACATATTATATTACATTAGATTAATCTAGATAATCTCTCCCTCCCAAAAAGATTTTTTATTTTTATTTTTTATTTTTATTTATGGAGATGACCCTACATGAACTAAATAACCTGTACACATAAAAATATTCCGTATACTAGAAATTGAACTCACACTTAATCCCCAATAAGGACCCAAGCCAGACTTACTAATCATAATCATACCTTCATAATAGAATATCGACCACCATACAGAACCCAAAATATAGTGGACACAGTCCCCCTAAATATTGTTTAACTCTATTGAGTCATTTAGACCAGAGGGTACCATCGTACCGAACCTGAAGATCCAAAAGGCCTCTTTCTTACATAATTCCCGATATCTGTCCCCCCCCCCCTAGCAGTTACTTTAACCTGTTCAATTGCCTTCACTTTTAGATTTTTTAACCCCCCTTGCTCACAATTCAATACATGTCTTGATACACTATGATTTCTCGATTTATTAACTATCCCCCTCCTGTGTTCCAAAAACCTAACATTCAAACTGCGGATAGTACGACCCACATACTGGATTCCACATCCACATGTGAGGACATAAATCACATAGGAGGACTGACAATTCATAAAGCCCTCCAATGTGTAGAAATTCCCATCCTTATGTGAAGTGATTACAATACTCCTATGGTCTGCATATGTACAGGTAATACACCCATTCCTTCCACATTTAAAGAACCCTTTCGGTTTTGGTGGCAACCACCTGATGTGCACATACTGATGACTATAGACCTTGAGGATGAAAGGGTTAATGCACAGGTTATAATGGTGATTACTGCTCTCTATGTGGATATAAGCAGTGGATTTGGAAAGGGGGAGATATACTTCTGAGGAAACGGCCACAGTCACAAGGCCGAGAAACGCGTTAAGTGTGACCCCTATCTACGTGGATGCAATTATCCTGAAAGCGGCCTGCATTACTCCCAGTGTCAGCGAAAGTTCTGTGCGATCCATCAAGCTGCTGACCGTTCATCGGCGGCCAGCGGAGCCATCCAACCATTGGCCGGAAGATCATCCTTCACCCCCAGCTACAGCCAATATATCATCTTCTCCAGCAGGAGATCCCCAGCGCCGGTGCTAGCGGCAAAACCGCTGAGCGCTGTGTGGGATAAGAACGGGTGATCAGTGGGAGGTGTAACAGCAGAACGGCACTGGTGAGCAAAAATGTCAAAACTGACACGGCTGCAGTGGACACATAATAACTGTGAATCCCAGTACACTCTCAATGACTATTATCTACTTGCATTAATTCTATTATAACGGGGACGCCCATTAGTTCATACAACTGATATTAGCGGTTACTCTATGGAGACTTTTAAGACTGTCAGTCAATTGATTCTATCTCTCTAATTCCAGCACATTTAACAACAGAGACATTGTCCATTTATTACATCAAAATGCTGCCTGAGTGAGAGGATCTGAGCAGTTTTGATTATCTGTGCTAATTTAACCCTTTTAGCTATGATTGGGCTATGGAGCTTTTAGAGAATCCCTAGTATACTGCCTATATCAGTGTGATATTGATTATATACAAATGTGCGTTGTGGAGGAAATTGTATGCATATGATACATTGTTTTACTAAGAAGCAATTGTAGGTGTCAGGGAAACTACTGTGTCAGTTGTGCAGAGCATTATTTAATGACAGCAGGAGATTTCCAGTAAGGTATATAAGTAAACTGTATTAATAGGTGTTATAATAGTTTTATGTTATCTGTATGGTGGTTTTACTATATTTTAATAAAAGCCTATATTTTGGGCAGCGCTTTCTCTATTTTTTCTAGCAAATAGTAGTACGCACTGGGGGATGGTACATTATTGTTAGAAGATGTAATATGTGTATACGGTATGCATAATGTGATCAGCTAAAATCTTGATGTACCTGATGTCAAGTTAATGCTTCCTACTAAATTATCAATCCTGAAAGAACATTAATGCATACAATGCAAAGAATAAAACGTTATCAACCAAATTACTGGAATAACTGGAGTTACAGCATACAGTACTACAGTTATGTTAAGAAATGAGTAAGAAGACAAATTTTCTCTAACGTCCTAGTGGATTCTGGGGACTCCGTAAGGACCATGGGGATAGACGGGCTCTGCAGGAGACATGGGCACTTTAAGAAAGAACTTAGGTTCTGGTGTGCTCTGGCTCCTCCCTCTATGCCCCTCCTCCAGACCTCAGTTAGTTTGATACTGTGCCCAGACGAGCTGGGTGCTTTTCAGTGAGCTCTCCTGAGTTTGCTGAGAGAAAGTATTTTGTTAGGTTTTTTATTTTCAGGGAGCTCTGCTGGCAACAGACTCCCTGCATCGAGGGACAGAGGGGAGAGAAGCAGCCCTACTCTCTGAAGCTAGGTCCTGCTTCTTAGGCTACTGGACACTATTAGCTCCAGAGGGATCGTAAGCAAGATCTCACCCTCGCCGTCCGATCCCAGAGCCGCGCCGCCGTCCCCCTCGCAGAGCCGGAAGACAGAAGCCGGGTGAGTATGAGAAGCAAAGAAGACTTCAAATCGGCGGCAGAAGACTCCGTTCTTCATTGAGGTAACGCACAGCACTGCAGCTGTGCGCCATTGCTCACACACACCTCACATACTCCGGTCACTGTAAGGGTGCAGGGCGCAGGGGGGGGGGGGGGCGCCCTGGGCAGCAATTGGGACCTCTTTGGCAAAAGTTTAGCATATATATATAGTTGGGCACTGTATATATGTATGAGCCCCCGCCAAAAATTGTACATTTAAGCGGGACAGAAACCCGCCGCTGAGGGGGCGGGGCTTCTTCCTCAGCACTCACCAGCGCCATTTTTTCTCCACAGCTCCGCTGAGAGGAAGCTCCCCAGGCTCTCCCCTGCAGATACACGGTAGAAGAGGGTAAAAAGAGAGGGGGGGCACATAATTGGGCGCAAAAATCAATATAAACAGCAGCTACTGGGTTAACATTAAGTTACTGTGTTATTCCTGGGTTTATAGCGCTGGGGTGTGTGCTGGCATACTCTCTCTTTGTCTCTCCAAAGGGCCTTGTGGGGGAACTGTCTTCAAAAAGGGCATTCCCTGTGTGTGTGGTGTGTCGGTACGCTTGTGTCAACATGTTTGACGAGGAAGGCTATGTGGAAGCAGAGTGGGAGCAAATGAATGTGATGTCTCCGCCGACGGCGCCGACACCTGATTGGATGGATATGTGGAAGGTTTTAAATGATAATGTTAATTCCTTGCATAAAAGGTTAGAAAAAGCTGAAGCCTCAGGACAGTCAGGGTCTCAACCCGTGCCTGATCCTATGTCTCAGAAGCGCCCACTATCCCAAATTGTTGACACAGATACCGACATGGATTCTGACTCCAGTGTCGATTACGATGATGCAAAGTTACAGCCTAAATTGGCTAAATCCATCCGTTATATGATTATAGCAATTAAAGATGTGTTGCACATCACAGAGGAAACCCCAGTCCCTGACAAGAGGGTGCATATGTATGGGGAAAAGAAACCGGAGGTAACCTTTCCCCCCTCACACGAGCTAAATGAGTTATGTGAAAAGACTTGGGAATCTCCAGATAAAAAACTGCAGATTTCCAAAAGGATTATTATGGCGTATCCTTTCCCGCCAACGGACAGGTTACGCTGGGAATCCTCCCCTAAGGTGGACAAAGCTTTAACACGCTTATCCAAGAAGGTAGCCCTGCCGTCACAGGATACGGCTACCCTCAAAGATGCTGCGGATTGCAAACAGGAGGTTACACTGAAGTCCATTTATACACATTCGGGTACCTTGCTGAGGTCGGCGATCGCGTCGGCCTGGGTGTGTAGTGCTGTAGCAGCATGGACGGATACCTTATCTGAGGAAATTGAGACCTTAGACAAGGATACTGTATTGTTGACCTTGGGGCATATTAAAGACGCTGTCCTTTATATGAGAGATGCTCAAAGAGACATTAGTCTGCTGGGTTCTAGAATAAATGCTATGTCAATTTCTGCCAGAAGGGTCCTGTGGACTCGGCAATGGACAGGTGATGCCGACTCAAAAAGGCATATGGAGGTTTTACCTTACAAGGGTGAGGAATTGTTTGGGGAGGGTCTCTCGGACCTGGTCTCCACAGCTACTGCTGGAAAGTCAATTTTTTTGCCATATGTTTCCTCACAGCCTAAGAGAGCACCGTATTATCAAATGCAGTCCTTTCGATCACAGAAAAACAAGAAAGTCCGAGGTGCATCCTTTCTTGCCAGAGGCAGGGGCAGAGGAAAGAAGCTGCACAACACAGCTAGTTCCCAGGAACAGAAGTCCTCCCCGGCCTCTACAAAATCCACCGCATGATGCTTGGGCTCCACAGGCGGAGCTAGGCCCGGTGGGGGCACGTCTTCAAAATTTCAGCCACAATGTGTTCACTCCCAGTTGGATCCCTGGGCAATAGATATTGTGTCTCAGGGATACAAGCTGGAATTCGAGGAGATGCCCCCTCACCCGATACCTCAAATCGGCCCTGCCAGCTTCCCCCCACGAGAGAGAAATAGTGTTAACTGCAATTCACAAATTGTATCTTCAACAGGTGGTGGTCAAGGTTCCCCTCCTTCAGCAGGGAAGGGGTTATTATTCGACCATGTTTGTAGTCCTGAAACCGGAGACCCATACTGAATTTAGAATCCCTGAACATATACCTGAAAAGGTTCAAGTTCAAGATGGAATCGCTGAGAGCGGTCATCGCAAGCCTGGAAGGGGGGGATTTTATGGTGTCTCTGGACATAAAGAATGCATACCTTCATGTCCCCATTTATCCACCTCATCAGGCGTACCTCAGATTTGTGGTACAGGATTGTCATTACCAATTTCAGACGTTGCCGTTTGGTCTCTCCACGGCACCGAGAATATTTACCAAGGTAATGGCGGAAATGATGGTACTCCTGCGGAAGCAAGGAGTCACAATTATCCCATACTTGGACGATCTCCTCATAAAAGCGAGATCAAGAGAGCAGTTGCTGATCAGTGTAGCACTTTCTCTGGAAGTGTTACGGCAACACGGCTGGATTCTAAATATTCCAAAGTCGCAGTTGGTTCCTACGACTCGTCTGCCTTTCCTGGGCATGATTCTAGATACAGACCAGAAAAGGGTTTATCTCCCGATGGAGAAAGCTCAGGAACTCATGACACTGGTCAGGAAACTATTAAAACCAAAACAGGTGTCAGTGCATCACTGCACTCGTGTCCTGGGAAAGATGGTGGCCTCATACGAGGCCATTCCCTTCGGCAGGTTCCATGTGAGGACCTTTCAATGGAACTTACTGGACAAGTGGTCCGGATCACATCTTCAGATGCATCGGTTAATCACCCTATCCCCCAGGGCCAGGGTGTCACTCCTGTGGTGGCTGCAGAGCGCTCACCTTCTCGAGGGCCGCAGATTCGGCATTCAGGACTGGGTCCTGGTGACCACGGACGCAAGCCTCCGAGGTTGGGGTGCAGTCACACAGGGAAGAAATTTCCAAGGTCTGTGGTCAAGTCAAGAGACTTGCCTTCACATCAACATCCTGGAACTAAGGGCCATATACAACGCCCTACGTCAAGCGGAGACCCTGCTTCGCGACCAACCGGTTCTGATTCAGTCAGACAACATCACCGCAGTGGCTCATGTAAACCGACAAGGCGGCACAAGGAGCAGGGTGGCGATGGCGGAAGCCACCAGAATTCTTCGCTGGGCGGAAAATCACGTAAGCGCACTGTCAGCAGTGTTCATCCCGGGAGTGGACAACTGGGAAGCAGACTTCCTCAGCAGACACGACCTCCACCCGGGAGAGTGGGGACTTCATCAGGAAGTCTTCGCGCAGATTACAAGTTGGTGGGAACTGCCACAGGTGGACATGATGGCATCCCGACTCAACAAAAAGCTACAGAGGTATTGCGCCAGGTCAAGAGACCATCAGGTGATAGCTGTAGACGCCCTGGTGACACCGTGGGTGTTCCAGTCGGTCTATGTATTTCCTCCTCTTCCTCTCATACCCAAGGTGCTGAGGATAATAAGAAAAAGAGGAGTGAGAACAATACTCATTGTTCCAGATTGGCCACGAAGGACTTGGTATCCAGATCTGCAAGAACTGCCTCTTCCTCTAAGACAGGACTTGTTGCAACAAGGGCCCTGTCTGTTCCAAGACTTACCGCGGCTGCGTTTGACGGCATGGTGGTTGAACGCCGGATCCTAGCAGAGAAAGGCATTCCGGATGAGGTCATTCCTACGCTGATACAGGCTAGGAAGGACGTGACAGCTCAACATTATCACCGTATATGGCGAAAATATGTTGCTTGGTGTGAGGCCAGGAATGCTCCTACGGAGGAGTTCCAGCTGGGCCGTTTCCTTCACTTCCTACAGTCCGGAGTGAATTTGGGCCTAAATTTGGGTTCCATTAAGGTCCAGATTTCGGTCGTATCCATTTTCTTTCAAAAGGAGTTGGCTTCTCTACCTGAAGTTCAGACGTTTGTAAAGGGAGTGCTGCATATCCAGCCCCCTTTTGTGCCTCCAGTGGCACCTTGGGATCTTAACATGGTGTTGAGTTTCCTGAAATCCCACTGGTTTGAACCACTCAAAATGGTGGAGCTGAAATATCTCACGTGGAAGGTGGTCATGCTATTAGCCTTGGCTTCGGCTAGGTGTGTGTCAGAGTTGACGGCTTTGTCACATAAAAGCCCCTATCTGGTTTTCCATGCGGATAGAGTAGAATTGCGGACCCGTTCACAATTTCTGCCGAAAGTGGTTTCATCCTTTCATATAAACCAACCTATTGTGGTGCCTGTGGCTACTACTGACTTGGAGGATTCCGAGTTGCTTGCTGTGGTCAGGGCTTTGAAGGTTTATGTAGCCAGAACGGCTAGGGTCAGGAAAACAGAGTCTTTGTTTATCCTGTATGCTTCCAACAAGCTTGGTGCTCCTGCTTCAAAGCAAACTATTGCTCGCTGGATCTGTAACACGATTCAGCAGGCTCATTCTGCGGCTGGATTGCCGCTGCCAAAATTAGTTAAGGCCCATTCCACTAGGAAGGTGGGCTCTTCTTGGGCGGCTGCCCGAGGGGTCTCGGCATTACAGCTTTGCCGAGTGGCTACTTGGTCAGGTTCAAACACTTTTGCAAAGTTCTACAAGTTTGATACCCTGGCTGAGGAGGACCTTGTGTTTGCTCAATCGGTGCTGCAGAGTCATCCGCACTCTCCCGCCCGTTTGGGAGCTTTAGTATAATCCCCATGGTCCTTACGGAGTCCCCAGCATCCACTAGGACGTTAGAGAAAATAAGATTTTACTTACCGGTAAATCTATTTCTTGTAGTCCGTAGTGGATGCTGGGCGCCCGTCCCAAGTGCGGAATTCTTCTCCAATACTTGTAGATAGTTATTGCTTCAATAAGGGTTATGTTATGGTTGCATCAGGGTTGACCTGATGCTCTGTTGTTGTTCATACTGTTAACTGGGTAAGTTTATCACAAGTTATACGGTGTGATTGGTGTGGCTGGTATGAATCTTGCCCTGGATTACCAAAATCCTTTCCTTGTACTGTCAGCTCTTGTGGGCACAGTTTCTCTAACTGAGGTCTGGAGGAGGGGCATAGAGGGAGGAGCCAGAGCACACCAGTACCTAAATTCTTTCTTAAAGTGCCCATGTCTCCTGCGGAGCCCGTCTATCCCCATGGTCCTTACGGAGTCCCCAGCATCCACTACGGACTACGAGAAATAGATTTACCGGTAAGTAAAATCTTATTTTACATAACCGGTATCTATTCAATAAAAACTAGTTATACTTTTGTATTTATAATGTATAACTTTTGCAATGTGCAATAAGCGTCCCCCCACAGTCACACTATAGTATCATGTGGTATCCTCACATCGTGTTGTGAGGGTAAGGTGTGGTATTCTCATAATTTACTGAGTATGGATCTATTCTTCTGCACTACCTCAGTTCTTTCTCTTCTTATACCCCTTTCAGACCACACAAATAACCCAGTATTAACCCGGTATATTGCCAGGTTGACGCGGGTCGCTGTGCTGTGTGAAAGGGTGACTCCCGAATTCCCGGGTCGCCTGACCCAGTAATTCCACATGGGAATAAAGAAGGGTTATTCCTGGGTTATTACCAGGTCAGGGGCAGTGTGAACGGATTACCTGGGTCGATGCTACCTGGTACTCATTCACAGCTGCAGTCCCCGCCACCCCCCCCCCCCCCCCCCACCCTCCCATGGCAACCCAACCCGGCATATTGCCGGGCAGGGAGGCCAGTTCTCGGGGTCCAATGCCGAGTCGCACCCGAGGAGGACCTGTTTCCCATTCCCAGGTGCATCCCGGCATTTGTGCTCTGAAAACGGTATTAGTAAGCCAGAGAGGTAAGGAGCATTACTCTATGCACCAGAAGTTGTTCCCACAGTTTTCAAATAAATGTTCTTTATTCAAAGAAACTGTTTTTCAAATTGTTTAGGCCATAAAGGTCACATAAATAGCTTTTCAACAATACATAAGTTCAATTTGCAAGTAATTCTCACACAAACAAAATAATTTATTTTACTGGAACTCCAGCAGGCGTGGTACGTGGGTGGAATAGGTTAGTATTTCACATGAAAGGCAAACATTAGATTATTCAGAGTGCAGTTCTTTTTTTTTTTTTTGCATCAAAATACATTACATATAAACTACAAATATCTACTGAAAACATTTAAAATTCCCTAAAGTAAACCCTCTCTAGAGGATTCAATTCCTATCTGCCTATTCCTATCCCTAAAGTGTTTATATCCTGTTACACATACAGTCACTAAAAATGTTTGCAAACAAATTAACAGTTTTCAAATCTCTATATGGGAATTAACACCTTGTGGCCACGTTTGTTTGTTGGAGCACGTACTGTATACAGAAAGTTGTAATTTTCCCCCAGTATATAAATGAGGAATAAAATGAATATATAGACTTGACTATATAAGAGAGCGCGAAAATAATATAGTATAAAAACAATTTATTATGATTAAAAAGTCCAATTGGTAAATAGATCAAAATTTGTTATAATAATAAAACCACATCACATCACTTGAACCATTATAAACCAGTAGACTTATGTCCATGACCAGTCCCAATTTAAACGTATTTATAGGTATCCAAAGATTCTTACATGGACAAAGATGTAAATAAATGTCCCGGACCAATGAATGGCTCCCTGTATTGAAGAATAAATGTGGATGTATACCTTATTAAGGGTACTGGCCTTTTAGATGTAGTGGAGATATGTGCTGAAGTAGAGCTTGACACTCTGCTGGATATGATTTAATGATCCTCCTTATCCATGTAGTGCAGTCACAGCCCCCGTGATTGGTACATAAATTATCTCACCGCTAGCATTTTTGTGTCTCCCGTCCTTTGAACTCCAAATGGTGCACTTGTAGCCGTGGAATGCAGGGAGACGCTGCCAGACCCTATAGCACAAGGGCTGAGGCAGCGATGTAGAAGACGGTGAATCCCGGACTGGGGCAGCGCAGCCGCAAGCAGCACGGGCGGTCTGCAGATGATTCGTCCCTGACTGGGACAGAGCGGCCAGCAACAAAAAAGGTGATCTGCAAGGAGGTGGATCCCAAAGCTGGGATGAAGCAGCTGTCCGCGGCACAGGTAATCACCACAGTGGCAATGCCGGTATTGAAAGCTGGTAACAAGCTACATCGGAGAAACGCGTAAAGGCGATAGCCACTTCACCCACCTTGTTACCAGCTTTCAATACCGGCATTGCCACTGTGGTGATTACCTGTGCCGCGGACAGCTGCTTCATCCCAGCTTTGGATCCACCTCCTTGCAGATCACCTTTTTTGTTGCCGGCCGCTCTGTCCCAGTCAGGGCCGAATCATCTGCAGACCGCCCGTGCTGCTTGCGGCTGCACTGCCCCAGTCCGGGATTCACCGTGTTCTACATCGCTGCCTCAGCCCTTGTGCTATAGGGTCTGGCAGCGTCTCCCTGCATTCCACGGCTACAAGTGCACCGTTTGGAGTTCAAAGGACGGGAGACACAAAAATGCTAGCGGTGAGATATTTTATGTACCAATCACGGGGGCTGTGACTGCACTACATGGATGAGGAGGATCATTAAATCATATCCAGCAGAGTGTCAAGCTCTACTTCAGCACATATCTCCACTATATCTAAAAAGCCAGTACCCTTAATAAGGTATACATCCACATTTATTCTTCAATACAGGGAGCCATTCATTGGTCCGGGACATTTATTTACATCTTTGTCCATGTAAGAATCTTTGGATATCTATAAATACGTTTAAATTGGGACTGGTCATGGACATAAGTCTACTGGTTTATAATGGTTCAAGTGATGTGATGTGGTTTTATTATTATAACAAATTTTGATCTATTTACCAATTGGACTTTTTAATCATAATACATTGTTTTTATACTATATTATTTTCGCGCTCTCTTATATAGTCAAGTCTATATATTAATTTTATTTATCTTTTCAGTTGTTTCAGATCACTGTGTGAGAGCTGCAAAAATAAGTTAAATATATTAGTGTGGTTATTCTATATCTATAGCGCCTGTACTGAATTTTCCTAATTGGCTTATTTGGTATATGTTTATATAAATGAGGAAACAGACTATGGCGCTTATAACTTACAAAGACAGAAAGATGCTCAGCCAGTGCTGTTAAATTCCTAAAGTTGGTTTATTTCCCTTAATAAACACAGAGGGGTAAATTTACTAAGATTGGAGTTCTATTTAAGATGGGATGTTGCCCATAGCAACCAATCAGATTCTACTTCTCATTTTTCTAGCACGTTCTAGAAGATAATACCTGGAATTTGATTAGTTGCTATGGGCAGCATCTCCTCTTAAATAGAACTCCCATCTTAGTAATTTTACCCCAGAGTCTCAAACAGATTATTAGGGAAGATGATGGTGTCATAGATAAATTAGTTTTGGCACATAACCTCTTGCAAAATCTGCAAGTCTTGGCTAATCCTGAGTTACTCTACTGGTAATGCAGGGTTCTGGGTCACAGCAGTGTAAACTGAGCAGAGCTGTATTTTCTGAGCTTAGTATTAATGATAACAGATATAACACTGCTGTCTCATATGCAGAGGTAAATTATACCCCTTTTACACTCGCAGAAAAATCCCGGGATATTGCACGTGAACGCGCATCATCCCGGGATTCTTCTCAGTGTAAATGGGTACAGGGACAATTTCCCGGGACGAGCATCCCGGGATTTCATCCCAGGTCAAAAGCAGGGTTGAACCCGGGACCGTCCCGGGAAGCTGGGTAGTGTGAAAGGGCCCGTCCCGGGATTCACTACCCGGGACTGTTAAAAGGCCTCCGATTGGAGCTTTCATGGGCTCAGAAAAGATGATGTCATCATTCAGAGCCCTGGGGAGCGTCCTTGATGCGTGTGAGGAAGGCAGCATGGCGACCTGGACAGACCAGGAGGTGAGAGAGTTGCTGAGCATTAGGGGAGAGGAGGAAATTATGAGGCAGATCACAGGCACAGTCAAAGATGCAGTCATTTATAAAAACATCTCCAAGATGCTGCAAGCCAGGGGAATCATCCGCACACAGCAGCAAGTGTTAAACAAAATGAAAACTCTTAAAAAGCATTTCCTTAAGGTGCATGACAACAACAGGAAAAAGAGCTGTGTTGGCCGTATCGACTGGCAGTACTATGACATGTGCGCCAATATCTTTGGAAACACAGCTATATGCAGTCCGGTGAGTCTGTCTTCCAGTTCACAGTACACTGCTACAGAAGGCACTCCAGAAGAGACACAGACAAGCAGTGACGTCTGTCCATCATCACCGTTGTTAATTGACGACACACCTGAGGACAGCGACACATCATCCCAGCCGTCCATAAACACATCCAGAAACGACGACAGCATAACTGCAACCATTGAAGACGTCGTGGATGCTCAGACCAGTGACAGTGGGACTGTACAAAGTGCCGTCACCCCAACTTTACAGAAAAACAGTAAGTACATGTTTAGAAATTAACACTCATAGCACAAATCCACAATTGTTAATCATCCGGTTATGTGCGTAGTATGAGTGGCCAGTGTGGCGGCAGCGTGGCGAGCGCTAATGAGCCCCTTGCAGGATCACTGCGCTCAACACGCTGCTGGCACGGTGGCACACTTTGCATTTTCTGCCCCCACGCAGGGGGGCTTTGCATTTTTAAAAAAAGTTCAATGTTGCAGAGTAGCTAGTGTATAGGTGGATTAATGCCACAAACACATGTTTGCTAACGCTGCTATTTTTATATACGCTCATTTTGTATTTCTTCTCTTCACAGTTTACACCGTACCGCCTAGAAGGAAGAAATTGAACAGAGCGGAGCAAGTGGCTAAAGCCATGTCAAATGTCCATGTCGACCAACTCCGAGAGATGGACGCTACAATGTCCGCACAGGAGGATGCAAGGCTCGACAGGTTTCTAGAGGCAGAACGCCAAATGCATGATGCATTCCTTTCCCAAGTCATGACAATGCAGGAACGCATGAGTAGAGAGCAGTATGACCGCCACAGGGAATTGCACCAAATGAACATGGCGTTCTATGAGCGTATGACCAATACCTCAAGAGCACCAAACCAACACCACAACTCACAATACCCCCCTGAGCAGGGTTTTTCATCATTTAATCCTGGTCCATACTATGCCCCAAATACTGCACCATCTAGTGCGCCAAGCCCAGAGTTTACTGTATTGCGCAATTTGCCGTGAAACACAGTGAATTGCTTTTTTTGGTTGTTATTTGTTGTTAAATAACCACAGTGTGGTCATTGTTTATGCACAACTGTTTGTGCCTTCTTTCATTTTTTTCTATGTTCTGTTTTGTATAGTGTCTACATTAAAGCACTTTTTATTTATTTTTTACACAGTGATAATATACTGCAGGGACACTGTGGTTTATGGTGTTGTATCTACAAACCTACCAGTGTTTTTTTTTTTTTTATGCCAATAAAAACTTGTTTGCAAATCTAGGCATAACATTCCCATTTGTGCGTAAAGTAGACCATGTTTACAGTGTTTTCTACATTGTTTATGCATATATACACAGTTGCTGGCAATGTGTTTTTTTTGGAAAAACATAAATAATGAACCCAAAGATCAAAGGTGGAATACAAAATAAAAACATTTTCATTCACCAAACATGTTGTGCTGATTCTTAAACACTATTGTACCAGTGCTGCAAGGTTGGACGTAATAGTGTGGCGTATTTGTTCTGCAGCGGAGTTTGAGGCAGTCCCAAACAAAGCACCTTCCACATGTGGGTTTATAACCTCAGGGTCCTGCACAGTCCACTCAGGAAGGAATAGCTCATTTTGCAGTTCACAGATGTTGTGCAGTATACAGCACGCAGCTACTACATTAGGCATATTCATAAGGTCCACATCATTGCGCTTCATCAAACAACGCCATCTTCCTTTTAACCTGCCAAAGGCGTTCTCAACCACCATCCTTGCTGAACTCAGGGTGTGAGTATAGGTTTGTTGCTCTGGGGTTAACTGGACCTGTTGGGTGTAGCCTTTCATAATCCAGGGGCGTAAATGGTATGCAGCATCCCCGATGATGTGGACAGGGATCTCCACCCCATTCACAATCTTTGCACACTCTTTGGGGTACAGCCAGCCTCCCTGCTTCTCCTCTACGATGTTGTACAGGTCAGAATTGGCAAGAACTCGGGAGTCATGAGATCGGCCTGGCCAGCCAATAAACACATCTAGGAAACTAAAGAACAGTAAAATTGAAAACAATTAGAATGTAAAACTCACACATGCAACTCATCCCACCACCCCAAAAATAAACACTTACCAATATTTGTGGTCCACAACAGCCTGTAATATGATGGAGTGCCAGCCCTTCCTATTAAAATAGTCAGCATGGTTGTCACGTGGGGCAATAATGGGGATGTGTGTCTCATCAATCGCTCCTCCACACTGCGGATAGCCTCGCTTCACAAATCCAATGATGGTATCCTGTAAGCGCTGTCCTTGTGGTAGAGATATGAAGCGCTTGTATAAGGTAGATACAATTGCTTTAGTCACCTGGTGGACTATGACACAGCAGGTGGAGATTGCAACACCGAACAAGCATGAGACTGAGCGGTACTCTCCTGGGGTAGCATACCACCACAATGCAATAGCTAATCTCCTGCGTGCCTCGATGGGTCTCCTAAGCCTGGTGGTCTGCATGTCAAGTGCTGGGGTAAGTAATTCCAGGATGTAGTTAAAGGTTGCACGAGACACACGGAAGTTAGCCATCCACTCCTCATCCTGGTAAGCTTCCACGGTCCTCATAAAGGCTTCTCCGTGCCGGCGATCTCTGGACCAAAATGAGCGGTTAGGGCCCATACTCACGCTCAGTATGATACTCATCCTGGATGATATGAAGGCTCTCCTCCTGCGCAAATATTGGCGGCGACTAGCAGCCCTATCCAGCATAAATTGCGCCCTCCTCCTCCTCATAAAATATATGTGCAGTATACTGCACAGTGTGATAAGCTGCATCATGCTGTCAGTGGCTGTATGAAACATCTGCAAAGCAGAAAGAATCATGAGCTCAGGCATACACACTGGTACTCTGTCGGCCATGACTGCAGCAATGGTGTGAGCAGGCACCACCCCTCCCTTTGTTGACTAGTGTGACCTCATCAATGTGAGCCAGAAAAGGCCATTTCTAATGACATACATGTGCATTTGCAGGGATATCCCGGGATCAGTGTAAATGGGGCTGTCCCGGGTCGATCCCAGGTCTTAGTGCAGTGTGAAAGGGGTCAGTCCCGGGAAGGCATCCCGGGACGCATCCCGGGAAGCATCCCGGGAGTGACCCGGGAGTGCGAGTGTAAAAGTGGTATTACTGGTTCTAGGTACTGCTGTGTACTAGTAGTAGACTGTAATGTTGCTGTCCCTTACTCTGTGGTAAATTACTGGTTGTAGGTACTGCTGTATACTAGTAATAGCAGGTAATGTTGCTGTCCCATATGCAGAGTTAAATTACTGGTTCTGGGTACTGCTTTGTTCTAGTAATAATAGGTAACATTGCTGTCCCATATGCTGAGTTAAATTATCTGTTCTGGGTACTGCTGTGTTCTAGCAATAATCGGTAATGTTGCTGTCCCATTGTCAGGAATCTGATTTTTTTTTTTACTTGTTTCATGCTCAGTGGTTCCTAAACTTGGTCCTCAACAGTTCATGTTTTCCAGGTCACCTATCAGGAGCACATGTGTATTCATTACTTATTAACCCATTTTAAAAGATCCACAGGTAGAGCTAATTATTTTACTTGTGATTCTATGAGGAGAAATGTAAATTGTTGGAGGTACTTGAGGACCAAGATTGGGAACCACTGCTCTAAGTGTTCCATAGGTCAGGTCTTCTGGGAGTACTTTTTCTATAAGTTGATGCCTGGACATCATCATACTAGATCATGCCAGCTGATTGCATTCCCTCTAGTCAGAGTGTTCTTTGTCTCATTTAATCCTGACAGCCGATTAGAGACCTGCAGTTTCTATGTCAGCTTTCCCAGAAGGTCAAGTGACCACCAGAGCAATAAGTCACATCCACATTTCATAGGCTCCTGTATGTAGCAAGCTACAATGCTAATCCTGGCTCCAGAGAATTCAAGACTACAGTTCTCAGTTTCTTCTGTTTCCTACATTGCTGGTTTCCCTGCCTGCCATGCCTCTTTCCACAGACTTCAGTGTTCCACCCAGCTCAGCTTCTGTCAATATCTGTTTTGAAATCATAGCTCTGCACAGACGTCTGCTCCAGGTTACTAATTTCTGAATTCTTCAGTGCATATAAATTTCCCATCTGCACTAACTAAATTTTTGTGCAAGCGTCAGTTTCCTAGCTTGCTATGATTCCACCTAGGCTAAAGAGCTTTCTCTGAGTTTCACCTTAGTCTCCAGTCATCTGTTTTCCAAGTTGCACTGTGATAGTCACAGACCTGTTAATCAGTTGCTGGTTCAGTACACTCCTCAATCTGCTACAGAGGTCCTGACCCCCGACGTGCTATTACCCACTGAGTCTCTGACAAGATGCATATGATTCTGTGAGCACTTTTCCTTCACAAAAAGAAAGAATGCAGGTGCACTATTCAAATATTACTAATTATAATTGTTATGAATGTTGCATTACAATAGAGGGTTTTTTTTTTTTTGCATAATCTTGGCCACGTTTTTGGGCTTACCCACCACGTCAAGGTAACCCTCATCATTGGGTAGTCCCTAATATTCTAAGAGTTGTAAGTTTCTAGGGTTTGGGACACCCCCAAGCCAGCCCAATCAAATCACCCCAATGCAACCCACTAGTGAGAGATAGCAAATTAGGTGTTAGAGTGTTAGATAAGTGAGAGCAGCTGTGTGTCAAGAATGCTACAGGGGTGAAAGGTAAATGTGTGAAAAATGTTATCTGAATAAAAAAAAACAAATTGAGTGCTATAAAATGCTAAAATAAGTATTGTATTGTGATGCCTTGAAGCAGCCCAGTCAAAGAAACTCAGGGGGGTCCCAATGCCCCAAAACTCCTCCCATAACTGACAAATTTATACAGGTCTTACCTATGATAGTGCCTTATTGAATGTGTAGACCGCAAATGCAAGGATATCTACTTAAAAACAATCAGGGACAGGTGGGAGGGGTGCTATTCCATGCTGAAGGGGTCTCTTGCCTCCAAGTGTACATGCAAATACAAAATCTAGGATGTATAAGAGATGGTCCCTAGACTGCACATCCTAACTACATGTAATGATAGGTGCTACCCTGCTGAGACCTTTAGTGTCACACACAAATAGAATGCAGGTGCACTATTCAGACATTGCTAATTAGAATTGTAATTCATTTTGCAAAAAAAATTGCGCTTAAACAGCGTGTTTTTGTTTTGATAATCTTGGCCAAGGTATGGGCTTACCCACCACTTCCAGGTAACCTCACTATTGGGGAAGTCCCCAACATTCTCTGGGTTCAAGTCTAGGGCTTGGGACACCCCCAAGTCATCACAGCCAAAACACCACAAGCCAATATGCTAATAATTGCAAAAGAGTATTCGATAAATGAGAGCAGCTATGTGTCAAGAGTGTTACAGGGGTTAAAGGTATATGTTACATGGATAAAAAAACAGTGCTATAAAGTGTTAAATAATTGTTACATTATGATGCCTTGAAGCAGCACAGTCAAAGCAACTCAGGGCCTCCCACTTTCCCTTGCTGCCTGCCACACCACCAGCACTCTGCAGCACAGACACTATCAGTATCTAGAGATTCCTGCATTTCTTTCCAAGCTCTTCTGTATCCAGCCACAACACTGTTGCAATTCCTGCTGTCCGTTTGCTTTCCAAAGAACTACAGGTCTCAGCCAGCTGACAGTAACATCAGAGCGAATCCAGTTACCTGTACCTGCCTATCCTAAAGCCTTAGCTGGTCCCAACCCTGCACTCTGAGCCTTAGCCAGTCCCAGCCCGGCATCCAGAGACATCACCAGTTCCAGCTCAGTCCTGAAGCATCATCGGTTCCAGTTCATTCAGAGAGAATGCTGGTTCCAGCCCAGTCCCAAAGCTTCACCAGTTCAAACCTGGTTCTATAGCCTTACCGGCTCCAGTCCGGTCACCAGTCCCTTCTGCCTTTCCTCAGTTCCAGAGTTCTGTTCTTTAGTAGTACCATTAAGGCACTTGCTAGTCTCATTACAGTCCAGTGGTTCCTGCCTCTATGTTGCTGTCCCATATGCTGGTGAGGTAAATTACTGGTTCTGGGTACTATTATATACTAGTAATAGCATGTAACATTGCTGTCTTTTATGCTGAGGTATATTACCATTTCTGGGTACTGCTGTGTACTAGTAATAACAGGTAATGTTGCTGTCTCTTATGCTGTAGTCATATGTTAAGAAGTAAGTAAATCAGTAATTGGCAGTAACTCTCTGTACAATCAGCATGACTTGATTAAAACTGAGGGCCTAATTTAGACCTGATCGTAGCAGCAAAATTGTTAGCAGATGGACAAAACCATGGGGGTAATTCCAAGTTGATCGCAGCAGGAAATTTTTTAGCAGTTGGGCAATACCATGTGCACTGCAGGGGGGGCAGATATAACATTTACAGAGAGAGTTAGATTTGGGTGGGTTATTTTGTTTCTGTGCAGGGTAAATACTGGCTGCTTTATTTTTACACTGCAATTTAGATTGCAGATTTAACTCACCACACCCAAATCTATCTCTCTCTACACCAGTTATATCTGCCTCCCCTGCAGTGCACATGGTTTTGCCCAACTGCTAAAAAATTTCCTGCTGCGATCAACTCAGAATTACCTCCCATGTGCACTGGAGGGGGGGGCAGATGTAACGTGCAGAGAAAGTTAGATTTGGGTGGGTTGTATTGTTTCTGTGCAGGGTAAATACTGTCTGCTTTAGATTTCAGTTTTAACACACCCCACCCAAATCTAGCTCTCTCAGCACATGTTATATCTGCCCCCCCTGCAGTGCACATGGGGCCTAATTCTGAGTTGATCGCAGCATCAAATTTGTTAGCAGTTGGGCAATACCATGTGCACTGCAGGAGGGGCAGATATAACATGTGCAGAGAGAGTTAGATTTGGGTGTGGCGTGTTCAAACTGAAATCTAAATTGCAGTGTAATAATAAAGCAGCCAGTATTTACCCTGCACAGAAACAAAATAACCCACTCAAATCTAACTCTCTCTGCACATGTTATATCTGCCTCCCCCTGCAGTGCACATGGTTTTGCCCAATTGCTAACAAACTTGCTGCTGCGATCAACTCAGAATCACCCCCATGGTTTTGCCCATCTGCTAACAAATTTGCTGCTGCGATCAGGTCTGAATTAGGCCCTGCGTTCCTTAGGCAGACGGGGAGATGTACTAAGTTTTAGCGAGTGATAAAATGGAAAGAGATAAAGAAGGTATGTGGCAAAGCTTGCTAGAATCTGGTGACACTAGTTGTTGGAGCCGGCCACAAGAGTCTGCCTTGCTGAGGTAGTTTCAGCGGCCACTCTTCCTCCACTCTGCCTCACTCCCTCCAGGAGTCTCCTCTCGCACAACAACCAGCTAGCCCCTTGTAAATGCATATTTCTATTACAAGCATTACTTTAAAATAAATGCATATACACATTTGAGTATTAATAAACAATCAAGTTGTATATACCAACACATACTAATATATACAATCTCTCTCTCTCTGTCATACCACAATCGCAAACCAAGCAGAATAAATATGACATTTCATATCCAGCACTTATGAGCAGACATTATTATTCAGGCTTTGTTATAAATGGCCAACATATCATGTAGTTCTTTATGTAGATAATGAATAATTAAAATACTATAAGTACTGTACATCAGAAACATACATGGCTAATATATGATTAAAGACTTTGCCAGAAAAGCCTTAGAACTTTAGATGGACAAGGAATAAACAAGAAAATGGAACATTGTTATTACCACAAGTAGATTGTTTTTAAAGCCCTTGTAAATATATTCTAATTAGGAGATTAAAGATTGCGAGACAACAGATGAATCCACTGATTGTTTAGTATGTCATCGTGGTCTCTACATAACCGCTTATGATTCATTCATTAACAGAACACTGTAGCAAAAGAACAGACGTTGATCTGTATCCATAAAATATCTTTGTTGCCCAAATATTAGCTAACAAGACAAATTATATTAGTCCATAATTAAAATAAACAACTCATAAAATTTCTAATAATTATGGAAAAGTGTTGATTTAAATAATTACATGGCATTTTTCTAGATCTTTCACATGTCGTCTGTAATCATTAATTAATAGGGGACAATAAAATATGTAAATAAATTCTGAGCATATTCTATAAAAACATTAACCAAACCTAGTAAACACATCATGTAGATTTCTATGAAATGCGAAGGTGGTATGAAATGTAATTGTAGTTTAGAAAGTGGTGCGTGTATTGAATAAGGACATACGAGGGGGGAAGATTTAATTGTTTTCTTGCAACCGCAGCTCCTGTGTAAAGTGATTGGGATCTATTCAATTGTTTATGCCGCTGGGCATGAGTGCCTTAAGCACCCATCAGGGCCGTAACTAGTAGTGCCTGGCACGCAGTACACATGCACTGTGGGTGCAGTACCGCCAGCAGCCCCCGCACGTTTGAGCCGCCTCGCTAGCCCAGTGTCTGCTCACACAGGCAGCCAGGCATTGTTGCGCTGCTGCAGCATCCTGAACCTCCTTATGCACTGCCCCTCCCGAGTCCCAACATCCTATTGTGTGGTCGCAGCAGGAGAAAAACAGAAAGACGGGTGACAAAGGCTGACAGGTGGAAGCAGCTGCTCCAGCAGTGGACGTTAGTATAAAACACCGTTGTAAAAGGGGACTTTACCTGGCGTAATGTGTAAAAGGGGGCTCTACCTGGCATTGTAAAAGGGACTTTACCTGGCGTAATATATAAAAGGGGGCTCTACGTGGCACAATTCTATTTCTGGCACAGGGCACCAAAATGTCTATTTTTGTCTCTGGCATCCATTATTCCTGCTCGTACCCACCCGTTCATGCCAGGGGCACCCATTACATATTGCACCCTAATACATGGAATTACCCACTAGACCTATGCAAACTACTTGGCATGCTGCTCAAACACCACCCAGAAGCCAGACTTTGGGGTTATTTCTGCTGGCACCCTCAGTAGGGTACGAGCACTCGCATCTCAAGGCATAAGCAGTGGAATAGCTCCCAGTCACTTCAGATGGGAGATGCGGCAGCTCGAGACAATTGAAGCCTCCCCATAGGAAGACATTTGACAGCTGTCTGCAGAAGTTTTGGTTCTGATCACATTTTATTTATTTATTTATTAACAGTTTCTTATATAGCGCAGCATATTCCGTTGCGCTTTACAATTAGAACAACAGTAATAGAACAAAACTGGGTAAAAACAGACAGACATAGAGGTAGGAAGGCCCTGCTCGCAAGCTTACAATCTATAGGGAAATAGGCATAGATACACAAGGATAGATGCTACCTATTGCATAATGGTCCACCAGATTGCTAGGTTCTTAATGGGTTGTATGATGATACCCCACAAAGTTATCCAAGTGTCAGGAGGGTGTGAGACTAAAGAAAGACAAGATATGTGATGTTATGAATACTCTACAGAGGATGTAATTAGATAGGGAAGCACTGAAGGTTATGTGGGTGGGTCTGGAATTTGATAGGCTTGTCTGAAGAGGTGAGTTTTCAGGGAACATTTAAAGGTTTGGAGACTAGAGGCGAGTCTTACTGTGCGTGGGAGGGCATTCCACAGAGTGGGTGAAGCCCGGATAAAGTCCTGTAATTTTGAGTGTGAACAAGTAATGCGTGTGGATGAGAGACGTAGATCTTGTGCAGAGCGGAGAGGTCGGGTAGGGAGATATTTTGAGATGAGTGAAGAGATGTATGTTGGTGCAGTTTGGTTAATAGCCTTGTATGTGAGTAAAAGTATTTTATATTTAATACGGTAGAATACCGGTAACCAATGGAGGGACTGACAGAGCGGATCTGCAGACGATGAACGTCTGGCAAGGAAGATTAGCCTCGCAGCTGCATTCAAAATGGATTGTAGTGGTGAGAGCCTATGTTTGGGAAGACCGGTCAGGAGACACATTGCATGTTTCCTTCAAGATCTACAGTATGTAAAAAGAAGTTAACACAACCTCTGCATCGTACAGTCTTGCATGTTTGAAAAGTTGTTTTGGGGTAACTGATTGATTATGAGCAATCCATTTAGGTTTCATAATTGAAAATGTGGTAAGCAATAATTTTACCTTTTGCCAACAGCTATTGTATGTGTTAGTTTGATTTTCTTTAATGTAATTTTACAGTATGCGCTTGTTTAGCATATTTACAGGTTTGCTCTCCTGTTTCCTCTGTGGTAGAGTTTTATCTACTATTTCAGGATGCTAATCCAAAGAAAAAATCAGTATTGTTGAAGTCAACCTGTGTTGCAGGCTGGGGAGTGAGTAAAATGTTCCTTCAAATAATGATGGCCACAGTACCCAGTATTCCTAGGTGGTCTCCCATCCAAGTACTGACCAGGCCTATCCTGCTTAGCTTCAGAAATTGGACAGGATCGGACTTCAACAATACTGAGCTTTCTGTGGATTACAATCCTGAAATATATTTTCACCATTTTTATCTTGAACCCTATGAATTACCTGGTAAATCAAGATTTTTAAGTAATGTTGGACAATCAGTCTTTATTTTAACAAGTAAAGAGAATAAAAGTTAAGTTTTAGGTAACTCACCAGTACAGTATTATTTTTATTCATATTTGAGATTTATTTAAGAGTGCTCCTGAAAAGAGTTATTTTCAACTTGTCTTTCCCTATTATTATTTTAGACCAGTAACTGCAAAGAATTGTACAAACTAGATTGGCTTCATTCAGCGCTTTGCCTATGCCTCTGCAGTTGTTACTGATGTAAGTCGTACACCCCCTCTCTACACAAAAACGTCTCAAAAGGTTTTTGTAGTAAATGAGTCAGTCTGGTGCTGAGTCCGTTTAACACTCCACCTCCAAGAGAAAATGTCCATAAAATATGAAATTCAATTCTTATAAAGAGTTCTCCTAATGATTCTCATTGTAAAGACACCTTTTGCTGTGAATATCCTCTCATCCCCACAAGTTGTTTTATTCACTTGTCGTAGTGGAAATGAAGGACATACAGTATGTCCTTTATTCCAAACGCGCACTTACTGACAATGCATCCAGTGATCTGTGTCTCCAACATTTTCAAGTTTCTCCACATGATCTCAGCAATAATGTTCTCAGCACAGGAAAAATGGTGAAAGAATAAAAAATAGGACAGAGCACATCTAGTGCATTATCTCAAATATGTAGTCTATTCCCCTCCGCTTCCCATATCATTATACGGTACACAGTTATAATACACAAAGCAATGATCCATAAAACAAGGGACACCCTGTACAAAATACGCCTACCAGTGCGGCTCATTTCGGGATGATTGTGTAGCGTATAAGATGGTAAGCCTGGGCACACTGCTACCACTGCGTCTGTCTGATCACTCCGATCCCTGGGGGTTTCTTGCGCTGAGCACTGGGTTCCTCTCACCTGCTCGCTGATGCGTTTCTACCCATAGGGTCTTTGTCAAGGCACAGGCGAGAGGAAATTGGCAGGTCTAATTTGTATCTCTCCGGTCATGCATATTTTTAGGGGTGTCACCTTTACCAAAAAAATTCTACAATCTATAATAGCCATAAAACTTTTACAACAACAAGGTATTATAATTTACTAAAATACCACTACAAAAAAACTCCAGAGAAGCATTTTGGAGATAGCAATCTCCTATTTAAAAATAATGAGAGCAATTAAAGTAGGATATATGATAAGGGCAGCTATAATAAGATATCCTATAGGAACCATTTCACTTCAAAGTCATCATTTAAGCCATTTGTTACTAAAGGCCCTCATTCAGCTGTGCTTGAAGGTTACATAGACGCAGCAGCAGCGATAGCACTAATATTGTAATGCAGTAGGGGGAGTCACACCTTCTGCTACATTACTGATACAAACTGCAGTATTGGATCATCTCCAACACAATCAGCCGGCTGCATGACCCTTGGGTCAGGAAATTTCCATCTTCTGTCGATGACCCAGGTCTTGCCTCTCCCCTGCAATGACGGCGCACCCTCCCTGTCCCAAAGCGGCATCAGACTGTCAATCAGCGAAAGTCTGATGCCGTTCTGTGCCCATCATCACAGGTCCTGTACTTGCATATGCAGAACAGGTCCTGCACATGCCCAAAGTACAGTATCTGTACTTTGTGATGGATGCAGCACCTCCAACCACATCTGAATGACGGCCAATGTGCCCAACTCATATATCCACTTAATTTCCATAGTGGCAAGTGCAGTACTGATATTGTCGCTCCTTCAATTAGGTTTCACTTGCTCTGTAGTCTTACAGGCGATGAAACTCTTTACTGAGCAGTCATGATTTATTATTTATTTATTCAGTTTATTATATAGCACAGCAAATTCCGTTGCGCTTTATAATTGGAATATTTTTTAAATGTATGAAACCTACAAGAATTCATAGGTTGGGGGAAAACATATAAATTAAAAATATATACAACTGTAATTATTTGTTTAACCTAATTTGTATGAAGATAATACAAATTAGTAGTTCCAAACATTAATATTTATTATCAATACTGTTTATATATTTGCTTTCATGGTTTCATATAGTTGTATGCTACAGAAATGAATTGACATGTTACTGCTTATGGGATCGTTATGGGATCCCGGCGTACGGGATGCTGGCTGTCACTATTATGACAGTGGCATCCCAGCCGCCATAATGCCGGCATGGGGGGAGAGTGCATCGAGGCCCCTTGCGGGCTTGTTGCGCTTGCCACTCTGTGGGCACGGTGGCTCGCCACAGGTTCTGTTCTCCCTCTATCGTGTTGTGGACATCCACAGAGGCAGTATCATCTATCTATTCTGGCGGCACAGAACTTTCTGCCCTTCGGATAGTTCTGGGACATTATTTTCATTAAAGCAAAGTGGGATTATCAGGTCTGGGATGGCAGTTCTAGGGTATTATCTTATTTGAGGCATTGGGGGATTATCAATTCAGGGTTTTTTTTTGTAATTTTGGTGCATTATTTTCTATTCAGAGTTTGGGGTGTGGAGGGTTTCAGGTCTGTGGGGGGTGGGAGATTACATTTGGGGATTTTGGGAGGTTGTGAGGGCATATATAATGTTTTTTACAATTACAACCTATATTCCATACCACACACATGGCTTAATTTTTTTTGGGAGCCAGTTAACCTACCAGTATATTTTTGTATTGTTGGAGAAAACTGTAGAATATACAAGTTCCACACAGTTAGGGCCATGGTGGGAATCGAATCCATGACCTCATTGCTGTGAGGAAGTAATGCTAACCATTACACCATCCGTACTGCCATGCCCCTATATTGTTGTTGCAAGCCTTCAACACACACTGATCCTATTTTAAATATGAGGGGCACCCAAAGGAAACTTTCGCCTTGAGCTCCACAAGGTCTAGAACTGGCCCTGTCACCAATTTAGGATTCTTAAATATTGTTTCTTTTCAAATGTAACATGCCGCCACATGTTGGGTAGGCCCCCAATTCAGGACAGGGGAAGGGGGCGCCAAAACATACCCTTGCTCCGGCACCATGGCAGCAGGTGGCATCTGGTATAAGTAGACACCTCCTGCCAGGGGCGTTTCAACAGAGGAGGAGGCCCGTGTGCACCTCCGGGTGGGCTCCCTCCTCTGTTCAGCACATTAGACTCCTGCATTTGCCAGAGTCTACTGCACATGTACAAGTCTCCGAAAAATTGGTGCCTGTCATGTTCCAGAGACCAATTAAACTACTGCGCATGCACGGTGGCCATTATGGTGGCGATTTTCACCGCGATTGCAGCGCCTGGCGCTGTATGCTGGAAAGGTAAGTATTGAAATATGGGTGCAGTGTACAAAAGGATGGATAAAACCAATGGCGCACAACAAAAGGGACCATGCATAGATTTATAAAATCACAACCTGATTTGCTTCAATAGGGATGTGACTGTCAATTCCTTGAGGTTAATATATCAACTCCCGATGTTGACCTCAAAAGAGAATAATAATAATAATAATAATAATAATAGTGCAACACTGTTTGGTTTATATGGATCCCAATTTAATGATATTCCACTCACATGAAGGAATCAAAAACAGCGCATATATATGATTTCATGATCCAGCCAAAGCAGTGGTCTCTTCCATATTTCTTTAGATCAACACCTCGGAGGAAAAATGTTTAGTGCAACACTGTGGGATTTTTTTCACAAATTTAATTAAAATCACACTCACATTTAACACACAAATTCATAGCATGAAAACATAAAAGGGGTTTTCTGGTCCTCACACACAATGGAAATAAGTCCCAGAGAGTCCTGGATATCCACATCCGATGGTCAGGTTCCAGTCCCACCCCTCGAAAAGTTCCACGATAAAAGGCACCTTGCTTAACGCGTTTCGGACCTGCAAGTTTGTGGTCCTTCCTCAGAAGCATGGTGCACCTTATGTCCAGCTAGGTATTTATACACTAAAAGCAATTTGTTGCTCCTCCCGGTTTCTGTGTTTCTGGGTGCCAAAACGAGCCGCGATCGCTCACCTACGTCACTTCCGTGCATTGCACCGTGCACTTCCGGCGGAAGCGGAAGTGACGTATATATCCAAATGCGTTCCACCAGCGAGATTAACCAGTTTTTAGCGGAAGGAAAGATCGTTTCTCTGAATAACTGCAACTTAAGGACCATTTCACATCATTCGTCCTGATTCATTAAAACGGCACAATCCAGCATCACAGAAAGCGGTAACCCTCAAAAAAAGAAAAGATGTTACATAACAGAAACTAAGGCAAGGGAAAAACAGGGAAATATGGCAGAAATATATTATACCAGAAGAAAGAAGAATCAGATGAAACCCGAAGAGGAGAGACACAATCACAGGAAATGCTTCAACTCAAAGTCTCCATTCAGACCTTGGGGTACCAATGTTTTTAGTTGGAATATCCACCGCATTTCGGCTTTGGACAATCTCAAATCTATATCTCTTCAGCTCCATGTTGGTTTTATTTGCTGTATTCCCCAAAATGATTTGATGAAGCATTCCTTCGATCTGTGTTTCTCCTTAAAAGGAGCCGATAGAGTGTGTGACTCGACCTTTTTTCACATTATAAATGTGTTCAGACATCCTAGTTTTTAAGGCTCTCGTAGTTTTACCTATATATATTAAATTTCATGAACATTCAATGGCATAGATCACGTACTTCGAGTTACAGGTTATAAAGTCCCTAATAGGGTGTGTTTTTCCATTAACAGTAAACTCTTTCATTTTAGACTTTACAGTATTCATGGGTGCAGTGTGTGTGGTGTGGGCCCCCCTGGTTCCACCGCACACATTTCATTCATTATAGAAACACCAATGCCTCCTGCATGCATGTGTGATCCACTTGTGTCTGAAGATCACTATGCGACACATTCGGAGGCTGAGTAACCCTAAGGTTATGTACACCAACTGCCGCAGCTCCATTGCACAGGCCAGGAAATCTCTTTGTAAAGCACTTTATAATATATAGGCAGTATGCAAATATTACTATTATTATTGATGATAACAATATTAGATGTCTGACATTTATAGTCATATGCTCACTATAAACATTCCTGTGCCTCAAAATCAAATGCCAACATAAATGTGTACAGGATCATTTTATTTTGCTAAAATACGCACACAATAGCATAATACAGGTTGAGTCTCCCATATCTAAAAATGCTTGAGACCAGAAGTATTTTGGAATACATGCATACCATAATGAGATATCTTGGAAATGTTACCGGAGTCTAAACACAGAATGCAATTATGTTTCATATACACCTTATACAGTTTTCCAAGGTACTTTATGAAGGAAATACTAGGCAATAATTTGAATAATTTTGTTCATGAAACACACAGTAGTTTGTATACATACAATAAATGTATTACATTTACACCTTATACATACCGCCTGAAGATACTTATTCAATGTTTGTTATAATTTTGTGCACACTGAACCACCAGAAAGCAAAGGTGTCACTATCTCAGTCATGCTCAAAAAGTTCCTTATTTCAGAATTTTGGAGACTCAACCTGTATATCTCCATGCCAGTGGTACATTCTGAATCAGGCATTTACAAGCATCAGCGCATTTCCATAAGCTTTGCATCCCCATGCATATAATAAAGTTTCAGGCATATATACAGTAGGAAGCCCCTACCCATCCCCATCCCATCTCTGTAACATGTAGGTCATAATGTGTACTTCAGGGGTTAATATTGGCAGGGCTGCCATCATGGGTTGGGACTGACAGGACAGGAGTACTGGGCTCGGACACAGAGATGGCTGGCAGCAGACAAGGCACCAGACACAAGACAATCATAGTACGCAGGCTAGCAGCATAACAGGAGTGGCCGCTGCAGCCACTCCTGATTGGCTGCCGTTCCATGAGCTGTGATTGGCCTGCAACTGGTGCCAAATTCGGAATGCCACAGGCGGATGCTGTCTTTTCATATCTGCCTGCAGTCCGCGATCAGCAACCAGGCAGTTTGTTGTTCGCGGTATGCAGGGGGTACTTGGAGTCAGCAGCGGCAGCACCCTTCCACCATCAGCTCATCCTCCTGTCCTAAGTGCATTCCTTAGTGGATGCCTTCACCACCCTGCCAATGTTCTTCTCATCCTATCCTGTGATGTGCCCCCAGGTCTACCCTTCCTTGCCCTGTGCCACACCTCCTCAGCAATCCCTGTGCCCCCCAATAGGCCCAGCCCTCCCTGTCCTGCACCCCCCTGGTCCAGCCCTCCCTGCCCTGCATTCCCTTTTTTAATAAAAATTGGTTTATAAAACCAATTGATGCCTCGCCCCTGCTGAAGCTCCACCCACATTATCTACAGTCCCGTCCACTGTTTTGGAGGTGGGCTGCCTATTTTGTCAGCCCTGGGCCCCGCAATTTCTGATGGCAGCCCTAAATATTGGATTTCTGTTTAAAAGCTAGCAAAAATCTGTAACTAGATTTGACAACATACTGTATCAACACAGATGGTTGTACGCTCAGTTCAATCACAGTTTACCCATTCATTTCTGTGAAAGTGATCATGAGTGAGCAGCCATTAGCACACCGTACAATTTTTTTCTTTTTTTGCCAAGTTCACTGGATGTCTATTTTGAAATGAAGAGTTCCTTTCCCTAGAGATCTGTAAGTAATGAAGTGATTACTGAAGTATAAGGGTCTGTTTATATATTAAATTATTATTTTTCTACAGTATTCTAGGGCATTCTAGCACTTGTGGTTCTCTAAATGCAAGCATTCCCTGACAGCCATTAAAATTTGACATGACATGAGCAGCCAGAACCTGTACTGTGCTAGTAAAAAATAACAATAGTAATTGTTTATTTTACATGTTTTTTTTAACCTCATACCCACCATCCAAGGGATATGTAGAATAGCCTTAATTCTATTAGTACAGTGTTGTTTGTTCCTAGGGGACACATGCCAAGCGTATTCCTGCTATTATGCCTACAGCTCTAACAGGTAATAATAAATAGTGCTGGCAATGAAAATTTCAGGTGAACATTCATAATCTTTGATCTCCCACCACCACTGATGTTCCGTTACCAGTCTAGGTAGAAGCGCCAATAGTCTTCTGGTGCCCTACATAGTTTTATGTTTAAAAAGAAAAGAAAAAAAAAGCAAATGAAATGTAACGTTCTAGTGATGCATAGTTAATTGGTATAAATAGTCAAATCTAATGTTGTGTAAAAATCACTATAGCAAAGTCAGGTAATGTCCCGCAAAACAGAAGTAGGCTCTATGGCCAGATGACACTTCAGTGGCATTGCAAAAACACTGCTTGGGAAGTGTCAGTCTGTAACAGAAATGTGCGGTATAGTGAGCTGGGTAATCAGATGGAAGGAACAGCAATGCAGCAGAGTCTGGATCACAGGCATACATTTGTCCAGGCAGCAAACAGGATAGTTGTGGTTACAAAGAATCTGTTCATGTATTAAGCAGGTAACCAGCAATAGTCAGATACCATGCAGCAGATATGATACATTACAACACATTAAGGGAAATGTCCACAAGGGGGCTAATGTAGGTTAGACATTTGATATTGAACCAAGGGGTCTATATACTAAGCCTTGGATGGAGATAAAGTACCAGCCAATCTGCTCCTAACTGTCATTTCTGCAGCGGGGTACACTGGGGTTCCACAGGGATAACATCGGGGTGTAGAGTTGGATCTTGATCCGAGGCACCAACAGGCTAAAAGCTTTGACTGTTCCCAAGATGCACACCTCCTCTATAACCCCACGTCCATGCACAGGAGCTCAGTTTGTAAGTTGGTGCCTGCAGTGCAGGCTGACAACAGGGAGGGCTGCACTGGGCAGCCCTGAAAAGAGCTTTCATTTGAAGAAAGAAGACTTCAAGAGCCACAGTATAGCCATTTAAAAGTGCTATGTGTCTTTCTGACACATTGTGCTGCGGCTCCCTCACCTCCCAGCGGCGCTGTACACTCCCACGCCCTGGTTGCCGGGTAACTACAGCGGAGGGCTCCGGTTCTTATATAGGGCACACACACACCGCCGCTGCTCTCCGGGATCGCATGGCCGCTGCAAGGAGGAGGTAAGAGGGTCCCCCTGGTGGGACCCATTGCAAACCATGATCCGGCACGGTCTATGGTAGGTAGACCGCGTGTGCTGGCGTGGACACTGTGGCCGTGCAGGGACCCCACTAGACCACCAGGGCAAGGGTACAGGTTAGATTGTAGAATTAATCCGTTTCCATAAGACCCGCAGTACCCAGTGGTGAAGTCTAGCAAGGGGATCTGGCTTGTACCTGTAGCCCCTCCCCCAGCCCCAGGGCACCATTTACTGCTAATGTTCCCACCCTGGAGCTGCATCTTTCTCTCTCCCTCATTCCCTGTCAGCGTTTGGGCGCCATTACACACACCTGTGCTGATCTGGGACTGCTGGGCAATGCCTCCTCTGTAAAGCCGCCTGCATCTTCAGCGCTGTGCATTTACAGGACACTTAAGTATTCTACATGTCTTTAGACAGTGTTACTTAAGAATAAGTGCACTTTGTCAGGGATATTTAGTACAAGTACCCTGTGATATACATCCAGTCTTTACTGTGCCTTGATATATCTATATACCTAATTAGCTTTACTTGAGTAGTATTGTTACTAAAGTATTGCTAGTCCAGTGCAGTTTTATTGTTATTTGTGATAATTTATGTATTGTTCATGTGACTGTGTGTGTGCCAATAGCTGCTGTGTGATTTCCATTCTGTGTATCTCACATATACTGCTATCCCTATATTCTGTACCCTGAGGGGGGCTAAGTGCATCAGGGTTTTCATATAATATAGTGTTTATCACAGGATATACTCTGTTGGTATTTTCTCTGTGTGTTACAGTCACCATATACCTCTTAAATCCTCTGTGTGTGCTCTGCCTGTAGTCACACTATCCGGGAGAATTTTTGTTAGGTCTTCTGTCTGCTTATATTGTACTATTCCACCCTAAGGTAAAGCTTTCATATAATGTCAGCTCATCAGGGTGAGGGTTCTGTGGCTGACCCTGCGTCCTGCAGTGCTCATGCCATGGATGTTTCTGAGGAAAATATTGTAGCTGAGGGTTCAGGTGCTGGGGGCTTTGTACCCCTCAGTCAGTCTACTACAATGGGGGCAACTACTGACCCACCATGGGCTACGTTTTCTAATTTACTGACTACGCTGGTAACTAGACTTGTTCCCCCTATGGGACCTTCTGTGCCATTACAGCCACATATCGTCCCTGCTGTTAATCCCCCATGGGCAGATACTCTGTCCTCTCAGTTACAGCAATTAAAACAGTCTTTGGCCAAGCAAAATCCTTACCCTCGCCTGCCTAGGACCAAAGGGTCATCTAAGCGGGCCCTTACGTCCTCACAATCCACTCAGTGCTCATGCCATGGATGTCTCTGAGGAAAATATTGCAGCTGAGGGTTTAGGTGCTGGGGGCTTTGTACCCCATCAGTCAGTCTACTACAATGGGGTCAACTACTGACCCACCATGGGCTACATTTTCTAATTTACTGACTATGCTGGTAACTAGATTTGCGCCCCCCTATGGGACCTTCTGTGCCATTACAGCTACATAGCGTCCCTACTGTTAATCCCCCATGGGCAGATACTCTGTCCTCTCAGTTACAGCAATTAAATCAGTCTTTGGCCAAACAAAATCCTAACCCTCGCCCGCCTAGGACCAAAGGGTCATCTAAGCGGGCCCTTACGTCCTCACAATCCACTCATGTTACAGATACTTCATCTGATGAAGATGGTGCATATACTGATCCCTCAGACACTGATGCCGATGCTTCTGATGGGGAATCCCTGACCCAAGTGGATGTTCCTGACCTCTTATACCCCTTTTACACTCGCACAGCCGGGTCACTCCCGGGATGCATTCCCGGGACTGACCCCTTTCACACTGCACTAAGACCTGGGATCGACCCGGGACAGCCCCATTTACACTGATCCTGGGATATCCCTGCAAATGCATATGTATGTCATTAGAAATGGCCTTTTTCTGGCTCACATAGATGAGGTCACAATAGTCCACAAAGGGAGGGGTGGGGCCTGCTCACAGCATTGCTGCAGTCATGGCCGACGGAGTACCAGTGTGTGTGCCTGAGCTCGTGATTCTTTCTGCTTTTGCAGATGTTTCATACAGCCAGTGACAGCATGATGCAGCTTGTCACACTGTGCAGTATACTGCACATATATTTTATGAGGAGGAGGAGGGCACAATTTATGGTGGATAGGGCTACTAGTCGCCGCCAATATTTGCGCAGGAGGAGAGCCCTCATATCATCCAGGATGAGTACCATCCTGAGCGTGAGTATGGGGCCAAACCACTCATTTTGGTCCAGAGATCGCCGGCACGGGGAAGCCTTTATGAGGACTGTGGAAGCTTACCAGAATGAGGAGTGGATGGCTAACTTCCGTGTGTCTCGTGCAACCTTTGACTACATCCTGGAATTACTTACACCAGCACTTGACATGCAGACCACCAGGCTTAGGAGACCCATCGAGGCACGCAGGAGGCTAACTATTGCATTGTGGTGGTATGCTACCCCAGGAGAGTACCGCTCAGTCTCATGCTTGTTCGGTGTTGCGATCTCCACCTGCTGTGACATAGTCCACCAGGTGACTAAAGCAATTGTATCTACCTTAAACAAGCGCTTCATATCTCTACCACAAGGACAGCGCTTACACGATCAAAGGATTTGTGAAGCGAGGCTATCCGCAGTGTGGAGGAGCGATTGATGGCACACACATCCCCATTATTGCCCCACGTGACAACCATGCTGACTATTTTAATAGGAAGGGCTGGCACTCCATCATATTACAGGCTGTTGTGGACAACAAATATTGGTAAGTGTTTATTTTGGGGTTGGTGGGATGAGTTGCATGTGTGAGTTTTACATTCTAACTTTTTTTAAATGTTATTGTTCTTTAGTTTCCTAGATGTGTTTATTGGCTGGCCAGGCCGATTTCATGACTCCCGAGTTCTTGCCAATTCTGACCAGTACAACATCGTAGAGGAGAAGCAGGGTGGTTGGCTGTACCCCCAAAGAGTGTACAAACATTGTGAATGGGGTGGAGATCCCTGTCCACATCATCGGGGATGCTGCATACCCTTTATGCCCCTGGATTATGAAAGGCTACACCCAACAGGTCCAGTTAACCCCAGAGCAACAAACCTATACTCACACCTTGAGTTCAGCAAGGATGGTGGTTGAGAATGCCTTTGGCAGGTTAAAAGGAAAATGGCGTTGTTTGATGAAGCACAAGGATGTGGACCTAAAGACTATGCCTAATGTAGTAGCTGCGTGCTGTATACTGCAAAACATCTGTGAACTGAAAAATTAAGTATTCCATTCCTGAGTGGACTGTGCAGGACCCTGAGGTTATAAACCCACTTGTGGAATGTGCTTTGTTTGGGACTGCCTCAAACTCCGCTGCAGAACAAATACGTCACACTATTACATCCAACCTTGCAGCACTGGTACAATAGTGTTTAAGAATCAGCACAACATGTTTGGTGAATTACATTTTTTTTATTTTGTATTCCACCTTTGATCTTTGGTTTCATTTTTTATGATTTCCAAAAAAAAAAAAAAAACACATTGCCAGCAACTGTGTATATATGTAGAAACAATGATTTAGAAAACACTGAAAGCATGGTGTACTGTTATGCACATTTGGGTATGTTATGCATAGATTTGCAATCACTTTTTGATTGGCATTAAAAAAAAAAAAACACTGGTAGGCTTGTAGATACAACACCATAAACCACAGTGTCCCTGCAGTATATTATTACTGTGTAAAAAATAAATAAAAAGTGCTTTAATGTAGACACTATACAAAACAGAACAGAACATAGAAAAACAATTAAAGAATGCACAAACAGTTGTGCATAAACACTGACCACACAATGGTTATTTAACAACAAATAACAACAACAAGAAATTTCACAGTGTTTCACGGCAAATTGCGCAATACAGTAAACTCTGAGTTTTGCGCGCTAGATGGTGCAGTATGTGGGGCATAGTATGGGCCAGGCTTAAATGAGGAAAAACCCTGCTCAGGGTATTGTGAGTTGTGGTGTTGGATTGGTGCTCTTGAGGTATTGCTCATACGCTCATAGAATGCCATGTTCATTTGGTGCAATTCCCTGTGACGGTCATACTGCTCTCTACTCATGCGTTCCTGCATTGTCATGACTTGGGAAAGAAATGCATCATGCATTTGGCGTTCTGCCTCTAGAAACCTGTCGAGCCTTGCATCCTCCTGTGCGGACATTGTAGCGTCCATCTCTTGGAGTTGGTCAACAAGGACATTTGACATGGCTTTAGCCACTTGCTCCGCTCTGCTCAGTTTCTTCCTTCTAGGTGGTACGGTGTAAACTGTGAAAAGAAGAAATACAAAATGAGTGTATATAAAAATAGCAGCGTTAGCAAACATGTGTTTGTGGCATTAATCCACCTACACACTAGCTACTCTGCAACATTAATCTATATATAAAAACGCAAAGCCCCCCTGGGTGGGGGCAGAAATTGCAAAGCATACGAATGTGCCAGCAGCGCGGCAAACGCAGTGATCCCGCAAGGTGCTCATTTGTGCTTGCCATGCTGCCGCCACACCGGCCACTCATACTACACATTTGTGCTTTGTGTGTTAATTTCTAAACATGTACTTACTGTTTTTCTGTAAAGTTGGGGTGACGGCACTTTGTACAGTCCCACTGTCACTGTTCTGAGCATCCACGATGTCTTCAATGGTTGCAGTTATGCTGTCGTCGTTTCTAGATGTGTTGATGGATGGGTGGGAGGATGTGTCGCTGTCCTCGGGCGGACGTCACTGCTTGTCTGTGTGGTATATGCAATTAGCGGCGAATCGCGGCAATTTTTCGCCCGTTTTTTAATTCGACACAATTTGACCGTCTGACTTCGGCAAGTTGGTGCCGAAATTGACCATATTCAATAAAAAAACGGATTAGACAGTCCCGCTGACGAAAAACGGCCGATTTGACGGATTTTGTTCCGATTTTTAAAAAACGGGGAAAAACCCGAAAAAAAATTGCGTGGGGTCCCCCCTCCAAAGCATAACCAGCCTCGGGCTCTTCGAGCTGGTCCTGGTTCTAAAAATCCGGGGGGGAAATGGACAGGGGATCCCCCGTATTTTTAAAACCAGCACCGGGCTCTGCGCCTGGTGCTGGTGCAAAACATACGGGGGACAAAAAGAGTAGGGGTCCCCCATATTTTTCACACCAGCACAGGGCTCCACTAGCTGGAGAGATAATGCCACAGCCGGGGTACACTTTTATACTGGTCCCTTCGGCCGTGGCATTGAATTCCCAACTAGTCACCCCTGGCCGGGGTACCTCACCGCTAAACGCAAAGTTCCCACCATTGAGTATAATGGAGAGGCTTTGCGATGCGCTGTCTGACAGCTCAGACGTGCAGCCAATCAGCAGAGTGCCAGGACGTTGCGCTGTGTAAACATGGGACCCCTTTCAGTCCGGCTTGGTCGGGTGTTCGTTTATTGTTTTTGCCAAGTACGAGGATTTATATCTGGACACTGGATTGAGGTGAGTATAATTTTATTCACAGGTACCCCGGATCATCGGATCAGGAGACGTGGCAGTCGGCGGGTCAACATAGGTAAGTATATGTGTGTCGGCAGTTGTGAAATAAAGTTTTACTCTCAAGGTGTGTGTCTCCTGTTTTTATTTGGGTATTTTTTTTCCAGTAGTACTACAGGTACCAGCGGGCCCGTTTTTCTCCCGCATGCTGGTACTTGTGGTTCTCCAAGTACCAGCTTGCGGGGAGGCTTGCTGGGACTTGTAGTACTACAGGAAAAAAACAATATTCTTGTCATTTTCTCAAGGCTATCAGCCCCCCATCCGCAGCCCTTGGATGGGGGGGACAGCCTCAGGCTTCACCCCTGGCCCTTGGGTGGCTGGGGGGGGACACCCCTTGATTGAAGGGGTCCCCACTCCCCCAGGGTACCCCGGCCAGGGGTGACTAGTTGGATATTTAATGCCACGGCCGCAGGGCGCTGTATAAAAGTGACCCCCGGCTGTGGCATTATCTGTCCAGCTAGTAGAGCCCGATGCTGGTGTAAAAAATACGGGGGACCCCTACTCTTTTTGTCCCCCGTATTTTTTGCACCAGCACCAGGCGCAGAGCCCGGTGCTGGTTTTAAAAATACGGGGATCCCCTGTCCATTTCCCCCCCGGATTTTTAGAACCAGGACCGGCTCGAAGAGCACGAGGCTGGTTATGCTTTGGAGGGGGGACCCCACGCCATTTTTTTCCGGGATTTTACCATTCCATCTAAAAAAAAAATATATATATATATATATATATATATTTTTTTTTTTTAAATATATAAATAATACTTGTGCCTCCCAAATAGACAAACCAAGTACCTAATCCCTTCTAATATAAATAGATATGCTATTACCAATAAAACAAAACACCAAAAAAAACATGTTTTAATTTTTTTTTATTAGATTCACCCACCAAAGTGTGGCGGATTGAAAATGACGAATTTACTGTCTAAAAGCACTGTTGTCGAATTTCCAAACTTCAATTGAATATACTTTTGTCGAATTGCCGCATTTGTACCATTGCAGAAATGTCGAATTTGACAAATTCGAATTTTGAAAGTCCGTTTTTTTGACGGAAAGTACTGAATTGCATTGTCAAATTTTTTTTTTTGCCGAAAAAGTCCAGTTTTTTCGACAATTTCGGGAATTCGACCGCAATTGCATATACCCCTGTGTCTCTTCTGGAGTGCTTTCTGTAGCAGTGTACTGTGAATTGGAAGACAGACTCACTGGACTGCATATAGCTGTGTTTCCAAAGATATTTGCACAGATATCATAGTACTGCCAGTCGATACGGCCAACCCCACTCTTTTTCCGGTTGTTGTCATGCACCTTCAGGACCTGCTTTTTAAGAGTTTTCATTTTGTTTAACACTTGCTGCTGTGTGCGGATGATTCCTCTGGCTCCCAGCATCTTGGAGATGTTTTATAAATCACTGCATCTTTAACTGTGCCTGTGATCTGCCTAATTATTTCCTCCTCTCCCCTAATGCTCAGCAACTCTCTAACCTCCTGGTCTGTCCAGGTCGCCATGCTGCCTTCCTCACACGCATCCAGGACGCTCCCCTGGGCTCTGAAAGATGACATCATCTTTTCTGAGCCCAAGAAAGCTCCAATCGGAGGCCTTTTAACAGTCCCGGGTAGTGAATCCCGGGACGGGCCCTTTCACACTACCCAGCTTCCCAGGACGGTCCCGGATTCAACCCAGGTTGAGACCTGGGTTGAAATCCCGGGATGCTCGTCCCTGGGAAATTGTCCCTGTACCCTTTCACACTGAGAAAAATCCCGGGATGATGCGCGTTCACGTGCAATATCCCGGGATTTTCATGCGAGTGTAAAAGGGGTATTAGAGGCTATAAGGCTGATTCTTCAAATTGATGATGACAAAGAACCACCAGCTCCCTCTAAGAAACCATTTAAGTTTAAGCGTCAGAAGGTTACTAAGTTAGTTTTACCACATTCTGACCATTTAGTTGACATACGTCAGGAATCCTGGGAATATCCAGGTAAAAATGGGGAAGAGGAGGAAGAAGGAAATCTGTATTGTCGACGCACTGAGAGGAAACCAATTCTAAAATATAACCTTTATTAGATATGTATTAAAATATGATTCTGATTAATTTCTTTTCCCGAACTACAGTGAAACATAGAGGTTAAAATCACAAACTAACAAATAAGTGAATCTGAACAAGAAATTAGGAAAATGTGAATAAAGAATTTAAAAAGCATGTCCACTTGTGTTTATGAGTGTATTCTTATACTCCGGGTTTCTTTATTGTTATGAATACCATAGACATCCCTATACCCATCCAATATTGTCCGACCATTGTCAGTAGTTTGGGTACCCACTATTCCAAGTTCAAGATCTTAAAGATGATATATAATATCTCCAAATAGAGGTTATTTAATTGTTAGCAATTATGGTGGCTATGGGTCACCTATAGCTGGATTCCCAAATCTGATTGTACTCAGAAGTAGATCTCCATATATCAGGAGCCTCTCGCAGTGGCTATCGATGTCACTAGAAGATTTATTTATGCATGTGAATAAGTAGCTTTAAGGGGGTATAATAATCCCCACTTTCAAAAAAAGAGAAAAAGAAAACGAGGGGGGGGGGGGGGGGCGCTAACATATACAGTGGTGCTATTCAGTTATATGATATCCAACTCTGTTACGAGAATTTGGGAGATACTGCTTATATTAGGAGTGTTGCAACCCCAGTTGTGTTAGAAAGCAGTTATAATAATCTCCACTTTAATAAAAAAACAGCATATAGAGTGGTACTATTCAATTATATGGTATCCAACTTTATTATGAAAATTTGGAAGATGTCACTTGTATCGGGAGTATTGCAACCCCAGTTATACTAGAACACAGGCCGCTTATGAATACGGCTCATGCATGCCTTCAATTGTCGCTGTGTACCTCTTATCTATATACTTCCAGAGTAGGTTAATTTATAATATAGACTTCCATATAATATAGGTTTCCATATATCGTCACAGTTTAGAGCTCACTTTTATGCCATTAAAGGAAAATTCCTTATTTAATTGGCCAACAGTGCGGATAGAGAAATAGTTGTACTGTGTAGCGACCACAGTTTTTAAATAAAATAATCCACATGCATAATAATCTTGAATAACTATAAGGAATAATTCCTATTAATTTGCCTATCAGTATGAATCAGATAGAGGGTTCATATCTTGATATAGAGTCACCCACATATATATTTAATAGTCCTATTTTTTATTGGACTCAGGGTGATAAAAAAAATTGCTTAACAATTATTATATGTATACATATATATGAAATATTCGACTTATAGAAAGATCTATATTTTATATATATTTTATTTTTAATATGTATTTGTGTTTTTTATAAATATTATAGTTCAGATATTTATTGTGGGATGGGATTATATATTCAGGTTTTCAGTATTCCCCGGGATATAAGTTTGATATTTTAGCTGATAGTTATACCACATTGCACATTATCACAATAATAAATAGGTATTGATAGGATTTATAAACTTCATGCACACTGTATTAGCAATAGCTGCTTCAAGGTCCTATTACGACCTGTATTTATCTGTTAGCTTTTGAATATTACTGGCTTCTTTGCTACAATGTATGACACGCAGTGTAACCTATTTGGAGCATGCAGCTGCTATGCTCCTGAATGTTGACAACTGTTGCAATATAATAGTTAAAGGAAAATTCCTTATTTAATTGGCCAACAGTGCGGATAGAGAAATAGTTGTACTGTGTAGCGACCACAGTTTTTAAATAAAATAATCCACATGCATAATAATCTTGAATAACTATAAGGAATAATTCCTACTTAATTTGCCTATCAGTATGAATCAGATAGAGGGTTCATATCTTGATATAGAGTCACCCACATATATATTTAATAGTACTATTTTTTTTATTGGACTCTGGGTGATAAAAAAATTGCTTAACAATTATTATATGTATATATATATATATATATATATATATATATATGAAATATATAAATCTATCCTTAAATGTAACACACACGTGTCAATGTATGCAGCTCAGTGTGACCTCTCTATCAATAGATGTTAACAGCTATCAGTATATATAATACATTTGTTCAATGGCATTGATGTTAAATATCTATTCATATAAACTGTATCATATCTTCTTATTATCCCTTATCACAAAGCTATCAGCTAACATCCTAAACTAATTCATATGTTTGCATCATATCATTTAACACTAGACACGCGTGGACACGCTGTGCCCACGTACATTGACACGTGTGTGTTACATTTAAGGATAGATTTAAACCAAAATTGATGATATAGACCAGAGGTTCTCAAACTCGATCCTCGGGGGCCCACACAGTGCATGTTTTGCAGGTAACCCAGCAGGTGCACAGGTGTATTAATTACTCACTGACACATTTTAAAAGGTCCACAGGTGGAGCTAATTATTTCACTTGCGATTCTGTGAGGAGACCTGCAAAACATGCACTGTGTGGGCCCCCGAGGACCGAGTTTGAGAACCTCTGATATAGACTGTCACGAATGGTGACAGCCAGAGCTATATCACAGACTTTGGATTCAGCATTTGTGGCTGCATGTACCAAAGTGCTGTGAATGCCAAGGTGTTCTTATTTAACTGTAACATACACAGGCAATCGAGTGGCTGTAATAGAAACAGTATCAATACTATTATATTGCAACAGTTGGCAACATTCAGGAGCATAGCAGCTGCATGCTCCAAATAGGTTACACTGCGTGTCATACATTGTAGCAAAGAAGCCAGTAATATTCAAAAGCTAACAGATAAATACAGGTCGTAATAGGACCTTGAAGCAGCTATTGCTAATACAGTGTGCATGAAGTTTATAAATCCTATCAATACCTATTTATTATTGTGATAATGTGCAATGTGGTATAACTATCAGCTAAAATATCAAATTTATATACCGGGGAATACTGAAAACCTGAATATATAATCCCATCCCACAATAAATATCTGAACTATAATATTTATAAAAAACACAAATACATATTAAAAATAAAATATATATAAAATATAGATCTTTCTATAATTCGAATATTTCATATATATGTATACATATAATAATTGTTAAGCAATTTTTTTTATCACCCTGAGTCCAATAAAAAATAGGACTATTAAATATATATGTGGGTGACTCTATATCAAGATATGAACCCTCTATCTGATTCATACTGATAGGCAAATTAAGTAGGAATTATTCCTTATAGTTATTCAAGATTATTATGCATGTGGATTATTTTATTTAAAAACTGTGGTCGCTACACAGTACAACTATTTCTCTATCCGCACTGTTGGCCAATTAAATAAGGAATTTTCCTTTAATGGCATAACAGTGAGCTCTAAACTGTGATGATATATGGAGACCTATATTATATGGAAGTCTATATTATAAGTGAACCTACTCTGGAAGTATATAGATAAGAGATACACAGCGACAATTAAAGGCATGCATAACCTTCAGCTGTGGAATAATGATGTATAAGAAATGAGCCGTATTCATAAGTGGCCCGAGTTCTAGTATAACTGGGGTTGTAATACTCCTGATACAAGTGACATCTTCCAAATTTTCATAATAAAGTTGGATACCATATAATTGAATAGTACCACTCTATATGCTGTTTTTTTTATTAAAGTGGAGATTATTATAACCTTTCTAACACAACTGGGGTTGCAACACTCCTAATATAAGCAGTATCTCCCAAATTCTCGTAACAGAGTTGGATATCATATAACTGAATAGCACCACTGTATATGTTAGCGGCCCCCCTCATTTTCTTTTTCTCTTTTTTTGAAAGTGGGGCTTATTATACCCCCTTAAAGCTACTTATTCACATGCATAAATAAATCTTCTAGTGACATTGATAGCCACTGCGAGAGGCTCCTGATATATGGAGATCTACTTCTGAGTACAATCAGATTTGGGAATCCAGCTATAGGTGACCCATAGCCACCATAATTGCTAACAATTAAATAACCTCCATTTGGAGATATTATATATCATCTTTAAGATCTTGAACTTGGAATAGTGGGTACCCAAACTACTGACAGTGGTCGGACAATATTGGATGGGTATAGGGATGTCTATGGTATTCATACCAATAAAGTAACCAGGAGTATAAGAATACACTCATAAACACAAGTGGATACACTTTTTAAATTCTTTATTCACATTTTCCTAATTTCTTGTTTAGATTCACTTATTTGTTAGTTTGTGATTTTAACCTCTATGTTTCACTGTAGTTCGGGAAAAGAAATGAATCAGAATCATATTTTAATACATATCTAATAAAGGTTATATTTTAGAATTGGTTTCCTCTCAATGCGTCGACAATACAGATTTCCTTCTTCCTCCTCTTCCACATTTTAGTTCTAATATACTGTAGTTGACTGCACCCCCTAAATAAAATCAACATTGTGTTTAATACTTAAAAGGGGTCCATGCGAGTGAACGTATGGTGACGAATCACATACGTTCACTCAAATTAAAATAATATTGTTTCTTGAGTGTGCAGATACCCAATCCCCTCAGAATATCCAGGTAAGAAATTCTCTCTGTCTAAAAAGATGCTGGCTCGTTATCCCCACGCTGCAGAGTTGAGCAAAAATTGGGACACCCCGCCCCCGGTGGACTCACAGGTCGCACGTCTGGTGGTATCATCTGCTCTGCCTGTCACTTCTGTCACCTCTCTGAAGGAACCGACAGATAAGCGTGTGAAGGGTTGCTTGAAGTCCATTTACACTTTGGCTGGAGCTGTGCATAGGCCTACTATTGCTGTCTCTTGGGCTGCTAAAGCTATAGAGGCCTGGGTTCAGGAAGTAGAAGCGGTACTACCGTCTAATTTCCTGATAATGCAAAACAGTGTCTTTCATACATTGTTACAGCCTCTCATTATATTCAAGAGGCGGCAAGTATCCTAGCGGCCAAAACGTCTACCACGTCTATTCTGGCTCGTCAGATCCTCTGGTTGCGGTCCTGGTTGGTAGATCTGGACTCGAAAAAGACCTTGGAGGTTATCCCTTTGAAGGGAAACATTCTTTTTGGGGAAGATCTCAACAAGATTGTCGCTGACTTAGCGTCTGCTAAGACTGCATGTCTGCCCAGTACTTCTCCTTTGGTCCCAAAGGCTAAGAGTACTTCCTTTCGTTCCTTTTGATCTCCCGGTAAAGCAATGGGTCAGGTGTACCCAAAATAGTCTCGCACTTCCAAATCCACTAAGCCCAAACCTAAACGTGCCTGAGCTGCCCGTCAGCCTGCTGCCAAAACAGACAAGCCTGCTACATGATGGGGCGGGCCTCCCTCTGGGGAATCCCAGGGTGGGAGGCCAACTTCTACGATTTGCTCAGGTATGGCTACAGACCACTTCGGACGCCTGGGTAAGGGAAGTCGTCACTCACGGATACGCCATCTCTTTCAAGAAATGTCCCCCTCACCAGTTTTACTCAACAAAACATCCCCGGTAAAAGCAAAAAATCTCCATCGGGTGGTACAATCCCTCCTGGATATGGGAGTGGTAGTGCCGGTGCATCTGGCTTAGAGAGGCAGGGGGTACTATTTAATGCTGTTCCTAGTTCCAAAACCGAATGGATCTTCTCGGCCCCTTTTCAACCTCAAGTCTCTGAACAAATTTGTGAAAGTTTCCAAATTCCGTATGGAAACTCTTCGCTTTATTGTTCTGGCCCTGGAGCCCAAGGGCTACATGGTATCCCTGGATATACAGGATGCTTACCTGCATATACCTATTGCAGTGTCTCATCAGCAATACTGTACCTGCGGTTTGCTATTGGCAACCTACATTTTCAATTCCAGGTCTTGCCTTTTGGTCTGACCTCGGCTCCTCGAGTTTTCACCAAGGTTATGGCGGTCTTAACGACCCTACTCCGCCGTCAGGGTATCAGGATCCTGCCGTATCTTGACAACTTGTTGATCCTTGCGAACTCCCCAGAGGTTCTCCTTCAACACCTGGAACTGACTGTCCAATTCCTGTAAGCCCATGGGTGGCTCATCAACTGGAAGAAGTCTTCCCTGGTTCCTGCTCAGAGCATGGTGCACCTGGGAGCACTATTGGACACTCACAACCAGCGGTTGTTTTTGTTTTCGGAGAAGATCTTGAAGCTTCAGTACAAGATAAGATGCTTCCTCTCTCACCCACGTGTGTCTATTCACTCAGCGATGCAAGTACTAGGCCTCATGGTGTCGGCTTTCAACATGGTGGAGTACGGTCAATTTCATTTCTGCCCTCTGCAGAGATTAATTTTCTCCAAGTGGGATGGCCTGCCTCACCGGATCAGGGTGGTCATTCTGAGTTGATCGCAGCCAGCAACTTTTTGCTGCTGTTGTGATCAACTAGTCCACACCTATGGGGGAGTGTATTTTAGCTTAGCAGGGCTGCGATCGCTTGTGCAGCCCTGCTAGGCTAAAAAAATTTCAATCAAAACAAGACTAGCCCTGGACAAACTTACCCTGTGCGACGATCTCAGCGATGCTGGGGCTGGCTTTGACGTCAGACATGCGCCCTCTGTTCTCCTGGACACGCCTGCGGTTTCCTCACCACTCCTCAAAAACTGCTCCAAACGGTCTGGTGATGGCCAAGAACGCCTTCTTTCTGTCAATCTTCTTGCGGTCGGCTCTGCGACCGCTTTCTTCATTGGTCGCGACGTAACCCTGCAACCCTCCACACGTGCGCAGTGCGGCCGCCGCAAATGCACATTCCAGACCCGTTCGCACCGCTGCAACAAACCGCTGCGTGAGAACGGGTCGGAATGACCCCCTAGGTCTCACATGATATCTTTGACTCCGGAGGTCCGTCTGTCATTGAATTGGTGGCTGCAGGACCATCAACTGAGCAGGGGTCATCCATTCTGGATCTCCAACTGGGTCCTCTGACAACGGATGCCAGTCTGTGGAATTTGGGAACGATGTTGGAGCAACACTCTCTTCAGGGTCGGTGGACCAGGGAGGATGCTCTCCTCCTGATTAAACATTCTGGAATTGTGGGTAGTGTTCAATGCGTTGACACAAGCCCTGCCTCTAGTACAGAACAGGCCTGTACAGGTACAGTCAGACAACACCACCACGGTGGCGTACATAAATCATTGAGGCGGCACCCGAAGCTGCAAAGCACTGATGGAAGTGTCAAAGATTCTTCTATGGTCGGAACGCCATCTGCTAGCCATATCGGCAGTGTTCGTTCCAGGGGTCCTAAACTGGGAAGCGGACTTCCTCAGTGGTCAGGATGTACACGCTGGAGAGTGGAGCCTTCATTTGGAGGTCTTTCAACTCCTCGTGGAATAGTGGAGTCTACCAGATGTAGACCTGATGGTGTCTCGACACAATCACAAGGTTCCGGTCTTCGGAGCAAGGACAAGGGATCCGCAAGCAGCGTTCGTGGACGCACTGGCAATTCCATGAAACTTTTGGCTTCCGTACGTGTTCCCTCTGCTGTCACTTCTGCCCAGGGTGATAAGGAAGTTCAAGCAAGAAGGAGGAATACTACTTCTAATCGCTCCGGTGTGTCCCAGATGGCATAGGTTCTCATATGCAGGGTCTATCGATAGAGTGTCCTCTTCTGCTTCCGCAGCACCCAGACCTCCTCGTTCAGGGCCCTTGTGTCTACCAGGATTTGGCCCGGCTGACTTTGACGGCGTAGCTCTTGAAGCTTCCATACTAAGGGCCAAAGGTTTTTCTGAAGCGGTCATTCAAACTGTGTTGAAGGTCCGTAAGCCGTCTTCTGCTCGGATATATCATAGGGTCTGGAATTCTTATTTTGCTTGGTGTGCAACTAACAATTCTGATGCATACAAGTTCAGTACCGCCAAACTCTTGGCTTTTCTGCACCACGGCCTGGACTTAGGCCTTCTCCTGCCCTCCCTCAAGGTTCATATTTCTGCCTTGTCAATATGGTTTCAGAGAAAAATTGTGACTCATACCTTCACTCATGGTGTTTTACGGATTCAACCTCCCTATGTCCCGCCTGTGGCTCCTTTGGATTTGTCGGTTGTTCTGGATGCCTTACAAGATTCTTCGTTTGAGCCTCTTCAGTCTGTAGACCTTAAATGGTTTACTCTTAAGGTCTTGTTTCTGTTAGCTATTGCATCTGCTAGACAGGTTTCATAGTTGGGTGCCTTGTCCATTTGGTCACCCTTTCTGATTTTTCACCGTCACTGGGAAGTTCTTAGAACTCGCCCTGGGTACCTCCCTAAGGTGGTGTCATCTTTCCACCTTAACCAAGAGATTGTGGTTCCGGCCTTTACCTCTCTAGGTTTATCCTCCAAAGAGCGGTCTTTGGATGTGGTATGGGCTCTCCGTACTTATGTGAAGAGGACAGCTTCTCTTCGGAGATCTGATTCTCTTTGTCCTTTTTGGTTTTCACAAACGTGGCTGGCCTGGTAACAAGCAGACCTTGGCCAGATGTATTAGAATGGTGATTGCACATGCTTATGTACAGGCTGGCCTTCCAGCTCCTACTACCATCAAAGCCCATTCTACTCGGTCTGTTGGACCTTCTTGGGCGGCCCGCCATGGTACGACCCTTGAACAATTGTGCAAGGTGGCTACATGGTCCGCAGTGAACACGTTCAGGAGGTTCTATGCCTTCAATACTTCCGCCTCCCAGGATGCCTCCTTTAGACGCCGGGTTCTTTTGCCCGCTACAGTGCGTCCCCTCCCATGAGGAACTGCTTTAGGACATCCCCGATGTTATCCCTGTGGAACTCCAGTGTACCCCGCTGTAGAAAAGGAGATTTATGGTAAGAACGTACCTTTGTTAAATCTTTCTGCGAGGTTCACTGGGTTCCAAAGGGCGCCCACCCTAATGCACTTAGCTTCTTTGGGTTTGTATGACATTAGCCGCTAGTACCTTCTCCTGTCGTGAGAGTGTGGTGTATGTGGCTACTAACGGTTGTCATCTCTTTTACCTGCTACTGCATTGGACTGGTTAACAAAACAGAGCTTCTGTGCACGGAGGTGGGGTTATAAAGGAGCCGGCGCTGTGCATCTTGGGAACAGTCAAAGCTTTTAGCCTATTGGTGCTTCAGATCAAGATCCAACTCTACACCCCAATGTTATCCCTGGGGAACCCAGTGTACCTCGCAAAAAGAGATTTAACAAAGGTAAGTTCTTACCATAAATCTCCTTTTTTCAATCCCTACCTGTGGCATAGCAGTTAAGAGCCGATTGGCTGTTACTTTATCTCCAGAGACTTTATCTCCATCCAAGGCTTAGTAAATAGACCCCTAAGTCCAGTAGGGGAAAGAGGCGGGTCACATGCCTGGTGCAGTTCCAGCCTGGGGGAGTTCCAAAGCTGGTGTCCGCATATTTTATTTTTACTAAAATAATATTTACTAATTAGTAGACTGTAATCAGTAATATTGGGAATTTTGCTCATTGTGGCATAGTGGTTGTGCATTAATGCTTTGAGTGCTGGGACATTTGTGTAAATGTGTTATCTTTATGAATTTTGGATGTTCTCATGCTTGCTTAACTTTCTTCTGTATGCTCTGCCCACACCATAGTCCTCCTAATAGCTGCATTCAGCCAAAACCACACACACCATCATTATCATATATAGAGATGAGCGGGTTCAGATCCCTGAGAACCAAACTCTCCCCCACTCCCCCAACTTCATGCTCCAAGTCCAGGTTTGGTTTTCCCACCAGCCTCGGAAACCAGAACGAGGCAAAATGTCATCATCCCGCTGTTGAATTCTCACAGGTTTTATATTCCAGATAAGGAGCTTCGAGTCGCCACCATTTTCACTCCAGTTCTGGAGAGTGTAGTGAGAGGACGTGTCTCCTCAGTGTCTGTATGGGAAAGTGGCGTGGCGACCTGCTTTTTTTATCGTTCCAGTGGTGCTGTCTTGTGCTGCATCAGTCCAGTGGTGGTGTCCTGTGCTGCCATAAGTCCAGTGCTGCTGTATAAGTTCAGTCCAGTGGTGCTGTCTTGTGCTACATCAGTCCAGTGCTGGTGTCCTGTGCAGCCATAAGTCCAGTGCTGCTGCACAAGTCCTGTCCAGTGGTGCTGCATCAGTCCAGTGGTGGTGTCCTGTGCTGCCATAAGTCCAGTGGTGGTGTCCTGTGCTGGCATAAATCCAGTGGTGGTGTCCTGTGCTGCTGTAAAAGTCCAGTCCAGTGGTGCTATCTTGTGCTACATCAGTCCAGTCGTGGTGTCCTGTGCTGCCATAAGTCCAGTGGTACTGCCGTATAAGTCCAGTCCAGTAGTGCTGCCATATAAGTCCAGTCCAGTGGTGCTGTCTTGTGCTGCATCAGTCCAGTCACTCCAGTGGTGGTGTTCTGTGCTGCCAAATAAGTCATGGGGTACTGCCCTATAAGTCCAGTCCAATGGTGCTGCCGTACAAGTCCAGGGGTACTGCCGTATAAATCCAGTCCAGGGGTGTTGCCGTATAAGTCCAGTCCAGTGGTGCTTCCATATAAGTCCAGTCCAGTGGTGCTGCCATATAAGTCCAGTCCAGTGGTGCTGTCATATAAGCCCAGTTGTACTGCCATATATGTCCAGGGGTACTGCTGTATAAGTCCAGTCCAGTGGTGCTGCCATATAAGTACAGGGGTACTGCCATATAAGTCCAGTCTAGTGGTGCTGCCGTATAAGTCCAGTGGTACTGCTGTATAAGTCCAGTCCAGTGGTGCTACTGTATAAGTCCAGGGGTATTGCCGTATAAGTCCAGTGGTGCTGTCCTGTGCAGTATATTATTTACTCCAAATAAAGGCAGTATTAATATTTAATCCAAATAATTTTTACAGGGTTTGCCCTGTGTGGTGTAGGGGTACGCTCTCCTGTGCCGCATATTGTTATATAACTTGAGAAAAATAATGGAGAACAAATATTTAGAGCAGAGGTTCCCAAACTGTGTGCCGTGGCCCCCTGATGTGCCTCGGGACACTTGCAGGGGTGCCCTGGGTTGGTGGTCCAGGACCATTTCAAATTATTCATTGTCAATATAATAGGCAAAACCAGTGCTGGTGACTGCCAGTCATAAAATATGTGGCCAAACAGAAGCAAATCTTGTCCCTCACCACACAACTGACCCTAAGGATGACATATAAATGCGATCTACTTAATGTAATTTCTAAATTTCTCAATAAGAAACTTTTGGCCTAGGGGTGCCGTGAACAAAATTCGGATATTTTAGGGCACCGTGATTCAAAAAAGTTTGGAAACCACTGATTTAGAGGATATAATAGGGAAAGATCAAGAACCACTTCCTCCTAGTGCTGAAGCTGCTGCCACTAGTCATGACATAGACGATGAAATGCCATCAACGTCATCTGCCAAGGCTGATGCTCAATTTCATAGTACAGGGCATGTAAAATCCAAAAAGCCAAAGTTCAGTAAAATGACCCCAAAAATAAATGTAATTCATCTGAGGAGAAATGTAAACTTGCCAATATACCATTTACGACACGGAGTGGCAAGGAACGGCTAACGCTCTGGCCTATGTTCATGACTAGTTGTTCAGCTTCATATGACAATGGAAGCCCTTATCCACCCACTAGAAAAATGAAAAGAGTTAAGCTGGCAAAAGCACAGCAAAGAACTGCGTTCTAAGATGGTATCACAAATCCACAAGGCGAGTCCAAGTTTGTCGGCGCCAGCGGTTGCGATGCCTGACCTTCCCAACACTGAACGGGAAGAGGTGGCTCCTTCCACCATTTGCTCGCCCTCTGCAAGTGCTGGAAGGAGCACCCACAGTCCAGTTTCTGATATTCAAATTGAAGATGTCACTGTTGAAGAACACCAGGATGAGGATATGCTGGCACTGAGGAGGAAATGATGTGGAGGATTCTGAAGGTGATGTGGTTTGTTTAAATCTGGCACCGGGGGAGACCGTTGTTGTCCGTGGGATGAATAAGCCCATTGTCATGCCTGGGCAAAATTAAAAAAAAAGCCACCTGTTCAGTGTGGAATTATTTTTCCACAAATCCGGACAACAGGTGTCAAGCCGTGTGTTGCCTTTGTCAATCTGTAATAAGTAGGGGCAAGGACATTAACCACCTAGGAACATCCTCCCTTATATGCCATCTGCTGCGCATTCATCAGAAGTCATTGTCAAGTTCAGAAACTTTGGGTAAGAGCATAAGCAGTGCACTGACGCCTAAATCCCTTCTTCCTCTTGTACCCAAGCTCCTGCAAGCCACACCACCAACTCCCTCAATGTCAATTTCCTCGGTCAGGAACGTCAATAGTCCTGCAGGCACTGGCATGACTGAGGAGTCCTCTCCTAACCAGGTTTCCTCTGGAGGATCCTTGAGTGGTACGTCTACTGCTGCTGTTGTTGTTGCTGGGAGTCGATTGTCATCCCAGAGGGGAAGTCGGAAGACCACTTGTACTGCTTCAAGTAAGCAATTGACTGTCCAACAGTCCTTTGCGAGGAAGATGAAATATGACAGCAGTCATCCTGTTGCAAAGCAGATAACTGAGGCCTTGACAGCTATATTGGTGTTAGACATGCATCCGGTATCTGCTAATAGTGCAGTGGGATTTAGACAATTGATGGAGGTAGTGTGTCCCTGGTAGTGGTTCACTAGGAAAGCAATTCCCGGACTGTACAGGGACATTAAGAAAAGTGTCCTCATTGTCCTGAAAAATGCGGTTCTACCCAGTGTCCACTTAACCATGGACATGTGGACAAGTGGTGCAGGGCAAACTAAGGACTACATGACTGTGACAGCCCACTGGGTAGATGTATTGCCTCCCGCAGCAACAACAGCAGCAGCACCAGTAGCAGCACCTCAACAAACGCCAGCTCAATCCGAGGCAGGCTACAATGTGTATCACCGGTTTCCATAAGAGGTACACCGCTGACAACCTCTTACGGAAACTGAGGGACATCATCGCACAATGAATTACCCCACTTGTACTCTCCTGGGGATTTGTGATATCGGACAACGTCACCAATATTGTGCGTGCGTTACATCTGGGCAAATTCTAGCACGTGCCATGATTTGCACATACAATTAATTTGGTGGTGTAGAACTTTTAGAAAAATGACAGGGGCTTGCAGAAGATGCTGTCGGTGGCCCGAAAAATTGCGGGCCACTTTCGACATTCAGCCACTGTGTGCCAAAGACTAGAGTGCCAGCAAAAAACTCCTGAACCTGCCCTGCCATCACCTTAAGCAGGAGGTGGTAACGAGGTAGAATTTAACACTCTATATGCTTCAGAGGATGGAGGAGCAGCAGCAAAAGGCCATTCAAGCCTATACATCCACCTATGATATAGGCAAAGGAGGGGGAATGCACCTGACTCAAGCGCAGTGGAGAATGATTTCCGTCTTGTGCAAGGTTCTCCAACCCTTCGAACTTGCAATACGTGAAGTCAGTTCAGACACTGCCAGCTTGAGTCAGGTCATTCCCCTCATCAGGCTTTTGCAGAAGCAGCTGGAGAAATTGAAGGAGGAGCTAAGGCAGAGCGATTCTGCTAAGTATGTGGGACTTGTAGATGGAGCCCTTCATTCGCTTTGCCAGGATTCAAGGGTGGTCAATCTGTTGAAATCAGAGCAATACATTTTGGCCACCATGCTCGATCCTAGGTTTAAAACCTATGTTGTATCTCTCTTTCCGGCAGACACAAGTCTGCAGAGGTGCAAAGACCTACTTGTGAGAAAATTGTCAACTCAAGCAGAACGTGACCCGTCAACAGCTCCTCCTTCATTTTCTCCTGCAACTGGGGCTGCAAGGAAAAGGATAACATTTCCTAGCCCAACCGCTGGCAGTGATGCAGGGCAGTCAGGAGCAAGTGCTGACATCTGGTCTGGACTGAAGGACCTGCTAACTATTACTGACATGTCTACTGTCACTGCATATGATGCTGTCACCTTTGAAAGAATGGTGGAGGATTATATCGGTGATAGTATCCAAGTAGGCATGTCAGACAGTCTGTATACTGGCAGGATAAAGAGGCAACTTGGAGACCCTTGCACAAACTGGCTTTAGTTTACCTAAGTTACCCCCCTCCAGTGTGTACTCCGAAAGAGTGTTTAGTGCAACCAGTAACCTTGTCGGTGACCAGCGTAGGAGGTTACTTCCACAAAATGTGGAGAAGATGATGTTCATCAAAATGAATTATAAATTCCTCCAGGAAGACATTTACCAGCAATTGCCTCCAGAAAGTACACAGGGACCTGTGGTGGTGGATTCCAGTGGGGACAAATTAATACTCTGTGAGGAGGAGGAGTATGTACACACTGAAAGGGGTGAGTTTACTTTTTTTAAAAGTATGTGGCCTGCATGTTGGCCTGTGTGCCATGATCGGAGCTTAGCTCTTATTGGGCATCATTTACAATTGTGCACATGCGCAAGAAGATAGAGATGGGGATATGTCCACAGGGGTTGCTGCTGTGCATGCCCCGCTGACTTTGCAAAGCTCTGCACTGCATCCCTGAAGCCATCACACCTTGTAGGTGTGTGTGCCCGACTTCCCTGTGTACCCAGCTGCCCTACTTGCAGGAATATTCTTCTGGAATCTGGATAGAAATTCATCTCTCTATGAAGAAGGTAAATTGGAGGGGGTTGGCACACGGGTTGGAGGCTGAATAGACACAGGAGGCACAGAGTTCTTGTGGCTGGAGGGGACATAAGGAGCAAGAGTTGATACCAGGGGTCATGTGGCTGGACTGGAGGGATAGAGGGGGTCTGGAAGTGACATATTTTACTAGCTCACAATGATATGTATTATAGAGGAGAGGGCACTGCCAGTGATATATAAGGGGGCATAAAACAGCTCCTAGCTCACACTGATATGTGGTATTAGTGGGTTGGGTATGCGTTGCTGGCTGCCTGGATCCTTGTGGTCAGCATACCGACCCCGGTATCCTGGCAGTCAGCATACTGACCACGGATCTCACCAGCAGAATGCAGGGGGGTTTGAGCGCAACAAAGCCCCTTGCGGGCTCACTGCGCTCGCCACGCAGCAGGCTGCACTTGCCAAAGTATAAAAGAAAAGAAATACCGTGAGGTATTTATACTCCTAGGCGCTTGATGCGAGGTTCACCACAGCAGCTGTATATATATAGGGGTTGGTCAGACCCCTAGTGGTATAAACAATAAACAATAAAGATAGTAGCGCTTAATGGTCACAAATGCAAAGGTGTGTCACAGTTAAATCACAATTTATTATAGGATAAAATGTAAAAGAGCAATGCACATTGGTGGTTGATACCACTTAAAAACACTTAAATGAAAGAGGCTGTATAACTCCCAAAGGTGTAATGTCCTATTGGAAAAATTTGCAAAAACGGACCTGTTCCTATGAAAGTCCCCTTGGTTAGTAGGATATGTGTCCTATTCGTGGATAGAATAGTTACCACCAACGTATCTCGAGGCAATTAGGCGAAACTGCGTCCGCAAGATGCTGTTCCTCGGCGGGTGGTGAGTGATGTTTTACCACGATGAAATAGGAATGTTCTTATATCCAAATGGAAATATTCAACGGGGGCTTGGTCCAGGTCCAAAGGTTCCAGAAGGTGTGGGAGTATATATCAGTCAAGCAGGTCTCACCGACGCGTTTCGTTGCATTTAAGCAACTTTTTCAAGGTGTTGAAAGTCCTGCTGGGTGGTAGTTTATATACCCATACCAATATGGTTGCTCATTAGCATATGTGATTGATTGTGACCACCTATTAGCATTAAATGACCAAATAATGACAGACATCGGAGGTGTATTATATTAAAATCAAAAATTATATAAATTCATACATTTTATAAATCATTATGTGTAAAACTTCAAAAACTTTGTTTAATAAAAACCAGTCACATGACCATTGATGGGTGAATCGGATAAGACTTGTATAAAACCTGGAATGGTATTTAATGATTAATATATTGAGAGTATCAATAAAAAATGGAATGCATTCCACACTTTCTGATTAACATTAGAACTCAGAAGGCGTCCCTCTCCGCTCGAAATCCCGCGAGAGGTGAGCCAGATGCGTGGTAATGAAGTAACAGGGCCACAGCCAATTAACTGCCTGTGCGTATCGACGCGGACGCTACGTGAATTACGTCGCGTCATCCGTATGTGCGTCCGGGAACAATGTTTATCATAATTGCCATGGTGATGTAATGACATCACCAGCGTGCTGCCGGGAATGATACCGCGAGAGTTGGTAACTGCGTGTTCCCGGAAGTCACGCTACTGATGCATAGACTTTGCAAGAGGTTGTCATGGCGACGGTAAATACCGAGCGTCGCCAGGACGACCAACTAGTTGTCATCCATTGCTATGGCGACGGAATCAACAAACGTCGCCATAACACCTAATTATCAGTACTGGATCGTTTCATTAATATGATGGAATTAGGTTAAATCGATCCTCCAAAAGTACAGTGGCTGGTTGATATTAAAGCACACATTGTTGCACCTAGCAAAGAAAGTTATATACTGCATATAGAATGTCTCACTAAAGAAACACTATAAAGCAAAATACAATATCGAACAATTATTATAATTGTCACCACTGAGATATTTTCCTATTGCGCTTTCAACAGATTATTCTCTACTAATATGACACCTATAATTTATAATTTAATGGACAGCAAAATTCATAAAATGTCTATATATAAGAGTATAAGAAATATATTAAATATAACATATCAAATGGACATGATATATAATTACATGAAAGAGACAAAAGACACTCATTTCTGGTGACTGATCTCTATAAGGAACATAAATTTTCATGGACTTCACATATACATTAGTCATTGACACCAAAAGACAACTATTCATGTTTGTATTTGATACTTTAAGGTAGGATTGAAGGAAAGGGCAATAAACTAGAGGGAATATGGTGGATAAGGTGAAAAGAAAAGTGGTATGTATAATAAATAAAAGGATAAAAATAAAAATAAAAAATAAAAATAAAAAAATAAAAAAATAAAAAATAATAAAAAAATATAAAAAAAATAAAAAATAAATAAAAAATAAAAAAATGAAAAAATGATAATAATGGATGGGACATTCGGAGGAATCAATGTCACAGTATGGAATTGAGCTCCACCGCCTCATTCAATCCAGAAGGGTGAATCGTATTTAGCCTATACATCCAATATAGTTCTTGTTTGCAAAGTGTTTTATAACGATCCCCTCCTCTCTTAGTCATTACAATATGTTCAATTGCTATTAAGCCAAGAGAACTGGGGTCACCATCATGTACATCCCTAAAGTGTCGAGAGACACTATGGGTAGGTAATTTATTAATGATATTGCGGCGATGTTCCATAAAACGGACCTTAATGCTCCGAGTAGTGCGTCCCACATACTTCTGGTTGCAGCCACAAGTAAGGAGATAAATTATATAGCTAGTATCGCAGTTCATAAAACTAGCTAGACTGTATTTCTCTCCATTTTCAACAGTAATGTGAGTGGTTCTTCTAGGGATATATTTGCATGTTGTGCATTTAGTAGCCCCACAACGATGAAAACCATTTGGTCTACAAGGAAGCCAATTATCTTGTGTTGCACCCCCTTGCGTGGATATAGGTATTGCTTTCAAAAGGCTAGGTGCAAGGATATTCTTAAACGAACGATTCTTCTTGAAAATAAATTTGGGTTTTGAAGGTAAATATGTCCTAAGTATATTGTCTTGTTTTAATATACCATAATTTTTTGAGATTATTTTCTTAATTTGCATGCTATCCCTATTATATGTGGATATAAAGGCCAAATTATCCTGTTGATCATTGGAAAAATCAGACCTAGTCTTATTGTTGTGTGTATTTTTGTGTAAACTTCTATTTTTCTTTTTATTTATATTATCATTTTCAACATTTGGTTCTCGTAAGCAAAGAAGAGTGTCCCTATCTAGATCTGCCACTTCTCTCATAGTTCTCTCACTTGCCAAAGGGTCTATTTCCACTCTATGGGTGTCGTGGATACCCACCAGTGGGAATAGACCCTGTGGGTAGGCATTCTGACTGATGGCATTTTGAGCACTGGGGATTCCGCTGTCGGCATGGTGACCGATGGGATCCTGAGCCACTGCATCCCATTTTCGTAATATATAGAAGAAAGGGGTCTGGACAGTAATATATGAGGGAGGGAATAACACAGCTCCCAGCTCACACTGATATGTGGTATTCGTAATATATAAAGGAGAGGGGATCGCACAGTGATATATGAGGGGGAATAACACAGCTTTCAGCTCACACTGATATGCATTCTAGAGGAGAGGCGACCACACAGTGATATATAAAGGGGAATAACACAGCTTTCAGCTCACACTGATATGTATTCTAGAGGAGAGGCGACCACACAGTGATATATGAAGGGGAATAACCCAGCTCTCACTGATACATATTATAGAGGAGAGGAGCCCTCACAGTGATATATGATGTGGAAAAACTTCCTGATACTTGATCTCTCTTTGATTATACTTTGTTGTTTTTTCTAATAAAACCTTTAAAAATTGTATATAAGTCTTTTTCTTGTGGCCCACACAAGATGTCAAACTTGATTATTCGACCCTGTTGGAATTTTGAGTTTGACATGGCTGCTGTAAACCTAGGTCCATTTGCGTTGTACATTGTTGAATGCAAGTTGGCCATAATTGCTCCTGCATTGCTTGCACAGAGAAAATAGTCACTGCTCACCCATTTTCAGGGTTGTCCACACCTGTTTCAGAGCTTCCCTATCCATTTGCTTGGTTTCATAAGTCATCATCATCATTACCAGTGTGCACTTTCACCACGCTATTATTGTCCCAAACAATCCATCTGAAATCAGGCGTAACAATGCATGTGCACAACTCTACATGTGAATGCCCTGTAACTATGTAGCTACACCCCTTAGGTCGCAAGTGGAGTAGTTGGTTATGGCTCTTCTTCACCTGTACTTGCATTTGCTATGCTTTAAGCTGCACAGTGCAAAGACACACAAGATACCTCCACAAAACTGACTGTCCACAATCACATCCCATGTTTATATTGATAACAGGCATATCTTTGTGGTAGACGTTTAAATTAGCTAGATCCAGGTGCCGGATTTCCACTTTATGGGGCCCTAGGCAAGTTAATAGTTAATATTCTGCAAGGAATTAAGCATTTTTTTTACATTATTTTAATCTGCGGAAAGAACAGGTACCGCCATAATACCTGTGCTCTTCATATGGGGTAGCTGGTATATTTTACTGCTATCAGGATTTGCGTCAGTGACAGCCACATTATAGAGAAAAAATATATTTAAAATAAAAGATTGTGCTTACCTGGCAGAGGAACATAGAGACATACAGTACACACTACTGTTAGGGGAGGGGTATATGGAAACCTACACACTGCTGGTGGGGTAGGTGGACATAGAGACCTACACACTACTGTTGGGGGAGGGGGGCATGGAAACCTACACACTGCTGGTTTACATAGAGACATACAATCTGCTGTTGGGGTGAGTGGGACAAAAAGACATACACACTGCTGATAGGGGGAGGTGTACATATGTAGAGATGTGCCCTACGGGCACATCGGCAGCGCTGGGTGCGTGGCGGCGGCGGGTGGTGTCCGGTGCAGGGATTACCCTTTACCCTGCATCGGACCAGAGGCTGCAGAGGGGTTTGAATGTTGGCGCCCTCCGGGAGCCAATCGCGGCTCCCGGAGCGGCGGCCAATCAGGGAGAGACGCGGCGAGCCAATCGGCGCTCGCCGCGTCATAGGCCCCGCCCCCGGCGTCTGACGTCAGACGCCGGGCGGGACCGAGAAGGGAGACCGCGCGCGCGGAAGAGCGCGAAGAGGAAAGAAGACGCCGCGCGGAGGAGAGAAGAAGAGCCGGACGGGGAGCCAAGACGGCGTGGACGAAGAAGACGGCGGCCGTGGGGAGAAGAGCTCCGGTGGCCGCTGAAGAGGCCGGAAGACGTCGGCCTGCAGGAGGAAGATGTCCAGCGGCGGCTGGACGCGGAGGAGAGATGGCGGCGCCGCTGGCCAGGACGGGTCAGCGGCAGAAGAGAGTGCCGGAGACCCCGTGGATCAGGTGAGGCCTCGGTGAGGCAACCTTCACCCCCTCCCCTCTTCCTCCCTCGACCACCAGGGACGGGCATTAGGCCTGAGGGCACAATTCAGGCACTAGGCCTGTGGCGCAGCTAGGAGTTTGGGGCCCCAATATTTGATTAGGTGGTTTGGGCATTAGGCCCAAGCCACCCTACCCCTGCGGCACCAGTTAGGCGGGCATTAGGCCCGAGGGGCAAATCAGGCAATAGGCCTGTGGGCAATAGAGGGCATTAGGCCCTAGTGTATTTTGGCCAATTAGGGAGTATCAAGGTGACCCTGGGCACAAGGCCCAGGTCACCCAACGTGCAGCAAGTTAGGCGGGCGCTAGGCCCGTGGGCGAAGTCAGGCCTCCGGCCTGAGCGCAGTCAGGGGGCGCTAGGCCCAGCGAGTAAGTACCCCCCCCAAGGTGAATAAAGGTGGCACTAGGCTCAGGCCACCAGGAGGTGTTTAGGTGGGCAGGCCGTGTGGCACCCACCCCCTTCCAGCGGCAGGTAGGGATTTAAAGGGACAACACCGTGTGATCTTGCATTCTGATATTGTGATGTATGTTGTTACCGTGCAGGGCAAATTGTCTGTGTTTGCATAGTTTTGTTGCACCACACCCACAGAGCTAGTTTGAGGGCTCTGCCGTTGTATTTAGTATAGGGTGTGACACTAGGGTAGAGTTAGGCCCTGCACGGCTGTTTCTCTTTGCCTCCTTACAGGGACCTGTAAGTGGAGAAGATCGGAGTGCAAGACTTGTGACGGTGAGTAGCATCCGTGTACGTTTGTCCCTTGTCTGTCCCCGAGCGCCGGAGTCGGGATTGCTCACGGACGTGAGAATCCTTTTCATCACACTACGTGCGAAAGTGCGAGTGTGTGAAATCTGGGTGGCTGAGGCTTTGTGCCGGTGATGACCATTCACCCAACCGGTGAAAGTCGCGGTCACCCCTGGGGTATCCCCTGTTCCAGTGGAAGCAGGGTCGATACCCCCTTTAATGTAAACCATTCTCTCCTCAGCTCGGTCGTAGGTCAGCTCCGAGAGGGAATCGCCGTGTCCGGATCCGAGTGAAGATTTCCAGGTCCGTTGAGGGTTCCGGTACCTGAAGGTGAGAGAGAGCGGCGCCTGGTGAGTACCGAGTCTACACCTGCACGGCAGCAGGCACCACAAGCACCGCAGCCGCACCCTCTCACACTTGGCGTAGTCGGCAGGATAAAAGAGACCGGATCACGGACACGATGTGGAACGCCACCAAGAAGACCTCCCTGCGGACGGCTCCGGAGAAGACTCACCCCCGGATGTGTGCGTTCCAGAGCGACTGGGTGACGGTGTCTGGGGCAGACATCCTGAAGATGGTGCAGCGGTCGGTCCAGCATGGAAAAGAAGAGCGCCGGGAGAAGGGGCGCCAGAAGGCCGCTGTGACGCCCTGTAAGAGATGTCGGCAAATAAGGCACTTTGCCAGCGAGTGCACTTGGCGAGAGACGTCCCCAAAGAAGGTGGTCCAGGAAGCGGACCGAAGACGTCAGCAGGGCCAAGTGAAGAAGGAGTCCCGATGTTTGCTCTGCGGAAACTACGGGCATGAGCACAACAGTTGTCCTTGGGATGAAGAGTTGAGCGAAGATGAGGTTGATTCCTGGTGTGAAAGCTGTGGAGATCCCCGACATCGGCTCCTGGAATGTCCATGGACGGAAGACAGGACGGACTACGAGGCCACGGTGAAGCAGATGACGGAGTCTCGTCAGCAGCTTTGGGACCGGGTGGCTGCAGAGTCTGTGTGTGCGCTCTGCGAGGCGAGAGGACATGCGCTTCCCGATTGTCCGTGGAATGAAGACCGGATGATTGCGGATGGTCGCGCCCAGAGATGGGAGGAGGAAACCAGGGAAATGGAGCGGAAGGCCTTGCTTGAAGTTAGTTCGCAGGTGCCCATTTCCTCTGAGCCGGAACCAACGGGTGAAGATTCCCCAGTGAAGGAGGTGGACCAGGAACCCGTCTTGGAGAAGGTGGCAGTGGCCCTCCCTTGTTGGAAGTGTCGGCGACCAGGACATGCGGCCAGTGAGTGCCCCTGGGAAGATGCCGCGGACCTACTCTGTCCCAAGAAAGTGACCCCAGTAAGGCAGAATCCTTTCCCGCATCAGACGGAGGTGGACGACTGGGAGGTGAAGAGACCACGCTGCGAAGAAAAGCGTGAAGACCCAGTGACTGAGATGTCCGGAATCTCCCCGCGATGGAACCGTCCACGACCAGGACGTGCGGAACAGGAGTGTCCTGGGTACCAAGAGATGCCAGCGGAAACGAAGGAGTACGCTGAGGAAGCAGAGGTGCCAGCGGAAGCGAAGAAGTACGCTGAGGAGGAAAGTAATACCCCAGTCCAGATATCGGAGGAGGACTCAGACTACGGTGAGCTGTCCGCCAACGAATCCCTCCCAGAACAGATGGAGGACGACTCTGGCATCGGAAGCGCCGACGAGAGTGACTGGCAGGATCAAGTGGAGTCATGCTCCCAGTTGAATGCCCTCCGTGAAGAGGAGGAGATAGTCCTGGAGCAAGAATACCTGCCGGAAGTACCGAGTTGGACGGACGTACGGGGAGAGGATCGTGATGCCGTGGGAGGACCCGTTCCAGAGGAAGACACAGGACCTTTGGAGATGCCCCACGAGGAAATTCGACATATGATGGCTGTTGCCCGGGAGGAAATGGATGCCCCGGAGGATTCCGCTGTTGGGTGGTGGTCGGTACCACGCCCTGAAGACAGGGACAATGTCCCAGACGATCTGGAAGGCCAAGAGTGGGGGACTGCTGTCCCCGTGGAGGAAGATTCCCCTTGGTGGCCCACGTTGAGCGACCGTGGGGAGATGCCACTTCCCCAGAGGATCCACCGATGGAGGTCAGGAGGAACGAAGAAGAGGAACCCGGAGGTGGAAGGATGTGGGGTCACAGCCTGTCCGGGCTGTACCCTTGAACACAACCTCGCCGGAGGGACCTCGGAGTTCCCTGACCCGCGGACAATGGACGTCGTGGAGACCTTTGTAGGGACTACAAAGGAGAAAGGGGGGGGAAATGTAGAGATGTGCCCTACGGGCACATCGGCAGCGCTGGGTGCGTGACGGCGGCGGGTGGTGTCCGGTGCAGGGATTACCCTTTACCCTGCACCGGACCAGAGGCTGCAGAGGGGTTTGAATGTTGACGCCCTCCGGGAGCCAATCGCGGCTCCCGGAGCGGCGGCCAATCAGGGAGAGATGCGGCGAGACAATCGGCGCTCGCCGCGTCATAGGCCCCGCCCCCGGCATCTGACGTCAGACGCCGGGCGGGACCGAGAAGGGAGACCGCGCGCGCGGAAGAGCGCGAAGAGAGAAGAAGAGCCGGACGGGGAGCCAAGACGGCGTGGACGAAGAAGACGGCGGCCGAGGGGAGAAGAGCTCCGGTGGCCGCTGAAGAGGCCGGAAGACGTCGGCCTGCAGGAGGAAGATGTCCAGCGGTGGCTGGACGCGGAGGAGAGACGGCGGCGCCGCTGGCCAGGATGGGTCAGCGGCAGAAGAGAGTGCCGGAGACCCCGTGGATCAGGTGAGGCCTCGGTGAGGCAACCTTCACCCCCTCCCCTCTTCCTCCCTCGACCACCAGGGACGGGCATTAGGCCTGAGGGCACAATTCAGGCACTAGGCCTGTGGCGCAGCTAGGAGTTTGGGGCCCCAATATTTGATTAGGTGGTTTGGGCATTAGGCCCAAGCCACCCTACCCCTGCGGCACCAGTTAGGCGGGCATTAGGCCCGAGGGGCAAATCAGGCAATAGGCCTGTGGGCAATAGAGGGCATTAGGCCCTAGTGTATTTTGGCCAATTAGGGAGTATCAAGGTGACCCTGGGCACAAGGCCCAGGTCACCCAACGTGCAGCAAGTTAGGCGGGCGCTAGGCCCGTGGGCGAAGTCAGGCCTCCGGCCTGAGCGCAGTCAGGGGGCGCTAGGCCCAGCGAGTAAGTACCCCCCCCAAGGTGAATAAAGGTGGCACTAGGCTCGGGCCACCAGGAGGTGTTTAGGTGGGCAGGCCGTGTGGCACCCACCCCCTTCCAGCGGCAGGTAGGGATTTAAAGGGACAACACCGTGTGATCTTGCATTCTGATATTGTGATGTATGTTGTTACCGTGCAGGGCAAATTGTCTGTGTTTGCATAGTTTTGTTGCACCACACCCACAGAGCTAGTTTGAGGGCTCTGCCGTTGTATTTAGTATAGGGTGTGACACTAGGGTAGAGTTAGGCCCTGCACGGCTGTTTCTCTTTGCCTCCTTACAGGGACCTGTAAGTGGAGAAGATCGGAGTGCAAGACTTGTGACGGTGAGTAGCATCCGTGTACGTTTGTCCCTTGTCTGTCCCCGAGCGCCGGATTCGGGATTGCTCACGGACGTGAGAATCCTTTTCATCACACTACGTGCGAAAGCGCGAGTGTGTGAAATCTGGGTGGCTGAGGCTTTGTGCCGGTGATGACCATTCACCCAACCGGTGAAAGTCGCGGTCACCCCTGGGGTATCCCCTGTTCCAGTGGAAGCAGGGTCGATACCCCCTTTAATGTAAACCATTCTCTCCTCAGCTCGGTCGTCGGTCAGCTCCGAGAGGGAATCGCCGTGTCCGGATCCGAGTGAAGATTTCCAGGTCCGTTGAGGGTTCCGGTACCTGAAGGTGAGAGAGAGCGGCGCCTGGTGAGTACCGAGTCTACACCTGCACGGCAGCAGGCACCACAAGCACCGCAGCCGCACCCTCTCACACATAGAGTAGAGATGAGCGGGTTTGGTTCTTAGAGAACCGAACCCTACTGGACTTTGCCTTCCGAGCCCGGATCCGAGTCAGGCTCAGGTTTTCCCACCTGACTCGGAAACCCGAACGCGGCAAAACGTCATCATCCTGCTGTTGTATTCTCGCGGGATTTGGATTCACTATAGGGCGTCGCGGCCATTTCCACTCCAGTCTCGGAGAGTGTAGTGAGAGGACGTGTCTCCGTCCTCCAGTGTCTGTGTGGGGGCAGGAAAGTGGGGTGGCAAGTCTTGTGCTGTGTTGTGCTGCTCAGTCCAGTCCAGTGTAGTCAGTGTATTGTACTGCATCAGTCCTGCCAGTCACAGTGTTGGTGTCCTCTCCTGCCAGTGTAGCTGTATAAAGTGGTGCTGTGTTGTGCTGTTCAGTCCAGTGTAGTCAGTGTATTGTGCTGCATCAGTCCAGCCAGTCACAGTGTTGGTGTTCTCTGCTGCCATATATCTAGTGTTGCTGTATAAAGTGTTGTCGTGTTGTGCTGCATCAGACCAGTGGTAGTGTCCTGTCTCATCAGTCATTCCAGTGACGATATACGCTGCTGCTGCTATATGTCCACTGCTGCCGTATAATAATAATAACAACCACAAGTCCCTTACAGTATTGTTGTATTGTGCTGCATCAGACCAGTGGTAGTGTCCTGTCTCATCAGTCATTCCAGTGACGATATACGCTGCTGCTATATGTCCACTGCTGCCGTATAATAATTATAACAACAACCACAAGTCCCTTACAGTTTTGCTGTTTTTGTGCTGCATCAGACCAGTTGTAGTGTCCTGTCCATCAGTCATTCCAGTGACGATATACGCTGCTGCCATATAATAATTATAACAACAACCACAAGTCCCTTACAGTATTGTTGTGTTGTGCTACATTAGACGAGTGGCAGTGTCCTGTCTCATCAGTCATTCCAGTGACGATATACGCTGCTGCTGTATGTCCACTGCTGCCATATAATAATTATAACAACAACCACAAGTCCCTTACAGTTTTGCTGTGTTTGTGCTGCATCAGACCAGTGTTAGTGTCCTGTCTCATCAGTCATTCCAGTTATTCCTGTGCCGCATATCGTCTCATATAACTCCCAAAAAATAATGGAGAACAAAAATTTTGAGGATAAAATAGGGAAAGATCAAGAAGAACCACTTCCTAATAGTGCTGAAGCTGCTGCCACTAGCCATGACATAGACAATGAAATGCCATCAACGTCGTCTGCCAAGGCCGGTGCATATTGTGATAGTAAAGGGCATGTAAAATCCAAAAAGCCAAAGTTCAGTAAAAAGAACCAAAAAAAGAAATTTAAATCGTCTGAGGAGAAATGTAAACTTGCCAATATGCCATTTACGACACGGAGTGGCAAGGAATGGCTGAGGCCCTGGCCTATGTTCATGGCTAGTGGTTCAGCTTTACATGACGATGGAAGCCCTCATAACTGAGGCCTTGACACTTATGTTGGTGTTAGACGTGCATCCGGTATCCGCCATAAGTGCAGTGGGATTTAAATAATTGATGGAGGTATTGTGTCCCAGTTAACAAATCCCATCTAGATTCCACTTCACTAGGCAGGCGATAGTGAGATTTTGCCATTTAATTCCAGTGATTTGGACGTATAATTGCAGTGATTTTGCCAATTAATTTCAGTGATTTATAATTATTAATTACAGTGATCTTGCCATTTAATTCCAGTGATTTGGACGTATAATTACAGTGATTTTGACAATTAATTTCAGTTATTTATAATTATTAATTACAGTGATCTTGCCAATTAATTCCAGTGATTTGGACGTATAATTCCAATTGGAATTGTTTGTGTCGCTTGGCTTAGTCATACAGCTACCTCATTGCACCTCTTCAACATCTGAAGGTGCTGTTTGGGGCCTAGTTTTTGAAAAGTGCCATCCTGTGTGACACTGCCGTATGAGTCCAGGGGTACTGCTGTATTAGTCCTGGGGTACTGCCGTATAAGTCCACCAATTGCAGATTTTTTTATAAAGTGATTGGAGCATGCTGTAGATGCTGTCAGTGGACCGAACAATTGTGGCCCACTCTCGACATTCAGCCACTGCGTGACACCACTAGATGGGCCAATTGTTTGTGTCGCTTGGCTTAGTCATACAACTACCTCATTGCAATTATTTTTCTTCTTTGCATGATGTGCTGTTTGGGGCCTTTTTTTTTATATCTGTCCTCCTGTCTGCCACTGCAGTGCCACACCTAGATGGGCCAATTATTTGTGTCGCTTGGCTTAGTCATACAACTACCTCATTGCAATTCTTTTTCTTCTTTGCATCATGTGCTGTTTGGGGCCTTTTTTATATATATCTGCCATTCTGTCTGCCACTGCAGTGCCACGCCTAGATGGGACAGGTGTTTGTGTTGTCAACTTGTGTTGCTTAGCTTAGTCATCCATCAACCTCGGTGCAACCTTTTGGCCTAAAAACAATATTGTGAGGTGTTCAGAATAGACTGGAAATGAGTGAAAATGATTGTTATTGAGGTTAATAATACTGTAGGAGCAAAATTACCACCAAATTCTGTAATTTTAGCTGTTTTTATGTTTTTTTCAAAAATCATCCAGATCCAAAACCAAAACACGAAAGGGTGGTTTTGGCAAAACCAGGCCAAAACCAAAACCCGAAAGTGGAATTAGAACCAAAACACGAAAAGTGCCCGCCGCACATCTCTAACATAGAGACATACACACTGCTGCTGGGGGGAGGTGTACATAGAGACATAAACACTGCTGTTGGGGAGAGGTGTACATAGAGACACACACACTGCTGTTGGGGAGGGGTACATGGAAACCTACACACTGCTGGTGGGGGGAGGTTTACATAGAGACATACAAACTACTGTTGGGGTGAGTGGGACAAATAGACATACACACTGCTGATAAGTGGAGGTGTACATAGAGACATACACACTGCTGTTGGGGGGAGGTGTACATAGAGACATACACACTGCTGATCGAGGGATGGGAAACAGAGAAATACACACTGTTGTTGGGGTGATTGGGACAAAAAGACATACACACTGCTGACAGGGGGAGGTGTACATAGAAACCTACACACTGCTGTTGGGGGGAGGTGTACATAGAGACTTACAGTGCATCCGGAAAGTATTCACAGCGCTTCACTTTTCCCACATTTTGTTATGTTACAGCCTTATTCCAAACTGGAATAAATTTATTTTTTCCCTCAAAATTCTACACACAATACCCCATAATGACAATGTGAATTTTTTTTTTTAGATTTTTGCAAATGTATTAAACATAAAAAACTAAGAAATCACATGTACATAAGTATTCACAGACTTTGCTCAATACTTTGCTGATGCACCTTTGGCAGCAATTACAGCCTCATCTTTTTGCATATAATGCCACAAGCTTGGCGCACCTATCTTTGGGCAGTTTCGGCCATTCCTCTTTGCAGCACCTCTCAAGCTCCATCAGGTTGGATGGGAAGCGTCGTTGCACAGCCATTTTCAGATCTCTCCAGAGATGTTCAATCAGATTCAAGTCTGGGCTCTGGCTGGGCCACTCAAGGACATTCACAGAGTTGTCCTGAAGCCACTCCTTTGATATCGGCTGTGTGCTTAGGGTCGTCCTGCTGGAAGATGAACCGTCGCCCCACTCTGAGGTCAAGAGCGCTCTGGAGCAGGTTTTCATCCAGGATGTCTCTGTACATTGCTGCATTCATCTTTCCCTCAATCCTGACTAGTCTCCCAGTTTCTGCCACTGAAAAACATCACCACAGCATGATGCTGCCACCACCATGCTTCACTGTAGGGATGGTATTGGCCTGGTGATGGGTGGTGCCTGGTTTCCTCCAAACATGACACCTGGCATTCACTCCAAAGAGTTCAATCTTTGTCTCAGACCAGAGAATGTTGTTTCTCATGGTCTGACAGTCCTTCAGGTGCATTTTGGCAAATTCCAGGACTGCTGCAATGTGCTATTTTACTAATGAGTGGCTTCCGTCTGGCCACTCTACCATACAGGCCTGATTGGTGGATTGCTGCAGAGATGGTTGTCCTTCTGGAAGGTTCTCCTCTCTCCACAGAGAAATACTGTAGCTCTGACAGAGTGACCATTGGGTTCTTGGTCACCTCCCTGAGTAGGGCCCTTCTCCCACGATCGCTCAGTTTATATGGCCGGCCAGCTCTAGGAAGAGTCCTGGTGGTTCTGAACTTATTCCATTTATAGATGATGGAGGCCAATGTGCTCATTGGGACCTTCAAAGCAGCAGATATTTTCCTGAACCCTTCACCAGATTTGTGCCTCGAGACAATCCTGTCTAAGATATTTACAGACAATTCCTTTGACATCATGCTTGGTTTGTGCTCAGACATGCACTGCCAAGTGTGGGACAGGTGTGTGCCTTTCCAAACCATGTCCAGTAAACTGAATTTACCACAGGTGGACTCTAAATAAGCTGTAGGAACATCTCAAGGATGATCAGTGGAAACAGGTTGCACCTGAGCTCAATTTTAAGCTTCATAGCAAAGGTTGTGAATACTTATGTATACGTGATTTCTTTGTTTTTTATTTTTAATAAATTTGCAAAAATCTAACAAAAATTTATTTTTCACTTTGTCTTTAATGGTGTATTGTGTGTAGAATTTTGAGGGAAAAAATTAAGTTACTCCAGTTTGGAATAAGGCTGTAAGATAACAAAATGTGGAAAAAGCAAAGCGCTGCAAATACTTTCCGTATGCACTGTACACACTGCTGATGGGGGAGAGGTGTACATAGAGACATACACACTGCTGTTGGGGGGAGGGGGACATAGAGACATACCCACGAGTGAAAATAGTCCCTGTTGGTCGGCATGCCTACCATCGGGATAGTGATGGGGTGGGATGTTGGTGGAGGTTATGTGACCATTGGTCACATGAATACCACCCCCCTATGCAACCTCTAGTGTTGCTTGGCGGTAAATATGCTACTGGCTAGATCTTACATATATAACCTAATTCTTACATATTTGTTCAGCCCTGATCTTTTTGTAGCAATCTCTAATAAAGCTCAGATTTTAATGAGTGTAAAATTGTTCTAATTACAGTCATTATTGCTGTTAATGCAGTGTTTTTATGTGATTTCATCTTGAAATTATATTTGTATTTCTCATAGAGCTAAGCAATCATATAGAATAAAGCAAATATGCTGATGGCAATTAGAATTATGAATAGTTTGAACTTGACCTACTGAAGGCCTCTTTTTCCCCCCTTTTATTTCAAGGAAATATGCTACACTCATATCAAAACTTCTATATTCTGAAATGTATTTATGTGTATTAATGTCAATTTAAATAAAATATAACCCTATTCACAGACCATTTATGCATATATTTAAGGATGAAAATAAAATAAATTACTTCTTGATCAAATGCTACTTAAAAGCAATGTGCCTATAATAACAAGCTCACACTGTGACCTCTATTTGTGAGGATTTGGGATTCACTAATTCAGTTACTGTCAATCAATTTTGCCTGTAGTAAGGAGGGGTTTCCTCTTGCTTATTAAGACAAATAGCAAATTACTATATACAGGAGTCTTTGCTCTAAATAGCATGTTTAACCCTCTGATACACCTCAACATTTCTTACTTCTGTTTTCCGCTGATCAATAGAAATGTCATTTGTCACATTCAGAGCCGTAACTAGACATTTTGGGTCCTTGTGCCAGAAAGGGAACTAGTGCTCCCCCTCTACTTAAAACAGGGACAGTGCGCGCCGAAGAGGAAGGGGTGTGGACACGTAATGGTACCAATTCACATTACACCACACAGTAGTGCCACTTGTACACATTGCGCGAGGGAGAGCACTTATAAACATTGCACCAGGTAGAGCCCCTTGAACACGTTACACCAGGTACAGCCTCTTATACACTTTGTGCCAAGTAGAGCCCCTGAGGTACTTTGCACCAGGTAGAGCCCCTTAGACACACTGTGCCAGGTAGAGCCCCTTAGACACACTGTGCCAGGTAGAGCCCCTTAGACATACTGCGCCAGGTAGATTCCTTAGACATGCTGCACCAGGGAGAGCCCCTTAGACACACTGGGCCAGGGAGAGCCCCTTAGACACACTGTGCCAGGTAGAGCCCCTTAGACATACTGCGCCAGGTAGATTCCTTAGACATGATGCTGAACCCAGGGGGCCCGTGTGCACTGCACACACTGCACCCATTATAGAAACGCCACTGGTTGTAAGGCTTCACAGGCAGGGAACCCAGCAATGCAGTAAACTATAGAAAACTAGGAACTATAGTCTTCTATGCTCTGAAGCTAAGGAAAGCAATGAGGCTGAAGCGGGGAATGCATTTCCTGCTTATACGAGGGTATCATTTGAGAACCTATAAAGAAACGATCGCAAACCCAAGAACTTCCATCATTTGGTAAACCTCACAAGGAAGATACCATTTTGTAGAAGATACAAGTATATGAGGGAAATGTAATAGAGTCCAATTTCTTTCGGACTTGCCAAAACTCGGTGCGAGAATCTTCCAAAAATCTATGTAAATCGCATGCTATGCATGCGAGTTCCTAGTGTGAAAACCTGCAAAAATATTGTAAATCACAAAGTGATTTTCATTACATGCTGCATATTGGCTCAGGGGTCAGTGCCAGCCTACACACACACACACACACACACACACACACACACACACACACACACACACACACACACACACACACACACACACACACACACACACGTCAGTGCCAGCCTACACACATACACAGGGGTCAGTGCTAGCCTACACACAAACACAGGGGTCAGTGGCAGCTTACACCCACACACAGGGGTCACTGCCAGCCTACACACACACACACACACACACACACACACACACACACACACACACACACACACACACACACACATACACAGGGGTCAGTGCCAGCCTACACATATACACAGGGGTCAGTGCTAGCCTACACACAAACACAGGGGTCAGTGGCAGCTTACACCCACACACAGGGGTCACTGCCAGCCTACCCACACACACACACACACACACACACACACACACACACACACACACACACACACGTCAGTGCCAGCCTACACACACACACACACACACACACACACACACACACACACACACACACACACACACACACACACGTCAGTGCCAGCCTACACATATACACAGGGGTCAGTGCCAGCCTACACACAAACACAGGGGTCACTGCCAGCCTACACACACACACACACACACACACACACACACACACACACACACACACACACACACGTCAGTGCCAGCCTACACACATACACATAGGGGTCAGTGCCAGCCTACACACACTCGGAGGTCAATGCCAGCCTACGCACACAGGGGTCAGTGCCAGCCTACACACACACACACACACACACACACACACACACACACACACACACACACACACACACACACACGTCAGTGCCAGCCTACACACACACACACACACACACACACACACACACACACACACACACACACACACGTCAGTGCCAGCCTACACATAGACACAGGGGTCAGTGCCAGCCTACACACAAACACAGGGGTCACTGCCAGCCTACACACACACACACACACACACACACACACACACACACAAACAGGTCAGTGCCAGCCTACACACACTCGGAGGTCAATGCCAGCCTACACACACACACACACACACACACACACACACACACACACACACACACACACACACACACACACACACACGTCAGTGCCAGCCTACACACATCCACAGGGGTCAGTGGCAGCTTACACACACACACACACACACACACACACACACACACACACACACACACACACACACGCACACGCACACACACGGTCAGTTCCAGCCTACACACACAGGGGTCAGTGCCAGCCTACACACACACACACACACACACACACACACACACACACACACACACACACACACAAACACACAGGGGTCAGCGCCAGCCTACACACACACACAGGGGTCAGCGCCAGCCTACACACACACACACACACACACACACACACACACACACACACACACACACACAGGGGTCAGTACCATTTTATACACTTTCCCGCACACACCACACAGGACAGTAGCAGACTATACATAGTGCCAGCCTATGGACTCCTCATAGAAACATAGAATTTGACGGCAGATAAGAACCAGTTGTCACATCTAGTCTGTCCATGGACACATTAGGATTAATTTTTTAGTTGGGAGCCAATTAACCTACCAGTATATTTTTGGATTATGCCAGATATTGTCATTACTGATAGGCAAAAATATATTGTATCTCAATCAATTTCTCACCCTTATGCAAAGAATGAATACTAGTCCTAGTTTACTGTGTTAGATATCCAGGTTCCTACAGCCTGAATCTTGTATGTGCTCAGAAGTGTCTGTTTGTTTGTTTAATAGTTTCATTGGTAACACACCAGTAGTAACAGTTATATATACGTTGCTAAAGAATCTTTGTATGGTTATTATTTTGAAATGCCTCAAATACACTTCACTGTGCAGCTGATAGATAGATAGATAGATAGATAGATAGATAGATAGATAGATAGATAGATAGATAGATAGATAGATAGATAGATAGATACATTGATTTTGCTGTAAGGGCTGCTAATATATTGCCACATTAGAGCATAGGAGTGTATGTATTGATATAGCACACTGTTCTTTTTTTTCTCTCTCTCACTGCATTATATAATAGTCAATCTTATAGAGTACAGGGTAAGTAGAGTAGTCATATTCAGCTGTTTATTAGCCTTTATACTTGCAGTATAAAGTATGTAAATAGCATATTTGCAGCAGTAGTGAATAGAAACTGTGATTGGCAGTACGGTAATCTGCTAATTGCCAGGATAAATGTGTACCATTAAGCTCAGTGCATTTAATAACCAGTAATAATTACAAATCCTATTGTTCTTAGTGGATACTGTGCTTCTAATTTCAAAAAGGAATTGTATAGTGCCAGTCCTTGGATTAAGTAATAACCCTCCTAACCCTTTACTTTAACAGAGGGGGATAGAAACACACAAGGGTAAGGAATAGGAGGGCGGGGAAGAGCCAAGCTGCATGGGCTTGCTAGGTTCCAGAACCTGTGTTACAACTGGCAGGTGATTAGGGGTTACACAGGCTCACCAGGATTTAGCAGACTTTACAGCAGCAGTGACGGGACCAGAATAACAGGTCATCAGTGGGGGCTGTTTAATCTCTCAGCACGGAAGGCAGCCTGTAATAAGGAGGGTCAGGTAAAGTTACCGGATCACAGTATGTGTGTTCTATGCAGCAGCGGGTGCCTGCACCGCCACGGTACAGACAAGGCGGTCACCAGAGGAATCTGGATGCACAGTAGTGTGGGCGGGTGCCTTATAAACCCAGTGACCCCCAACAGGAGCTTTTTGTACATACAGAAATGGCGGGTGCAGCAAAAGTCCATCTGTTACTGTGTGCAAGAGTATTACCCAGACACCTCCGGACTGTCAATCCTCCATGCCTGCTCCCACATCACTCACCTTCCTAGATGTCTTACTGCCTGCAGGTCTGTATGCAAGGGGTGGAGAGGGACGGATCAGCTGCTGCAGCTGCTATGGCCGCTGGAGAGGGACACGTGCTGTAAGGTCTCCATAGTGGCTGGCTGCTCACACAGGGCCGTCTTAACAGCAGTGTGGGCCCCTGGGCACAGCAATACAATGGGGCCCCTACTCATCCTCCAGCGGTAAAGGTGGGGGTGCTATCAGCGGCAGCTTTGATGTCCTGCGGGTGGTAGGGGGTGTTCTATCTTCCGCTCAGCATGTAGGATCTGGAGCAGTAATTTCTGCTAATTACTCCTTTACTGAACAGATGGGGCGGGAGGGAGAACACTAAACTGTAGAAGGAGGCATTGGGCTGAATGAAGGGGCCCCGGTATATGACTTCCAGGGTGGTATGGGGTGTGTAATACATAAGGGAGGGGTAGATAGTGGAGTGGGCTTAATTTTCATCATTTTCTGGTGAGAGAGTGGCTTACTTGACTGCAGATATCTCAAGTTCCTTAGCTTTGAATGGGATAAAAAAAACTAGAGAGTCCCACCTGTTAGGAGGTACTGGGAGTTGGGTATCACAGTTCAGGAACCAGAGCAATCCACCAACAAATATATAAAACTGCATATTAGGCATGTGGAGCTGGAGCAGGGACCGGCTGCTGGAAGGCTGATATCTCTGGTTCTGGGCACAGTAGAGACAAGCTGCCAATGTCTACAGAGAGTGGAGAGTCACAGATTTTGAAATGTACCCTCAGAAAAACTCTAAGTCATACAGAGCCCGAGATATCTGGCTGGGAAGAGCAATTAACAGGCTCGGATGGGGACCACTGCTTTGAAGTCCGATATCTCTGGTTCCCCAGGGCCGATTTTCAAAACTCTGGTACCACTGGAAAGAGGGGACTCTCAGCTATCAGCCTAGGGCCCTTATCCTCCTGGGGCCCTTGGGCAAGAGCCCATTGAGCCCATACGAAAAGACGGCCCTGTGCTCACAGGCTCTGCAGGGCTGGGAGTCTAGTGCTGCCCATTGGCCCGTCCTATTTTGCATGCTCACTCCAAGCTCCATCCCCCATCACAGTCCAGATTTCTGATGGGGCTGGGAGATTCCGGGGGATTGGGAGGGTTTTGCGGGGCAGCGGGAGAATGTTTGGCAGAACGGGAGCCTCCCACAGAATGCGGGAGTGTTGGCAAGTATGATATAGACTGTAAGCTCCACTGGGGCAGGGACTGATGTGAATGGCCAAATATTGGCCCTCATTCCGAGTTGTTCGTTCGCTAGCTGCTTTTAGCAGCATTGCAAACGCTAGGCCGCCGCCCTCTGTTTAGCAGAATAGCGAACGAAAGGTTAGCAGAACTGCTACTAAATAATTCCTTGCAGTTTCTGAGTAGCTCCAGACCTACTCCTAGATTGCGATCACCTCAGTCCGTTCAGTTCCTGGTTTGACGTCACAAACACGCCCTGCATTCGGCCAGCCACTCCCCCGTTTCTCCAGCCACTCCTGCGTTTTTACCTGGCACGCCTGCGTTTTTTTAGCACACTCCCTGAAAACAGCCAGTTTCCGCCCAGAAACACCCACTTCCTGTCAATCACACTACGATCACTGGAGCGATGAAAAAATGTTGCTCGACCTTGTGTAAATCTACAATGTTTTGTGTTAAATTACTTAGTGCATGCACGCTGCGTACCATGTGCATGCGCATTTTCCACCTAATCGCTGCGTTGCGAAAAACGGCAACAAGCGAACAACTCGGAATGACCACCATTCTCTGTAAAGCTCTGTGGAATATGTGTGCTATATAAATAACTGGTAATAAATAAATAATATATGTTTAAAACACTCTTGTATATATACCAGTCAACTTGTTGTGTGCCCTTGCAGAAATTGATAGAGGTGGCAGGTGTAGAACTGCATAGGCTGAAATACTGTACATGGTACGGCACTGCAGAGCAGATGCTTAGAAAATGTAAATATTTACTTCAAGCTTCCAGGGCCTGATGTGCCTGTTCTTCCTAATGATACAACGGGCCCTGAAACATAAATCTTTACATACTCAAAGCATCCGCAGTACCGTGCCAACACACACACACACACACACACACACACACACACACACACACACACACACACACACACACACACATATCTCTGGAATGAGCGGCACTTTACGGATTCTTCAGAAAATGACCACACAGACAAGCATCTGTGCCTCTACATTTCAGTTTATTCAACCGTCGTCAGGCATGCCAACGTAGCAGTACAGATGCTTGTCTGTGTGGTCATTTTCTGAAGAATCCGTAAAGTGCCTCTTCTTCCAGAGATGTATCTATTTGAATGAAAGTTCAACGTTGATGGCACCCGGTGAGCTGTTTGCACTTTTGATGAGGAGTGCCAAGTATCTACTATTGTTATATATAAATATATATATTGATAAAGCTAAATATTTATCTTATTCAAAACCCTTTAAGAGGTCTAAGAACACTGTACGCTATTGATGTATGGAGTACCGTAAGGGTACGCACGTTGCGTAACAATTGCTTAGCCGTGGTCGAGACGCTCAAGCGTTACATTCGCTCACGGCCAAGAGATCACAGGCAGGCACGCTATTGGCTGCCGACTAACGTAATGGTTCGCTATAGCGTAGCGGACGCTCGGGACCACGAGGAGATCACCAGCGGCGCAGACGCTCACAATGTTAAACCTTTATATCTAAACCATAAACATTGTAATATGCAGTGAAACCTTAGAGTAGAGATAGGGTGTAGATGCAACACGATGTAACCTAATTAACTTAAAAGCTGTTCGAGCGTCACCGACGCTCTGAGAATACTTAACACTATAAGAAATACACAACTACTGGGCTTAGGGTCTAACGCCTTATATGAATGTTATTACTTGCAAAAAGAGTGATACAGTACAAGTCACACACTACAATATAACATAGACTAACTAACCAGATAACTACACAGGAAATACAATACAATACTATTACGTTTAAGGGAATACGAGAGAGAAAGAGGAGAAGAGAGAGAGAGAGAGAGATATGGCTCACAATAACAAGAAAAACAATATGATTGCGGAGAAAACTTACGCACAAAGGGGAACGATCGCATGCGCCTCTGGACATCCAGCTCCCGATTATCAGCAATGAGAACCGTTGAAGAGTGAGCTGGATGTGATCGGCTTGTCTATTTATGCCCCACACACAATACAATTCAATGGTCCCTACAATCTCATTGTTCATTGGACACAGGAATTCGTCTTCGCACTATAACAAAAGGTCATAGGTTGATTCATACAGGTGGGCTGTGACAATTTCCAACTGCTCAGGTGGGTGGGAAACTAGGTTTCCCGCCGCATGGATAAGTAAGTGCAAATAATAGTAAATGGACATAAACTTCTTATGTCCATAACTATTCGCACGAGCGATTAATTCGCTTCAAACCAACACCGGAATATTGCTAATTAAATACTCTTCCGATGGATACTAAACACCACTGTATAATCCCTGTCTGACCCTTTGTATCAGACAAAGAGGGATCTCTCTGTCCATGAGCAGGCTACATTAACTAAACTTTCAGAATCTATCAAAGGGACCATGATCTACAAAATACATTATATAGTGAAAATATGTAACGATTGAGTCGCACGCTACGAACACATAAACTCTACCGTAAATGCACATACCGTGCGCCTGCGGGTGCCCGCAACAGCGAGTATGCGCATGCACGGGAGAGCGCACACATGCGCAGCGCGGACATGTATGAGGTGCAAATATGGCAGTGTGCATAGTGATATTTTTCTGACTTTGACAGTCCACCCTTTGGCAGTCAACAATAACTGCCACTTCCTAAAACATTTCAAAAGGAGAAAAATATATGTCAAGTGTAAATACATTTCCATGGTTGGGTTGGGGAGGAGAAAGAGAAGGTGTGAAAAGGGTATGACCTAGTGAGATAGCAAAAGCATGTGTGTATGAATCCATGTTTGGGGGGTCATGTATCATCGTGCCGTACGTGTTTTAAATCAAGCTTCGAGGTATTGCGAAGTATACATTTGAATTCCTTCTTATCCCGTATCAAGGGTCTGTGGATGGGCTGTCAAACTCTACCGAGCTCATTTCGGCGTTTTGCGACAAAATGGGGGAGCACATTTTAGTTGATGATACATGAATAAGGGGGATATGTGATTGCTGATATCTGTGCCTGTATTCCCTATCGACTATGTGTGTCATTACCTGAGGGTTGTAGAAATGAAGATAAAGAACACTTATGGTAAATGCAGTGGTATTCTATGTCAGGTTAATGAACATTTGTCGGTTGAAGTCTTGTTCAGTGTCTGTTGAATGCAGTCTTCTTTGTGCTTTTGCCCAAAAGGTGCGAGCAAAAGCTTTGTCAATGTCCATAGACTTACAAAAGTGTTGGGCTAGCGTAATTTTTAAATTTCTAGGGAAACTGGGGGTCTATGGCATAGTTCATCAAATATCTGTGTATAAGGTTGTCAAAACTTCTTCTTTAATCCATCAGTTGTCTGTATACAGGATCATCAAATTTCTTGTCCAAGTGTTTCTTTTTACCTTGGAGAAAACGGAAAAACAGGTGAAAGAAACGGACCGTATAATCGCATTTTCATCACATCATTGTTTCTACCGTTGGGTCATAAATCAAATCCAAATTTCCTCACTCCTTAGACTCATTACCCTGGTACTACGTTTGCACTTCATTAAAGCCTGACCGCATCTAAATATCAAGCCAATGGATATGACAACACCTAAGATACATAGGAGAAACTTCCCTATATCCATTATGACTCCTTGAGCCCATTCTCCTAAACCAGAGAACCAATTTCGCGGGTTCAACCATGACACCCAACCAGTCAGCTCATTACCTACAGCAGCAAGAGTGAGATTGTGTCTCCTGCGAAATTCCCACTTCAGTTGGAGAACATCGTCCATCTTTTGGTCTATGACCTCGACCGGATCCTCGGTGCTATTCGTAATATATGTGCAACATTTCACGCCGTACTGCGTTGCCAGTGTGACACAATATCCACCTGTCACTGCTGTGAGGTAATTGAGAACCATTCTATGCTGTACCAGTTCTGTTTTATAAGCTTGAAGTTCTCTTCCAGTATACCTAAACGTGTCATCATACATTTCTGTGATATTGTCTAACAAATTCGCGAGCGCAGATATGTATTTATAATTCAACACTCCTCTGGCGGTGCGAGTGATGTCTAACGCAATTAGAAACTGAATCCCGGTGGATTCATGGATCATGTCAGAGGCCGGATGCTCTGTTCTTTCTATCAGGTGCTGTTTAACTACGTGCTCATAATGAGTATGAGTATAAGGAGCTTGGGCAACACGGTGTATGTCTTTCATTTTGTCATGTGATACAGTCATTACCTCAGGCAGTACTTTTCCAATATAACACAATCCTTCAGAGTTTGGGGCAAGCCACTTATACGCCTTCCTCTCGCATATGAAATATGCATCATCGGGGAGAACATATGGGACGGAGTAGGACATAACCATATTACACATCCTCCAAGTGAAATCTCCTACCCCTAATTCTCCCATCTGTCTAGTACACGTATCAGTTTGTACGATATGTGCACAGTATCCTGGTGATACCTCTCCAACTCTCATAATCCTACTTCCTAGGGTATACCTATATCGGAAAGATTTTTCTCTACTGGCTATATGGCGTATAAGCTCTGTATCTGTAGGCATTCTATCTGCCCTATATGAAAAGGTCATGGTTTGGTTGCTCCATGACACTTCCCAATTTCCCGGCTTTCGGGGATTGGTGATGTTAAAACATATTAGGGATCTATCCACATGATATTGGTGGAGCTTCAAACTAGGAGGACTGGAGATATTAAACCTCCTGTCCACCGGTCTCCCACCCTTTAGCTCAAGTACCTCCCCTACCGTTAAAGGAAATGGTACTAGCCCTGATTTGCTGTGACCTTGAGGTACTTGAGAGCATACCCAACAATCTGTTTGATTTAACACACTACCCACTAAGGAGTGATAGTCACTCAATGGATGCTGGTCCATGTGGATATTAAACTGGATTGGCATTTCTTAATGCACCCATCCTCAACTACATTGTCACAAAGCCTGCAGATACAGTTTTCTTCAGCTAACAATGTTTACAAATAACATGGCTGCTAGATCGTTTCCAGTACTCGCCTTTGCTTGGTGGTTGTGTTGCTATTGGAAATTTACACCTCCGTCTCAGTCATCGGAACCTTTCTGGATCCTTTCTCGACCTCACTGGTACTCTCGCCGGAACAGACTGCTCTGGTCAACATCATGGTCAACAGGAAAATCCATATCACAGTCTCTTTGGGCAAGTCCATCTTACAGGAGGAGAAAAGAAGAAATTTGTAATGGGGGTACAGAAAAACAGTTTGAGGGGGAGAGAAACTTGTTACGATAATTAGTTCTCTAGTCTTGTTGTTCTTCTTTTTCTGCTGTCATCTCAAAGGTGCTGTCTCTCAGTCTTCCAAACGAACATTCTGGTGATGCAATATTCCTTCCCAACCAGCGATCTTTCTGTAAGGAGCAAAAATCTTGCATTACCATTTGTCTAACTGATGTGTGACATACCATCTTTAAAACATGAAAACATGAGTGAGAAGAGAGAGAAAACAAAAAAAAAACAAAGAAAGAGAGAACAATTCATATGCATATATATTACATAAATCAACCAACAATAAACAACAACAGGAAAAAAAAACATTTTTCAAACACTTTAAAACATTGTCAGAGATGGGGAGAGAAAAAGAAACATTTCACAAATACATTTACAACGTTTCACCCGGTCATTCCTGTGTCTTCAGGGAATGACCTCCCAATTTGTTAACCATAACCTCAGGTTTACCATCAATCCTAATGATCACCTTTCCTGACTATATATTATGGGTGTGGCCCAGAATTCTTCCTATATAATCCCTGATTATAATTTGGTGTGTTATAATTTTGCTCATTTCCTTGTCTAGGGGGTCTGACTTTACGTGGGCTGTTACAGTTACTGGCATAATGCCCTTCTCTTCTACAAAGATAACAAACCCTGGGTTTCCTCCAACTGTCAATGAACTGAGGTCTTGGTTGATTTGATGCCTCCTCAAACGCTCGGATGCTCATCACCATCAACCGCTTTCCCTGTACCTCCCTGATTCCTTGGATACCATGATTATGTTGTCTAGGGGGGCGATATGACTTTTGTCTACTTCCTGATCTACAATCTCTTGCAAAATGACCTTCCTTCTGACAATTGTAACAGATTTCCACATTTGAATTTCTCGCAGGGGTTTGGGGCTTATGCTGGGGTGGTCTTGTGGTTAGGGCCTGTATACTTGCGGCCATTAACTTGTCACTTTGTGACTCCCTGTGTCTGGTGATATTTCGATCATGATCAATAGCGGCCTCTCTTAATGCGGCCACTGAGATATTTCTCCAGTTTGGGTTGGTGGTCTGTACCCTTGTTCTCAATACCTCCTTTAAACCATTCATTAATACCTTAACCGCTATTTCTCTATGCTGTGCGCATGTTTTGATGTCTGTGATCCCAGTGTTCCTAGCCATTACTTGCAGGGCTCGATTGAAATAATTGGAAATACTTTCCCCTTCGTTTTGTCTTATGGAGAAGATTTCATTCCACTTGACAACGGCAGGGAAATATACTTCCAACTGTCGGTTTATCTGCTTAATACATTCCTGATTGTGTTCTTCCGTTTGAGGTACTTCTGTGTCTAATTTACAATCAGCAATAAATTTCGCAGAGTCAACACTGGAAGGCAAACATGCCCTCAGCACTGTCCGCCACTCTTTGTAGGTGGGTTCTGTGGCGTTTCCTAGTTCTTTAATGAACCTTTGACATGTGACTAGATTTTTCCTAGGATCAGGAAATTCAGACATGATTGATCTCAATTCTGTCCGGGACCAGGGACAGCGCATTGCACTGTCCTGGACGGGAATGGTTCCCTGATCGTCAGTCTTCCCATTGGGGACTGTGATCACCCTGACAGGACTAAACTCAATTACATCACCTTGTTTTGGCCTTACAATATGGGGTACATTTGTTTGTGCGTGATATAAAACATTGTACGTACCTGTGGACACGACCTCACCTGACCCTCCGTTAGGGGGTTTGATTATTGCCTTTACCGATTTGGTCGCGTCCACCTGGATGTCTTGTGTGATGGCTGCTGGAAGAGGTGCCGACATCGTGTTGGGCTCACTTTCTTGTTTGTATTCCTGAGGGAAGTTTGACATGGGGTGCGACTTGCACGGGTTAACATTTGTAATTTTTACACTTTCATTTTCATAAACATTATTACATTTTACACTTTCATTCTTAATACAGTTACTAAGTGCATTTTTATCGTACCCCATTGTGCCTTTCTCCGCAACCATAATCCTCTCCATTGCCATATCGCTCCTCCCAAGATGAGAGTCCGATATGTCAGTTAACTCTCTCTGCATTTCACTTTCCTGTTGCCATAATTTTAAACAATCATAATGTTTGATTCGTCTCTTTGCTGGTTTAATAAGACCTATCCTTCTCCTTAAATTCATTAACACTTCTGGGCTGAAGCTACCAGTGACGTGCGGTGGGATCACAGGTTGGGGAGGCACTGGCAGCTAACAAGCCCCCCCCCCGGAAAAAAAAAAGTGTGGTCCCCCAACACATCAGGAAAACCAGCACTAGGCAGAACCAGCCAGGGGGAGTAATGCCATAGCAGGGGAGACACTCAGTGTGGGGTCCCCCTGCCATAACATTAATCTGCCCCCCAGCCAGTCAGCCCAGGGTTGGAATTCCTCGGAAAGTGGGAACCCCAAAAAATAAAAATGGGGTCCCCCCTCCCGAGCAATAACCAGCACTGGGCTGATAGCCCAGTGCTATGCCCCGCACCCCTGGTGGTGGTGGGTGCGGGGTTCATTGTGTGTTAATATTGTTCTTTACAGGTGGCCTACAGGTCCCAGCAAGCCTGCCCCAGTATGCTGGCACTTGGAGAACCACAAGTGCCAGCATGCCCGGACATAAAGGGCCTGCTGGCACCTGTAGTCCACCTGCAAAGAATAGTAATATTGTTCTTTACAGGTAGCCTACAGGTCCCAGCAAGCCTGCCCCAGCATGCTGGCACTTGGAGAACCACAAGTGCCAGCATGCCCGGACATAAAGGGCCCGCTGGCACCTATAGTCCACCTGTAAAGAAAATATTAAAATAAAACGCCACACGTCTTGAAAAGAAGCTTTATTTAACTGGGTCTTCACCTGGGGGCGGCGGCCGTTAAGCTCTTTTGCGTGGCCGCCGCCTTCCCAGGGCTTCCGGCGTCTTCACCTGGGGGGCGCCACCCCCCCAGGGCTTCCAGCGTCTTCACCTGGTGGGCGGCGGCTGCTAAGCTCTTTTGCATAGCCGCCGCCCAGCCAGGACTTCCAGCCGTCTTCTTTCTTCAGGAGCTCTTCACAGCTCCTCCTCCGCCGTCGGACTGACTCTCCACCGCCTCGCGCTGACTTATATAAGTCAGCCGGAGGGGGCGGGGCGATGACGCGGCGAGCCGTGATTGGCTCGCGGCGGCCATCTTGAATTTCAAAAATGACGCTGAGGCGCCATTTTTGAAACTGGAACCGCTCCGCTGCCAAACTCTGCAGATAAAGGTAATTTTCCGCTGCCGCACAGCCGCCGCAACCCGCCGCCTGCTCCACCGCCGCCCGCACCACCGCCGCCGCATCCCGCCGCCCGCACAATCGCCGCATTCAGTTGCCCGCACAGTGATTGACAGCGGATCCAGTGACGGATCCGCTGGCCAATCACTGTAGCCTCACTGACAGGGACGTGCTTTCATAGGTTGAAAGCACGTCCATGTAGGAAAGCGGCACCACTAATGGTGCCGCTTTCCCATACATTTTCAATGGGCTTTTACAGCCCATGGCTAGTCCCCGCCCGTGTCCGCCCCCCGCTCCCCATATTATCCCCAGAGATAACGGGAGGCACCACGATCGGTGCCTCCCAAACACATAAGGAGGGGAGCAATGATCAGAATAATATTAAGAAGATACATATGACACAGAATATGTGTCATATGCATCTTCTTTGTATTATCTTAATCATTAATGACAGGGGAGGCACTGCCTCCCCTGCCTCCCCTGACTGCACGTCCCTGGAAGCTACCTACTCTTGGGAATTTCTCCCCGTCATGTACCGTCATTCTCTCCCATTCATCACATAAAACCTGTGTGTGTGAACCGTATTTTTCACACATTACATAATCAACCCGAACCGAGGTTGATCGCCCCCTACCTGAACAACTGGCCCCCATAACTTGCAGGTGTTGCTTTTCTTCAGCGAACCCTTACAAAAACCAAGATGTCCGGGGCAGGCTGGCGGTGAAGTTTACCGAGTACTCCACTCACTTCTCGCCCACGTTGGCCAGTAACACAATCACTGTATCCAGAGCTGTTGTACCCAACCTAGGGCCCCTGTGAACCTTTATTTACTGGGGCGCGTTCCCCAGCAAGTATCGGTTGTTGGATAGTTCCTGAGTGACCAGCGGACTTCCCTTAAAATAAAAAATTTTTCACAAATCACGTTAAAATGTACAAATAGCGTTTATGACCTTCGTACACAAATAATACCGGTCAGGTTTACTAATGCACACAATTACGTGCGGTACAATCGTTCAGCACATAAGCAACTAATCTTATGTGCGGAGCGACCAGTGGAATCGAAAATTACGGCTGCGAATTCCTTCAGCCAGAGCTTAATGGCCTATATGGGTTCCGCACCAACCCTTCTTGGTGTTGTGCTACTCGTCTCTATAGCGGACTTCCTTGTCTGGTGTACCTGGACCTCCTGGTCTGTTCTGGACCTCCTGGTCTGTGCTACAGTATGACCTCCTGGTCTGCTATTCTCTAATGCTCAAATTTTATGTTTAACCAGAGATGCCTCCCTAGCCACCATGCACGTCACTTACATGTATGTACCTTCACGAGAACTCGATACTTTTCTTGTGGTTCAACCTTGAAAATTGTATACAACACACTCACCACATGTACACTTTTGTTTCTATTTCTATTTCTGCGCAGAAATTTTTCTTTAGACCAGATGTGTTGTAAATTTGGAGAAGGATCTGTTAATTTAAATTTCGGATATTAAAATAGATTTGCGCTATTTATCGCCTGTTGCGCTATTTATCGCCTGTTGCGCTATTTATCGCCTGTTGCGCTATTTATCGCCTGTTAAAGAATCAACACTATCGTGTGACTTGAGTTACGTGGGCGTACCCAGACGCTCCGTTGCGTAATTTACGCTGCATGCGTCGGCCTTTGCGTACGCGAGTCTCAGCCCTTTGTTAGAGACACGTGTACACAAAGCCAATGTCCACCGTAACACAACTAACACGTTTATCAATGTAGATGATCCTCGATCATCTACCGAGCACCACACCAATCTCTCCTTGTACCTTTAGGTAGAGTTGCGTGTGCGCTTTACAATTTATCCCTTTTACACTTTAACTATGCAATAGCGACAAATCTCTTTTAGCACGTTTATCAATTATAAAATGGCAAACAGGAGAGTGATATATGAAAATACACGAAAAAGAAATGCAGATATGCGTGTGTGCGTACGCAAGATAGAAATAAACAGTTTTAAAAGACACTAGCGTGTTGTTCTTACCTCCGGTTCCGGATTCCCTCAGCACCCTTTACTAAGCGAAGCAGACGCTTATCCAGACAGCACTGCGAGGAATATGATCTCCCGCTCTTTGCTGATGGATAATGTCTGCTGAAATTACCTAGCAGAGATATGTGAAGGACAGGACGAGCCGCCAATTGATAAAGCTAAATATTTATCTTATTCAAAACCCTTTAAGAGGTCTAAGAACACTGTACGCTATTGACGTATGGAGTACCGTAAGGGTACGCACGTTGCGTAACAATCGCTTAGCCGTGGTCGAGACGCTCAAGCGTCACGTTCGCTCACGGCCAAGAGATCACAGGCAGGCACGCTATTGGCTGCCGACTAACGTAATGGTTCGCTATAGCGTAGCGGACGCTCGGGACCACGAGGAGATCACCAGCGGCGCAGACGCTCACAATGTTAAACCTTTATATCTAAACCATAAACATTGTAATATGCAGTGAAACCTTAGAGTAGAGATAGGGTGTAGATGCAACACGATGTAACCTAATTAACTTAAAAGCTGTTCGAGCGTCACCGACGCTCTGAGAATACTTAACACTATAAGAAATACACAACTACTGGGCTTAGGGTCTAACGCCTTATATGAATGTTATTACTTGCAAAAAGAGTGATACAGTACAAGTCACACACTACAATATAACATAGACTAACTAACCAGATAACTACACAGGAAATACAATACAATACTATTACGTTTAAGGGAATACGAGAGAGAAAGAGGAGAAGAGAGAGAGAGAGAGAGATATGAGATATGGCTCACAATAACAAGAAAAACAATATGATTGCGGAGAAAACTTACGCACAAAGGGGAACGATCGCATGCGCCTCTGGACATCCAGCTCCCGATTATCAGCAATGAGAACCGTTGAAGAGTGAGCTGGATGTGATCGGCTTGTCTATTCATCCTTCTGATGAAACGGCCAGCGTTGTGGGCCGAGAAACGCGTTAAGGTACTCCTTTGAAGGACCTCATTTGGACTGCTATATTCTCCTGACACCCTGTGAGCCGCATGCATCGAGTGGACCGTAGCCGCAATTAATACGGATTTTTCCACCAGCGGCCGGAGAATCTGCTGCTCCAGTCTTTTTACACTGTTGCATATCCAGACTGGTACAGCATCCTTCAGCAGAATTAAACAACCGTGTTCATCTGGATGGTTCACCGGTGACGAGACCAGCTGTACGTTCACTGCACAGAGCCGCTGCAAACCCGGCTCAGTACAGCGCCTTTGACGGAGAGGCTTCTACATCAGGTGATATACCACAAAGTGAATTTGACCATCACTATCCATTTGCCACACAATACTACAGCACGGTTGTCCGCAAGTCCAGTACTGGGACACTCTCTACCAATGAGATTCTATTGTGTATAAGGAGGACAGTGACTTATAACAGAGGCACTTTTTATCAGTCTCCTTTTTATAATCATTTCAGCTCGTGGACGCACGGCTGATTTTCATGAAGCATTAATGCAGCCCTAACTAGGGTTTATTAAAGGTTTTTTATTCATATTTGTTCAGGAGATATGGCAGTCTCGTTTACATTTATATAATATCAATTGTTTATTCTTAGGCTAGTTCATGTACTGCATTTTTATGTGGATGACATATTAATATTTTAAATAAAACAATATACTCTTCCAGTATACCTAAACGTGTCATCATACATTTCTGTGATATTGTCTAACAAATTCGCGAGCGCAGATATGTATTTATAATTCAACACTCCTCTGGCGGTGCGAGTGATGTCTAACGCAATTAGAAACTGAATCCCGGTGGATTCATGGATCATGTCAGAGGCCGGATGCTCTGTTCTTTCTATCAGGTGCCGTTTAACTACGTGCTCGTAATGAGTATGAGTATAAGGAGCTTGGGCAACACGGTGTATGTCTTTCATTTTGTCATGTGATACAGTCATTACCTCAGGCAGTACTTTTCCAATATAACACAATCCTTCAGAGTTTGGGGCAAGCCACTTATACGCCTTCCTCCCGCATATGAAATATGCATCATCGGGGAGAACATATGGGACGGAGTAGGACATAACCATATTACACATCCTCCAAGTGAAATCTCCTACCCCTAATTCTCCCATCTGTCTAGTACACGTATCAGTTTGTACGATATGTGCACAGTATCCTGGTGATACCTCTCCAACTCTCATAATCCTACTTCCTAGGGTATACCTATATCGGAAAGATTTTTCTCTACTGGCTATATGGCGTATAAGCTCTGTATCTGTAGGCATTCTATCTGCCCTATATGAAAAGGTCATGGTTTGGTTGCTCCATGACACTTCCCAATTTCCCGGCTTTCGGGGATTGGTGATGTAAAAACATATTAGGGATCTATCCACATGATATTGGTGGAGCTTCAAACTAGGAGGACTGGAGATATTAAACCTCCTGTCCACCGGTCTCCCACCCTTTAGCTCAAGTACCTCCCCTACCGTTAAAGGAAATGGTACTAGCCCTGATTTGCTGTGACCTTGAGGTACTTGAGAGCATACCCAACAATCTGTTTGATTTAACACACTACCCACTAAGGAGTGATAGTCACTCAATGGATGCCGGTCCATGTGGATATTAAACTGGATTGGCATTTCTTAATGCACCCATCCTCAACTACATTGTCACAAAGCCTGCAGATACAGTTTTCTTCAGCTAACAATGTTTACAAATAACATGGCTGCTAGATCGTTTCCGGTACTCGCCTTTGCTTGGTGGTTGTGTTGCTATTGGAAATTTACACCTCCGTCTCAGTCATCGGAACCTTTCTGGATCCTTTCTCGACCTCACTGGTACTCTCGCCGGAACAGACTGCTCTGGTCAACATCATGGTCAACAGGAAAATCCATATCACAGTCTCTTTGGGCAAGTCCATCTTACAGGAGGAGAAAAGAAGAAATTTGTAATGGGGGTACAGAAAAACAGTTTGAGGGGGAGAGAAACTTGTTACGATAATTAGTTCTCTAGTCTTGTTGTTCTTCTTTTTCTGCTGTCATCTCAAAGGTGCTGTCTCTCAGTCTTCCAAACGAACATTCTGGTGATGCAATATTCCTTCCCAACCAGCGATCTTTCTGTAAGGAGCAAAAATCTTGCATTACCATTTGTCTAACTGATGTGTGACATACCATCTTTAAAACATGAAAACATGAGTGAGAAGAGAGAGAAAACAAAAAAAAAACAAAGAAAGAGAGAACAATTCATATGCATATATATTACATAAATCAACCAACAATAAACAACAACAGGAAAAAAAAACATTTTTCAAACACTTTAAAACATTGTCAGAGATGGGGAGAGAAAAAGAAACATTTCACAAATACATTTACAACGTTTCACCCGGTCATTCCTGTGTCTTCAGGGAATGACCTCCCAATTTGTTAACCATAACCTCAGGTTTACCATCAATCCTAATGATCACCTTTCCTGACTATATATTATGGGTGTGGCCCAGAATTCTTCCTATATAATCCCTGATTATAATTTGGTGTGTTATAATTTTGCTCATTTCCTTGTCTAGGGGGTCTGACTTTACGTGGGCTGTTACAGTTACTGGCATAATGCCCTTCTCTTCTACAAAGATAACAAACCCTGGGTTTCCTCCAACTGTCAATGAACTGAGGTCTTGGTTGATTTGATGCCTCCTCAAACGCTCGGATGCTCATCACCATCAACCGCTTTCCCTGTACCTCCCTGATTCCTTGGATACCATGATTATGTTGTCTAGGGGGGCGATATGACTTTTGTCTACTTCCTGATCTACAATCTCTTGCAAAATGACCTTCCTTCTGACAATTGTAACAGATTTCCACATTTGAATTTCTCGCAGGGGTTTGGGGCTTATGCTGGGGTGGTCTTGTGGTTAGGGCCTGTATACTTGCGGCCATTAACTTGTCACTTTGTGACTCCCTGTGTCTGGTGATATTTCGATCATGATCAATAGCGGCCTCTCTTAATGCGGCCACTGAGATATTTCTCCAGTTTGGGTTGGTGGTCTGTACCCTTGTTCTCAATACCTCCTTTAAACCATTCATTAATACCTTAACCGCTATTTCTCTATGCTGTGCGCATGTTTTGATGTCTGTGATCCCAGTGTTCCTAGCCATTACTTGCAGGGCTCGATTGAAATAATTGGAAATACTTTCCCCTTCGTTTTGTCTTATGGAGAAGATTTCATTCCACTTGACAACGGCAGGGAAATATACTTCCAACTGTCGGTTTATCTGCTTAATACATTCCTGATTGTGTTCTTCCATTTGAGGTACTTCTGTGTCTAATTTACAATCAGCAATAAATTTCGCAGAGTCAACACTGGAAGGCAAACATGCCCTCAGCACTGTCCGCCACTCTTTGTAGGTGGGTTCTGTGGCGTTTCCTAGTTCTTTAATGAACCTTTGACATGTGACTAGATTTTTCCTAGGATCAGGAAATTCAGACATGATTGATCTCAATTCTGTCCGGGACCAGGGACAGCGCATTGCACTGTCCTGGACGGGAATGGTTCCCTGATCGTCAGTCTTCCCATTGGGGACTGTGATCACCCTGACAGGACTAAACTCAATTACATCACCTTGTTTTGGCCTTACAATATGGGGTACATTTGTTTGTGCGTGATATAAAACATTGTACGTACCTGTGGACACGACCTCACCTGACCCTCCGTTAGGGGGTTTGATTATTGCCTTTACCGATTTGGTCACGTCCACCTGGATGTCTTGTGTGATGGCTGCTGGAAGAGGTGCCGACATCGTGTTGGGCTCACTTTCTTGTTTGTATTCCTGAGGGAAGTTTGACATGGGGTGCGACTTGCACGGGTTAACATTTGTAATTTTTACACTTTCATTTTCATAAACATTATTACATTTTACACTTTCATTCTTAATACAGTTACTAAGTGCATTTTTATCGTACCCCATTGTGCCTTTCTCCGCAACCATAATCCTCTCCATTGCCATATCTCTCCTCCCAAGATGAGAGTCAGATATGTCAGTTAACTCTCTTTGCATTTCACTTTCCTGTTGCCATAATTTTAAACAATCATAATGTTTGATTCGTCTCTTTGCTGGTTTAATAAGACCTATCCTTCTCCTTAAATTCATTAACACTTCTGGGCTGAAGCTACCTACTCTTGGGAATTTCTCCCCGTCATGTACCGTCATTCTCTCCCATTCATCACATAAAACCTGTGTGTGTGAACCGTATTTTTCACACATTACATAATCAACCCGAACCGAGGTTGATCGCCCCCTACCTGAACAACTGGCCCCCATAACTTGCAGGTGTTGCTTTTCTTCAGCGAACCCTTACAAAAACCAAGATGTCCGGGGCAGGCTGGCGGTGAAGTTTACCGAGTACTCCACTCACTTCTCGCCCACGTTGGCCAGTAACACAATCACTGTATCCAGAGCTGTTGTACCCAACCTAGGGCCCCTGTGAACCTTTATTTACTGGGGCGCGTTCCCCAGCAAGTATCGGTTGTTGGATAGTTCCTGAGTGACCAGCGGACTTCCCTTAAAATAAAAAAAATTTCACAAATCACGTTAAAATGTACAAATAGCGTTTATGACCTTCGTACACAAATGGTACCGGTCAGGTTTACTAATGCACACAATTACGTGCGGTACAATCGTTCAGCACATAAGCAACTAATCTTATGTGCGGAGCGACCAGTGGAATCGAAAATTACGGCTGCGAATTCCTTCAGCCAGAGCTTAATGGCCTATATGGGTTCCGCACCAACCCTTCTTGGTGTTGTGCTACTCGTCTCTATAGCGGACTTCCTTGTCTGCTGTACCTGGACCTCCTGGTCTGTTCTGGACCTCCTGGTCTGTGCTACAGTATGACCTCCTGGTCTGCTATTCTCTAATGCTCAAATTTTATGTTTAACCAGAGATGCCTCCCTAGCCACCATGCACGTCACTTACATGTATGTACCTTCACGAGAACTCGATACTTTTCTTGTGGTTCAACCTTGAAAATTGTATACAACACACTCACTCACCACATGTACACTTTTGTTTCTATTTCTATTTCTGCGCAGAAATTTTTCTTTAGACCAGATGTGTTGTAAATTTGGAGAAGGATCTGTTAATTAAAATTTCGGATATTAAAATAGATTTGCGCTATTTATCGCGTTTTGCGCTATTTATCGCGTGTTGCGCTATTTATTGCCTGTTGCGCTATTTATCGCCTGTTGCGCTATTTATCGCCTGTTAAAGAATCAACACTATCGTGTGACTTGAGTTACGTGGGCGTACCCAGACGCTCCGTTGCGTAATTTACGCTGCGTGCGTCGGCCTTTGCATACGCGAGTCTCAGCCCTTTGTTAGAGACACGTGTACACAAAGCCAATGTCCACCGTAACACAACTAACACGTTTATCAATGTAGATGATCCTCGATCATCTACCGAGCACCACACCAATCTCTCCTTGTACCTTTAGGTAGAGTTGCGTGTGCGCTTTACAATTTATCCCTTTTACACTTTAACTATGCAATAGCGACAAATCTCTTTTAGCACGTTTATCAATTATAAAATGGCAAACAGGAGAGTGATATATGAAAATACACGAAAAAGAAATGCAGATATGCGTGTGTGCGTACGCAAGATAGAAATAAACAGTTTTAAAAGACACTAGCGTGTTGTTCTTACCTCCGGTTCCGGATTCCCTCAGCACCCTTTACTAAGCGAAGCAGACGCTTATCCAGACAGCACTGCGAGGAATATGATCTCCCGCCCTTTGCTGGTGGATAATGTCTGCTGAAATTACCTAGCAGAGATATGTGAAGGACAGGACGAGCCGCCAATTGATAAAGCTAAATATTTATCTTATTCAAAACCCTTTAAGAGGTCTAAGAACACTGTACGCTATTGACGTATGGAGTACCGTAAGGGTACGCACGTTGCGTAACAATCGCTTAGCCGTGGTCGAGACGCTCAAGCGTCACGTTCGCTCACGGCCAAGAGATCACAGGCAGGCACGCTATTGGCTGCCGACTAACGTAATGTTCGCTATAGCGTAGCGGACGCTCGGGACCACGAGGAGATCACCAGCGGCGCAGACGCTCACAATGTTAAACCTTTATATCTAAACCATAAACATTGTAATATGCAGTGAAACCTTAGAGTAGAGATAGGGTGTAGATGCAACACGATGTAACCTAATTAACTTAAAAGCTGTTCGAGCGTCACCGACGCTCTGAGAATACTTAACACTATAAGAAATACACAACTACTGGGCTTAGGGTCTAACGCCTTATATGAATGTTATTACTTGCAAAAAGAGTGATACAGTACAAGTCACACACTACAATATAACATAGACTAACTAACCAGATAACTACACAGGAAATACAATACAATACTATTACGTTTAAGGGAATACGAGAGAGAAAGAGGAGAAGAGAGAGAGAGAGAGAGATATGGCTCACAATAACAAGAAAAACAATATGATTGCGGAGAAAACTTACGCACAAAGGGGAACGATCGCATGCGCCTCTGGACATCCAGCTCCCGATTATCAGCAATGAGAACCGTTGAAGAGTGAGCTGGATGTGATCGGCTTGTCTATTTATGCCCCACACACAATACAATTCAATGGTCCCTACAATCTCATTGTTCATTGGACACAGGAATTCGTCTTCGCACTATAACAAAAGGTCATAGGTTGATTCATACAGGTGGGCTGTGACAATTTCCAACTGCTCAGGTGGGTGGGAAACTAGGTTTCCCGCCGCATGGATAAGTAAGTGCAAATAATAGTAAATGGACATAAACTTCTTATGTCCATAACTATTCGCACGAGCGATTAATTCGCTTCAAACCAACACCGGAATATTGCTAATTAAATACTCTTCCGATGGATACTAAACACCACTGTATAATCCCTGTCTGACCCTTTGTATCAGACAAAGAGGGATCTCTCTGTCCATGAGCATGCTACATTAACTAAACTTTCAGAATCTATCAAAGGGACCATGATCTACAAAATACATTATATAGTGAAAATATGTAACGATTGAGTCGCACGCTACGAACACATAAACTCTACCGTAAATGCACATACCGTGCGCCTGCGGGTGCCCGCAACAGCGAGTATGCGCACGCACGGGAGAGCGCACACATGCGCAGCGCGGACATGTATGAGGTGCAAATATGGCAGTGTGCATAGTGATATTTTTCTGACTTTGACAATATATATATATATATATATAAACACATGTGACCGGCACTCCTACAACAAAGAGCAAATACCCGGGTGTCCTCCCGTGGCACTGCAAAGCCCAGCAAACAGCACAATGTAATGGACAGCACTCCAATGGATTTTGAAAAAATCATACAGCTCACCAAGCCAGTTTCAATCAACGTTTCAGGTGCCTTTATTTGCACCTTTCGTCAGGATACAGTATAACAAAACAGACAAACCTTTTATAACACCAAAAGTGTGAGACACGCCTTGCACCTTCCCTGCTTCCGGCCTCCTCGCGCCGACGTCATGAACACCGTCCCCTGTTGCCACGTACATAGTGGGCGGGACCGTTGTCATAGCGACACACTATAGTTTAGAGCGCGTAGCGCCGTGCCCCGGCTGATCCCACAGACACCGCCTAATAGGCGGGATCGTTGTCAAGGCAACAAGCCTAATAAACCAGGATCTTTAAAACATAGTAATAACATAGTAACATAGTATCTGAGGTTGAAAAAAGACAATTGTCCATCGAGTTCAACCTATTTGTGGTCGCCTATGCATGATGATTTGACTAAAATTTCTGACTGATGCTGCTGTCAGCCGTTGCATTTAATCCCTATTTATAGTAACTATAATGCATGACTATGCACCATACCCCTGGATATCCTTATCCATTAGGAATTTATCTAACCCATTCTTAAAGGTGTTGACAGATTCCGCCATTACAACTCCCTCAGGCAGGGAATTCCAAACACGTATTGTCCTTACGTGAACAAGCCTTTACGCCGTATTGTGCGGAATCTCCTCTCCTCTAACCTGAGCGAGTGTCCACGAGTCCTCTGTGTTGATCTAACCAAAAACAGGTCCCGTGCAAGCCCTGTGTATTGTCCCCTTATATATTTGTAGATGTTGATCATATCCCCTCTTAGTCTCCGCTTTTCCAATGTAAACATGCCTAGTCTTTCAAGCCTTTCCTTGTATTCTATCGTCTCCATGCCCTTAATTAGTTTGGTCGCCCTCCTCTGTACCTTTTCTAGCTCCAGGACATCCTTTTTGTAGTACGGTGCCCAGAATTGTACACAGTATTCAAGGTGTGGCCTCACTTGTGATTTATATAACGGGAGTATAATACTCTCGTCCCTAGCATCAATACCCCGTTTTATGCATGCTAATATCTTATTAGCCTTCTTTGCTGCAGTCCTACTTTGGGTACTACTGCTTAGCTTGCTATCTATGAGGACACCTAAGTCCTTTTCCAGTACAGAATCCCCTAATTTTACCCCATTTAGTAGGTAGGTGTAATTTTTGTTCTTGTTACCACAGTGCATTACCTTACACTTGTCTGTGTTGACGCGCATTTTCCATTTGGCTGCCCATGCTTCTAATTTAACTAAGTCGTTCTGAAGAGACTCAGCATCCTCCTCTGTATTTATAGCCTTACACAATTTGGTATCATCTGCAAAAATTGACACCATGGTCTCTAGACCTTCTGTTAGGTCGTTAATGAAAATATTGAACAATAGCGGTCCTAATACTGAGCCTTGCGGCACACCACTTAGCACTTCAGTCCAAGTTGAAAAAGATCCATTAACCACAACGCGCTGCTCCCTATTATCTAACCAGTTTTTGACCCAAGTGCATATTGTGCTTCCTTGCCCTGATTCTTGTAGCTTGTAGATAAGTCTCATGTGTGGTACAGTATCGAACGCTTTGGCAAAGTCTAAAAAGATTACATCCACGTCTTTACCCTGATCTAGGTTTGCGCTTACTGTTTCATAAAAGCCAAGTAAGTTGGTTTGACAGGATCTGTCCTTCATAAACCCATGTTGATTCCTTTTAATGACCTTATTGACTTCAAGGAACTTCTGAATACTATCTCTTAGAATACCTTCCAATACTTTCCCCACTATAGATGTAAGACTAACTGGTCTATAATTACCTGGTTCAGCTTTACTTCCCTTTTTGAATATAGGCACTACTTAGGCTATACGCCAGTCTTTGGGAACCATACCTGATATAACTGAATCCTTAAAGATCAAAGATAGCGGTTTTGCCAGTTCAGAGTGAAGCTCCATTAGAACCCTTGGGTGAATACCATCGGGCCCTGGTGATTTATTAATCTTTAAATGTTTTATTCGGTCACAGACTACTTCCTCGCTTAAATAAGTACCTATCAGTGGGATATTCTCATTATTGAGCTTGTGTGTCAGTCCCTGAATTGGGTCCTCTCTAGTGAATACTGTTGAAAAAAACTAATTTAGTGTGTCCGCTATGTCATTATCATTTCTGCTTAAGACTCCCAACTTGTCTTTTAAAGGGCCTATACTCTCCTTCTTTAATCTCTTGCTATTAATGTATTTAAATAATTTTTTGGGATTCGCTTTGCTTTCCTTTGCTACTAGTTTTTCAGTTTCTACTTTAGCCGCTCTCATTTCCTTTTTGCAAATTTTGTTACATTCCTTATAGTGCTGAAATGACTCTGCTTCCCCGTCAGATTTGTATTTTTTAAATGCTCGCCTTTTCTTGCCCATAAGTTCCTTAATCTTTTTGTTAAGCCACATCAGTTTATGATTTTTATTCCTTTTTTTGCTGCTCATAGGAATAAATTTGAGTGTATTTTTAGCTAGCAGGAATTTTAGTACCTCCCATTTCTCCGTAGTATTTTTTCCTAAAAACAAACCTTCCCATTCAATATCCCTGAAAAATACCCTCATCCTTTCAAAATTTGCTTTGCTAAAGTTTAGAGTCCCAGTTGAGCCAGTATAGGGCTGTTTATGGAAACTGATATTGAATGTGACCATATTGTGGTCGCTGTTTCCTATGGGTTCCCCTACTATAAAACCTGATACCAAATCCCCATTGTTTGTTAATACCAGGTCTAAGATTGCATTGTACCTAGTTGGTTCCTCAATTAGTTGGACTAATTAGTTATCATTAAGTGTATAACATCGCCTAAACGCAGGGCTGCCGACGCACGGGGTCCGAAACATAACTTGTGTAGAAACACCGCAATGTGCAGCAAATCCTTTCCTTTCCCAGCTACAATAGGACTGAGTGACAACACACACAGCCTTTGCTGGTCAAGGATTGGTTATATTGTGACTAAATCGTACCTTCACCAAACATCATACACCAAAGGGACCAAAGGATAATAGCAATCTGGATAAAAAGTAATCTCCAATAAAACCGTGTTATATATTAGAGCCACTCTCCACATCATGCAACCTCAGGTAATAATTGTTCAGGTGTTGCCATCATGCCTCGAACACATACCCTCAAACATAGATAAGAAAATTATAACAGATTGTTGCCTATCAGCACACGAATTAAGCCTTGGCCACAGCATATTAATTCACGTGGCTACTAAAGTGACCCATATAATGCCAGGTGGATACACCACCCGGGCTAAACCCCAATGGTGAGTGAAGAACTAGTATAGAATGCATTCACCCTTAATAAAAGTAGTCCTCGTTGATGTAATGAATGGAGGATGAAGATTCACTGTATGGGATCCTTGTGTCAAGCATTAACACTCAAAGTAGAACGGATCAACTCTCAAGCATCTGAAAAATAAGTGCCTCTTTCCCCAATATATAGGTTTAGACAAGAGGCACCATTAAACACAGACCATAGTGCAGTAATTTTGTTAAAAGCACGCACAGGTTTTAATGCACAGATTAAACTTACAAGAAGTTAAAAGAACAAGAGCATTTCATAAAAAGACTTCATGGGATAACACAGATGTTATATCACCCAGCGATTCCTTGCAGCCACAGCAGATGGTAATGGAAAGTGTGCACAGTCTCTCCAAGTGTCCAACGGCATGCAGAGTAGCAGAGGGTGAATGTGTCCAAATGTCCCAGGGTCAGTCACAGGTAAAAACAAGAAGCCACGCTTAACGCGTATCGGACCAAACGTCCTTCATCAGAAGCGTGGATTAGTGGCTACAGACTGGTGTTTTTATTCCATCCTGGTTAAAGGTCTCAGCTGTCTCCAATTGTCATCCGCTCGTTGCGCTCCGTCCCGCGCACATGCGTGGTGACAACCGGAAACCGGAAGTCGTCGGTGCGTGTCACCTGCGTTCCACATACCCGGAAGTCCTCAAGACGCCTTTCTTTCACTTAGAGACGTGGATATCCTTGCTGATAGTATGCGTTTCACTGACCAGGAAACGCACATAGAGCCATCATCCATTTGTTCCCTCATACAGGGATCTCACAGAAGATGTAATATAGAGTCCCGGATTGATATACCGTCATATAAAAAATAAACAAAAAATAACAGTAATTACCAGGTGATTACACATATCTAAAATGGGATACAATAAAGAAATTAAACACTGGGATGGAAGAACTAAGAGTTAGGTCAAAAAACATTTCAACTCAAATTCACCGTTTAGACCACCTGGATTAAGGGTGCCCAAACGGTGTATTAACTTCATCTCTGTTTGAGAGAGTCTTTTATCCAAGTCCCTTGTTCTCCATTTTTGTTGTATCACCTGTACACCCCAGAAGTTCCTAAGTGCACCTGTATTACAATTGTGCACCCTTTTAAAGTGTGATGAGACATTATGCGTTTCTAGACCTTTTCGAATATTATATACATGCTCGGCCCACCTCACCTTACCACTTCTTCCTGTTTTGCCAACATAAGCAAGGCCGCAGGTGCATTCGAGCACATATATAATATTTTTTGTATGACATGTGATGAAATCCCGAATGGGATATCTGTGGCCATTAACAATGTATTCCGTGAATTTCCTCACTGGAACCTTAACAGTCTTGCACATAAGGCAGTCACCACAACGGTGAAAGCCTTTGGTCCTCACACTCTGCCTCAACTCCATATCGAGGCTACTCCTTACAAGTTGGTTCTTGAGTGATTGAGCCTTCCTATAAATAAATATGGGTCTATCTGGCAACAAATCACCAATCACCATATCTTGTTTCAGGATATTCCAGTTGTTAATGAAGACTTTCTCTATACTTTTAAAGGAACTACTATACTGACTAACAAAGGCCCATTTGAATCTATCATCAGAGTTGGTGGATTTTTCTTTTATAGCCAAAAGTTGGGATCTATCCACCCTATCTACCCTTGCTCTGGCAGATTCAAGGACATTTGATGTATATCCTTTTTGTGCTAATCGACCTGTGAGTTCATCCAATTGCTGATTGCATATTCCTGTATCAGAACAGTTCCTCTTGACCCGTGTAAACTGACTGAAAGGAATCCCATCCAGCCAGTGTGCATGGTGTTGACTTGTCCTGTCAATGAAACTGTTGGAGTCTGTTTTCTTCCTATACGTTTTTGAATGAACTTCACCATTTTGAATATAGATGCTCAAGTCAAGGAAGGACACCTCCTCCTGACTCTGTATGAAGGTAAATTTAATATTCACATCATTCAGATTAAGTTTCTGACAAAATGTTTGAAGTGACTCTTTGTCCCCACGCCACACAAAAAGGACGTCATCGATATAACGCCGCCAGGACACCAGGCCCGCCACCAGCATACCGTCTCTACAGATCTGGGTGTCCTCCCAGTACGCCATAAATAAATTGGCGTAACTGGGGGCGAACCTGGTGCCCATAGCGGTGCCAATCCGCTGTAAATAAAAAGTACCGTCAAAGAAAAAATAATTATTTAGTAGGATGAATCTGATACTCTCCATAATGAACATCCTGATGGATTCATTATAACTGCTCTTACTCAGAAAATACGAGACCGCCATTAGGCCTTTATCCAAATCTATAATTGTGTATAAAGTACATACATCAGCTGTACATAGGAAATCACCTATTTCCCATTTATAGTTTGTCAGGCTCCTCAGGCGCACATTATTGGAAACACCTGTTGTACCACGATTTGATTGTTTATCCCAGTTTTCATTGTCTGCTGCAAACATGTTTAAGTTTAGGGAAACGAGAAAGGATTTATTAAAAACTATGTTCACGGAGACTGGGGAAAATGTAGAAATTAATGATGAGAATCTTAGTTCTGCTTTTAAAAAATTAGAGGGGGTCATGTTAAAGGAGAACAGAATATGGTGGGAGGTAGTGACGTTGGAACACTACCAGGAGGCCCGCATTATACCAAAAGGTTTAAAGATACAAAAACCTCCCTCCTTTGACTCACCTAACTCTGATTTTAGGGAAGAGTGGGATAAAACACTCCATTCATGTTCATCTTCCCTGATTGATCTCATCATAAAAGAGAGAAAGATTACCCTGGTCAAACTGAATGATGAAATCACAGTTCTCCAAACCCTTATTCATCCATATAAGGATCTGGAAGAATTCTGTACTTTGGAGAAATCCTTATTGCAAAAAATTAATAAAAGTACTAATGAATTAAGAGATAGAAAACAGAAAAAGTTTAAAAGAGACTCTGTGGTAGTGATATCTCTTGAAGTAAATTCGGAGTCAACTCAGGAAGGGCAATTACCACCTAAAACACCTGTAAGGAAAGGAATAACTAGGAATAAGAGGAATAGGACTAATGGGTTTAAGGGGAATTTGAAAGGGGCAGGTCCCTATAACTCCAAATCACAATTGGAAAAACCTCCCCAGTGGAGAAGGAAAAATAATCCCCATGCCAATCAAGATTGGAATCTCCCTAAATATCCATCTAGAGAGAATGTTGATTCGTTTTATAGAAATCAACGGAGAGATTGGGAACCCCGCTTTGAATCTGATTATGGTGATGGTGGGCCAGAAATATACCGCCAAAGGTTTAGAAAAACGAACACCGCAACTAAACCCGAGGAGGTAAAAACCTCAAATAGATTTTTGGCACTAAGAGAGAGAGATGAGGATCCTTCCTCCTCTTCTTTTTTAGGGATTGGCCAAAGGACCCCACGAAACAGAAGGTAGTACGTGAGGATACTGCTAATAATAATAAAAAAACTAGGAGGGGCACAAGGGCAGGTAAACGTCCTAAAAAAACCCGCAAACCCAGAAATACTATCCCAGTAAATAGTCACATAGAGGAAATGGACATGGTTATTGACACAACAGTTACTAATACCATGGATTCCTCGACTGTGACTACGTTGGAAGGAAAAATATTCAATTTATCTGATAGGTCATTGACTACGCATGAAGTGAAAGTACTGCAAAAAGGCCTAAACTTTGCACCAACAAGTAAGCCCAACTCCTTTGACGTCTTTTTAGACGTTCAAAAATTTATTCGAAAATTAACTATTAAAAAGTTTTTTCAGAATAAGGAGAACACGGATGTGGATGTGGAGCATAGTGGGGAAGTGTCTCGATTTAAAGCACCCTCTACGTTTTATCCGATCCAATCGAGAGGAAACTGTTTAGAGGTTTTTAATAAAGTTGTCTGCAGAGAGATCGAGAAAGAGATACAAAAAGGTGGTAAAAAGAACAAACCTAACCTGACCAAAAAGGAATTCGAGGCCATTCAATCCTTGAAAAATGACAAGGATTTAATTATTAAGCCGGCAGATAAGGGTGGAGGGGTGGTCCTTATGAAAAGGGAATCATACATGGAGGAGGTGCACAAACAGCTTAATGAAGGAGGCACCTATCAGAAACTCAAAGCGGATCCAACAACACGTATTGCGAAAGCATTGCTGGATCTTACCACGCAAGCTTTGGACAATAAGGTAATCACAAAGGGTGAACATGAGTTTCTGAATGTTAAGAACCCCACCATACCCACCATGTATGTTCTCCCAAAGGTTCACAAGGACCCCCTCCACCCCCCCGGTAGACCCATAGTATCTGGGTGTAACAGCCTGACCAGTAATCTTTCAGCCATGGTCGACCACTATTTACAGCCTATAGTGGTAACCACAAGATCCTTCGTAAAAGACACTGGGGATATTCTGAGGAGCCTGACAAACTATAAATGGGAAATAGGTGATTTCCTATGTACAGCTGATGTATGTACTTTATACACAATTATAGATTTGGAGAAAGGCCTAATGGCGGTCTCGTATTTTCTGAGTAAGAGCAGTTATAATGAATCCATCAGGATGTTCATTATGGAGAGTATCAGATTCATCCTACTAAATAATTATTTTTTCTTTGACGGTACTTTTTATTTACAGCGGATTGGCACCGCTATGGGCACCAGGTTCGCCCCCAGTTACGCCAATTTATTTATGGCGTACTGGGAGGACACCCAGATCTGTAGAGACGGTATGCTGGTGGCGGGCCTGGTGTCCTGGCGGCGTTATATCGATGACGTCCTTTTTGTGTGGCGTGGGGACAAAGAGTCACTTCAAACATTTTGTCAGAAACTTAATCTGAATGATGTGAATATTAAATTTACCTTCATACAGAGTCAGGAGGAGGTGTCCTTCCTTGACTTGAGCATCTATATTCAAAATGGTGAAGTTCATTCAAAAACGTATAGGAAGAAAACAGACTCCAACAGTTTCATTGACAGGACAAGTCAACACCATGCACACTGGCTGGATGGGATTCCTTTCAGTCAGTTTACACGGGTCAAGAGGAACTGTTCTGATACAGGAATATGCAATCAGCAATTGGATGAACTCACAGGTCGATTAGCACAAAAAGGATATACATCAAATGTCCTTGAATCTGCCAGAGCAAGGGTAGATAGGGTGGATAGATCCCAACTTTTGGCTATAAAAGAAAAATCCACCAACTCTGATGATAGATTCAAATGGGCCTTTGTTAGTCAGTATAGTAGTTCCTTTAAAAGTATAGAGAAAGTCTTCATTAACAACTGGAATATCCTGAAACAAGATATGGTGATTGGTGATTTGTTGCCAGATAGACCCATATTTATTTATAGGAAGGCTCAATCACTCAAGAACCAACTTGTAAGGAGTAGCCTCGATATGGAGTTGAGGCAGAGTGTGAGGACCAAAGGCTTTCACCGTTGTGGTGACTGCCTTATGTGCAAGACTGTTAAGGTTCCAGTGAGGAAATTCACGGAATACATTGTTAATGGCCACAGATATCCCATTCGGGATTTCATCACATGTCATACAAAAAATATTATATATGTGCTCGAATGCACCTGCGGCCTTGCTTATGTTGGCAAAACAGGAAGAAGTGGTAAGGTGAGGTGGGCCGAGCATGTATATAATATTCGAAAAGGTCTAGAAACGCATAATGTCTCATCACACTTTAAAAGGGTGCACAATTGTAATACAGGTGCACTTAGGAACTTCTGGGGTGTACAGGTGATACAACAAAAATGGAGAACAAGGGACTTGGATAAAAGACTCTCTCAAACAGAGATGAAGTTAATACACCGTTTGGGCACCCTTAATCCAGGTGGTCTAAACGGTGAATTTGAGTTGAAATGTTTTTTGACCTAACTCTTAGTTCTTCCATCCCAGTGTTTAATTTCTTTATTGTATCCCATTTTAGATATGTGTAATCACCTGGTAATTACTGTTATTTTTTGTTTATTTTTTATATGACGGTATATCAATCCGGGACTCTATATTACATCTTCTGTGAGATCCCTGTATGAGGGAACAAATGGATGATGGCTCTATGTGCGTTTCCTGGTCAGTGAAACGCATACTATCAGCAAGGATATCCACGTCTCTAAGTGAAAGAAAGGCGTCTTGAGGACTTCCGGGTATGTGGAACGCAGGTGACACGCACCGACGACTTCCGGTTTCCGGTTGTCACCACGCATGTGCGCGGGACGGAGCGCAACGAGCGGATGACAATTGGAGACAGCTGAGACCTTTAACCAGGATGGAATAAAAACACCAGTCTGTAGCCACTAATCCACGCTTCTGATGAAGGACGTTTGGTCCGATACGCGTTAAGCGTGGCTTCTTGTTTTTACCTGTGACTGACCCTGGGACATTTGGACACATTCACCCTCTGCTACTCTGCATGCCGTTGGACACTTGGAGAGACTGTGCACACTTTCCATTACCATCTGCTGTGGCTGCAAGGAATCGCTGGGTGATATAACATCTGTGTTATCCCATGAAGTCTTTTTATGAAATGCTCTTGTTCTTTTAACTTCTTGTAAGTTTAATCTGTGCATTAAAACCTGTGCGTGCTTTTAACAAAATTACTGCACTATGGTCTGTGTTTAATGGTGCCTCTTGTCTAAACCTATATATTGGGGAAAGAGGCACTTATTTTTCAGATGCTTGAGAGTTGATCCGTTCTACTTTGAGTGTTAATGCTTGACACAAGGATCCCATACAGTGAATCTTCATCCTCCATTCATTACATCAACGAGGACTACTTTTATTAAGGGTGAATGCATTCTATACTAGTTCTTCACTCACTTATGCATGTCACTTGGTGAGCGCTATTGTCATATGTGAAAGCTCTCTTTTTCCATTGTTATATTGTTTGAAGTGTGGGATACACCTCTTTTTACACTTGACTTAGCTGCACTCCAAGCTAACTGCGCACATTATTGGAAACACCTGTTAAACCCCAATGGTATTTAACCAGAGTTCTAAACCTAATGGCAACCTCTGGGAACAATAGCCCTCATTCCGAGTTGTTCGCTCGGTAAATTTCATCGCATCGCAGCATTTTTATGCTTAGTACGCATGCGCAATGTTCGCACTGCGACTGCGCCAAGTAAATTTGCTATGAAGATAGTATTTTTACTCACGGCTTTTTCTTCGCTCCGGCGATCGTAGTGTGATTGACAGGAAATGGGTGTTACTGGGCGGAAACACGGCGTTTTATGGGCGTGTGGATGAAAACGCTGCCGTTTCCGGAAAAAAGGCAGGAGTGGCTGGAGAAACGGGGGAGTGTCTGGGCGAACGCTGGGTGTGTTTGTGACGTCAAACCAGGAACGACAAGCACTGAACTGATCGCAGATGCCGAGTAAGTATGAAGCTACTCTGAAACTGCTAAGACGTGTGCTAATCGCAAAATTGCGAATACTTCGTTCGCAATTTTAAGAAGCTAAGATACACTCCCAGTAGGCGGAGGCTTAGCGTTAGCAACTCTGCTAAATTCGCCTTGCGAGCGATCACCTCGGAATGAGGGCCAATAATCGAAACACAGCAGAAATAAAGGACGCAGACAAGAAATATCCAAGGCACTACTTTCAGAAGAAACAAAGAAGAGAGAGGTTTTCATTAAGGCCCGATGGAGCAACGGTGTTGAATTCAAAAATCCAACGCGCCTCCAAATGTAGCAGTCTCCTATTGCGATCTCCTCCCCTTATCATAGGAGGAACATGGTCGATAAGCTTGTATCGCAGGGCTGCCATCGTATGTCGTGCCTCCCTAAAATGCCTGGCCACCGGCTGTTCAATATCTTTTCCTTCCAGGGCTTGTCTCATGGCCGACCTATGCTGTGCTGCCCGTTCTCTAAAAGTACACGTGGTCTTGCCTATGTAGGCAAGACCACAGGGACATTTGATGATATAGATCACATATTTTGACGTGCAGGTTAGGACATGCTTGATGGAAACTTTCTTTCCTGAGTGCGGATGTAGCACTACTGGACCTACTTCAAGGTACCTACAGGTCGTACAGCCCATGCATCTATACGAACCTGGGGCTTTAGTGAGGAAATGTGAACGTAATTCCCTTTTTTCGGACGTTGTGTCATTATGCACCAGCCAGTCCTTAAGGTTACGTCCCCTCCGATGACAGTTTAACACCCTGTATTGATTCAGAGCTGGCAGAGTTTTATCCGTCTTGATAATGGGCCATAGTTTCCTAACTTTCTTCCGCACTACTGTACTTGCAGTGTTAAAGGTAGTTATTAATGGGATCACCTTTTTCTGAGTTTTTTCTTTTAGCTGAAGACATTGTGAGCGCGGTAATGCCAACGCTTTCCTCTTAGCGCTTTCAAGGTCCGCAATTGGGTAACCCCTCTCCAGGTAATTCCCAATCATTCTGTCCAACTCCATCTCACAATCTTCCTGATTACTAATAATATGTCTTGCCCAAAGAAATTGCGAGAAGGGTAACCCCTTTTTCATGGTAGCGGGGTGAAAACTATTAGCGTGCAGTAGCGTGTTTCTGTCGGTGGGTTTGTGATACACCGATGTTTGTAGGCAATTCTCCCTTCTTGTAATCAGAACGTCCAGATAGTGAATAACGTCAGTACTACATTCAAACGTGAATTTTATATTAGCATCAAGGAGATTGATAGCTTGCATCCGGTCCTCAAACTCTTCTGGAGTGCCTGCCCAAATTACCAGCAAGTCATCTATATAGCGTGTAAAGAGTATCAGTCCCTCTGCAAGGGATGGATTTTGCAGGAATAACCGCTTCTCTATGTCCAGCATATAGGCGTTCGGGAAGACCGGGGCCACGTTGCTCCCCATGGTGCAGCCAAGCCGCTGCAGATAGAAGTGTCCATCAAAAAAGAAGAAGTTTCGTGTAAGCGTCTTCTCCAATAGCCCAAGAAAAAATTCCACATCCGGCCCTTTGTAATTGATGTTCCCAGAGAGTAGACATCTAACTGCCTCAATCCCTTCCAAATGTTCGTATATAGACTCACTACATGCACACTTGCGAGTGTACATACTTCCGGAAGCTGTGTGAGATTCTGTAGTAGTAGTAATAACTGAGTTGTATCCAAAAGGACCGTGGGTTCAGCTTGAATAACGGGCTGCAGGAAACTATCCAAATATTTAGAGATGTTACTATAGAGGGATCCATGTGCCGATATTATGGGGCGTCCCGGGGGGGTGTCAAGATTTTTGTGGACCTTTGGCAGCGTGTACAGAATTGGCGTTATTGGATGTTCAACCGTCAACGCTTTAAAAGTTTGCTTATCAATGATGGCATCTTGGTGAGCTTGTGTCAGGATCAGGTCAATCTCTTGCTTGAACCTAGCCGTTGGATCTGAGCCCAACCTGCAATAAACTGCTTGGTCATTTAATATCGGCACGTGGATCCATCTATAGTAACATCTCTAAATATTTGGATAGTTTCCTGCAGCCCGTTATTCAAGCTGAACCCACGGTCCTTTTGGATACAACTCAGTTATTACTACTACTACTACAGAATCTCACACAGCTTCCGGAAGTATGTACACTCGCAAGTGTGGATGTAGTGAGTCTATATACGAACATTCCCCATTTGGAAGGGATTGAGGCAGTTAGATGTCTACTCTCTGGGAACATCAATTACAAAGGGCCGGATGTGGAATTTTTTCTTGGGCTATTGGCAGGGACGGTGCAAGGTTTCTCGGCACCCTAGGCAAAACTTCTGCCTACTGCCCCTTCCCCCTACTCACCCTTCAGGTGAAAGACATGCTGCTGCTCTCCCCCACCCTCAGTCTCTTGCATGGCTGCTCTCTTCTCCCCATCTCCCCAGTCTGTGTGGGTGCCTGCAGCTCTCACCCCCCCCACTCTGTTAAATGTCTGCTGTTCTATCTCCTCCACATCTGTGTGCGTGCTGCTGCTCACCCCCCCCCCCCAGACTGTGTGCATGCCTGCTGCCCCCCCCTCCCCAAACTTCTGCTCTGCTGCTCTCCCCCTCTTTCCTTATCAAATGCAGAGAGTGCACTGTGCAGCCACCATACCTGCGGGATGCGATGCAGAGTTGGGACTGAGTAGTCTGCAAAAGAGCCTGCAATGAAGAGCAGCGCCACATGTCACCCCCAGCCAGGACTCCAGGAGCTGTCAAAGAAACTTCTTGTGCCAGGTAGAGGCGGAGCTGGAGGCTGCAATACGGGAGCTTGCCAGTTGCGACTACTGTAAGATACGAGTGCCGGGGGGATTGCGGCGACTGAGAGGTAGGACCATGCTACCTTTTTCAGGCAGCTGTAGCAGGCCGCCCCCTCAGAATCCGGCGCCCCTAGGCAGCTGCCTAAAGCTGCCTGGTGGAAGCTCCGGCCCTGGCTATTGGAGAAGACGCTTACACGAAACTTCTTCTTTTTTGATGGACACTTCTATCTGCAGCGGCTTGGCTGCGCCATGGGGAGCAACGTGGCCCCAGCCTTTGCGAACGCCTATATGCTGGACATAGAGAAGCGGTTATTCCTGCAAAATCCATCCCTTACAGAGGGACTGATACTCTTTACACGCTATATAGATGACTTGCTGGTAATTTGGGCAGGCACTCCAGAAGAGTTTGAGGACTGGATGCAAGCTATCAATCTCCTTGATGCTAATATAAAATTCACGTTTGAATGTAGTACTGACATTATTCACTATCTGGACGTTCTGATTACAAGAAGGAAGAATTGCCTACAAATATCGGTGTATCACAAACCCACCGACAGAAACACGCTACTGCCCGCTAATAGTTTTCACCCCGCTACCATGAAAAAGGGGTTACCCTTCTCGCAATTTCTTCAGGCAAGACATATTATTAGTAATCAGGAAGATTGTGAGATGGAGTTGGACAGAATGATTGGGAATTACCTGGAGAGGGGTTACCCAATTGCGGACCTTGAAAGCGCTAAGAGGAAAGCGTTGGCATTACCGTGCTCACAATGTCTTTGTCACAACTGAGGGCCTGAGCTGACGGGAGGCAGCCTCAGTTGTAGGGGCTGAGTTGTAGTTGAACCTGGGAGGTTGTATCAGACCCCTAGACATGTAAGTTACACGTAGAAGAATTGCCCGAAGGCGTGACCACGACAACCAGAATAAAAGTCAATGATGTTTATTATGACATACTCCGTATCACAGCAACAATAAAAGGAAAACATAAAATCAGCAGTGAAATAATACAGTTCCTGGGTATTACAGGGTGGCAAGGGCCACAGGGCTCTGGTAGTATGAGACAGTTCTTATTATCTTCTAGTTGGAAAGTCCTTACCAGGCCCGACTGTAGCAATGGAGATAGCCCAGGATCGTACCAGCTGGTGTTCCAGGAAAAGCTGGGCTGCTGTGGGTAAAATGGCTGCTGTGGGTACTGGCTGGAACCAGACTGATGTTAGCACGGAGTGGATTGCTGGATGGAACCAGCCAAATAATAAATGAAGCTTGAGAGCGATGAAATATGATGGATATATGGAGCTTGAGAGCGGTGAAATAATAGTACCGGTGGTGAGAGGTAATCTTCAGAAATGATACCGGCACTTTAAGAAAAGCTGAACTCTGCTGGAAGCTAGGCTGGAAGCAGGTAATTCTGTAACTGGAAACAGATGAGTCCCAGAGGACTGGAGAGTCAGGCTGCACCGCAGATGGTAAACTGGAGCGGGTCTCTTTAGTGGAAGTTTGGAGATGGTAACTGGAACCTGGAAAACAACCACAGGAGAGAGAGACAAACTGGAACTAGGTTTGACAACCAAAGCACTGACGCCTTCCTTGCTCAGGCACAGAATACTTATACCTGCAGCAAGGAAGGGATTGGCTAGGCAATTATGCAGATTACAATGCAAACAACGGATTGGAGGAATTTGAGCAGGTGACAGAATCCAACATGGCTGCGCCCATGCAGACACTTGGAGGGAAGATTGGTTTGTAATCCATGTGGGAACTTAGACAGTAATGGCGGCGCCGGCCACAGTAAACAGGAGGCGCCAGACTGATGAGTACACATTTGAACCACGCGGGCAACAGCGGAGGCCGCGGCTGACGTAAGTGCCATTCTGACATCCTGCATGCAGAAACTCAGGGACGGCGGCGGAGGCCGCGGGAGACGCCATTCAAGATGTAACATGGTGCCGCTGTGACAGCGTCTCAGAGTGACAGGAGAGGAGGCAGGAATGTGGACATCAGTATAACAGATGAGATCCGGTCCTGGAACGCTGAGCCAGCCTTAGGAGGCATCTGAAAGGTAAGTAATGGCGTCCAGATACCCGGATCGTGACAGTCTTCAGCGGAAAGAAAAAACTCAGAAAAAAGGTGATCCCATTAATAACTACCTTTAACACTGCAAGTACAGTAGTGTGGAAGAAAGTTAGGAAACTATGGCCCATTATCAACACGGATAAAACTCTGCCAGCTCTGAATCAACACAGGGTGTTAAACTGTCATCGGAGGGGACGTAACCTTAAGGACTGGCTGGTGCATATTGACACAACGGCCGAAAAAAGGGAATTACGTTCACATTTCCTCACTAAAGCCCCAGGTTCGTATAGATACACGGGCTGTACGACCTATAGGTACCTTGAAGTAGGTCCAGTAGTGCTACATCCGCACTCAGGAAAGAAAGTTTCCATCAAGCATGTCCTAACCTGCACGTCAAAATATGTGATCTATATCATCAAATGTCCCTGTGTTCTTGTCTACATAGGCAAGACCACGTGTACTTTTAGAGAACGGGCAGCACAGCATAGGTCGGCCATAAGACAAGCCCTGGAAGGAAAAGATATTGAAAAGCCGGTGGCCAGGCATTTTAGGGAGGCACGACATACGATGGCAGCCCTGTGATACAAGCTTATCGACCATGTTCCTCCTATGATAAGGGGAGGAGATCGCAATAGGAGACTGCTACATTTGGAGGCGCGTTGGATTTTTGAATTCAACACCGTTGCTCCATCGGGCCTTAATGAAAACCTCTCTCTTCTTTGTTTCTTATGAAAGTAGTGCCTTGGATATTTCTTGTCTGCGTCCTTTCCTTCTGCTGTGTTTCGATTATTGTTCCCAGGGGTTGCCATTAGGTTTAGAACTCTGGTTAAATACCATTGGGGTTTAGCCCGGGTGGTGTATCCACCTGGCATTATATTGGTCACTTTAGTAGCCACGTGAATTAATATGCTGTGGCCTAGGCTTAATTTGTGTGCTGATAGGCAACAATCTGTTATAATTTCCTTATCTATGTTTGAGGGTATGTGTTCGAGGCATGATGGCAACACCTGAACAATTATTACCTGAGGTTGCATGATGTGGAGTGTGGCTCTAATATATAACACGGTTTTATTGGAGATTACTTTTTATCCAGATTGCTATTATCCTTTGGTTCCTTTGGTGGATGATGTTTGGTGAAGGCACGATATAGTCACAATATAACCAATCCTTGACCAGCAAAGGCTGTGTGTGTTGTCACTCAGTCCTATTGTAGCTGGGAAAGGAAAGGATTTGCTGCACATTGCAGTGTTTCTACACAAGTTATGTCTCGGACCCCGTGCATCGGCAGCCCTGCATTTAGACGATGTTATTACTATGTTTTAAAGAACCTGGTTTATTAGGCTTGTTGCCTTGACAACGGTCCCGCCTATTAGGCGGCGGTGTCTGTGGGATCAGCCGGGGCACGGCGCTACGCACTCTAAACTATTGTGTGTCGCTATGACAACGGTCCCGCCCACTATGTACGTGGCAACAGGGGACGGTGTTCATGAAGTCGGCGCGAGGAGGCCGGAAGCAGGGGAGGTGCGAGGCGTGTCTCACACTTTTGGTGTTATAAAAGGTTTGTCTGTTTTGTTATACTGTATCCTGATGAAAGGTGCAAATAAAGGCACCTGAAACGTTGATTGAAACTGGCTTGGTGAGCTGTATGATTTTTTCAAAATCCATTGGAGTGCCGTCCATTACATTGTGCTATATATATATATATATATATATATATATATATATTCCATAGACAAAAAAAAACTTACGGTTCACATGTCCCATTAAGGCTTCTTACACATGATCTGGCATTTCAGAAACCTGTTGTAACTCTTCCACTCAAACTCCAAAAAGCAATGAAATTCCGATCATTAAGGCTGACGCCTTAATGGACGTGTTCCTTGTGCAATACAGATATGATATGCCATCACAGCCTGTGGGTAAGTGCAGATTCAGCACTCTCACAGAGTGAGATTGCTGTCACTCACACAATGGTGGAGCTGCTAATTCACAGATTTGTATGCTCATTGGAATACACACATGGGGGTATATTTACTAAGATTCGTAATGTTCAGTATTTGGTTGAAGTTTAAACATGACTGACATCTGTCATTTGTGGGGGGTTTTTATTAGTGTTATTTGTTGTTTGTCATTATTATGTCCCAGTCAGAGGTGAGTGAGAGGGAGGAGGTCAGTGAGAGGGAGGAGGTGAGTGAGTGAGGTGGAGGAGGTTAGTGAGGTGGAGGAGGGTGAGGTTGCTGCTGTGGCCTCGAGTGATAGTGACAGTGATGGTGGTGTTGCTCCGCAGCCACGCACCACTACCAAGATGGGCAGAAATGTTAAATTTAGCTTTGCGGAAAATATGGCTTTGGTGCATGAGTTGATGCGCCATCATCGCCAGCTGTTTGGGCGTGATGCGGCCAGGGTGCCTTCGCGCAGGAAAACTGTTCTGTGGGGGAAGGTAGTAGTGGCAGTAAACAGTGAGGGTGTGGTGAAGAGGACCGAGGACACGTGTCGGAAGAGATTCTACGACATCAAGCGCCGTGTCAAGGCCAAGATGGCAAAGGAGGCTAAGTCAGCCAGGCAAACAGGGGGTGGCCATCCCTTTATAGCGTCTTATCGGAAGTGGGAGGAACCTGTGCAGACCCTTATTCCGCATGAAGTTGTTGGTGCGACTAATGTGCGGGATTCGGATCGTCCTAGGCATGATGGTGAGTAATTTGTTTAAAATATGTTATATCTGCATATGTGTTTATGCCTAATTAGTATTTTTTTAAATGATATTGTATTGTTAATATATTTTTATGTTATAAATTGATTAGCTATTTGTGTTTGTTTTTTAATGATTTTGTGTTTGTATAGTGAGGTGTTAGGTAGTAATGGTTTTGTGTATATTATTATTTTGCTTGGTCCATTTTGTAAGTTGTAAATGTTTGCATACATGGCTTCATTTGTAAAGGGACATTAGTTATGTGTGAGTCACGTGTTGTTTAGAATGTCATTTTTTTTAAATTTGTTTAATGTATGTTGTATTTTACTTGTCTTTGTGAGCAATATGTTAGTGTAGATGACTAAGTATTGTATGTTTACTTTATATTCACTTTGCAATTTTTTTGGTTTTAAAAATGTAAATGTCATATTTTCATATTAATGTAATACTCAAAAATATATGGTAATACATGGGTGTATATTCAGCTGTTGGCCATGGAAAATTATACTACTTGGCTATGTTTTTTTCTTTGGAAATGGAACCTCATTAGCCTTTTTCACAAACAATGAAGCAACCCATTTTTAAATAATTTATTGGTAGAAAGTGTACTCATAAAGGTAATCATATGGACACATCACTAAATGTTGCTGCTTACAAAAGTACACACTGTAATTAAAGGTCATAAACACCAACTTATCATTTTTACAGTACGAAAGCAAGCCACCACTTCCAGAACACAAGCAACACTGTCAAGAGCTGTGGATGCTGGCGATACAGGTAACGCAAAATTGACACCAGTAAATGTGCCCACCACAAAATTTACAAACAATCTAATGTTTGCATTAATCCATAGGAACTTCAACATCGCATCACAGTCCACAAAGACGTCCTTCACAGGGGTCTGGCAGCCACACGAGCAGGCCTACCAAGAGACGTCGTCCTGATGTTGCACCAACACCAGCATTAAGCCCACCCCCACGTCGTATTTCAACTGTGTTGCCTCAGCCACCAGAACACATTTTGGAGAGTACTCAATCACCGGAACCACATTCCCCTCAGCTGTCTGGTGAGTAAACACAAAACAAAAATTACAAATAACATACTTACACACTGTTTTTGCACACAAAATACACATCAGCAAAATAAAAATAAAAATCCTAGTACTTATCCACAGCAGCAAGCACATGGCTTTCAAAATAAAAATGACCCAATCTCCTCTATAAAAGTTGCGCAAATTTAGAGTGTTCTCTTGCGCCTTACAGTAGTATTGTGTTGTCATTATTTTTTGAATATGAAAAAATTGTGCTTCAGGTAGATTCACACCCTTTCACAATGGTGATAGAATTCATATTGTCATTTACTGTTTGATATTTTAATGCAAGTAGGATATGGCGGATGACAAATCACTTTTTTTCATGGGGTAAACTTTGTACCTCTGTGTGTTTGTTTCGTAAGTGTGGTCTTTGTCAAACATGTGTCCACTTTTGTTTTGATGTTAATTTTTTCGTCATAGAAACCTACATAATTGGCCTTTTTGATTGTGTATACGAGTCTTGGTGAACATCCTAATTTTCTTTTGAAAAATGTTTGACAAACAAGTCTAGAAAGTTAAACTAAATAATAAAACCAACATAATTTGAGGCGTGGCCACGGCGGTGAGGGAGTAAGCAGCGGATCCCGGGAGCTCCCCGATTTTATATATCCTGCACCTATCCTGTGTCCCTCCGGAGCGTCTACCCCCCGGTGCTGGTCCCCCCTCACCTCCGAGCAGCGGCGGGCACCTTTGTCCGGGGTCTCTGGGCGCTGTCTGACCGCGGCGGACGACTTCCGGCTTTGAGGCCTGTGACTCCTCCGGACCCCCCGGCCTCGAGTTTGGCGCTCCCGGCCGCGCGGCTACAGGACCCTCTTGACGGACGGACGAACGGGCGGGCGACGCTGGCTGACGCTGGGCACACTGCAGGGGACACTGAAAGCCCTCCTGCCCTCCTGTACCTGGCTGATGAGGACCTGAGACTCCTGACTACACAATAAGGCACAGGTACTCCAGTGAAGGGGTGAAGTGATTAAAAGCCCGGTGGCCATTTTGGGTGCAGTTCAACAGACAGTCTCAGCACACAGACATCCCTGCCTACCCTGCAAGGACTGCATGCACACTGCAACTCAATGCACTCTTGTGTTACATTAATAATTCATAGTGTGACACACACTAATACTCTGCTTCTACCTGGAATTTGCTGCAGGACATTCTCCCCTCAATAACATCAATATCATATACTATTTTTTATTTTTTACACAAAGCCTGTGCTCTTGTCCATTGATATTTGGAACCAAAGATCCTTCCCGGCTTTAAAAGCATACAGCCTGCTGTCTCCTAATTATACTTTATACTACAACTCTGCTCGGAGGAGTGGGTGACCGACATCTGTCAATATGGTTGGGGGAGGCCGGAGTGCGGCCGCGGCCAAACTGGAAAGATTCACTAGGCAACCCAACCCCAAGGGGTCATCGGCTCCACCTCAGGGTGCCTCTCCAACACACTCAAGCTCCCCTCCAGCGTCTATCACCAACTCCCCAATGACAGCGGAGGCGCCGTCTATCCAGCAGGTGTTGGAAGCTATAGCGGGCAGTGAGCAGCGTCTCTCCGATAAGATGGAAAAGGTGCAGTGCGACCTCTCCTTACTACGACAAGATGTTCAACGTATACGTGAGAGAGTGGGTGAGGCGGAGACGCGTGTTTCCAACTTGGAGGATGTGTGTGGCCCCCTTAAGCAATCCGTGTCCGCAGTGACCCAGCAGGTCTCATCTCTCCAAACCAAGCTCCTAGACATGGAGGGTCGACTGCGCAGAAACAATGTCCGATTTGTGGGTCTGCCAGAGAGAGAGGAGGGCTCGCAGCCGGAGGACTTCCTCGAATCCTGGCTCAAAGAGATATATGGGGCTGAGTCCTTTACGGCACAATTCACGGTGGAGCGAGCGCACAGGATACCATCTCGGCCATTACCTCCTGGTGCCCCTCCTCGCACCTTCATCGCCAAATTCCTGCACTATAAGGATCGTGACTCGGTCCTCCGCCTTGGCCGCACAAAGGGCCCATTGGTCCGCAACGGAGTCAGAGTGTCGGCCTTCCCGGACTTTGCCGCGGACGTTCAGAAGGACAGGGCCCAGTTTATGCCTATCAAGCGACGCCTGCGGGACCTCAACCTCTCATACTCCATGCTGTTTCCCTCTCGGCTCCGAGTGGTGGCGGATGGGGAGACCAAGTTTTTTAATTCTCCTAGAGAGGCGGCCCAGTGGCTGGACGGATATGCGCCGGGTGCTCGTCAGCTAGCTCCGGACTGATTCCCCGCGCTGAAGATGCCGGGATCTTGACCACCGGAGGAGACGACCACAATTCGGGGAGCCCCCCACCTTTTGCATTGGTGGCTCAAGACTTTTCCAAGTTCAGGTGCTACTGGTTTAGAGGGTTTAGGTTAAGTTGAGAATCTGGGCCTTCTTAGCATTTGGTAGTTGGATTTGGCGTTTTGGGATATAAGTATGCCGGAGTTCGGGGTGGTGTACGGGGAGGGGAGGGATGGTTGGGAAGCTGCTAGTTGCGGCTCTTCTTGTTGTTTTTGGTTTCTTTTCTTTAGTTTATTATTTTTCATATCTATGTTTTCTCTAAAACTGGGATGTTTGATATACCAGATATTGTGGCTTATAACGCAGAGCTCCTATGAGATATATGTCGCTATGGCTAATGGTGCTGATGTTTGGATATATATTGTGCGATGTCTATCCGTGTGGTACATAGAATATACCTGGGGTCATGAGTAACTTGAAATTCCTGGCATGAAATGTCCGGGGACTAAATAACAAAATCAAACGTTCTTTGGTTCTAAATATGATTAAGAAATATGACCCGGACATTGCATGCCTCAGCGAGACCCACTTGCAGGGAAATAGGTTGCTATCTCTAAGACGGGCCTGGGTGGGATGGGCTTATCATGCCTCTCATTCCTCCTTCTCCAGGGGAGTGTCTGTTCTGATTAAGAAAACGGTGCAATTTGAGTTAATATCGGTCAAAACTGACACGTATGGCAGATTTGTGTTTCTGGAATGCAAACTAAGTTCCCAGCCATATTACATCTTAGCAGTGTATGTCCCCCCTCCTTTTTCATACGCTGTACTGCAGCAAGCTGCATCTTTTATAGCTTCCTCCCCTACCACTCCGGTGATATGTCTGGGCGACTTTAATAATATATTAGATGTCTCTGTGGACCGATGGCGGTCTCCGAATGATGTGATGGTGGGCAGTGGGTATACCAAATTTGCTGATTTTTTGAATAATCTACAATGGGTTGATGTGTGGAGGCTTCGCCACCCTGCAGTCCGTCAGTTCTCCTGTTTCTCCGGCACACATGGCTCCTTTTCTAGAATAGACCTGGTACTGGTGTCCCCCGCCCTTATCCCTGCGATCACTGACGTCCGTTATGAGGCCCGAGGGATCTCTGACCATTCCCCCTTGCTGATGACTCTAGCTGTGAAGGGTCAGAGGGGACACTCTTATTGGAAGTTGCACCCATCTTGGCTGACTCAGCTGGGTGACTGTGGTGACCTGGAGACTCAGTGGGAGGGTTACTTTAGCGACAACACAGGATCTGCCCCGGGAACTATGGTATGGGATTCATTTAGGGCTTTTCTGAGGGGCTCTTATATAGGACGCATAGCAGCTCACAAAGTGTCCTCTAGAGAAAGGGAGAAGACCCTGGAGAGTGACGCCAGGGATTTAGAGTCTCAATATTTGCTAGATGGTACCCCCACGACTAAAACACGATGGCTGGTGGCCCAGTCGGCGTGGCTTGCCCACCTGACCGATAAAAACTCACGGTCCCTCCTCTTTAGGGCCACTAATATTTATATGCAGGCTGATAGGACGGGTGGCCTCCTGGCCCGGCTGATACATCAGGATCGCCCTGGGACTGTAATTACACAAATGTCCGATGGGGATGGGTCCTTTGTTGACACCACACCGGACATTGCGCAGCTATTCCGATCCTACTACACCAAAGTTTACAGTTCACAATTGACGTTCTCCACTATGGATCTCTCCTACTATTTGGCGGGTATCTCGCTACCAGTGCTCCCCCCCGAGGCCCGTGAGGCACTGGAAGCACCCTTGACGCTCGCGGAGGTGACTGCGGCTATTGGTATGTCTCCCAATGGCAAGGCCCCGGGGTGTGACGGAATTCCCTCAGAAGTATACAAAACTCACGTTGATTTTTTCGGGCCCAGGCTCCATGCCTTATTCTTAGATATATTTTCCAATAACGAACTTCCCCCCTCTATGTCAGAGGCAATTATAATAGTGATCCCGAAGCCCGGTAAAGACCCTAGGTCTCCGGATTCCTATAGACCGATATCCCTAATCCCCACCGACGCCAAGATCCTGGCAAAGATATTGGCAGTACGACTTAATACAGTGATCACCTCCCTCATTCATCCAGATCAGACTGGTTTCATGCCTGGGAAGTCCACATCTATCAACCTACGTAGACTGTATACCATTTTACAACTCCCACGTGACTTCCCTTCTGACTCGGCTGTGGTCTCGCTGGACGCGGCCAAGGCCTTTGACAGTATTGAATGGGCCTATTTATGGGAGGTGATGTCTTGTATGGGCTTTGGGCCCAACTATATCAGATGGACTAAATTATTGTACCAGCATCCGAGTGCCAGGATCTTGGTGAATGGTTATGTATCCCCCTCCTTTCAATTGTCCCGGGGTACCAGACAGGGCTGTCCCCTATCCCCCGCACTGTTTGCCTTGGCCATCGAGCCCTTGGCCTGTTTGATACGATCACACCCAGATATTATGGGAATTTGCACGGGCTCACGCGAGGATAGGATAGCACTTTATGCCGACGACATGTTATTATTTTTGCAAGACTACGCCAGGTCAATGCCCGTTCTGCTGCGTGTGATTGAGGACTTTGGTGCTCACTCGGGTCTTCTGATCAACTGGTCTAAATCATATATTATGCCAGTCATAGGCCTCCCTCCTACTGTTCCAAAAATTTCCCTACCATTATGTTGGACAGCACAATTTAAATACCTTGGAATCCAAATAACTAATGACCCTTCTGATTTCATCCCTCTGAATCTGGACCCGACCATGCAGCAGATAGTGTGCAAATCCAAAACCTGGTGTAGGCTTCCATTGACGGTGTCTGGCAGGGTTAATCTCATCAAAATGATCATACTGCCCAAACTCCTATACATTATACTTCAATCCCCTGTATATATCTATCCAACATTCTTTAGGAAACTAAATAGTGTTCTATCCTCACTTGTTTGGGCTAACAAACGACCTAGGATACAATTAAATACTCTTACTAGGCTGCGCTCTGATGGCGGCCTAGCCTTGCCTAATTTCCAGATGTATTACTACGCTGCTCAGCTGACTCATATTAGTGTATGGGTGCGGGATTCTGGTGATGATACCTTGCAGTGCGAGTTTATCCGCTGCTATTTTCCTCACCTCTCTCCTATACAGGTGCTGCTGAGTGGGAGCGGGGCCCGGTTCCTTCCCCCTATTATTTTTCAGGCCTTAAAAATATGGCGGGCCCTGAGAGACCTCTTAGAGTACGTCGACCTGGACCCAGACACCCCCCTTTGGTACTCTGACTGGCTTCCTGAGTTGCATGCGCTTGAGGGACGGGAGGTGTGGGCCCCTAGATCGGTGGTCTCTATTTCCCAACTCTACCTAAATGACTCACTCAAATCCTTTCAGCAACTGAAAGATGAGTTTGGCTTACCTAACTCATATTTTTTCAGATACCTTCAACTTCGACATGCCCTCCAGTCCCAGTTTGCGGATTCCCCCCCGCGAATCCTCCCATTTCCCATCAAGACCTTTGTAACTACATTGGGTCGAACTAAGATGGTTTCCCTTGCGTATGGATATCTTCTCACCAAAATCCATGCGGACCCGCTGACACGTCTCCGTGGAAAATGGGAGGAGGATGTAGGTCTCATGGGTGAGGAGGACTGGGCTCTTGCTCTGGAATACCCCGCCACGGTCACCAAGTCCCTCAGATACCAACAAATCCAATTCTTCATTCTACATAGAACATATATGACTCCAGCTAGACTGGCCTCTTTTGGGACTGGCAGATCTGGTCTCTGCCCTAAGTGCGAGGCGGATATGGGAACATTTTGGCATATGGTGTGGGATTGTCCAAGACTACGGGTGTTCTGGTCGGGGGTTAGATCGGTGCTGGAGAGTACTGGAGTGACTGGCGGACTGCTTACCCCACAATTCTGTATTTTGGGGATAGGAGGCTCTACTTCTGAGACTGGCCCGGTCGATCTATATGCTCGCAATGTATGTGCCTTGGCTAAGGTGTGCATTGCGAGACTCTGGATGGCCCCTAGCGGTCCTTTAATCTCTGCACTCAAGACCTTGGTTAACGACACAATACTCAAGGAAAGATATATTTATATGAAACAGAACGCAGCGGCCAAGTTTGAAAGAATTTGGTCTCGCTGGCTGGAATCTCCCCACTCCCACCTAGTCCCTCAATCATAGAGGATACCGAAGAGCTATTGTGCCACTGATCTAATATATAATGATGTATGTCTAAAAGGCTGACAGCGCAGCTCTGCGGGCTTGCCTTAATACATATGCGACTGATAAGGTCCTAGTTCAGATGACTATTTCTCACTATGTTCTTCCTATGTTTCTTATTTCTTTTTATTTTTCTTTTTATGTACCCTTTTGTGGGTTAGTTTAAGGGTAAAAATTAAAAAACGGATATGTTGATTTATATACTGGTTGCAGATGTTGCAAGTTCAGACGGGCTGACAAAATGTATGTAAACGAAGATGTGATTAATGTGATGATGTGATATGCCGTTGATATGCAATGTCTGTAACTCAATCTACATATTATTGAATAAAAATTACTTTATTAAAAAAAACAACAACATAATTTAACTAAATTTTCAAATGTCCCCTTAAACCCCATACAGAACTAGGCATCATGCCCCTGGAAGCCCAGCAGGAATCTGAACAACAGGAAACATACACCCTCCATCTGCAAGCAATAGACGTTAACCAACCTACCACGCCTCAGGAATGTACCCCGCCACCCCAAATGTCACCACACCCACAATTGAGACAAACAACCCCCACGCAACAACCTGACCCATCATTTTGGGTAACATGGAACCAAAAACAGGCACAGAATATTGATTGCCTACGCACACACACCCAATACCTAGCCAGTCTGCCCCATAATCTACCGAGACTGTGTAGAAACACAAGCAGGCTCAATGTCCAGCTATGCAGAGTCGCAAACAGTATGGAGCAGATGAGAGCAGATAACAGCCAACGTAGTGTTACCTTCCAGCGCATAATGGATGAGCAACACCGCCATCAACAAGCCCTCATTCAGTTAATACAAAATAATCAAATTATATCAGAAACCATGTCCCGCATCATAGACAACAACACAACAGCCACAACACAACTTACCGCAACCCTGGCTAACCTCAGTCAAAATATTAATTTGTTGGCACAACACCAACAAGGTTCCAGCTCAGGGACCAACACACCTACACAGACCCCAATTTCATCACCAGTTCGAAGATCAAGCCGAACCCGCTCCACTGTCCAAACCAAACCCACGTCAGCCACCAAAGAACAGCCTAAGAAATAACCAACCCTGCAGCTGGAGACACATTGTTCACAATCCTAGGCCTACAAAATAGCACTTATTTGAAATGAAAACACATGTTGTGCAGTAATAAATGTGAGAAATGATTGATGTGCAATGTGTTATGTGAAAAAAACTGTCAGTGGAACAGGATAATTAATTGAGTTATCACTCACATGTGTTGGGACTATTCTAGCATCATTACTAACATGATGGTTTACCACATCACAGTCATAATTATGTGTAAACAATTTGGTAAGGTTGGTGTTAGGCAATGTATGTGTTTTGTTCATATGTTTGTAAATCCAGTCATCAGGACACAGAGACATGTAAGTTCACTGCTGTGCTGTTTATTCAATCCCCAACTCCAGGCACACTACACACTGGACCACCCACTTCCCAGCACCCCCCTGGTCCCAGGGACCATCACTGAAGTTTCAGGCTTACACAGATTAGTAAGGGAGTGTCTACAAATATAAGCATTCTAATACACTAACATCACATCCTCTTTTCTTTAAAGATAAGCCCTCTACGCTTCAATGCAACAATTAACAACGTCATACTAAGAACATCATCTAACACATTTCAATGAGTCTCTCAGGTCTGTGTATTTCCCTTTTGGGTCTTTCATACACAGTCTGTGTTTCATCTACCATGTTGGACCTTTCTAGAATCGTGGTTTGTTCACCATTATGAGGATCATCATACATGTCAGATGAAGGGTATTCTTCAGTCATGTTGTCTTCATTATGGTTAGGTTGAGATCTTAAATCCACCTGATTTCTTCTTACTTCCGTTCCACGCTCTGTACGTATAGTATAAGATCTTGGTGCTACTTGTGCTTGCACAATACCTTTCTGCACCCAAATACCTTTCTCATGATCTCTGAGATGGACTTGGTCACCCGATTTTAGATCAGATAAGCTTTTTGCTCTCCTGTCATGGAACAGTTTCTGTTTCGCCTGTTGACGTTCCTTACTCAGTCTGACCAACGCTGAGTTATGTGTATTAAGCAGTTCATCATGTATCGGGAGATTTGCTCTAATCATCCTTCCCATTAGCATTTCTGCAGGAGAAAGTCCATTCTGTAAAGGTGTGCTGCGGTAGATTAAAAGACTTTTGTAGAAATCTTCTTTACCTTCTTGAGCTTTTTTCATGAGACTCTTTACAGTTTTTACTGAACTTTCCACCAACCCATTTCAGCGTGGATAGTGGGGACTTGACGTAGTATGGACAAATTCTCACTCATCAGCAAATTGTCTAAATTCAGCACTGGAAAACTGAGGACCATTGTCAGTGAACACTTCCATAGGAACACCATGCCTTGCAAAGATTGACTTCATGCAATTAATTACGGCTTTACTAGTAGTTGTATGCAGTGTCTTCACCTCAGGGTAGTTAGAGTAATAATCAGTCACGACAATGTACGTTTTCCCATTACAATCAAACAAATCTGCGCCAACTTTCTGGTACGGTCTCTCTGGCACTGCGTGAGGACTCAGTGGCTCGACTTGTTGTTTCGGTCTATATGTAAGACATAATTCACATGTAGCTGTAGTCTGTGCTATGTCTTGGTTAATTCTTGGCCAATACATAACTTCACGTGCTCTCCGCTTACATTTTTCTTCTCCTAAGTGGCCTTCATGTATCTTGCACAGCATAGTTTTTCTTAGTCGTGCAGGTATGACAAACCTATTGCCTTTGTAAATAATACCATCGACAACTGTAAGGTAACTGCGGTACATCCAATAATCATGGATAAACAGCGGACACGCATGTTTTTCTGCTGGCCAACCTTTCAGAATGATATCTTTCAACACTTTCATTGTGTCATCTGTCTCAGTTTCTTTCCTAATCTGTTGTTGTCTTGCAAGAGACACTGGTAGAGAAGCTACGATCAAATGAACATAAGCTTCTATCTTTTCATCCATCAGACTTTTGAAACTTTCACTTTTGTCCACAGCACGAGAAAGTGTATCAGCAATGTACATGTATTTGCCGGGATAGTACAGCAAGTGTACATCATATTTCTGTAGTCTGATAAGCATTCGTTGAATTCTCATGGGACAGTCATGTAACAATTTAGTCATGATAGCTATCAATGGCTTGTGGTCAGTTTCCACTGTAAATGTTTGACCATACACAAACTGATGAAATCGCTCACATGCATATGTGATCACTAGAAGTTATTTTTCTATCTGAGCATACCTTGTTTCAGCACTTGTCAGTGCTCTTGATGCATAGATTACTGGTTGCCATGTATCCTCATGTTCTTGTAATAGCACTGAGCCTAGGCCAAATTGTGAAGCATCTGCTGAAATTCTTATTCTTTACGCAGGATCAAAGAATTTTAGCACTGGTTGCTCTGTAATGATCTGTTTCAAGTTTTGCCAACTTTCTTCTTGTTCATGTGACCACATCCACTCATTATCTTTGTCCAACAATCATCTAAGAGAGGCTGTTCATTCAGAGAGTTGAGAAATAAACTTTCCTAAGTAAGTAATCATTCCTAGGAATCTTCTGACGTCGTCTTTGTTGTTAGGACGTTCCATGTTCACTATGGCTGATATTTTCTTTGGATCTGGTTTTACACCTTGATCCGAGACCACGTAAACCATAAAGGTAAGTGTATTCATGCCAAATTCACATTTGTCCTTGTTTAGCTTTAGATTCACTTTCTTGACAAGTTCCATTACTTGTCTCAATCTAGAATCATGTTCTTACTTTGTAGATCCCCAGACAATAATGTCATCCATCTTTGTTTCAACACCTGGAATATGTTCAAAAATCATGTGTATCTTTTTGTGATATACTTCTGGAGCAGACAATATTCCATGTGGTAGTCGAAGAAATCTGTATCTACCTTCTGGTGTATTAAATGTACAAAGCTTTGAGCTGGCCTCATCTAGCTTCATTTGCCAGAATCCTGAAGATGCGTCCAGTTTACTGAACCATTTTGCTCCCGCAAATTGTGACATGATTTCATCTCTGGTTGGTAGTTTAAAATGTTTGCGTTTAATAGCTTTGTTTAAATCTCTGGGGTCTAGACATATTCTGAGTTGTCCATTTTTCTTTTCAACAATTACTAAGGAGCTTACCCATTCAGTAGGCTCATCAACTTTCTGTATCAAACCCAAGGCTTCCATGCGATTTAACTCTTGTTTCAGTTTTTCTCTCAGCGCAAACGTTACTTTTCTACAGGGGTGTATCACTGAAGAAACTTGCGTGTCTATATTTATTTTATGCTCTCCAGGCAAACAACCTATACCTTCAAACAAGTCTCTGTATTCTGTAAACATTGATTTTCAGTCATCTTCTACTTGTGATGTCACCATAAAAACTTTCTTTAGCAAGCTTAGTTTCTCACAGGAACTTAATCCTAGAATCGGTTGCACATTTTTATCCACAATCAGCAGAGATGTTTTAAACTGTTGTCCCTTATATTTCAGTGTCACTAAGCATGTACCTTTCACAGTAATTTCCTCCCCAGTGTACCCTGTAACTTTCACTTTAGCTGGATGAATTTTAGGTTTCACTCTAATAGTCTTATAGTCTTGAAACGATATTAAATTCACCTGCGCGCCAGTATCAAGCTTAAAGGGAATGACAATCTTGTTCACAGTTAAAGGGACAATCCATTCTTTCTTATCTGCACTGCAAAGTTCAATGCAATCCACAAAGAATTCCTCTGTTTGTTTAACAGCATGCACATTGATTGTTTCCCTTTTCATTTTACAGCATTTGGCAAAGTGATTAAGTCTACCACATTTAATGCAGGTTTTACTATAAGCAGGGCACATTTTAGGATTGTGAGCATTTCCACATCTATTACACATTTCCTTGTTAGACTGTGGCTTAGACTGCTTCATTCTTGAGAATGGAGGTTTGCTTGGCTCTGTGGTCTGCACTACATGGACAGCAGCATCAACTTCCTTGTGTAACTTTTTGGCTTGAAATCTAGTTATTTCTGCAGATCTACACATAGTCACTGCCTTTTCTAGTGTTAGGTCTTGCACTCTTAGCAGTCTCTCTCTGAGTCCATTATCAGGTATTCCACAGACAATACGATCTCTAATCAGTGAATCCTTTAAATCACCAAACTCACAGGTTTTACTGAGTGATTGCAGCTCTGTAACATACTGATCAAATCCATCTACAGACTTCTGATCACATGTGAAAAACTTATATCTTTCATATGTCACATTTTTCCTTGGCACAAAGTAATCTTCAAACTTTTGCATTATAAAAGATAGCACCATATTCTGCCCCTCAGCAAACTGAAAACTATTATAAATATCCAGCACATCCTCTCCTATCACATGGAGGAAAATGGATGCCTTCGTTTTGTCAGCCTCTGAATCAGCTCCACATGCAGCAAAATATATATTAAACCTTTGCTTAAATCTTTTCCAGTTTTCAGACAAGTTACCAGACATCAGCATGCTGGTTGGAGGAGCTAGTTTATCCATGGTTACTCACTGTTTGAAGAGAGGAGCACACGGCAGGCTTTGCAGACACTATCACAGCCTTACAGACTTCTGCAGGATTCTTTCACACTCTGAGAGCACTAGCAGTCCAAGTTAAAATTCTTCTGACACCATGTTTTGTTCATATGTTTGTAAATCCAGTCATCAGGACACAGAGACATGTGAGTTCACTGCTGTGCTGTTTATTCCATCCCCAACTCCAGCCACACTACACACTGGACCACCCACTTCCCAGCATCCCCCTGGTCCCAGGGACCATCACTGAAGATTCAGGCTTACACAGATTAGTAAGGGAGAGTCTACAAATATAAGCATTCTAATACACTAACATCACAGTATGTTTGGCTAATTGGCACACATTACTCAATGTCCATTATGTTGTTGTAATGAGGTTACATATTTCAAACCCAGCTTCAGAAGAAAGTCTACACACAACAAACACAAACAATAGGCTAAACAAAAATGGTTGTTAGGGCATACTAATTTATTATGTAGTATTGTGGCAAACATTACCTGTGAATTGGAAAAACAAACTTTTAACATTATAAACACATAATTACTAACAAAAATCTATATACAAATAGCTAAGTAACGGATACCCAACAGTTAGACATAAACACATATAAAGCAAAATAACAACACTCAGCTGATTAGCTCGAGAGGGAGCAAGAGCCACATTACTACAGAAAAAACATTGGTGTGCCTTAATTGTTCATATACAAAGCACACAGGCAAATTTACTTACCGCTAAAATGTGCCAAAATCAGGGCTTGCCTTACCTGCTTCCCTATATCTGTACTCACAGTGTCGCCAGATGTTTCTAACTCCTCTGCTTGCTGACTGATTTCTTCATCATCATCATCATGTGGCAGATGTTGCTGCAAACACATGTTAAGAAGAAAACAGCAGCAGAACACAATCCTAGTCACCTTTAAGGGACTATACAACAAAAGGCCGGCAGACTTATCCAGACACCGAAACCTTGATTTCAGTACACCAAAACATCGTTCTATCGCATTCCGCGTAGACATATGTGCATGATTGTAATTGTGTTCAGCAGGGGAATCAGGGACGGACAATGGAGTCAGAAGCCAAGAGTAGCAGCCATAACCCCCATCACCTGAAAAACAGAGATTGGCAACATTGAAAAATATTGATGCACAAACACAGTGCAAACATAATGTGCAGGTTGAGGTAAACACAAAATTTAACACAAATACTTGGTACATACCCAGAAGCCAGCCATCCGGCATTTCTCCAGCTTCAAATTTATCAAAGAGGGATCACTGACTGAGGATGAAGGAGTCATGGCAGCCGCCAGGGTAACCCGCAACAACACTCATAATTTTGAGATTTGCATCACAAGCCACCTGGACATTAGTTGATTGGCCAAGATGTCTATTTATATAAATATATTGCCTGCCCCTAGGTGGTCTCAGCTGAACGTGTGTGCAATCTATGGCACCCAGCACATTGGGCATGCCAGCAAGCTCATAGAAAGCTACCCTGACTGCATGCCACTGCGACTCCTGGGTAGGGAAGCAGATAGAAGCATCTATGTGGGTTCCAATGCATCCAAAACCTGAGTGTACATTCAAAAATATAAGGTGAATGTCTTAAGCACTTTGTTCAAATATACTGTATAAATTCACATTACACAATACAAAAATGGGGCATAGAGGAGTATGTATGGTTTGCCTCACCTGATTTAAATATTTTGAAAAGGTGGGCTGTGAGATTCCTATTACATCACCTGTCACAGCCTGAAAGCTGCCAGTAGCCATAAAGTGCAACACAGCCAGGAGTTTGTGCAGGCCTGAGACAGAGCGAGAGCGTGCTGTCTCAGGGTCTAGGTCCAGTTTAACTAGGTCATACAGACGGAAAATATTGCTCCTATTTAGCCGGAACATCTGTATGACCTGGTCATCAGCCAATGCGTTTAAGTTTAAACGCCCCCTAAAAAAACGAGGCCTGCGCAGCCTCCGCGGCACCTGTACAACCTGCTGACCATGTTCAGTTTCCTGGCCCTGGTTTCTTGTAGCCTCATGGAGCAGTCTCAGGAATCCCACAGCAAAACCAAATTCACTGCTACACATGGCAGCAGCCATTTCAGAGTGATTGATTTGACAAATGTGCTGGCCCACCTTTTAAAGAGCCAAAAATGCAGGTGTGATTAATGATGAAGTCGGAACACATGTAAACACGCTTCTCAAAAGCAGGTCTACTTTTTTCGTGTTTTTTTACGAATTGTATATTTTTACGACCGCAAATGCACTTTTACGGTGGAAATTTCAAATACGAATGAATAGTAAATGACCGAGTTCTATACCTAAACAGCTGTGTTTGACCGATGGTGTATTCATTCGGATTTCTGAACTTGGGCCGTCCAAAAAATACGAATGCCCTCATCACGCCCGAGATTTGAGTTTAGTAAATTCCTGAGATGACACTTTGAAGAAAAAACACCGAATCGGTCAAAACCGGGAGTTTAGTAAATATACCCCATGCAGTCTATGCAACTGAAAGTCTGAGCAGAAGACAAAAGCTGCACAGATGAGGTAAGACAGGTTTCTGAAATGCCAGATCATGTGTAAGAAGCCTTAATGGGACATGTGAAACCGTAAGGTTTTTTGTCTATGAAATTTCAGAGCTTTTTTTCAATTTATTATTTTAATTCGGAAATGTAATATTTCACTGTAAAAATAAACATTTGGGGACAAATGTAATGGAGTGCGATTTTTCAGGTGTCTAATAAATCGCATCAAATGGCACTTTTGTAAAGTGTGGATTTTTTGCTAAAAATCGCAAATGTAATAGGGTGTAATTTTTGGGGTAAAAACGTGAGTCGCATGCAATGTTTTGCGATTTTTTATTAAAGGAAACATGCGGTTTTTAGTAATAACATTAGTTTTTCAAGACATGTTTTCATTACTTTATACACTTAGCCAGTAGCGTGCATAGGGGGTCATTCTGAGTTGATCGCTCGCTAGCAGATTTTCGCTGCCGTGCAAATGCAAAGCCGCCACCCTCTGGGAGTGTATATTAGCTTAGCAGAAGTGCGAACGCTTTCATCGTAGAATGGCTACAAAAATAATTTGTGCAGTTTTAGAGCAGCTCAAAACCTACTCAGCGCTTGCGATCACTTCAGACCATTCAGTTCCGGATTTGATGTCACAAACCCGCCCTGCGTTCATCCAGCCACGCCTGCGTTTTTCCTGGAACGCCTGCGTTTGTCCGAACACTCCCTGAAAACAGTCAGTTGCCACATAGAAACGCCCACTTCATGTCAATCACTCTGCGGCAGCCAGTGCGACTGAAATGCATTGCTAGACCCTGTGTGAAACTACATCGTTTGTTGTAATAGTACGTCGCGCGTGTGCATTGCGACGCATACGCATGCGCAGAAGTGCCGTTTTTTAGCCTCATCGCTGTGCAGCGAACAAATGCAGCTAGCGATCAACTCGGAATGACCCCCATAGATCAGTATGATCTGTGTATGCTTCTCTATGGAACAGTAGAGTAATAGTTAAAAATAAAAAAATAACACATGCAGGTCCCCCCCAAAAGTATAATCAGCCCCGGGCTCTTTGGGATGGTCCTGGTTGCATAAATACGGGATAAAAATTGACTAGGGTTTCCCCATATTTCAACAACCAGCACCAGGCTCTTGGACCGGTCTTGGCTCCAAAAATATGGGGGACAAAAGAAGTAGGGGTCCCCCGTATTTTTAAGTCCAGCACAGGCTCCACTAGTGGGGGAGGGGGGGGGGGGGCGGCACGCAGGGCACAGGACAGTATGGGGGATTGACACTCAGGGCGCAGGGGACTATACAGTGGGAAAATGCACAGGGTGCACGGGACTGTATAGGGGGTGACACAGGGTGTAGGGGATTGTTAGGGAGGAGTGACGAGCAAGGTGCAGGGGACTGTATGGGGTGGCAACATGTAGGGTGCAGGGACTTACGGGGGGGTCAACATGTGGGGCACAGGGGACTGTATGGGGAGGCGGCACGCAGGATGCAGGGAAATGTACAGTGGAGCAACACGCAGGGAGCAGGGGATTTTACAGGGAGGGGGAAACGCAGGATACATGAGGATTATACGGGGGAGATGACACGCAGAGCAGAGGGGACTGTACAGTAGGTGACACGCAGAGCACGAGACTGTACAGGAGGTGACAGGCAGGGCTCACGGGACAGTACGGGGGAGGGTGACATGCAGAGCGCAGGGGACAGTACCGGATGAAAGCAACACGCAGTGTGCAGGGGACTGTACTGAAGGGGGCAACACGCAGAGCACAAGGGACTATACTGATGGGGCAACACACAGGGTGCAGGGAACTGACTGTATTGGGGTGGGCAACACGCAGGGCACAGCGGACTGTACGGTGGGGGTGACACACATAGGGCACAGGGGACTGTACCAGGGGAAAGCGATACGCAGGGCGCAGGACTGGGTGAAAGCGACAAGCCGGGTGCAGGGGACTGTATGGGGGTGACAGGCAGGGTACAGAGTACTGTATGAGTGGGGGGCAACACGCAGGTGAGTGTACAGGGGTAGAATGACATTCAGGACGCAGAGGACTGTACATGTGTGGGGGGTGGCACGTAGAGCACAGGGGACAGTGTCGGGGAAAGTGACGCGCAGGGCACAGGACATGGGGAAAGCAACACGCAGGGTGCAGGGAACTGTGTAGGGGGGGACAACACGCAGGGAGCAGGGGACTGTATGGGGAGCGACACCTAGGGTGCAAGGAACTGTATGGGGGCAACACGCAGGGGACTGTATAGCGGTGGGCGACACGCAGAGGACTATATGGGGGGTAACACACAGGGACTGTACGAGGGAGCATAACGCAGGGTGCTCTATGTGGGTGGCGACACGCAGGGTGCAGGGGATAGTACTGGGGAAAAGCGACATGCAGGGCGCAGACGTCAATACCGGTGGAAAGGGGCACTCAGTGCGAAGAGGGCGACATGTTGGACACAGGGGACTGTACTGAAGGGGCGAAACGCAGAGCACAGGGGACCATACAGGAGGGGCAACATGAAGGCACAGAGGACTGTATGGGGGGGAGACACAGGGCACAGGGGACTGTATAGGGGGCAGCATGCAGGGCATGGGGGACTGTACGGGGGGGTGACACGCAGGGCACAGGGGACTGTACGGGGGTGGTGTTACACACAGGGGACTGTATGGGGGGGAGAAACGCAGGGGACTGTACAGGACAACACGCAGGGCATAGGGGACTGTATTGGGAGGCGGCACACAGGGCACTGTATGGGTGGGGGCGACGCGCAGGGGACTACGAGGGTGAGCGACATGCAGGACACTGGGGGAGCCATATACATGGGGAAGGCGCGACACACAGGGTGCAGGGGACTGTACAGGGGAGCGACTTGTAACAATCTGGGCAGCACGCACCTGGTGAGAAGGAGCGGGATCAAGCATGGAGGAGTACACCAATGGTCATCCCTGTTTAGAGTGATCCTAGGCGCTGGGTACACAGACAGAGATGGAAGGCAGTCAATGGGGGAGAGCTGTCAATGAACATATCCGGGAGGCTGCAGGAAGCAGTGGAGCGAGGCAGCCTGGCACACGGAACGGAGGGTGGAGCGGGACAGCCAGGTACGCGGAATGGGGGGTGGAGTGGGGTAGCCAGGCATACAGAACGCGCGCGGGGGTAGGGGGTGGAGCGGGGCAGCCAGGCACATGGAATGGGGGGGGGGGTGGAGTGGGGCAGTCAGGCACACGGGACGTGGGGATGGAGCAGGGCAGCCAGGCACACGGAACGGGGGTGGGGGTGGAGTCGGGCAGCCAGGCTCACGGAACGGGGGGGCAGGCACACAGAATGGGAAAGCAGGGGAGCCAAGAACTCAGCACGGGGGGGCGGCGGGGGAGCCAGGCACACAGAACGAAGGGAGGAGCAAGGGAGCCGGGCACACAGAAGCGGGGGCACACAGACTGGGGAGGGGAGCTGGGGAGCCAGGCACACAGCATGGGGGGGAGGTAGGGGGAGCCAGGCACACAGAATGGAAGGTGGAGCGGGGCAGCCAGGCACACAGACACAGAACAGGGGGGAGCAGGGGAGCCAAGAACACAGCACGGGGGGGGTGCGCGCGGGGGAGCCAGGCACACAGAACGGAGGGGGGAGCCACGCACTCAGAACGGGGGTAGAACGAAGGAGCCAAGAACACAGAATGGCGGAAGGAGCGGGGGAGCCGGGGACACAGCACGGGTGGGGGGGAGAAGGCAGGCCCACAGAAGGTGGGGAACGTGGGAGCCGGGCACACAGCATGGGTGGTGGAGCGGGAGAGCCGGGCAAACAGAACGGAGGGAGGAGCTAACTTACCAGGGGCTCAGTCCTTGTGGGCCTGCCTACACATGCACGTTACAGTGGCCTGGGTCCCAGTACCACCCTTTATTCACCAGGGGAGCACAATTTATTCTGGGCCTAATGCCCCCTAATTGTGTGGTGCTCTGTTACCTGTACTCTATTTCTGTTATTTATTTACTGTAATGCAATGTTTTGTCCCCTGTACTGTCCTTTGTACGGCGCTGCGAAACACATGTGGCGCCTTATAAATAAAATGTAATAATAATAATAATTAACCACAGGCCAGAGGCCTGACACTTAGCCACAGGCCTGGTGCCCACCTATCATGGGGCCTGCTGGGTGAACTGGGCCTAATGCCCAGAGTCATCTTATTTCCTAATGGGCCACACTTACACTAGGGCCTAAAGCCCTCTATTACAGGCACAGGCCTAATGCCTGATATTGGCCCCCGGGACTAGTGCCTGCCTAATGCGCCCACAGCCCTGACACTTAGCCACGGGCCTGGTGCCCACCTATCATGGGGCCTGCTGGGTGACCTGGACCTAATGCCAAGGGTCACCATATTCCCTAATGAGCCACACTTACACTAGGGCCTAATGCCCTCTATTACAGGCACAATGCCTGATATTGGCCCCGGGCCTAGTGCCCACCTACTGCGCCCACAGGCCAGAGGCCTGACACTTGGCCACGGGCCTGGTGCCCGCCTATCATGGGCCCTGCTGGGTGACCTGGGCCTAATGCCCAGGGTCACCTTATTCCCTAATTGGCCACACTTACACTAGGGCCTAATGCTCTCTATTATAGGCACAGGCCTAATGCCTGATGTTGCCCCCTGGCCTAGTGCCCGCCTACTGCGCCCACAGGCCTGAAGCCTGACTGATCCCCCATCGACCTAATGCCTGATCCCTGATGGTCTAGGGAGGAGGAGGTGGGGGGGGTGACAGGCGCCCTCGCCAAGGGCCTACCAGTCCTGGTGGGAGAGGCACCAGGGGGGAGCTTCGTTAGCTCTTTTGCTTTCCACCCCTGGTGACCTCTCTGGTCCTTCACTCTTCTGCCACTGGCCCATCCTGGCCAGCGGCGCCGTCGCCTCTTCTCCACGTCCAGCCGATGCTGGACATCTTCTTTGGTGTGCCTGGCATCTTCTGGCCTCTTCCACGGCCTCAGGAACACTTCGCCGCTCTTCCACACGGCCTGCTGCGCTGCTCCTCTTCCCCAGCGGCGTCCTCTCTTCTCCAGGTCTAGGCGGCGTCTGACATCACGGGGGCAGGGCCTATGATGCGGCGAGCACTGATTGGCTCGCCGCGGCCGCCCATGATTGCCCGGCGCCAGATTTGAAATGCCGTGGCTGGCGCTTCTCATTGGCTGCGAATCGGTGCCAAGATTGAAGCACCGCTTCCATGGTGCTGCCCGTCGCCACTTCTGGTCCGGTGCCAGGACCGTGCATTGGTTCCCTGCACCGGACCAGAAGTGGCGACAAGGTGCCCAAGTGTTGTCTATGGCCTGGAACTGCAGGAGACACAGATCCGACGCTGGGAGCGGGCAGAGCACCGGAACATAGCTCCACAACAGGGGCAGCCCGGCAGCAGTGACGAAGCTCCCCCTGAACCTCCTCCCGGCTCCCGGACCACTTCAGCCGCTTTCGTAGTGACAGGGGCAGCCCGGCAGCAGTGATAGACCTCCTCCCGCTCTGCTGCCGTCTAATTCACACAACCATTCCCCCTAAGCGAGAGAGGTTGGCCATGTTTGTACACCCATACGAAGCCTCTCTAAGTACACCCCCTGCTGGCGGCCACTGCGCAGCTGCAACAAATTGAAATTCCCTATCTCTATAATGGGGCATATTTTGCTAAATTAAAAGAAACCTGTTACTTTCTGAAAAACCACAACCCCAAAAGGCACTACACTGGGACATGCTCTAGCTAATAAAACAAACCCAGAGTCTTAATTCATCCTCTATCCTGAGTTATGCCTTCCCAAATATCTTCTCATACACTACATGGGAAAACAGTGCTAAACAGCCATACAGGAAGTAGCAGAAAAAAACTGACAGTTGAAACTTTAGGTTACTCCCAATTCCTCATTTTTTATTATTTTGTACTTGGCATGCAGCAACGGGTGACGATTCCACGCGTCCATGCCAAATTTCATCTCAGTACGTCCAATCACTTTTGAGGTGTAGCCCCTCAAACACCATGCCCCTATCTCAGAAGTTCCCTATGGGAGAATTCCGTTTGTTCGATTCAGCCTTAATATAAGGGCACGACAGTGCCCTTATAATATATATATATATATATATATATGTGTGTGTGTGTGTGTGTGTGTGTGTGTGTGTGTGGACAAAAGATGATATAGTAAAGGCGACCGCTGGTGCCAATCAAGTGCAAAACTAGGCAGTTATGTAAAAAGTATAGAATTTATTAAACTGTGAAGCACTAAACAAACCCGAGTATTTAAGATGGAAATTGATACAGTTAAAATGACATGCACAGGGGGTAAATAAAACGCTTAAAAAGTTATAAAGAACATAAAAACGGTACATAGGACATAAAAATATATAGGAATAAAAAAGTCAAAAATTCAAAAGAGAGAGGAGTAAAATATCTTAACTTAATAATTGAGGTTAGATCAAGGCAGCACCCAACACGTTTCGTCGAAGCGAAGTAGTGTCGGGCCTGATCAGTACTAGACTAGGGAAACCACCTGGGAAGATCAGGTACTGTAACTTAACTATTATAAAAAGCCGACATGAGCCTGTCACTATTACTACCTTGACTAAAAAAGCCTACATGAACATGTCACTATTACTACTTTTACACTAATTCCAATATCTCAATCTGCACCTTATGAATATTATTAATCTTGTTAAATATGATAATTGCACGAAGCACCTTATATTTATTGTTACTCATATATTTTTACATATTTTTACATATATTTATTAATTTAATCTGCACCTTATAAATATCCCTTATTTATACTACTAATTGGTTATTTATATACTAATTACACGTAGCAACTTGTAATTTATTTACTCATATGTTTATATGCTGGCTTTATCACCTCAATAGTAATAATGAATACCGTTTTTAGTAGAGATGAGCGGGTTCGGTTTTACTCGGTTTTACTCGGTTCTCAAAACGGCATCTAATTGGTTCACGGATGTCACGTGTTTTGGATAGCCAATAAGATTCGGTTTTGAGAACCGAGTAAAACCGAATCCGCTCATCTCTAGTTTTTAGTATACATAAGAACTGTCAATATGGTAAATAGATTGTTTTTTCATCCATTAATTAAACTTCTTTATTTATTCTTATGCTGAGTACCACGGAGGATTGATACGAACATTCCTGATCCTGATACCCACAAACATGGCTGCCGTATAGAAATGATAATGAAAAACGAACACAAAGATGGCCGCCGCTGGAGTAACCTGATCGAGCACTCCTGGCCTCTAGGAATAGTAGAACTAGTGGAAATCGCGGGCGCATGCGCGGTCCCGTTTCCAGAAGTGGGGCAGAAGTGACGCAACGTCAGGATACCGGAAGTGTGGCGGAAGACCCGCCGGCGCAACTATATGAGATTGTTTATCCATTTTTCATGCTCGAAACCTGCCTCTAAAGCATCTACTGAACATTATATTTACATAAACTATCTAAGCAAAAAATTGTATCTGCACACACACTATCTTTATCTCATCTATATTTGGAACATCCGTTCCATCACAAACCCCTATTGAATTAGTGGTAATTACCATCTACAGTGGGGGTGCTACCGACTACAGTTTATCGTAAATACAGGAAAGAAAGAAGGAAAGAACTATGGTGGTCATTCCGAGTTGTTCGCTATTTTTTTCGTTCGCACAACATATTCGCAAAGTTGCGATTATGTTGTAAAATTGCGAACATCCGCCCCCATCGTAAATTTGCTATTTCGTACGCAGTACTACACAAGGTAGGCGTATGCCAAATTACAACGCATTAATGCAAATCCATCGCATACGCACAAACCTCATCGAAAAAATACGATGTCATCGTAGATTTACACATTCCTCTTAAATGTGCTAAGGCTTTTGCAAACAAACGCACAGCAATGGTTTTTTCCCCCTAATTTAGATGACACCTTGCAATTCAAACTCAGCAAGCGTCCCTCAATTAAAAAAACAATTAGTGTAATGATTGATTGTGTGCATGACCAATTAAGTCTGCAAAGAATACCTCAAGAACACTTTGTAGGCCTAATTGGACCTTACCATGTTTGTTTTTAAAGAAGTGCAAGAGATGTGTAAACTGTGCCTGACATAAATGTAAATAGCATAATTTTGTGTGGATGTTTAGTGTGTGAATGTATGTGTTTACATGTTTTTTAAAAATATAACCTACTAACTAACCTAATTTGTATGTAATAAATAAGACTAATACTATTTTTTTTGTTGTTGTTGTTGTTAGGTAACCAATTTATGCTTTGCAATATGATTTAAATTTTTACCATTAAAAACATCACAAGCGCATAACGGAGTAAAATACATTTTTATTATTTCCACATATTTTTTTTTAATCAAAATTGTAAAATAAACTTTTTTTTAAAAATTTTTTTAAAGTAAATTTTTTAACACGTCAACTTCGGCCAACATGGCCTCCAAATGTGCCTTCATACGGGCAACGATGACTGCCAGTCTTGTGGGATCTCCAACGGCACCATCTGAAATGCAGAGTAAAAATGCAATTTAAAACATAACTCACATTACCTATTACTTCACAATTCCACAAAGCACACTTTCATATAAAATGATATACATCATGGATGTATAAATGACAAAACAGTAACATACCAACACACAAGCATACTCAGCAATGTTTGTCATAGCAAAATTACAATGTGTAAAAGTCTACCACACCATGATGTACATTTACTAAGATGGGAGTTATATTTAGGGTGTGATGTTGTCCATAGCAACCAATCACATTCTACTTCTCTTCTAGAAGGTGGTAAATAACTGAAAATTTGTTTGTGTTTGGTTGCTATGGGCAACATCCAATCTTCAATCACACCCCCAAATTATTACATGTAACCCCATACTGGTCTTCATTCACATCTGGAGTGAAGCCGACTTGTCTTTTGTGCTGTTTGGCCCTGCATCATCACACTGCATATCAACATCTTCAGAAGGACAACATATCCTAGCATGCCCACACTCCCTGAAAGCCTGCCTTACTAAATAAGGTCAAACAGGTTTTGAAAAAGCAAATAAGCATTTTGTGAGTGTACCTTTCACAACACAAATCATTGTGTCGTTAGGCTGGCTAACAAAGTGACTCCTGCGACTTTTTTATGATAAATGTCAGAGTCAGAAAAATATCCCCATACACACTGCCATATTTGCACCGCACACTGGTCCGCGCTGCGCATGCGTACGCTCTCCCGTGAAGGCGCATACCCGCAATAGCGTGCACCCGCGGGCGCACGGTATGCGTATTTACGGTAGAGTTTATGTAGTCGTAGCGTGCGACTCATTCGTTACATATTTTCACAATTAATGTAGTTTGTAGATCATGGTCCCTTTGATAGATTCTGAAAGTTTGGTTAATATAGAATGTCCCTGAGCTGAGGAATCCCTCTTTGTATCGTAGGAAGGGTCTAACAGGAGTCATGCAGTAGTGTTTGGTACCCATCGGAAGAGTATTTATATAGCAATATTCCGGTGTTGGTTTGGAGCGTATTAATCGCTCGTGCGAATAGTTATGGACATAAGAAGTTTATGTCCATTTCTACTATTTACTCATACTCAGGTATGCGGCGGGAAACCTAGTTCCCCACCCACCTGAGCTGTTTGAAATCGTCACAGCCCACCTGTATGAATCAACCTATGACCTTTTGTTATGATGCAGGGCCGAATTCCGACGTCCAATGGACAATGGGATTGTAGGGACTGTAAGATTGCATTGTGTGTGGGGCATAAATAGGCAGGCCGACCACATCCAGCTCTCACTCTTCAACGGTTCTCATTGCTGAAAATCGGGTGCTGGATGTCCAGGCGCATGCGATCGTTTACCCTTGTGCGTAAGTTTCTCTCCGTAATCATTGTCTTTCTGTGAGCCATTTCTCTCATATATATATCTCTCTCTCTCTCTCTCTTCTCCTTCTCTCGTATCTCCCATTGACTAGTATTGTATTGTATTAGATCAGCATAGTATTGTATTGTATTTCTTGTATAGTTATTTGGTTAGGAAGTCTCTGTTATATTGTAGTGTATCATTTGTACTGTGATTCTTTTTGCAAGTATAATAGTTATAATACAGTTGATAGGCTTTGGACCCTAATCAAGTATCTGTGTATTTTTCTCATAGTGTTAAGTGTTCACTTGAGCGTCGGTGACGCTCAAGCAGCTTTGTAGTTAGTCAGGTTACACAAGGTTGCACTTACACCCTGTATTCACATTAAGGTATTCTGTGTATTATTTTGATAAAAGGTATAGATATCAAGGTTTAGCGTTGTGAGCGTCTGCGCCGCTGGTGATCTCCTCGTGGTCTCGAGCGTCTGCTACGCCATAGCGAATCATTACGTTAGTCAATAGCCAATAGCGTGCCTGCCTGTGATCATTTACTCGTGAGTAAACGTGACGCCTGAGCGTCTCGATCACGGCTAAGCGATCGATACGCAAATAGCGTACCTTTACGGTACTTCTCACGCATTCAGCGTACAGTGTTCTTAGACCTCATAAAGGGTTGTTTATACGATAAAGCAATCCATCAGGCTTTGTCAATTGGGGGCCGTCCAGTCCTTCACATATCTGCACTAGGTAGATCAGCAGACATTATCCCTCAGCAAAGGGCGGGAGGTTGTCTCGCAGTGCTGATGGGATAAGCGTCTGCTTCGCTTAGGTAAAGGGTGCTGAAGGAATCCGGGAACTGGAGGTAAGAACAAAACGCTAGTGTTTTTTTAAAACTGTTTATTTTTCTTCTGTCTTGCGTATATACGCACGCATACATATACATATCTGCATTTCTTTTCCATCTGTGTATTTCATTTTTCGTATATCACTATCCTGTTTGCCAGTTTTATAGTTGATAGAAAAGTGCCAAAAGAGATTTGCTGTTATTTCATAGTTTAAGAATAGAGGTAATAGTTAAAGTATAGACCAACACACGGTTTGCCTGGGAGATAAGGCGAAGTCAGTGTAGTGTGTGGTAGATGATCAGGGATCATCTACATTGATAAAAGTATAAATTGTGTTACGGTGGATCTTTGCTTTGCGTACACGTGTCCCTAACTGAGACTTGCGTACGCAATCCAAAGGCCGACGCACGCAGTGTACATTACGCAACGGAGCGTCTGTGTACGCCCACGTAACTCAAACCACAAGTTGACTTTAACAGGCGATAAATAGCGCAACGCGGTAAATAGCGCAACGCGGTAAATAGCGCAAGGCGATAAATAGCACAAATTGATTTCAGCTTTCCAAAAACTTAGTTTAAATACCTTACTTTACTGTAATACCTCTGGGGAGAGCTATCAGACTACGGGAAATGATTTTTCTGATCAGAAAACTATAAGAATGATATTGGTTTGAAAACGGTATGAGTGTATTGAATCCCGCTTTGTGAACTTTGTGATCTATGTGGAACGTGATGAGCACGATCTGAGTGAAAACGTGCAACAGAGTGTGATAAAGTTTTCGTTGTATTACGCTCTGGCTGTTTTGGAGCACAGTAGGGAGACTCCAATGATCCTACCATTTATGGGCAACAAGTGTCTATAAGTGGTACGATTGGACCGCACGGTTGTATGTGTGACCAATAACGCAACGTGATATGAGGTCGTATATCCATGCGTAAATCTTGCCCTCATACGTGTTGTAGGGAGCACATGCAAGCGTGATTTGTGTAAAGAAAAATGGAAAAGGGAATTTTCTCAGGAAAATCTCTAAAAATAGGGCCTGCAACGGCTACACGTGTCTGCTAGAAGGCGGACCGGAGATACCCGGAGCAGAAGAAGTTCAGTGGAAGAGCTTTAAGGATTTCCAACGAAGTTCTGTGTTTGGTGCATTTTAGGAAGTTTTTCTGTGTTAAAAAGGTCCACAATGGCAGCCAAGTGCACAATACAGAGACGGTCGGAGGTCAGGATTCAGACTCCAGAGGCTTGCAGACCCCGAGGGTCTGCTCGGTTAGTAATGTGGGGGAAATATGGTCCCCACTCTGAGACCTTTTGTGATGAATGGACACGAATGACTGCGGGGGATAAGGTACCATTTCCCGGGATAGGTAGTTTTGACTCAGAGGTGTTGCATAATTTAAGGAGAAGGATATGTCTCATTAAATCAGCAAAGAGACGAATCAAGCATTATGATTGTTTACAGACATGGCAACAGGAGGGTGAAATGCAAAGAAATGTAACTTACTTACCTAACTTTCATCTTGAGAGGAGAGAGATGGCAATGGAGGGGATTGTGGTTGCGGAGAAAAGCACAAGGGTGAACAATAAAAACGCTCTTAGCAACTGTAGTATAGATGATAAGAATAAGTGTAATAAATGTAACAAAGATAATTGTAATACTGTTGAATGTACAACTATTAACCCATGCAAGTCGCACCCCATGTTAAACTTTCCTCAGGAACACCAACCAGAAAGTGAACCCAGAACGATGTCGGCACCTCTTCCAGAAGCCATCACACAAGACGTCCAGGTGGACGCGACCCAGTCGGTAAAAACTGTAATCAAACCCCCTAATGGAGGGTCAGGTGAGGTCGTGTCCACAGGTATGTATGGTATTATACATCACGCACAAACAAATGTACCTTATATCTTAGAATCAATTCAGAATGACATTACTGGACTTAATCCTGTTAGGGTAATTGCAGTACCAAATGGGGAAACTGACTCTTCAGGAATCACTCCTGTCAGGAACATCGCCATGTACTGCCCTTTTTCCCGAACAGAATTAAGAGCAATTCTGTCTGAATTTCCTGATCCCAGGAAAGACTTAGTTGCTTGTCAAAGATACATTAGAGTGCTAGGACATACTGCAGAGCCAAGTAACAAAGATTGGAGGACAGTTTTGAGGGCATGTTTACCCCCCGATGTTGATTCATTGAAATTTATCACTGATTGTAAGCTAGATGAGGAAGTGCCACTAACAAACAAGTATAACCAAGATAATGTAAAAAGAATCAATCTACAGTTGAAAGAATATTTTCCTACAGTAGTAAAGTGGAATAAAATCTATACAATAAGACAAAAAGAAGGTGAATCCGCAGAAGAGTATTTTCACCGGGCTCTGCAGGATATGGCTAGGTACACAGGTATAGATGACATTGAAACTAATGTACACCACAGAGAGGTAGCTGTGTCCGTATTAGCGAACAACTTAAAAGACACACTAAAAATTAGGGTACAAACTTCAATACCTCATTGGAGAGGTATCTCGGTGGCGGCATTAAGAGAGTCCGCTATCGAGCATGACCGAAATATCCAAAGAACCAGGGAAGCGCAGGGAGAGCGGTTGATGACACTGAACATCCAAGCACTAGAGGATGCATCAAGTCGACCGGAACCCCAGGCCCCTAGCACATGGAGAAAGCCAAGGATTTGTTACCATTGTAGAAGAGAAGGGCATTATGCCAACAACTGTAATAACCCACATAAAGTTAGACCCCCTAGACCAAGAAATGAGCAAAATTACAACACACACCATTATAATCAGAGATCAGATAGGAGGAATTTTGAGCCACACCCATGATAGGTAGTCAAGAAAGGTGATCATACGACGGATGGTAAGCCTGAGGTAACGGTTAATAAAGTGGGAGGTCATTTACTGAAGACACAGGAATGACCAGGTGAAACGTTGTAAATGTATTTGTGAAGAAAAATGTTTTTCTCTCTCTCTCTCTATCCCCATCTTTGACGATTATCGGTAAGAATTCACACATTGCATATCCACTTGGTCCTTGCAGAAGTCTACCAAACCCCAGCATGACCTCCGCCACAATGTATTTCTGGCCAGATACAGACAGTGGAGTAATGCAGGTGCTGGTGGGGAGGGACTGCTCAAGGAGACCATTAGACACATAGATATGACAGCCTAATAAGTCTGACAATGTTTTTCTAATGCTAACAATGTTTTCTTAATGTTGACAATGTTTAAAAATGCTTTGTTTCTCTTTTCTTATTGATGGTTATTGTCGAGTTATGTAATGTATATATGCACATGAATTGTTCTCTATCTCTTTTTTTTTTTTTTTTTTGTTGTCTCTCTCTTCCCACTCATGTTTCCATGGTTTAAAGATGCTATGTCACCCCTCAGTTGGACCAATGGTAATGCCAGATTTTTGCTCCTTACAGAAAGATCGTCGGTTGGGAAGGAATATTGCATCACCAGAATGTTCGTTTGGAAGACTGAGAGACAGCACCTTTGAGAGGACAGCAGAACAAGAAGAACAACAAGACGAGAGAACTTATTATCGTAACGAGTTCTCTCCCCCTCAAACTGATTTTCTTATACCCCCATTACAAATTTCTTCTTTTCTCCTCCTGTAAGATGGACTTGCCCCAAGAGACTGTGATATGGATTTTCCCGTTAACCATGATGTTGACCAGAGCAGTCTGTTTCGGGTGAGAGTACCAGTGAGGTCGAGAAAGGATCCAGAAAGGTCCTGATGACTGAGACGGAGGTGTAAATTTCCAATAGCAACTCAATCACCAAGCAAAGGCGAGTACCGGGCACGATCTAACAACCATGTTATCTGTAAACATTTTCTTTGAAGGATTGTTAGTTCAAAAAGAAAACTGTATCTGTAGGCTCGGTAGCAATAATGCCAATCCAGTTTTAATAACCATATGGACCGGCATCCATTGAGTGACTATCACTCCTTAGTGGGTAGCGTGTTAAATGAGACAGATTGTTGGGTATGTTCTCAAGTACCTCAAGGGCATAGCAAATCAGGGCTAGTACCATTTCCTTTAACGTTAGGGGAGGTACTTGAGTTAAATGGTGGGAGACCGGTGGACAGGAGGTTTAATATCTCCAGCCCTCCTAGCTTGAAGCTCCACCAATACCATGTGGATAGGTCCCTCTTATGTTTCAACATCTCCAATCCCCGAAAGCCGGGAAATTGGGAAGTGTCATGGAGTAACCACACCATGACCTTTTCACACAGAGCAGATAGAATGCCTACAGATACAGAGCTTGTACGCCACATAGCCAGTCGAGGAAAATCTTTCCGGTATAGATACACCCTAGGAAATAGAATTACTAGAGTTGGAGAAGTATCACCAGGATACTGTGCACATATCGTACAAACCGATACGTGCATTAAGCAGATGGAAGAATTAGGGTCAGGAGAATTCACCTGGAAGGTGTGTAATATGGTAATGTCCTTCTCTGTCCCATATGTTCTCCCCGATGATGCATATTTCATATGCGGGAGAAAGGCGTACAAGTGGCTTGCCCCAAACTCTGAAGGATTGTGTTATATTGGAAAAGTATTGCCTGAAGTGATGACTGTTACACATGACAAAATGAAGGACATACACCGTGGTGCCCAAGCTCCTTATACTCACACTCATTACGAGCACCGAGTTAAAAGACAACTGTCAGAAAGGTTAGAGCACCCGGCCTCTGATCTTATCCATGAATCCACCGGGATTCAGGTTCTGGTAGCGTTAGATTTCACTCGCACCGCTCGAGGAGTGATGAATTATAGATACATTTCCGCACTCGCCAATTTGTTAGATAATATCACTGAAATGTATGATGACACATTCAGATACACTGGAAGAGAACTTCAAGCTTATAAAACAGAACTAGTTCAGCATAGGATGGTTCTTAATTATCTTACAGCAGTAACAGGCGGATATTGTGTTACATTGGCAACACAGTACGGCATAAAGTGTTGCACGTATATCACCAATAGCACCGAGGATCCGGTAGAGGTCATAGACCAAAAGATGGACGATATTCTCCAATTGAAGTGGGAATTTCGTCAAAAACACAATCTCACCCTTGCTGCTGTAGGTAATGAGCTGACTGGTTGGGTGTCATGGTTGAACCCGCGAAATTGGTTCTCCGGTTTAGGAGACTGGGCTCAAGGAGTCATAATGGATGTTGGAAAGTTCCTCCTATGTATCTTAGGTGTTGTTATATCTATTGGATTGATATTTAGATGCGGGCAGGCTTTAATGAGGTGCAAACAAAGTACAAAAGTGATGAGCTTGAGGAGTGAGGAAACTGTAATTAACCTGGATTTGATTTATGACCCAATGATAGAAACCAGAATGTGATGAAAATGCGATTATACGGTCCGTTTCTTTCACCTGTTTTTCTCCAAGATACAAAGACCCCCTTGGACGAGGAAGTTGACGAGACACTATACAGACAACAGACAAGCACCAAAGATGAAGTTTTGACAACCTATGATATGGACACTTGATGAACTTTGCCATGGATCCCCAGTTTCCCTAGTATTTTTAAACTCACGCTAGCCCAACATTTTTGTAAATCTGATGGCACTGACAAAGCTATTTGCTCATGCCCAAGGAGCAATACAGCGCAAAGAAGACGACTCTCAACAGATACCGAACAAAACTTCAACGACAGATGTACATTTACCTGACATAGAATATCATTGCATTCCCCATAAGTGTTCTTTATCTTCATCTCTACAACCCTCAGGTAATAACACACATAGTAAAGGGAATGCAGGCACAGATATCAGCAATCACATATCCCCCCATTCATGTATCATCAACTAAAATGTGCTCCCCATTTTGTTCAAAATCCGAAAAGAGCTCGGTAAAGTTTGACAGCCCATCCACAGACCTGTACCACAGGATAAGAAGGAATTCAAATGTATACTTCGCAATACCTCGAAGCTTGATTTACAACACGTACGGCACGATGATACATGACCCCCCCAAACATGGACTCATACACACATGCTTCTGCTATCACACTAGGTCATACCCTCTTCACACCTACTCCTCTCTCCTCCCTCACCAAACCATGGAAATGAATTAACCCCTGACATATATTTTTCTCCTTTTGAAATGTTTTCAGGAGGTGGCAGTTATTATTGACTGCCAAAGGGTGGACTGTCAAAGTCAGAAAAATATCCCCATACACACTGCCATATTTGCACCGCACACTGGTCCGCGCTGCGCATGCGTACGCTCTCCCGTGAAGGCGCATACCCGCAATAGCGTGCACCCGCGGGCGCACGGTATGCGTATTTACGGTAGAGTTTATGTAGTCGTAGCGTGCGACTCATTCGTTACATATTTTCACAATTAATGTAGTTTGTAGATCATGGTCCCTTTGATAGATTCTGAAAGTTTGGTTAATATAGAATGTCCCTGAGCTGAGGAATCCCTCTTTGTATCGTAGGAAGGGTCTAACAGGAGTCATGCAGTAGTGTTTGGTACCCATCGGAAGAGTATTTATATAGCAATATTCCGGTGTTGGTTTGGAGCGTATTAATCGCTCGTGCGAATAGTTATGGACATAAGAAGTTTATGTCCATTTCTACTATTTACTCATACTCAGGTATGCGGCGGGAAACCTAGTTCCCCACCCACCTGAGCTGTTTGAAATCGTCACAGCCCACCTGTATGAATCAACCTATGACCTTTTGTTATGATGCAGGGCCGAATTCCGACGTCCAATGGACAATGGGATTGTAGGGACTGTAAGATTGCATTGTGTGTGGGGCATAAATAGGCAGGCCGACCACATCCAGCTCTCACTCTTCAACGGTTCTCATTGCTGAAAATCGGGTGCTGGATGTCCAGGCGCATGCGATCGTTTACCCTTGTGCGTAAGTTTCTCTCCGTAATCATTGTCTTTCTGTGAGCCATTTCTCTCATATATATATCTCTCTCTCTCTCTCTCTTCTCCTTCTCTCGTATCTCCCATTGACTAGTATTGTATTGTATTAGATCAGCATAGTATTGTATTGTATTTCTTGTATAGTTATTTGGTTAGGAAGTCTCTGTTATATTGTAGTGTATCATTTGTACTGTGATTCTTTTTGCAAGTATAATAGTTATAATACAGTTGATAGGCTTTGGACCCTAATCAAGTATCTGTGTATTTTTCTCATAGTGTTAAGTGTTCACTTGAGCGTCGGTGACGCTCAAGCAGCTTTGTAGTTAGTCAGGTTACACAAGGTTGCACTTACACCCTGTATTCACATTAAGGTATTCTGTGTATTATTTTGATAAAAGGTATAGATATCAAGGTTTAGCGTTGTGAGCGTCTGCGCCGCTGGTGATCTCCTCGTGGTCTCGAGCGTCTGCTACGCCATAGCGAATCATTACGTTAGTCAATAGCCAATAGCGTGCCTGCCTGTGATCATTTACTCGTGAGTAAACGTGACGCCTGAGCGTCTCGATCACGGCTAAGCGATCGATACGCAAATAGCGTACCTTTACGGTACTTCTCACGCATTCAGCGTACAGTGTTCTTAGACCTCATAAAGGGTTGTTTATACGATAAAGCAATCCATCAGGCTTTGTCATAAAATTGCAATACCCAAGCACAATTGTAAAAGTAAAACCACACAAAAAGTAACACTCAGGTCTAAATGTGTTGCATATAATGTTTCACATACAAACCTTGTTGTGCAGGCAAACCTGTCGACATAGTGATTAGCAACCAGATGTAGACACTGTACATATAATGTCCCGTACACAAATGTGAATGCATCATCCATACCATGATAAAGAAGACAAGCATTTAACCTTGACAAAAGATTGACCACAGTACAACATTGCATTTATTTGAATGTGTTTTTTCTTTTTAAAATAAAAAAATAAGGAATGTGTGCAAACTTACTCTCCTCTGCCACTTGGCCACCTCCCTCTAGTGGCTCCGGGGCCTCTGCTGCCCATTCTGTTGGTGGCGAAGTTGGCTGGCTGGGGGATGGAGGCTGGATGGGTGAGGTTGGCTGGATGGGGGATGGGTGCTGGATGGGGGAAGGGGGCAGGATGGGGGAAGGAGGGTCCAATTGTGTGAGAGGATGGAAGGGGGAGGTTCTTTCAGAGGGGGTTTGGGAATGATAGGGTGAGGGTGGTGGTGTGCTTTTTTGGGACACAGAGGGGGAGGGGGGCAGAGAGGGGAATTTGGAAAGAGAGTGGGATTGGGCTGGAGAGGGGGTGTGGGCTGGAGAGGGGGATTGGGAAAGAGAGTGGGCTTGGGCTGGAGAGGGGGAGTGGGAAAATGAGGGTGAGGTGGCTGGAGAGGGTGAGGTGGCTGGAGAGGGGGTTTGGGCTGGAGAGGGGGATTGGGCAAAAGAGGGTGAGGTGGCTGGAGAGGGGGATTGGGCTGGAGAGGGGGATTGGGCAGGAGAGGGGGATTGGGCAGGAGAGGGGGATTGGGCAGGAGAGGTGGAGGGTGAGCCAGAAGGGGATGGGGCTTGAGAATGTGCCTGTTGTGGCCTCCCAGCACCAGCAGCAGCACCTTGCCGTTGTGCTCGCCCTAGAATGACATATGTAATTTTTAGGTTTTAACATATACATTTAGAACATCAGCATATTTCTATTACTCTGTGCTGTACCATGTTAAAGAGACAGGGGTAACATTACTAAGTTAGTAAAGTGTTTATACTGGTGATGTTGCCCATAGCAACCAATCATATTATACATAAACTTTCTTAAGCACCTTCTATCAGATAATATATAGAATCTGAATGTTTGTTATAGCCAACATCACCAGTTCTCCAAACCAGCAACATTTAAAAAAAATCCCCACTGAGCAGGTTATTGGGTTCAGTTGTCAGCCTGTGTTGTAATTATGCACAACAACATACAGTCAGTACCATACCTCCCAACATGACCCTCTCCAGGAGGGACAGAATGTTCTGCTCCGTCACTTCCCTCTTAATTTATGATTGCCATCACCTGTGCTGAAACACCTTTATTCCATAAATTAAGTGACAAGTCCAGAAGCAGAGTATTCTGTCCCTCCTGGAGAGGGTCATGTTGGGAGGTATGCAGTACTGCTTACCCTACCCACACACACTCATGTTTATTGTAAGTGTGCAAATTTTCACACTCTCACTTAGTGAAAGTATGCAAAGGTTATGCGTAAAATCCGTCATGTAACGAAATGTTACTTACTGCGCCCATGTAGGGTCCGGATTTGTTGCCGCAGCTCCGCCAACAAGTCCGGCGTACGACTTCGTAGGTCGCTCCAGCGTCTCTCAAGCTGGATAACGGACCTCCGGCTGCGGATGCGGGTCCTTAACAAGCGGCGGTCCATCACCGCCACCAAGATGCGGAGCTCACGCCGCGTGAATGGTGCAGCACGCATCATGGCAATGGCGTTTTCCATATATGGGCATATATTTATAGTGTGTGTTGGCATGTGATTGGTGTAAAATCTATGCTGTCATCTAAATTAACTTTATTGATGTGTGCATTGAATAAACTTTATTGCTTTCTGCAGTGCTGTGAAGAGCAGAGGGGTTAGTTCGCTATAGCGGAAATTCGCAGTCGCGGAAGAGCATGATAATAAAAGAACCTACCCTCACAATTACACACACACACACACACACACACACACACACACACACACACACACACACACACACACACACACACACACACACATTTTTACTAAACAATTAGATACAATCTGTGTACTCACCACATTTTGGAGGAACAATCAGCTGCACAGTCACAAAGTTTACAACATTTAGTATCATATGTTGTGTATTTTGTTTTGAAAACAGGATTATAAAAAAAAAATTACAACAATTTAGCAACGTAAATATATTTTAAAACCAAAAAAAAACATTTTAAGGTTAATATGTTTGAATATTTACAGAAACTAATAATATATTCACACACACCAAAACAATTACACAATGAACTTTCAATAGCTACCTAAATGACATCAGAGCAAACTGAACATAAACATACAGTGACTTTGTTATACATTTTTAATTTATTGTAAAAAATACTTTACCTGAAAAAATCACGAACAATGCGTGTCCTAACTTGATTTCCCCTCCGGGAAACACTCCCCCCACCGACTCGCAAACCAACCCTTGGCTCCTCATCAGGCAATTCCTCTGTTTGAGGAAGCTCCACGCGACTCCTTACAACGATGTTATGTAGGATAGCGCACAGGACCACAATTTTACTTACCATCTCCGGCGAATACATGATGTCGCCACCAGTGCGGTGGAGCACACGAAAGCGCCCTTTAAGGACACCAATCGTGCGCTCCACCAGCTGTCTAGTGGCAGTAAGCGCGGAGTTAAATGCCGTCTGTGGTCCTGGCCTGGGCTTACTGTAAGGAGTCATGAGCCAGGGGGTGCAAGGATATCCACGGTCTCCTGTTTGATGAGAAGAAAAGAAAATAATTAGAATCTTAAATTAAAAAATATCATTGTAAGTAAAAAAAAAACAACCACTCACCCAATAACCACATGTCTTGTCCTTCCATCGATCTTAATCTGTGCCATATCCCTGATTGTCTAATGACATGGGCATCATGGGAGTTCCCCGGGAACTTAGCATTCAGGGACAGGATCTGGATGGATGGCCCACAAACAACCATTACATTCAGAGAATGAAACAGTTTCCTGTTTCTATAAATTTCTTCATTATGTCTTGGTGGTACAATAGCTACATGTGTGCCATCCACAACCCCAATAACATGTGGGAAGCAACTACCACCTTCCTCAAATTGCCGCTTCACCACATCTAGGGCCCCAACATCCAAAGGCATAGCAATAAATTGCTTAACTCGCTTAATAAAAGCCTGGCTGACACGCCGCAGGACCTTACTGAACTGGCCCTGCGACATACCAACCAGATCGCCCACAACATGCTGGTATGAACCAGTGGCAACAAAATGTAACACAGCAAGGAATTGTGTCAATGCTGGTATTGCTGTAGGATACCTAATGGATTGTTCTAGATCACTCTCTATTATGGAGAGAGTGTCTAGGATTAGATGAGGTGGCAGCCTGTATCTGCGCAAAACCACATCATCAGGCATCCCAAAAAGGAGGACACGGGTACAGAAAATTGGTGGCCTAGCACGCCTCCGTTGCCTTGGATGATGAGGAGCCGGTTGCGGTTGGAGGGCTTGCAGCGGTTGGGGTGGGAGTGGTTCCGTTGGTTGTGGTGGGAGGGCTTCAGCTGCCACATGAATGGACATCACCAACTTAAAATGAAGGTAAGAATCATTAAAAAGAAATAAAAAATAACAACACACATTGTCATCCATAATCAAAGTCAAAGTGTATGGGTGTTAACTTACTGCAGGAGCGTACTCCATTTCTTCAAGATTAAAATACGGGTCCAAAACACAAAATTGGGAACAAAACAAAAACAAACCTTTAGCTAATTATTTCAAACATAGGTTAACATCACAAATCAAAAAGTATTTGAGATTTCAAACATACCCATATAATTACTGCCACAATATATTTTTAAACAACTAAGTATGAATATTTTAAATTAGTTTTTAAAAATGTAAGAAAAAAAAAAAAACGGGGGTCCTTTAGTAGCTAATACAGTAAAAATCAGCCCTACTTTGTCAAAAGTGAATGCTTTGTAAACAAAGAAATGAGGCACCTACAAGAGAGAGAAATGGTCTATAAGAAATAAGATACACACTTGCTACAAACACACTCCAGGACACACAGGGATAGGCTACTTACCTGCTCAATAAATGAAAAAACAAATGTGGTAGAAAAATCAACAAAAATGCAGCCTACTTGGGCACAAAATAAATAGGGATCCAAAATCCACTAATGAGACACCTACAAGAGACACAGAAGGAGTCTAATAAATCAAACAAACTGTGTGAACAATATAACATACACACTGTAAAGTACAGGTAAGAAAAAAACACATATGCCATAATAAACCATTTAAATATAAAACAGATATCCTCCAAAATACATAAACCCAGTTCCATTGCACCACCATACATACTTGGCTTGATAATTGACTAATGTAGGAATACTCACAAAAGAAACTTTGCCAAAAAAACGCACTACGCTACACAAAATGTTAAAAGCGAATAAACGGCCATCTGTCTGCAAGACAATGCAAAAATAACTCACTGCAAAGTTGTTCCAAAGACGACCACCTTCTATGAGACCACACAGCAGCTTCATTCATCATACACCCACTCACACAGGCTGCAAACCAGGCTCTTAAATAAGCAGTACAATCAGTCACATAATTAGCATAATTTCCACCTGTGTAAATTTCCGCTACGCACGCAGCTATAAATAGCTACACACCTGTGCGTACAGACATGCCACTAGCAACATGGCTACTCGTGAGGAGTTGGCAGCAGAGCTGGACCGCGTGCAGCAGCAGGTGTCCGCATTGACACAAAGACGCATGGCGTTGCGTCGGCAGATGATGCAATCCGCCTCCGCGGATTCTGAAGAAGCAGGACTCAGTACTAGAGACATTCCAGCTTCTGATCCCCAGCAGTTAAGAGAGGATACCCTGCCAGACAGACATACTGGGGTAACTGAGGGAGATTCAGCATCAGCCACAGAAACACAAAATACACAAGCAGCTAGTGAAGAGGAAGATGGTGAGGAACAGGACCAAAGCTCACAGGCTACTTCAAGGAGAAGAAAAAGGCAGCCCGCATTCACTAAGAGGGCGTTGCGTGTTTTGGTCACAGAGGCCATGTCAAAAATACATAGAGGACCAAAAAACATGGGTGCTGCTACCAAAGATAGAATCTGGAGGGACATCACTCACTCTGTGAATGAAGTCGGCTCTATAGTCCGAACATCACAGGAAGTTAGAAGATGGTAAGTGTATATTGGCAGTCCATTATCTGTGCAAAGTATTCTTTAAAAACCAAATGCATAACATGTGTCCTAGATATTAGATGTGATGTTGCCTATAGCAACCAAATGCATAACATGTGTCTTAGATATTAGATGTGATGTTGCCTATAGCAACCAAATGCATAACATGTGTCCTAGATATTAGATGTGATGTTGCCTATAGCAACCAAATGCATAACGTGTGTCCTAGATATTAGATGTGATGTTGCCTATAGCAACCAAATGCATAACATGTGTCTTAGATATTAAATGTGATGTTGCCTATAGCAACCAAATGCATAACATGTGTCCTAGATATTAAAGCAGGTATTTATTTTTTTAATATACCTTGCCCCTATTTTTCCAAACATATGTAGTTGGGCCGACTTCAAATCCCGCCTGAAGGGCAAGAGGTCTGCGGAGTGGAATGCCTCAAGGGCTACAGGGGGAGGACCAGCTGCCACTGTGGAGTACACAGATCTGGAGGAGATGGCCATGGACTGTGTCAGTTATGAGGAGGGGTGTCTTATATGGACACGGACCTGCCTGAAATACTGACGGCACATGACTTGCCAGGTAAGTTTACACACATATTTGTATTGTTTAATTGTTTTTGTACAAAAGTCACTAAATTTAAATTTTATACTCTTTTTCCACACATTCTTCTATTTGCTTTGCACATAACACAGCACAGGGGGGTGATCAGGTAGAGTCACAGGAGGGTTATGTGGCTGAGGCTGAGGTGGAGGGACCTAGTGTGTCTGGTAGTGTGGGACCACAAATCCCACCTATCCAGATTCCAACTGGCCCTCCCACCCAACCCTCTGCTATCCCGGAAATCCTGACTGAAATAGCTTGGTATGGTGAGAGCCTAAATGCTTTTCAGGACAGGATGCTCCGGGAGGTAAGCCAGATAGCTGTCCGGCTCACTGAGCACAGAACCAGTGTGGAGCAAGGTGTAGCTCAACTCTGCCAAGGTCTGGCAGGGACAAGATCAACTTGCCTCCTCCTTCAAAGACCTTACAAATTCGATCTTGCAAGGGCTCCAGGCCATCGCTGTCTCCCTTGCCCACAGTGGCAGAGAGCCAGCCACATCGGCTCCCTCCCCTCACCCTGCCCAGGAAGAACATCCCACTGGGCAGGGCCCACGAAGGTTGCGCCGCAGACCAAGCCAAGAAGAACATCATCAGGCGGGAAAAAAAAAGAGAAAGTGATGTCTCTCCAGATGGGCAGCACCCATGTTTTTCATGTTGGCTCTATGTATTTTTTGTGTTGCCTTGTGTGGCCAGAATGGCTAACTCCCTCTTAGTGAAAATATAGATTTCAATTTTCAGATATTGTAGCCTGTGAGCTTTTTTTCCTGTACACCAGAGCCATCTTCCTCTTCCTAGCGTGCTGTGTATTGTTGTGTTTGTGTGGTGGCTCCTGAATCTAACTCAGTTCCCCAAAAATATATGTCTGGCTGGGTGTTTACACCATATTATTTTTTTTCTTTAAAATTATTATTTTGTCAGAAGATGGAGTTTCCCTAGTACTGAGTTCTGCTATGTGATTTGTGTCAGTGGCATCTGCTTACTGCTTGGTCCATATTTGCCTGTGATACTCACCTGTAGCCATATTGTTTGGACCACTGTTAAATTTTTTGCAGTAATAAAATAAACAAACAAAAAACAAAAATGTCTGTACTTTATTAAAGTTAATGCATTATGTTAATCTTAGCCCAGTAAAGTTTAGCAAGGCATATAGACACTTTGGGAACAAGGGAACAACCCGAATAATCATACAAGCATTGCATCTTTCAAAATGCAACAGGTATGCCTTGCACAACACTTTAATGGCCATATTAAAATAGTATTCACAACTAGGTTTTTGGGTTACTATGGGCAACATGACATAATATTAAACATTGTCAGATATTCAAACAAAAGTGAAATGTTTTTTTTTTTTTTAAATAAGTGTATGCTGCATTATGTTGGTACAGATATTTGTGATAAACAAAGGGTTACATTTTATGTAGTTTAGATGTAGTTTAAGTTTGGTTAATTCAACTTGTTTGCATTTGGTAGTATTTAAAACATTAAAACATGCACTTTACATTAATGTTTAGTTTAAAACTTGGACCAAAAAAAAAACCTTATTTGGCAGCGTGACAGATTTATAGGTGCTTACAATAAACATGTAATGTGTCCACACAATTGCTGTTTGCAGTACTTCATCAGAGCAGTGTTTAGGAAGTAATTGAGCAACAGATGAATGGGCTCTCCAATTAACTGCTAATTATTGCATACACACTTGTAACACTACTTCGCAAATGCTGAGTAACTGCAGAGCTACTCGGATGCTGCGTCAAGATTGAGAAGATTTGCTATGTTAAGTTTAACATCGAAAAAGTATTTCTGCTAAAAACACGCCTACTGCTAGTTGCATACTCCCACACTAGACGCCCACTTTCACGCCCATGTCGTACGATTGCGAAGCCGCGCCTCTGCCACGCCTTCGGCAATCCCCGTTTTCGTTTCTGTGTAACGAGCAGTTTTATTTGTAGTATTTCTGCACAAGTGTCGTTTCGCTATACTCGCGCAAGCATATTTCCGCTTTTGCGCATGCGCAGTTACTCGTTTTCTGCCTATTTGCGATGCGATGACCCGCTGCGATCAACTCGGAATGAGGGCCTATATTGTCAGTGCACATAAGGAAGACTAGATCTGGTTATCACATCTACCTATATTTTAATAAAATTTTACTTTTATTGATATCTATTTAAAACTGGTGTATATTACTTACACATGACCATGAGTATAAGCGAAACATAGAGGTTAAAATGTTGACATAAACAAAACATACAAAGTGCAATGAAATAAAGGTGATTTTAAGATTAAAATGTGTGTCCACATGTTTTATTCTATGTCCAGGTGTGTATAGTCTATTATTGCATAATTGGATCAGTATTCATTCGTATGTTTAGTCCTTATCAAATTTATGAAGGAGGCATAGGTGTCAATTGTGGTGGTACCCTAAATATAAATTCATTATAGGTTGTTTGGTTTCAAATTAGGTATAATTAAATATTCGTCGCTATATCTACTAAGATCAGAAATATAATATAATATGAAATATAAAGATGATGCTATAAATCCATTATTGATGTGTGATACACTCTGAGGGGAGGAATATCTTCCTCAGTTGTTCATATCAATATAGTATATGACACTCTCTTATGATGTTCGGGTATTCACGCTATTGTTGTCCCTTGAAGGCAAACACCTTCATTTATAAGGGCTGGTAATGTTATGATTTCAGCACTCTGGTCTGAGGAGATCTTATAACAAGGACCTGAGCACTGGAAAGTAATGCTGGGAAAGGGAGCGGGAATGGAAAATAGCCCCTGGCGCCCTAACTCCGTTGTCTCGCCCGTGCTGTCAGAAATCCCTTGCGAGACTATGGTTGCTTGAGCCCATGGCAGCCGCGTTTGAAGGGCGGATTACGTCTGCCCAACTCCGATGCCCCCTCAGGTCTTAATGGGAGACAAAGGGAAATCTGAGACAGGGTGATAACAAGGGACCCTCTAACTAAGCAACAAGGCCAGGGGCTACATGCTAACTTAAAACTAGAATATGTGCGGAAACACCGCCAGGGAAAAGGACAACCAAAATACCCACTTGTCCACTCTCCTACCCGGCACCGCCGAGTTCCGGAGAGGACTTGTGGAAGCGGAACCCTCCGCAAATGCTCCAAAACAGAATACAAAATAAAGCGGGCTGAGCCGCAGCACACGGCAGAGCCGCAACTCACGAACACCACACGAGATTCTCTGGCGATCGTTGCGGACAATAAGGGACCAGAAGACTTCTTGGGATGAGATGACAACTCCAAGATTCAGGACCTCTGAGGACAGGAATGACCGGACACAGCAGGACTGGAACAGACGTTCAGCAAACCTAAGCAGCATGCAGGAAGCTATTACCGGCGTCTATGTGAAGCACTGAGAAGGTATTTAGCAATGAGTCCTCCAATCAGATGTTCAGAATCTGATTACCCTAAATGCTGTGCAGCTGCCCTGCTGCGCCTAACAGTACCCCCCCCCCTTGAGGAGGGGTCAAGGAACCCCCAAAGCCAGGTTTCTGAGGAAATTCTTGAAAAAATGCCCTCTTGAGCCTAGGGGCATGAAGATCCTTATCCAGGACCCAAGACCTTTCCTCCGGTCCATAGCCTTTCCAGTGAACTAAAAAATAAAGCCGACCCCGGGACAATTTAGAATCAAGAACTTTCTCTACCAAGAACTCCTGTTGTCCCTGTACATCCACCGGAGATCTACCCTGAGAGATCCTCTGAGGAAATCTACTGGAAGAAACGTATTGTTTCAACAGGGAACAGTGAAAAGTATTTCCAATCTTGAGAGATCTTGGTAAACGTAGCCGAAAGGCAACTGGGTTGACCTTCTTAATAATAAGAAACGGTCCAATAAATTTGGGTCCCAGTCTAGCCGAGGATTGTCGAAGCCTGATGTTGCGAGTCGACAACCACACCTTATCTCCCACCTTAAAAGTGCAAGAACGTCGGAGCCTGTCAGAAAATTTCTTCTCTCGGAAGACCGCTTTTCTGAGAGCAAGGTGCACTTTTTTCCAAATTGCTCTGAGATGGGAGGTCAAGGTTAGCGAGGAGACAGGAGAATGATGAAAAAAAGAATTGGCTCTGCGGTGAAAACCAAAAACTGAAAAGAATGGAGACTCTTTGGTGGAGGAATGACAAGAGTTATTGTGAGCAAATTCAGCCAAAGGGAGAAACTCGGACCAATCATTCTGGAGTTTGGCTGAATACAAACGCAAATATTGTTTTAATGACTGGTTGACTCGTTCGGTTTGCCCGTTAGACTGTGGGTGGTAACAAGATGTTAAAGACAGTGTCATCTTCAATGAGGCACAAAAACATTTCCAGAATTGTGCGATGAATTGTGGACCCCGATCAGAAACAATATCAGTGGGCAAGCCATGAAGCCTGAACACATGGCGGAGGAACAGAACTGCCAACCCTTGAGCAGAATGCAATCGGGGAAGAGCAATAAAATGAGCCATTTTACTAAAATGGTCCACTACCACCCAAATGACTCGGAATCCGGCTGAAAGGGGAAGGTCAACCACAAAATCCATGGAAATATGAGACCATGGCCTGAGAGGAACAGCTAAAGGCATGAGTTGCCCGATAGGCAACGAACGAGGAACCTTATGCTGTGCACAAAGCTGACATGAATGAACGAATTCCTTAACGTCTTTAGAAAGACTAGGCCACCACACTGAGCGAGAGACATTCTCCAATGTCTTAGTGATTCCCGGATGCCCTGAGACTTTGTTGTCATGAAATTCAGTTAAAACAGTGGCTCTCAAAAATTCAGGGACATAAAGACGACCAGCAGGAGTAAGTCTAGGAGCCTGGTGTTGAAGCTGGTTTAACTGGGTAAATAAATCCTGTGTGAGGCCTGCCCGGATGACCGAAGATGGAAGTATGGGGGTAACAACAGGATTGCTATTGTGAACCGGAAGAAAGCTACGTGACAGGGCATCAGCTTTTGTATTCTTGGAACCAGGCCTGAAAGTGATTATAAACCTGAAACGAGTAAAAAATAATGCCCAACGTGCCTGCCGAGCATTAAGCCGTTTAGCTGATTCAATATATTGCAGGTTCTTATGGTCAGTCAAAACCGAAATAGTATGTTTAGCTCCCTCCAGCCAATGCCTCCACTCCTCGAAAGCCCATTTCACCGCCAGTAACTCCCGATTACCAACGTCATAGTTGGATTCAGCGGAGGAGAATTTCCTGGACATAAAGGCACAAGGATGTAACTCCAGAGACTCCGGATCCTCTTGAGAAAGGACAGCCCCCACTCCAACTTCTGAGGCATCAACCTCCACAACAAAGGGCAATTCCGGATTAGGATGTCTGAGGACTGGAGCCGAGACAGAGGCTTGTTTCAAGGCCTGGAAGGACAATTCAGCCTCATGCGACTAGTTGGTAGGATCCGCTCCTTTTTTTGTCAGAGCTACAATGGGAGCAACCAGGTCAGAAAAAGAATGAATGAACCTCCTATAATAATTCGCAAACCCTAAAAAGCGCTGAATTGCTTTTAAATTAGTGGGTTGCGCCCAATTAAGGATGGCCTGGAGCTTCTTTGGTTCCATGGAAAATCCCTGAGGAGAAATTACGTACCCTAAAAAAGATACTTCCGTGACGTGAAAATCACACTTCTCCAGCTTGGCATATAAATGATTCTCACGTAACTTTTGAAGAACCAGACGCACCTGGGTAACATGTTGTTCCATCGATTCAGAATAAATCAAGATGTCATCTAAATAAACGACCACGAATTTCCCTAGGAAGTCACGGAGAACATCGTTATTGAGGTCTTGAAAAACTGCCGGAGCATTAGACAGGCCGAACGGCATCACCAGGTATTCGTAGTGACCCGACTGAGTGCTGAAAGCCGTCTTCCACTTATCCCCAGATTTAATTCGGATGAGGTTGTAAGCTCCTCTAAGGTCAATTTTAGAAAAAATCACAGCAGAACGTAACTGATCAAAAAGTACAGAAATTAACGGCAAAGGATAGGTGTTTTTAACGGAGATCTTATTCAGGGCCCTAAAATCAATGCATGGTCTAAGCGAGCCATCTTTTTTCTCCACAAAGAAAAAACCTGCACTTTAAGGAGATTTTGATGGTCTAATAAATCCCTTCTTTAGGCTTTCTTGAATATAATTATTCATGGCCGTAGTTTCTGGCCCGGACAAGGCATATAATCTCCCCTTAGGCAAAGTGGCACCTGGAACTAACTCAATTGCACAATCATAAGGCCGATGGGGAGGCAGAATGTCCGCATTGCCTTTGGAGAAGACATCGGCAAACTCTTGGTATTCCACAGGAATGAGCTCTGGAATGATTGCTGCAACTCTGACTGGATACGAAATACATTCCTTAGCACAAAATGTACCCCATTGGGAAATCTCCCCGGACCGCCAATCAATGGTGGGATTATGAAAGGCCAGCCAAGGGTGACCCAGAACAACAGGAACTGCCGGGCAATGTGTAAGGTAGAATTCAATATCTTCGGAATGTAAGGCTCCTACTGTAAGTACTACTGGAGGTGTACGGTGAGTAATTACCCCGTTGGAAAGCGGACCCCCATCTAAGCCGTGCATGGTGATACATCTATCTAATGGTAACTGCGGAATGCCTAAGGCCTTAGCCCAAGTTTAATCCATAAAGTTTCCTGCAGCTCCACTGTCGACAAAAGCCGACACCAAAGAACTGAGGCTGCCAAAGGAAACCTTAACAGGGAATAAAAGAGAGTTGTTCGAGGAGATAAGCTGCAGACCTAAGTGATCCCCCTCACAATTCACTTGGTCAAAGCGTTTCCCGACTTGTTCGGGCAATTACGAGCAAAATGTCCCTTACCACCACAGTATAAACAAAGACCGGAATTTTGTCTTCTGGTTTTTTCCTCAGGAGACAGCCGAGAAAGACCCATCTGCATGGGCTCCTCGACGTCCTCTGGAAAGGAATATACACAAGGACTAGACCTTACAGATGTTCCTCTTTCAGCCCTTCGCTCTCGGAGACGACGATCAATCTTTATAGCAAGCTCCATTAGTTTATCGAGAGTCTCAGGAGCGGGGTACTGGAGGAGACTGTCTTTAATAAATTCAGATAAACCGAGGCGAAACTGACTGCGCAGGGCCGGGTCATTCCAGCCACAGTCGTTCGACCAACGGCGAAACTCGGTACAATAAACCTCCGCAGGATTTCTACCTTGTTTGAGAGCGCGCAGCTGACTCTCAGCGGACGCCTCTCTATCTGGGTCATCATACAAGAGCCCTAAAGACTTAAAAAAGGCGTCTACAGATAACAACGCAGGATCCTCTGCTCTTAAACCAAATGCCCAGGTCTGAGGATCCCCCTGGAGTAAAGAAATAATAATCCCAACCCGCTGAGATTCATTACCAGAGGATGTAGGTCTTAAATGAAAATAAAGTTTACAGGATCCTTTAAAATTAAAAAATTCTTTTCTATCACTGGAAAAACGGTCGGGCAAATGCATCTTTGGTTCAGGGACTACCTTCGGGGAGGCTCGCAAAAGATCTTCCTGCGATCTCACCCGAAGAGAAAGATCCTGAATCATCTGAGTAAGTTCTTGAATCTGGTTGACTAAGAGCTGACCGGGATTTCAACCTAAACCTGTCGGATTCATGAGGCCGATAAACTCTCACAAAAACAGAATGAGAAACAATTAAACCCCGTTTAATTTTAAGTTTTGGTATGGCCGGTAATAATGTTATGATTCCAGCACTCTGGTCTGAGGAGATCTTATAACAAGGACCTGAGCACTGGAAAGTAATGCTGGGAAAGGGAGCGGGAATGGAAAATAGCCCCTGGCGCCCTAACTCCGTTGTCTCGCCCGTGCTATCAGAAATCCCTTGCGAGACTATGGTTGCTTGAGCCCATGGCAGCCGCGTTTGAAGGGCGGATTACGTCTGCCCAACTCCGATGCCCCCTCAGGTCTTAATGGGAGACAAAGGGAAATCCGAGACAGGGTGATAACAAGGGACCCTCTAACTAAGCAACAAGGCCAGGGGCTACAAGCTAACTTAAAACTAGAATATGTGCAGAAACACCGCCAGGGAAAAGGACAACCAAAATACCCACTTGTCCACTCTCCTACCCGGCACCGCCGAGATCCGGAGAGGACTTGTGGAAGCGGAACCCTCTGCAAATGTTCCAAAACAGAATACAAAATAAAGCGGGCTGAGCCGCAGCACACGGCAGAGCCGCAACTCACGAACACCACACGAGATTCTCTGGTGATCGTTGCGGACAATAAGGGACCAGAAGACTTCTTGGGATGAGATGACAACTCCAAGATTCAGGACCTCTGAGGACAGGAATGACCGGACACAGCAGGACTGGAACAGACGTTCAGCAAACCTAAGCAGCATGCAGGAAGCTATTACCGGCGTCTGCGTGAAGTACTGAGAAGGTATTTAGCAATGAGTCCTCCAATCAGATGTTCAGAATCTGATTACCCTAAATGCTGTGCAGCTGCCCTGCTGCATGCCCAGAAAACCAGTGTGTGTGTGTGTTGTTAAATTGACCCTGCAACGGGGAACGCGGTCCGCCCGTGGCGTCCCCGTTGCTAGGGTCCAGGCGGCTCAGCGCGCCCAGCGTCCCTGCGTTGCTAGGGAGCCAGCGGCTACGCGCGCACGGCATCCCAGCGTTGCTAGGGACCGGGCGGCTAGCACGCTCGGCGTCCCTAGTTGCTAGGCGCCGGGCCGCGAGGTCATTGCGGACCCCGGCGCCTAACAGGTGATACATTCATAATTAATTGGATCCACTACCTTTTCACACTTTCTATGCAGAATGTGATTCATTAATATCCAAATGCTTGATGTCATTAGTAATTAGATGTATAACAGTCGATTATAGTAGTCAGGTGTTCACAATATTATTTTCCCTAGAGGAGCAGATATCCTCATTATAAGGGATTAGTGACACCTGTCTACACATTAATATATGATCAAGCTATTAGACTGCACATCATCATCAAGCATCCAAACATATTATTGAGAAGGAGGTCCATTATTATATTATTATTATTATTATTGTAGTGTCCAATATATTATATGAGGATGTGTCTCTCCCTCAGTTATCTATAATAAATCAAATATATGACGACCTGTCAGGTATTCACATTATTATGTCCTTAGAAGGAAAGCACCTTTATTTATTGAGGACTGTATCAATCATAATTGAATACATGACAATCAATTATACAGATTAGATATTCAGAATGTTATTATCCCTAGAAGGAAAACACCTTCATTTTTAAGGATTATTAACACCTTGCTAAATTGTGCGTCACCATTAAGCATCTCATATATTTATTTAAAAAGAGAAAGCCTTTATTTAATATAAATAGACAGCGACGATTTGAATGAAGATTTTATTATCGTAGTTCATATATACCATATAATCATAGTATATTTCCCAAACAGCTTTAGATATCAAGGTTAGGATATTCTTGTGTTTATAACTGCCACATTACATCACATATACCTCTGTATGTTGTTTAACTGACATGGAGAGTTTATTGGAAACATTTGTTGCAGTTACATCTGCTCAATTGTATCACAAGTGCTTTGACATATAGAGATACTGTGTATCTTTCTTGGCTTAAAACAGTGCCTTTAATTCCTTATATGCTCTCAAAAAGATTTTTTTCCAACAGCCAATGCTGTGTTATTTATTAATTCACTATATTGGTATATAATGAATAGGAATAGGAAAGTACCTCTATATAGTTCAATATTTGTATATCCACTACCTCCTAATAATGATGGTAACACTCACTGCACATAGTGATTGAATTGAGCTAATTTAAGCATTTGTTTAACAACATTTGTTATAGTTGCATCTGTTCAATTGTATCACAAACGCTAGGTAACAAAGTTGCAGTTGCATCTGCTTGATTATGTCACAGATGCTCAGTGATACTTTCACTTTAACATATAAACACCCATCGTATCTTTAGTAATTTAGGGCTATGCCTTCTGCTCCCTATATGCATTCAGTGAATCTGACAACTTATGCTGCATTGCCTGTCAGTTCACAGTATTACTGACTGCTGAGCAGAAATGTGACTCTCCAAAATTCAGTAATCATTTATCCTGCTATCTCATACTTGTATTCTATCTAACTAAGCATAGTGATGGATAGAGCTGACTAAACATTTAATCTGACATGGACATAGAAACACGTGGAGACACGCTGCACACACGCGTGTTCCGCCGTTACTCTGACAGCTTCGTCAGGGCTGAACCAGAATGCCTCTCCAGGCATGATACTTGAACTCTCCTAATGATCCAATCAGCAGTGGTTGTTTGATCACATGTGACTCCCAGCCAATCGCGATATTGCTCCATTGGTCACATGACCCGGGGAGCCAATGACAGGGCTTTATGATTGTCATGGTAATGGCTGTTCGTCGCGCTGCGCTCTCGGACATTACCGATCATTGGGGCCCTGTCAGCTGTATTAATAAATTCATAATCATTGAATTAGTTTGATACACTGCCTCTTAATTTCTACTTTATTGTATCTGTGACTGCATTGGTTAGTTTCTATAGAATGATTGTACAAAGACCGCATTTATAACACTCGGCATTCATTTTTACCGATGGTGTAATTAAAGACATACATGTCTGATGTCTGTATCAGCCCTGTGACCTGTATACAATATAGGTCCTCAGATGTAACTATGTATATCATTCATGAATGAATTCTGTTATTTCATCATTATCTAATTATTTGACATGAGCATATAACAGCTGTACTGAAGGCCATAAAATTAATGGCTATGGTTATACTATGTGTTTGTCCTTTGACCAAACGGACTAAAACTATATGTATGTTATAATCGATGCCAGGTTGGTATTCCACTCCTATTCTAGCTTGTCAAAGTAGATATTATAGTCGTCTATACTAGTGATTATATACACATTTATGATCATTATGTTCATCTTTATTATTAAGCAGACACTTCGTTTGTTATCATGGTTATTGGAAAATATATATTAATAATATTGATGCAGTAGTTATATGTGCATAATTTTCTATAAAGTGCCCACAATTTTTTTTTTTATTATTGCTGACCAGCATTACATAGTATGTATTGATGGTCCCATATTATCACAAGATGTGAGAGTAGGTTTATTAATTATAACTCCCACATTATGTGTATGTGTAAATAGTGACTTTGAATAAAAATAATTTTTGCTGTGAGAGTGAAAAAGTGAATCAATTAGCATAATGCTAATATAAAGTGTGCAGAGAGATGTGAAATAAGAGGGGAATGGAAAAAAAGAATTACAAACTTGAAGACCCCTATGTGTATAAAGAGAAGGAAATATTGTGAATAATAAAAAGTGCCATGTATCATCAATTAAAGTGTATAAACATAAAGACGTATGGGTGACAAGGGAAGGGGAAGGAGGCGGGTGATTAATTCTTATCCAACATCACATATATGGTGAATGGGATATGTGTTATTTTAATATGAGTTCTGCATTAAAAGTAATATATGAATAGCAATTAAATCAATTCGGTGTGAAGACTAGGTAGTAATTTCTCTAAGATAAGGCTAGTTTCAAAGTAGGAATGGTAGATGGATGATGTCACCATTAATTTAAATCTATTAGGCTAAATCCAGATCCCAAGATCGATTTATACTAAAAAAGACGTATAGCTGTTAGATTCGTTCAATCCATTGGGGTATAGGCTATCAAGGAGAAAGATCATTTTGGTTTCAAATTGGAGTAATTCTTGATCCAAATTGCCACCACGTATCCCCAATTGTATATGCCTTATACCAAAGGCCTTAAGACCCGATGGGTCACTGTTATGATGATTCAAAAAATGTCTCGCAACAGGTTGTAGGGTTTTGAAGTTAGAGGCATCTTTTTTGGCATTACGTATGCTTCCAATGTGTTCTAAGATTCTGACCTTTAATGGTTTTCCCTACATATTTCCTGTGACATGGGCATTCGAGATGGTAGACAGTTCCTATACTTGTGCATGTAATTTTAGGAGAAATTACCCACTTTTTACCAAATTTGTCAAAAAAGTGGTCAGTGGAGACCATGTGGGCACAGGCTTTGCAATTACCACAAGGTGAGGAGCCTGTAGATTTCACCCTATTGTCTGGAAATTTAGTAAGATGACTGTGTACCAATCGATCTTTGATACTTTTAGATCTTCTCCAGCTTGCTTGGGGTTTTGTAGGCAAGACTGTTGCCAAATCTGTATCAGTTTGAAGTACAGGACAGTGTTTATGTAAACTTTGTAGAATCCCCTTCCATTGGGTGTTAAAAGTGCCCACAAACCTTATGGGTTCTTCCTGGGGGGCTTTGTGTTTAGGTTTTAGCAGAGTGTCTCGTTCATAAGTACTTACTTCTCTCATTGATCGATTCAGAAGTATTTTGCTGTATCCTCTCAGTTGGAGACGTTCATTAAGTTCATTCTGCCTAACATGAAAGGTTTCTTCACTAGAACAATTTCTTTTGATTCTAAGTAGTTCTCCCTTGGGTATTGCTCGGATGGTAGCTAGGAGGTGAGAACTGTCTGAATGCAGGATACTATTTGTTGCTGTAGGCTTCCTGTATAGGTCTGTTGAGATGTTCCCTTCATCATTGATGGATATGGAGATGTCCAGAAAATTGATGGAGGTCTGACTCGCTTCTAAGGTTAATTTGAGGTTAAGGTCGTTGTTATTCAGAATTTCAATGAACTCTTTCAATTCCCTCAATGGCCCCTCCCACAATATTAGTATATCATCAATATATCTGAGATATATTAATATATTGTCTGTGTATTTTTCAAAAAATTCCTGGAACACTACCTCCCTTTCCCACCACCCCAGGTAGAGACTGGCATAAGTAGGGGTACAAGCTGTCCCCATAGCTGTGCCCCTCAATTGGAGGTAGTGGTACTCATTTCAGGTGAAGTAGTTTTTTGATACAATAAATTCCAACAATTCAATGATGAATTCACTCAATTCACTGTGAGTCTCCATACTTAAAAAGTATCTGATGGCATTAATCCCTTTATCATGGATAATGCTAGTGTAGAGACTCTCTACGTCACATGTGACTCTCTACGTCACATACCCCTGGGTTGACACTTAGATTGTTCAATCTGTTCAGTACATCCATGGTATCGCGTATATGGGAGGGCAGTGTAGTTACATGTTTACGGAGGTGGTAATCAACAAAAGTACTTGCTTTTTCAGTTAAGCTATTAACTCCCAATAGGATAGGTCTACCTGGTGGTTTCTTTTCATTTTTATGTACTTTAGGTAATAAGTACATAGTGGGGATCTTCGGTTTGACTACTGTCAGGAAATCAAAGTCCTTTTTATTTATGACTCCATTATCAAAGGCCGATTGAATCATGGTGTTATAATATCCCAAAAATTTAACTGTAGGGTTAAAACTAAGTCTTTTATAACAGTTAACGTCAGTCAATTGTCTGTTAAGTTCCTCCAAGTACATATTCCTAGGCCACAGGACTATATTCCCCCCTTTATCAGAGGGCTTAATTATTATGTCCTGCCACTTTGATATTTCCTCTAGGGCCGCTCTTTCAGATGCACTCAGGTTGTCAATATGACATTTTCTGTGGAGGAACAGTTGATCTAGATCCTTAGATACTAATTTCTGGAATACTTCAGCTTGAGGACATAAGCTGATATCTGGAAAGAATTTTGATTTTGATCTTATTACTGATCTACTCCTAACATCATCATGAGGAGCTTCAGCCAAAGCCGATTCATCAGCTAGTTCTTCTAAAATCTGTAAGGCCGCAAGATCCTCTGTCTCCACAGAGTTTCTTGCATAATTATTCTTTTCTGTTCTTGATTAATGAAGAATTTTTTAAGAAGAATCTTTCTAATGAAAAGTTGCAGATCTTTCTTGCACTCGAATCTATCCATGGTTTGTGTCGGTGAAAAAGACAGACCTCTACTCAGGACAGATAATTGATCATTAGTTAAATTCTTATCTGTTAGATTGATAATTCTGAGATTGTCTGTTTTTTCACTCCCAGATAATCTGGGATTGATTACTTGTATCTCCTCCTCTCCCTGGGTTCTTCTCTCCAATCCAGAGAGTCTCTTTTTCTTCTTCCTCCCCAAGCTCCTCCTGGTTTTTCTCCTTCTGTATCTGTATGTATCCGCGAATATTTTTGGCCTCTCCCTAAAAAAATCACGTCTAAACATCCTTCCACTATTTCCACCTGTAGAATTTTCTCCCTCGGAGTATTCCGCCTCAGATGTAGAATAATTGGCTGAATATGTGGCCCTATTTCGTTGTATTGGGGTGTTCCATTTATAGACCCTATTTGAAGCATAATCTGTTTTATCGCGTTGGAATTTGCAGCGTTTTCTGTCTATGATCTCTTTTTCATGTTCTTCAATATCTTTTTTATATTTGTCATATTTTTGTTGAAACTCTTCTAGTGATTCGAAATTCTTCAATCTTTCACTCAATACTGATATTTCACAGTTCAACTGGGTAAGTATTAGCTCGTCATGTTCATTAGAATTCTGATTAATTCCTTAGAACAGTTACTGAGAACAGTAACTGTTCTAAGGAATTAATCAGAATTCTAATGAAACATGACGAGCTAATACTTACCCAGTTGAACTGTGAAATATCAGTATTGAGTGAAAGATTGAAGAATTTCGAAATCTAGAAGAGTTTCATCAAAAATATGACAAATATAAAAAAGATATTGAAGAACATGAAAAAGAGATCATAGACCGAAAACGCCGCAAATTCCAATGCGATAAAACAGATTATGCTTCAAATAGGGTTTATAAATGGAACACCCCAATACAACGAAATAGGGCCACATATTCAGCCAATTATTCTACATCTGAGGCGGAATCCTCCGAGGTAGAAAATTCTACAGGTGGAAATAGTGGAAGGATGTTTAGACGTGATTTTTTAGGGAGAGACCAAAAATATTTGCGGATACATACAGATACAGAAGGAGAAAAACCAGGAGGAGCTTGGGGAGAAAGAAGAAAAAGAGACTCTCTGGATTGGAGAGAAGAACCCAGGGAGAGGAGGAGATACAAGTAATCAATCCCAGATTATCTGGGAGTGAAAAAACAGACAATCTCAGAATTATCAATCTAACAGATAAGAATTTAACTAATGATCAATTATCTGTCCTGAGTAGAGGTCTGTCTTTTTCACCGACACAAACCATGGATAGATTCGAGTGCGAGAAAGATCTGCAACTTTTCATTAGAAAGATTCTTCTTAAAAAATTCTTCATTAATCAAGAACAGAAAAAGGATAATTATGCAAGAAACTCTGTGGAGACAGAGGATCTTGCGGCCTTTCAGATTTTAGAAGAACTAGCTGAAGAATCGGCTTTGGCTGAAGCTCCTCATGATGATGTTAGGAGTAGATCAGTAATAAGATCAAAATCAAAATTCTTTCCAGATATCAGCTTATGTCCCCAAGCTGAAGTATTCCAGAAATTAGTATCTAAGGATCTAGATCAACTGTTCCTCCACAGAAAATGTCATATTGACAACCTGAGTGCATCTGAAAGAGCGGCCCTAGAGGAAATATCAAAGTGGCAGGACATAATAATTAAGCCCTCCGATAAAGGGGGGAATATAGTCCTGTGGCCTAGGAATATGTACTTGGAGGAACTTAACAGACAATTGACTGACGTTAACTGTTATAAAAGACTTAGTTTTAACCCTACAGTTAAATTTTTGGGATATTATAACACCATGATTCAATCGGCCTTTGATAATGGAGTCATAAATAAAAAGGACTTTGATTTCCTGACAGTAGTCAAACCGAAGATCCCCACTATGTACTTATTACCTAAAGTACATAAAAATGAAAAGAAACCACCAGGTAGACCTATCCTATCGGGAGTTAATAGCTTAACTGAAAAAGCAAGTACTTTTGTTGATTACCACCTCCGCAAACATGTAACTACACTGCCCTCCCATATGCACGATACCATGGATGTACTGAACAGATTGAACAATCTAAGTGTCAACCCAGGGGTATGGCTAGTCACATGTGACGTAGAGAGTCTCTACACTAGCATTATCCATGATAAAGGGATTAATGCCATCAGATACTTTTTAAGTATGGAGACTCACAGCGAATTGAGTGAATTCATCATTGAATTGTTGGAATTTATTGTATCAAAAAACTACTTCACCTGCAATGAGTACCACTACCTCCAGGTGAGGGGCACAGCTATGGGGACAGCTTGTGCCCCTACTTATGCCAATCTCTACCTGGGGTGGTGGGAAAGGGAGGTAGTGTTCCAGGAAATTTTTGAAAAATACACAGACAATATATTAATATACCTCAGATATATTGATGATATACTAATATTGTGGGAGGGGCCATTGAGGGAATTGAAAGAGTTCATTGAAATTCTGAATAACAATGACCTTAACCTCAAATTAACCTTAGAAGCGAGTCAGACCTCCATCAATTTTCTGGACATCTCCATATCCATCAATGATGAAGGGAACATCTCAACAGACCTATACAGGAAGCCTACAGCAACAAATAGTATCCTGCATTCAGACAGTTCTCACCTCCTAGCTACCATCCGAGCAATACCCAAGGGAGAACTACTTAGAATCAAAAGAAATTGTTCTAGTGAAGAAACCTTTCATGTTAGGCAGAATGAACTTAATGAACGTCTCCAACTGAGAGGATACAGCAAAATACTTCTGAATCGATCAATGAGAGAAGTAAGTACTTATGAACGAGACACTCTGCTAAAACCTAAACACAAAGCCCCCCAGGAAGAACCCATAAGGTTTGTGGGCACTTTTAACACCCAATGGAAAGGGATTCTACAAAGTTTACATAAACACTGGCCTGTACTTCAAACTGATACAGATTTGGCAACAGTCTTGCCTACAAAACCCCAAGCAAGCTGGAGAAGATCTAAAAGTATCAAAGATCGATTGGTACACAGTCATCTTACTAAATTTCCAGACAATAGGGTGAAATCTACAGGCTCCTCACCTTGTGGTAATTGCAAAGCCTGTGCCCACATGGTCTCCACTGACCACTTTTTTGACAAATTTGGTAAAAAGTGGGTAATTTCTCCTAAAATTACATGCACAAGTATAGGAACTGTCTACCATCTCGAATGCCCATGTCACAGGAAATATGTAGGGAAAACCATTAAAGGTCAGAATCTTAGAACACATTGGAAGCATACGTAATGCCAAAAAAGATGCCTCTAACTTCAAAACCCTACAACCTGTTGCGAGACATTTTTTGAATCATCATAACAGTGACCCATCGGGTCTTAAGGCCTTTGGTATAAGGCATATACAATTGGGGATACGTGGTGGCAATTTGGATCAAGAATTACTCCAATTTGAAACCAAAATGATCTTTCTCCTTGATAGCCTATACCCCAATGGATTGAACGAATCTAACAGCTATACGTCTTTTTTAGTATAAATCGATCTTGGGATCTGGATTTAGTCTAATAGATTTAAATTAATGGTGACATCATCCATCTACCATTCCTACTTTGAAACTAGCCTTATCTTAGAGAAATTACTACCTAGTCTTCACACCGAATTGATTTAATTGCTATTCATATATTACTTTTAATGCAGAACTCATATTAAAATAACACATATCCCATTCACCATATATGTGATGTTGGATAAGAATTAATCACCCGCCTCCTTCCCCTTCCCTTGTCACCCATACGTCTTTATGTTTATACACTTTAATTGATGATACATGGCACTTTTTTATTATTCACAATATTTCCTTCTCTTTATACACATAGGGGTCTTCAAGTTTGTAATTCTTTTTTTCCATTCCCCTCTTATTTCACATCTCTCTGCACACTTTATATTAGCATTATGCTAATTGATTCACTTTGTCACTCTCACAGCAAAAATTATTTTTATTCAAAGTCACTATTTACACATACACATAATGTGGGAGTTATAATTAATAAACCTACTCTCACATCTTGTGATAATATGGGACCATCAATACATACTATGTTATGCTGGTCAGCAATAATAAAAAAAAAATTGTGGGCACTTTATAAAAAATTATGCACATATAACTACTGCATCAATATTATTAATATATATTTTCCAATAACCATGATAACAAACGAAGTGTCTGCTTAATAATAAAGATGAACATAATGATCATAAATGTGTATATAATCACTAGTATAGACGACTATAATATCTACATTGACAAGCTAGAATAGGAGTGGAATACCAACCTGGCATCGATTATAACATACATATAGTTTTAGTCCGTTTGGTCAAAGGACAAACACATAGTATAACCATATCCATTAATTTTATGGCCTTCAGTACAGCTGTTATATGCTCATGTCAAATAATTAGATAATGATGAAATAACAGAATTCATTCATGAATGATATACATAGTTACATCTGAGGACCTATATTGTATACAGGTCACAGGGCTGATACAGACATCAGACATGTATGTCTTTAATTACACCATCGGTAAAAATGAATGCCGAGTGTTATAAATGCGGTCTTTGTACAATCATTCTATAGAAACTAACCAATGCAGTCACAGATACAATAAAGTAGAAATTAAGAGGCAGTATATCAAACTAATTCAATGATTATGAATTTATTAATACAGCTGACAGGGCCCCAATGATCGGTAATGTCCGAGAGCGCAGCGCGACGAACAGCCGTTACCATGACAATCATAAAGCCCTGTCATTGGCTCCCCGGGTCATGTGACCAATGGAGCAATATCGCGATTGGCTGGGAGTCACATGTGATCAAGCAACCACCACTGATTGGATCATTAGGAGAGTTCAAGTATCATGCCTGGAGAGGCATTCTGGTTCAGCCCTGACGAAGCTGTCAGAGTAACGGCGGAACACGCGTGTGGGCAGCGTGTCTCCACGTGTTTCTATGTCCATGTCAGATTAAATGTTTAGTCAGCTCTATCCATCACCATGCTTAGTTAGATAGAATACAAGTATGAGATAGCAGGATAAATGATTACTGAATTTTGGAGAGTCACATTTCTGCTCAGCAGTCAGTAATACTGTGAACTGACAGGCAATGCAGCATAAGTTGTCAGAGTCACTGAATGCATATAGGGAGCAGAAGGCATAGCCCTAAATTACTAAAGATACGATGGGTGTTTATATGTTAAAGTGAAAGTATCACTGAGCATCTGTGACATAATCAAGCAGATGCAACTGCAACTTTGTTACCTAGCGTTTGTGATACAATTGAACAGATGCAACTATAACAAATGTTGTTAAACAAATGCTTAAATTAGCTCAATTCAATCACTATGTGCAGTGAGTGTTACCATCATTATTAGGAGGTAGTGGATATACAAATATTGAACTATATAGAGGTACTTTCCTATTCCTATTCATTATATACCAATATAGTGAATTAATAAATAACACAGCATTGGCTGTTGGAAAAAAATCTTTTTGAGAGCATATAAGGAATTAAAGGCACTGTTTTAAGCCAAGAAAGATACACAGTATCTCTATATGTCAAAGCACTTGTGATACAATTGAGCAGATGTAACTGCAACAAATGTTTCCAATAAACTCTCCATGTCAGTTAAACAACATACAGAGGTATATGTGATGTAATGTGGCAGTTATAAACACAAGAATATCCTAACCTTGATATCTAAAGCTGTTTGGGAAATATACTATGATTATATGGTATATATGAACTACGATAATAAAATCTTCATTCAAATCGTCGCTGTCTATTTATATTAAATAAAGGCTTTCTCTTTTTAAATAAATATATGAGATGCTTAATGGTGACGCACAATTTAGCAAGGTGTTAATAATCCTTAAAAATGAAGGTGTTTTCCTTCTAGGGATAATAACATTCTGAATATCTAATCTGTATAATTGATTGTCATGTATTCAATTATGATTGATACAGTCCTCAATAAATGAAGGTGCTTTCCTTCTAAGGACATAATAATGTGAATACCTGACAGGTCGTCATATATTTGATTTATTATGAGGGAGAGACACATCCTCATATAATATATTGGACACTACAATAATAATTATATTAATAATATAATTAATAATAATATAATAATGGACCTCCTTCTCAATAATATGTTTGGATGCTTGATGATGATGTACAGTCTAATAGCTTGATCATATATTAATGTGTAGAAAGGTGTCACTAATCCCTTATAATGAGGATATCTGCTCCTCTAGGGAAAATAATATTGTGAACACCTGACTACTATAATCGACTGTTATACATCTAATTACTAATGACATCAAGCACTTGGATATTAATGAATCATATTCTGCATAGAAAGTGTGAAAAGGTAGTGGATCCAATTAATTAAGAAGGTATCACCAGCCCTTATAAATGAAGGTGTTTGCCTTCAAGGGACAACAATAGCGTGAATACCCGAACATCATAAGAGAGTGTCATATACTATATTGATATGAACAACTGAGGAAGATATTCCTCCCCTCAGAGTGTATCACATATCAATAATGGATTTATAGCATCATCTTTATATTTCATATTATATTATATTTCTGATCTAAGTAGATATAGCGACGAATATTTCATTATACCTAATTTGAAACCAAACAGCCTATAATGAATTTATATTTAGGGTACCACCACAATTGACACCTATGCCTCCTTCATAAATTTGATAAGGACTAAACATACGAATGAATACTGATCCAATTATGCAATAATAGACTATACACACCTGGACATAGAATAAAACATGTGGACACACATTTTAATCTTAAAATCACCTTTATTTCATTGCACTTTGTATGTTTTGTTTATGTCAACATTTTAACCTCTATGTTTCGCTTATACTCATGGTCATGTGTAAGTAATATACACCAGTTTTAAATAGATATCAATAAAAGTTAAATTTTATTAAAATATAGGTAGATGTGATAACCAGATCTAGTCTTCCTTATGTGCACTGACAATATAGTTCTTTCCTTCTTTCTTTCCTGCATAAACTATCTAATCAGGATATATATTAACTGTAACTAGTAGGTTTTAGTCTGTTATGCAATACCATGTGCAAACAACAGGAAGTGATGTCACAATTGCTATTAGATCAGTACTGGGTATAAATAGAAGCCTGGTCCCACTCTGCCAATACCCCTTGATGAAGTCTGAGTGACGAAACGCGTTGGGCAACCTGGCAGTGACCACATACCAAGTTAAGCAAAAATCTTCTTATCTATATATTTTAACTGGTATTATATTCTATGTGTATATTGCTTTTATCCCATTTTTTAAAGAGATTTGTTGTAAAAAATTATTTATGTGAATAAATTGTATTTTATATTTATATTCATCCACCTATAGTGTGAGCTTTTATCCTTTTAGACACCATTGGTCGCTATAACCCCCCCCCCTTGTGTATCTAAGTTCATGCTACAGGGAACCGCCATCCCTGTTTGGGGGTCAGCAGACGTCCTTTTAAATCTCTAGGGAGTGTCAATTATACTTGCATGGTACATCATATACCTATGGTCTGTAATCGTTGGTGAACACAAGTGGCGCAATAATTCCTTTCTATTTTTAATATATATATATATATATATATATATATACATATATATATAATGTCATGTGTGTGTGTGTGTGTGTGTGTGTGTATATATATATATTATTTTTGCACCAATGTCCTATGTGTCATAAAGGACTGCTGCTCCCCTCTCTGTATACTCTTGGCATCCATGGGTAGAGATATCTGTTAAAAAGAAAGAGAGAGGGGACGCTCCATACTGCATACATTTTTTTTTATGCGATAAACAGGTTTAAAACAGACTTCCAGTAGGAGAGAACTCGTACCGGAAGAAATAGCACTGTGAGCTGGCTACAACATGGTTTGTATACAAAATGCCAAGGCAATCTCGTCCCGCAGAAACACCAGTTATGGGTCGTGACTCAGGTGGCTCACCGCTGTTTTGTACATATGGAACCTGCAGCATAACACTTGGTCCTGCCGAGTATACAGACAGAGTGATACTTCGTTAGAGGGCATCCTCTGATGAAGTCTCTATGACGAAATGCGTTAGGGTGGGGCCTAGTGACGCACACTCCACCTGTCTGCTGTAAAGACCAAAACCGCCAGCGTACCACACTGTCTACACACTCAGTGGGACGCTGTGTTACAGTGCAGGTTCCATCTGTACAACACAGTGGTGAGCCACGTGAGTCGCGACCTGTGTTTCTGCGGGACAATATTTCCTTGCTATTTTGTATACAAATCATATGGTAGCCAGCCTACAGTGCTATTTTATCCAGTACGAGTCCTCTGCTACTGGATGTGTGTTTTAAACCTGTTTATTGTATAGAAAATGTTATGCACTATGGAGCACTCTTTGTTTTTAACAGTATATATATATATATATATATATATATTCCTCCAACTCCGGCACTCCGCTGACATAATTCACATACTGCACCCGGTGCCTTCCACATGTAAGCTTGCACGGCTCCACGTAATATATCCCTCCAAAGGCGGCACTCAAAGGTTAAAAAAAATGACACAAGTCGGCTGTTTTAAGGCAACGTTTCAGCGCCGTTCAGCGCTTTTATCAAGCCAATTACAAAAGTGATTAACACATACCGGTATTTAAGTGCTCCCATCACCATGCACATAAGCTCCGCCCACTTCCGTATCCAGGTCACCCTACAGACCGGCTCGGGTTGCAGGGCTGTTACCATAGTAACCTAACAAATCACCACAACTGTGTATTGCATGAATACAAATAGATATACATACATAAAATTAAAAAGACAAACAATAATTAAAAACAACATGCTGTATATGAGAACCACAAATAGTTACATCTAAGCACCAGCATTATCAATCTATTATTTATTCAGTATCTTTAGCTATAGAAAATTTAATGGCATATTCTCAATAGAAGTAACAACATTCAAGGAGCAACAAATGTATCAAGAAATTTCATATCGTAACTTACACTAGAAGTTATAGATGCTACATTATAAAGAACACTGCTAGTCACATTCAATTAAAAACCTGTAAGCCCAATGTCTCGTTTAAGCCACGAGGAACCAATGTATCTAGACGCATGATCCATTCACATTCACGTTGTAACAATTTTACAGACCTGTCACCCCCTCTAGTAAGCGGCGGCACATGGTCTATAATGCGGTATCTCAGGGTAGACAAATTATGCTTCGCCTCAGCGAAATGGCGTGCAACAGGTTGTATACTCGACCCAGAATTCAAGGCTGCGCGTATGGCAGCACGATGCTGTGCCATACGTTCACAAAAAGTAACTTCAGTTTTGCCTATATATACCTTCGCACATGGGCATGTAATGGCATAGACAACAAAACGGCTTGTACATGTGAGCCGGTGTCTAATATCAAATTTCTGACCCGTGAATGGATGATGAAAACTCGGGCCCGTCTGTAAAAAGCCACAAGTGGTGCAATTCGGGCACCTGAAACAACCATTTCTAGCTTTGCCCAAAAAGCTCCCATATGCGGGTTTATTCATACCTAATATATCATTACGTACCAGGTAATCCCTGAGATTCTTGCCTCTTTTATAACATACCATTAGTGATTTGTGCTGGAGAGCCGGAAGGTTTTTATCAGATTGGACTATTGGCCATAAAGATTTCGCTTTTTTATTAATGACAGAACTCATATGTGTGTAACGATTACTCCACATATGACGATTGGAACAGTTATCCTTTTTCTTAGACACCAATAGTAAATCAGGAGATACTGCCATGGCCTTGGTTTTTGCCTTAATCAAATCGTTAATTCCATAACCTCTCTTTAAAAATTTCTCAAACATGGAATCCAATTGTCTTTCTCCCATCTCTCTATTAGTAGAAATACGTAAAGCTCTTAAAAATTGCGAATAAGGGAGAGCATGCTTCAAGGGCTCTGGGTGGGCACTGGAGGCTAATAGCAGGTTATTTCTATCTGTAGGTTTAAGTTGCCTTAAAACAGCCGACTTGTGTCATTTTTTTGAACCTTTGAGTGCCGCCTTTGGAGGGATATATATACACACACACACACACACACACACACACACACACACACACACACACACACACACACACACACACGCTGAGTATCCCTTATCCAAAGTGTATGTGTGTGTGTGTATATGTGTATATATATATATATGGATCAAGGCTAGGGGTATCAGCGACCAATGATGTTATGCATTAATAACCATTTGGGTAATTATAGTAACACTTAAATTATAGTAACACTTATTTCTTAAAAAAGGATATGGATTCATCACGGATACTGTAATTTATTTAAGGCACAATAAGACAATACGTTTTTTTTCTTAAAAATAAGGAGGCCAGCGAGGGATACACAACATATCTATATGCCACTCACTTTTTCCAAACAGAATTCTTTTTTTTAAAAAAGACCAGCACTCACGTTTCAGTAGCAACGATGTTTACTTAAGAAAAAAAAATCAATACAGCCAGATAGTAATGACAGCAACAGCCCAACAGCCATTATATGTACTGTACAGTATACTGTATACACATTTCCATTAACTACTTTCTTTCCATGTGCTTGGGAAATAATAACTTTATGCCTATGGAATTGTACCAGAATTTTAAATAGTAATGACATTAAGTAGAGAAACTACATGCTGAACTATAATAAAACTGAGTTACATTATTATTTTAGTACTTATTATATTAGAGAACATTTCAATATAGAATGAAAGAATCTCTGAGGCAAAGAAGTACCAAATTCATTTATTTTATTAAAACAATGCAATGATGACATTTTATTATTCTATACAGAAACTAATTACTTAGTGAGATAAATGAAGTATTCTAAGTGTATAATGTAGTTTTTTGTTATATTGTATACTTTAATGAAATTACAAATGTGAGCACTTACCAGAAGTAGTTCAGTTGTTACCTGACTGGAAATATAACCGTATAGGGCCCAATGCAGAGTTTCATGCAAGTTGATTTTGCATCCGCCAGCAATTCTGAATCATGTGTGACTCAGACACTTGTGGCTTAATGGCAGTAACTTGGTGACTATGGGGGATTTTGTACATAGGCTAACTTTAGTGAGGCTGCACTATAGATTAGGGGTGGGCAAAATAGGGCCTGGCCTGCTGCCTCCCATCTGTGTACAATGACAAGTGGCCCGACTGGCTGAGCTGCTTATCATTGCGCTGCATTAGCTCCAAGCCATGTGCACCTCTGAGGAAGCCTGGTCACGTCAGGTACACCTGGCTGAAATTACCTGTAACATCAAGCGCTATGTGGTGTTGGGGGTGGAGCCAAAGTAGGGTTACCACCTCATTCCTTTAATTCTGGACACATATTAATTACACAGGTTCTGTGGCTGGTTGATTTCAAGACTCAATTTCACCTGGTTTTAATCAGCCACAGAACCTGTGTAATTAATATGTGTCCAGAATTAAAGGAATGAGGTGATAACCATAAGCCAAAGGCAGAGAGTCAGTGTGGATGCGGATGGAGGGCAGCTTCAATACATACACACAGGGTTGGACTGGCCCACAGGCACAAGGGGAAACCCCCGGTGGGCCCCACTGCCTGGGGCCCCACCTCTTCTTGGGACTATGGTGTATTTTGTACAGTGTATTGCCATTATTAATCTAGCACATTATCATGCATGCACTTGCAGCATTAAGTAAATATATATATATATATATATATATATATATACATACAGTATATATTTATTTATCAAGGGGCCCAGCCCATACACTCTCTAATTGTTAGCTAAACCTCTGTGGCAGCTGGCCACATCCCTTCTGGAAACTGGCCACACCCCTAAACAAGCCCCCTATCACTGCATTCCTCGTGGGTCCTTCATGCCCTAGTCTGACACTGCCTACACAGCACTGAATCTGGACTCCCAGAGCACCTAAGGTACATGATAATTGGTTGGTGGGTGGCAGCGGGACCTGCCTGGCAAGGGGGCAGGGGTGCCCAGTATGGGGGTGCCAGGGAGGGAGGGGAGCTGGCAATTCTTTCCGAGGAGGAAAGCTGGTAACTCTGTCTGGGGAGGGGGGAGCTGGTAACTGTGCCCAGGGAGGGATGGTGGAGAAGCTGGTAACTTAGCCCAAGGAGAGAGCGCTGTGGGGGAGAAGCTGGTAACTTAGCCCTGGGAGGGAGTGATGTCGGGGGAGAAGCTGGTAACTTAGCCCAGGGAGGGAGTGATGTGGGGGAGAGGCTGGTAACTTAGCTCAGGGAGGGAGTGATGTGGGGGAGAAGCTGGTAACAGCCCAGGGAGGGAGTGATGTGGGGGAGAAGCTGGTAACAGCCCAGGGAGGGAGTGATGTGGGGGAGAGGCTGGTAACTTAGCCCAGGGAGGGAGTGATGTGGGGGGAGAAGCTGGTAACTTAGCCCAGGGAGGGCATGATGTGGGGGAAAAGCTGGTAACTTAGCCCAGGGAGGGAGTGCTGTGGGGGAGAAGCTGATAACTTAGCCCAGGGAGGGCATGATGTGGGGGAGAAGCTGGTAACTTAGCCCAGGGAGGGAGTGATGTGGTGGAGAGGCTGGTAACTTAGCCCAGGGATGGAGTGATGTTGGGGAGAGGCTGGTAACTTAGCCCTGGGAGGGAGTGATGTGGGGGAGAGGCTGGTAACTTAGCCCAGGGAGGGAGTGATGTTGCGGAGAGGCTGGTAACTTAGCCCAGGGAGGGAGTGATGTTGGGGAGAGGCTGGTAACTTAGCCCAGGGAGGGAGTGATGTGGTGGAGAGGTGGGTAACTTAGCCCAGGGAGGGAGTGATGTGGGGGAGAGGCTGGTAACTTAGCCCAGGGAGGGAGTGATGTGGCGGAGAGGCTGGTAACTTAGCACAGGGAGGGAGTGATGTTGGGGAGAGGCTGGTAACTTAGCCCAGGGAGGGAGTGATGTTGGGGAGAGGCTGGTAACTTAGCCCTGGGAGGGAGTGATGTTGGGGAGAGGCTGGTAACTTAGCCCAGGGAGGGAGTGATGTGGGGGAGAAGCTGGTAACTTAGCCCAGGGAGGGAGTGATGTTGGGGAGAGGCTGATAACTTATCCCAGGGAGGGAGTGATGTGGTGGAGAGGCTGGTAACTTAGCCCAGGGAGGGAGTGATGGAGAAGTTGGTAACTGTGTGCAGGGAGAGAGAGGAGCTGCTAATATTATTGATAACAGCATAATACTGGATGCTGTTTCTATGTTTTCAGCACTTTTTTTATTTTTATTTTTTTATAATTATTGGCTTATAGTGTATTTTTAGACATTTAGGTGTAGTTTTGGCCCCATTATTAATATGTGATAGGTGTAGTATATCTCTCCCATAATGCGTTGGCCCTCGGATATTCACTGGAAAGTTTTCGGTGCCCCCCCCCCCCCAGCTGAAATAATTGCCCACCCCTGCTATAGATGGACCTGTGGCCCTTGCAGATATGTGTGTATGCCGGGATCTATCTGTTTTCATATTGGGAACAAAATCCTGGCAGTCAGGATCCTGACATTCAGAACACGGTCAGCGGGATCCTGATGACCAGAATCCAGACAGATTGTGTTAAGAATTTTTACCCTACCCCTAATCCAATCCTTCCACAGCATAACCCTAACCCCCCCTTCTTCCCTCCAACACGCCCTCCCCCCCTCAGCCTTCTGTGGCTGACTTTCATGTAACTCTGCATCCTCCTCATTGTGGTTATCATTTACAGTGGAGCGTGAAACAAGGCGCTTTTACAACCAGAATTAATTTCTAATATCTTTCAACTTGAGTGCAAGTTTGACAGTAAGATAAATCTCATGATGTGCATTGGATTCACCAGCGATTTGATCCACAAACCACCAGAAAATGGCTATGCCATCTGTCCAGCCAGACCATATTAAAGAGGTACACTTTACATATGTAAATAACAAATCATCCCCGGCGCTTTCTAATACCCTAATAAATGGCAAATCTCCAACCAAATCAAAAACATAATTTACCTACATAATAATATAGCAATAATACATTTATACTATAGCAGGTAATGGCTGAAATGTTCTTTATTGAATGATTCATATTTTTAATATTTCAATAACTGTACAGACTGTACCAGGAACATAGTGGGTCATTCAGATGTGATCGCTGTGGTGCATTTTCGTACGGCGGGCGATCAGGTACTAAATGCGTATGCACCACAATGCACATCGGACAACAACAGAGGGCATCGGTGGTCAGCGGCGGGATGGTGCAAAAAATCTGTTCGCATGGGCTTTTGCAAGGTGATTGACAGGAGGAAACCGTTTTTGGGTGGTAACTGACCATTTACTGGGAGTTTTTGGAAAAATGCAGGCGTGCCCAAGCGTTTTCCTGGAGGGTGTCTGATGTCAGCTCTGGCCCCAATCAGCCTGATGTGATCGCACTGGATAAGTCCTGGGCTGCGCAGAGACTGCACACACTAAATTTTAGCAGCTCAGCGTACACATAGCGTCACACACTTGCACTGCGAAAATACACTCCTCCTGTAGGCGGAGATCTGAACGCAGGACAACAAAAATCGCAGCCCAGCGATCAGATCTGGATGACCCCCATAGTGCTGGTGGTGCACTGGCATTGACGTTCCTGGGATTTCCTAGACACTGCACATCGAGGATTAGCAAGTCTCCCAGCAGCACTGCTGATTACCAGACTGAAACAATCCTGAATGAGTGATGATATCTCAAAGCCATAAGTTTTACAATTGTTAGTTATTGCCTCATTCTGACCATTTATACTAGGCCACTATATGTAAATTGTAGCTAATGCCTTCATTATAATTGTATCATGAAATGGAACTAGCGGTGTTCTACCTGATCCTTAAAATAAAAAAATCAGGATGTGACTGTTACTAATGTTATATCAACTGAATGATTCTCACCCTGGAGGCAATTAAGAGCCTGATCAACTCACTCCTCATCTTTAGTCTGGACAACTGCAACCTCCTCTTATCTGGCCTCCCTGTCTCCCACCATTCTCCTCTCCCACTTGTCCTCAATGCTGCCCAGCTCATCTTTCTCTCCAACATACTACGTTTGCCTCTTTCAGGCCCTACAATGACTTACCTTCCCCTTCAGAACCTAATTCATACATTTCACACTCCCTTACAAAGCCCTCACGCAATCCTCTTCTATTTACTTTTCTGACCTCATCTCCCTTCACACTTGTGCCTGCCTACTTTTCCAAACAAATGCTGTCTATCCCACCCACATCCACCACCAAGATTTGTCTGTGTTACTCCCTACCACTGGATCTCTTTTACTCTCCCTATCAGACTCTTCACCTCTCTACAAGCTTCAAATGGTCTATCAAAACCCACTTTTTCTTTGGTATTCATATGGCTGCACAGGGAGTACATTGGGTTCTAGGTGGTGGATGAGAGTCCGTGCACCAAACAGTTAAGATTTCTGGTTTCCCGTAATGCTCGGCTCCTCTCCCCTATAACTCCACCTCCATGCTCAGACAGGTCAGTTTTCAGTTAGTGCTAGCTGGAAGCTGGGATGCACCTTCAAAGGGGGCTGCTCCATTATCCCTATGTTTTCAATTTTAAAAGTTTTTTTCCTCTGAGCTTGTCAGCACTGTCAGTCTGCAGACTTCAGTGCTACAATTCCATCACCCCCCCGCTGGCACCGAAAATCCCGCATGGCCAATGCCAAGATGGGTACTTGCGACAGGGGCCGCACACCGCGTCTAGCACCACTCACTGTGGGGACCTCAGGACTGCGTGGCTGGCATATAGAGGCAGGTGAGAGGGTCCCATGTTAGAGGACCCACATTTAAATTGCGGTTTGCCGCGTGTCCCAGGAGATGGACACTGGACCCGGTCAGGGATCCCACTATACCATCAGGGCATATAAGGCACAGGTTTCAGTGTATACACGAAATTTATAAAGGCTTTTAGTACCTGGGGTGGAAGACCAGCAAGATGAGGCAGTGCTTAACTTGTAGCCCCTCCCCCAGCTTTTAGTGTCAGTCTACTGCAGATTTCCCACCCTTGAGCTGTAAACAACACTCCCTTCTTCCTGTAGAGACCAGGGCAGCCATCTTCAGCATGCAACAAGCAAGGTCTCTGTAAAAGATGGGCTCCATGTAAAAACATCTCCAAGCAGCCAGGTTTTTACAAACACTTATATCCTACCTGCTTTCAAAAACAGGCTTAGTAGTTGATTCAAGTGCCCATTGCAGTTATATTAGAATCAGAATCAGCTTTATTGGCCAGGTGTACTCACGTACACCAGGAATTTTTTGCGGTACAATGCATCACCAAGCAGCAACATAAAGGGCGAATACATAGCATAACAGTGGGATTTTGGGTTTTCTTGTATCTGGCTATGGCTTGCATATGTCTCCAAACTGACGCGGGGTCATTGGCCGAAAGGTTGTTAGTCAGCTTGTTGGAGAATTGTTTTTTAGCCAGCCTGATTTCATGTGTCAGGGAGTTCCTGGCCTATTTGTACAGGGCCCTGTCCCCGCTGCTTTATGCCTCCTCCTTGGCCTGATGAAGCTTCCTGAGCTGGGAGTTGAACCAAGGCTAGTTGTTATTGAAGGAGCAGACTACGCAGAAGCTGATGTAGGATGCCACTACATCAGCCAGGTCATCCAGGTCAGTAGCAGAAGTTTCAAAAACCCTCCAATCTGTGCAGTCAAAACAGGCCTGAAGATTCAGCTTTGCTTCGTTGTCCAGCGTTTGACGGACCTGACCATGGGCTTTTCCTTCCTCAGCTTCTGGATGTATGTGGGGAGCATATGCAGTGGTCGGAGAGGTCTAGGGCTGCGCAGGGGAAGGACAGGTAAGCTGTCTTGATGGAGGTCTAGCAGTGGTCCCTCCCTGGTATGGCACTTGACTTGCTACTTGTACTTAGGTAGTTCCAGGCTCAGGTTGGCGTTGTTGAAGTCTCCCAGTACTATAAGCAGTGAGTCTGGATATTTGAGTTCTGTATCTGTTATCCTGGTGGCCAGCTGTTGCAGGGCATTGGTTACGCTTGCTTGGGGGGAGGATATACACCCCCACCAGTACTGTTGAGGCAAATTCCCGTGGGGAGTAGAACGAGTTGCAGTTAATGATGAGCATCTCCAATTGCGAGCTGCTTGATTTGCTTAGGATTGTAATGTTGGAGCACCACCCTTCGTTTATGTAGAAGCAGATTCCACCTCCCCTTGTTTTTCTGGTGCGGTCCTTACCGCGGTCAGCCGTGAAAAGGCTGTAGCCCAGCAGTGACAGTGTGGAGTCAGCAATCAAGTCATTCAGCCACATCTCAGTGAAGCATAGGATGGATGACCCAGCAGTGCCCGACCGTGTGTCGCTCATGATCAGGGATAGCTGATCCATCTTGTTCGCGAGGGATTGAGCTTTTGAGAGTAGGATTGCTGGAAGAGCAGATTGGTGGCCTCTGCGTCTCCACCTGACTAGGACCCCAACACGGCAGCCCCCTCTTGTGGGTCCCGAGCCTCTTGTGTGCTCCATTCCGCCCTTCAGTCTGCTGGGGTTTCCACTCGGGCACTCTGTCTGCTGTTCTGGCCGCAGATGCGGGGGTGTGCACAGTCCATCCTGGGTGGGCCAGCATGCCAGCCTGGGTTGTCGCTGCTCCACTGCTGGGAGTTTGGTTACGGGTCATCCGCTGGTCATTGTCCCATGCCACAGGGGCCTTTTCTGTTCCATTGTGCAGGGGGCCAGCTTTGCACCACAGCTCCCAGGGGCCGCTGCAGCACTGTGACTACAGGAGCCATCGCTGGGCTTGGGGGCCGCCGCTAGTACTCACCGGGACAGGGTGAGCATTGCATGTGACTTTTGCTAGTTCTGCTTATTTATACCCTATGAGACAGGTGCTTTCAGGGTTATTCTGAGCAGCAGTGAAATTGCTGACTTTTGTCACACTTGATTATACAGTTACTGTTGCCATAAAAGTGTGTGAGTGCGGCACACAAATTTTGCAGTTATCTCTAACAGGGTTGCAAAAAGTCAGAAACCCCATTATTGCTTTCATGAAAAATGTGCTCTGTGGGGTTATCTGCACAGGATGTTGTACAAGATGGACTATGTGTTAAATGTTATACACCTCCTGGTCAGTCAACTACTCCTGTACCTACACAAGAACCTCCTTGGGCTTACTTTACACAGTTATTAGGTACCACATTATAAAAAAGATATATGTGAAATCGAAAGGATTCAAAGGCGTGCTACTAAATTGATTAAAGGGCTAGAGGGACTGGAGTATTAGGAAAGGCTCACTAGGTTGAAATTGTATACACTAGAAAAGAGGCGTCTAAGAGGAGACATTATCAATATCTTCAAATATATAAAGGAAAATTACAAAGAGTTATCAGAGGAATTGTTTATTAAAAGAACTCTGTATAAGACGCGAGGTCACTCGCTGAGGCTAGAGGAGAGAAAATTCCATACTCAACGTAGGAAAGGGTTCTTCACTGTTAGGGCAAAAAGGATCTGGAAATCCCTGCCAGTGAAGGTGGTAATGGCGGACTCTATATCTGCATTTACAAACGGATTGGATACATTTCTGACTGAAAAAGATACCCAAGGTTATTGCATTTAAAATATTGACATTTTTAATCTGGGAGGAACATGATTTACAGTTGGTAACTAAACATAAAACATTACTTCAATTAGGTCATTATAATGAACTCGGCTTAAGACCGATTACAGGTTTAACCCGATGGGCATTTTGCCTCTTTTCAACCTCAATAACTTACCCTGGTGGACAGACTTACACCAGCCAAGGTTTCCCCTATGCCACTACCAGTCCCAGATACAAATCCACCCTGGGTGGAAACTCTGGCGAGTTCAGTTCAAAGTCTGGCACAGACATCTATAGTTTTTCCAAAGATGTTGCCAGTTAACAAACAGTATTTTGGATTAACTAGAAATACTACATCTTCCAATCAGTCCACTATTATATCAGACTCAAATGAGTCATTTGAGGAGGAAGGTGAAGAGAATACTCTCTCTGTCATGGATTCATGTGTAGCAGAGGAGAAGGATTCTATTACTGTAGATGTACTGGCATTAATAGATGCAATTAAACAGGTCATTCAGTTATCTGAAGATGAACCTGTTACTGTTGCAAGGAAAACTGATGTATTTAAACAACAGAAAATAATCATATCTGAATTACCACATCTGACCATTTTGACAGACATTAGACAGCAACTTTGGAATACCCCTGGTAAAAAGTTTCCTCTGTCTAAATGACTCTCATCTCGCCATCTTATCCCTTTGGAGGATAGTGCGAGGTGGGAGACTCCTCCTCCAGTAGATTCTTATATCGCACATTTGGTAAAAACATCTACCTTACCTGTCACAACCATTTCATCATTAAAGGAACCCACAGATAGACGCATTGAAAATTGCCTCAAGTCTATCTTTTCATTGATGGGCGCTGTAAATAGGCCTACAAAAGCTGTTTCATGGAGAGAAAAATCGATTGATTCTTGGTTGCAGGCAACAGAGGAGGAATTGCCTCTAGTTATATCAGTAGAGTGCAGCATATACTTGGATTGTATCAAGAAAGCGACTTCTTACATTAGGGAAGCACTAACTAATGCTGGTGTGTTAGCAGCAAAAGCATCGGCAACATCAGTGCTTGCAAGACTCATAATTTGGTTACGCTCTTGTGTAGACTCCAAGAAACTCTGGAAGTACTAACCTTTGCAAGAGATGTTTTGTTTGGAGAAGGACTAAACATCCTTAGCGGCTGTCAAAACATCTTTTCTCCCTTCAGCTTCTATGTCACTGTCTAAGAGCTCAAATTTTCATGCCTTTCGCTCACAAGGAAAAGTGAAAGGAGAAGCGTTTCTTAGGCAATCAAATGCCTCATAGTCTATTAAGCCCAAGACTAAGCATTCATGGGCAGTAAGACAACCCCCAGCAAAACCTGATAAACCCACAGCCTGATGGCACGGGTCTCAAGGAGGGAGGCCGACTTCTTCACTTTGCATAAGTCTGCATAAAGACCACTTCAGACACCTGGGTGCACAGGTACGCCATCTCTTTCAAAGGACGTCCCCCTCAGTGGTATTTTTGCATGAGCCTTCCATCAGACACAGAAAAGTCTCAGATACTACAAAAAGTGGTTCAATCCCTCCTCCAGTCAGGAGTAATAGTGCCAGTTCCTCAGGCTCAAAAAGAAAGGGGCTATTATTTGTCCATGTTCCTTGTACCAAAGCCAAATGGGACATACAGACCTATTCTCAATCTCAAATCTCTCAACAGATTTGTAAAAGTTTCCAAGTTTCACATGGAAACCCTACGCTGCATAGTTCTAGAAATGGAGCCGGGGGATTTCATGGTGTCATTGTACATACAAGATGCATATCTGCAAATACCTATTGCACTGTCACATCAACAATACCTGTGGTTTGCTATCCTAAACCAACACTATCAGTTCCAGGAGCTGCCGTTTTGCTTGGCTACAGCACCCAGAATACTTACAAAAGTCATGGCAATCATTGCAGCACACCGGCGTCGTCAGGGAATCAGGATACATCCTTATCTGGACGACATACTGCTCCTGGCCAGTTCACAGGAGGTATTGCACACCAAATTACAAACAATGATAGCCTTCCTACAACGTCATGGTTGGCTTATCAACTGGAAAATGTCCTCACTTATACCGTCCCAAAGGATGGTACATTTGGGAGCCCCGCTGGACTCTCAAAATCAACAACTGTTTCTACCACTGAACAAAGCAGTAGGGGGATATGTCCTAAGCAGTGATAAAAATGGAGAATGGGCAACTTATCCACTGGCTCACTTCTGCACTTTTATCACTGCATAGTACATGTCCCCCCATAGAAACTAAGGGGCAAAATACAGCCATCCTCAGGTGTCAATTCACTCAGCCATGCAAGTCCTCGGCCTGATGGTATCTGCATTCGACATATGAGAATTTGCCCAGTTTCACTCTCGTCCTTCACAAAGGTTGATTCTAGCCAAATGGAATGGCCAGCCTCATCAGATCAAATCGCAGATAATAACTCTGACTCCGGAGATTAACTTGGTGGTTCCACAGCAATCACCTAGACAGGGGTTGCCCCTTCTGGATCCCGAATTGGGTGCTTTTCACTACAGATGCCAGCCTTTGCGGTTGAGGAGCTGTAACCAAGCAATACTCATTTCAATGGAGATGGAGCATGGCAGAGTCTCAGTTACCATGTAATGTACTGGAACTGAGGGCAATATACAAAGCATTGACACTGGGCAGGCCTGTGAAAATTTAGTCCGACAACACCACAACAGAGGCATATATCAATTACCAAGGCAGCACTTGCAGCAAAAGGGCAATGCAGGAGGTAGCCAAAATACTAAAGTGGGTCGAACGTCATCTTCTGGCCATTTCAGTCGTGTTCATAACAGGCCTTCTCAACTGGGAAGCAGACTTCCTCAATCATCAGGATGTGCACATGGGCGAATGGGCTCTCCACCCAGAAGTGTTCCAATTACTAGGGGACAGGTGGGACTGGCCAGACATGGATCTGATGGCATCACGTCACAACCACAAGGTCCCAGTATACGGATCCAGGTAATGGGATCTGCAAGCAACATTCATGGATGCTCTAGCAGTACAATAGACCTTTCATCTACCATATATACTTCCCCCCCCCATATCCCTTCTGCCAATGGTAATAAGGAAATTCAAACAAGAAGGAGGAAACCTCATTCTGATAGCCCCAATGTGACCCAGACGGCACTGATTCTCCGACCTACAGAGTCTTTCAGTAGGGCAACTCCTTCAACTTCCTCAGTGACAAGACCATCTATTTCAAGGGCCATGTCTACATTGACGGCATGGCTCTTGAATCACCCATTTTAAAAGCAAAATAATTTTCAACCTCAGTAGTTCAAACGATGCTTAAGGCACGCAAGCCTGCTTCAGCACATATATATTATAGAATATGGCACTATTCACATGGAGTATATATACTGTATATACTGCAAGAATACTGGCTTTTCTTCAAAGAGGATTGAATTTAGGTTTATACCTTTCTTCTCTGAAAGTACACGTCTGCCCTATTAGTATAGTTTCAGAGAAAAGTTGCTACCAGATATACGTACTTTTTTTCAAGGGGTATTACATGTACAACCTCCATATATACCCCCGGTAGCGCCATGGGATCTCCCTGTAGTATTGAAGGCACTTCAAGAGCCCCCTTTTGAACCCTTAGAGTCAGGGGACCTCAAATGGTTCATGACTAAGACAATATTTTTGCTGTCTATTGCTTCTGCCAGGAGGGTGTCAGACTTATAAGCTCTCTCCTGTCATTCACCTTTCCTGATTTTTCATCAAAACAGGGCTGTTACATGGACTAGGCCTGGGCACCTTCCTTAAGTGGTCTATAGGTTTCACTTTAATCAGGAAATTATAGTCCCGTCATTTGTCTCACCAGATCTTTCAGCAAAAGAATGGTCTTTGGATGTAGTATGTGCCCTATGTATCTCAGGCTGTAGCGGATCAACAGGCTCCAGTATAATTTCTTGCATTTCTGGAGGCACCTCATCAGCCCTTGTGTGTGAGTCACCAGACCAGAAGGGCCTGGATTTACAATAAAAGTGGTAAGTAAGTGTACCTCAACATTATTTCTAGAGTGGGTACAAACTGTTCAACCTAACACTCCTTGTAACCTTAACTAGGTTTATGATATGTTTTTTGACGTACACACTACATACAGTAAGAAGGAGATATCAAATTAAGTAACAACACATTTTTATACAAAAGAAGGTGGCACCGTGTATTTTAGGCATGTGTGTGGTTTTCAAACCACACTTTACCACAAATAAAACTGATGACACAAAAAACATTTTTCAATAATGTTTTGTATGTGGTGACATAAGAAAACTCACCTGGCATATCCTCATGCAAATATTGATGTGACCTCTTCTGCGGTGACTTGGCTTTTCTCTGTTGTGGAGCTGAAAATGATCCTAAACAGAAAGAATATTATATTTTTACAAAATGTGCTGTCAACATTTTTTGTTTAATATAAAAAAGAAGTAACATCCAACATGAACTTGTGATCCTTACACAAATAAATAGCACTGTAATTTTATTTTACAAATTTCAATGTACATTTATTTTGCAGTGTGTACTGTTACTGCACAATTATTTTGCTGAGACTGAGTATTGTAAGCAGGGCCAGATTAACAATGGGGCGGATAAAGCTACAGCTCCAGGCCCCATATAAAAATAGGCCCATCACCATGACAGCATGATGATGTTTAATTGCCCATCTGGTTACATGGTTGCCATAAATTATAACAAATTAAATAAAAATGTTAATTTCCTTACAAAGTGATGCTGCTGTTCTACTTTTATGTCTTTTGGGAGACATTGGGGCTTATAGTGTAGGGAGTGTACACGCCCAAATGTCACTTGTCACACTCACACAACATTAGCCACACCTCCTCAACTTCTCACAATAGGCCCTTGATCATTTTCAGCACCCGGCCCATGTGGACCTTAATCCGGCCCTGATTGTAAGGTACTACTTATGGCAAACAAACATTTTTTTTCCTTTGCACATTAGTGTGGCTAATCTTTATGGCTCCAGCTGCTGTGGCACAACACATACCAGCATGCCCTTAAAGTTTTCACATTTCACCTTAGCCTGAGAAAATGTCAGCATGATGGGTTGTGTTGTTCTCCAGCAGCAGAAGATGCTTACTGCTCACCTCTGGCCTAACACAAACATAAATCATAATGACTATGACTCACCAGAATGTTCTGGGGATGCAGGGAAATTCCGTATCAATAACATGCACCCCAGGTAACACTTCAGGAGGAATAACTTGTTTCAGCTCCTCCTCAAACGCTGTGTAGCGTGTTGGTATCCTGGTAGTTGCTGCACAACTCAGAAAAATTACTAACTCTCTCACAGACCAAAAATACCTCCTCTCCTTCCCAAAATGCTTCACACCCTATCAAAGCACAAAATGGTGGGTGTGGGGTTTATATAGGGTGTGTGATGCATAATGTAGTGGACTTTAGGGTGCCAATGGGTGTTTTGTCTTTCATGGAGCAGTACAACCTACATGTATCTCGCATTCCGATTGGTCTAAAAATCGTAACTTTTCCTTACAAAAAATCGCAACTTTTCCTTACTAAAAAATCGCATAAAGTCGCATACGGATTGCATTTTACACCTAAAAACTGGAATCTATTACATTTGCGATTTTCAGTAAAAAATCATAAGTCAGAAACATGCGATTTGTTATGATTTTTAGTAAGCCATAAAAATTGCAACCTACTGTATTACATCTAGCCCAGATTGTGTGAACTTTTATTCATGGCATATAGTGCTTATTAACCATTTCATGGATCACCACTGCAAACGTTATCTCTCTGCAGGACATTTTTATTGTCTGATAGTGCAGTAAGTAATTCACCCCAGAAGCGTTTTACTGAACGCTTATCTAATGTCTGTCCCATTTATGTCATTCTAAATGTTGTTTTGTATGTAGTATACTGGTATTAGGAATTGATCTAAAATACACTATTGATTTTTTATTTTTCAACATTTTAGTATGTATAATTTATATACTCTTTAAATTTACAATTTAGTCTCGTTACTTATTCTTATACTGCTTTCAGATCGCAATGCCGGATCCCACTCTGGGATTGGAAACGGGTCCTTCCCTGATGGGACCCGGCATTGGACCCTACACACTGCAATCCTGACCCAGCAATATGCCAGGTCGGGTTGCCATCCATGGCCCCTGCCACACCGCACAGCGACCTGTGTCGACCTGGCAATATACCGGATTGTTTGTGTGGTGTGAAAGGGGCATTACTTATTAGCGCTGGAAGCACCTACCTTTTATATTCATTAATTTGAAGGTGTAGTGGAGTATACCGTACCTTTTCACTTCCCAGCAGCAAGATAAGTATAAGGAGGTCCAATTTGAACCAAGCAAGGTGTCTACCCCCCCCCCCACCCTCTCTTTTTTTCACAAAATGGAATCATAGCTCAAATTTACTATAAAAAAAACAACATAGGGAAGAAAATTTTAATTATTTATTTATTTATTTATTTATTAAGTTTCTTATACAGCTTAGCAAATTCTATTGCACTTTACAATTGGAAACACCAGTGATAAAACAGAACTGAGTAATAACAGTAAATGATTTAGGAAGGCCCTGCTTGCAAGCTTACAATCTCTGGGGAAATAGGCATTGATACACAAAGATAGATGTTATCTATTGCATGGTGGTCCACCAGATTGCAAAGTTTCTTGGTGGGCTGTATGATAAGGTCACACAGCAATGTTGGCCAAGGGTCAGGAGGATGGGAAAGTGAAGTAAGAGAAAATATGTGAGGACTTCACAGTGGGGACGTAATTGGATAGGCAAGTTTATGAAGGTAATGTAGGTGGTTCAGGAATTTAATAAGCTTGCCTGAAGAGGTGAGTTTTCAGGGAAACCTTGAAGGTTTGGAGACTATGGGGTCTATTTACTAAGCCTTAGATGGAGATAAAGTGCATGGAGATAAAGTACAAGCCAACCAGCTCCTGTCATTTTTAAACACAGCCTGTGACATGATAGTTAGGAGCTGATTGGCTGGTACTTTATCTCCCTCCACTTTATCTCCATTCAAGGCTTAGTAAATAGACCCCTGAAGGAGAGTTTCATTGTGCATGGAAGAGCATTCCACAGATTGGGTGCAGCCTGAAGAAAGTCATGCAATAGTGAATGGGAGAGAATAATGAGTGTGGATGAGTCGCAGATCTTGTGAAGAGCAAAGAGGTCGAGTTGGGAGATATTTTGAGATAAGGAAAGTGATGTACATTGGTGTAGTTTGGTTAATGGCCTTGTGTGTGAGTAAAAGTATGTTATATTGAATACTGTAGAATACAGGAAGCCAATGGAGAAACTGACAGAGCAGATCAGCAGACAAATGTCTTGTGAGAAGATTAGTCTCTCAGTTGAATTCAGAATGGATTGTAGTGGTGAGAGTCTCTTTTTAGTAAGACTAGAAAGAAGACTATTGTAATAATCAATGTGGGAGATAATGAGAGAATGGATAATAGTTTTTGCAGCGTCTTGTGTAAGACAGTTATCGTGCTGAGCCAAATAAAAAGGACCCCTCACCTTTTAAAATTGGGGTTCCAAATGTCTATTTCTGGGTCCCATCAGAATTAAGGTTCTTATTGATCTTATTAATATTCAAATATGAAAACTCAGACTTGATTTGGACACTACAAAAGTGTTGCAAGGGGAGGATGGGGTGACAATGCTGCTAGGCTGTGTAGCATATAGGACACTGCACCAGAGCTGTAACTAGACATTTTGGTGCCCTTGTTGCAGAAAGTTAATTGGTGCTCCCCCTCCCATATTCCACAGTATTGACAGTCAAAAATGTAGGGGCGTGGCTTCATGGGGAAGGGGCTTGGCCACATTATAGTGCCAATTCACATTACACCATACAGTAGTATACACATTGCACCAGGTAGAGCACGTTATACACGTTGCACCAGGCAGAGCACGTTATGCACGTTGCGCCAGGTAGAGCACGTTATATACACATTGCGCCAGGTAGAGCACGTAATATACACATTGCGCCAGGTAGAGCACGTTATACACATTGCAGCAGGTAGAACCACCTATACACACTGAGCCAGGCAGAGCACGTTATACACATTGCGCTAGGCAGAGCACGTTATACACATTGCGCCAAGCAGAGAACGTTATATACATTGCGCCAGGTAGAGCACGTTACACACATTGCACCAGGTTGAGCATGGTATACACATTGCGCCAGGTAGAGCACGTTATACACTTTGCACCAGGCAGAACATGTTATACACATTGTGCCAGGCAGAGCACGTTATACACATTGCGCTAGGTAGAGCACGCTCTATACACATTGCACCAGGTAGAGCACGTTATACACTTTGCGCCAGGTAGAACACGCTATACACAACACAGCCACCATCTCAGACCCCAGTCATCCCCCCCAGGCAGCATCACGGGAACCCCCTACAACAAGCCCATCCACCAGTCCTTGTTACACTTTGACTCACATGTGGCCGCTACCTGATGTCAACCCCACAGCACACGAGGCCACTGTGTGGGTATGGAGGGTATATAATGGCCACTGTGTGGGTATGTGGTTGGGGGGGTGTTTGTTGACCACTGTGGGGGTATTGGGTGTGTGTATAACAGGTACTGTGGGGGCATGGGCAGAGTGTATGATGGGCACTGCCCCATCCCTCATGTCTGCATCGTTAGCTGCCAACACCCTCCACACACACACACCACACCACATTCCCTGCATTAGTTGCTTACAAGTATAACTTACAGGATGCAACCACGTGTAGCCAGAGACGCAGCTTCTAGCAATGATCGCACTGCGCTGACTAGTGTGCAGGTGCTGTCACACAACACAGCCTGGTGCCTGCTGCAGCTGCTGGGACTGGAAGCTGTTTTTTATTGTGGTGCACCACGGCGTGCATGTTGGCGGGCAGATGGAATGGTCTCAGCCGGCACTTGAATGGGAGATGCTGCTGGCAGCAATTGAATGGGAGAAGCTGCCGGCAGCGATTGGATGGAGAGAAGCTGCCGGCAGCGATTGGATGGTGAGAGAGGCCGGTATTGGCAGAGGTGAATAGGTCATTTAGAAACGGCGTGTCCTGCGGGACCTGCTCATTTAAAAAAAAATGAGTCCCTCACTGCGCGTATTTTGTGATCACTGAAGGTATGGTCATATTTTATATGTTTTTAGATCCTTGTAACATGAATTTGAGACAGATTGAATGTGGGGAACAAAGGGCAGTTCAGAGTCAAGGATGACATCTAGACAGAAAGCTTGGGGGGTAGGATTGATTAGTGTTTTCTAAATAGTGATAGAGATATCAAGTTGCTAACTACTATTAATCAGTGGATATATAATTAACTCTGTTTTGGAAATATTAAGTTTGTGGTCGAGAGATGACATCCAAGAGGAAATGGCTGAGAGGTATTCACTGACACGGACCAATACAGATGGTGACAAATCTGGGGTGGATAGGTAGATTTGACATCCAAAATAGCTGATTAGTTTGCCAAGAGATGAGGTATAGATTGAAAAAAGCAGAGGACCTAACACTGAGCCTTGCGGTACTTCAACTGATAGAGGTAGTGAAGAGGAGGTGGATTCAGAAAAGTGGACACTGAAAGAGTGACTAGATGGGTAAGATGAGAACCAAGAAATGGCTGTGTCCTGGAGACCTAGGGACTGTAGTGTATGTGTGAGAAGAGAGTGCAAAAAAGAGGGAGATGTGAGAAGTTAGCAGAGACCAGAAAGAGGTGATGATTGGAAAATATACCATGGGGAGTGGGACCAAACCTTGTGTAAAAGTGACCAGGGAGTTGTTTTGCAAGCATGTCATATACTCCATTGAGACTATGGGGGACTTCCAGTTCTTACTGTAGCTATTAAAGATTTTGCAGTGTTGCAAATACGAACCACCAGTTTGTATAAATATTTATCAGCATGAAGCATCGATGCACTGAGGGAGGATCACGAGGTATCAATGTACCTAATACATGTACATGTATGTCATAGGGGCTAATTCAGACCTGATCACTCGCTAGGTTTTTTTTGCAGTCCTGCGTTCGCATAGTTGCCGCCCACATGTGAGTGGATTTTAGCTGTGCAAGTGTGCGATCGCATGTGCAGCAGAGCTGTACAAACAGATTTTGTGCAGTCTCTGAGTAGTCCAGGACCTACTCAGCCACTATGATCACATCAGCCTGTCCAGGACCGGAATTGACGTCAGACACCCGCCCTGCAAATGCTTGGACACGCCTGCGTTTTTCCAAACACTCCCAGAAAATGGTCAGTTGCCACCCACAAACGCCTTCTTCCTGTCATTCTCCTTGCTATCACCCGTGCAAATGGATTCTTCGCACAAACCCATCTCAGAGCAACGAACCGCTTTGTACCCGTGCGACGCGCCTGAGCATTGCGGTGCATACACATGCGCAGTTCTGACATGATCGCAGCGATGCAAAAAACGCAAGCGATCAGGTCTGAATTAGGCCCATAGTCCAAACTTCATTCCAAAATTAGGAAATGATTAGACAAGACCACCAAAAGTGGATAAATGTACCCACCTCTCCACACTGTCTCCAGCAGGAATTTAGTGTTGCAGGGAATATTTTGTGGAAGTTAAATGGTGAGGGATCTGATTCCTCACTAGATTACTCCAAAGTTCACTGCAGTATATAGCTATACTGCCAGGAATATTTGTGGAGATATATAAGTGTGTACAAAAAAATAACTACTTATTCTATTACATGACCCAAATATACCTGTGTAGTTGTTAACAGGGTTGGTGGTGCTCCACACAGTCAGACATATATACAGTACAGTACAGTAGATTTAAACCAAAGAAAATGGAAGACTCTTTTGTGGTGGCACTCTCTCTAAAATGCAGGTAAATTATGCTAAACAAAAGTCTACTGGTAAAATTAACTATATATTATTAGCGGTCAGTTGGTGAGAAAACAAGTTCAAGAAGAAAGACAAGTAGGCGCACTGGTATGGTTACCCAGTTAGTCGGTAAAAGACTAATTATGATCCGGCATGGATACAAGGTAAGTATATTAATTTGAAATTGAATGTAAATACAAGTATCATCATAGTATGTGTAGGGCCAGAGCCAGATTAATGGAGGGGCCCTGGGGGTAAGTACCCCGGGCCCCACTTTCTAAAATGGCCCCCCTCCACCTGCAGCAGGTTGGCTCTCTTTTACTGATCTGCAATGCTTAACTCCCAGCTCTGCTCTGGCAAACGCGGTCGCCGCATAGCAATACAGGCAGGCACGGCAGCTGGAGGGTGTGTTGCGGGGCCGGACCACATTATGTAATAGCAGTCAGTCAGCTCAGCCAACCAAAGGGGCTAAGGAGCAAGGTTGACTGACAAGCTTAGGGGGCTGCACTGTACAGTGTACTCATGCTCAGAGGCTGAGTTAAAAGAAGAGGTGGGCAGTAGGTGGAACTGACTATGGAGGGGGGCAGAATGAACTACTGGAATATACTGAGTACAGGAAATACCAGAGGCCTGCTGGTGCTGGAGATCGGGGATGCAGCCTGCTTCTCACTCACTGGCAGTCACAGATGGCTGCCTGTGCACATTGGAAGCTGGGATCGTCAGCAGCAGATGGTCCCTCTGTCTTTTTCTCATTAGATCTAGATCAGCTTCCTTGCACTCCTCCAGTCCTGACTCCTCCACGAGTTACCCTGCTCCCAGGTCTCCTGTAGCCCCCTTCTCTCCCTTCTGCCCTGCCTCTCTATGCATGTCTCTGCCCCCCTCTGACCCCGTGCGTGTCTCTGCCCCCCTCCTACCCTATGCATGTCTCTGCCCTTCCTTCCCTCCCACCCCATGCCTGTCTCTGCCCCCCTCCCACCCCATACGTATCTCTGCCCCACCCTCCTACTCCATGCATGTCTCTGCCCCCTCCCACCCCATGCGTGTCTCTGCCCCACCCTCCTACCCAATGCATGTCTCTGCCATCCTCCTACCATATGTGTCTCTGCCCCCCTCCCCCCCTTGCATGTCTCTCCCCACCTGCCCTTCCACCTCATGCATGTCTTTGCCCCCTCTCCACATGCATATCTCTGCCTCCATTCCCATCCCATGTGTGTTTCTGCCCCCCCCACCCCATGTGTGTTTCGGCCCCCCATCCATGCGTACCTCAGTCACCTATAACATCTAAGTCTGCCCTCATTGTGAGCATTTGCTTCTCCCCCTTCTATGCTTCATTCTCCTTTCCCATCTGTGCGTTGACCATTCTATCTACACCTAGATTTTTCTCCAGTGCCTTTGTCCCCTCTATGTGTGCATGATAGCACCTCTTGATATCTTTAGTAATAGGATGTGCAATCCAGGTTCCCCCCTTTTCCACTATATTTGTGTATATATTGTACACTGGAAGGCAAGGCTTCCTTCCTCTGGATTGGCACTCCTCCCATTCACCCTCAGGTGTTTTAATTAGCTGGGTTCCTGCATTTCAGATCACACATTGATAAGGCCCTATTTAGAGGTAAGTCCTGTATAAATTTAAAGAATGTGATAGTATTAGGGATGTTAGGGACCCATGTGATGAAGTCACCTGGCCGCGGTACATGGGCCCGCATATTTGCGCAAATGTGTGCTAAGAACTTCAATTATACTCCATGTTAATTGTGAGGGTTTATTTAAATTATTTTTATTATCAGTGTTCTTAGTGCTAAGAGTGTGCATCTGCATCTCTCTCCCCCCAGCATAGTATTAGAAGCCTCAGCATGATAGCACCTCTTGATATCTTTAGTAATAGGATGTGCAATCCAGGTTCCCCCCTTTTCCACTATATTTGTGTATATATTGTACACTGGAAGGCAAGGCTTCCTTCCTCTGGATTGGCACTCCTCCCATTCACCCTCAGGTGTTTTAATTAGCTGGGTTCCTGCATTTCAGATCACACATTGATAAGGCCCTATTTAGAGGTAAGTCCTGTATAAATTTAAAGAATGTGATAGTATTAGGGATGTTAGGGACCCATGTGATGAAGTCACCTGGCCGCGGTACATGGGCCCGCATATTTGCGCAAATGTGTGCTAAGAACTTCAATTATACTCCATGTTAATTGTGAGGGTTTATTTAAATTATTTTTATTATCAGTGTTCTTAGTGCTAAGAGTGTGCATCTGCATCTCTCTCCCCCCAGCATAGTATTAGAAGCCTCAGCATGATAGCACCTCTTGATATCTTTAGTAATAGGATGTGCAATCCAGGTTCCCCCCTTTTCCACTATATTTGTGTATATATTGTACACTGGAAGGCAAGGCTTCCTTCCTCTGGATTGGCACTCCTCCCATTCACCCTCAGGTGTTTTAATTAGCTGGGTTCCTGCATTTCAGATCACACATTGATAAGGCCCTATTTAGAGGTAAGTCCTGTATAAATTTAAAGAATGTGATAGTATTAGGGATGTTAGGGACCCATGTGATGAAGTCACCTGGCCGCGGTACATGGGCCCGCATATTTGCGCAAATGTGTGCTAAGAACTTCAATTATACTCCATGTTAATTGTGAGGGTTTATTTAAATTATTTTTATTATCAGTGTTCTTAGTGCTAAGAGTGTGCATCTGCATCTCTCACCCCCCTGTGCTTATGCCCCCTTTGCCATCTGTACCTCTGTTACCATCTACATTTGCCCCTACCCCCCTCTATGTATACCTCTGAACAGGGGAAAATTGAGAGAGGGAGAGCTTAAAAAGTAGTGATCACACTTAATTGTAATAGCATGGTGGCAAGGGACTCATCATTAGCCACTGAGAAGATGCACAATAAGAAAATGTGCTTTTATGCATACATGAAGTCTGGTGTATGGTCAGCTTTAGCCTATCCTATCACCAATGTATTCTTGTATAGTAATGTACTAATCCTGCCTACTGTGGTGTTGGTTTCACTTATAGCTGATTTGATGCTGCCCATGTGAGGCCACACACACACACACACACACACACACACACACACACACACACACACACACACACACACACACACACACACACACACACACAGACACACACACACACACACATACACACACACACACACACACACACACACACACACACACACACACAAACAGAAAATTCAGCACTCATCAAAGCAAGCTCACTTATCTTCACAACATCAATAAATTAAGGATGGGGGTTTAGTTAGTGAATTGGCCAATGCATGGAAGCCTGCAAACCGCTCGCCAAGGTACCCCACCTTCATGCAGGTCCTACACTATCACAGAGTCTTGAAAATTAAAACCTAGCAACTGTATAACATATAAAACCTAGCAACTGTATAACACATAATATAACTGCAAATATGCCTACTTGGTTTAATGTGTACCTGCCACACACCTTATGACTTTTAAAGGTACACTAGTCACCTGACACTGGCTGATAAACTACTAAGGAACAGCTGACACAGGTTTAGGATAATTGAGTTTACATAGGGGTGCATGAAAAAGCTTGTGGCCACAGTTAATAAGAGTTAACCAAAGATTAACCCTGCGATATACAAACAAATAAAACCACAGCACTCACCACCCCAGAAGCGGGGTGCAATGTCTGCACTCACCACTCATAGGGTGGGGTGCATGTAGCCCATGGCCACCTACTTAAATATATACAAACAGAAAAGTCAGCACTCACCAAAGCAAGCTCACTTATCTAACTAAACCCCCATCATTTATTTATTGATGTTGTGAGGATAAGTGAGCTTGCTTTGGGGAGTGCTGAATTTTCTGTTTGTTTATATTTAAGTAGGTGGCCATGGGCTACATGCACCCCACCCTATGAGTGATGGGTGCAGACATTGCATCCCGCTTCTTGGGTGGCGAGTGCTGTGGTTTTATTTGTTTGTGTGTGTGTGTATATATATATATATATATATATATATATATATATACATACAGTATATATATATATATATATCCAGCATTTACTAGCATGCAGCGGCACTCAGAGGCAGACTCATAGATATTCAAAACATGCAGAGTTTAATCCATTCTAGTGCAAAAAACCATCCAACGTTTCCGGGTGCTAACACCCCTTTGTCAAGGTGAACAAACAAGAAGTGTGTGATAAAACAAAGTGATTACCTTTATACGTGAAGAAGTCCCGCCGGCGGGAGATACAGAAATCTTTGGGGGAAGCCGTGAGCTTCCGTCCCAGCTTGTGAATGTATGACGTGATACAAGGGCGCTGGTCACATGATCCGACATCGCGTCGTTGGATATCCCGGTTCCCCTGGCAACCTTCCGCATACACGCTGCACGTCAGGCAGCTGCTGTTGTGGTCATGGAAACGAGGGACCTCCCGGGTAACCCGGCCACGGCGGTCATGATACAGCGCTGTGAAAACATGTGAAACATGTAAAGCGTGTGAAACAGTGAAAATATGCTGTAGCATCAGTGTATCATAGTAATATTAATAAAAAAGAAAAAGAATATGTATATCTGCTGAATAAAAAACATAATCAAACTTAATCAAGGAACTGTAAATGGAGCGGAGTCCCAGGTACACAACGGGGATGTCTGTGACTGTCAGACTTACCCACAGTTAGTGTCACTGAGCCCCGCACCCCTGCACATAATGTACATAATTGCATTACTATATAAATAAATACATATGCACATAACTTATGGAATAAATTACTCAAAATACACTCCATTGAATTTTATCATCAAGGCCCTTGGGTTTGGTGGTGGCCAAGGTATACATCCATCTGGCCTCAAGTCTCAAGAGATTACCGGCTCTGTGTCCGCCCCTTAAGTTCTTTGGGCAGTGATCAATAATCTGAAAACGTAAATCGTTCATAGAGTGACCGTGTTCAGCGTAATGGCGGGCTACCGGTTGTTCCGAGGGTTTGCCAGATAGTGCAAATTTAACTGCTGATCTATGTAGCGCAAAACGTTTGCGGGCATTACGAATGGTCTTACCCACGTACTGCAGTTTACAGGGGCAAGTGATTAAATATATTACAAAAGTGCTCGTGCATGGGAGTACATGTTTGATATCATATGATCTACCTGTTGAACGAGACTCAAATGTGGAGCCAGGGGTCATAAACCTACATGTCTTGCATCCCAGGCATTTATAGCATCCTGGGGACCTAGAAAGGAACGTAGTGGGTACAGGATTCCCAAAGCCTGTGATATCAGAATGGACGATCAAATCTTTGATGCTCTTACCTCTGGTATAACATACCATGGGTCTTTTTTTATGTAGTGAGGGTAAAGATTTGTTGGTTGCAATGATGGGCCACAATGCACGTAGGGCCCTGGGCACTACTGGACTGGCAATGTTATATTTTGTAACAAATGGCATAATTTGCGTATCATTTTTTGATTTCTGGACTAATAGGTCCTCTCTTCGCATTCGTGCTACTTCGCGTTGACTGTCCTGTAGTGTCTTGTAGTCGTATCCTCTTTCTATAAAGCATGATGTTACCTCTGTAAGGGCACCTTCCAACTTGGTGGAATCACTGGTGATTCTTGCCGCCCTAATGAGTTGTGATTTGGGCAAACCTTTCTTTAAGGCCCCCGGGTGATGACTGTTATGCCTTAATAATGTATTTTTATCTGTTGGTTTGTAGAATACATCCATTGATATTCTGTTGTTATTGATAGACACCCTCACATCCAAATAATTTAATGTGGCCAAATCACTTGCTGCTGTAACTTTAATTGGAGAATCTCTGCTGTTGATATGTGCAATTAGTGTGTCAAACTCGACTTGGCCGCCAGTCCATAAAATAAATATGTCGTCAATATACCTTGAATAATATAAAATGTGCTGAGATATACTAAAATCATCAAAGAATATTAGTTGTTCCTCCTGCAACATAAAGGTATTGGGGAATGACGGCGACACATTGCTACCCATGGCACACCCACTAGTTTGGCGGTAAAATTTACCATCAAATAAAAAATAATTCGTGTGAGGGTTAGTTCCAACAGTGTGAGAAATAGATCCAAATCTAAGGACTTCATGCCCACACGAGTTAAAAACTCCCTCATAGCTCTAAGGCCCGATGCCTGGGGTATGCTAGTATATAAACTGCAGATATCAATAGTGCAGATTAAAGTGCCCGTAGGAATGTCCGGTAATGCCTTAAATTGATTTAGGAACATGGTAGTGTCTTTAATAAAATTAGGCTGTTGACAGATCAGGGGCTGTAATATGCTGTCTAAAAAGATTGAAATTGGTTGGTAAAGTGACTTGTGCGCAGAAATGATCGGCCTCCACGGAGGCCTTTCTAAATCCTTATGTATTTTGGGCACCGTAAACAGGACCGGTACCACAGGAAATTCCTGTTTAAGTGCCGTACATAAATTCTTGGAAATACTCCCAGATGCCGCTGCTAGATCCAAGATGGTGTCAATCTCCTGTTTGTACTCCATGGTGGGATCATAGGCTAGTTCTTGATAGACTTGTTGGTCCGAGAGTTGTCTGTAAATTTCAGATTTATAATCTGACAAGTTCATAATAACAATTCCGCCCCCTTTGTCAGCATGGCGGATTACTATATCTCTGTATGATCCCAACTGTTTAAGTGCTCTGTGCACAGATTTAGATAGATTGTAATGTGTCCCCGTTGAGGCCGCTGTATATCTAGATACCGAATCATCCACAAGCCGGATAAAGGATTTAATTGAGGCATTCGTGGAAGCGGGATCAAATTGGGATTTGCGAGTAGAGCTAATGTAGGCTTGATGAGGATCCGAAACAGATGGAGGAATCTGCTGCTGGAAGAATTCCTGTAAACGAAGTTTGCGCGCAAATTTGTGAAGTTCAACTTGCCAACCAAGGCCATCAAATTTATTAGTCGGCACAAATGATAAACCGTTGTTGAGTACTTTTATTTCCAAATCACTGAGCTGTCGGTCAGACAGATTATAGATTAAACTTTCTTTTTTGTTGAGGCATTTTTGGATCGTTGTATTTTGTTTGCCCCTGCGGGTGGGCGTCCTCTTGTTATTGTGCCTGCTACAACGGCTGGAGAGGTTCCTAAAGGGACACTCGCTGAGTCAGAGGGCCCTTCTGAATCGCCCATAGCAAACTCACTGTCGCTATTCGATGTTATAGGGTCATTGTTGCGATCTTCACGGCGTTTGCGCCAACTATGCTTGGACCTGTAGTTATAGGACCTATGATTCCCGGGTCCCCTCCCGAGAGCCAACGATAGACCCTGTTGGTCTCATAATCCTCTTTAACGGTTAGTTGTTTCCCCCGTTTAAATTTTATGAGTTTGCCTTTGTATTTGTTAACTTGCAGCTGCAATTTCTGGATCATGCTTTGGTTGGTATCTAGCAGTAACATATCTTTATGGATTAGCTCTAGTTGTTGAATTTTTTCACGAGTGACTTTGAGTTCACGGCCAGCCTCTTCCACAACCAATAACACCAAGTCCATACTGCACTTATTCAAAATGCCTATCCAGCGGCTACAGAACTCAGTATTAAAACGTCCTATAGTAGGCCCATTGCGGATGCGGAAACCCCGCGGAATCATTTTGTCCCTATGGTAATTGGACAATGAAATTCCATGCATTAGAAAGTACAATTCACGCCTCTTTAGTTTAATCAATTGATGGAAAATATCCTCCATGCCCAGCTGATCGTCTGCCTCAGTTAGATCCTCCGTAAACCTCAGTATGTCTGCATCTGCATCGGTGAAACTGTACGTGTCCATTAAGTTAGTTGGCAAGCCGCCATATCCCGGGATGTGTTCATGTGCCATCTCGCAGATGTATAGCTCTTGAATCAATGTGCAATATGTAAAGTCTCAATGTGTAACAGTTCCTAAAAAAAGTGCCTAGTGCTGATGTGCAAAGAAAATGCTGATGCAAAGTGCTGGATGATGATCCTCATCAAGCCTACATTAGCTCTACTCGCAAATCCAAATTTGATCCCGCTTCCACGAATGCCTCAATTAAATCCTTTATCCGGCTCGTGGATGATTCGGTATCTAGATATACAGCGGCCTCAACGGGGACACATTACAATCTATCTAAGTCTGAGCACAGAGCACTTAAACAGTTGGGATCATAAAGAGATATAGTAATCCGCCCCGCTGACAAAGGGGGCGGAATTGTTATTATGAATTTGTCAGATTATAAGTATGAAATTTACAGACAACTCTCGGACCAACAAGTCTATCAAGAACTAGCCTATGATCCCACCATGGAGTACAAACAGGAGATTGACACCATCTTGGATCTAGCAGCGGCATCTGGGAGTATTTCCAAGAATTTATATATGGCACTTAAACAGGAATTTCCTGAGGTACCGGTCCTGTTTACGGTGCCCAAAATACATAAGGATTTAGAAAGGCCTCCGGGGAGGCTGATCATTTCTGCGCACAAGTCACTTTACCAACCAATTTCAATCTTTTTAGACAGCATATTACAGCCCCTGATCTGTCAACAGCCTAATTTTATTAAAGACACTACCATGTTCCTAAATCAACTTAAGGCATTACCGGACATTCCTACGGGCACTTTAATCTGCACTATTGATATCTGCAGTTTATATACTAGCATACCCCAGGCATCGGGCCTTAGAGCTATGAGGGAGTTTTTAACTCGTGTGGGCATGAAGTCCTTAGATTTGGATCCATTTCTCACACTGTTGGAACTAACCCTCATACGAAACTATTTTTTATTTGACGGTAAATTTTACCGCCAAACTAGTGGGTGTGCCATGGGTAGCAATGTGTCACCGTCATTCGCCAATTCCTTTATGTTGCAGGAGGAACAACTAATATTCTTTGATGATTTTAGTATATCTCAGCACATTTTATATTATTCAAGGTATATTGACGACATATTTATTTTATGGACTGGCGGCCAAGTCGAGTTTGACACACTAATTGCACATATCAACAGCAGAGATTCTCCAATTAAAGTTACAGCAGCAAGTGATTTGGTCACATTAAATTATTTGGATGTGAGGGTGTCTATCAATAACAACAGAATATCAACGGATGTATTCTACAAACCAACAGATAAAAATACATTATTAAGGCATAACAGTCATCACCCGGGGGCCTTAAAGAAAGGTTTGCCCAAATCACAACTCATTAGGGCGGCAAGAATCACCAGTGATTCCACCAAGTTGGAAGGTGCCCTTACAGAGGTAACATCACGCTTTATAGAAAGAGGATATGACTACAAGACACTACAGGACAGTCAAGGCGAAGTAGCACGAATGCGAAGAGAGGACCTATTAGTCCAGAAATAAAAAAATTATATGCAAATTATGCCATTTGTTACAAAATATAACACCGCCAGTCAAGTAGTGCCCAGGGCCCTACTTGCATTGTGGCCCATCATTGCAACAGACAAATCTTTACCCTCACTACATAAAAAAAGACCCATGGTATATCATACCAGAGGTAAGAGCATCAAAGATTTGATCGTCCATTCTGATATCACAGGCTTTGGGAATCCTGTACCCGCTACGTTCCTTTCTAGGTCCCCAGGATGCTATAAATGCCTGGGATGCGAGACATGTAGGTTTATGACCCCTGGCTCCACATTTGAGTCTAGTTCAACAGGTAGATCATATGATATCAAACATGTACTCACATGCACGAGCACTTTTGTAATATATTTAATCACTTGCCCCTGTAAACTGCAGTACGTGGGTAAGACCATTCGTAATGCCCGTTAACGTTTTGTGCTACATAGATCAGCAGTTAAATTTGCACTATCTGGCAAACCCTCGGAACAACCGGTAGCCCGCCATTATGCTGAACATGGTCACTCTATGAATTATTTACGTTTTCAGATTATTGATCACTGCCCAAAGAACTTAAGGGGCGGACACAGAGCCGGTAATCTCTTGAGACTTGAGGCCAGATGGATATATACCTTGGCCACCACCAAACCCAAGGGCCTTAATGATAAAATTCAATGGAGTGTATTTTGAGTAATTTATTCCATAAGTTATGTGCATATGTATTTATTTATATAGTAATGCAATTATGTACATTATGTGCAGGGGTGCGGGGCTCAGTGACACTAACTGTGGGTAAGTCTGACAGTCACAGACATCCCCGTTGTGTACCTGGGACTCCGCTCCATTTACAGTTCCTTGATTAAGTTTGATTATGTTTTTTATTCAGTAGATATACATATTCTTTTTCCTTTTTATTAATATTACTATGATACACTGATGCTACAGCATATTTTCACTGTTTCACATGCTTTACATGTTCACATGTTTTCACAGCGCTGTATCATGACCGCCGCGGCCGGGTTACCCGGGAGGTCCCTCGTTTCCATGACCACAACAGCAGCTGCCTGACGTGCAGCGTGTATGCGGAAGGTTGCCAGGGGAACCGGGATATCCAACGACGCGATGTCGGATCATGTGACCAGCGCCCTTGTATCACGTCATACATTCACAAGCTGGGACGGAAGCTCACGGCTTCCCCCAAAGATTGCTGTATCTCCCGCCGGCGGGACTTCTTCACGTATAAAGGTAATCACTTTGTTTTATCACACACTTCTTGTTTGTTCACCTTGACAAAGGGGTGTTAGCACCCCGAAACATTGGATGGTTTTTTGCACTAGAATGGATTAAACTCCGCATGTTTTGAATATCTATGTGTTTGCCTCTGAGTGACGCTGCATGCTAGGAAATGCTGGATGTGTAACTGTTTCCAGAAGGCACCGGAGCTCCATTTATTGGGAAGGGTGAGTGCCTATCCGATGTTGTATATGCACTGGACTCTGAGGTTATTACCACATTGACCACTTGGGATAAGGCACCCCCACTTTCACTGCTAAATATTGACTTTATTAAAGATATAGCAGCATTACATTGTGACCCTTTGTGGAAGGAGAAGATTGAGAAGTCAATCACAGCACGGGCACCAGCACTTTTTTTCCAGCACTTTGCATCAGCATTTTCTTTGCACATCAGCACTAGGCACTTTTTTTAGGAACTGTTACACATTGAGACTTTACATATTGCACATTGATTCAAGAGCTATACATCTGCGAGATGGCACATGAACACATCCCGGGATATGGCGGCTTGCCAACTAACTTAACGGTCACGTACAGTTTCACTGATGCAGATGCAGACAGACTGAGGTTTACGGAGGATCTAACTGAGGCAGACGATCAGCTGAGCATGGAGGATATTTTCCATCAATTGATTAAACTAAAGAGGCGTGAATTGGACTTTCTAATGCATGGAATTTCATTGTCCAATTACCATAGGGACAAAATGATTCCCCGGGGTTTCCGCATCCGCAATGGGCCTACGCGATGTCGGATCATGTGACCAGCGCCCTTGTATCACGTCATACATTCACAAGCTGGGACGGAAGCTCACGGCTTCCCCCAAAGATTGCTGTATCTCCCACCGGCGGGACTTCTTCACGTATAAAGGTAATCACTTTGTTTTATCACACACTTCTTGTTTGTTCACCTTGACAAAGGGGTGTTAGCACCCCGAAACGTTGGATGTTTTTTTTGTACTAGAATGGATTAAACTCCGCATGTTTTGAATATCTATGAGTCTGCCTCTGAGTGACGCTGCTTGCTAGGAAATGCTGGATGTACAACTGTTTCCAGAAGGCACCGGAGCTCCATTTATTGGGAAGGGTGAGTGCCTATCCGATGTTGTATATATATATATATATATATATATATATATTTACACACACGTGCACGGGAGTTTTCTGATTTTCACGATTGTAAATATAAATGAATGATAACAATTTGGTAAACCTATAGAGATGTCTTAATGTAAGTAATATTAATCCATGGTTCTTGCCGTTACCCGAGGAGCACCTGTAGCAGATACAGTAAAAAGTGACAGGACCATTTTTGTAGTTTAGTCAATTCTACACATTGGAGGTGCAATCCAAATTTGGAACCGATTGTCCGTTCGTTCATGCAACACAATCCATGCATCAGTAATGATGTCATTGTGTCCATCCCCTTTTCATTTCCTTGATTTCCTATTTCCCACCTGCAGAATACCTACAGTATGTTACATTTCATCTTCCTAACATGTCGGGAAGTAAGAGAATTAGTGATGAGTCAGTCAGTGAGTGTGAGGGCTTTTGCATTTATATATATATATATATATATATATATAACAATATGCTCTCCTACACACCCTTCCTCAAGGGTAATTGATAGAATAAAAAACATAAACACAGAAGGAGCACAGATAGTGCAGTATCTTTTAAAACACATCTAGCTTTACTTCAACATAAAAAGTTAAAATGGGTTTATCACAATGGAGGTTATTCATCCAGGACATAATGGGTTAGCCTTGGTCATTAGTGACAATGGGCTTCTCCCGACACACGTCCGGCTCTTTGCACTGCCTACGTATCTTGCGCTCGACTCTCGGCTTCCAACTTCCAATTCTCCACTGCCAATCGCTGTAACATAGAGGTCACTTTGTCTCTCCCTAAATGCATTTCAGCCTTAGCCTTCGTCAGTGGGAAGCCTGATGTCGGCAGCAGGAGGTGGTCATAATAATGTGACTTGACCATGTATAGACATATAGATATACAGGTGTAGACATATATATATATTTATATATATATATGTATATATATAATTTTAGACCTTAGGGCCCCCCCGGTCTTAAGTACCCTGGGCCCTCCTATGCCTTAATCCAGCTCTGTGTAGGACATAAGTACTCATTACCGTACCGTTGGTGCTCCCAAGAGTTAGAATAGGATGCACAACAATAAAAACAAAAGAAAAATCTCTTTTATAGTGTACTCTTCTACAATATTGCTAAAACTTAACTTTAATATATGGACTCACTTGAGCATGAACACATATTTCAGATATAAAATACATCAAAAAATTCATAGAAAAAAAATCATATTTTTTTTTTCATGAAGAGCTTGGGTATTACAACCCTATGCTGCAGTACTAATTACGTGACTCTTATTGCAGTTTTAGTTTTTTATTCCACTATTTGCCAGGGAGCAAAATTATATGATCAGAGTCATCTGTAATGTCAAGTTTTGTGACTCAGTTTGGAGTTAAAAAAATGATTCCTAGGGCTATTATTTGTGCAGTCTAAAACGAGAAAAAAAAACAAACAAATAAATATTCTAAATAAAATGCTTTGAAATCATACCATTTATGGAAATGCCATGTACTATCTAGCTCCCAAAATCAAATTGTAAGGCAGATACATTTTTCATACTTGCAAATGGCAACATAGTAATTCAATCCAAGTATCTGCTTTGTTACCACTACAATGATATTGTTTCACATTTGTGTCTAAATAAAAGAATGACTGCAATACAGAGAAATAACCCTTGGTAAAATGTCTATTATTTTAACATCATCCACAGTATATAATTACATCCCATTGTACCTTAATAATGTTCTGTCCACATGAAAAAGAAGCTGAGAATAAGATGAAAATGCATTAGGTAGAGAGGTCTTATAAGACAATATTATGCACCGCTGCTTCTCACCATCAGACTACCAACGATTGAAACCTCGAATGGCCAGTGAGCGAGTACAATATGTAGTTGAAGCCTCACCCTGACTATCTTGTACCACTGCTTCTCACCATCATATCATGAATCGTTGGAACATCAGATGGTCAGTGAGCAAGTATAGGCAATATTTAGAAAAAAGTAAGGTGCTACTGGTAACCTGTCCTAATGCAAATTGTATAACCGATGAGAGAGCACTGAAAAAACTGAAGAAAGGAGAAAGGCAGTAGATTTCCTCCAATCACCAAGTACACCAAGTACAGAATTACCCTGTACTGCTACTTCTCACCATCATATTCTGAGTTAACAAAGCATTGAATGGCCAGTGAGCGAGTGCCAAAGGTAAAACGTGGGAGATGAAAGGAAAAGAATAATCGTGTGCTGCTGATTAATCAGCAAAAAGTAAATACAGAAAGATTTTAAGGAGTAGAAAACATGCAGTCTCTATAGCAGGGCTGGCCAAACCGGTCCTCAAGATCTACCAACAGTTCATGTTTTCTGAAGAATTGTCAGTTAGGAATTAATGCAGCACATCTTAATTAGTAATGAGTACACCTGTGTACCAGCTAGGTGGTCTGGAAAATGTGAATTGTTGGTAGATTTCGAGGACAGGTTTGGCCAATACTGCTCTATAATGTAGGTACAGTGTATGGTAGGTATTAGATATAATCATAATACTTCCCTTAATCGGATTCTTGTATAGTGGATACTCAGAGGACTTTTAACTGCTAGTATAGGCAAGCATTGTTTCCTTCCAGAGAGTGGTCAGGTAACCAGATAGTGCCTCCTACGTGCACATTTCACCAAGGGTGGCTTCGTCAGGGAGTGAAGCACCATGACAAGTTTCTACCCTAAATAGCAGAAGAGTAGGCTTTCCCCTATCCACAATATCCAATCACTGTCGTGTGCTGCTTGATTGACATAGGAATCCATCTATAAGATCAGCCATGCCCCCTGGGTGTGTGTAATTAAAAACTGATGCAGGGAATTACATAAGGGGGGTCATTCTGACCCAATTGCACTGCTGCAGTTTATTGCAGCAGTGCGATCGGGTCAGTACTGCCCAAGCCAGACGGCCGAAGGCCGTCGTTGCCTAGCGATCGCCTCTGACTGATTGACAGGCAGAGACGGTCACTGGGTGGGAGGGGGCTGAACGGCGGCAACAAGCCGCCATTTAGGGGGCGCAGTCTGGCCAACGCAGTCGTGGCCGGACCATTGGTGGGGGGGGGGGGGCGCGGCGACTGTGTGACGTCGCACGCAGCCGCTGCAACCCGGGCAGCGAAGAGGTTCTCCCGGCCAGCCACAGGAGCTGCGCTGGCTGGGAGTTATTCCTCAAATGCAAAAGCATCACCGCTGTGCGATGCTTTTGCATTTCTGTGGGGGATGGGGGGGGGGGGGGGGGGGGGCGACACTGACATGTGGTCCGGACTAGCCCTGTGCTGGGCGTCCCCCTGCATGTCTGAGTGCCTGATCATAGCTGTGATAAATTTAACACAGCTACGATCAACTCGGAATGACCCCCAAGGTCAGTGGAATAGTGTGTAGGAGATACCGGGCATTAGCCCATCAGGCGTGGTTTAAACATATGTAGTTAATCAAGTTAGATCCATCAGCCTATCAGTGTGGTTGTACTCATTGACCAAGCAGTGGGACCGCCCATCTACGGCTACGTTCATATCATCCTTTACATGGAAGCCATCACACGCCCACCACATCGGCCAAGAGGACCGCCTCGCTACAACAGCAGCTCTTGTGTACAGAGTCTAGTGCGGCCGCATCCTTCATTGCCAAAGCAACATAGTCCCACCCATCAAGAACGTCATCACTACCATAGTGTGTTTCAAAGGCGGCCGCGTCCCCGTTGCTGTAGCAACAGAGTGCACTCCGCTCTGCCGGCAAAAAGGCCGTCCTAATCATGGCTTATAAAGCATTGGTAAGCTATCAGTGCTCCTGAATGAGGTAATGCTGCTCACTTAAAATATCTCTATATGGGGAGTATTAGGATATAAATTCCTTATTGGTTATATTGCCAAAAATCACAAATGGATCACACAAACTATGTATTTTTACATCACCCCCTTCCCACCCCCACCGCTAGGAGTTTTTTTTACCACCGCAGTATTTTTTTTTCCAGATTGTAAATCATACTGTATGTGTCCCGAGTTTGGTGTAAATTGCTCCAGGCATTCCTGTGGGTGGCTCTGCCCTGATACGTGAGTGCCTCTGCCCCTACCCGTGGGTGCCTCTGTGTAAATTGCTCCAGGCATTTCAGAGTTATGCCTGAAAATTATGGATTTTTACATGTCACCCCCTTCCCCCACAGGGGTGGTAGGGGTGTCTTACCCCCACAGTATTTCTTTCCAGATTGTAAGGCATATGTGTACCAAGTTTGGTGTAAATTGCTCCAGGCATTCCAGAGTTATGCTGGAACATACACACATACTGTACGTCCATTTTTATAAATACTGTATAGATGAGCCACACACAGTGAAAATGGTGGCAAAACAATTATAGGACAATTGGTTTATACATGTAAAAGTAAGACAGTACAGTGTGTCAAGATCCCCCTGCTTCTACTGTCTTAACATCTTGATAATCCAGTGGATGATGGATGAGAAAGCAGAAGGGATTCACTGGTGAAAGGAGGAAAGATAGGAATCCTTCTGCTGCTCACATTAGAACAGAGTCAGTACTCTGGTATCAAAAACATTGCAGGATACATTGTTGCAACGCATAAGTGAGAGAGGACTAAATAGAGAAAAAACTCCAGAGACACTGGAGAAGAAATTGGTGGGTGGAATCTCCAGAGATACCAGAAAGGATAATGCCAGGAGGAAACAACCAAGTACTCAGCTTTGTCCTATAGTGCCCTGTGCATACAGTGGCACCACATGGATAATGCGTTGCATCCACGGACGTCTTTTTCTATGGGCTCAATATGCATTTGCCCAAGGGCCCGAGGTGTATAAGGGTCCTAGGCTTATAGCTGCCGGTCCCCTCTTTCCAGGGGTACCAGATTTTTGAAAATCGGCCCTAGGGAATCGGAGATATCCAAAGTCAAAACAGTGGTTCCCATCCAAGCCTGCTAATAGTCTTCCCAGTTGGATATTTCGGGTTCTGTCTGACTTAGAGTGTTTCTGAGAGTATACTCCAAAAGCTGAGACTCACCCCTTTTGGTGAATATTGGCAGCTTGTCTCTATTTTGCCCAGAACCAGAGAGATCAGCCTTCAAGCAGCTGGTCGCTGCTCCAGTTCCACACACCTTTCTGTCCCTCCTGGAGAAGGTCATGTTGGGAGGGTTCCGGTTTGAATGGTCGACCATGTTAAGGTCGACAGTCATTAGGTCGACCACTATTGGTCGACATTGACATGGTCAACATGGACAAATAGTCGACACATGAAAGTGGTAGACACATGTCAAGTCGACACATGGAAAAGTCGACATGGATTTTTTATCTGTTTTTGGTGTCATTTTTTCCGTAACATGACCAGGAACCCCATTCAGTGTACCGCATCCCCTTGCATGGCTCACTTCACTCGCAATGTTGCGGGCAATGTTACTATACCCAATCATAGTCCATGTGGATGGTAAAGTATTTAAATGTTAAAAATCTATATTTTTTAAAGATAAGCCATGTCGACTTTTTCATGTGCCGACCTGTCATGTGTAGTCCATGTCAACCAAGTCAATGTCAACAAATAGTGTTGACCTTAGCATGGCTGACCATCCAAACGGATACCTGTTGGGAGATATACAGTATGTCCATGTATTGTTACAGTACCTAGCCCCTGGCCTTGTACACCACCCATATCTATGGACGCATGTTTACTGTATGTACTGTAATTTGTCACATAACCTAGTGGGAATTACTGTATACTGTATGTGCTGTGTCGCACACACTCCTGGTGGCAGGAGTTTACCTACTGTATAAACTAGCCCCTTGATTTGTGCAGTAAACAGCCATGTCTATGTACTGTCATTTGTCGTACACCCTAGCAGGTCCTAGGCAGAAAGCCATGTGCAGGCTCGTAGGAGGACAAAATGTCCGCTTTGTCCCCGAACAAGCCTGTTTTCTCTCCTGTTACAGTAGCTAAACCCCGCACTGCTACCGTATGTCCGTATATTACTACCTTGTACACCAGCCATGTCTATAGACGCACATCTTCTGTATGTACAGAAATTTGCAGTGCCGCAACTTGACATTTTAGTGCTGTGTGCAAGAAACTGCAACACTGATTCGCAGACGTCACGAGGGGCAATTGAATTGTTTTTAACATCCACAATACTGTACACAGTTCTGAACTGTACTGTGTATTGTAAAAACTTTATGTAATGGAGTGCAAAAAATTACAGGTCAGTATTTACAGTACAGTATCTTGTCTCCACAGTTCCTGCCGTGAAACATACCGGCAAAAATAAGCAGATCTATGAGTCAGATAATTGCTAAGATAAAAAAAGAAAAGAAGACAACACAACACAACAGATCCAGGCTTGGCTGAAAGAAAGTGGTGTTGTAGTTCATTTACAGATTGTGCGCAATCATGCTTTTATGAGGATGCGCCGCAGATATAGAACTCCTTCAAAATGCACATGGTAAGTACAGTAGAAGACTGTACATACAGTACTGTACTTTACAGATTTATTGTACAGTAGATCAGTGATGTGCGGTGAGGTCAATGGCTGGAGAGGCATCGGATTCTCCAGTACATCCCCAGCAGCACAAGAATACAAACCTTAGCTCACTTTTTAGGAAGAGCAGATACAGTACAGTACATTAGAGTACACGGGGGTGGGCTGCTACTGCAGCCATTGTGTATACAGTATACTGTGATTAAAGGACTGACCCTAAAGTACCCAGACAGCTCCAGGCCTACTAGCACTCTGAGCAAGATCTTTTGAAGTGCCCTCCCCTCTCACCAATGTGTGCATCGAAGGCGCATGCGGTCCTAGCAAAATGGGCATGGCCTCGCAACTATACAGTATATTATGTTATTAAATTATTAATACAGGTTGAGTCTCCCTTATCCAAAATGCTTGGGACCGGAGGTATTTTGGATATCGGATTTTTCCGTATTTTGGAATAATTGCATACCATAATGACATATCATGGCGATGGGACCTAAATCTAAGCACAGAATGCATTTATGTTACATTTACACCTTATACACACAGCCTGAAGGTCATTTTAGCCAATATTTTTAATAACTTTGTGCATTAAACAAAGTGTGTGTACATTCACACAATTCATTTATGTTTCATATACACCTTATACACACAGCCTGAAGGTCATTTAATACAATATTTTTAATAACTTTGCGTATTAAACAAAGTTTGTGTACATTGAGCCATCAGAAAACAAAGGTTTCACTATCTCACTCTCGCTCAAAAAAGTCCGTATTTCGGAATATTCCGTATTTCGGAATATTTGGATATGGGATACTCAACCTGTATATACAGTATACCATATTATCAACCCCCCAACACACACAATTGGCAGCCTTACACATAATGAACACAGTAATGCTCCTTACAAGTAATGCTTGCAGTATAGTGCCAGTTACATGCAATGCCACCAGTATGGTGCCAGTTACACGTAATACCTCCTTAGTGCCAGTTACATGTAATGCTTCCTGTAGTGCCAGTTACACATAATGCCTTGTGTAGTGCCAGTTACAAGTAATGACCGCCTGTAGTGCCAGATACACGTAATGCCTCCTATAGTGTCAGTTACATGTACTGTTCCTGTAGCGCAAGTTACACTACACGTAATGACCCCATGGAGTGCCGCTCTTTCCACTCCCCAGTGCTGCCTGCTGCGGGGACACAGGGATAATCACCGGGCGCGGGATGCTCCCAACACAAACAGCAGGCAAAGAGTCAGGGGGGAATGAATTAGGGAGAAGAGTTTATTCTAAGTATTGGCAGTTCACTTGTCTCGACGCCTCGTATGGGTGATTGGACCAGGGGATCCAGCACTGGTTAAGCTGTCCAATCATGCTGAAAGCCCGTCCCTGTCAACGAGGCACATACACTAGTGCTACTTTCTTCCATTTTTTCAATGGTCTTTTAAAGGTCACTGCTTTGCTCCGCTCCCTCTCTATCCCAGTTCCCAATGTCGACGGGAGGGACTGCTATCAGTGCCTCGCCAAACTAATCTGATGTATTCAAATTATTAGAATACAATAAAGAAAATACAGTACTTACTGTATGACATACAGTAGAATATGTATCATACAGTAAGTATCTTCTTTGTATTATTTTAATCATTAATCACAGGGGAGGCACTGCCTCCCCTGACTGCATGTCCCTGCAGTAAATGTTATTTAGACTAATACTGTATCCAGTATACAGTACTATAGTACTGTACTTGACATTGCAATCTCAACAGATTCTATAATTACTGTTTAAAGTACAATCATTTTTGTCTGTGTATTACTGTAGGAGAGTCAAAAAGACTGTTGAAAAATTAACTCATGCAGATGATTAGCATACTGCTGGCCAAAAAAAACGCATTCTTCATTCGGAATATAATTTCCAGTTCCATTATCAAATGGATGCGGAGAGAAATGGGATGGAGTTTTGGTCAGACAATACTGTACTGACCATAATTTATTTAGTAATACTGTAAGTCTTTAACAATACACTGAGTGACTGCATTGTCCACATTTTTCTTTGCACAGGATAAATCACAGCCAACCGTGGCAAGAATAAGCACCTCTGATGTATATGTGATGTGTTTTGTCTGATTTGTGGCCCCGTTTTAAAAAAAAAGTCAGATTGAATCAGCCAAGCATGGCAGCACAGCAATAGAGACCATCTGGAAGTCATATTAATGAGATAGGGACCCAGTGGTACAGTGCAATACATATTTGTGTCCATTTGATAGGAAAGAAACCTGAAAATCTTTCTGAGATAATAAAGCTGTTTATGCTAATAAAATCCAGGATTTAGTACAAAATGTAATGGCAAAATGAATTGTGTGAACAGGGTGGCAGCGTGGCATTGTATTTTGTAGAAGGGGACTTTTTATAAAGGGAAGTGATTAATGGTTCTTTATTGTCACAAAAAATATCAGCCAATCAGCAGGCGGCGCTAGGAAGGGTCCATTGGCTATTTCAGGCATGCGCTGTACAGTTTAGGAAAAGTGACATCTGGTGGACAGAAAGTAGTATGCACGTTACAATTATAACGTGACGTTACATTTATAATGCAACTTATAACGCAAGTAGCAGGTGCGAGTTGCATGGCGCCCACTACATGGCATGCAGCATTGATATTTGAGGTCACATCTGTATGTCCTCAGGACCCCAAACAATGCATTGTTGCCATGTCTCCTCACAGAATTACAAGTGAAATACTAGCTCCACCTGTGGATATTTTAAAAATGTCAGTGAGTAATGAATACACCTGTGCACCTGCTAGGTGACCTGAAAAATGTGAGCTGTTTTGGGTGAGCTCATTCCTGGGGAATGAGTCTGAAAAGCACTGGACAAGACTTTTTAAAATGATAAGAAATCACCATTGTTTTTAAAGATGGTGTCCATTTTTAAATATGGTTGGCAAAATGTTGTATTCACTATGTATCCTGAAAGTTTCAACTTTTCTTCCAAAAGTGCACAATTGTTGTACTAATTTCCCCTCTGTGTACACCGGTTTTGATAAATTGTGTTTTCTTTCAAACTCTCATCTTCTAACACTCTGTCACAACTTGCGGATAGATGGTATGAATGTGTGACTGTGCTTAGTGGGATTTGCTAATTCCCTGAACAGCGGCACAGAATCAATCATATCAATAGTTTTCACCAGGGACTCAAGGGAGTTTGTGGTTCACTGTTCCTTTACTGGGGCTTGTGGACTCAGGGGGCACTGAGGCAGGCAGAAAGACAGGTTTCTGTGAGGTGTGCTGGGGCATAGTCAAGTTATCACGGTCAGAACCAGACAAGCAATGTGATACCATGGGACGGGCAGAATCAGGTTAGAGGAATAGCCAAAGTCAGATGGGAGATTACATAAAGTAGTACCAAGTGAGCAGGCAAGAAGAGTTGTTGGACAGACTTACCACAGATTTCTGTTTGCACCTTCTTGTTCCTTTTGAAGGTTGCAAGCAGAAACCCACAAAAAGTGCTGCCTGCAGGCTGCAATTGAACAGCTCCTGGCACGGCAATTAGGCACGGCAATTAGTAGCGACTAAATATGCCCCATAGTATTTTAACAATTCAACATAGTTAGAGATTGACGCATATTACATTAAAACTGTAGCAATGCCATAATTGCATTAAAAAGTGTGAGACTTTAGCTTATGCATAATTAAAAATATGTAAGAGGGACTCTTGCAATATAAATCTCAAAATGCATCTAAAATAGAGTACAAAATCATACAATTTCAAAAGACCAACATTTCTTGCATCAGCACCCTCATGTTCAGTTTATCTAAATACGTAGAGACAAGTATTTATACACAAATTGTTGACATTAAACATCACAAAGGTCTTGAATAAATTCAATTCTGCATTGAGAAAGAACAAACATCAGAGGAGTCTCCAATATTTTTTTTTCTTAACAGCATTTTATTCATTTTCACACAACTATTTTGAGGTTTTTGATCAATTTTATCTCCAAATCAAAGTAACTGCATTTGGGACATGGGCCCTCATTCCGAGTTGATCGCTCGGTATTTTTCATCGCATCGCAGTGAAATTCCGCTTAGTACGCATGCGCAATATTCGCACTGCGACTGCGCCAAGTAATTTTACAATGGAGATAGTATTTTTACTCACGGCTTTTTCATCGCTCCGGCGATCGTAATGTGATTGACAGGAAATGGGTGTTACTGGGCGGAAACAGGCCGTTTTATGGGCGTGCGGGGAAAAACGCTACCGTTTCCGGAAAAAACGCAGGAGTGGCCGGGGAAACGGGGGAGTGTCTGGGCGAACGCTGGGTGTGTTTGTGACGTCAAACCAGGAACGACAAGCACTGAACTGATCGCACAGGCACAGTAAGTCTGAAGCTACTCTGAAACTGCTAAGTAGTTAGTAATCGCAATATTGCGAATACATCGGTCGCAATTTTAAGAAGCTAAGATTCACTCCCAGTAGGCGGCGGCTTAGCGTGTGTAACTCTGCTAAAATCGCCTTGCGAGCGATCAACTCGGAATGAGGGCCATGGTTCGCTCCAAGATATGAAAATATACTTAAACAACATTGGGGACAGAATTTAATCTGGGGAAAACAACACTTCCAGAGCAAGCCTGGTCTTATTGCGTCAACACACTGATGTCATCATTTTATATGGAAAGGAGAATAAATACATTGTTGATATTAAAGCACAAAACCGAATTACATCTCTGGACACCAACAGTTTTTTGTTGCCCTTCTGTGGTTATAAATAATCTAAAATGGATTAAGAACATTCCATAAGAACTAGGAGGATTATTGCACAGGCACATACACCTTAAATGTATTGCACAGGCACATACACTTTAAATGAACAGGCTTTATTTTTATCTAACAAGTTCACACAAAGGAATTACTCAGAAGAGAGCGAAAAAAATACATAAAAGGATGTGAAAACCTAAAACAAGGCCTTATTAAAGAGAATGTAAAAGTAGACAAGGACCAAGCAATGAATGTTCCCCTTATTACAGAATATATCAACTATTTGCATCTTGGTGGTCATTCCGAGTTGATCGCTAGCTGCATTTGTTCACAGTGCAGCGATCAGGCTAAAAAACGGCAGTTCTGCGCATGCGTGATGTACGGGCACAACGAACGATGCAGTTTTGCACAGGGCCTAGCAATGCATTTCAGTCGAACTGGTTGTCGCAGAGTGATTGACATGAAGTGGGCATTCCTGGGTGGCAACTGACTGTTTTCAGGGAGTGTTCAGAAAAACGCAGGCATGCCAGGTAAAACGCAGGCGTGGCTGGGCAAACGCTGGGCGGGTGTGTGACGTCAAATTTGGAACTGAATAGTCTGAAGTGATCGCAAGCGCTGAGTAGATTTTGAGCTACTCAAACTACACAAATTCTTTTTGCAGGCGCTCTGCGATAAAAACGTTTGCACTTCTGCTAAGCTAAAATACACTCCCAGTGGGCGGTGGCATAGCGTTTGTACGGCTGCTAAAAACTCCTAGCGAGCGATCAACTCGGAATGACCCCCTTTGTTAAGAAGGCCATCAATAAGCATTGGCAGATCTTACTAAGTGATCCAATGCTAAAGTCTGTTATTCCAAGTCCTATTCAGAAAAGCAAACAAAATGAAAAACATCCTTCCCCTAACAGTTCAAAAGAAAATACAATCTCAAATAGATAGCTGTTTAAACCTAGAGAGCAAAGGTTATTTCCCCCATATAGTTCTTGCAAAGAATATAACTATTGACAAAAAACAAACAAACATCAAAGTCTTATGGAACATGAACAACAAAGATTTTGACAATATACAATATATATTGCAACTGTCATTTTATCATTTATCTCCCAGAATGTCTGTGTGGGAAAACAATCTCCAGAGCTTTAATCAAAAATACTACTGGGAACATTTCTTCTCTATAGTATCCAGAAGTTTCTCTAAACCCATAGCTTGGATAATCTTGAAGATCTCAAATTTATAGTAATAGAGGGTGCACTATACACTACCGTATAAAGTTTTATTGTCTACCTTTCTAGGCATATAGAAAGATATCTATCAATTGAGATCATACTAGCAGAGGCATAACAAGGGTTTTTGGAGCCCAGGGCAAGATTATGAATGGCGCCCCTTACCCCCCTCAAATCAGGATTTTGGTACTTACCGATAAATCCCTTTCTCCGATTCCACAGGGGCCACTGGAGCGTAGTTACTATGGGGAAATAGTAGGCAGTAGTTGGGAGCTGGCACTTTAAAATTTCAACACTGAGGCTAGCTCCTCCCCTACTATCTCCCCTCCAAGCCAGTCTACGTAAAACTGTGCCCGAGGAGAGCTGTAATAAACAAACCCTAAGGTAGAGGAGGTTAATGACGCCCTGTAAACCAGGAGAACACAAACCAAACCTGGAACAGAATTTAACAAAAACCAGGCTAGCCTGAACTCAACAAGCAGTCATATAGTGATCTGCAAACCGTTAAGCAAAAAACAAGGAGGAACAGCGCTGGGCGGGCGTCCAGTGGCCCCTGTGGAATCGGAGAAAGGGATTTATCGGTAAGTACCAAAATCCTGATTTCTCCTTCATCCACTAGGGACCACTGGAGCGTAGTTACAATGGGGACGTCCCAGAGCTCCCAAAACGGGTGGGAGAGCGCTGAGAGTCCTGTAAAACCGCTCGGCCAAACTGTGATGCAGAGGCCGCAAAAGTGTCAAACTTGTAGAATTTGACAAAACGAATGTCGGTCCGACCAAGTAGCCGCTCGACAAAGTATTCATGGAGACCCCATGGGCAGCTGCCCACAAAGGTCCCACAACACTCGTAGAGTGCGATGAAAAAGGAAGCGGAGGCTCCCGAGCAACCGCCAAGAGGACTGTCTGATGGTCAGATGTATCCAACAACCCAGCGTATGCTGGAACCCCGGCTATTTAGTACGTGAGCATCGTACAGAACAAAGAAGAAAACACTTCGTCGAATAGCCTAATTTCTCTGTCGAGAAAGTCGGTGAGCCCTGACAACATTCAAAAAGGGCCGAAAACACTAGTGTCAGATTTATATGAAAAACGGACATCCCCTTCTGGAAGAAACGACCGCTGAGTCTGAAACTCAGCCGGGGGAGTTGCCAATAGAGTATTACCTGAAAGAGAGCCCGAACTTACAGCCGCCAGGCTCCTCTCTTTTGGAAGAAAACCGAAAGGACAGAGACTTAAAATTCAGGTCAATATATTTTGAAGCGCAGCCGAGCAAAAATCTCCCAGAGAAACTCAAGATGACGGCTGAATGGTAACTGAAAGAAGGGGAAAAACCCCTATTATCCTCACTATGCCCTATAAAGTTTTCCAAAAGTGGCAAAAGCGAGAAGAGGTAACAGACTTCTGAAATCGGGGCCCAGTAGGCATAACCGAACTAGGGAACTCCTCCCCTCTGAGGTCTCGTGAACAGTCACGCGGTTAAACGAACTCAGTGTAAGATTGAACAAAGAAAAGGACCCTGTTGAAGTAGACAGTCCAGTCAAGGTAGGAGCCAAGGCTCCTCTACTGACAACAGGTGCAGGCTGGATCTTTAAGTCATGCGTGGCCCAACCGGAGCCACCGAGAGGACTAGCGCGCATTCTCCCCTCCTGTGTTACCGAAAGTGAGGTAGAAATAGACAAGGAGGCAGGATAGACTAACCAGAAACTCCAAGGAGCCCTAAGGGCATACTCGGCTACTGCCGCCAGAGCTCACGTCCGAGAGTAGTAAAGGGTTAAAGAGTCAGTTAGAACGCCCTGAGGTCGATCCGAAATCTCCGCCAACAGCGGACCAGCTGACAAAACTCCGGGGAATGTATTCTCACCCGGGAGTCTGACCTGGCGGCTTGATCTGGAAAAAAGATTGTTGTCCTCCGCTCAGAGGGGAATGTAGGCGACCACTCATTGCGTCGCAACTTGACTGAAGAGAGAGTACCTGGTGCCAAGGAAGGAAAAAAATCCTCTGACGGACCGGGTTGAGAAACGTCTACTAGGAGCATAAATTGGATCCGTGTCGAACCCGAAACTCCTGGATCTTTCGGATATTCAGAAGCCACCTAATCTGCATAGTGGGATACTAGCAGTAGATTGTCCAATTAGGGAACCAACATCACTTCCTGCCCTTAAAAAAGAGTTATTCTGTGATCTTCCTGAACCCGTGGGAGCGGAAGAGAGATCGAATGGAAAGGACTGACCGTGAAAATGAGTATCCTGTAATGCGAATATGAGAAAAGCCCGATGAGGAAACCCAACGGAGTTCAGTAAACCGGCATCCCTGAAGACAAGGGACGCGTAAAACCCACTTTCTTGTTCAAAACTAGCAATCACAGACTGAAAGGATTCTAAGGCTAGAATAGGCCTGGTCGAGCCATCTGGCTTCGGCACGTGAAAAGAAAACAAAGGTCTGAGAACCGTTCTGATTCAAATGATATGTGACAACAGGGATCCACACCCTATGCGGTTAGAAGCATATGGAGCGCTGCCTGCAGTATGACTCTCTTGTCATCGTAAACCGGCCGACCCTTGCCGAGGGACCCCTGAGACGGTTGGACTCCAAAATCGAGTCTGTAACCGCCCAAGCCTTCCCAGTCCTCCCAGAAAGACCACAGACCTGCGCCTACCCTGGGACCTCCCAGGTGGTAGGAAGGTCTGACCTGTGGGTGTGTTGGAGGACCTAAAATCAGACTGGACCGAGGATGCTGAACCTTTGCTTCAGCCCGTTACCATGAGATCCCTTGGTGACGGAGATACCGCCCCTGACATGGAGTCGAAACCCTGAAAGGGCACGGAGAGATCTAAAGGAAGGACCTGTAAATGTCCGTCTTGGAGCTGGGGCAGTCGTAAAAGAAAGAAAAGTAGACTTACCCCAATGGTTCGAGAAATCATGCAGGAAGTTCCTTCCCGTGAACCATCTGCCCTTTAGGATTCCCTGTTCGCCTGCCACTGTCGCAGCCCCAGAGGTCGTCGGGTTAAGACAGCCGAAGCGAAAATGCAGGTTCCGAGTATACAGACGTGGAGACCTCAAAAGAATATAAAGCAGAATCGTGACTCTGATCTGTCCCAAAGCATCAGTTGATGTAACCTGGAGTACAATTGTTCCACAACCTACCTGCTCCGGACAAGGTCGAACCTCTGCTGCGGCATATGTCTCTCAGATGGATCCTTCAGCAAGGTTGCCCCAGGAAAACGGCAGCCTGTTGGACCGGTGAGACATTGAGGGGTATACCCTGGAGAGGTCTGATATCGTTTCCTGCTATCTGCGGGAAAAGGATAGGCTAGGCAAACAAACATTGTTCAATACCTGAAATTGTGAATTCGGATGTCTCCCGGCCGCCTACCGGAGCATATCCAGCTCATCCGAAACTGAACAAGTCGCTGTCATTTCCTCCTTGGCGTCAAACCCCGGGGGACCTGAAGAGTCCGACTCCTTTACCTGCAGCACCAGACGAACTGCTGTTCAATACGCCTCAATATCCTGAGATACTGGTTCAGACTCCACGAAACATAATCAGTATCCTGGACATGTATCGCCTCCTTAAAGAGAGGCCTCTCATCTGCAGTGTAACATGGAAGGTTAGCAAGGTTCTTTTAGAAACCTGGAGAGGAGAAATGACGTACAAGGTCTCTGGTTAATAGTGACATTACCTGCATAATCTGTGTTCAAAAAGTAGCGTGCTGTAGCTGCGCTGAGGGCTGAACAGATGGCTTCACCGCACAATCCACACCTAACAGGGATTTCTCTGACTGTACCAGGTGATACGAACGAAAAGAGAAAAGGTGGGTTAAAGAAGCGTAGCCCTATGTAATGTCTGCACTATAACGTGCAGTGACAGATATGTTTCAAATAAACTTATGTCTGGAGCAGTAGAGACCTGAACTGGTAACGCTGTGCTGCGGGTTAGGAGTCTTAGCCACTAGGCTATGAGAGCTCCTCTTAAGTTTTTTTTTTTTTTTTTATATAAATGTCCCTGCTACTAGCGTACTGAGCCACAGTGGCTATTCTTCTGATGCCACACACAGTCCCCCAAATTACAAATAGCATTATTTGTACCGCTAAATTAAGAAGAACTGGTGCAACACCTGTTTCTCGGAGGTTCCGCTGGTTTCTCAAAATGGCGGCCCGCCTGCGAGAAAAGCCAGGGGAAAATTTTGTTATGTGGCAAGAGCTATGTGGAAATGTGAACCCAGGTCTGTGTTATTAATAAACATTGTGGAAGGGTTTTGTTGTATCCACTATATATGGTATATACAGTATATATATATATATATATATATATATATATATATATATATATATTAGAGATGAGCGGGTTCGGTTACTCGGAATCCGAAACCGCCCGAACTTCAGCTTTTTTCTCACGGGTCCGAGCGACTCGGATCCTCCCGCCTTGCTCGGTTAACCCGAGCGCGCCCGAACGTCATCATCCCGCTGTCGGATTCTCGCGAGGCTCGTATTCTATCGCGAGACTCGGATTCTATATAAGGAGCCGCGCGTCGCCGCCATTTTCACACGTGCATTGAGATTGATAGGGAGAGGACGTGGCTGGCGTCCTCTCCGTTTATAGAGAAGAGACTAGAGTAGAGAGAGACACAGTATTTAGTAATTTTGGGGAGCATTTTTAGGAGTACTACTACTTGCTGAAGTGTAGTGTGACTGTATATGTATATCTGACTTGTGGGGCAGACAGTGGGGAGCAGTTAGAGTCTAAGAGCAGGAGTACATATTTTAACGTACAGTGCACACTTTTGCTGCCAGAGTGCCAGCCACACTGCCATTGTGACCACACTGACCACCAGTATATTGTGATTGTCTGCTTAGGAGTACTACTTGCAAGTTGCTGATAGTGTGACCAGTGACCTGACCACCAGTTTAATTAATCACCACCAGTTTAATATATATATATAATTGTATATTTATATAATTGTATACCACCTACCCGTGTTTTTTTTTTCTTTTCTTTCTTCTTGATACATACTATAGTAGCTTACTGTAGCAGTCTGCGGTGCTGAGCTGACAGTGTCCAGCAGGTCCGTCATCAGTCATTACATAATAAATATATATACCTGTCCGGCTGCAGTACTAGTGATATTATATATATATATATATATATATATATTAATTTCATCTCATTATCATCCAGTCTATATTAGCAGCAGACACAGTACGGTAGTCCACGGCTGTAGCTACCTCTGTGTCGGCAGTCGCTCGTCCATCCATAATTGTATACCACCTACCCGTGGTTTTTTTTTTCTTTCTTCTTGATACATACTACTATAGTAGCTTACTGTACCAGTCTGCGGTGCTGAGCTGACAGTGTCCAGCAGGTCCGTCATCAGTCATTACATAATAAATATATATACCTGTCCGGCTGCAGTACTAGTGATATTATATATATATTAATTTCATCTCATTATCATCCAGTCTATATTAGCAGCAGACACAGTACGGTAGTCCACGGCTGTAGCTACCTCTGTGTCGGCAGTCGCTCATCCATCCATAATTGTATACCACCTACCCGTGGTTTTTTTTTTTCTTTCTTCTTGATACATACTACTATAGTAGCTTACTGTAGCAGTCTGCGGTGCTGAGCTGACAGTGTCCAGCAGGTCCGTCATCAATCATTACATAATAAATATATATACCTGTCCGGCTGCAGTACTAGTGATATTATATATATATATATATATATTAATTTCATCTCATTATCATCCAGTCTATATTAGCAGCAGACACAGTACGGTAGTCCACGGCTGTAGCTACCTCTGTGTCGGCAGTCGCTCGTCCATCCATAATTGTATACCACCTACCCGTGGTTTTTTTTTTCTTTCTTCTTGATACATACTACTATAGTAGCTTACTGTAGCAGTCTGCGGTGCTGAGCTGACAGTGTCCAGCAGGTCCGTCATTACATAATAAATATATATACCTGTCCGGCTGCAGTACTAGTGATATTATATATATATATATATTAATTTCATCTCATTATCATCCAGTCTATATTAGCAGCAGACACAGTACGGTAGTCCACGGCTGTAGCTACCTCTGTGTCGGCAGTCGCTCGTCCATCCATAATTGTATACCACCTACCCGTGTTTTTTTTTTTCCTTTCTTCTTGATACATACTACTATAGTAGCTTACTGTAGCAGTCTGCGGTGCTGAGCTGACAGTGTCCAGCAGGTCCGTCATCAGTCATTACATAATAAATATATATACCTGTCCGGCTGCAGTACTAGTGATATTATATATATATATATATATATATATATATATATATTAATTTCATCTCATTATCATCCAGTCTATATTAGCAGCAGACACAGTACGGTAGTCCACGGCTGTAGCTACCTCTGTGTCGGCAGTCGCTCGTCCATCCATAATTGTATACCACCTACCCGTGGTTTTTTTTTTTCTTTCTTCTTGATACATACTACTATAGTAGCTTACTGTAGCAGTCTGCGGTGCTGAGCTGACAGTGTCCAGCAGGTCCGTCATCAGTCATTACATAATAAATATATATACCTGTCCGGCTGCAGTACTAGTGATATTATATATATATATATATATATTAATTTCATCTCATTATCATCCAGTCTATATTAGCAGCAGACACAGTACGGTAGTCCACGGCTGTAGCTACCTCTGTGTCGGCAGTCGCTCATCCATCCATAATTGTATACCACCTACCCGTGGTTTTTTTTTTCTTTCTTCTTGATACATACTACTATAGTAGCTTACTGTAGCAGTCTGCGGTGCTGAGCTGACAGTGTCCAGCAGGTCCGTCATCAGTCATTACATAATAAATATATATACCTGTCCGGCTGCAGTACTAGTGATATTATATATATATATATATATATATATATATTAATTTCATCTCATTATCATCCAGTCTATAATAGCAGCAGACACAGTACGGTAGTCCACGGCTGTAGCTACCTGTGTGTCGGCAGTCGCTCGTCCATCCATAATTGTATACTAGTATCCATCCATCTCCATTGTTTACCTGAGGTGCCTTTTAGTTGTGCCTATTAAAATATGGAGAACAAAAATGTTGAGGTTCCAAAAATAGGGAAAGATCAAGATCCACTTCCACCTCGTGCTGAAGCTGCTGCCACTAGTCATGGCCGAGACGATGAAATGCCATCAACGTCGTCTGCCAAGGCCGATGCCCAATGTCTTAGTACAGAGCATGTAAAATCCAAAACACCAAATATCAGTAAAAAAAGGACTCCAAAATCTAAAATAAAATTGTCGGAGGAGAAGCGTAAACTTGCCAATATGCCATTTACCACACGGAGTGGCAAGGAACGGCTGAGGCCCTGGCCTATGTTCATGGCTAGTGGTTCAGCTTCACATCAGGATGGAAGCACTCAGCCTCTCGCTAGAAAAATGAAAAGACTCAAGCTGGCAAAAGCACCGCAAAGAACTGTGCGTTCTTCGAAATCACAAATCCACAAGGAGAGTCCAATTGTGTCGGTTGCGATGCCTGACCTTCCCAACACTGGACGTGAAGAGCATGCGCCTTCCACCATTTGCACGCCCCCTGCAAGTGCTGGAAGGAGCACCCGCAGTCCAGTTCCTGATAGTCAGATTGAAGATGTCAGTGTTGAAGTACACCAGGATGAGGAGGATATGGGTGTTGCTGGCGCTGGGGAGGAAATTGACAAGGAGGATTCTGATGGTGAGGTGGTTTGTTTAAGTCAGGCACCCGGGGAGACACCTGTTGTCCGTGGGAGGAATATGGCCGTTGACATGCCTGGTGAAAATACCCAAAAAATCAGCTCTTCGGTGTGGAAGTATTTCAACAGAAATGCGGACAACATTTGTCAAGCCGTGTGTTGCCTTTGTCAAGCTGTAATAAGTAGGGGTAAGGACGTTAACCACCTCGGAACATCCTCCCTTATACGTCACCTGCAGCGCATTCATAATAAGTCAGTGACAAGTTCAAAAACTTTGGGCGACAGCGGAAGCAGTCCACTGACCAGTAAATCCCTTCCTCTTAACCAAGCTCACGCAAACCACCCCACCAACTCCCTCAGTGTCAATTTCCTCCTTCCCCAGGAATGCCAATAGTCCTGCAGGCCATGTCACTGGCAATTCTGACGAGTCCTCTCCTGCCTGGGATTCCTCCGATGCATCCTTGCGTGTAACGCCAACTGCTGCTGGCGCTGCTGTTGTTGCTGCTGGGAGTCGATGGTCATCCCAGAGGGGAAGTCGTAAGCCCACTTTTACTACTTCCACCAAGCAATTGACTGTCCAACAGTCCTTTGCGAGGAAGATGAAATATCACAGCAGTCATCCTGTTGCAAAGCGGATAACTGAGGCCTTGACAACTATGTTGGTGTTAGACGTGCATCCGGTATCCGCCGTTAGTTCACAGGGAACTAGACAATTTCTTGAGGTAGTGTGCCCCCGTTACCAAATACCATCTAGGTTCCACTTCTCTAGGCAGGCGATACCGAGAATGTACACGGACGTCAGAAAAAGACTCACCAGTGTCCTAAAAAATGCAGTTGTACCCAATGTCCACTTAACCACGGACATGTGGACAAGTGGAGCAGGGCAGGGTCAGGACTATATGACTGTGACAGCCCACTGGGTAGATGTATGGACTCCCGCCGCAAGAACAGCAGTGGCGGCACCAGTAGCAGCATCTCGCAAACGCCAACTCTTTCCTAGGCAGGCTACGCTTTGTATCACCGGTTTCCAGAATACGCACACAGCTAAAAACCTCTTACGGCAACTGAGGAAGATCATCGCGGAATGGCTTACCCCAAATGGACTCTCCTGTGGATTTGTGGCATCGGACAACGCCAGCAATATTGTGTGTGCATTAAATATGGGCAAATTCCAGCACGTCCCATGTTTTGCACATACCTTGAATTTGGTGGTGCAGAATTTTTAAAAAAACGACAGGGGCGTGCAAGAGATGCTGTCGGTGGCCAGAAGAATTGCGGGACACTTTCGGCGTACAGGCACCACGTACAGAAGACTGGAGCACCACCAAAAACGCCTGAACCTGCCCTGCCATCATCTGAAGCAAGAAGTGGTAACGAGGTGGAATTCAACCCTATATATGCTTCAGAGGTTGGAGGAGCAGCAAAAGGCCATTCAAGCCTATACAATTGAGCACGATATAGGAGGTGGAATGTACCTGTCTCAAGCGCAGTGGAGAATGATGTCAACGTTGTGCAAGGTTCTGCAACCTTTTGAACTTGCCACACGTGAAGTCAGTTCAGACACTGCCAGCCTGAGTCAGGTCATTCCCCTCATCAGGCTTTTGCAGAAGAAGCTGGAGGCATTGAAGGAGGAGCTAAAAGGGAGCGATTCCGCTAGGCATGTGGGACTTGTGGATGGAGCCCTTAATTCGCTTAACAAGGATTCACGGGTGGTCAATCTGTTGAAATCAGAGCACTACATTTTGGCCACCGTGCTCGATCCTAGATTTAAAACCTACCTTGGATCTCTCTTTCCGGCAGACACAAGTCTGCTGGGGTTGAAAGACCTGCTGGTGACAAAATTGTCAAGTCAAGCGGAACGCGACCTGTCAACATCTCCTCCTTCACATTCTCCCGCAACTGGGGGTGCGAGGAAAAGGCTCAGAATTCCGAGCCCACCCGCTGGCGGTGATGCAGGGCAGTCTGGAGCGACTGCTGATGCTGACATCTGGTCCGGACTGAAGGACCTGACAACGATTACGGACATGTCGTCTACTGTCACTGCATATGATTCTCTCACCATTGAAAGAATGGTGGAGGATTATATGAGTGACCGCATCCAAGTAGGCACGTCAGACAGTCCGTACTTATACTGGCAGGAAAAAGAGGCAATTTGGAGGCCCTTGCACAAACTGGCTTTATTCTACCTAAGTTGCCCTCCCACAAGTGTGTACTCCGAAAGAGTGTTTAGTGCCGCCGCTCACCTTGTCAGCAATCGGCGTACGAGGTTACTTCCAGAAAATGTGGAGAAGATGATGTTCATTAAAATGAATTATAATCAATTCCTCCGTGGAGACATTGACCAGCAGCAATTGCCTCCACAAAGTACACAGGGAGCTGAGATGGTGGATTCCAGTGGGGACGAATTGATAATCTGTGAGGAGCGGGCTGTACACGGTGATATATCGGAGGATGATGATGAGGTGGACATCTTGCCTCTGTAGAGCCAGTTTGTGCAAGGAGAGATTAATTGTTTCTTTTTCGGTGGGGGTCCAAACCAACCCGTCATTTCAGTCACAGTCGTGTGGCAGACCCTGTCACTGAAATGATGGGTTGGTTAAAGTGTGCATGTCCTGTTTATACAACATAAGGGTGGGTGGGAGGGCCCAAGGACAATTCCATCTTGCACCTCTTTTTTCTTTCATTTTTATTTGCGTCATGTGCTGTTTGGGGAGTGTTTTTTGGAAGGGCCATCCTGCGTGACACTGCAGTGCCACTCCTAGATGGGCCAGGTGTTTGTGTCGGCCACTAGGGTCGCTTATCTTACTCACACAGTTACCTCATTGCGCCTCTTTTTTTCTTTGCGTCATGTGCTGTTTGGGGAGTGTTTTTTGGAAGGGCCATCCTGCGTGACACTGCAGTGCCACTCCAAGATGGGCCAGGTGTTTGTGTCGGCCACTAGGGTCGCTTAGCTTAGTCATCCAGCGACCTCAGTGCAAATTTTAGGACTAAAAATAATATTGTGAGGTGTGAGGTATTCAGAATAGACTGAAAATGAGTGGAAATTATGGTTTTTGATGTTAATAATACTTTGGGATCAAAATGACCCCCAAATTCTATGATTTAAGCTGTTTTTTAGGGTTTTTTGAAAAAAACACCCGAATCCAAAACACACCCGAATCCGACAAAAAAAATTCGGTGAGGTTTTGCCAAAACGCGGTCGAACCCAAAACACGGCCGCGGAACCGAACCCAAAACCAAAACACAAAACACGAAAAATTTCAAGTGCACATCTCTAATATATATATATATATATATATATATATACACATATATCCATCTATAAATATCTGTATCTCCTATACACACCCCTATTGAACCCAATAGGGTATAGAAATACATATGCCCGGGTGATATAAATACATTACATATATATCTATACACATAGTGAATGATATAATAGTGAACCCAATAAATATACACTCCTAGCCAATAGGGTAGAGAAATACATATTCCAGGGTGATATAATAGTGAACCCAATAAATATACACTCCTAGCCAATAGGGTAGAGAAATACATATTCCAGGGTGATATAATAGTGAACCCAATAAATATACACTCCTAGCCAATAGGGTAGAGAAAACCTGGGTTCTGCTTAATATGCTATACTAGTGTTATGCAACTAGCCCTGAACCTTATTGAGCTGAGACACAGCTCCTGTTACAGAGCAGGCTTCCTCTATGAAATGCCCGGTAAAGGTCTCCCCTGCAGGGAGAGATCCCTCTGGGCTATAGAGCGTTGTGAGCCGTGGCCGGGGAGCGGGGAGCCCGCTGAGGAGAGCGGGATTAAGGTCCTTCCCCTCCTTATGTATCATGCACAGTACAGCCAGGCATGATACTATGTCAGTGTAGGAAAAGGAGCTTTCAGCGGCCGTGATTGAAGCGGTGAGCGGCATGCTGCAGCGGCCGGGGAGTGGAAGCGCTGAGCCCGCTGTACAGAGCGGGAGTTAGCTCCGCCCCCCCGTTTCGGCGCCAAATTTAAAACTAACCCGCTTCAGTGTAGCTGAAGCGGTGAGCGTCCTGTATCCCCCGCCGGCAATGTATGCCGCGGCCGGGAAGCGCTGAGCCCTCTGCACAGAGCGGGCGCTGTGCAGAGCGGGCTAAAGCTCCGCCCCCACCTCAATGACGCCCATTTAAAATTTTAAGCAAAGGCTTTTATTAGAGGGGAGCCGGGATCTCTCTGGGTGAGTGCCGCCACAAATGCCCTCTATCACTCAGAGCACACTGCACAGTTAAATTGAGTAAATAAACAGTGGGCACACTGTAAATGTAAAATTATACAACAGTGGAGGGGGATAAATTGTACTCACCGCTGTCCCGATGTAGTGGCCCCGACACGCGCCACACGCAGCGGTGTCCGGCCACGTATACTGTGCTGTCGGAATCTTCTGCCGACGGAGTGACCCTGACACGCGCCGCACGCAGCGGTGTCCGGCCACTGATACTCACCGCTGCCATGCTGCCGGAATCTTCTGCTGGATGGAGTGGTCCCGACACGCGCCGCACGCAGCGGTGTCCGCCAACTCAGGAGAGCTCAGTGTCTACCTCAGCCGGGACCCATCCCGAGCCGCACGCAGCTGCGATGGGACCCCGCCGGCAGCTCCCGCGGTGCAGACTGGCAGTGGCAGAGCTGCCAGTCTGTGCGTGTGTGAAAGAAAAATAAAATAATAAAGAAAAAATAGAAAATTCTTCAGCTAAACCCAAGTGAACCAGCTTACCTCGGGCACTAAACTAAGACTGGCTTGGAGGGGAGATAGTAGGGGAGGAGCTAGCCTCAGTGTTGAAATTTTAAAGTGCCAGCTCCCAACTACTGCCTACTATTTCCCCATTGTAACTACGCTCCAGTGGCCCCTAGTGGATGAAGGAGAAAGATTGATAAACTAAGCTATGTGCACACATCGTAGTCGCGTGTGCAAAAAGTGGGTGTGGTCATGCACAAGAGGGGGCATGGCCACTGAAAATGGGGCGTGCCGACAGGACATGGCACCTGTTTCACGTCACAATGGAAACATTCTTTTCAATTTCAACCTCTGGAGAAATGTATCCTCTAATGCAGAAGATGCATTCAGTCGGTATTCACTATTCATGTAAGAGATCATATCGTCCAGAAGATGTTTGGTTGTGTAGGAATATTAACAAGGTCAGCATCATACAACAGCGGTTCAATCAGACTCACATTCTCCCCCTGCATCTCTCAGCCACACCATCTCTCTCCCGCGCCTCTCAGCCACACCATCACCTACCCAATGTGTTGTCTCTCAGCACACCATCACCTACCCCCTGTGTCGTCTCTGAGCACACAATCACCTACCCCCTATGTCATCTCTCAGCACACCATCGCCTACCCCATGTCGTCACTCAGCACACCATCACCTACCCACTGTCATCGTCACTCAACACACTATCACCTACCCCATGTCATCACTCAGCACACCATCACCTACCCCGTGTCGTCACTCAGCACACCATCACCTGCCCCCTGTTTCGTCACTCAGCACACCATCACCTACCCCCTGTGTCATCACTCAGCACACTATCACCTACCCCCGTGTCGTCACTCAGCATACCATCACCTACCCTCGGTGTCATCACTCAGCACACCATCACCTACCCGGTGTCATCACTCAGCACACCATCACCTACCCCCTGTGTCGTAACTCAGCACACCATCAGTGGGGAGAGTGGGGGACACAGGGAGCAGAGTGGGGGACACAGAGGGGGGATGGGGACACAGAGGGGGAGTAAGGCCACAGGGGGAGAGTGGGGCCAAAGGGGGGGAGAGTGAGGCCACTGGGGGGAGAGTGAGGCCACTGGGGGGAGAGTGAGGCCACTTGGGGGAGAGTAGGGGCCACAGTGGGGAGAGTGGGGCTACAGGGGGGGGCACAGTGGGGAGAGTGGGGCCAATAGGAGGAGACTGGGGGGCACAGGGAGCAGAGTGGGACTACAGAGGGGAGAGTGAGGCCACAGGGGGTAGAGTAGGGGCCACAGTGAGGAGACTGGGGCCCATGGGGGGGGTGGAAAGCGAGGCCACAGGGGGAGTGTTGGGCCACAGAGGGAAGAGTAAGGGGCACAGGGAGCAGATTGAGGCCACAGGGAGGAGAGTGGGGACAGGCTCAGGCACTCACCATGAACACTGGCTGTGCACAGTGGGGAGCAGCAGCAACATCCCTGCAGACAGGTCCTAGGCGCTCCAGAGCCAGAAGGCTCACACAAGGGACCCAGCAGCCTCAGCAGCGCCATCACCATGGAGAGCCGGGAACTACTTCACATGTAGCAGGGGAAGGACATTGCATGTCGAACGCAGAGGACAGGAACAGCCGGGGACAGCTCCCCGCCTCGTCAGTGGCCGTTACCATGGTAACAGGCCGCTGGTTGGCTGAGAGACAGCAATTCTTAGCCAACCAGCATCCACCATACATTCACCTCTGCTCACCCCCCTCCCCTTAGTAGTGGGAGCCGGGAGCCAGCGGGCTGTGGCGGCAGGCAGCGCAGCAGGCTGTGTAGACAGGGGAGCGTGACACATTGCGGTCACACTCGGAGTTCCAGCGACGGTGGGCACATGGGGAGAGTGGGCCATGCAGGGGCCAGTGGCATTCCTCTCTGCTGGGCCTGCCAAGGTGCCCAGGGTATGCATCCTGCTCGCCCCATGCTAGTTACTCCTCTGCATACTCGACACCAGACAAATTTACTGTTAATGATCAATGGGCCTTATTCAGAGATAGATGCAGCCACTACATTCACATGCAGTGGCCATGTCCATAGGGTCTGCACATGTGCACCAGCCATAGCACGTGTGGATGACCCTTTACCATGTGATCACATCCTGGAAGGATGCGATCGCATGGTGATTAACAGGCAAGGGAGTCTGGGGGTGGTGACACTGCATTGGGGGGAGGAGATAAGAAAACGTTGGAGTGTCATGGCCATTTTCGGTGCCAGACAATGATGTTGCCTGCATTTCCTGTGATAGGAAACATGGCAGCGGGAACCCTGCCTACGCTGCCTGGCTGTGTAGGCAGGGGTCAACCTCTATTCGATGCTATCGCAAATTTGTGATTGCATCTCACGGCAGCTCAACACGTGCTGGGTGGCCTTGCTTTGTGCTGGGTGGCCCCCAAGATGTGAGTATATACAGGGCTGGTTCTAGCCCTTGTGGTGCCCTGGATGAAAATAGGGGCGTGGCTTCATAAAGGGGTGTGGTAAATGTGCCCCCAGTATTATTGCCCCCATTTGTGGCCCCAGTTGTATTGCCCCCATTTGTGGCCCCAGTAGTATTGCTTCCATTTGTGGCCCCAGTAGTATTGCCGCCGTTTGTGCTGCTTTAAAAAAAAATATATAAAAATTAATACTTACCATTCCCGCTCCTGATTCGCGACCGCTGCTGCCCTCCGTCTCCGGCTGCTGGCTCCGCTCCTCTGATCTATGGGAGAGACGTCATTACGTCCTTCCCATAGAACCGCATAGACACTAGAGGTCAATCATGACCCCTAGTGTCTAAGTGCCACTCCCACAATGCAGCACCGCACAGCAGTACTGGCACCGGGGGACACCACCAGTAGTGGATCTTGCCACGGCGGTGGCACCCTCCAGCTGGCGGCGGCGCCCTACGGAAAGCGGCGCCTCTGGGCAAAAATCCTGTGTGCCCGTAGCAAGATCCACTACTGAGTATATAGTCACAGATTTTGCTGCAAGAGCAATATCAGCAACCAACTCTGAATACTCCCCAAAGTGCTAAAACTGACTGTCTGGTGCAACATTAATTTTAATTGTGCCAAGGTTGACATTATTCAATTTTTCCAATTTTCTTGAGCAAAATTTGATAGTGTAGGATTTATTAGAGCACAATGGCCCTCATTCCGAGTTGTTCGCTCGCTAGCTGCTTTTAGCAGCATTGCACAGGCTAGGCCGCCGCCCTCTGGGAGTGTATCTTAGATTAGCAGAATTGCGAACGAAAGATTAGCAGAACTGCTACTAAATAATTATTTGCAGTTTCTGAGTAGCTCCAGACCTACTCACAGATTGTGATCAGCTCAGTCCGTTTAGTTCCTGGTTTGACATCACAAACACGCCCTGCGTTCGGCCAGTTACTCCCCCATTTCTCCAGACACTCCTGCGTTTTTTAGCACACTCCCGGAAAACGCTCAGTTACCACCCAGAAATGCCCCTTTCCTGTCAATCATTCACCGATCAGCAGTGCAACTGAAAAGCGCTGCAGAATCCACAGCAAATCTACTAAGTTTTTAGTTAAATAACTAAGCGCATGCGCCCTGCGTGCCTTGCGCATGCGCATTTTGCAACAAATCGCAGCATAGCAAAAATCGGCAACGAGCGAACAACTCGGAATGAACCCCAATATTAGGTATTGTAAGCTGCTCTACCAATGTTGAGCATTCTGACTCAATAACTAGGCTGTAAGTGTAAGGCTCCTGAGACAGTTACTCTGGGTATATGTCTACATTATACAACTGCAGAGGCATGTGTGTAGAATCCAGATGAGGGTTTATTCCAAGCTGATATTCTTGTAGTTATGCACAAAACAGCAGTAGGTGAAAAGATGATGATTTACCAGAGCTGGTCAGAATCTAAAATGGCAGACACACAAGGATCTGGAGAGAGCATGAAGGGGAGGAACTAATGACATCAGAACCTGGCTACAGGAAATCAGGAGGGACAAATTTTAACAAGATGCAAAGCTCTGCAATAAAAACATTACAACACATGAAACACATATATTGTGTGACATGACACTCCCCGTCTGAAATCTTTAGAGTTCACGATAAATCAAACATTATAGTAATGTCCTTAGATGAAGTCCAGAAGTAATCTTGTGACCTGTAAGACAAAAGAGAAAACCTGTAACAATAAACAACGATAACAAGAAATAAGTTCAGTCGAAGTCTTGTGGCTGAAGGTCTTGAAGCTTGTAATCCATAACAGTAGGAAAATGTTAGATCAAGTTCCAAGTGATAAACCCATCTTCGGATTGGGGTAGCCACAACTTGCAAAAACTTCCACCAACCCACAGTATGATCCAAATAATGTGTCGATGGTATATCATAGCTGGAAGTTTGAGGTAGAATACTTCCCATCATGAGGAGACTCTAGTAGCCATGTCCTTCTTTATGTGATATCTTTCTTTGGAAGAAGAAGTACTAGTTCAGTGATTGGACGGAAGAAAACTTTGGCAGAGCCTCCTTTGGTCACTTTAACCTCTACCTTACGAGTCTTTCAATCGTCGCTGGGAACAACCTTGGTGATAAGTCCCAGTGGCCATTCATTGCGATGGGCCTCTTTATCCTTTAAAAGAACAAGGTCACCGATCTGGAGGTTGGGTTTTGACATCTGCCATTTTGTGACGACTTTGAAGCATATGTAAATACTCTGTCTTCCAGCTATGCCAAAACACATTGGACAGGTGTTGAACCTGTTTACACTGACATCTGTAAATGTTTTTGTGGTCTAACATTTCAGGAGGAATTAAAGCAGCTCCAATCTTCTGGGTAAGAAGAGTAATTGGAGTAAGAATGGTTGGAGACTCCGGGTCTGAGGATATTGGGACGAGTGGTCTAGCATTGATTATGGCAGATACTACTGCAAGAAAGGTGACTAAAACTTCATGGGTAAGAGATGACTTGTAGTCCAGCAACATTGAATCGAGGATTCTACGTGCGATTCCAATCATACGTTCCCAAGATGCTCCCATGTGGGAAGAATGCGGGGGATTAAAAACCCAAGTGCACCCATTGTTAAATAAGAAATTGTCTAATTGCAGTTCCTTGCAGGCCCCCACAAAGTTAGTGCCACAGTCAGACCTCAGTTGTTTGACAGGTCCACGGATAGAGAAGAATCTTCGGAGGGTATTGATGAAACAAGAAGAATCCATAGATTCAATTACTTCTGTGTGTACTGCACGAATGCTAAGACAGGTGAACAACTCGGCCCACCGTTTGCTGTTTGCGGCTCCACCACGGGTCTTTCGTGTAATGACCGACCATGGACCAAAGACATCCACTCCAACGTAGGTAAAGGGCGGATTTGTACTTAGACGATCTGCTGGAAGATCTGCCATTTGTTGCTGTTGGTGTCTTCCTCTTAACCTATGGCACTTAACACATCTGTGGAGCACGGAGGAGATACATCTCTTCATCCCTATGATCCACAAGCAGGCTGACCTGATGGCACCTTCAGTAAACTGTCTGCCTTGATGCTATACTCGTTCATGATGGTGTCGAACCAGCAGCGTAGCAATATAATGTCGACCTGGTATGATGACAGGATTGTGTTCCTTGCTAGATAGATCGGATCTCATTATATGGCCGCCCACCCTGAGCAATTTGTGCTGATCCATTACTGGGTTCAGTTCAAAGAGTGCACTGTTCTTGGACAGATTGACTCCTTTTGCGATTCCATCAATTTCTTGACAGTATATTTCTTGTTGTACACACCGAATGAGAACCTCCTCTGCATGTTCGAGGTCTGCAACTGTAGGGTGTTCTTTACAAATATGCCAACCATGACACTCTGGGGATTTTACCTTTGAAAAGCAGTGAGCAATGTGGATTAGGCGAGCAGCAGCTCGTACTAAGGATGACCAACTTGAGAAGCGCTCAAAACGGTGTGACTTCAGCTTCAGTTTTGTAGTCACGGTAGTGTAGAGCGTGGAGCTTGTAGGCCTAATTTCTTTGTCGGACTCGGGATCGACCAGCCCATAGTTGGTATTGGTAGGAGGTAAGCAGGGATCATCATATAAGAATCTTGGAGGTAACAACCACATGTCACAAAGGTTGGGTGCTGGTGAAGGTCTTGTTCCACGATCAGCTGGATTAAGGCTAGTGGTGATGTGATGCCAGTGCTCAGAAGTGGAGAAACTTCTGATGCGCTCCACTCTGTTGCTGACGTATACATAGAATTGTTTTGTTTGGTTGTGTATATAACCAAGCACGACTTTGCTATCTGTGTAGAATGCAAATGAATCAATTGGAACGTCGAGTTCATCCTTTATAACTTCAGCAATTTCTACTGCTAGCACAGCTGCACAAAGCTCGAGTCTTGGTACAGAGTGAGCAGGTTTTGGGGTTAATTTGGCTTTACCCAGGACAAATCCACAGTGTAGTTTGTTGTTGGTTTCAAAGATCCTCAGGTAGGCTACTGCGGCTATGGCTTCCATCGATGCATCTGAGAAAATATGGATTTCTCTCCTGGTGGCAGCTGAAAGGGAGCTGGGAGTGTAACAACGTGGTATTTGGAGTTGTTCTAATATCTTCAACGACTTCTTCCACGTCTCCCACCTTTGTTGTTGCTCAATAGGTAATGGAGTGTCCCAGTCTAAGTTCACCTTGGTTAACTGTCTCAGCAACATCTTGCCATGAATGGTGACTGGAGCTACAAATCCAAGAGGATCATTGATACTGTTTATGACAGATAAAACTCCTCGTTTGGTGAAAGGTTTATCATAGCCTGATACTTGGAATGTAAATATGTCTTGTTTAATGTCCCAGAGCAAGCCTAGGCTGCATTGTATGGGAGGTACAGCAGAACCAAGATTAAGATCCTTCAAGTTGGTGGCATGATCATCAGAAGGAAATGCTTCCATTACTTTCTGGCTGTTGGAGATAATCTTGTGGAGCCTGAGGTTTGCTACAGAAAGCATTTCTTGTGTTCTGGTGAGTAGATCGATTGCCTCTTCACTTGTGGGTAGGGATTTAAGTCCGTCATCAACATAGAAGTTCTTTTCAACAAAATGACGAGCGTCAGATCCATAGTCCTTCTCACCTTCCTGGGCTGTTCTCCTGAGTCCATAGATTGCTACAGCAGGAGAAGGGCTGTTGCCAAATACATGTACCTTCATCCGGTAATCTATGACTTCATTATTGACGTTGTTGTCTTTGTGCCACAGGGACCTCAGGTAGTTCCGATTGTCTTCCCTGACTATGAAGCAATGGAACATTTGCTGGATGTCAGCTACTACTGCCACAAGCTCTTCTCTAAAGCGAATTAGCACTCCTATGAGGCTGTTGTTTAGGTTTGGCCCAGTAAGGAGCAGATTGTTGAGGGAGACGTCATCATACTGAGCGCTGGAATCAAAAACCACTCTAATTTGATTGGGTTTCCGTGGGTGATACACGCCAAAGGATGGAAGGTACCAGCATTCTTCTCCTTCCTTTACTGGTGGTGCAGGTTCTGCGTGATCTCTGTCAAATATGTTTTGCATGAAATCCACAAAATGTTTTTCCATCTCTGGTTTCCTCTTTAGGGTTCGTTTTAAAGAGGAAAATCTAGCAACTGCTTGCTGTAGATTGTTTGGTAGTTTAACTCTTGGAAAGCGGAAGGGTAAAGGTGCTACCCAGCTGTTGGAATCGTCTTGAGTGAAATCTTTGTCCATTATCTTGAGAAATTCTTTATCTTCTCTCGCACATGCTAACTTGTTGTCCTCACTTGTTGAATTGAACACTGTCGATCCGAGACTGTCGTCCCAAGACAGGACCATGTTCATGTTATCTTGATGGCTATGCTGCAAATTACTGCTGCCCAGTTTCTCTTTCACCCAGTAATGATGTGGGCATGGCTGAAAACAGGTGCTGCGACCATTAAGCAAGATGTTTGTCTTGAATGAGGAAATCTTGGTAGGCGTCTTCATCTTGTCTATACAGACATTGCCTATGATAACCCAGCCTAGATCAAGACGTTAGGCAAATGGAGCATAATTTGGTCCATTGATGTGTTGACGTACTTTATGTACCCTGAGAATGTCTCTACCGAGCAGAAGTAAGATCTTTGCATTTTTGTCAAGGGTTGGTATTTCATTGGATATAGGCCTTAGGTGAGTGTGATGAAGAGCGGCCTCTGGCGTAGGAATCTCCTCTTCGTTGGATGGTATCTCATTACATTCAACAAGTGTGGGTAAGGTTATCTCAAGATTGTCCTTGAGAGAAGCTACAACCAGTCCACTGGCTCTTCTTCCAGATTCCTCTGTAATTCCACTACAGGTACCCAAGGTGTAAGGGTAAGCATCTCCCTTTAAGTTTAACAGATCAAAGAGTTCTGATCTTGCAAGTGATTGGTTGCTCTGGTCGTCCAAGATGGTGTACACCCTTAGAGTCTTTTCTGGCTGTCCCTTGGGGTATACTTTGACTAGACATATCTTTGCACAAGACTTGTCCCGGAGATCTTCCCCACAGACTTTAGTGCATGAAGAAGATACAGTAGTAGGACTTGCTGTTTGATCTGCATTCTCCCCGCCATGCCTTGGTGCAGAGGGGAAATGTGCAGGGGGTGTAGTATTGGGTTGAGATGGGTGCAGTGCCTGTACGTGGTCCTCACAGCTGCACTCTATGCACTTAATAGCAGTTTTACAGTCCTTAGCAAAATGTTCAGTAGAAGCACAACATCTTAAACATACCCCAAAATTCTTTAGAAGTTCCTTGCGTTCCTGGAGGAGTTTCTTTCTGAACCCAATGCATTTCTTGAGGGGACGTGGCTTCTTATGAATGGGACACATGCGGTTGGGGTTTTCGATCCTATCACCTTGGTTGTTCTTGACAGGAGCTGATGCTGGTGTGGGAAGGATTTCAGTCTTTTTCACTGATACTGGACCTCTGTGGTTCTTGTAGTTAGAGCGTGGGCTGTCAAACTTGGGGGTATGTGAACCAGGATGACTTGACTCACTGTAGGAGAAGCTTGGGTCATTCTTGGATTCCGCAATGTTCTTGACAAACTCACAGAAGTAAGAAAAGGGGGGAAAGGAGACTCGATTTTCTCTTTTATATCTTGACCCAAGTGTAGTCCACCTTTCTTGAATACCGTATGTCAGCTTGGAAACTATTGGGTTTACCCCATAAGCTGTGTCCAGGTAACTGAGGCCAGGTAAGTGAGTGTCCATTTTAGCCAGCTGGAGTTCAAAGAGTAGGTCACTGATTTCTTGGAATTTCTCATTGTCCTTGCCGGATATTTTTGGAAAATCCCGCAGCCGTTTGAACAGAGCATTCTCTATGGCTTCAGGACTTCCAAAGCTTCGTTCTAACCTTTCCCAAGCAGCAATGAGGCCTGCCGCAGGATTATCAATGTGGACGGATCTGAGTCTCTTGACACATTCTGTAGACTGTGGGCCCAGCCACGTGATCAGCAGATCTAGTTCTTCAGCAGTAGTAATATCAAGGTTATTAGTTGTGGATCTGAAGGCACATTTCCAACCTCTGTAGTTCTCAGGCTGGTCATCAAACCTAGTGAGGCTGGTCTTAATAAGTTCACGACAAACCATGAATCTTGCAAAGTCTGACATGTTTGTTTTCTCTGACTTTGGGTAAAGAATTGCTGGATGTGTAGTGCTGTTCATATTATTTGTGGTGTTCTGGGTAAGAAACATAGGGAGATAGGGCGGTGCATAGGCACTCAGCCTAAGAGCTGGTTTAAAGTCTGTAGGTCTCGCTGCATGTGGAACTGTGTGGTTGCCAGGGATTTGGTGACTTACTGGCATATTGGGTTGTGACCAGGCATTTGTATATTGGGTTTGTTGAGGTGCTGGACCTTGGTGCACTGTGGTGTGTGAAAATGGGTCAGGATGACCAAGTGATTGTGCATTGTACTGACCTTGGATGTGGTGTGTTGCATAGGGACCGGAGTCTTTTTGTTCTGGAAGGATGTCCGCACTGTCAGGAATGTTTGCAGCAATCAGGGGTTCACTGTTTTGACTTAGGACGTAGTCTCTTGGGCGCTTAAGAGGATCCTCCACATCCACTTCACTTGAACTGATGCTGTCCCTTTCACTTCCACTGCCAGCTTGTTCCAAAACCTTTAACCGTACCATTGCTGTGGCATACTCACATTGTTTCTCTAGAGCTTCCATTTCTGCTCTTTCACGTGCTGCTTTAGATTCCATTTCTGCTCTTTCACGTGCTGCTATAGATTCCATTTCTGCTCTTTCACGTGCTACTTTAGATTCCATTTCTGCTCTTTCACGTGCTGCTCTAGATTCAATTTCTGCTTTCCGTTGTGCAAAATCGGCTTGTATTTTAGCAGTTTCTGCTTCTGCACGTGCATTTATAAGTTGTTAGCTGAGCATGGAATATTTTGAGCTTCGTGACTTAGATGACCGTTTTGAATGCCTGGTGGACACAGAAATGCGTGATGATGTTTCCAATAATTGTGCAATTCTGGCTGCTGTCTTAGACCTAACTTCACGCAATAGACTGTCTCAATCCAAATTAAGATGATTAAAGTTTCGCAGTTCTTCTGAAGAATCCTGGCTATTGAGTTTCTTCATAATGCTTATATATTCCTAACTTGACACTGTACATGTTACATCTGCTCCACCCGCAATGCATTATGGATTTGCCCAGTTGCTTGTTTGTTTGTTTTTGCTGTACTTACAAACTTGAATCAGGCCCAATACACAAATTTGGACCTGTGATTCACACCATAAAAATTGTGCATGTGTCTACTGTACATCCAGTTTTGAGGAGCGGGGAAAGTGGGCAGCCCTGACACGTCCATTTTTCGATAATAAATGGTTCAGATAAAAAACCATTACAGGAGACCTGGGAGGTAGGGGATGTATATAATATCTGTATGGCACTTATAAAGGTATCTGGGAATATGAAAGCGTCAGAGAGTGGCATATTAGTGTGGCCATTCAATCAGGCCGAAGGCCTTTTCGGAGTATAGGAATAAAATAGCATAACCCGTGGACGAGACAGAATATTGACAAGCAAAAAGGGCTGCGATCACCTTTCTCACATTGACCACCGAATGCCTGCCAGAGAAAAAGCCAGTTTGATTGGAATGGACAATGTGAGGAAGTATCAGCTTAAGACAGTCAACTAAAATCTTAGCTAGTACTTTATAATTCAGGTTTAACATGGATATCGGCCGGGAGGGATAGGTTCCTACCAGGTTTAGGTAAAAGCTTGTGAACAGCAGAATTAAAAAGGGGAGGGGGAGCATCAGCCAGCAACATGGAATTGAAGACATCAACAAGGACACTACCAATTTTGGGAAGTAATAATTTGTAGAATTCACTACTATAACCATCAGGGCCTGGTGCCTTATTAGGCTTTAATTGTTTAATTTCCAGCTGAATCTCGTCTATGGTTATTGGGACTTGGAGAGTAGAAGCCATGTCGTCTGTGAGAGAAGGAAAGGGTGAGGAATCTCAGAAAGGAGGGAGTGTGGGTTGAGTGAAGATAGGAGTAGAGAAAGTGGAGAGGGGAGGTACGAATTCCAGGTCAGAAGGAGCCAAGGAAGGGTCAGGAGAGCCAGACTCAGGAGACACTGTAGAATAGAGGTCCTTATAAAAATACTGCATAATATGGGAAATTTGCTCATTTGTAGTGGTCAGCGTTCCCTGCTGAGTATGCAAGGGATGGACAACTGAAGGAGAAAAGGTGTCCCATTGTAGGTTAGAGAGCAAATGTCAAATCTGTGAAACTTGTAATGGATCAAAAAAAGGTAATAGTCCCCCATCTTTGTAAAAAAATTCATCATAATGAGTTCTTGTCAGGAAATATTTCTGTTTGTTAGCGGGAGAAAGCGACACTTTATACTGCTGAAAGGCCCTCGACAAAGAGTCTTGGAGCAATAAGTACTGGGCAGAATACTTCTTATAGGAAGCTACATTGAATGATATATTCGCCCCCCTGAGGACAGATTTGGTTTGAGACAGCTCCTGAAGAAAAGTTGAGGCATCAGAGGGGTTGGTGAAATCTTTGAAAGAGGTACCATCATAGATGTGGAGCCTAGCAGGGTACAGTAAACTAAATTTGCGACCTTCAGTAACAAGTTGAGAGCATACAGGTGAGAAGGACTTCCTTCCTTGACAGCTCGGTAGAATAGTTCTAAAAAACATGTAACTTTTGACCTTCCCATGACTAGGCTTTAACTTTGCCAGAAGCAGACCATACAGTATTCCACTTTGTGTAGATAGTTCAGGCAGCGCAACAGCATAACACGGGGTCTCGGCCTTTTAGGAGCAGGTGTCGGAGCCACCCTATGAACCCTCTCAATAATCATGTCCTGGCAAACTGACACAATGCCTAGTAATGAGGGAAGAGTGTTGCGGACAAATTGGGCCAGAGCTGTGCCCTTGACAGATTCTGGCAGACCGACCTGCCTAATGTTATTATGACGAGATCTATTTTCTAAGTCATCATTTTTGTTCCAAAGCTGATAGTTTTCAGTGGAAAGGAGTTTCACTGAGTGCCGGGGGCAAACGCAGGATTTACAGGGGGGGGGGGAGGGGGGGTTCCAGAGAGGGGTGGAGCCAAGCATGGGGGATGAGACTAAGGTGAACCAGCATATACCTGGTCCGTTAAACAAGTGTATATACAGTAGATATGTAAATGGTATATAGTATATACATGTATGGAATGGGTCATGTTGGAGGCTATGCACACATATACATATATATATACACAGGATCCGGTCAGGATACTGGCAGTCAAAATACCAATGCTGGAACCCAGATACTAATCGGAATGCCGACGCCAGCATCCTGACACCCGGGATCCCACGCTGCCGGGTCCGCTGGAGAGGTAAGCCGTGGTGGTGGGTGGTTAAGATTAGGCTGCGGAGGGAGGGTTAGGCAGCAGGGAGGGGGGTTATGTTTAGGCTGCGGGGAGGGGGGGTTTGGTTTACGCTGTGGGGAGGGGAGGGGTTCGGCATACCCGGTGAGGGTAAAACTGTGGGGGAGGGGGAGGTTAGTTTTATGCTGCAGGAAGAGGGGGTAAATTTTAGTCACCACCGGGGAGGGTTAGGTTTAGGCTGCAGGAAGGAAGGGTTAGGGGGGCACTACTAATGTATACTTACCGTCCACCTGTCAGGATTCTTACAATCGGGATGCAGCAGTCGGTATTCTGACCGCCTGCATTCAGAACCCAACCCATATATATATATATATATATATATATATATATATATACACTGCTCAAAAAATTAAATGGAACACTAAAATAACACATCCTAGATCTGAATGAATGAAATATTCTTATTAAATACTTTGTTCTCTACATAGTTGAATGTGCTGACAACAAAATCACACAAAAATTATCAATGGAAATCAAATTTATTAACCTATGGAGGTCTGGATTTGGAGTCACACTCAAATTTAAAGTGGAAAAACATACTACAGGCTGATCCAACTTTGATGTAATGTCCTTAAAACAAGTCAAAATGAGGCTCAGTAGTGTGTGTGGCCTCCACGTGTCTGTATGACCTCCCTACAATGCCTGGGCATGCTCCTGTTGAGGTGGCGGATGGTTTCCTGAGGGATCTCCTCCCAGACCTGGACTAAAGCATCCGCCAACTACTGGACAGTCTGTGGTGCAACGTGGCGTTGGTGGATGGAGCGAGACATGATGTCCCAGATGTGCTCAATTGGATTCAGGTCTGGGGAACGGGCGGGCCAGTCCATAGCATCAATGCCTTCATCTTGCAGGAACTGCTGACACACTCCAGCCACATGAGGTCTAGCATTGTCTTGCATTAGGAGGAACCCAGGGCCAACCGCACCAGCATATGGTCTCACAAGGGGTCTGAGGATCTCATCTCGGTACCTAATGGCAGTCAGGCTACCTCTGGCGAGCACATGGAGGGCTGTGCGGCCCCCCCAAAGAAATGCCACCCCACACCATTAATGACCTACTGCCAAACCGGTCATACTGGAGGATGTTGCAGTCAGCAGAACATTCTCCTTGGCGTCTCCAGACTCTGTCACATCTGTCACATGTGCTCAGTGAGAACCTGCTTTCATCTGTGAAGAGCACAGAGCGCAAGTGACAAATTTGCCAATCTTGGTGTTCTCTGGCAAATGCCAAACGTCCTGCACGGTGTTGGGCTGTAAGCACAACCCCCACCTGTGGACGTCGGGCCCTCATACCACCCTCATGGAGTCTGTTTCTGATCATTTGAGTAGACACATGCACATTTGTGGCCTGCTGGAGGTCATTTTGCAGGGCTCTGGCAGTGCTCCTCCTGTTCATGCTTGCACAAAGGTGGAGGTAGCGGCCCTGCTGCTGGGTTGTTGCCCTCCTACGGCCTTCTCCACATCTCCTGATGTACTGGCCTGTCTGCTGGTAGCACCTCCATGCTATGGACACTACGCTGACAGACACCGCAAACCTTCTTGCCACAGCTCGCATTGATGTGCCATCCTGGATGAGCTGCACTACCTGAGCCACTTGTGTGGGTTGTAGACTCCATCTCATGCTACCACTAGAGTGAAAGCACCGCCAGCTTTCAAAAGTGACCAAAACATCAGCCAGAAAGCATAGGAGCTGAGAAGTGGTCTGTGGTCACCACCTGCAGAACAACTCCTTTACTGGGGGTGTCTTGCTAATTGCCTATAATTCCCACCTGTTGTCTATTCCATTTGCACAACAGCATGTGAAATTGATTGTCAATCAGTGTTGCTTCCTAAGTGGACAGTTTGATTTCACAGAAGTGTGATTGACTTGGAGTTACATTGTGTTGTTTAAGTGTTACCTTTTTTTTTTGAGCAGTATATATATATATATACATATATATATATATGATGTTTCCATATGTTTAAGATTGAAATAAATGATAAAAATAAATCCCTTACATGGGAGCAGCATGAGCGGCAGCAGTGTTGGACAGTGGACGAGGGACAGAGGGAGGCAGAGATCAAACTGCAGCTGATCTTCCCTCTGCAGTCTGCACAACCCGCAATTCGCGGGTGTTTGAAGAGGGTGCGGAGCCAGAGCTCAATGGGCGGGGCTTTATTGCGGGCCGCATCAGGTTACCCGTTACATTAATAAAAAATTGGTCTATCAGGGGGAGGGGGGTTTCTGGGTACTCAGAATCCCCCCTGCATGCATCACTGAGTGTTGCACATCACCAATTTCAAACAACACCAAGCCGCTGTTCATTAATAAAGACTCTCTGATTCAGTTGCTGTAGCTGACCAGTGATGTCAGCTACTGCTTTGGAGAGAAGGGGGGACATAGTAGCAGTGATCGATTCCACCACCTTCCTATATGTAACAGGGGCATCGGAGCCAAGTCTCACATGTCCCGCAGTAGGAGATCCCTCAGCTGCAGGCTTCTTGTGGAGAGGGAGAGCACTCTTAGCAGCGGTATTCGGCACCATGTTCCCTGCTGTGTGCCTCTTCTCCGGCTGTGGCGTTTGCAGTGCCTGGGGTGCCAGAAAGCGGTCCATCTCCCGGCAGCTGAGGTAATGGGGGGCACTGTGAAGGGGGTCCGGCACTGTAGAGAGGCTGATTAAGCTCCTCACTCTATCAAGCCGGAACTGGAAGTCTAATTATTGCAAATTTAATATAATAATAAAAAAGCCATGAACTGTGACATTTTGTTTTCATTTTAATTATGTATGCATATTTACAAAGACAGTCTGTGCATGTCCTACCCATATACACTCCATCCAAGATGTGTATGGTATAGTAGAGTGGAAATAATTTGCAGTTACTGGTAAATTTCGGTCAGACTGTACTAAAACAAGCAACCAGATGCTGGCTCCCAACAAGTGCCGCTCCTAGGCACGTGCCTCAAGTGCCTAATGGGAAATTCACCACTGCCAGCAGACTGTAAGTGTATAGTCATCTGTTGGATGCTGGCTCAGCGCACACCCGTGTATCTAGTCCCGCAGTATTGCGAGTGTGACCCATCATGACACATGTCTGTATGACATCAGACGCACACAGAGATCAGCCGAGATGTGCACAGAGAAAAACGTGAGGTCTTCCAGTGTACTTTATTACAGTATTTTTTTAGATTTTGTATAACATTCACCTATTTCAAATTACAATCAGGTGGAGGTCGGGTCATGGGGTGGACAGTGTTATTTTTTTTTTCAAATACAATTTTTTATTGTTCAAAGGTATAAATGTATACAAACAGAAGAAGTATCGTCATATACATAAAATGCAGGAATCCAGAAATACAAAAACAATGAACATGAAGAACCAAACCCCATACAACCTATTAAATTGGGAAGAAAAATCAATAAGTACAATGCGGAATGGACTATAAATTGGATAATCAGTAGTGTTTCTCCAAGTAGAACTAGGACGATTATATAACAGAAAAATAATAATAAAAGGGGTAAAAGAAAAAGAGAAACATAGAGAAAAGAAGACAATGAAGAGGAGGGGGGTGAGGGGGGAAGGGATGGGGGGGGGGAGGAGGATCCGATCTTAGTTATCGAGAGAAGTCTGGAATGGGTTATAACCACCGAAGCAGAGTTATCTATTAAACTAGTGTTGAGTGGCATTAGGAATTAGCGACAGTACGTAAATGATGCCAGTCCGTATTTTCGTACACTTTCATAATTCTATCTTGAGTGGACGGATCTAAAGTACATATGAATGGGGACCATTTGGCATAAAACCGATCAACATGTTTATCCATATCGGGAAAGGTATTCTTTCTATCAAAGTACAGGAGTTGCAAGAGCTTTAATTTCAATTCTTGCAAGGAAGGAGAGGAAGAGGAAATCCAATGGATGAGAATGATTTTCTTTGCAAGTGTCACAATGGTAACCAACAACGGAATATGGGGAGAGAGTTCTCTGTTGGGGAGCCAATTTTTAAAATTTGCACATAAGCAGGCTAGAGGATCAGGGAAAACATGTGTGGAAAATAAAGAGTTTAGGTATACAATTACCTTGTTCCAGAAACGTTTTATTTTCCCACAGCCCCAAAAACAGTGGAAAAAATTAGCGAGAGAACAATGGCATTTAAAACAGGAACCTGATGTGTCTGGAATCATATGTCTCCTTTGAGCTGGAGATATGTAGGCTCTATGTAGAGTTCTCCAGTGAACTTCCTGGAGATAGGAGGATTTCAAATATTTTAGAGTTTTAGTGCAATGTTTAGTGAGAATCAAAGGGGAATTAATGTCGGGGATATCGTTTTGCCAAGTTAACGCCAATGATTGCCATGATTTCGTATTAGAGGTCGGTAATAGTATAGTATAGAGAAGTTTTATACAGTAAGGGATAGTATGTAATAGGCGCAAAAGGGAATTAATGGGATCAGTTGAGTTTTGATGTCTAGTTTTAGGGTCTAACGAAAAGACAAAGTGTCGTGTTTGTAGATACATGAAAAAGTTAGAGGTGTGCAGAGAGAACTGTGTTTGAAGGGTAGAAAAGGCCAAAATTCATCCTCCAGGGTCAAAGACTTGTGAGGTAAGTGAAAGACCTTTATCTTTCCATATGTGGAAAATTGGATTAGATAGCGAAGGAAAGAAGGAGGGATTACCCCAAAGTGTGTTATATGGAGAAGAAGATGGATTTCTTGTCAGTTTTTTATTAATATTAATCCAAGCTGAAAAAGTGTCTTGGAACAAAATGTGGTGTAGAATACTTGAAGGAATCTCTGATTTTTTGGAATGAAGAAGGGCACTGGGAGAATATGGACTGAAAAGAGCTGTGTCTAGAGAAATTGAAGTGTATGTGGATTTAGAAAGGAGCCAATCAGAAATATATCTGAAATGGATGGCTAGAGTGTATAATTTTAAGTTTGGAAGGGACATACCTCCGTGAGATTTGTGAGTCTGTAGTTTGTGGAAAGTAATTTGAGGGCGTTTATTTTGCCATAAAAATTTTGAGGTAATCTGGTCAAAACGTTTCAAGTCAGAAACTGAAAGACTAATCGGTAGCATTTGTAGTAAGTAGAAAATTTTAGGAAATATAATGCATTTAACTACCGCTATTCTTCCAATAATAGATAATGGCAAATTTAGCCATGAATCGTAGAGTGAGGAAATTTTGGCAAGAGACGGAGTATAGTTGAGTTTATATAAAGAGGAGAGATCTGAAGGAATACGTAAGCCTAAGTATTTAATGTCTGTTTTGAGTATAGATAAGGAGAGAGGGATCGTGGGAATTTGTGTGAGAGTGTTGGGGCCGTCTAATGTTAGGATTTCCGATTTGGCCATGTTTATCTTAAATCCTGCTTGTGTACCAAAATTGGATATCAAAGAGAATAAAGAGGGTAGGGAGGTAGAGGGGTCAGACAGAAAAAGTAATAGGTCATCTGCATATAGAGCGAGTTTCAATGGGATATTTCCAACTAGGATACCGTGGATGGTGGGGGAGTTCCTGATAGAAGTTGCCAGTGGTTCAATAGCGATGGCGAAGAGTAATGGAGAAAGGGGGCAGCCCTGCCGAGTACCTCGGGAGACTGTGAAAGGAGTAGATAAGTGTCCGTTACAATAGAGCTGAGAGATCGGGGAGGTGTATAGGGTCTGGATAATAGAGATGAAGGATGAGGGATAGCCCAAAAGTTGCATGGATCTAAAAAGGTGTGTCCATTCCAAGAGATCAAATGCCTTTTCTGCGTCTAAGGCTAGTACAATATTATGTGATGAGGAGGGGTATAATTTCAGATGTTGGATTACCGAGAGAACTTTGCGAATGTTGGTCACTGAATGTCGGCCCCAAATAAACCCGGATTAATCTGAGTGAATTATGTGAGGAAGGGAAAATTTTAGACGGTCAGCTATGATTTTTGCAAAAATTTTATAATCTGAATTCAATAGAGAAATTGGGCGGTAGGAACTTGGGAGGGAGGGGTCTCGTCCTGGTTTCAAGAGGACTTTAATTGTGGCACTATTAAAATATAAGGGGAGAGATTTTGAGAGAATTATTGAGTTAAACAGTGCCAAAAGGTGCTTATCAATTTTGTCAATTAATAGTTTATAGAACTCATTTGAGAAGCCGTCGGGTCCCGGAGCTTTATTAGGTTTCAGGTGGCTGATAACTGAACGGACTTCTTCTAATGTGATGGGGTTATCTAGGGATTCAAGAAAGTCAGAGGGAATTTGGGGTAATTGGGGAAAGGACCAAGATTGGGGGATCTCATCGGAGGGGGGAGACTGACCGGAATACAATGTTTCATAGAACGATTTCATTATAGCTGCAATATTTTGGGGGTAATTAGTTAAGGAACCGTCAGGGAGTTTTAGGGGATGTACTAACATAGGGGGAGAGGAACCTTTCAAAATATTTGTTAGAAGCTTACCCGGACAGTGTTATTTTAAGTACAGTGTATAACATCCGCCTACTACAATCATGGTTGGGAGGAGGCACACACTGGCTGGTGATATATCACTATGCAATTGTACTCTATTGGAAGTACTGTAGGTTGAGGGTGAAAGAAACAGCATTATGCTAAAGCAAACTTGAGGGAAAAATTGTTTCACAGAAAGGATAATGGACAAGTGGAATAGTCTCCCATCGGGGGAGGTTGAGACTTAAGGCCAGTACACACGGGGAGATTTCTCCAGAGAAGTGTGCTGAGCGATTTATCACGGACCGTTCAGCACACATCTCCCGCTGCCATGTTCTTGATCGTTGCAGCTGCGTGTGACATTACGCAACCGCTGTGATCATGCCCCCATTCACGCTGCACTGTCCCCATTCGTCCAGATCCACCCCACAATGCTCGATCTTCTCTGGAAACAAAGAATGCCTGTCTCCCCCCGCCCCGCGACCATCTCTGCCTGATTGACAGGCAGAGACGATCGCATTTTCTGTGCTCCCCCCCCCCCACAGAAAATTTCGGTTGGATTACACGCTGTAATCCAACCTGAATTAGGCCCTAAATACAATTTTAAGTAACAATTGCTCAACTGCACTTCATCCCCCCACCGCGGGACACTGCTGTCCATGGGTGGGACAGTCCCAGAAAACGGGACTGTCCCGCCAAAATCGGGACAGTTGGGAGGTATGGTAAAAGGAGGAAAAACAACAAATATTGTTAGTGGCATAAATCAGTAATGAAAATATAGTGCTATGGATTGTTTGAGGGAGGGATACCCTAATTCTGTATCTTGCTTAGGGCCCCATTAGGTCTAAATCCATGTCTGGGTGTAACTGTGTGTGGATGTAAGAATGCCTGAAATACATCTGGAACATATGTATGGAGGAATAGCTAGATGTACCTTCAGATGCCTCTGACACAGCCTATGGGAATAAATGTGCTATCTTAAGATGTATATTTTTAGAGCTCAAGTTTTGCACACAGCTTCATCTACATAATGAGGAACATTTATGAAAAAGACAAAAATGACAAATAGAGAATTAAACTGCAAAAAAATATTAAAATTAGATTCTGATCAACTGCTATTGGTTAGTACCATATTTTGCTTTGATCCTGTGCCATTAATATCCCATATTGTTTTACACAGTCTGTTTATCAATACATACATACATACATACATACATACATACATACATAGTATGGGCCTGGCTCAATTATGTTATACTGTAAATACAAACTTGTGGTAAGGCAGGATAAAAAACAATCTTTAGGCTCGGGCCACATTTAGCATTTTAGCGTGTCCCGTTTAGCGGGACCAGCTTGGCCAGAAGGAGTCTGCACATATGCCCACACATATGCGGCAGTGCTGCAGCTGCCGGATCCAACCGCAGCATGCTGCGCTTGAGCTGGATGACAGGGCAAAGGGATTGCAAGTTGAACACATACATTTGAATCCATGTGTTCACGCAGTGCGGCTGTTCTGTTGAATTCCCGTTGTGGCACTGGCCGGATCCTGTTCTGCGGCATCCGGCAGAACAGGATCCGTATGAACACAAAACCCTCCTTCCAGGTAAAAAAAAGTGTGACCACAACCTTAGACTGCAAAAAGCTTTTCTGTGCAGCATTGAGCTAAACTATTTTAGCTGGATAGATCTGAAGTTACTGCACAATAATTCATATATTTTTCTAACCATGCTGCTCTTTTTTTCGTTTAGAATTTTAAACTTCATATTTTTTTATCTTGTTTCTGAAAGCTGCATAAACTATTAAACATTCATCAAATTGTCATAAGAATTGAACTTGTATCTCTTGGGCTATTTTATAGTGAAAACACTAGGGCATAATTGTCAGTACATTATCACAATGTTTCAAGAACTGATTTTTTTGTGAATGTAATTATCTAAAACTATTCTAATCAGCATAGAAGAACAGTCAGGTGATAAGCAGACACTGCAAGTTATGCACAAACATATTTGAGATGTAGGGACCTGCTAAATCTCATGCTTTCTCACTGCCAGTGACAAATACCCTATCAGGATGACACTGATTTGGCAAGCAAAAATAGCCTGCATTGTAATTACTGCATCTAGGAAAACTAATCTGTGGTTCAGTTAGCGCAACTGGAGGCAATTACTTAAAATGAGTTACCTTTTCTTGGTATGTAGACTGCATTTTATGTTTGCATCTTAAGTAACATAGGACTCAGCACAAAGAAAGTTTAATTTAATTACTTAAGAGTATATGCAGTGAGCATTACATCTTTTTGCTTATGCAAACAAAGTTGAATGCTGGCTTTTCTGCTTACCTCAAGCCTTATATATTGCCTTTCTGGCTTTTGCCAAAGACAGCTGAAAAATGACTGTACAAAACTAAATGCACATATTTTTGCAAGGCTTATACATGGATGTAAACAATGCAGAATAAATGCATATAACATGTAAAGACACAAGAACTAATATCTAGAGGTCTATTTATAAAAGACTGTAGTTTTCGCAATGATAAAGCAGCTTCCACTTTCACCCATTTCAAAAATTAAACAGCTGGTTACGTTATAAGCATTATTAAGGCTGATTACCCCTTTTATCACTTACAGTATAAAGCAATATGTCTTTAATGCCTTTTTTCTGCTTAAAAATGTACATCTGTCGACTCCAATTTGCACAGCGCCCACTGAATGTATCTATATTTCTGTTGCTCACTTACACATAAGGGAGGCACAGTACAGGATCACATCCACATAATTGAGGTTTTATGCAATTCCCAACCTAAAGTATTATGAGATGGGTTTTTGGGGTATATTGCCACGAGTATCCTATTTTTCACCTGTATGCTGTCTACTGGAAGTTTCTTAGGAGAAAATGCTGGAGCATGGACATGTAGGTAAGGGAAATCTAAGCACATTTTTAAATGTAATTTACATTTTAATCTTTGATATTTACAACCATCTTTCATCTATCATCTTTTGTACCCTTCTATACAACTTATGTTATAATATAGACGCCTCTATTCCTTACTTGAAGCCTTAGAGCTTGTGTACATTCCATCAAGAGAAGCAGATTTTAGAGATCATAAGAAATAAATAAATAAATAAATAAATAAATAAATAAATACAGGATATAGTTTCATTAGTTTCGAAAGAGTAATTTCTTTGCAAAGTCAGGATTTCATCAGGCTGAGCAGACTTGGAGGCTTTGCAGACTGTCGAAAAACAATCAAAGCCATAGCAATTGTCCCAATTTCTACAGATCAGATGCATAAAGGGTTTTATTCCACAATATTCCTCACCAAAAATGCCCATTAACTTTTGCATTAATCTGCACTCAACAAGTTTGTCAATACCAGAAAGTTCTGAATGGAATCAGTAAATTCAAGTTCATAGGCAAAGGAGACTTCTCCCGTCAATATATGTTCATATCTGTCTTCCATTTGCAGTTCAATATGCAGCCGATGCAGTCCTTAGAAACCGGGGGTTTGCGCATGCGCAGTCGCACCATAGCATATGTGCAGGCCCTATCACCATTCAGATCCATTACGCAGGTGTTAGGGACCCTGGGCTGACTGTCTCCTCTCCTCTGAGGGCATGGGGTAGCAGAAGCCTCCCCACTAATTGTAAGTAGGAGCCACTGCTAGTACCAACCAATCAGTTCCTAACTGTGAGTTTACAGGTTGTGTTTGAAAAATGTCAGGAGCTGATTGGTTGATACTTCATCTCTCTCTACGCTTTGATACATATGCTACTATGTCTATTTGTAGCCTGTTGCTATCAGTAAAACATTAAGTAAAACTGGGGTGCTTATGGGCCACCCTACCATGACCAGATAACCTCATCAGATGGATTCCTAGCATTCCTTAGGTTCACGTCCAGGGCACTGGGACCCCCCATGCCAGCACAACACACCCAATATAAGGCTTCGCACTAGTGAGAAATAGCAGTTAAAGTATTGTATTAAAAGGTGTTACATTAGTAAGAAGTAAAATAGAAACATAGAATTTGACTGCATATAAGAACCACTTGGCCCATTTAGTCTGCCCCTTTTTTATCCTTTAGGTAATCTCAACCATTTTTGAACCTTAATTCTTTGTAAGGATATTCATATGCCTATCCCAAGCATGTTTAAATTGCTCTACAGTCTTAGCCTCTACCACCTCTGATGGGAGGCTATTCCACTTGTCCACTACCCTTTCTGTGAAGTAAGTTTTCCTTAAATGTCCCCTGAACCTACCTTCCTCCAGTTTCAGTGTATGTCCTCGAGTTCTAATACTCCTCTTCCTTTGAAGAATGTTTCCCTCCTGAACTTTGTTAAAACCCTTGGTATATTTGAAAGTTTCTATTATGTCCCCCCTTTCCCTTCTCTCCTCCAAACTATACATGTTAAGATCTTTTAGCCTTTCCAGGTAAGTTTTGTGATGTAGGCCATGCACCATTTTTGTTGCCCTTCTTTGTACACTCTCTAATGTATTTATATCCTTCTGGAGATATGGTCTCCAGAACTGGACACAGTATTCAAGATGCGGCCGTACCAATGACATTTACAGTGGCATTAACACTTCTTTTTTCCTGCTACTGATTCCTCTCCCTATGCAACCAAGCATCTGACTTGCCTTTCTCATTGCTTTGTTGCATTGCTTTCCTGCCTTTAAGTCACTTGAAATAGTGACTCCTAAATCCCTTTCCTCCTCAGTAGTTTCCATTATAGTACCCTTGATACTATATTTAGCCTTTGGGTTTTTGAGACCCAAGTGCATGATTTTGCATCTTTTAGCATTAAACTGTAGTTGCCACGTTCTTGACCATTTCTCAAGCCTAGCTAGGTCATCAATCATTTGTTTTACCCCTCCCGGTGTGTCTACCCTGTTGCAAATCTTTGTATCATCTGCAAAAAGGCATACTTTCCGTTTAATACCATTTGCAATGTCACCAACAAAGATATTAAAGAGAACTGGTCCGAGTACAGGTCCCTGGGGTACTCCACTGGTAACATTTCCTTCCAAAGATTGCACTCCATTTACTACAACTGTCTGTTTCCTATCCTGCAACCAGGTTCTTATCCATTTAACTATTTTGTAATCCACCCCCACACTTTCAAGTTTATTTAGCAGTCTGCGATGTGGGACAGTGTCAAATGTCTTACTAAAGTCTAGATATGCTACATCTACAGCTCCCCCTTGATCTATTATTTTCATCACAGAGTCAAAAAAGTCAATAAGATTTGTTTGGCATGATCTCCCACCAGTAAATCCATGCTGTTTTGGATCATGTAAGTTGTTTGATTTAAGGTATTCCACTACTCTTTCTTTTAATAGTTTTTCCATTACTTTCCCTACTACTGATGTAAGGCTTACTGGTCTGTAGTTACTTGCTTCTTCCTTGCTTCCACTTTTGTACAGTGGAACTACATTTGCTCTTTTCCAGTCCTCTGGAATGGCACCTGTATTTAGTGACTGGTTAAATAATTCTGTTAATGGTGCCACCAGCACCTATTTTAGCTCTTTTAGTATCCTTGGGTGTATCCCATCTGGCCCCATTGATTTTTCCACTTTTAGTTTTGAAAGTTCTGTTAAGACCTTCTCTTCTGTAAATGTAGTTTCATCTACCTTATTTTTATGAATGCCCTTGCAGCATAACTGTGGCCCCTTCCCTTTTTCTTCTGTAGTAAATACGGAGCAAAAATAATGATTTAGGTGATCTGCTATTGCATTGTCTCCCTCCACCAAATTCGCACTTTCTGTCTTAAGTCTTATTATTCCTCCATTTGATTTTTTCCTTTCATTTATATACTTAAAAAAAGTTTTGCCCCCTTTATCTACTGACTGGGCCATTTTCTCCTCAGCTTCTGCCTTTGCACGTCTGATCACTTTCTTAGCATCCTGCCGTCTGTCAAGATACACCTTTGTCATTATTATTTTGAGTCTGTTTGTATTTCCTAAAAGCCAGCTTTTTTTCTTTCACACTAGTTGATACTTCTTTTGTGTACCACACTGGCTTCCTTTTCCTGGTGCTTTTCCTAACCCTTTTGATACAAAGGTCTGTTGCCCTTAGTACTGCCCTTTTCAGGTTTTCCCACCTCTCCTGCACTCCTTCCAAGTCCCTCCAGCCCGCCAATTAGTCATTGAAACATCTCCCCATTTTTGCAAAGTCAGCATTCCTAAAATCCAACACTTTCATTTTTGTGTGACAGGAGTTGGATCCTGTCTTTATGCTAAACCATACTGCTTGATGATCACTGGATCCCAGGTGCTCACCCACATATGTGTCTGATATCCTGTCACCATTTGTGAGAATTAAATCTAATATGGAGTCTTTGCGAGTGGGCTCCCTCACCAATTGCTTGAGAGATGCTCCCTGTAAGGAATTTAGAAATTTACCACTTATAGCTGAACTAGCAAAAGACCCCTCCCAATTTACATCAGGTAAATTAAAATCTCCCATAATTATGTCTTCTCCCTTTATAGCCATTTTAGTGATGTCCAACAATAAGTTCCTGTCCAAATCCTGTCCCTGGCCTGGTGGTCTATAGATCACCCCAATGCAAATAATATCCTTCTCCCCAGTTTCTATGGTGACCCAAAGGGCCTCAGTTTTGTCTTCATTATTTTGTATTAAAGTAGCATGTATAGTTTTTTTTCACATACATTGCTACCCCTCCTCCGATTCTTCCCATTCTATCCTTCCTAAATAGATTGTATCCTGGTATAGCAATGTCCCAGTGATGATTCTCATTGCACCATGACTCTGCCACAATATCCAGGTTATCCCTTGTCATTATTGCAATTAGCTCTGGAATTTTGTCTCCTAAGCTCCTAGCATGTGCACACATAGCTTTAAGAATTTGGCCTGTGCATCTGTTACTAGTAGCCATGTCAAGAAAATACAAAATAAATGACAAGTTTAAAGTTGAAATTACTTGTTTGGTGATGTTGCTCAGTGTTTGTTATTTGTTTTCTTTTACTAATCAGTAATCATACTCTGTGCTTTACACCACGACTACACCTCACTAAATATAAAGATATAGTACCACCTGACCACAATGGCCAAATGTTCAATGAGGTAAACACCAGTCAGCATGCAATAATAAGCTGTTTCACCGAGCAACTTCCCCACACGTTATGACAATTACAAGAAAATCATTACATCAAAAAACATACATGAGTTTGTATAAGAGAGAACTGTAGTGAACAGATTGGGGATGCCTTTGCATAGTTTAAAAAAAAAGATAATATGCATAAGATGAATAACATACTTTTGAGGCATTAAGGCAGTCAATTTGTGGTAATCTTGGTGTGATGATGTTTTCCTTCGGTTTAACGCAGTTATAATGCAAATTTTATAATAACACTTTTATGTCAGCACTTCTATGGAAGCACTCCCAGCCGACGGCTTCCAGCCTTAGACTAGACATTAAATAGGAACAATTGCCATGTGAATGCAATGATTGCAAACTCCTCCCGATACAATCCCACTTCAAACTAATGCAATAAATTAGCTTAGCAACTACTGTATGTGTTAAGAGTGTTACATAGGTGAGAGGCAATAATTAAGGTATGAAAAAGTGTTACATTAGAATAACTATTTACATGCTAAAAAGTTTTAGGGACCCACCTAATGAGGTTACCGGGTGGTGGTAGGTGTGCCCATATTTTCAGTAAATATTATCCTATGAGTTTATTATCACACCTCCCAATGTGACCCTCTCCAGGAGGGACTCAATGCTCTGCTCCTGGACTTTCCTCTTAATTTGTGATTGCCACCACCTGTGTTGAACAGCTTAGTGGATAAGAAAAGAGTTTCAGCACAGGTGATGGCAATCATAAATTAAGAGAAAAGTCCAGGAGCAGAGCATTCTGTCCTTACTGGAGAGGATCATGTTGGGAGGTATGTATTATCATTGTTCTGATTAGCATTGTTTAGTACATAGAGTGTGCACCTGCATTTTCTCATTTGTTCTGTGCTGCACTACAAATCTCAGCATGGTAGCACCTTTCATGTTTAGAATTATGATGTGCAGTCCAGTCCCCCCTCATAATTTTATATTGTGCACACAGGGGAGTATCTAGGGGTCCCAGCGCCCCTGGCAAAAGTAATGGGCTGGCGCCCCGCCCCCCCTACACACATTTGAAATAAGGTGTGAGTATTGGAAATGGGGCATGGTCTTGTGGGGGAAGGGTGTGGACACAATAGTACTTCCAAATCAAATTATGCCACACAGTAGTGTCCATTTTTCACATTATATCGCACAGTAGTGTCTCATATTCACATTACACCATCATTCCCCCCTAACCCATCCCCCAGCCTCTTCAGTGGTGCCTAATCCTAACCCACCCTTCCTAATCTCCCTCCCTGCAGACTAACCCTAACCCTACCACCCTCGCAGCCTAACCCTAACCCTCCCACGTATCTTGCCAGTGGAGACTTTGGCACCAACTCAATACGGATTTTGCCATTCTGCATCGCTATCTATGTTGGAATGCCAGCATCAGCATTCCGAGCAGTTTCGGGATGCTGGCGTCAGGTTTCCGACCGCCGGGATGCCAAACGCCGGCATCTTGACTGCATCCCGAATGAAATGCTAATGAGATGCTGTGAGATGAGCCTCAAATGGACCCAGCCATTAACCAAACATCATTAGTTGGATGGTAGAAGTGCTTCCTGTTAGAAGAAACATCAGGGTGCCATCACTTCCAAGATAAAATGATCAATTATACAATAACCTGATATACATTTCCTTGAACCTGGCCTTGAAATAGGTAAGATATGTCTTTTCTTTATTACACTCAACAAGTTAAAGTTTTCGCTTACTTACTTCTTACTTACATCTAACATGCATGAACATTGTGTAGTTTTTCAGGTACTACAGTCCCTTCTCCCAAACACTTTTTTTATTATCTTCAACAACAAATAGATCTATAGCACTGTGCTATAGAAATTGCTGTGTACCTGGTGAGAGTCTGTTACTGCCGGCGTGTCCATCAGCACCGAACTGCACTTGGGATCAGACAAGTGTCCAGCAGCACCGCACTTGTAATCAGACTCAAAATAAACTACAGTTCCCAGCAGCCCTTGCTGCTGGGAGCTCCCAACAACAAGAGCTGCTGGGAGCTGTAGTTTATTTTGAGTATGTTTACAAGTGCGGTGCTGCCGGACACCGGCGCCGCTCCAGCAGTAACAGACTCTTACCAGGTACAGTCTCATAGTACTACTTTTCTACCCTTTGGCCGCAGGTGGCACCGCCAGGCGGCGCCCCCTCCTTGCCTGGCGCCCCTGGCGAGTGCCATCCTGGCCAATGGGTAGATACACCCCTTTGTGCACATGTGTGTATACTCCTTCAGCTTGGATTAGCAACCCTCCCACTAGAGATGAGCGGGTTCGGTTCCTCTGAATCCGAACCCGCCCGAACTTCAGGTTTTTTACACGGGTCCGAGCAGGCTCGGATCTTCCCGCCTTGCTCGGCTAACCCGAGCGCGCCCGAACGTCATCATCACGCTGTCGGATTCTCGCGAGGCTCGGATTCTATTGCGAGACTCGGATTCTATATAAGGAGCCGCGCGTCGCCGCCATTTTCACACGTGCATTGAGAGTCATAGGGAGAGGACGTGGCTGGCGTCCTCTCCGTTTAGAGAAGAGAGAGACACAGTATTTTGGGGAGCATTATTAGGAGGAGTACTACTATACTGTATACTACTATACTACTTGATGCTGAAGTGATATTTTATACTAGATTAGATAATAGATAGTGTGACTGTAAGTGTATTATCTGACTTGTGGGGGAGACACTGACAGTGGGGAGCAGTTAGAGTCTGAGAGCAGGACTCAGGAGTACATATCACGTACAGTGCACACTTTTGCTGCCAGAGTCAGTGCCACACTGCCATTGTTGTGACCACACTGACCACCAGTATAATAATATATTTTGTGATTGTCTGCTTAGGCCTCGGAGTACTAGTTGCAAGTTGCAACGTGACCTGAAGTGACCACCAGTTTAATAATCAATCACCACCAGTTTAATATATATATATATATATATATATATATAATTGTATATAATATATATATATATATATATATATATATATATATATATATATATATATATAATATTGTATACCACCTACCCATGTTTTTTTTTTTTTCTTCATTCTTCTTTATACATACTACTATAGTAGCTTACTGTAGCAGTCTGCGGTGCTGTGCTGACCTGACAGTGTCCAGCAGGTCCGTCATCAGTCATTACATAATAAATATATATAGTACCTGTCCGGCTGCAGTACTAGTGATATTATATTGATTTCATCTCATTATCAATAATTTATCATCCAGTCTAGACTCTATATTAGCAGCAGACACAGTACGTTAGTCCACGGCTGTAGCTACCTCTGTGTCGGCACTCGGCAGTCCATCCATAATTGTATACCACCTACCCGTGGTTTTTTTTTTTCTTTCTTCTTTGTACATACTACTATAGAGTATAGTAGCTTACTGTAGCAGTCTGCGGTGCTGCTGAGCTGACAGTGTCCAGCAGGTCCGTCATCAGTCATCATTACCTAATAAATATATTATCTACCTGTCCGGCTGCAGTACTAGTGATATTATATATACATACATATATATATATATATTGATTTCATCTCATTATCAATCATCCAGTCTATATTAGCAGCAGACACAGTACGTTAGTCCACGGCTGTAGCTACCTCTGTGTCGGCACTCGGCAGTCCATCCATAATTGTATCCCACATACCCGTGGGTTTTTTTTTCTTTCTTCTTTGTACATACTACTATAGTATAGTAGCTTACTGTAGCAGTCTGCGGTGCTGCTGAGCTGACAGTGTCCAGCAGGTCCGTCATCAGTCATCATTACCTAATAAATATATTATCTACCTGTCCGACTGCAGTACTAGTGATATTATATATACATACATATATATATATTGATTTCATCTCATTATCAATCATCCAGTCTATATTAGCAGCAGACACAGTACGTTAGTCCACGGCTGTAGCTACCTCTGTGTCGGCACTCGGCAGTCCATCCATAATTGTATACCACCTACCCGTGGTTTTTTTTTTCTTTCTTCTTTGTACATACTACTATAGAGTATAGTAGCTTACTGTAGCAGTCTGCGGTGCTGCTGAGCTGACAGTGTCCAGCAGGTCCGTCATCAGTCATCATTACCTAATAAATATATTATCTACCTGTCCGGCTGCAGTACTAGTGATATTATATATACATACATATATATATATTGATTTCATCTCATTATCAATCATCCAGTCTATATTAGCAGCAGACACAGTACGTTAGTCCACGGCTGTAGCTACCTCTGTGTCGGCACTCGGCAGTCCATCCATAATTGTATACCACCTACCCGTGGTTTTTTTTTTCTTTCTTCTTTGTACATACTACTAGTATAGTATAGTAGATTACTGTAGCAGTCTGCGGTGCTGCTGAGCTGACAGTGTCCAGCAGGTCCGTCATCAGTCATCATTACCTAATAAATATATTATCTACCTGTCCGGCTGCAGTACTAGTGATATTATATATACATACATATATATATATTGATTTCATCTCATTATCAATCATCCAGTCTATATTAGCAGCAGACACAGTACGTTAGTCCACGGCTGTAGCTACCTCTGTGTCGGCACTCGGCAGTCCATCCATAATTGTATACCACCTACCCGTGGTTTTTTTTTTTCTTTCTTCTTTGTACATACTACTAGTATAGTATAGTAGCTTACTGTAGCAGTCTGCGGTGCTGCTGAGCTGACAGTGTCCAGCAGGTCCGTCATCAGTCATCATTACCTAATAAATATATTATCTACCTGTCCGGCTGCAGTACTAGTGATATTATATATATATACATACATATATATATATATTGATTTCATCTCATTATCAATCATCCAGTCTATATTAGCAGCAGACACAGTACGTTAGTCCACGGCTGTAGCTACCTCTGTGTCGGCACTCGGCAGTCCATCCATAATTGTATACCACCTACCCGTGGTTTTTTTTTTCTTTCTTCTTTGTACATACTACTAGTATAGTATAGTAGCTTACTGTAGCAGTCTGCGGTGCTGCTGAGCTGACAGTGTCCAGCAGGTCCGTCATCAGTCATCATTACCTAATAAATATATTATCTACCTGTCCGGCTGCAGTACTAGTGATATTATATATACATACATATATATATATTGATTTCATCTCATTATCAATCATCCAGTCTATATTAGCAGCAGACACAGTACGTTAGTCCACGGCTGTAGCTACCTCTGTGTCGGCACTCGGCAGTCCATCCATAATTGTATACCACCTACCCGTGTTTTTTTTTTTCTTTCTTCTTTGTACATACTACTATAGTATAGTAGCTTACTGTAGCAGTCTGCGGTGCTGCTGAGCTGACAGTGTCCAGCAGGTCCGTCATCAGTCATCATTACCTAATAAATATATTATCTACCTGTCCGGCTGCAGTACTAGTGATATTATATATACATACATATATATATATTGATTTCATCTCATTATCATCCAGTCTATATTAGCAGCAGACACAGTACGGTAGTCCACGGCTGTAGCTACCTCTGTGTCGGCACTCGGCAGTCCATCCATAAGTATACTAGTATCCATCCATCTCCATTGTTTACCTGAGGTGCCTTTTAGTTGTGCCTATTAAAATATGGAGAACAAAAATGTTGAGGTTCCAAAATTAGGGAAAGATCAAGATCCACTTCCACCTCGTGCTGAAGCTGCTGCCACTAGTCATGGCCGAGACGATGAAATGCCAGCAACGTCGTCTGCCAAGGCCGATGCCCAATGTCATAGTACAGAGCATGTCAAATCCAAAACACCAAATATCAGTAAAAAAAGGACTCCAAAACCTAAAATAAAATTGTCGGAGGAGAAGCGTAAACTTGCCAATATGCCATTTACCACACGGAGTGGCAAGGAACGGCTGAGGCCCTGGCCTATGTTCATGGCTAGTGGTTCAGCTTCACAAATCCACAAGGAGAGTCCAATTGTGTCGGTTGCGATGCCTGACCTTCCCAACACTGGACGTGAAGAGCATGCGCCTTCCACCATTTGCACGCCCCCTGCAAGTGCTGGAAGGAGCACCCGCAGTCCAGTTCCTGATAGTCAGATTGAAGATGTCAGTGTTGAAGTACACCAGGATGAGGAGGATATGGGTGTTGCTGGCGCTGGGGAGGAAATTGACCAGGAGGATTCTGATGGTGAGGTGGTTTGTTTAAGTCAGGCACCCGGGGAGACACCTGTTGTCCGTGGGAGGAATATGGCCGTTGACATGCCTGGTGAAAATACCAAAAAAATCAGCTCTTCAGTGTGGAGGTATTTCAACAGAAAAGCGGACAACAGGTGTCAAGCCGTGTGTTGCCCTTGTCAAGCTGTAATAAGTAGGGGTAAGGACGTTAACCACCTCGGAACATCCTCCCTTATACGTCACCTGCAGCGCATTCATAATAAGTCAGTGACAAGTTCAAAAACTTTGGGCGACAGCGGAAGCAGTCCACTGACCAGTAAATCCCTTCCTCTTGTAACCAAGCTCACGCAAACCACCCCACCAACTCCCTCAGTGTCAATTTCCTCCTTCCCCAGGAATGCCAATAGTCCTGCAGGCCATGTCACTGGCAATTCTGACGAGTCCTCTCCTGCCTGGGATTCCTCCGATGCATCCTTGCGTGTAACGCCTACTGCTGCTGGCGCTGCTGTTGTTGCTGCTGGGAGTCGATGGTCATCCCAGAGGGGAAGTCGTAAGCCCACTTGTACTACTTCCAGTAAGCAATTGACTGTCCAACAGTCCTTTGCGAGGAAGATGAAATATCACAGCAGTCATCCTGCTGCAAAGCGGATAACTGAGGCCTTGACAACTATGTTGGTGTTAGACGTGCGTCCGGTATCCGCCGTTAGTTCACAGGGAACTAGACAATTTATTGAGGCAGTGTGCCCCCGTTACCAAATACCATCTAGGTTCCTCTTCTCTAGGCAGGCGATACCGAGAATGTACACGGACGTCAGAAAAAGACTCACCAGTGTCCTAAAAAATGCAGTTGTACCCATTGTCCACTTAACCACGGACATGTGGACAAGTGGAGCAGGGCAGGGTCAGGACTATATGACTGTGACAGCCCACTGGGTAGATGTATGGACTCCCGCCGCAAGAACAGCAGCGGCGGCACCAGTAGCAGCATCTCGCAAACGCCAACTCTTTCCTAGGCAGGCTACGCTTTGTATCACCGCTTTCCAGAATACGCACACAGCTGAAAACCTCTTACGGCAACTGAGGAAGATCATCGCAGAATGGCTTACCCCAATTGGACTCTCCTGTGGATTTGTGGCATCGGACAACGCCAGCAATATTGTGTGTGCATTAAATATGGGCAAATTCCAGCACGTCCCATGTTTTGCACATACCTTGAATTTGGTGGTGCAGAATTTTTAAAAAAATGACAGGGGCGTGCAAGAGATGCTGTCGGTGGCCAGAAGAATTGCGGGACACTTTCGGCGTACAGGCACCACGTACAGAAGACTGGAGCACCACCAAAAACTACTGAACCTGCCCTGCCATCATCTGAAGCAAGAAGTGGTAACGAGGTGGAATTCAACCCTCTATATGCTTCAGAGGTTGGAGGAGCAGCAAAAGGCCATTCAAGCCTATACAATTGAGCACGATATAGGAGGTGGAATGCACCTGTCTCAAGCGCAGTGGAGAATGATTTCAACGTTGTGCAAGGTTCTGATGCCCTTTGAACTTGCCACACGTGAAGTCAGTTCAGACACTGCCAGCCTGAGTCAGGTCATTCCCCTCATCAGGCTTTTGCAGAAGAAGCTGGAGACATTGAAGTAGGAGCTAACACGGAGCGATTCCGCTAGGCATGTGGGACTTGTGGATGGAGCCCTTAATTCGCTTAACAAGGATTCACGGGTGGTCAATCTGTTGAAATCAGAGCACTACATTTTGGCCACCGTGCTCGATCCTAGATTTAAAGCCTACCTTGGATCTCTCTTTCCGGCAGACACAAGTCTGCTGGGGTTGAAAGACCTGCTGGTGACAAAATTGTCAAGTCAAGCGGAACGCGACCTGTCAACATCTCCTCCTTCACATTCTCCCGCAACTGGGGGTGCGAGGAAAAGGCTCAGAATTCCGAGCCCACCCGCTGGCGGTGATGCAGGGCAGTCTGGAGCGACTGCTGATGCTGACATCTGGTCCGGACTGAAGGACCTGACAACGATTACGGACATGTCGTCTACTGTCACTGCATATGATTCTCTCACCATTGAAAGAATGGTGGAGGATTATATGAGTGACCGCATCCAAGTAGGCACGTCACACAGTCCGTACTTATACTGGCAGGAAAAAGAGGCAATTTGGAGGCCCTTGCACAAACTGGCTTTATTCTACCTAAGTTGCCCTCCCACAAGTGTGTACTCCGAAAGAGTGTTTAGTGCCGCCGCTCACCTTGTCAGCAATCGGCGTACGAGGTTACATCCAGAAAATGTGGAGAAGATGATGTTCATTAAAATGAATTATAATCAATTCCTCCGTGGAGACATTGACCAGCAGCAATTGCCTCCACAAAGTACACAGGGAGCTGAGATGGTGGATTCCAGTGGGGACGAATTGATAATCTGTGAGGAGGGGGATGTACACGGTGATATATCGGAGGATGATGATGAGGTGGACATCTTGCCTCTGTAGAGCCAGTTTGTGCAAGGAGAGATTAATTGCTTCTTTTTTGGTGGGGGTCCAAACCAACCCGTCATTTCAGTCACAGTCGTGTGGCAGACCCTGTCACTGAAATGATGGGTTGGTTAAAGTGTGCATGTCCTGTTTATACAACATAAGGGTGGGTGGGAGGGCCCAAGGACAATTCCATCTTGCACCTCTTTTTTCTTTAATTTTTCTTTGCGTCATGTGCTGTTTGTGGAATGTTTTTTGGAAGGGCCATCCTGCGTGACACTGCAGTGCCACTCCTAGATGGGCCCGGTGTTTGTGTCGGCCACTAGGGTCGCTTATCTTACTCACACAGCTACCTCATTGCGCCTCTTTTTTTCTTTGCGTCATGTGCTGTTTGGGGAGGGTTTTTTGGAAGGGCCATCCTGCGTGACACTGCAGTGCAACTCCTAGATGGGCCCGGTGTTTGTGTCGGCCACTAGGGTCGCTTATCTTACTCACACAGCTACCTCATTGCGCCTCTTTTTTTCTTTGCGTCATGTGCTGTTTGGGGAGTGTTTTTTGGAAGGGCCATCCTGCGTGACACTGCAGTGCCACTCCTAGATGGGCACGGTGTTTGTGTCGGCCACTAGGGTCGCTTATCTTACTCACACAGCTACCTCATTGCGCCTCTTTTTTTCTTTGCGTCATGTGCTGTTTGGGGAGGGTTTTTTGGAAGGGCCATCCTGCGTGACACTGCAGTGCCACTCCTAGATGGGCACGGTGTTTGTGTCGGCCACTAGGGTCGCTTATCTTACTCACACAGCTACCTCATTGCGCCTCTTTTTTTCTTTGCGTCATGTGCTGTTTGGGGAGGGTTTTTTGGAAGGGCCATCCTGCGTGACACTGCAGTGCCACTCCTAGATGGGCCCGGTGTTTGTGTCGGCCACTAGGGTCGCTTATCTTACTCACACAGCTACCTCATTGCGCCTCTTTTTTTCTTTGCGTCATGTGCTGTTTGGGGAGGGTTTTTTGGAAGGGCCATCCTGCGTGACACTGCAGTGCCACTCCTAGATGGGCCCGGTGTTTGTGTCGGCCACTAGGGTCGCTTATCTTACTCACACAGCTACCTCATTGCGCCTCTTTTTTTCTTTGCGTCATGTGCTGTTTGGGGAGTGTTTTTTGGAAGGGCCATCCTGCGTGACACTGCAGTGCCACTCCTAGATGGGCCCGGTGTTTGTGTCGGCCACTAGGGTCGCTTATCTTACTCACACAGCTACCTCATTGCGCCTCTTTTTTTCTTTGCGTCATGTGCTGTTTTGGGAGGGTTTTTTGGAAGGGCCATCCTGCGTGACACTGCAGTGCCACTCCTAGATGGGCCCGGTGTTTGTGTCGGCCACTAGGGTCGCTTATCTTACTCACACAGCTACCTCATTGCGCCTCTTTTTTTCTTTGCGTCATGTGCTGTTTTGGGGAGGGTTTTTTGGAAGGGCCATCCTGCGTGACACTGCAGTGCCACTCCTAGATGGGCCCGGTGTTTGTGTCGGCCACTAGGGTCGCTTATCTTACTCACACAGCTACCTCATTGCGCCTCTTTTTTTCTTTGCGTCATGTGCTGTTTGGGGAGTGTTTTTTGGAAGGGCCATCCTGCGTGACACTGCAGTGCCACTCCTAGATGGGCCCGGTGTTTGTGTCGGCCACTAGGGTCGCTTATCTTACTCACACAGCTACCTCATTGCGCCTCTTTTTTTCTTTGCGTCATGTGCTGTTTGGGGAGGGTTTTTTGGAAGGGCCATCCTGCGTGACACTGCAGTGCCACTCCTAGATGGGCCCGGTGTTTGTGTCGGCCACTAGGGTCGCTTATCTTACTCTCACAGCTACCTCATTGCGCCTCTTTTTTTCTTTGCGTCATGTGCTGTTTGGGGAGTGTTTTTCGGAAGGGCCATCCTGCGTGACACTGCAGTGCCACTCCTAGATGGGCACGGTGTTTGTGTCGGCCACTAGGGTCGCTTAGCTTAGTCATCCAGTGACCTAGGTGCAAATTTTAGGACTAAAAATAATATTGTGAGGTGTGAGGTATTCAGAATAGACTGAAAATGAGTGGAAATTATGGTTTTTGAGGTTAATAATACTTTGGGATCAAAATGACCCCCAAATTCTATGATTTAAGCTGTTTTTTAGTGTTTTTAAAAAAAAACACCCGAATCCAAAACACACCCGAATCCGACAAAAAAAATTCGGTGAGGTTTTGCCAAAATGCGGTCGAACCCAAAACACGGCCGCGGAACCGAACCCAAAACCAAAACACAAAACCCGAAAAATTTCAAGTGCACATCTCTACCTCCCACCTGTCCTTGGGTATTTTTAATTAGCATAGGTCCTTGCATTTGTAGTCTGCATATTAAGTCCTGTATACAGTTATATAATATGACTTGAGTATGTTTGCTGATTGTAATATACATCCGGGTTATTAAGACTGCATATATTATATTATATATATATATATATATATATATATTATATTATATTATATAAAAAAGCTGGCTTTTAGGAAATACAAACAGACTCAAAATAATAATGACAAAGGTGTATCTTGACAGACGGCAGGATGCTAAGAAAGTGATCAGACGTGCAAAGGCAGAAGCTGAGGAGAAAATGGCCCAGTCAGTAGATAAAGGGGGCAAAACTTTTTTTTAAGTATATAAATGAAAGGAAAAAATCAAATGGAGGAATAATAAGACTTAAGACAGACAGTACGAATTTGGTGGAGGGAGACAATGCAATAGCAGATCACCTAAATCATTATTTTTGCTCCGTATTTACTACAGAAGAAAAAGGGAAGGGGCCACAGTTATGCTGCAAGGACATTCATAAAAATAAGGTAGATGAAACTACATTTACAGAAGAGAAGGTCTTAACAGAACTTTCAAAACTAAAAGTGGAAAAATCAATGGGGCCAGATGGGATACACCCAAGGATACTAAAAGAGCTAAAATTTGATTGCCTGGAAACCCCCCTCCTCAGTCCTTAGTATAATAGTGGAATTTTACTACAGCTGCACATTTTCAAGATTTACGCAATATCACAAATAAAATAATTAGCACTACCTGTGGATCTTTTAAAATGTGTCAGCCAGTAAAGAAAAAAACTGTGCACGACCTAAGAGATCTGGAAAACATGCACTGTTAGTGGTGCACTGCTATAGACTATATATAACACTGTATAGGGTTAATTGCAAATACTGTATAACATATGCTATTCAATGCATAAGGAGGCCAATGTGTACTTATATTTCCAGTCCAGTGTAAGGTTCTTCTGCCACACCCCCAGATTTCTGGACTTGCTCAAATGATTTGGAATGGAGCTTAAATATGTAATAAAAACATTCACTTCAGGCAGGATGGCCCAATTGCTATTGGAATTATCAGTCATTGCACTACATATGACAAATTATAGATGGGTAAGTGCTTATTATGCCTTCTTCAAAGACATGCCACACTCACCCTAAAATCAAGAACCACCCTCTAGAAATCCTTCTTTTACCACTGATGGGGCCTGCAGCAGATGCTAACACTATGGAACAGTGCTGTTCTAACAGTATAGATGTATATCTGTGTCTGTGTGTAGAACACAAAAATAAAAGGAGATTTGTGTCACACACACACACACACACACACACACACACACACACACACACACACACACACACACACACACACACACACACACACACACACACACACACACACAGTTCAGGTGCAATGATCACTACATAATCTATAGCCGTGCTGATCACTTCTATATTCAATAAAAATGCAGCTCCCACATTATGGTCTGAAATAATTCACCAGCTCAAAGATATATAGAATTGTAAAAGAGAGCGCAATAGCATTTAGTACATTTATTATAGAATAAAAAATTAGAGATGAGTGGGTTCGGTTCTCAGAGAACCGAACCCTACCGGACTTTACCTTCCGAACCCGGATCTGAGTCCGGCACGAGTTTTCCCGCCTGACTCGGAAACCCGAACGCGCCAAAACGTCATCATCCTGCTGTCGGTTTCTCGCAGGATTTGGATTGCATATAAGGAGCCACGCGTCGCGGCCATTCTCACTCCAGTCTCGGAGAGTGTATATAGAGGACGTGTCCTCAGTGTTCAGTGTCTGTGTGTTGGGGTGGGAAAGTGGGGTGGCAAGTGTTGTGCTGCTCAGTCCAGTCCAGTGTAGTCACTCAGTGTATTGTGCTGCATCAGTCCAGGCAGTCACAGTGTTGGTGTTCTCTGCTGCCATATATCCAGTGTAGCTGTATAAGTGGTGCTGTGTTGTGCAGACCAGTCCAGTGTAGTCAGTGTATTGTGCTGCATCAGTCCAGCCATTCACAGTGTTGGTGTTCTCTGCTGCCATATATCCAGTGTAGCTGTATAAAGTGGTGCTGTGTTGTGCAGACCAGTGGTAGTGTCCTGTGTTATCACTAATTCCAGTGACAATATGCGCTGCTGCTATATGTCCACTGCTGCAGTATAATAATTATAACAACAACAACAACAACCTGTTGTGCTGCATCAGACCAGGGGTAGTGTCCTGTGTCATCAGTAATTCCACTGATGATATACCCTGCTGCTATATGTCCACTGATGCAGTATAACAATTATAACAACAACCTGTTGTGCTGCATCAGACCAGTGGTAGTGTCCTGTGTCATCAGTAATTCCAGTGATGATATACGCTGCTGCTATATGTCCATTGCTGCAGTATAATAATTATAACAAGAACCTGTTGCGCTGCATCAGACCAGTGGTAGTGTCCTGTGTCATCAGTAATTCCAGTGACGATATACGCTGCTGCTGTATGTCCACTGCTGCAGTATAATAATTATAACAACAACCTGTACCGTTTCTGAGCCTTTCACACTGCACAATGAAACGGTTCTGAACCGGGTAGGACCCGGCTTTTTAACCTTTTCAAAATACCAGTATTTTGAAAACGGTAAATTCAAGGTGGTCCTTTCACACCGCAGCTAGAACTGTTTAGGAAGGCTGAAAAATCGGCAATTTACCGGGTTAAAGCTGCGGTGTGAAAGGGGTATTATTGTCTCATAACTCCCAAAAAATAATAGAGAACAAAAATTTTGAGGAGAAAATAGGGAAAGATCAAGGAGAACCACTTCCTCCTAATGCTGAAGCTGCTGCCACTAGCCATGACATAGACGATGAAATGCCATCAACGTCGTCTGCCAAGGCCGATGCCCAATGTGATAGTAGAGGGCGTGTAAAATCCAAAAAGCCAATGTTCAGTAAACAAGCAAAATAAGAAATTTAAATTGTCTGATGAGAAACGTAAACTTGCCAATATGCTATTTACGACACGGAGTGGCAAGGAACGGCTGAGGCCCTGGCCTATGTTCATGGCTAGTGGTTCAGCTTCACATGACGATGGAAGCCCTCATCCTCCCGCTAGAAAAAATAAAAGAGTTAAGCTGGAAAGAGCACAGAAAAGAACTGTGCGCTCTGAGATGGTGTCACAAATCCCCAAGGAGAGTCCAAGTGTGTCTGCGGTTGCGATGCCTGACCTTCCTAACACTGGATGGGAAAAGGTGGCTCCTTCCACCATTTGCACACCCCCTGCAAGTGCTGGAAGGAGCACCCACGGTCCAGTTCCTGATATTAAAATTGAAGATATCACTGTTGAAGTACATCAGGATGAGGATATGGGTGTTGCTGGCACTGAGGAGGAAGTTGACGATGAGGATTCTGATGGTGATGTGGTTTGTTTAAGTCAGGCACCGGGGGAGACACCTGTTGTCCTTGGGATGAAGAAGCCCATTGTGGTGCCTGGGCAAACTACCAAAAAGCCACCTCTTCGGTGTGGAATTATTTCTCCACAAATCCGGACAACAGGTGTCAAGCCATCTGTTGCCTCTGTCAATCTGTAATAAGTAGAGGTAAGGATGTTAACCACCTAGGAACATCCTCATTTATACGTCACCTGCTGCGCATTCATCAGAAGTCAGTGTCAAGTTGTGAAACTTTGGGTAAGAGCGTAAGCAGTCCACTGACACCTAAATACCTTCTTCCTCCTGTACCCAAGCTCCTGCAAGCCACACCACCAACGCCCTCAACGCCAACTTCCTCCTCAGTCAGGAACGTCCGTAGTCCTGCAGGCCATGTCACTGTCAAGACTGAGGAGTCCTCTCCTAACCGGGATTCCTCCATAGGACCCTTGAGTGGTACGCCTGCTGTTGCTGCCGCTGCTGCTGTTGCTGCTGGGTGTCGATCGTCATCCCAGAGGGGAAGTCGGAAGACCACTTGTACTACTTCCAGTAAGCAATTGACTGTCCAACAGTCCTTTGTGAGGAAGATGAAATATGACAGCAGTCATCCTTTTGCAAAGCGGATAACTGGGGCCTTGACAGCTATGTTGGTGTTAGAGGTGCGTCCCGTATCCACCATTAGTTCAGTGGCACTTAGAGATTTGATGGAGATAGTGTGTCCCCGGTATCAAATCCCATCTAGGTTCCACTTCTCTAGGCAGGCGATACCGAGAATTTACACAGACGTCAGAAAAAGAGTCACCAGTGTCCACTTAGCCACGGACATGTGGAAAAGTGGAACAGGGCAGACTAAGGACTGTATGACTGTAACAGCCCACTGGGTAGATGTATGGCCTCCCGCAGCAACAACAGCAGCGGCACAAGTAGCAGCATCTCGCAAACACCAACTTGTTCCTAGGCAGGCTATGCTATGTATCACCGCTTTCCATAAGAGGCACACAGCTGACAACCTCTTACGGAAACTGAGGAACATCATCGCAGAATGGCTTACCCCAATTGGACTCTCCTGGGGATTTGTGATATCGGACAATGCCACCAATATTGTGCGTGCATTAGATCTGGGCAAATTCCAGCATGTCCCATGTTTTGCACATAAAATTAATTTGGTGGTGCAGAATTTTTTTAAAAATGAGAGGGGTGTGCAGGAGATACTGTCGGTGGCCCAAAAAATTGCGGGCCACTTTTGGCATTCTGCCACTGCGTGCCGAAGACTGGAGCGCCAGCAAACACTCCTGAACCTGTCCCGCCATCAACTGAAGCAAGAGGTGGTAACGAGGTGGAATTCAACACTCTATATGCTTCAGAGAATGGAGGAGCAGCAAAAGGCCATTCAAGCCAATACATCCACCTACGATATAGGCAAAGGAGGGGTAATGCACCTGACTCAAGAGCAGTGGAGAATGATTTCTGCCTTGTGCAAGGTTCTCCAACCCTTCGAACTTGCCACACGTGAAGTCAGTTCAGACACTGCCAGCTTGAGTCAGGTCATTCCCCTCATCAGGCTTTTGCAGAAGCAGCTGGATAAATTGAAGGAGGAGCTAAGACGGAGTGATTCCGCAAAGTATGTGGGACTTGTGGATGGAGCCCTTCATTCGCTTTGCCAGGGTTCAAAGGTGGTCAATCTGTTGAAATCAGAGCACTACATTTTGGCCACCGTGCTCGATCCTAGGTTTAAAGCCTATGTTGTATCTCTCTTTCCAGCAGACACAAGTGTGCAGAGGTGCAAAGACCTGCTGGTTAGTAAATTGTCAACTCAAGCGGAACGTGACCCGTCAACAGCTCCTCCTTCAATTTCTCCCACCACTGGAGCTGCAAGGAAAAGGATAACATTTCCTAGCCCACCCGCTGGCGGTGGTGCAGGGAATTCAGGAGCGATAGCTGACATCTGGTTCAGACTGAAGGACCTGCCAACGATTACTGACATGTCTACTGTCACTGCATATGATTCTGTCACCATTGAAAGAATGGTGGAGGATTATATGAGTGACAGCATCCAAGTAGGCATGTTGGACAGTCCGTACGTATACTGGCAGGAAAAGGCAATTTGGATGCCCTTGCACAAACTGGCTTTATTTTACCTAAGTTGCCCCCCCTCCAGTGTGTACTCCGAAAGAGTATTTAGTGCAGCCGGTAACCTTGTCAGCGATCGGCATAGGAGGTTACTTCCACTAAATGTGGAGAAGATGATGTTCATCAAAATGAATTCTAAATTCCTCCGGGAAGACCTTTACCAGTAATTGCCTCCAGAAAGTACATAGGGACCTGTGATGGTGAATTCCAGTGGGGACGAATTAATACTCAGTGAGGGGGATGTACACGGTGAAAGGGGTGAGGAATTGAAGGATGATAATGAGGTGGACATCTTGCTTCTGTAGAGCCAGTTTGTGCAAGGAGAGATTGCTTCTTTTTTGGGGGGGCCCAAACCAACTAGTCATTTCAGCCACAGTCGTGTGGCAGACCCTGTCGCTGAAATGATTGGTTTGTTAAAGTGTGCATGTCCTGTTTATACAACATAAGGGTGGGTGGGAGGGCCCAAGGACAATTCCACCTTGCACCTCTTTTTCTTCTTTGCATCATGTGCTGTTTGGGGCCTATTTTATAAATCTGCCATCCTGTCTGACACTACAGTGCCACTCCTAGATGGGCCAGGTGTTTGTGCCGCACACTTGTGTCGCTTAGCTTGGCCATCCAGCTACCTAATTGCACCTCTTTTTCTTCTTTGCATGATGTGCTGTTTGGGAACTAGTTTTTGAATAGTGCCATCTTGTCTGCAACTGCAGTGCCACTCCTAGATGGGCCAGGTGTTTGTGCCACACACCTGTGTCGCTTAGCTTAGTCATGCAGCCACCTCGGTGCAACTTTTAGGCCTAAAAACAATATTGTGAGGTGTTCAGAATAGACTGGAAATGATTGCTATTGAGGTTAATAATACCGTAGGAGCAAAATTACCCTCAAATTCTGTGATTTTAGCTGTTTTTATGTTTTTTTCAAATATCATCCAGATCCAAAACCAAAACCAAAATACGAAAGTGTGATTTTGGCAAAACCAAGCCAAAACTAAAACACAAAAATGGAATTAGAACCAAAACCAAAACACAAAACAAGAAAAGTGCCCGCCGCACATCTCTAAAAAAAAATCATTTAGAACATATACTTACATCTAAAATGAGCACACTAAAAGCTGGATCAAACTGTCCAATAAAAAAGGGGGATAACAAGTCCCAGTGACACTGTGGGGTCTATTAATGAAGCAGTGAAAAGAGTGGAGAAAAGGATCAGTGGAGAAGTTGCCCATAGCAAACAATCAGCTTTGAAGGAAGCCTTTATCAAGTACATTCTATAAAATGTAAGGGAGATGCTGATTGGTTGCATTGGCAACTTCTCCACTGGTCTGTTTCTCCGCTATTTTCACTGCATCATGAATAGACCCCTGTATCACTATTTTGTATGATCAACGTTACCACCAAAGGATTTTATCCATTCTCGCACTCCAATCAACATGTAAGTCAACATTATGCTCCACCTCCTCTGTTTCGCTGCTGTATGTAACAGTGGAATTGCTTATTGCATTGTTCCATTCCAAGGCCCTGGAGTTATTCAGTCAGCACTTGTTCCTCAGGGGGATTTAAACAGGCATTCAGTGGTACACCATATAATTACCGTGCGGTCTCCGGCTGTTAATAGGTTAGGCGTCTGTACTGTTCTACACGCGTCAGGGAGGGAGTGCGCTGTCTTTTTCAGTGCGGGTGGCAGAGCTTTATTTCAATCAACGGACAAATCCAGACTTTGCTGCAAATACCTCAATAAGAGTTGTGAAAGTAGGGAGGTGGAGGAGGGTTGGTGTCTATATACCGGCGCCCGTCATCCTGGGAGCCTTTCTGCAGCTCTTACTGGACCTGTGCTATACAAATGCCATAGGAGATTATGGGGTCTATTCATGAAGCAGTGAAAAGTGTGGAGAAGTGAGCCTGTGGAGAAGTTGCCCATGGCAACCAATCAGCTGCTCTGTATGCAAATTATAAATGTTACTTCAATGCTGATTGGTTGCCATGGGCAACTTCTCCACTGGCTCACTTCTCAACACTTTTCACTGCTTCATGAATAGATCCCTAAATAACAGATGTTGCACACTTTTCAGCAAGTTAATTTTTTTTTAATATCTTACAAATCTGTGAGACATCTTTTTTTTTTATAAGTAGTGATATGTCTTGTTTATACTTTTGCAACCGGTTAGTAGTTATTTATTATAATTCTGTATTTAACAGAATAGTATATCTGATTAAGTATTATATAATAAAAAAAACTCTCAGTTCTTTGGAAAATAGATAGAAATATAATGCTTTCAAGCACATATATAATTAAGTTTCTCTGTCAGATTAAAGGTGTTTCAAAATTCAGTACTTGGCACATCAACTACAAACCTGTCAGCAAATAGCAGTAACAAAATGACTTCAACTGTTGAGAATGTTTTCCTCCAGCATATGAGACAGCACAGGTGCAGTCTTCAGTTAGCGTTGCTAACCCTGTGAGCCCACAAGAGGTTCTCTGAACCACTATATCAAAAAAATCTATGTCACTATTAAATCCAAAATGGCTAATATTGACAATTGATTCTAGCCCCAGACTGGGGAGCTCATATGTTTACTAAGATAACAAAGAGGGTACATGATCAAGAAGAGAAAAAAAACTTCACATAGATGTGAGAGAAGTATAGAAAGCAGTTCAACAATTCAAACAGCAGTAACTGGAAAAGCATCTCAATCAAGTAAACAGTGCTGACCTATAAAAAAATGGGGCACCAGAAGGATAGTGATGGTGGAAGATGTAAATCTTTTATCTAAACTTACTTTCAGTATTTCATGTTAAAAACAAAGAAAGTGCATTAAGATATTAACTGAACCAAAACCAAGTTGTTCCATTGAAATGGTCTCTACTGTATACCAGGAAATTTTCTAGCTTTTTATGACCAGTCTTCTTAGTAAACCTTTAGAACAGTCTTGCTGAGGGCTTTGACGGTAGCAGCTGTCTATCTCATAGAACATGTTCATAGATAGATACTTAACTTCATAGATAGATGATATTAAAGATTCTAAAACAGTCTTGGCAACATGTTTGTACAGTACGGTACTGTATGTAAATAATACATCTGCCTTGTGTACGCAATGGGATCTATGGCATGATGGTTCAAAAGCTGTGTGAAGTGAAGGCGTTGGATCATAGAATCGGTCCTATGGAGGTCATTCCGAGTTGTTCGCTCGCAAGGCGATTTTAGCAGAGTTGCTCACGCTAAGCCGCCGCCTACTGGGAGTGAATCTTAGCATCTTAAAATTGCGAACGAAGTAATCGCAATATTGCGATTACACACCTCGTAGCAGTTTCTGAGTAGCTTCAGACTTACTCGGCATCTGCGATCAGTTCAGTGCTTGTCGTCCCTGGTTTGACGTCACAAACACACCCAGCATTCGCCCAGACACTCCTCCGTTTCTCCAGCCACTCCCGCGTTTTTTCCGGAAACGGTAGCGTTTTTATCCACACGCCCATAAAACGCCGTGTTTCCGCCCAGTAACACCCATTTCCTGTCAATCACACTACGATCGCCGGAGCGAAGAAAAAGCCGTGAGTAAAAATACTATCTTCATAGCAAAATTACTTGGCGCAGTCGCAGTGCGAACATTGCGCATGCGTACTAAGCAGAAAAACGCTGCGATGCGAAGAAAAATACCGAGCGAACGACTCGGAATGAGGGCCAATGTTCCTCAATCACAGTCTGGTATGGAACTGCCAATGAGAGTGACAGATGGAGGTAGCAAAGGGTGGTGAGGACAGCTAAAATGATCGTTGGGGCTGACCTCCCTCCCATCTAGTAACTAGAAGTCAGTAATCAATTGATGACAGAAACTACCGTTTGAAGATTAATGAATTCATGTATTGTACAGATTTACAGGTAATTAACCCAAGGTTTGAATTCTAGCCTAGATAGAATGCAGAATATATATTGCCATTAATGAAGTAGTCAAACAGCAACAGAAAACAGACCTTGAAGGTTTGGTTTACCAACTCCTCAGCTCTGCGTCCCGTATAGTGGATGAGGTCACATTGGGATGAATTCCTGCTACTCCTTGCAAAATAATTGGCTTCCCACAGCCAGGGCTGGAGATGATGGGGGTCAAAGGGGACACCTGTACTGGGCCCCAAGGATCAGAGGGGCCACAAGGCTACGCCGCTTAGTGCCCATCAGGAATGTGAGCCATCTTTTCCAAATAGGGCAGCATAGGTGGTGTGGGAGTGGCCTCAAAATGACAGAAGCCTCTCACACACTGTCTGCTGCAGGTAGTTATGGGACTTTTAGTGTGCTCAAGTCACAACAGATCTGATCTCATATCTGCGCCCAGTGTGTGGATGAAAAAAATACTAGCAATCATATAGCGACAGGTTGTGCATCCAGCTCATTTATAGCATCCCCAAACCTTAAGCTGTACTCATGGGTCAGTCCGCATATGATCAGTGATATTTGTGGAATACCCCCGAGTATTACAAAATTAGGGACCCCTTGTTTTTTTTTATATAGGTACGTGTGTGGTTACACATATAGGGGTTCCCCTGAGTGTATATTGACCCCTTTCACTTCTATAGATAACAGGGGTTCATCTTAGGTTTATTCACCCCTCACATTACAGTGGAACTGGACTTCCGGTGGGCAGGCCATGTATATGGCCACATTTTAGCTGGGCTCCAGACTCCCGATCACTTTGAAGGCTCTGTTGGGGCATCGATTGGAGATACGGGATACTGTATCGGCGCTGGATGCCGTGGAGACTCTCTAGGGAGTTATATAATTGCCACCTTGTCCTCTCGAATAACTTTCCCCGGAGTCCTGTTCACGGAGCCGAACACCTTCTCCCATCCACCATCTTGGCCTCGTGGAGTGCGGCTGGAAGCGAGTACCCGGTTTCTCCCCGTCCTGGATGTGACTGGAATAAGTGACCTTCACAAGTCCAAGACTTCTCTCCCGCAGCTGTTGAGGTGTGTTGGATGCTTTTCAGGGGCTTCAGATGACCTGTACTGAGGATCCGTGATATAGCGGGTTGCCGTCCATTGGAACTGCTGCGGTGTTCCGGCGATCACCTCCCTGCTTACCATACAGGTACCCACTACTCTGGTCTACTGCCACTGATCACGTCTCCCAGTGCTGCTTACCTGATCCGAGCCGTGACCTGTCCTCCGGTAACCTGAAGACTGGCTGGCGGGCTTCTTGATCCTTGCTGTGTCTACGGGTGACGCGGCGGAGCTGCGGTGATCTCCTGATGGGCGCTACCCTCCCTGCTGTTGGGGAGACCTTGGGTGGTTGTCTTGACCGGCACTGCGGGCTGCGACGAGCGGAGCAGCTATCCTTCTGTTGCCGAGATAACCCTCCCGGACCCAGGGTCTGTTCTACTCCTAGCTGTTAGATCTGCGAAGATACTCTTTTCACCCCACTGGTGAGAGCCGTTACTGCTGGGGGGCTTTGAAGCCGCTAACTACCCTTGCCCCTTGTGCCTTTTGCCTGCTCCCCCCTATATAAAGCAATTTAGCTGTATTATAAATTCCCAGCTTACTGGGGGGTCTTTGCGAGCTGCCAGCTGATTGGTCCCTGGAATTGCTGACTGCTGTGACTTGGCATCCCTGCTTGGCAGAAGGGATTCAGATGGGGTCCTTAGGTTACTGCTTCTTCGGGTCTGCCTGGACGGAGAGTTCCCTATCTCTAGGTGGGATCCTGTGTGGCTGTCCACTTGGAAACTCTGCTAATGAAGGGCTGCTGCCCTATCTGTGCCATTGAGGGGTTTTAGAAGCTGCTGGCTCTCCATCAATTGGACCCTCCTCCTGGACTGGTTGGCCGCGCTTCCCCTGGAACTTTGATATGCAGTGCATTTACTATCCCCTGACTGGCTGGTTAGGGACTGCCTGGCATCTCCTCAATGGGTGTTGCAATAGTCTATTTTCCTCTGACATTGTCTCACTCTCTCTTTGCACCTCCCTCTTCTACTCTACCCATATCCCTAGTGGCTTTCTTTACTCTTCTTGCTATCCTCTATCTTTTCCTTACTCTCTTGCTTCTTTTCTTCTGTCCTTTTCTATCTCTACTTCTTTATTGTGGCTAGAGCCACCCTCACTATATGGACATATACTGGGTACTGAGAGGTACAATACTTGTATCCATTTCTGGGTCTGCATATTTGCTACAATGTATATTTATACTATTGTGTATTTTGCCCTGGGCTTGTGCTCTCACTCTTACCAGAGATAATACCTTGTATGCCATAAAGTAGAATGAGAAGTCACTAGCGCTTGTTCGGCACTGTTGTACATTTTACTCTGCTGGGTGACTTGATGTGAAACAATGTTTTGATGACCATTTCCTAATTTGTTAATGACCCTCTACAATCTGCATACTTACAGTGGTTACATTGGTTATGCGCAAAAGCCTCTCAGACGGCTCCGTTAGCCACTCAGCTTTCCCTGTCTCCATCTTCCCAGTGCCACTCTGTATCCCCCCCAGCCACTCCACCTCTAGCCCCCATTGGTGATACACAACTTTTGATCCCTCTGGCTGCTCCGTCAGCCGCCGATGCGGCACAGGAAATGTTGTTAGTTATTAAACCCATGATGGAGCAACAATTTAAAGAATTCCGTAAAACTCTTACCTCGGCCTCCCAAATTGAGTCCCACACTAAACGGCTTGATGCCATTGAACAACGTACTAGTGATGTGGAAGACACAGTAACTTCCCTTCAGTCCTCTTCCACATCCCAGGGAAATACTATTCAATTCCTGCTCGACAAGATAGATGATCTTGAGAATAGGGACCGTAGAGGTAATCTCAGATTTATTGGGATACCGGCATCTGTAAAAGGTCTGGGACTTTTGGAATATTTACAATCCACCTTGCCAGAGGCCTTAGGTATTGCCCCCTCAGTTCCCCAAATGTTATTGAGAGAGCCATAGGTTGGGGCCGGAGCGATCCAATAATGCCTCCCACCCCCGTCCCGTTATTGCTAAATATCTCAATTTTAGGGATAAGGAGCTGGTCACTCCGTTCCTATAGATGTGCAGGCTCTCTTGGGATTGACGGCCACTCACTTTTAATATTCCAACATTTCTCGGTAGCTGTGTCTCAACAGAGGAAATAATTCTCCCCAGTGTGTAAAATCTTATTTGACAACCACACACAATTTGCATTACTTTTCCCTGCAAAGCTAAAGGTTACGGTAAATGATACTATTCACATGTTTTATGACCCTTTCAAAGCTAGGAAATATGTGCAATCTCTCCTTGTTCTAGATACACCTTGCTCTGGGTCATAAACTTAAGTTTTTTTCTAATGTAATATGTCTACCCTGTAATAAAGGGACCAACTTGGTTCTGTTTGCATTGTTCGTTTATGTGTCGGGACAGATGGTGGCCAGGTTTCTGGGCTTCACTCTATCCTGATTCTGTTCTTCATGTTTGTATTTTTGTTTTAGTTGTTTTAAGTACGTCTTGCAAGACATGCCTACCTTCTCTTGTTTTTGGAGGAAAATGTTAGAAAATGGAGTTATTCAGAGCATATGGTGAAACTTTACCTACCACAGTGTTATTGGTTTATTGTTAGGGTCTCCTGCCCTGTGCTGCCACGTCGTCATGGCAACTGGGAGACAAGTGCTAGCGGAGTAACCTGAGCGCAGCTGATATTCCGGTTCGGGTCTTTTGCTGTGCAGTGGTTACAGGCAGGGGATCCGGTGCTGGTTTTTGTGCTCAGAGTCTGTGAGGTCTGAGGGGGGCGTGGACAGCACCTGCTTTATAAGGCCTCTTCTCAGGTTAAGCAGATGCTGCTGAATCTTTGTTGGTTAGTCAGTTCCTGAAAGTTAGCCAGTACTGTGTAGCTTTGTATTTGTTGTTGCTTACTGCAAATAGGCCTTGGGATTTGGTACTACACTCTGCCAATCCAGACCTAGCAGTAAGACTGGAGTCAGTCGTTTAGCCTGCTGAGGTTCTTTTGATATTCTGTGAACCCAGCAGGTTTGTGGCTGTACTTTCAGACCTGCCTGCTTAATCCTCTCTCACTGTGCAGGGTGTCCATGTGTCAGTTTAGTGGCAGTAAGCTGTACCTGGGCCCTGAAAGTGAGAATTAGGATTGTGGAGACTCTCCTTGTGTCTATTATTCCTTCTCTGACCAAGGAGTTTACTGCCACACCCGTTGGTAACCCTTTAGGGTTTTGCTGTTGCCCTTAGCAACAGCATTTCGGGTTCTCTACGTATTAAAACACAACATCTTGCTTTTTCCATCTGAGCATTTCTAATACTAGGGAGACACCCAGTTTCTTAGCCTCTGGGCTTCTCTGTTCACTCTGTGTTGGTTTTGTTACCCTATCACCTTCTGTGTACGTTATGTCATATTTCCCAGTCTGTCTGTGAGTTCATTTGTTTTGCATCCCTCTCTGTTCAGACACCAGTACATTCCTGCAGGCACTGGTGTGCATAACAGTTCAAACACCAGTACATTCCTGCAGGCACTGGTGTGCATAACATTTATACTAAGTTTTTCATACTACATCTGTTACGTGCTAGTGGTGAAATCTGGGCATGGTTGGTGGGACCTCACTTCCTTGATTGCTGCCTTTCCTGCTCGCTGGGATGGGGGGGCATGGTGGTTCAGATTCTCTTGCAGCTTACTGTCCTCACGGATAGATACCTTTGATGGCTGCAAGAGATGATTGTACCCCTTCTTCTATTGTTCACAACAATATCCGTAGCGTATCATGGAATGTATGCAGCTTAAATTCGCCTATAAAGAGAGCAGGGTGACCACCCATCTCCATTATTTAAAATCAGATTTCGCATTTCTACAGGAGACTCACTGGAGGGCATCTGATAATATGTCACTCCGAGGTTCCTGGATAGCTGGATAGGGGAATTTGTGGCCTCTTCATTTGTTACTAAGAAACGTGGGTGGGGGTAGTGTTCAACAGACACCTTGATTACTCTTTTCTGGGCACAGAATGTGATCCTGAGGGTCACTACTTATTGCTGGATGTTATAATATGAGGTGAGCCATTTACTTGACTAAATCTGTATGCCCCGAGTTCGCCAAATTTGGAATTTTTCCATGCTATTTCTAACTTACTACTTAGTCGACCCACTCCGATCCTGCTGGTGGGGGAGATTTTAATAGTGTAGCGGATGGACTAGACCGTAGTGGACCTTCTTCCCTCACATGTCCTGCGGGCATGGGGCAAATACAGCTACTGATTGCGCTCCATGGCTTATGTGATATATGGAGGTTATTTAACCCAACAGACTGGTCACATTCCTATAACTCTAGAGTTCATAACTCTTTTTCTAGGATTGACTATATTTTGACTGCAGAGTCTGGTCCCATCGGTGGTGGCTTCTGACATTTTCATATAATGATATCAGATCATGCTCCCATTTCCCTAGATATTTGAACTCAATACCCTGGGTTGTCGCACAAACTTTGGAGATTCCCATCTTTTTTTGGCCAGTCAGACCACTTTAAACAATTCCTCATGTCTAAATGGATGGAATTTGTGGACGACAATTTGGAACATTGGGAGGATTCGGTCCTCTTTTGGGAAACCTCCAAAGCCATAATGAGAGGCCATATTATAGCCTATTTGGCTGGGAAAGACGGGAATATTGTACCAAATATGACAGTTTATACAGGGCTATGGGTGTGGCATTTGATGCCTAGGAGTCCAGTCCTTCGGAGGGGAACCTGGAAGTGTACAAGCATCATCGCCAACTTCTTGAGAGTTTCATGCTGGCTAATGCACGTACCCAGGCGGATTTTATGAGCAATCGTTACTATAGATGGGGTAACAGATATGGTCGGTTGCTAGCCAATATAGCCAAACTACATCATCCACATCATTTTATTAAAGCCTTACGACACCCTAATACCATGGCTTGGATTTTGTCTACCCCAGATATGGTTTCTATTTTCCAACAGTATTATCAGACCTTATACACGGCTCCTCCTGAACTTCCTTGTCTCCATCAAACTTTATGGCAAGAAGCACGATTTCCAAAACTTTCCTCTGCACAACGTGAAATTTTAACTGCGGATATAACTGAGGAAGAGATATCAGAGGTGATCTCACACCTTCCAGATAATAAGTCTCCAGGAATGGACGTTTTTTCCGGAGAATATTATAAATTGTTGCAGCCGCAGTTGGTGCCATTCCTCACTTCGTTATTTTAGGGTATTTTGAAAGGCCACCTTCACTACCCAAATTTTAATACAGGATATACTATTGTTCTACCAAAACCCTCCGTGATCCTGAATTGGTGGCCTCATACAGGCCTATTTCATTATTGAACCAAGATTTTAAATTACTAACAAAAATAATGGCCAATCGACTTCAAATTATTTTACCAAATATCTTAACACATCACCAATATGGGTTCACTCATGGTAGATTTTACATAAAAGGGGTTCAAGCTGCTTTGGCGGCGATTGTGTCCCGCTGAAATCTCCACGATGCTTTTCTGACTATGCTTTTAAGCTTAGATGCGGAGAAGGCCTTTGATACTGTGTCTTGGATTTATTTATTGAAGATCTTTGAGATACATGAGTTTGGGACGCCTTTTGCGCAATTTTTTAAGTTTTTATATGATTCCCCGACTACTACTTTGGTCATTAATGGTGCTTGTAGCTCTCCAATCAACATGACGTGAGGTACGAGACAGGGATGCCCCTTGTCGCCTCTACTATTTAATATTGCTCTGGATCCATTGTTACGGATCCTACAATCCTGGTCTGAATTCAGGGGGATCTCGGTGGGATCCCAGGAACTTAAACTTCAAGCTTTTGCTGATGATTTACTTCTCTTTATCTCGAACCCTGAGAACACCCTGCCCCGGATTTTGGAGAAATTGACGGAATATGCTCAGGTTTCGGGATTCAAGATCAATCCAGATAAATCTGAGGCACTGTACCTGGGACCTATGGTGAGACCTCCCTGGGGGGATCAGTACCCCATTATTTGGGTTGCCAAATCTCTTAAATACCTGGGGATACATTTACCATTTCATATTGAGGACTTATATGACCTTAATATGCGTCGGTTGATTGGAGGGGTGGTAGGAGAGTTGTTCCGGTGGCGGCACTTACTGTTATCATATCTAGGCAGAATTTATCTGTTGAAGATGATTTCATTTCCAAAATTGCTATATCCACTACAAATGTTGCCTATTTTGTTGTCCACAGCTGACGAAAAGTTCTTTTATAAATCCTTCAGGCATTTCATTTGGAAGTCTGGATGCCTTAGGATAGGTCTATCAAAACTTCAACAAACCTGAGAAAATGGAGGGGTCAATTTGCCTAATTTAAAATTATATAGCCATGCAGGGGTTTTGCGGTATATTAGAGATTGGCTGCATAGGACAGATTTCTACACTGATTCCCTCTTAGACCAGTCATTTTTACCTGAACAACATCTTCTGACTTTTTTACACTCACACAAAGAAGAATTAACAGATGAGGTTGTTCGAAACCTTTTACTTATGACGACATGGCGGGTTTGGCACCATATGCGGAAACAACGCAACTTAAATTGCCACCACTCTCTTTTCCTTCCGTTTGTCTCCAATCCAGAGTTTCAAGATGGCACTGCCTCTGTTCCCTTTACAAGATGGATAGATACTGGGATTCCGTATGTATGTGCATTGGTTAACATCAAAGACTGTAGAACTCTACAAATTGCCAAAATTTTTGCTACATATAAATTACCCCGATCTCACCTTTTGGCGATTCATCAAGCACAGCACTATGATCCGGGTTCTGTCTCCGAATAACTGGTCCAACGCTTTGGATTTATTACTTGCTAGGCCGATGGGGGATGGGGGGGAGGAGACTGTCTCCTTACATTATAAGATTCTCAATACCCCATACCCCATTAGACCATGATGTTTTTACTACGGGACTCTCCTCTTGGAAAGTGACTTTTCCTCATATCACTATTAACAAGCTGCTAAAATCACTGTGTTATTCCCAATCAGTACTTTCTTCCAGTATGTACAGGGAAATGTTCTATAATATCTATCATAATGGGTATCTCTCTCCCCGCCGCAGGTTCGTGATGGGTTTGTCTGACACTGATAGTTGCCCTAAGTGTGGGTTGTCTAATGCCACTTTTATTCACTGCATGTGGGAATGTCCCCTGATACGGCAATTTTGGACTTCAGTTAATCGATTCGCTTCTACTTATCTAGGGAATTACCTTCCACTTTCAGCAGAATGGGCCATACTAGGAATTATGCCTATGGCAATATCAGCACAAGGGGAAAGTAGAAAATTGTTATTGGTAATTTCAGCGGTCGCACGCAAATGTATATTACAGATGTGGGCCAACCCACAACCCCCATCTCTTTCTTTATTTAGAAATATTCTATCACGTGGATTGGCTTGAAACTACTATGCACAAGGAGCTCAAAACGTCTTCCTTTTTTAGATTGTGGGAGGGTTTTATAGATCCTCTCACCCCAGAACTTAAAACCAGATATATATTTGTTTCCGACATACCTCTTGGTCTGAAATGCGTGTACTTTTGGGAGACCCTCCAATAGTTATGCCACCCTCACACTAAACTGTGCTCTTCCAGTGGGGGAACCCGGAATTGGAGGGGCGGGACTGCCGACCATGCCCGGAGGAGGAGATGCTGAACTATACGGTTTCTATGTTACTGTTTTCCAATAATTGCTGCAGCTCCTTTTTGACTGATTGTTTCACTCAATGTATCCCTATGCTTACTATATTTGATGAATGTACTACACCACACTATGCTCTGATGAATAAAGAAATTTATATTACAGTGGAACTACAAAGCCCATAACAGAATGCTTAGCTGAATTTTTGCTGACCATGTCAGCTTCTGATGGGTAGTTTGGTGCCACTACAGTGGAGATGTTTTCCCCCCAGGCCAGCAACAGCCAAGCCCGGGAAGATTGTCCCCCACTGATTGGGCCCCCCAGGTTGCAGGGCAGAAGACACCTGGGGTGGTCTGTTGCTGGGTGAAGAGAGCCAGTGGGGACGCTGGACAGGGGAGGTCCAGAGAGACACAGACTGATATAAGAAGGTCCCCGGCGCGGGAAGGAGATCCCCCGGTGTATGGGAAATAAAAAGCCAGAGCAGCACAGCCATCTAGTGGCAGGACCTGTGGTGGTGAGGAGTGAGCCCAGGGCGGTGAGAGAAGGTGACTGGAACTGGATCATTTACCTGCTGTGAGTGGAGCACCAGCTTCACCTGCTGATCCAAGACGGAGCTGCCCCACCAAGGTTCCAGAGGTTCAGAGTGCGGGAGAAGAGCCGGGAGCGTGGAAAGAGTCGCCAACCCCAGAAGACATCGGTTAGAAGAAAAGGTTTGCCCACGATGCTGCCGGACTCCGCGGATAAGTTATTGAGTTCCATCATAGAGGATCCGGGCAGCGCTAAGCCAAGGAAGAAGTTGGAGGACCAGGACCCCGCAGATGACCAACATCCAGAGTGGAAGAAGCGGAGGAGCAGCGCCGGCCACAGAGGAAAGCCGCAGGCAGTGCGCTGGACGACCCCGGCTGAAAGGATCTGCGACAAGGACCCCAGGCAGCCGAAGACAGGAGCATCGCGGCTGGAGAAGAGACCCCATGATGGCGTAGAGACCGGGACCGGAGCAGAGGAGGACATCGCGAGTGGAGGAGAATATCCAGACCGGGGAGGAGCATCCACCTGGCAGTGAAAGAGGAAGCGACCTCGGAAGACAGCGAACCCCTGCCCCTGGTGACGCAGCCCGGTGCGGTGCTCAGCATCCTGGGCAGCGCTGAAGACGCGAAGAATCGGGGGTGGCAGAAGCGCCGCAGCGGGTGGGTGAGATCCAGCTACAACCCTTCGCTGCCACACTCTGGCCCTGTAACCATTATTCTGCCAAACTCTGCATTGGGGGACATATTGTATAAAAGGGGTAGGCTCCCCTTAAGTGCTGTGCCCCGCAGGATAAGTTTAAAAGTGGGCAGGCTCCCCTTATTTCATAGGGCCCTCAGGACAAGTTTAATGGAGGGGGTGAGCTCCCCTCATGACCTCCGTGCCCCACAAGTTAAGTTAATTAGGGGTTAGGCACCATTTTTCCCAGGGCCAGTCAGTCATTGCTAGTGAAAAGAATAGGTTTCCTTATACCCATCTTCCCTGTGACGTACCTTGCATTGTCTTGCTGTGTTTGAAATGCTAAAGCAGTGCTATCTTATTCTATGCATTTGTGGTTATGAATAAGGGAGTTTTAAGATGCCGACAGGGTAATAGTGATGGTTATGATGTACATGTATTTTATTTAATGCTAATATGTTGGTTAAGCTTTAAATTGATCTAGAGCCAAGGAATTTCTGCTAAGAGATTGTGTTGCTGGTGATGTGCTCTCGGAGGCTTCTTGTTTTATAACTGTGTGCTTATTACTTCAAAGGCGGGATTATTATTGACTGTTTTATGCAAGCTCCGCCCAGCAGTGTATGTGAAAATGTATACAACTGTGTGCTTTATTATTTAAGAGGCTGGGTAATTTAATTACTGTCTTATGCAAGCTCTGCCCAGCAGTGCCAGTTAAAGCTATTATACCTGTTGTGCTTCTTACTTCAAAGGTGGAAATATTAATCACTGTTTATGCAAGCTCCGCCCAGCAGTGCCAGTTAAAGCTATTATATCTGTTGTGCTTCTTACTTCAAAGGCAGAATTATTATTGACTGTGTTATGCAAGATCCGCCCAGCAGTGCCTGTTAAAGCTAATATATCTGTGTGCTTATTACCTCAAATGCGGGATTATGATTGACTGATTCATGCAAGCTCCGCCCGTCAGTGTCTGTGGCCGGAGAGACCAACCAGCCACACGTGTAATGGCGGCTGCGGCACTGAAGGTGTTAACCCTTGTGCCTGGCGCCATATTAAGGGACAATGGGCGCTGGGCGTCACTGTTAAACGTACTTACGGCGCTGGGTACGGACTGTTTAAAAGTTTGTTTAATGATGTGTTTTAACATGTCATATGTAGTGCTCTATGCACAATTGCAGGAATGCATGTTTAACTGTATTTTATATTCAAGATGTGGTCATCTGTATATTTAAAGAGGAAAATGCACTTACTATTATAGATGTCTGAATAATCATGTCTTATCCTTTGGGAATGGGACAGGGCCCTTAGCATGCCACTTCCTATCAGAGAGGTGTGAAGGACAATACCTTTTGATGTGTAAGTTCTTTAGAGAGAGATGCTAATCACTGGGTTTATGGGCTTGGAACTTGTTTCATGTACCTGATTTAATTGACATGCGAGCGATCTATGCAGGAAGGAAGACTGTTTGTATTGTAGCCTTCCTGTTGTGGTCTCAGACACTGGGTTTGCCTGGAGATGTGAATGAGACAGAAACATTGTGTTTTGAAGCTATGTGATAAATTTATCAATAGTGAATGTTAATCTGATACCAAACGCCTGTGTCAGAGGAAGGAGGATATTGTTTTATTGCACTTATATCCTTGTAAAATGTGATTTATTGGTATTTTGTAAAATAACCTGATTGGTTGGAGAAGACAGGGAGGGCTTACCTCCCTGTGATACTGTGTGGAAAACTGACATAAAAAAGAGACCTGCGTGCCTCCATGTTGTAGTTGTAACATCTTCTTCTGCTGAAAACATCTAATTGTATGCTGTTGCCCCTAGCAATAGGGAGGAGCCTTTTTAAAGGTTATTTGAGCAATAAACATCTTTGCCTCAAGAAGACTGCTTCATCTTGTGACCTACAGGGTTAGGCCAAACCTAGCCCCGTTCTCCGGCTGTCCAGGGAAGCACCTGACGTCTCCAAGCTCCGCCTTCCGCCAGCTACCGGTAGAGGCCTAGCAAGTGGCTAGTGGGGATTCGTCGACACCACACAGGTGTGGTAAAGCAGTGCGTCGGCACATACAGAGCAGAACCGTGGTTCCAAACGCCACGGCAGGTTAGGAGTTTGGTGGTGGCAGCAAGAACCCGCCCACAACGCAGTGGGTGGAGTCAGTAACAGGCGGTTACTGATGGTAAGCGGGAATCCCCTATGTGGTCAGGCCTCGTGCGGCTTGACCTTCCATTCTGTGCGCAGTCGACGGGACGCGGCAAGCGGCGAGTGCTTCCGTACGGTACCGTCCTGTCACAGAAATTGGTGGCATAGTGGTGGGATAATCCCAGGCGGCTTTTCATCACCTGATTGGAGAAGCCGAGTTACTCAGGAGAGGAGTAACTGCAGCGCAGGAGAACGCACAAGATGGCGGAATTCAGCGGAATGTCCAAGGAGGATCTGGAGATCGTATGCCAGGGGAAGGGTGTGGATATCCCTTCCAACGCGTCCAGAAGCGTCATGAAGGCGGCGCTCAGGAGCTGGGAGGAGTCTCATCGGGCGGAGGCGGAAAGCACTGACGGCGTCAGCATCGCAGAGGACGGCCCAACAGTGGACCTTCGTGAAGAACCGGTGAGAACCACAAGCCCCGCCCTCTCTCACAGCAGCAATGTTTCCCAGCAATCCCTAGCAGGGCCAGGATCCCAACGTCCCAGGGGGGGCGGCCCGGATACCCTAGCAGATCGGCTAGCGGAATTGGGGGAAAGGGCAACAGAGCAAGAGCGCTTGATCATCATCCAGATGTGGCGTGATGAGCGGGCACCACAGGACGTGGTACCCCGGGAGCTGTTGTCAGCTGTTGTACACAGATCAGGATGAATTCAGTTTGCCAAGTTTGCAGACAGTGATGGGGACATTGATGGACATTTGCAAGTCTTTGAAAGGACTTGTAAACTACACGATCTACCCAAGTCAGAGTGGGTGAGACACCTTGTGCCCACTCTGCATGGAGAGGCCTTGGAGGCCTATCGAGGAGTGGCGACGGAGGACTGTGGGAACTACGACGAAGTCGCGAAGGCCCTCCTCCAGCGATTCTTCATCACTCCAGAGTCTTACAGGAAGAAGTTCAGAGACTTGCCCAAGAATCCTAGCAGCACCCATGAGCAGTTCGCCACCCAGCTGCGGCAGTACGTGGTGAAGTGGGTGAAGGATTCGGAAGCCACTACATGGGACGCACTGATCGACCTGATCTGCAGGGAACAGTTCTACCGCAGGTGCGCCCAAGAAGTGAAGGAGTGGGTGCTAGATCGGGAGCCACCCAGCTTAAAAATGGCTGCCCAATTAGCCGACAAATATGTGGCAATTCGGCCACGGGGGCAGAAGCGCCCCACCAGCAGCCAGCTCCAACAGACTGTACCACCAAAGGGACCACCCTCTTCAGCTCATCACCCCCAAAGACAAGCATCTTCCAACCCGGGTGCTCTTGGCCAGCAACCGCACCGCAGTGTCCCTGCAACTGATCAGAGATCATCGGTGCCAAGACTGGAGAAGAAGTGCTACGGCTGTGGGAAAATCGGACATCTGAGGATGAACTGTCCTGCATCCCAAGCACCCCAGACTCGTGCCCCAAATCCGAGTGCTGGAGCCCGGCTCGCTTGTTTGACGAGAGGCGATGAGCCTACAGAGACTGTTCCCCCTCCAGTCAGTCCGATGGAGTGTGGCGAGAGACAGGTGCACTCTGCAGAGAGAGTCACCTGCATGGCCAAACAGCCCCTACACAACATGTGGAGGCACCTGCAGCCAGTCCACGTGGGACCCCTGCAGGGAGAAGGCCTAAGAGACTCTGGGGCCTCAATCACTGTGGTGAGCCCCCACCTTATAGATCCTGCTGCAGTATTGCAGGGTCGCACTGCCACGGTCACCCTGGCAGAAGGAACAGAAAAAGCGGTTCCCATGGCAAGAGTCTACCTGGACTGGGGAGCTGGACCAGAGTTGCGAGAAGTTGCCGTCATGGATGGTCTCCCAACTGATGTGGTCCTAGGAAATGATCTGGGTGGTGGGATCGTCACTATGTTTGTTGGCGCCATTCCCCGGAGTCAAGTTCCAAAACCACCGTTGACATCAGCTACTCCAGCACAGCCCAGCCCAGAGGAAAAGACTACAGCTGCTAGACAACTGCCAGCACAGCCAACCACAGCATCAACCAGCCCAGAGGAAAAGATCACAGCGGCTAGATCAGTACATCGACCCCGCATGCCTTTTGCCTCTGGTATGCCTACGTCCCCTAGCAACGCAGAGGATGTCGGTTCCAGCTTGTTTGATCCTGTGGGGGTGCCCAATGATGCTCCTGACCCAAGTGGTTTGCCAACTCCGGCGGTGAGTATGAGAAACCACACTGATTTTTCCATGACTGACCCCTACCAGACTGACCCTAGTAGTCCCCACCTAGATCCCCCTGTAGAGTGTCCCAATTTAGGAGAGATTGAGGGCCACAGGCAGGAGTTTAGGGAGGCGCAACTCTCTGACCCATCCCCGAAAGGCATGAGGCGCCACTCTGGCAGCGGCCTTGACAGGGTTGGGGCGGGGAGTTTGACCTGGCGGGAAGGGTTAAGGTACAGGGTAGCCAGGAAAGTGGGAGGGGATAGACCAGATAGGGAATGTGTCCAACTGGTCCCCTCAGGGAACGTTCCTGCGCAACCGGTGTCGGTTGCCAGCGAAACCCCTTTGGACAGTAACCTGGAGACAGACCGTACCCTGAAGTGCCTGATACAGAGCTTACCCTGGTCTGGAATGTCGGATGACGCCCAGACCAACTGTAAGGCTGGTGCCATGCGTTGGCAGCCGGGGCACTCCAGCAGTTGTGTTGTCTCTGGGCCTCTGCCCATAGGAGAACCCTTGCAGCAAGTTGCTGCGGACATAGCAGGTCCCCTGCCTGTGCGCAGTAGATCGGGGAAGACACGCAGCCTCCCTGTAGTGGATGCCACACAGGATCCAGAGGCTGGAGGTCTGGCCGCCATCACTGTGGCACAGGTAGCGGACGAGCAGGAAGGAGTAGGCCTAGGTGACAGGGTAGGTTTCCCGAGTCATAGGTCGACAGAGGAGGATTGGAGGGCAGATCTGACAGTAAGGGCAGACAGTTGCCAGATAGGTATGACGGAGGTGCAGTGCCTGGGGCATCATGTGGGAGGAGACAGGGGTAGGCCCAACCCAGAGGGGGTGGAGGCAACCAGAGGCTGTCCCCGACCCACATCACCCAGACCGGTACTGACCTTAGAACCTGTAAGGCCCTACGGACATGTTGTCATTGACTTTAGTCCTGTAGTGAACCCCTTGACAGAGGTGGCTAGGAAGGGCATTCCCAAGTCAGTGGACTTTGCACCCGCTTGCGAGTTGGCATTCCAGTCATTGAAGAAGGCTCGGGTACCCGCTCCAGTGCTGATGGCGCACATTCTTGACCAGGACTGTGTGTTACGAACTATTGCGCCACTGCACGGACTGGGAGCTGTACCGAGCCAGAAAGAGCCATATGGGCAGGAGCACCCTGTGGCCTGTTTGAGCAGGAAACTGCTATTGTGGGAGGTGGGGTATGCCACGATTGGGACACCGTGGGTGGCACTTGTTTGTAACCGGCCCCCCACCGTGGTGACTTACCACCTACCTGTTAGGTGGCTGCAACCTACCTTGGGGGAATTGGACAGACTTTTGTGGTGGAGCCTTGAACTTGGACTTCAGGTGGACTATTTGAAGATTGTGCACCCACGAAGAGAGGCCCACTGCACTATGGATGAACTGTCTAGGCCAGAGCCTACACATCCCAGGTAGCGTCCCCTTCACCCCAACGGACTGCGGGACCAGGACCCAAATCGTTGGGACATGGGTCCCTGGTTGACCCGCTTGAATGGGGGGGGAGGAGTGTGGCCGGAGAGACCAACCAGCCACACGTGTAATGGCGGCTGCGGCACTGAAGGTGTTAACCCTTGTGCCTGGCGCCATATTAAGGGACAATGGGCGCTGGGCGTCACTGTTAAACGTACTTACGGCGCTGGGTACGGACTGTTTAAAAGTTTGTTTAATGATGTGTTTTAACATGTCATATGTAGTGCTCTATGCACAATTGCAGGAATGCATGTTTAACTGTATTTTATATTCAAGATGTGGTCATCTGTATATTTAAAGAGGAAAATGCACTTACTATTATAGATGTCTGAATAATCATGTCTTATCCTTTGGGAATGGGACAGGGCCCTTAGCATGCCACTTCCTATCAGAGAGGTGTGAAGGACAATACCTTTTGATGTGTAAGTTCTTTAGAGAGAGATGCTAATCACTGGGTTTATGGGCTTGGAACTTGTTTCATGTACCTGATTTAATTGACATGCGAGCGACCTATGCAGGAAGGAAGACTGTTTGTATTGTAGCCTTCCTGTTGTGGTCTCAGACACTGGGTTTGCCTGGAGATGTGAATGAGACAGAAACATTGTGTTTTGAAGCTATGTGATAAATTTATCAATAGTGAATGTTAATCTGATACCAAACGCCTGTGTCAGAGGAAGGAGGATATTGTTTTATTGCACTTATATCCTTGTAAAATGTGATTTATTGGTATTTTGTAAAATAACCTGATTGGTTGGAGAAGACAGGGAGGGCTTACCTCCCTGTGATACTGTGTGGAAAACTGACATAAAAAGGAGACCTGCGTGCCTCCATGTTGTAGTTGTAACATCTTCTTCTGCTGAAAACATCTAATTGTATGCTGTTGCCCCTAGCAATAGGGAGGAGCCTTTTTAAAGGTTATTTGAGCAATAAACATCTTTGCCTCAAGAAGACTGCTTCATCTTGTGACCTACAGGGTTAGGCCAAACCTAGCCCCGTTCTCCGGCTGTCCAGGGAAGCACCTGACGTCTCCAAGCTCCGCCTTCCGCCAGCTACCGGTAGAGGCCTAGCAAGTGGCTAGTGGGGATTCGTCGACACCACACAGGTGTGGTAAAGCAGTGCGTCGGCACATACAGAGCAGAACCGTGGTTCCAAACGCCACGGCAGGTTAGGAGTTTGGTGGTGGCAGCAAGAACCCGCCCACAACGCAGTGGGTGGAGTCAGTAACAGGCGGTTACTGACGATAAGCGGGAATCCCCTATGTGGTCAGGCCTTGTGCGGCTTGACCTTCCATTCTGTGCGCAGTTGACGGGACGCGGCAAGCGGCGAGTGCTTCCGTACGGTACCGTCCTGTCACAGTGTCTATAAAAACAAATACAACTGTGTGCTTTATTATTAATGAGGCTAGGTAATTTAATGACTGTTTATGCAAGCTCCGCCCAGCATTGCCAGTTAAAGCTATTAGATCTTTTGTGCTTCTTTCTTCAAAGGCGGAATTATTATTGACTGTTTTATGCAAGCTCCGCCCAGCAGTGTCTGTGAAAACATATACAACTGTGTGCTTTATTATCAACGCTGGTTATACGAGACTGTGTTATATAAAGACGCCAGCTTGATTACCTGTTCCCGCAATTTACCTGTTTTATTATTAACGCTGGTTATACAAGACTGTGTTATATAAAGATGCCAGCTTGCTTACCTGTTCCCGCAATTTACCTGCTTAGCTAATAACGCTGGTTATACAAGACTGTGTTATATAAAAACGCCAGCTTGCTTACCTGTTCCCGCAATTTATCCGCTTTAGTATCAACGCTGGTTATACAAGACTGTGTTATATAAAGACGCCAGCTTGCTTACCTGTTCCCGCAATTTATCCGCTTTAGTATCAACGCTGGTTATACGAGACTGTGTTATATAAAGACGCCAGCTTGCTTACCTGTTCCCGCAATTTATCCGCTTTAGTATCAACGCTGGTTATACGAGACTGTGCAATATAAAGACGCCAGCTTGCTTACCTGTTCCCGCAATTTACCTGCTTTATTATCCATGCTGGTTATACAAGACTGTGTTATATAAAGACGCCAGCTTGCTTACCTGTTCCCGCAATTTACTTGTGTTATTATCAACGCTGGTTATACAAGACTGTGTTATATAAAGAAGCCAGCTTGCTTACCTGTTCCCGCAATTTACTTGTGTTATTATCAACGCTGGTTATACGAGAATAGATGTTTATATTATATTAATGGAATGATAAGATATATAATAAAATCAGGTATTTACTGAAATATTGAAGATATATATTTAGTGCATGATGGAGGTGCAATAATAATAATAATAATAATAATTAGTTTATAAATGTTCTTAATATGAATATGAATATAGATAAAAATTGGGTGTAGGATGGAATTGATCCCATGGCTGTGGATGTTATGTGTTGGTGAAGAATCCCCTGAGCCACAAGAGTGCTCTTTTTGTGACACAGCTTCCAATAATTATTTGATTCTTTCCTGGTCAGTCTTAGATAATTAAGTTAAATTAAAATAATTTAATTTTTTGTGTTTAAATTGAATATATGTATATACATCCTTTGGATGATGTTTTATTGTTTATATACCACCATAAGAAACTGTTGAAACTTCTTATATATATGTTTTTAAATGAATTTAAACGAACTGTTATACTAAGTAAGTTCCATGTATTTATAACAGCTGAGTGTAATTTAACCAATCAGTATAATGATTGGCTTATCCCAGTTTAAAAAGGGATTAGCCATACTGCTGGGATAATTCTCTGGCGAAACCGCCGGCCCCGTGGGCGGAGAAACGCGTAAGAGGGGCTTTCACTACTTGGATTCCGGTGCCCGGAGCTGCTTCACAAACTGATCCCATTGCCGCATAGTGTGCTGATGAGACTTGATTGGGGACAAAGCAATAGCAGGACCGAGCGAAAGGCGGTCCGCACCCCAAGGGAAGCCGAGGCGGCTCTGAGTATCCCTTCAAAGACGCGCTGCGGCTGGGACGTAGGGGTCGTAGCATACCGCTGTGCACACACTCACTACACAGCGCTCTCCCCCTACTGCTACACACTAAAGAGCTTCTCTGGTGACTGTAACAACTTGGCTGGATACAAAAAAGATTGCTTTATTTAAACCAATCTAATTTTCAAGACAACATGGCTACAGTTAGACACAATTAATGTGATCCAGCGGAGGTTGAACGGATCTGTCTACGTGAATAGACATTTATTAATTTGAGCTCAGGGCATGTGACTGAATAAAAAGTGCACTATATTGTTTTAATATCCGGATATTATCCTTGATTTTATCTGCTGTTTATATGTGGATTGTAATAAATGTGTGATATAAATTGACCCTGTTTCAGAGCTCCCTTGTTTAATATAATTTATGTTTCTTATTACTCCTGTGACTCCTTTTTATTTTTTAATATAATAAAATGGAGTTGGATCCTGTACCGTATGTGGTCATTGTGTCTGAGGGTTAAATCAGGTCTGCTTCTCTGATCATAACCGAACCTGATTTATCTTCGTACACCACACTTAGTTTAAGTTCCGGCACCGGATTTGTGGGCGTTACATTTGTGTCCTGATGTTATATGTGTCCTAATGACAATTTCACATGTTATATGCAGCGGTGGTATTATATTGTAATGTGTTGTGTGTATTTGGATCACTGTTATTGTGGGTTGACACCTGTGTTGTATTTTTGTTTGCATACTTTTATAGTGTATGTTTTGTGTGTTTATGTGGCTTATGTGGTATCACTGTGAAGCGGGTTGCCATAGTAATTAGATGCAGCTCCTGACGCTCTCCTTACCGGAAGTCCTGTGTCATGTGTTACTATTGCTGCAAGCGGGTTGCCATAGCAACCAGACGCAGCTCCCGGCGTTCTGCTGACCGTAAGTCTGGTGTTTTGTGTTACACTCACCGGATAGGCCTGTGGCGTTCCTGCTTCACACTGATATAAGGTATGTTTGTTCATATATTTTTTTGTTATGTGTAACCTGATAATGGGTTGAAATAAACCCCCCAGCTCCATAGTAACACTTCCCCCAACTACTAGTAACACAACTCCTGACACATCTGTAGTAAACCCCATGTCTGTAGAAAAACCTTCTTTCTTTCTCACCTATGTAATAACATATTGCCCTTACCCTTGTAGTAACATGTTTTCCTCTACTCCTGTACTAGCACATCCCCCCTCACAGCAGTTAATTCCAAATTCCCATTGTAGCACTACCTTTCCACCCTCCTTCCTGTGCATGGAAAATGAGGATGAATTCTGTAACTCTCCAAGCCATGAAGAAAAGTTTTCAATGAATGGCCTCAATTAGTTGAATTTCATGAGTGTACCAAGAAGAATAAAATGAAAATACAAAGTAATAATGGTATAAAAATGGTGGATTCAGCATTTTTCATGCATTTAATTACAATTAAACTATGTAAATAGTAATTGCACCTTGAACTATGGCCCTCATTCCGAGTTGTTCGCAGCGGATCATCGCATCGCAAACGGCAGGAAGCCCACAAACTGCGCATGCGCAAAAGCGGAAATACGCATGCGCAAGCATAGCGATACGACACTTGTGCAGAATTACTACAAAGAAAACTGCTCGTAATACACAAACGAAAATGGGGAGTGACGGAGGCGTGGCAGAGGCACGGCTTCGCAATCCTACGACATGGGCGTGAAAGTGGGCGGCAAGTGTGGGAGTATGCATCCAGCAGTAGGCGTGTTTTTGGCAAAAATGCGTATTCTATGTTAAAAGTACATAACAAATTTTCGCTATCTTCACGCAGCAGAAGAGTGAGTCTGCAGCTACTCAGCACTTGCGAAGTACTGTTACATGAGTGTGTCTGCTCTAATTAGCAATTAATTAGCAACTGAATTCACCTGTTGAGTATTTACTTGCAAAACACTGCTCTTACAAAATAATACAAGCAGCAATTATATGGCCACTTCATATTTGTATTGTTAGCACAGACAAATCTGACACACTCACAAATAATGCACTGTATTTTTTGAACCAATAAAAATTAACTGATGTTAAATGCATGTTTAAATTATTTGTTTTATAATCTCAAATGTGACTAAACTAACTAATAAACTACATCAGCTAAATCTTCTCAACATAGACATATTCCTTTGTACATACCAAATAACATGAGCACCATAATGTAGCCTACATTTAATGTGACTTATTCTTTAAAAAAAATAAAAAAATAAAAAAAAATATGTGTCCATATCTAATACTATGGCATGTTGCCCCTAGTAACCCACGTTTTTTTTTTGGTTAATTTTTTTGTATATGTTAATTTAAGTGTTGTGCAAGGCATACAGATTTGAAATTACACTATGCAATGTTTGTCTTAATATTCTGATTGTTCCCTTGTTCCACAAATGTCAATATGCCATGTTCAAGTTTACAGGGCACAGTTTTCATGAGTGCATAACCTTTAATAAAACACACAAACAATTGTAAAGTAATTTTTTTTTACTTCAAATAAAGTTCAAAATCAACACAACATGGCTACAAATGAGCATCACATACAGAGATGGACATAGCAGCAAGCAGATGGCATTGGGCAAATGCACATAGCAGAACCCAGTACTATGGTAACCCCTTATTCTGCCAGAATTTGTTTTTTTCAATTAAGTAAGTGAAGCCCCAGCCAGACTAATCTTTTAGGGGAACTGAGGTAGATTCCGGAACAAACACACAAACACAAACATACACAGCACGCTAGGAAGAGGAAGATGGCTCAGGTGTAGGCACAAATAACTCACAGGCTACAATTTAAAGAAAACATTTCACTTTGAGGGAGTTCTACATTCTAACCACACAAGCCAAAATAAAAAAATACATCGAGGCAACATGTAAAACATGGGTGCTGCCCATCTGGAGAGACATCACTTTCTCTTTTTTTTCCCCGCCTGATGATGTTCTTCTTGGCTTGGTCTGCGGAGCGACCTTCGAGGGCCCTGCCCAGTGAGATGTTCTTCCTGGGCAGGGGGGGGGGGAGGGAGCCGATGTGGCTGGCTCTCTGCCACTGTGGGCAAGGGAGACAGCGATGTCCTGGAGCCCTTGCCGAATGGAATTGGCAAGTTCATGGAAGGAGGAGGCGAGTTGATCTTGTCCCTGCCAGATCTCTGCCAGACCTTGGCAGAGTTGAGCTACACCTTGCTCCACACTGGTTCTGTGCTCAGTGAGCCGGACAGGTATCTGGCTTACCTCCCGGAGCATCCTGTCCTGAAAAGCATTCAGGCTCTCACCATACCTGGCTATTTCAGTCAGGATTTCCGGGATAGCAGAGGGTTGGGTGGGGGGGCCAGTTGGAATCTGGATGGGTGGGATTTGTGGTCCCACACTGCCAGACACACTAGGTCCCTCCACCTCAGCCTCAGCCACATAACCCTCCTGTGACTCTACCTGCTCACCCCCCTGTGCTGTGTTATGTGCAAAGCAAATAGAAGAATGAGTGGAAAAAGAGTAGATAAAAACAATATGAGATTTTTGTTTAAATAAAAAATAAAATAAAATAAACAAAAATGTGTGTAAACTTACCTGGCAAGTCATGTGCATGGAGTATTTCAGGCAGGTCCGTGTCCATATAAGACACCCCAACCCCCTCCTCGTAGCTCACACAGTCCATCGCTATCTCCTCCAGATCTGTGTATTCCACAGTGGCAGCTGGTCCTCCCCCTGTTGCAATCGAGGCATTCCACTCCGCAGACCTCTTGCCCTTCAGGCGGGATTTGAAGTCGGCCCAACTACATATGTGGTGAAAAACAGGGGCAAGGTATTGTTACATTTTGGAAACCTGCTTTAATATATAGTACACATGCTATGCATTTGGTTGCTATAGGCAACATCACATCTAAGTTACTTTTTAATAATACTTGGCACAGAAAATGGACTGGCAATATACACTTACCGTCTTCGAACTTCCTGCAAGGTGCGGACTACTGAGCCGACTTCATTAATAGAATTAGTGATGTCCCTCCAAATTCTGTCTTTGGTTGCAGCACCCATGTTTTTGGGTCCTCGATGTATTTTTTGCGTGGCCTGTGTGACCAAAATCCATAACTCCCTCTTAGTGAATGCGGGCTGTCTTTTTTTTTTCTGGAAGTAGCCTGTGAGCTATCATCCTGACCTTCATCACCATCTTCCTCTTCACTAGCTGCTTGTGTAGTTTGTGTTTGAGCTGCTAGTCCAGAATCCCCCTCAGTTTCCCCACTAGCTATGTCTGGCAGGGGATTCAAATATGTGTGTGTGTGTGTGTCCGCATGTGCGAATCTCCGCCCATGAGAACTATACAAACTGTCCTGCACATCAATGTACACATATCAATAAAGTTGATTACAGATGACACCATACATTTCCAACCAATCACATGCAACCACAAACTATAAATATAAGCCCATATATGGAAAACGCCATTGCCATGATGCGCGCAGCAGCATTCACACGCAGCGAGCTGCGCGTACTAGTGGCAGTGATGGACCGCCGCGTAGGCCGCGCAGGGCCCTTTGTCCCAAATAGGGTGAAGCGCGAGGCCTACGTGGAGGTCCAGCGCTTATTGCGGACCCGCGTCTGCAGCCGGAGGACCGTTATACAGTTGGAGAGGCGCTGGAGCGACCTCCGCAGGCGTACGCCGGACCTGTTGGCGGAGCTCCGCCAACAAATCCGTACCCTACGTAGGCGCAGTAAGTAAAATATTACAGTGCATAACAGATTTTTAGCAAATACTTTGCATACTTTCACTAAGTGAGAGTGTGTAAATTAGCACACTTACAATAAACTTGTAGAATAAACATGAGTGTGTGTGGGTAGGGCAAGTAGTACTGACTGTGTAGCAAGGTGCTTCTGAAAAAGTGCATGTTGTTGTACATAGTTGCTACACAGGCTGTCAACTGAACCCAATAACTTGCTCAGTGTGGTAATTTTAATAAGGTGTGTTTTTTTTTTAGAACTGGTGATGTTGCCTATAGCAACCAATCAGATTCAATCTATTATATTCTAGAAGCAGCTTAATAAATGTTACATATAATCTGTTTGGTTGCTATGGGCAACCTCACCAGTTTCAAAATAAGAAAAACCTATTAATGTTACCCCTGTGTCTTTAACATGGGACAGAACAGAGTAATAGAAAAATGCTGTTGTTAAAAATTTTCATGCTACAACCAAAATATTACATATGTCATTCTAGGCCGAGCACAACGGCAAGCTGCTGCTGCTGGGAGCCCCGACCAGTCCCCTTCTGAGCCCCCCTCCCCTTCTCACACCCATTCCCCCTCTCCTTCCCAGTCCCCTTCTCAGCCCACCTCCCCTTCTCACACCCATTCCCCCTCTCCTTCCCAGTCCCATTCTCAGCCTCCCTCCCCTTCTCACACCCATTCCCCCTCTCCTTCCCAGTCCCCTTCTCAGCCCCCCTCCCCTTCTCACATCCATTCCCCCTCTCCTTCCCAGTCCCCTTCTCAGCCCCCCTCCCCTTCTGTCACCCAATCCCCCTCTCCTTCCCAGTCCCCTTCTCAGCCCCCCTCCCCTTCTGTCACCCATTCCCCCTCTCCTTCCCAGTCCCCTTCTCAGCCCCCCTCCACCTCTCTTTACCAATACCCCTCTCTGTCCCCCTCCACCTCTGTAGGACAAAGCACCACTCCGCCCACCTCACCCTCTCTTTCCCATTCCCCCTCTCTGGCCCCCTCCCCCTCTGTGACCCAACCCACCTCTCCGCCACCCTCCCCCTTTCAATCTGACCCACCCTCTGTACCAAGCTCCCCCTTCCAGCCTCCTTCCACTCCCCCATCCAGCCTCCTTCCCCCATCCAGCCTCCTTCCCCCATCCAGCCGCCATCCCCCATCCAGCCGCCATCCCCACCTTCGGAATGGGCAGCAGAGGCCCCGGAGGCACTTCTGGGAGGTGATCAAGTGGCACAGGACAGTAAGTTGACACTCATTGACATTTAATTTTTAACCGAATTTAACTACACATTCTAATAAATGCAGTGTTGTACTGGGTAAAATCTTTTGCCATGGTAAAATGTTTGTCTTCTTCATCATGGTATGGATGTTGCATTTACATTTGTGTGAGGAACATTAGATGTACAGTGTCTACGTCTGCAATGTTGAGGATGCCCACTCTAGGTCGACACTCATTATGTCGACAGGGTTGCCCAGGACAACAGGGTTTGTATGTGCAACATTATCTGCTAAACAGTTAGACGTGAGTGGAGTGTAGTATGTTGTTGGACTTTTACACTTGTGGTTGGGTATTCCAATATTTGCACATTGAATTCGCATGCTTCACTTTGTTAGGCTGGCTAAGGACACAGTGATTTTTGTTGTGAATTTTACACTCAAAAATAAATAACATTTAATTTAAAAACATGTTGGACCTTATGTAGTAAGTAAGGCAGGCTTTCATGGAGTGTGGGTATGCTACAATATGTTGTCCTTCTGAAGATGTTGATATGCAGTGTGATGATGCAGGGCCAATCCACAAAAAGATAAGTCGGCTTCACTCCAGATGTGAATGAATGCCAACATGGTGTTACATTTACTAAGATGGTAGTTCTCTTTAAGATGGGATGTTGCCCATAGCAACCAATAAGATTATGCTTGTAATTTTTGTGGCCCCTTCTACAAGATAATATGTTGAATTTGATTGGTTGCTATGGTCAACGTCCCATCTTAAATAGAACTCCCATATTAGTAAATTTACCCCATGGTGTGGTACACTTTTAAAAAAAATAATAGTTAAAAACAAACATTGCTGAGCAGGCTTCTGTGTTGTTCTGCTACTGATTTATCCTTAAAACAGACATGATGTAGTCACTTAGGCATTAAAGCAGGCCTGTCCAAACTGCGGCCCTCCAGCTGCTGAGAAACTACACATCCCAGCATGCCCTGACACAGTTTTGCATTCTCTTACCCCAAAACTGTGTCTTGACATGCTGGTATATGTAGTTTCCCAACAGCTGGAGGGCCTCAGTTTGGACATGCCTGCATTAAAGTGTGCTTTGTGCCTTGCTTGTAAAATAAGTAATGTGAGTAAGTTAGTAATGTTTATGTTGCCTCTTAATTTCAGATGTTGCAGTTGGATAACCCACAACTTTTGCGGGCATTCTGGCAGCCATGCGGCAAAATCTGGAAGCCTTGCTGGCTAATGTGGACCAGCTGCAAAAATTTGCATAATTTTTATTCATAAACATTTTATATTTTCAGTTAAAAAAAAAAATATGACAAACAATAAAAACTATATATTTCAAGTTAAGCGGGTGTTGTGTTTATTAATGCAATAAAGGGACAGCAGATTGCCTAGTAGAAATTGATTACCTTAAACATTTCACACATCTAACGTAAGATTTATTTAAAAAGCAAAAATACAGTTAGGAGGTTATTGTCTAAATAAACATGTAAACACCTTCATTCACAAACTAAACCTCTACACAAAAAATCAAAAACAAAAAAAATTAGACCAGGCACATTTAAAACATCTATATTTATAATTTAAACATTTAAATGTTGATGGCCAATTATGCCTACAAAGTGTTCTTCAGGTATTTTTTGAAGACTTAATTGGTCATGAACATTATCATTCATTACACTAATTGGATTCGTAATTGAGGAGGGCTTGTGGACTTTAAACTGAAAGGTGTAATTTCACTTAATTGGAAAAAACCCCATTGTTGTGCGTTTTTCCGCAAAAGTGTGCACTTTTAAGAAGAATGTGTAAATCTACTAAAACTTAGTATTTTTACGTTGACGTTTGTGTTAATGCGATGCCTTCGCATTGCTGCGATGTCATTTGGCGTACGCCCACATTGTTTAATACTGCGAACGAATTGGCAAAAATACGTTGGGGGCGGATATTCGCAATTTTGCAACATGTTCGCAATTTTGCTCATACCTTGTGCGAACGAAAAAAATAGCGACCAACTCGGAATGACCACCTATAGCTCATCCTCAACCATTGTTGATTGACAATACAGTATTGAGATGTCAAAGTGCATGTTATAACATCCAATTTCAATATGGGCCCTGAATACTACTAGAAAGGAACAAAATTGAAAGATAATAGTGCACATTTTTTTCAACAGAGTTCGGGTTTTTTCCATTGTTTGCAAAAAGAGTCACTCACCTTCCTAACCAACTGGCAATATTTGGAGATTTATTTCATATCCTAATGTTGGTTCATATTCTTTCAATATGTTAACATATAACTTAATCTTTCTTTTTAAAACAGATGATATAGATGCACATGTAAAGACAATCTATAGAGGATTCTTAAGTATGAGAATAGTAATGATGGTAATTAAAAATGTATATGCTTATTAAGTAAATAGTAAATAACTGATTACGTGGGACTTAAATTCTACAGCAAATTGTAGAAAAGTCTAGTATATAGTGGGGAAAATATTAAAGGGTTAAAAATGTTTTTCACATTTTTTTCTGCTTTATAGCTAGCTATGCATCTAATGGACTTTTGTCTGCATCCTCTGGCTATTAAGGAGAGAATGAGAAGTGTTGGGTTCAAGTAGTGAGAACTTATTCATGATTGCTGCATAAATGGGAAATAGTAGAGAGTGAGCATGGTGATGAAGGACCGTAATAAAATAAATACATAGCATGCACATCACAGGGGGTAAGAGTTTCAAGCTTGTATTAATTCTAGTCTTGACCCCTGTTGTGAACTAACCATTCTGCTGTCCTACCCTTTTGGATTTGGCATTATTACTTCATTTCTTGACCTTGTTTGCTGACTGTTGCCGAAGTCAAAAATATTATAGCCACATGCATCACGTGCAAACACCACACAGAGTGGCCTCCGTGCGCGTGCTTGTTCTGCCGTGCGTGCGCATTCTCGCACATTGCGTATATTGGCTCACGAGGTCCTGCGTATTAACGCGTGGTATGAGTAAATACGGTAGCATACGCATTCGCATGGAAAAGCCACAAAGACATATCTCATATTTAATCCACATAGTACATAATTTACACATAGCTCACACACGCCACACCAGCAAGTTACATTTACTTTGGAAAGGGAACAATAGAGATATTCAACTTTACAGGATATGAGGGGACAGAATTAGGTTAGGAGGTGGTGTTTGGTATCCAGCTGTACAGTATTTCAAGGGCAATATTCCGATGGCAGTTTGCAGAAAGTAGCATGCTCCTGCGCATAGATATGCGCAGGAGTACAATATAAATATTACACTGTATTTACTGTACTCTTGATATTCGGAGGGAACCCAGTGGAGGACAAGTGCACCTGGACCAGGCATCGCCCACCTATTCAAACCAACCTATGACCCCTCATGTACTGTAAATGACCAGCCCTTTAACCTATGGATGAAGAGATTCCAGTTTCCTTTGTTTCATGCTTTGGACCATTGTATAAAAACCAAGCCTCCTGGCCGGGCTTAGTCTATTCTCTGAAGGTCATCTATCCAGATTGACTGAGGACCGGAACCGGGTGCGTAGGCGAACAAATGTATGTATCCATTGGTTGTAGTTTCTTCTCTTGTATAATTGTATTTCTGTTGTAACCCCCTTTTAAGTAAACATTTGTTGCTGGGTTGGACCTCAACATAACATATACAATTGGTGTTGCATTTCCTTTCCTGTTAGGGGTTATAAAGTGTATTCCGCCGCACGTGTAGCTACCTTGTGCATACAGCGTGATGGCGCACTTACGCAACGTGTACGCATTTCATAAGGGTTTTGCACACACGCTTAGCGGTCGCAGCGGCCTGAACATTTGTGTATTTAAGGTATTGCTTTTCTTTCCTGAAAGTTAATCAAACTTAACACTGTTTATCTATAATGCCGTGAACTAACTCATGGGTCTGCAATCTGCATGCATGGCGCAACAAAGAACACACTTACTTGTAGGGGTCTGGTGAAGACTGCACACCACTGATTGATATAATACAAATCCCAACTGATAGTGGGAGTCCTCGTTTCTAGCCAGGAATTATGACAGTTTTAAAATATCCGAGGAGTAATAGTTGAGAACATCTTCCTTAATAGGCCACTTCCATCCACCACTACATTTGTGTATTACCTTCACTTGGTAGGACAGGGCAGTATGTGCATATCTTATCTATTTACACTCCATTCAAAATGGCATATGGTACAGTACAGATGTGTCTCAATACAATGTTGCTGCGTATAGCAGCATTCTTTACACATCATGGCATGCTGCCTTGTACACATTGCTACCTGGCTCTGGTAGAATGCAATGTGGCTACTGGCTCCAATAGAAGTGAATGCATAGCGGGAGCATACGCATAGCTTATGCCCACTATGCCATGCAGAGGAACATATCTGTATAGTGTAAATATTTGCAGCTACTGGTACATTTTGGGCCGAGAGTACCAACATAAACATCCACATACTGCCACCAAACAAGTACCGCCCCTATGCACATGCCTCACATGCCTAATGAGAAATTCACCACTGATTGACAGTCTGCTGCCATTTGGGGTGGCGTATTCCTCTTCTCAAACACTATGTTACTACAGTGAGTGAAACTCTCTTTCCTGCAAGTGTCTACATCCACGATACTCGGTGTCCCTATACTCTGGTAGTCCATCCAGGACTGTGTGCTGTCCTTGTAGCATTTCCTCACTATTTATCAGATTATACACCACAAACCCTGGTACTCAGTCATCTTCCACATGAGGTGGATCCTCATCACACCTCCCAGCTTCCTACAGTATGTTGTCCAAATACCCAAGCCGACCCTTTGGTTCCTGATCTGAATACATAAAACCCTAGAGACCTGACAAGAGTAACATTGAAGTTGTGTAAATTTAAAATTGTAAATACTGTAAGTATTATTAGCAGTTATTTTATACAACTAATATTTCACTCTTCTTTTTATTGTCCTTACTATACACAATATTGATTGAACATGAATATGCAGGACTCTGACATCGGGATATGGGGGGTCATTCCGAGTTGTTCGCTCGTTGCTGATTTTCGCAATGGAGCGATTAAGGCAAAAATGCGCATGCGCATGGTACACAGCATGCATGCGCTAAGTATTTTTGCACAAAACTTAGTAGATTTACTCACGTCCGAATGAAGAATTGTCATCATTGAAGTGATCGGAGTGTGATTGACACGAAGTGGGTGTTTCTGGGCGGAAACTGACCATTTTCTGGGAGTGTGTGGAAAAACGCAGGCTTGCCAGGATAAAATGCGGGAGTGTCTGGAGAAACGGGGGTGTGGCTGGCCGAACGCAGGGCGTGTTTGTGACATCAAACCAGGAACGAAAGGGGCTGAGCAGATTGCAGTGTAGGAGTAAGTCTCGAGCTAATCAGAAACTGCTAAGAATTATTTATTCGCAATTCTGCTACTCTTTCGTTCGCAATTCTGCTATGCTAAGATACACTTCCAGAGGGCGAAGGCTTAGCGTGTGCAATGCTGCTAAAAGCAGCTAGCGAGCGAACAACTCAGAATGAGGGCCATGGTCAGGATCCTGGCAGTTGGAATGCTGACAGTCACAATGCTGACAGCGGGATCCTGATGGTTAAAATCCATATAGATCCTTGAGGTAAGTACTGGCCTTGGGTTAGGGTTTATCTAAGGAGGCAGGACAGGTTAGGAAGCGGGGGGGGGGGTGCGTTTGGGTTAGGCAGCAGAAGGGATTGTTAGGGGTATGATTAGAGGTAGGGTAACAATACTGAAATTTGTCGGGATTCTGACTGTCAGGATCCTAACTGCCAATATTACGTACCCAAATCCTCACATCAATCACAGTTAATGCCAGACTAAAAACAAACATTGCTGTCAGGTGTCATGTGACTTGCAAGTCATGTGACACTATCAAATTTTCAAGTAAGAAGGTTGATTACATGCTGTCACATTATAATAATTAAACAGTTTAGATTTCACCGGTCATGTCCTATTTTTCATGGAATTACACATCAATCCAGGGGAATTCAACATGCGGCCCTCCAGCTGCTAGACACACTGCGTTCCCAGCGGCGAGCTTCGTGCTCCACATGTTCTATTCCCACTCGGTTGGTTGCGTGGACACACCAACCTAGTTGGAATTAGGGGAAGGTGTTGGTATGCTGACCATTGGCAAAATGGCAACTGTTGGAATTCCAATGTCGGTCTCCTGAACGCCGGGATCCCGACCGCCGGCATTTTGACTGCATCCCAGCTGGATAACTGAATGTTGAATACACCTGGATTACTACTTACAAAATTGTGACTGCAATGAAATGTAAGAAAAACACTAATTCTATTTTTATGCAGTGTAAAATATGTATTTTCTTTTTTTCTTCTTGGTACACTCATGGGCTGATTGAAGCTATTAATTATAATTAAGAAAGCTGTCCTCTATGGATCAGAGAACATCAGAATTTATCTCCATTTTTCATGTACTGTTCCAGAAACTTGATTGATAAGCACCTTTCATTTCTGGCGGCAATTCTGGTTCTTCCATCTTTGTCCATTGAAAACTTTCCTCGATGGACAAACACATTCTCCCTCCATTACACTACAAGCTCCACATTGCTCCATGGCCCTCATTCTGAGTTGATCGCTCGCTAGCTACTTTTAGCAGCCGTGCAAATGCATAGTCACCACCCACGATGGAGTGTATTTTCGCTTTGCAGAAGTCCGAGCGCCCGTGCAGTCGTGCGGCAGCAAACACATTTTGTGCAGAACAAGACTAGCCCTGTAGTTACTTATTCTGTGTGATGATTGCTGCGACGAGTGACACGGTAATGACGTCAGATACCCGCCCAGCAAACGCCTGCATTTTTCCAAATACTCCCTGAAAACGGTCAGTTGCCACCCAGAAACTCTCACTTCCTGTCAATCTCCTTGAGTTCGGCTGTGCGATTGGAATCGTCGCTAGAACTAGTGCAAAACCACAAAGGACTTCGTACCCGTATGCCACATGTGCGCATTGCGGTGCATACGCATGCGCAAATTAGCCGTTTTTTTCACTGATCGCTACACAGCGAACAACAGCAGCTAGCAATGAACTCGGAATGAGGGCCCATGTAACAACACATAAACACATTCACCAGGGATCTTTTTGTAGGAGGAACCTAATTTCTATGTATCACTGAACCGAATATTTAAAATGCCTATTGCCTTGTCATTGTTTCATAAGTTCTGTTAGCTTTCTCTAGGAGGTTGCAGGCTTTAACATTTCACCCTGTCAACTTGTTTTTCTTTAGAAAACCTCGCTTAGGTTAGGTATATGTCAAGTATAGGCAATAAAAAAAAGCACATCCAGCTTTTTCCTGTCAAGCACTTTCCTCATAATTGCTCATGGTTTGCCTTGTTCTGCCTATCCAGTATGTTCAATCATCCAAATAACATGGTTTGAATCTGCTAATTGCACTTGTATTTGTTCTCATTCGATGAAGATGTGTCTATTGCAAACAGCATTTATTACAGTAATTACATGTATAACATAATTGTATTTGCAATTGCTGCTTATGTGTGCAACATTAATAGTAAACGCCCATAATTTGCATTACCTCCTTTCCCATACATATTTAAATAACAAGATTAATTTTGCTAATGTATTCATGCATTTTTTTTGCATCTTTCTTTGATAGATTTACAAACTTATTCATATGCTATTACTTGATAACCTGAATGAATTATTGATGCTATATTAAAATATTACTTATTCAGGTAATTAATAAGATACATTTATTAAGATGGAAAACTTTCCTTGACATCCATAAAGTATTTGAATTATCTCTTGTCCTCTGGCCAGCTGGAGTGGAACTATTTATTTGTTGATAGTAATACTGGCCGCCTTTCTACTGTATGTACAGACAAATAAGGAAATACATTGTCTACACCACCTATCAATGTAAAGACTCAGTGATTTTTTTTCTAAATTGGGGACCATTGTAGGCCTTTTACAAACCTCCTTGTCCTCTTTATGTATCAAGAGTTATTTGGATGCACACCATGGTAATCAGTAGTGATGAGCGGGTTAGGTTTCCGAGAAACCGAACCCACCCGAGCTTTACCTTTTTTTACACGGGTCCGAGCAGACTCGGATCCTCCCGCCTTGCTCGGCTAACCCGAGCGCGCCCGAACATCATCATCCCGCTGTCGGATTCTCGCGAGATTCGGATTCTATAAGCAGCCGCGCGTCGCCGCCATTTTCACACGTGCATTGAGATTGATAGGGAGAGGACGTGGCTGGCATCCTCTCCGTTTATACGAGACACTACAGTTGATCTGATTGCTTTGCTTGTTTATTTTACTATTGTGGGGAGCATTGGGGAGCAGCTGTTAGGAGGAGTACAGAGCAGAGTTTTGCTGATAGTGACCAAGAGTTTTTTATCCGTTCTCTTCTCTGCCTGAAAAAAACGCTCCATACCATATCTGTGCTCAGTGTGCTGCATGATATATCTGTGCTGAGTGCTCACACTGCTTAATTGTGGGGACTGGGGAGCAGCTATAGCAGGAGTACAGTGCAGAGTTTTGCTGACAGTGACCACCAGTATACGTTTGTCTGCCTGAAAAACACTCCTGTGGCTTTTTTTTATACTAGTAGTTTAGCAGTTTGCTGACAGTGTCGCCAGGTCCATTATACTGTATATAGCAGTACGGTAGGCCACTGCTGTACTTACCTCTGTGTCGTCACTCGTCATCCATAAAGTATACTATCCATCCATCTACATTGTATACCTGTGGTGGCTTTTTTTTTTTATACTAGTAGTTTAGCAGTCTGCTGACCGTGTCCACCAGGTCCATTATACTGTATATAGCAGTACGGTAGGCCACTGCTGTACCTACCTCTGTGTCGTCACTCGTCATCCATAAAGTATACTATCCATCCATCTACATTGTATACCTGTGGTGGCTTTTTTTTATACTAGTAGTTTAGCAGTCTGCTGACAGTGTCCACCAGGTTCATTATACTGTATATAGCAGTACGGTAGGCCACTGCTGTACCTACCTCTGTGTCGTCACTCGTCATCCATAAAGTATACTATCCATCCATCTACATTGTATACCTGTGGTGGCTTTTTTTTATACTAGTAGTTTAGCAGTCTGCTGACAGTGTCCACCAGGTCCATTATACTGTATATAGCAGTACGGTAGGCCACTGCTGTACCTACCTCTGTGTAGTCACTCGTCATCCATAAAGTATACTATCCATCCATCTACATTGTATACCTGTGGTGGCTTTTTTTTATACTAGTAGTTTAGCAGTCTGCTGACAGTGTCCACCAGGTCCATTATACTGTATATAGCAGTACGGTAGGCCACTGCTGTACCTACCTCTGTGTAGTCACTCGTCATCCATAAAGTATACTATCCATCCATCTACATTGTATACCTGTGGTGGCTTTTTTTTATACTAGTAGTTTAGCAGTCTGCTGACAGTGTCCACAAGGTCCATTATACTGTATATAGCAGTACGGTAGGCCACTGCTGTACCTACCTCTGTGTCGTCACTCGTCATCCATAAAGTATACTATCCATCCATCTACATTGTATACCTGTGGTGGCTTTTTTTTTATACTAGTAGTTTAGCAGTCTGCTGACAGTGTCCACCAGGTCCATTATACTGTATATAGGAGTACGGTAGGCCACTGCTGTACCTACCTCTGTGTCGTCACTCGTCATCCATAAAGTATACTATCCATCCATCTACATTGTATACCTGTGGTGGCTTTTTTTTATACTAGTAGTTTAGCAGTCTGCTGACAGTGTCCACCAGGTCCATTATACTGTATATAGCAGTACGGTAGGCCACTGCTGTACCTACCTCTGTGTCGTCACTCGTCATCCATAAAGTATACTATCCATCCATCTACATTGTATACCTGTGGTGGCTTTTTTTTAATACTAGTAGTTTAGCAGTCTGCTGACAGTGTCCACCAGGTCCATTATACTGTATATAGCAGTACGGTAGGCCACTGCTGTACCTACCTCTGTGTCGTCACTCGTCATCCATAAAGTATACTATCCATCCATCTACATTGTATACCTGTGGTGGCTTTTTTTTTATACTAGTAGTTTAGCAGTCTGCTGACAGTGTCCACCAGGTCCATTATACTGTATATAGCAGTACGGTAGGCCACTGCTGTACCTACCTCTGTGTCGTCACTCGTCATCCATAAAGTATACTATCCATCCATCTACATTGTATACCTGTGGTGGCTTTTTTTTATACTAGTAGTTTAGCAGTCTGCTGACAGTGTCCACCAGGTCCATTATACTGTATATAGCAGTACGGTAGGCTACTGCTGTACCTACCTCTGTGTCGTCACTCGTCATCCATAAAGTATACTATCCATCCATCTACATTGTATACCTGTGGTGGCTTTTTTTTCATACTAGTAGTTTAGCAGTCTGCTGACAGTGTCCACCAGGTCCATTATACTGTATATAGGAGTACGGTAGGCCACTGCTGTACCTACCTCTGTGTCGTCACTCGTCATCCATAAAGTATACTATCCATCCATCTACATTGTATACCTGTGGTGGCTTTTTTTTTTATACTAGTAGTTTAGCAGTCTGCTGACAGTGTCCACCAGGTCCATTATACTGTATATAGCAGTACGATAGGCCACTGCTGTACCTACCTCTGTGTCGTCACTCGTCATCCATAAAGTATACTATCCATCCATCTACATTGTATACCTGTGGTGCCTTTTAGTTGTGCGCATTAAAATATGGAGAACAAAAATGTTGAGGTTAAAAAAATAGGGAAAGATCAAGATCCACTTCCACCTCGTGCTGAAGCTGCTGCCACTAGTCATGGCCGAGACGATGAAATGCCATCACCGTCGTCTGCCAAAGCCGATGCCCAATGTCATAGTACAGAGCATGTAAAATCCAAAACACAAAAGATCAGTAAAATGCTTCAAAAATCAAAATTAAAAGCGTCTGAGGAGAAGCGTAAACTTGCCAATATGCCATTTACGACACGGAGTGGCAAGGAACGGCTGAGGCCCTGGCCTATGTTCATGGCTAGTGGTTCAGCTTCACATGAGGATGAAAGCACTCATCCTCTCGCTAGAAAAAGAAAAGACTTAAGCTGGCAAAAGCACAGCAAAGAACTGTGCGTTCTTCGAAATCACAAATCCCCAAGGAGAGTCCAATTGTGTCGGTTGCGATGTCTGACCTTCCCAACACTGGACGGGAAGAGCTTGCGCCTTCCACCATTTGCACGCCCCCCTGCAAGTGCTGGAAGGAGCACCCGCAGTCCAGTTCCTGATAGTCAAATTGACAATGTCACTGTTGAAGTACACCAGGATGAGGATATGGGTGTTGCTGGCGCTGGGGAGGAAATTGACAAGGTGGATTCTGATGGTGAGGTGGTTTGTTTAAGTCAGGCACCCGGGGAGACACCTGTTGTCCGTGGGAGGAATATGGCCATTGACATGCCTGGTCAAAATACAAAAAAAATCAGCTCTTCGGTGTGGAATTATTTCAACACAAATGCGGACAACAGGTGTCAAGCCGTGTGTTGCCTTTGTCAAGCTGTAATAAGTAGGGGTAAGGACGTTCACCACCTCGGAACATCCTCCCTTATATGTCACCTGCAGCGCATTCATCATAAGTCAGTGACAAGTTCAAAAACTTTGGGTGACAGCGGAAGCAGTCCACTGACCACTAAATCCCTTCCTCTTGTAACCAAGCTCCTGCAAACCACACCACCAACTCCCTCAGTGTCAATTTCCTCCTTACCCAGGAAAGCCAATAGTCCTGCAGGCCATGTCACTGGCAAGTCTGACGAGTCCTCTCCTGCCTGGGATTCCTCCGATGCATCCTTGAGTGTAACGCCTACTGCTGCTGCCGCTGCTGTTGTTGCTGCTGGGAGTCGATCGTCATCCCAGAGGGGAAGTCGGAAGACCACTTGTACTACTTCCAGTAAGCAATTGACTGTCCAACAGTCCTTTGCGAGGAAGATGAAATATCACAGCAGTCATCCTGCTGCAAAGCGGATAACTGAGGCCTTGGCAGCCTGGGCGGTGAGAAACGTGGTTCCAGTATCCATCGTTAATTCAGAGCCAACTAGAGACTTGATTGAGGTACTGTGTCCCCGGTACCAAATACCATCTAGGTTCCATTTCTCTAGGCAGGCGATACCGAAAATGTACACAGACCTCAGAAAAAGACTCACCAGTGTCCTAAAAAATGCAGTTGTACCCAATGTCCACTTAACCACGGACATGTGGACAAGTGGAGCAGGGCAGACTCAGGACTATATGACTGTGACAGCCCACTGGGTAGATGTATTGCCTCCCGCAGCAAGAACAGCAGCGGCGGCACCAGTAGCAGCATCTCGCAAACGCCAACTCGTTCCTAGGCAGGCTACGCTTTGTATCACCGCTTTCCAGAATACGCACACAGCTGAAAACCTCTTACGGCAACTGAGGAAGATCATCGCAGAATGGCTTACCCCAATTGGACTCTCCTGGGGATTTGTGACATCGGACAACGCCAGCAATATTGTGCGTGCATTACATCTGCGCAAATTCCAGTACGTCCCATGTTTTGCACATACCTTGAATTTGGTGGTGCAGAATTATTTAAAAAACGACAGGGGCGTGCAAGAGATGCTGTCGGTGGCCCGAAGAATTGCGGGCCACTTTCGGCGTTCAGGCACCACGTACAGAAGACTGGAGCACCACCAAAAATACCTGAACCTGCCCTGCCATCATCTGAAGCAAGAGGTGGTAACGAGGTGGAATTCAACCCTCTATATGCTTCAGAGGATGGAGGAGCAGCAAAAGGCCATTCAAGCCTATACATCTGGCCACGATATAGGCAAAGGAGGTGGAATGCACCTATCTCAAGCGCAGTGGAGAATGATTTCAACGTTGTGCAAGGTTCTGCAACCCTTTGAACTTGCCACACGTCAAGTCAGTTCAGACACTGCCAGCCTGAGTCAGGTCATTCCCCTCATCAGGCTTTTGCAGAAGAAGCTGGAGACATTGAAGGAGGAGCTAAAACAGAGCGATTCCGCTAGGCATGTGGGACTTGTGGATGGAGCCCTTCATTCGCTTAACCAGGATTCACGGGTGGTCAATCTGTTGAAATCAGAGCACTACATTTTGGCCACCGTGCCCGATCCTAGATTTAAAACCTATGTTGTATCTCTCTTTCCGGCAGACACAAGTCTGCAGGGGTTCAAAGACCTGCTGGTGAGAAAATTGTCAAGTCAAGCGGAACGTGACCCGTCAACAGCTCCTCCTTCACATTCTCCCGCAACTGGGGGATGCAAGGAAAAGGCTAAGAATTCCGAGCCCACCCGCTGGCGGTGATGCAGGGCAGTCTGGAGCGAGTGCTGACATCTGGTCCGGACTGAAGGACCTGCCAACGATTACTGACATGTCGTCTTCTGTCACTGCATATGATTCTCTCACCATTGAAAGAATGGTGGAGGATTATATGAGTGACCACATCCAAGTAGGCACGTCAGACAGTCCGTACGTATACTGGCAGGAAAAAGAGGCAATTTGGAGGCCCTTGCAGAAACTGGCTTTATTCTACCTAAGTTGCCCTCCCTCCAGTGTGTACTCCGAAAGAGTGTTTAGTGCAGCCGCTCACCTTGTCAGCAATCGGCGTACGAGGTTACTTCCAGAAAATGTGGAGAAGATGATGTTCATTAAAATGAATTATAATCAATTCCTCCGTGGAGACATTCACCAGCAGAAATTGCCTCCAGAAAGTACACGGGGACCTGAGATGGTGGATTCCAGTGGGGATGAATTAATAATCTGTGAGGAGGGGGATGTACACAGAGAAAGGGGTGATGAATCGGATGATGATGATGAGGTGGACATCTTGCCTCTGTAGAGCCAGTTTGTGCAAGGAGAGATTGATTGCTTCTTTTTTGGTGGGGGCCCAAACCAACCAGTCATTTCAGTCACAGTCGTGTGGCAGACCCTGTCGCTGAAATGATGGGTTCGTTAAAGTGTGCATGTCCTGTTTATACAACATAAGGGTGGGTGGGAGGGCCCAAGGACAATTCCATCTTGCACCTCTTTTTCCTTTCATTTTTCTTTGCATCATGTGCTGTTTGGGGAGTATTTTTTTGAAGGGCCATCCTGCCTGACACTGCAGTGTCACTCCTAGATGGGCCAGGTGTTTGTGTCGGCCACTTGGGTCGCTGAGCTTAGTAACACAGCTACCTCATTGCGCCTCTTTTTTTCTTTGCATCATGTGCTGTTTGGGGACTATTTTTTTCAAGTGCCATCCTGTCTGACACTGCAGTGCCACTCCTAGATGGGCCAGGTGTTTGTGTCGGCCACTAGGGTCGCTTAGCTTAGTCACACAGCTACCTCATTGCGCCTCTTTTTTTCTTTGCATCAAGTGCTGTTTGGGGACTATTTTTTTCAAGTGCCATCCTGTCTGACACTGCAGTGCCACTCCTCGATGGGCCAGGTGTTTGTGTCGGCTACTAGGGTCGCTTAGCTTAGTCACACAGCTACCTCATTGCGCCTCTTTTTTTCTTTGCATCATGTGCTGTTTGGGGACTATTTTTTTCAAGTGCCATCCTGTCTGACACTGCAGTGCCACTCCTAGATGGGCCAGGTGTTTGTGTCAGCCACTAGGGTCGCTTAGCTTAGTCACACAGCTACCTCATTGCGCCTCTTTTTTTCTTTGCTTCATGTGCTGTTTCGGGACTATTTTTTTCAAGTGCCATCCTGCCTGACACTGCAGTGCCACTCCTAGATGGGCCAGGTGTTTGTGTCGGCCACTTGTGTCGCTTAGCTTAGCCATCCAGCGACCTCGGTGCAAATTTTAGGACTAAAAATAATATTGTGAGGTGTGAGGTGTTCAGAATAGACTGAAAATGAGTGGAAATTATGGTTATTGAGGTTAGTAATACTATGGGCTCAAAATGACCCCCAAATTCTATGATTTAAGCTGTTTTTTCGTGTTTTTTGAAAAAAACACCCGAATCCAAAACACACCCGAATCCGACAAAAAATTTCCGGTGAGGTTTTGCCAAAACGCGTCCGAACCCAAAACACGGCAGCGGAACCGAACCCAAAACCAAAACACAAAACCCGAGAATTTTCCGGTGCACATCACTAGTAATCAGTGGCAGATTTTACCTATGGGATGTCAGACTGCAGCCGCCCAGGTAAAACTGGCAGACCAGGCTGCGATTAACAGAGAGCTGGCTTCCTGCGCTCCATCCCACCCCCCAGCATGTGCAATGCGTTCCCCCCACCCCCGGCATGTGTGGTGCTCTCCTTCTCCCGGCATAATGTATTTAAGAGGCTACCTGTCATAATGTTTACAAGGGGCTCTACCTGTCATAATGTGTTTAAGGGGCTCTACCTGGCATAATGTTTATATGGGCCTCTGCCTGGCATAATGTTTTTAAGGGGCTACCTGGCATAATGTTTATATGAGGTGCTACCTGACATAATGTGTTTAATGGGCTCTACCTGGTGTAATGTATTTAAGGGGCTCTACATGGCATAATGTTTATATGGGGCTCTACCTGGAGTAATGTATTTAAGGGGCTATCTGGTATAATGTTTATATGGGGCTCTATCTGGCATATTGTGTTTAAGGTTCTCTGCTTGGCATAATGTGTTTTAGGGGCTACCTGGTGTAATGTGTTTAAGGGGCTCTACTGGGCATAATGTGTTTAAGGGGCTCTACATGGCTTAATGTGTACAAGGTGCTATACCTAGCGTAATGTGTTTAAGGGGTACTACATGATATAATGTGTTTAAGGAACTCTACCTGGCATAATGTGTTTAAGGGGCTCTACCTGGCATAATGTGTTTAAGGGGCTCTACCTGGCATAATGTGTTTAAGGGGCTCTACCTGGCTTATTGTGTATAAGGGGCTCTACCTGGCTAATGTGTTTAAGGGGCTCTACCTTGCATAATTTGTGTAAGGTGCTCAACCTAGCATAATATGTATATGGTATACTACAGTGGTGTAATGTGAATAATGGACTCTACTGTGTGCTGTAATGTGAATGGGTACTATAATGTAACCATGCCCCTTCCCCATGAAGCCATGCCCCTTCCTCATGAAGCTACATACCTATGTTTTTGGTGTGCGCACTGTCCTATTTTAAATATGGAGAGGGGGGCACTGATTCTCTCTCTTGCACAGAGCACCAAATGTCTAGCACCTGCTCTGAATAAACCTGTAATTTGGAACTTTTACATTGATGTATGTGATCCTTGTCACATTTGGTGCCCAAACAGGGACCATTTTGCTGTCCATTGCTGCGTGGCAATGAGTTCTGGAACAGTGACTGGATCTATCCACAGCCCTAGCAGGATGCACTGCAGGATGCTACATGCAGCACCATGACTTGGTTGGTGAGATTGAGCTGTGCTAACAGCAGCAAGGTGAGTGAGTTAGTCAAGCCGGCCTTTAAATGGCAGTTGGTCACAGATAACATAACTGAAGCTGGTGCATGTAGCTTAGAGGCCATGAAACACTGTATGGTGTGTTTATTTTATGGAAGTGTGGTCAGTAAGGGCAGAGCACACCCAAAGCTAGCTGCTAGCTTTCACTATGGTTATTAAACTGACTAATTTAATTAAACCTGCTAAGATTATCCGCAAAGTAGACACACTGTTTAACATTAAGGTGGTTATGAGAATGTTTGCTGAGATGACTACAGGCCGGCAAACCCAAATTCAGTTACTGTATGAAGAATTAGCGGAAATAAGGAAATGTGGCCAGGAGCGTGAGGTACTGCACAAGCTGACATCATCAGATGACATATAGGCCTATTTGTGCACCTTTGAGCACATGACTATTAGGCAAAAGTGGGCAGAGAAGCAGTGAGCTGTAAGTTTAGCTCCCTATCTTACAGATGAAGCCCAGAGGGCATATGTGGATTTACTAATGTCAGAGGCAGACTTCTTCACCTGAAAAACGCTATACTTGCCAGGATTGGTGTGATGGACCCCAGCAAAGCCCAGACGTTCCATGATTGTCATCTGAACCCCACTGAGCCTCCAAGGGTTCAGCTGACAGAACTGGCCAGACTAGGTAGAGATTGGCTACAGCCAGATAAGAACACCCCTCAGCACATAATGGAGGTTGTAGCTTTAGACCATGCTATAAGGGTATTAAATTGTGGTGTGCAACAGTGGGCCCTTCAGGCTGACCCTCAAACATTTGAGGAGCTAGGCATGGTGGTGGAACAATATGTGACCCTTGGAAAGCTGAATAAATCTAAGCAAGAGGTATGGCCAGTTCCCAAACCTAGGACCTAACTCCCACCTCTCAACAATTATAGACCACTACAATTGTATATTTTATGATTGCGGTGAGCAAGGTCATGTATGCCGGGACTGTCCAAACTGGAGTGAGCCAATGGACTGTAGCGAGGGTGAAGCAGCCCGACCTGATGTTAGCTTGTTTGCAGGAAACAACTCCCTTGCAGAAACCACCTTGTTTTGTTTAAAAATACAGGCTGAAGTCCGGGAGGTCTGGGCTTTAGTTGATATGGATAGTGCACTCTCCATTATTTCAGCTAAGCTGGTACAGTTGACCAAGTTTTACCCTCTTGTAGACAGTGCACTGCATATAGCATACTCTGGCTGTGTATAGGACCCGGTGTTGTTCTCTGTCTAAGAGGCTGTGTACTGCCGTACACTACTGCTATATATCCTCTGTATGTGATCCAAAGCAAAAAATACCGTGCAGGGCCTAACTCTATCCTGGTGTAACACCACTACACTAACTACAACAACAGAGCCCTCAAACTAACTCTGTGTGTGTGGTGCAACAAAACTAAACAACAATTCTACAACTTGCTCCGCCCTGCACGTAACCAACATTCACTGATGCAGTACAAGATTAAACAGTGCTGTCCCTTTAAATCCCTACCTACAGCTGGCCAGCCCTTCCCTGTCCCTGGATGCTATTGTGGCTATGAGTGTGGAGCTGGAACACTCCTCCACACAGGGGAAAAACTTAACTTGATATTACTGGGGGAGGGAAAGGGGCACCGTACAGCCTACCCACCTCCCCATACACTAATTTACCAGGAGCTCACTGGTGATCTGGGCCTATTGCCCCGATCACTTATTTCCCTAGGGGTGGCACTTATGAACTGGGCCTAGCACCCCTTAACTTCACACAGGCCAGAGGCCTGACTTCACCCACGGGCCTAGTGGCCGCCTAACATGCGGCCGCTTGGGTGACCTGGGCCTAATGCCCAGGGTCACCTTATATACCTGACCAGGTGGAGAGGGGGTTACTGGAATTAGGGCATAACGGGCCTAGAGCCTGATTATGGCCATGGGCCAAGTGCCCGTCTAGCATGCCTCACAGGCCTGAGGCCTGAATGTACCCACGGGCCTAGTGCCCGAACCCTGGTGGTCTAGGGAGGGGGTTTTGACAGGTGCCCTCACTGAGGACCTACTTGTCCCGGTGGAAGAGACACCAGGGGGGAGCTTCATTAGCTCTTTATCTTTCCACCCCTGGTGTCCTCTCCGGTCCTCAGCTTCACTCTTCTGCCGCTGGCCCGTCCTGGCCAGCGGCGCCTTCTGTGCATCCAGCTGCCGCTGGACATCTTCTCCGCCGACGCCTGCGTCTTTAGGCCTCTTCCGCGGCCTCAGGAACAGCTTCCATGGCATCTTCTGTTACCGTCCATCCTCTTGTCGCGCTCCCCGGTGGTGTCTTCTTTGCTCCAGGTCCCAGCGGCATCTGGCATCAGACGCCGAGGGTGGGGCCTATGATGTGGCGAGCGCTGATTGGCTCGCCGGGGCCACTCGTGATTGGCCGGCGATCCGCGAGCCGTGATTGGCTTGCTAAGGACACCGGATTTGAAATGCCGTGACCGGCATTTCTCACTGGCTGCCATATTGCTGCCAAGTTTAAAGCGCTGCTCCGCTGCCCATCGCCGCTGCACAACCAGCGCTGGGGACAGACAATCTGCCCTAGCACTGTCCACATCCTGTAACTGCAGGGGACACAGATCCCCTGCACTCTGCTGGCTTGATGTGCCCTGCAATACAGGGCACATATCCACAGGGACGTGCATTGCACCGAAAGCCTACAGAAAACACATACGATGTGCATACAATGCGTCAAACGATGCATTGAAATCTTACATTCGTATCCGATATCGTCCTAATGTATGGCCAGCATTAGACACAATAGTGCATGCTTACAATTCGGACAGCATGTATATGAATACCAGTAGCTATCATAGTAAAAAAAAAACTAAAATAAAAAAACAGGATACAATACACCAGTGGTTCTCAAACTCAGTCCTCAGGACCCCACACAGTTCACGTATTGCAGGTCACCCAGCAGGCACACAGGTGTAGTCATTACTCTCTGGCACATTTTAAAACATCCACAGGTGGAGCTGATTATCTCACTTGTGATTCTGTGAGGAGACCTGGAATACATGAACTGTGTGGGGTCCTGAGGACCGAGTTTGAGAACCTGTGCAATGCACAGAATGACATCATGGGTTGTTTTTTGGTGTGTAAAATATTGAGTTTTGTACTGTGCATATGCACTTAAAAAAAAAGCTTTTGTCCATACTGTATGCAGATAAGGCTGCATCTTATGCTTATGATCCCTTTTGTTTAGTGAGGCGAAATGCTTTCTGAACACTTTATAATTCAAGTTTGCTTTTTAATAGTGTCTTTTGACAGGAATAATATATGTGCAATGTATGTATACCTTTCTTCAGTTAAAGCTCTTTACTCGCCACTAATAAAATCATTCTTGATAGCAGTCTAGCATTGATATCTGCTGCCAGATGGATGACAATAAATATTGCAAGAGATGAACCGGTGATTAAGCTTATCTGTCAAGTTAAAAGTTCATACATATAAGAGTGAAAATGCCTAAGATAGAATTGGAAGAGACAAGACTGTTTCATATAAATGTGGATGAGAATTCTACCAAAATAAATAAGTCATATACTGTAACTCATGGTCTGCATTTTGTGATGCATCACATACAGTATAAGTATTGATGCAGTTCTATTTATTGTGGCAGTCCAGTCCGGATACCACCCCGGGTGTTTGCAGGACAGGGCACAACAGTTCGGGTGCCCCGGGCCAGGGGTGTATCTAGGGGTCCGAGCGCCCCTGGCAAAATCAGGGGCTGCCCCCCCCCCCCCCCCCACACACACACACATTTGAAAAAAAAGGGGGGGGGGTCAAAACAGGAATGTGGCCTTGTGGGGAAGGGGCGTGGCCACACAATAGTACTTCCAATTCAAATTATGCCACACAGTATCACATTACACCGCACAGTAGTGTATCTTATTCACGTTACGCCACACAGTCATACCCCTATAGAAAACACAGTCTATACAGGGAATATGGGGAATGCAAATAGAAAATGGAAATGTGGACCAGTGCTAATAAATATATTCCTAAACCACATTTGCCATTAGTATATCTGATCCTGCCCATAGGCACACACATATACACTTAGATACATACAGTAGTCACTCACAAAACACATACATATGATATACAGTACAGTCACACATGCAGTATATACAAATACAGTCACATACATACTGTACATAGTTACACACTTATTCACATACATAGTCACACACTAAAACACACATAAATACAGTAGATAATTATACACACACAAACATACATACATACATACATAGTCACACACATACATAAATTCAGTCACAGACACACATACAGACAGACTTTATAGTATCCCCCCCACATTACAGACAGGGTACGCTGACTACATGTACTTTAGTAGTTCATTGTCCTCTCTCCCTCTCCTCCATGCTGCTGGGATGCCCGGCAGTGAGTGTCGTGTAGTCCCACCCCCGTGCTTCCACTCCATCCACAGCCCTAGCCTAATACAGGGCAGTGCAGTCCTCTGCCTTGACCCCCCCCCTCTCCCCCCATAATCTGGCTCCGACTGTACCTGGTGACTGTCTGTCACTGCCGGCGCCAGTGTCCAGCGGCACTGCTCAGCACTAGTGATCAATCAGACTCAAAGTAAATTACAGCTCCTAGCAGGGCTGCTGGGAGCTGTAGTTTATGTTGAGTCTGATTACAAGCGAGGTGCAGTGCACTGCTGCCGGACAATGGTGCCGGCACTGACAGTCACAAAGTATAACAGTACCACTTGGTTCTACCCCCTGGGAATGGATGGCACAGCCGGACGGCGCCCCCTCCTTGCCTGGCGCCCCTGGCGAGTGCCATCCTGGCCAATAGGTAGATACACCCCTGCCCCGGGCTAAGGCAACCTGGGTTTAGGACTGGACCAAGAGGAAGCCCAGGGAGGTGTTGGGAAACAGCAGGTTGTCTCTTTAATGTTGTGTCAAAAACACTATTAAAAAGCAAACTTGAACTGAAGAAAGGTATACATACATTGCACATATATTATTCCTGTCAAAAGATTATCTGGCAGGTGGAAATTATAGTATTGATTGCTGTTGATACACAGAAATACCCTGCAATTTTATACATGAGATTACATCCATGCAGGTCCGGTCCAGGTATTGGAGCAAGCGCTCCCAGCAATCAGGCACACTTGTGTCACACTTTTATAAAGCTCATTAGGGCAAAGGCTCAGGGCTCCTGATGCCAACAAGTGGCCAGGCGATAGAGGGTGGGCCAGTGGGTTAGAGACAGGGAGCCTGAGATTGTGTACATGCTGTTTGTGAACTGGTGCCTAAGTAAGGTACCCATTGAAACTTGCTGTGAAAAGTCTGTTACTATGCTGTGGAAGTAAACGGTCTGCATTTCTTTCTTACAACTGTGTCAGCGTCTTGTATGATGGAAGATCGCTTGTTACATTATAATCAAACTTATAGGAATTTCATGGAATCTAAATTTTGCTAAGTAATGTGCTTTCTTATTTTATAGTGAAAAACAGTGAGTTACAGATGTAGCCACTCTCATCTATGTTTTAATGGCATGGCTAGTGTGGCCATGAATGAATGCGTGCATGTTAATCCATGGGGTGTGGGGGTGTTTAAATTTAGGCTGCGGGGAGGGGGGATTCGGTTTAGGCACCCCTGTTGAGACTTAGAGGTAGCCTGCAGGGGAGGGTGGATTAGGTTTAGGCTGCGGTGAGGGGGGGTTAGGGTTAGGCTGCGGAGGGGAAGGGTCAGGGGGGCATTGGGGGAAGGTAAGTATTCTGCTGTCTGTCTTCTGACTGCTGACGTCCCGAACACCAGCATATCGTACCCAACACTTTCCACCAGCCCAGCCATCTTACAACTGATGTTGGCACAGTATGACTGATATGTGGCGCAGACTAATGACTGTGAGGGGAAGCACTGGTCTACCTGGTCTGGCCAGGCAAGAAATTATAATGAAATTGGGACCGTTACACATGTGAGAGGTCTTGTTACCTTACTTATTGAACCACCCTCGTATGTACTCTGTATTGGTATACAGGTTGAGTATCCCTTATCCAAAATGCTTGGGACCAGAGGTATTTTGGATATCGTATTTTTCCGTATTTTGGAATAATTGCATACCATAATGAGATAACATGGTGATGGGACCTAAATCTAAGCACATAATGTATTTATGTTTCATATTCACCCTATACACACAGCCTGAAGGTAATTTTAGCCAATATTTTTTATAACTTTGTGCATTAAACAAAGTGTGTGTACATTCACACAATTCACTTATGTTTCATATACACCTTATATACACAGCCTGAAGGTCATTTAATACAATATTTTTAATAACTTTGTGTATTAAACAAAGTTTGTGTACATTGAGCCATCAGAAAACAAAGGTTTCACTATTTCAATCTCACTCAAAAAAATCTGTATTTTGGAATATTCCGTATTTCAGAATATTTGGATATGGGATACTCAACCTGTATTTCAATACATGTTGTGGCATCTGATGGAAAGCACAGATATTTATATTTTTGTAGGTATTCTTGGGAAGGCATGTGGAAAGATTTGATGATGTTGGCTGAGTGCTAGGCAATGATTAATGCATTTTACCAAATTTCTTTTTTTATTTAATTGTAATCAACATTGCTAAGTTCTATGTTTAATGTATATTCTGTATGTTGGAGAAAGGTGAAGAAATTTTTTTTTTTTTTTTTATTGTATGTGACAGCAGCAAATTATTTCCGAAATGTTTATTGAAATGGTGGTACTGTCGGCAAGGGATGCATGTTAATAAGTAAAGGAAATAAATCAGAGTTTTCTAAACTGCAGCAAGTTTTGTTTACAAGACTGAGCTGTTGGCACCTGCCGGCTTTCATATATTCTTGGTCTGCAGTATTATTATACTTAGTGCCATTATAAATCCCACAGAAGGTAAATCTCTGTGAGAGTTCTGTTACAAAGAAATAAATATATAGCAACACATTTTTCTGCTCAAAGAGAAAACATTTTTTTTCATTTATGATAAAGTGTTTAATATTTGTTGTGTTGCTAAAAGTATTTTTTCTCTCTTTTTATTCTTCCATTGAGACATGCAAAATAAATGGAGGAGATTGAGCTGAAATTTGGAAAGTGGGTTATTTTGAGATTGAAGGTCCACAGTGAGTTAAAATAAAATGGGTCTTTGCTATACATATTGGTGAAACCTTAATTTATTTGCACTAATGAAAATAATTGGTGCTAATATTTATGATTTATGGAAAGGGAAGATAGATTTAATAATGTCTAGAGCTCATTAGAATAAGCGAGATGGAGTCTTATGGTAGGTGAACCACAATTGTCATCTGGACTACCATCCATCTGTAGAGACCGCAATATTGGATGATTAGGAGGAGGATAAGTTGCAGGCAAGAGTGCACGAACCTCCTGGATCCCTACTGCTAACACATTCTGGCTCCATTTGTTGAGAGCATGAAGTGCAGCGGCCATCCTGACTTGGCCTAGTGCTTCCTGATACCTCTTCTTTTACCTGGGAACACTTACCTATCAGCGGTGGTCTCTGAAGACATTTGGCCTCTGCTCTCTTCCTGTCCTCCTGGTGTGAGAGTGGGGCCTATTCATACAGTCCCTATGGGAACTGTTTGGTTCCGAGCAGTCATCTGAATTTTGCCTTCACTCCAGCTTCTGGCTGATGATCTTGGATGTTGTTGGCCCAGGCCTGGTGAGTCATTGTGGCTTCCCTGCTATCTTCTGCAACTGTGCAAGCCCCTCAATGCTTTTGTTTTTTTTTTGTGATTCAGAGATGTAATCAAATGCATAGGAAGCTGCAATTCAGTATGTAGCAGCTGTGTGAATATATGCAAATATTGCAGCTGCAGGATTTGTATTAAGATGCCCACTGGATGCGTCCTTAGATCACCAGTTGTGTACGAAGATGCACATCGGTCAATAATCTACTCTCTGATTAACAATATTGGACCCTATAAGGCACTGAAGTCATTTTAAGCTGTGACATGCTGCCAAAAGGGTTGTGACATGCCTGCCTTTGAGTGTCTGCCCCCATTACTACCCCAAAATTCTCCATCTGTCAATCACTTTGCAAAAAAATCTTTACTGCTACTGCCATCTCAAGACCATTGCGGCACATGCATAGTGTGACTTAAATTAATGCTCAGTGGCAAAAAAGTACTCCTCTTTGCCCGACATTGACATTGCGTTCATCTAGGAATAGGTCTGGAAAGCAGTGTTCATTTTTGCTGATGAAACCAAACTGTGTAAGGTAATTAAATATGAAACGGATGTTGAGTCTCTACAGAACAACTTATTTAAACTGGAATTTTGGGCATCTAAATGGAGAATGAGGTTTAATATAGAAAAATGTAAAGTCATGCACTTTGGGACTAAAAATAAACATGCAACCATATAAATTAAATGGGGAAAATGTAGGAGAAACAGTAGTTGAAAAGTATTTGGGGGTGCTCATTGGGGGGTGCTCATTGATGTCGGAAAAGATCCAATATCTATTGAATACACCCCCTAAGGGTACACATTTTTTCATTTTACGTTTTATTAACTGCCAGTCTACTTTTAATATATACTTGTTTACTTGCATATGTGGCTTGCAATATGTTAGATTTTTAGAGCATCAGCAGAATTCAGTAAAAGGCATTAAAACAGTCTCTCCCAACATGTTGCTTTACCTCACAATGATGATACCAATTCCCTTTCCATACGTGACATTGAACATATGGGGGTTATTCAGATTTGTTAGCAAACCAAAAAAGCACACTAATGGACAAAACCATATTGCACTGCAGGTGGGGCAGATGTAACGTGCAGAAAGATTTAGATTTGGATGTAGTGTGTTTAAACTGAAATCTAGATTGCAGTGTACAAATAAAGCAGACAATATTTACCATGCACAGAAACAATATAAACCACCCAAATCTAAATCTCTCTGCACACGTTACATAAGCGCCACCTGCAGTGCAACATGGTTTTGCCCAATTGCTTACTTTTATGGTTTGCTAATAACTCTGAATGGGTTGGGTATGTGTGACCGGCAGTCAGGAGTCCGCCGGTCACCATACCGATGCCGGGATCCCAGCTTGCAGATGGCCGGCGGGGTGGCAAGCAGAACGAAGCCCCTTTTGGGCTTGCTCAGCTCGCCATAGGTTATATTCCTACTCTATGATTGGAAATTAGTGGGAATTCCTACTCCTCGAGTGGGAATAGTCCCTGTTAGTTGGCATGCCGACTGTTGGGACTATAAGGGGGCAGGGTTACAGCATCGTTATTGTGACTGCCGGTCACGTAACTACCTCCCCTCTGAATAACCCCCTATGTCACCGACGCCAAGAGCAGGAAACAAGTTTCATTTACTTTGCAAGTGGGAGGTCTTTAGGATTTTTTTTTCTTCAGACACATGCTCTAAATGAATAACATCTAATATATCTTAGGCAGGGAAATAGACAAATTATTTTTTAATATCCACAGTAAAACAGATTTACTTAGTTGTTGTTCTATAGGGCATGCTGTTAATACAGATGTCTGTTGATTACTAAATCAATTGGCTTATTACAGTGTTTTTAATTTCTCTGGGGTTTAATATTTTGTAAAATAACAGTAATTAATTTGTGGTTCCTTAAGCACATTTAATAATAATATTTATTGCATTGACATTGTCTTGTGGTTTGGTGGGTCTGAATCCTAGGACTGCAAGCAGTGTTTCTGTTTAGTTTGTAGAGCCAAATAATGAACATGGTAAATGAGTATTGTAATCAGTAGCGGCTCTTGCCATGGGCAAGCAGGCTTTTTGCCCGGGGCACCGCTACCCCCCTGACTGACGCTAGAGGTCATAATTGACCCCTAGTGTCAGTGCGGCGCTGCTATGGGAGAGACATGACGTCTCTCCCATAGAGAGGAGCCGGCAACGGCCAGAGACGGCAGCGGTCCGGAAGCAGGAGCGGGGCTGGTAAGTATTTTGTTGTTGTTTGTTTTTCTTGTTTGCAAGCGGCTCTACTACTAGGGGCACTGCTACTGGGGGCACAACTACAGGGGGCACATACTGGGAGCACTACTACAGAGGGCACTGCTGCGGGGGCACAGCTACTGGGGGCACAACTACAGGGGGCAGATACCGGGGGGCACTACTACAGGGGGCACATCTGCTGGGGGCACAGCTACAGGGGGGCACAAGTACAGGGGGATAACTGTGACCATGCCCCTTCCCCTTCCCTATGAAGAAGCCACGTACTGACTCTATTTTACCGGGGGGGGGGGGGGGGGCGCCACAGGAAACTTTCGCCCTGGGCCCCACAAGGTCTAGAACCAGCCCTGATTGTAATATTAGGGTTATTCAGGTTTGTTAGCAAGCCAACGAAGTTAGCAACTGGGCAAAACCATGTTGGACAGCAGGTTGAACAGATGTAACATGTGCAGAGAGCTTTAGATTTGGGTGGGTTATATTGTTTCAGTGCAGGGTAAAAACTGTCTGCTTAATATTTACACTGCAATTTAGATTTCAGTTTGAACAAACCGCACCCAAGTCTAAATCTCTCTGTACATGTTACATCTACCCCACCTGCAGTACAACATGGTTTTGCCCAGTTGCTAACTTTTTTGGTTTGCTGACCAACCTGAATAAGAACCATTATACTGTACATTATTTGGAATGATGTAATCAAATTGCTGGACTTGCAAGTACTGTTATTCATACAATATTCTTATTTTATTTTTAGGTAATTGTATATATTGTTTTGTTATATATTTTGTAATTACACAGCCCAACACGTGTTTTGATGCAGATGATTTTTTAGCTGATTTTATGTATATTTGGTGTGCTGATTTCAAATATAACACTAATTTTCACCTATCAGCTCTAATTTTTGAGATGTCAACAGTCTGATTTGTGTTACCCTATTTCATATTAGGCCTATGATTCACAAATGTTCCAAAACACGTGTTTTGGTGCTTAGGATTTTTGACCTCATTTTATGTACTGTATATTTGGTGTGCTGATTTCAACTATAACATACATTTTTGCCTATCAGCTCTAATTTTTGATATATAAACATTGTCTGATTTGTGTTACCCTATTTCATATTAGGCCTATGATTCACATAATAAAACACAAAGCATTAAAAAACATAGTCTAAAAATATTTTCTAGAATATTTAAGTGACATCAGTAAAACATACCAACATTACAGTAACACTAAAGTGACTCAAAGAACATTTTTTCTTCAAAATAATAAAATCAAACCATAAATTAAAAGAAAATTAGTTTAGGAAGCTTCGTTAATGGGACATTCTTGAATGGACTTTGTTTGGACAGTCTCTTTGTAAATTCCAGCTGTAATCTGCCATCATATGTATATCCCATCTTTCCTGGTAGCGATCTTCCGTTGTTTTAATGTCCTGGTGAAATCTTTCACCTTGCTCTTCGCTCATATCACCCAAATTTTCTGGGAAACGGTCCAAGTGGCTGTGTAAGTAATGAACTTTTATGCTCAAAAAGCATAGCTGATGGAGAGAAACTGTTTTCGTATTTGGAATTAGCACGCCCAATATAACCAAAATCAATACTAACATTCCAGGCACCAAACAAATTTTTTTGTTGTTGGGCAGCATTATGTATAACTTGCATAATAATATGGTATGTTTTTAAAATCTTTAAATTGTTTTTTTTTCATGTGTAATTTATTAATATTAACATTGGACTCATGGATTAACAGTAGTTGGGATGAATCTGATTCCTAGCCGTCCCATTTTGGTTAAAGGCACCTTAAATATGGCAACAATAGTACACTTTTTATCTCCCTCTTAAGAAACTGTCCTATATAGTGGTGGAGAAATGCGTTAGCCATTGGATTCTTATACTGCACCTTCATCCAGCAACTTGCTTCATAGAAACAGAGAATTTGACGGCAGATAAGAACCACTTGGCACGTCTAGTCTGCCTCTTCCAAGCTGAACAGTCATTACGAGCAAGGAGGAACCAGTGACTGCCAAACTTCAGGTGGTCTGAGATCTTCTGCTGTATGGTAAATGATGTGTGCTCCTGATGGAGAGTATAGAAGCACAGTTACACTTGCCAATAGCAGTCCCTGGAGTATAAAACTGTTGCTATTCGACAGAGCGGCTGCAGCACTATGCATTGACAATGTGGAGTTAATATTATCCAGTCTCTGTGTATTGGAGAGTACCTGTCAGCGGCAAAAGAATGTGGCTACAGTCATTTTTAATAGCCTCCGCTGTGATTTATAACTGGGTTGGTGTGTCTGGGCTGCTTCGAGTAATCATTATTGTAATACTTAATGTAATTCTTTTTAGCACTTAAGGTGCATACACATTGGCCGATATAGCGTCTGTTCTATTGAATGGCCGATATATCGCAGGTCTATCGGCCAGTGAATACAAGCGATATGTCTAATGATATATTGGTGCATCGTGCTGTGTGTACGGGTAGTCAGCCGACTGCTCGTACACTTGCTGCAGACGCCGGTGGTGATTGACAGCACAACTGGGGGGGCAAATGTACTGTAAATGATCGCCCAGTTCGTGCGTTAGTCCCGTCGGATCGAGCAGTGTGCATGAACAACACACTGCCCGGTCCGTCTGTAGATATATCTGCAGATAAATTGATCTGCAGATATATCTACAAGTGTTTACCAGCATTATAGTGCTTTTTACTAATGCAACATCTTTGAACACTTTAATTGTTACTTCTCACTTTTGGTACATAAGCTGCTACTTATTAATGTAACACTTAAATTGATACTTCTTTCAAGTGTAATCTGGCTTGGGGCGTTTGGGTTGTGCTGACCTAGGGGTTCGGGACCAGTGTTCTGGACTTGAATTTTAGGAATGTTAGAAACCCATCTGATGAGGTCACCTGGTTATGGAAGGTGGGCCCATATTTTTGGTAAAAAAAATTATGCTAACAATCTCAATTTTAACCCATGTTACATTGCAGAGTTTATTGTGATTGTTCTGATTACCAGTGTTCTCAGTGCTTAGAGTGTGCACCTGCATTTTTCCTTTTTTTCAGTGTGATACTACACATCTCAGCATAATAGCACCTATTATTGATTAGAATTAGGATGTGCAGTCCAGTCCCCATCGAGGTACCAGACAAGGCTGTCCTTTGTCACCAATTCTATTTAATCTGGCAATAGATCCCTAAATTAGAACACTGCAGGCATTGGATGTTTTAAAGGTATTTCTGTAGGAGGTTATGAGGTTAAACTGGCCTTTCCTGCTCCTTTTTTTTGCACTTTCCTGCAGGCTACATTGGACAAGATGGGGATTGTTTGGGATTGTCTCTGGGTTTTGTATTAATCATGACAAGTCTGTGGGGATGCTATTGGACCAAGTAACCACACCGTCTTAGGGTCTGCATTTGAATTTATTCTGAGCTGCATGGTCCCTTAGGTATTTGGGTATTCAATTTATATGACTGTAATATGAGCCATCGACACCTTGGCAGAGATGTCTTTTTGAAAACACATCATACTTTTCTACCTGGGACCAGCCAACCTGATCAATATGGTCACATTTCCAAAGCTCTTGTATCCACTTCAAATGCTTTCATAACTTGGATTGGGAAGGGAATCTCCTCTGTTATGGCTCTGCTTGATATTTAGTATCATCCACAAGACCTTTCACAATTCGATAGAGCCTTAACAAATATAATATATCGGACACATGTATCTTTGCAATACACCAAGCTCAACATTATGCTTATTATGTTGCAAGGCTGCTCTCACCTTCTGACCGGTCAATGCCCTGGATATCATTCTTTCTTGACCTCTTTTGGGCAGTATGGCCATTTTGATATTCTACTAACTATCACACACATGTTGCTCTTATGTCCATTAGGACAAGGCTATCTGGTTAGTTAGAGGTTTTCCTGCATATTTCCTTGGATACTGTCTTGAGGTCTTTGTTATGTTACATTTCTGTCTTGCTGTCTAGTATTTTTTTGGGAGATATTTTACTATATTTTGCACAAAGCCTGTTTATCATCCCAGAGACATTTCTTTATTGGTTTATCAGAATCAGACACTTGTCCCAAGTGTCATGTGCAATACAAGTTAGGAATTACTCCATCATTCATGTTAATTTCATCCCCATTTGCCTAGTGGGCCATCTTATCTATTCAATCCTTTCCCCTCACGGATCCTCCATAAAGGGGGGAGGTAGTGAGGTATCTGTTTTGTGGAGTATATGATAATCTGTACTCTGTCATAATTGTCAATTCTACGTAGGCATATTGGTTTGATTGAACTCCTATTTTTGTCTTGTTGAATTGTTTTGAGCCACTATATTGCTCACATTTTTTTTTTTGTTTTGTTTTTGCACTGCAGGTGTTCCACTGTTTTATTTGGTTGATGTAATTGTTTTTCTTCGATAAAAATGAAAAGGTCAGAAAAAAGGGAGGAAGAAGGGTCATGGAAAATGCTGGTTATGTACTGTATTTCATATGTGTAATCTATGATTCATGGTGCTATGGATGTACAGTATATTAGTTCTGAAGAAAATCTGTGATTATTACCCATGTGACAGATTTGATGAAATGCTTAATATTGGACCATTGTGTGTCTACTATGAGGCAAGTCTGCCCTTTGAGCAATTGTTCCTACAGTAAATTGCCACCGCAATGGTCAGATGTAAATGTAATTGAGTTTACCCTGGAGGAGAAAGGGTACAATAATTTGTAGAGTTTAGAAGCATTTTATTTGTCTGATGGCTAAAATGTTATCAACTTTCAGGGCCACCGACCCCTCATGCTCCCATCTAGTGTGGTGAGGCACATTATCCATATAGCAGACTTTAAAAAGTGGGTGTAGATGACAGAAAATAACTTGCTGGAAAAGAGCATTAACAAATGACATGATTTAAAGAGTTCAGAGTCCACAGATTGTGAAATCATAAAGTAATCTGATATTTCATTACCAAGAAAACAGCTGACCTGGGGGGAGGGAATTAAGAATTGTTTCATGAAGCAGTGCCATAACAAGGAAGTATGGTACTGGCCGAAGTGTCCTTGTGCAGGGTGCAAGCATGGAGTGTCCAAACCCAGCGGCTAATTGAATGTGTCCCACCTGTCTGTACAGTAGAAATACAGGCAAAATATATATTATTTTCAAGTTTCAGTCATGGACAATTACATTTTTAGGTTTAGTTGTCTTAAAATTTGTGTCCATAAAATGACTAGATTTCATTATCACCTATTAGGACACGGTCTGTAATCTTGGCTTCCAATCTGCAATATTGCTCTATTTACCAAGAAGCCACCTTAAACTTAATGCAGTCAAATTACCTTCTGTATCTTCACAATACTACCAAATCTTCATACAAACAAATTCTTTAATGTATTCAATAAATTCCACTGTGTGCTTACTGAAAATGGATGTTGTATGCACTATGTTGGTAAATTAATTCCATCCATTGTTGACACAATAATTTAAGTATAATGCATTACTATTATATAAACCTAAGCCTAGTATTTATTAATTCACTGAAATTGTTTTTTGCTTCAAATAAAATATGTTAAAATTCAGTAATGATTATTTCAGCCTGCATAACATGATTCAAGCTGTGCCATTTTCTCTCTCAGTACGTTAGCTGAAATAGTACATTTATATTTGACCATATTAGCAGATGTTAGTTTGTGCCTGCCACTCAAATCAGCAAAATAACAAGGTGTTTACTGTTAATTTCCAGCAGAAACAGTTTGCAGTAACAACATGTATCCTCCTATTGCATCTATTGGGTAACCTTGCATTCTGCTACATTGTCACTTCACTTTCCATGTATGTTTGTGACATTTAATGCAAAAGAAAACAGTAGAGTAAGAAAGAATTCTGTTCTTTCATAACATTATACAGATAGAACTTAACTAGTAAACAAGAAAATGCTAATATACAGCACCCACAAAATGTGCCTAGTTGGTAAGAGTTATTCTTAGACATTAAAAAACAGATATTGATTGATAAATAATGTACATGAGATGCGGGTATGGGATACAGGCGCTTAAAGTGCCGGCAGTCACAACACCGACAGCGGCATCCCGACGCTCAGGATCCTCACACTTGGTGGGTAAGTATGCTAACCCTCTTCCCCCCCATACCCCTCCCTTCCAGCAGCTTAACCCTAAAGGTGACTACACACAGTAAGACTTTTTAAATGATGTGGGCGTTTCAGATTGATCGGAACGACACATCGTTTAAAAACAGTCCATGTGTGGGCATGTTAATGATGCGATGCACGCATCCACGGGTTGTTCATCGCCTCCTCAGATCTCTTGAACATGCAGAAGGATGTGAGGAGGGGGCGAACGATGCTATGCTGCCAAATGCAGCATGGCCCCGCTCCCCCGTCATCGAGTGTAGGGAAGTGTGTGTGCACACCTGCCGATGCTGGCACCCCGCCGGGTCCCGTCGCTCGCAATGTGTCCCTGGAGGACACATTGCTCTGTGTGTGTGGGCCTTAACTCTTCCTTCTAGCAGCCTAACCCTAACCTCCATCCCCGCAGCCTAACCATAACCCTCCTTTCCCGCAGCCTAACCCTATACCCCCCCCGTGCCCCCCGCAGATTAATCCTCCTTGGCATACTGTACATACATTAAGATTTTTGAGTGTTGAGATTCCGGCATAGGGATTCTTATACTGGCCTTGTACACTGGGCTGTGGTACTGATTACACACCATTTGATATGGCCCAGGGGTAAGGAGTACAAATCAAATGGTTGCATCTGTATATTCTCTAATGTATAGATGAAATCATTAGCTGTTATTCTTAAGCAGTGGAGTAACTCCCAGAGGCAGTGGAAGCAATGGTCTCCATGCTCTAGCCATCAGGGAAGCACCAAGAAGGAAGGACCCAGAGGGCTACTGAAATGGGACAGATCTCCCTCCACTCATTTCATAGTGATTTGCTACAGGTCCTAGGTCATTTGCATTCAGACCCAACTAAATCCTGGGTTGATGCGCGCTCATGCATAAAACCCCCAGATTTAGGTGCTAGTGTGAAGGTTGTGCAAATGTAAAAAAAAACATACACTTACACCCCTTTCACACATACATCAAAACCCCATGTTTTTATATGTGAATATGCAAAGACCTGTTTTTTGGTATGTGTGATAGGAAACTCGTCCCGAGTCCATGACCCTACTCTTTATTAAGGTTGGGCTGAGACCCAGGAATTTGCTGGCTTGATAGACTCTGCAATTTCCTGGGATGTATGTTTGAAAAGGGGTGTTAGAGGTTTCTTTGTGAATACCCTATACGGATGTGACCTCATATAATGTTGCTGCAATGAGTATGAACTGGCGCTCGCATTACGAAAACATTAGCTTCCAGGCTGCGTACACTCGCACCCATGGCTCTTTAATACAGTGCGAATTGATCGCGGGTGTGAGCATGTGCTTACACCTGTGAATCTCATAAGTCGCATGCTGCAGTGCATACACATTGCTGCAGCAACATATGAGGACACATCTATAGATAGTGCCCTTACTGACACTACAAATCCGTCTTTTCAGCAGAATTTCCCAACACAGGAACCATAGAAACAGAACAATTTTGTTTCATACAGTTTTAATGTAGTTTACAAACAGAATCACACTCACATTGATAAAAAAGAAAGAAAAAATGCATAAAGCGGTGCCATACTGTATGTGTACCTGATTGCAAGGATGAAAGTGCCTTCTATAATGGCAGATTCTGGATGTCTGCCCCTTTATCTGGTCTGGCTATCATCAGTTAGATGCACTGTCTCAGACCCAATTAGTAAGAGATTAAATCAAGAGGAAGATTGGATTTTTCCATTTAGCCATTAGCCGTCAGGTAACCAAACAGAGTATGGTCTTGTTTCAGAAATGTATGCACTGCAGATGTTTGACACAGTAATGCTATTTTTTGCTACTACACATGTGTTTATTGTCCCATGCACGCATCATGATTGTGTCTGGACAGACAGTTGTAATTTCAGGCGCTCACAGGGATAAGTGCATTGAAAATGTACTGGGCATTCTTGTGGGCTGCAAGCTTTAAATGTTTGATCAAAACATAAACTAAATCCCCATTGATTGTTATGGTGAGTGCAGAGTCTTTGTGATTTTTACTTAAACAAAGTCACATACCACATATATACAGTATATAAAACTATAGTTCCACGTGGTGGAGGGTGCACTTACACATAGAAAATAAATCTCAACTCAAGTCTATTAGTTTATTCACAACCGTCAATCCGCGATGTGTTTCGATTCAAACTGGAATCTTTTTCAAGACAGGCTATCCATAACACCAAGATTTATACATAGCAGATGAAGCAAGAATGTTTAGATATCTGTGGTGACTCTGCCAACATCTTCCAGAGGGAAGTAAAATATAGAATATACTGCCCACATGCATAGGTTAAGCATTTCCCTAGGAAAACCACATTTCAGAATCAGTGAGAAACACAACTAGTGCCAGCATGTACATGTGCCAAATCTCCCCTGTCATTCATCCAATAATCCTGCAAATGGGTGACAGAGTCGCCATGAGGGCAGTATATATATATATATATATATATATATATATATACAGTATGTCCTAAGGAAGGGGTTATCATCCCCAAGATGTTGAATGCCAATAAACCACCCCGTTGGGTTTTTTCACAGTTGCCATCTGTGTCCACCCACTCCAGTGCTGCTGAGCGTTCACATATTATAAGCACTGTCAGTCTGCACTGTGAGTTGTGATTTGCAAAAAATGTTAAAATAAGTTAATACTATACTTTTTTTGTACCAGTGGTGTAGGTGCCCAATGTTCACATGACATAAAAGTACTGTGACTGCACAGGCCATACCCCACTGCATTCACATAACATATAAGTATTGTGATTCTGCAGTGAGTGGTGATTTACAAAAAAGCTCAAGTAAATAAATAATACTATTATACTGTAGTTGTTTTTGTACAACTTGTGTGTTTTCATCAATATGGATCACGACAATCAGTTGAGAGAAGAGCAGGAACAGCAACCTAATACTAGTGCTGCAGCCAGTCATGATAGTACAACATTTACTAAAGTTGGTCTGGGGGAGGGGGGGGGGGGGCAGAAAGTTTAGGAAAGGACACCTGAAATAAAAATCTTTAACAATAATAAAAAGGGGTGTCAACATAAAAAGTGACATTCAGTGCCCCCAAAAAAAGAACACTAAAATTCAAAATTCAAACTGTGTGTTTACAAATCCCTGAGGAGAGTCTAGGGGTGTCTAAGTTAGTTATTTGTGAGTCTAACATTTCTCACAGTGTCCTCATAGAGAAGCCTCTTTCACCTCCTTCCACAATTTCTGCACCTTCTGAAAACATTTGTGAAGGCATGTGCTTCATTTATAAAGCCAAATTTAGTATCCTCATTATCAACCTCCTCATTAATAGTCAGAGGCAGTCCTTCCAAAAATTAGCTTTGTGGTGGTCCAAACAAAGCAAGCACTTCAGCCACCACAGTGGTAGTCTCTCACTGCTGTTTTAATCTGTGCGTGTCCTTCATAAAAGTGGGTGGGAGGGCCTAAGGACAATTCCATCTTGCACCACGTTTCTGTTCATAATAGGCTATATTTTGTAGGGCATTGGGGATGGTCTTTTGCATAGACATTTTCATTTGTTATTGCTCCAACACATTACTAATTTAATCAATCAATCAATCAATCAATCAATCAATCAATCAATCATTCTTGTATTTGTTTTATGGCCTTTAGTCTCCTAATCTGCTGGTCTACTTTGCATAGACAAACATTTTTATTGGTTATTTCTCCAACACATTACTAAATCAATCAATCAATCAATCAATCAATCAATCAATCAATCAATCAATCGTTTATGTATTTTATGGCCTTTTTTCCACCTGCAGAACACAGGGGCGGATTTAGAGGTGTGGGCGCCCCTGGGCACAACAGTAACGGCCTCCCCCACCTGCATAATTATATTTTTATTGATAGCCAATTTAATAGAATAATTAAAAAGCCACTAACTATGATTTTCGATTTTTAAAATGGTATATACAGTACTGTACATATTTACTAAATAAGACAGCTTATAGGGGCAGTATGTGCATGTCCAATCCATTTACACTCCATTTAAGATGACATATGGTTCAGAACAGTGGAAATATTTTGCAGCTACTGCTACTATTTGGGCTGACAGTACCAACACAAGCATGCAAGTACAGCCCCCAAACAAGTGCCGTTCCCTAGGCACGTGCCTCAAATGCCTAATGGGAAATTCGCTACTGGCTGAACAGCTTCACACATGTTAATTCTAATCAATCAATCAATCAATCAATCAATCAATCAATTAATCAATCTATCATTCTTGTATTCTTTTATGGGGTTTTCACTCCTGATTTGCTGCAAAGCAAAATGTCGATATAGTCCATGTCTCAATTTAATTGTTTTAATATTATCAATCGATCATTCTTTTACCTTCCTTCTACTATATACTCCACCTCCATTTCTCTGTACTGCCCTCAGGTCTCTGAACTAGTTCTTGATTAATGAAAAAATTTTTCATTCGTTTCTTTCTATGGGGTCGTATAGTTTACTAAACTGACATCCTGTCTGCCACTGCAGTGCCACTCTGTTTCCTAGATATGACATATTTGAAGCTGAACTGCCACGTGTTTGTTCTGCCCACTGCTGTTGCTTAGCTTAGTCAGCTAGCTTGGTGCAACCTTTTGGCCTAAATTGGATGAAAACTATAATGTGAGCTGTAATGTGGTCAAAATTGAATGGAAATGGCTGGAAATTAATGTATTTGAGGTTAATAATACTATAGGAACAAAAAATGCCCAAATTATGTGATTTAACTATTTGTATACATCTAAAAAAGAAAACAGATTCAAAGGTGGTTTTGGATTAAACAAAAAAATTAAGTTAATACAGATCCAAAACCAAAGCAAAAACACAGGGATGGTGCACATGTGTAATATATATGCGCATACAGTAGCTTCCTTACCCGCATACAGAACTGTGGCTGTCTGTTTTACCATGTTATACCCACTTTCAAACTTTGAAGCTGGAAATATCTACCTTTCAGCTATGACAAATCCACAGAGTATATTTAAAAAAAGTTCTGTAGATTAAACTACTAGTCAGTGCTTCCTACTCAAGATATTAAATTGCTGATATAAAACGTTAATTTATTTCACCCAATTTACTATCAATTTATTGTAAGGCCTATGACAGCAATAGCAAAATAGCTATTTTACATGGTTACCATGAAAAGCAATTTTCCACTCTGTGTAGACAATTTTCTCTGGCTCAGCTTTTATATGCAACTTCCTGAAAGGATAATAAAATAGCTGTGACAAAACTGCTCCTTTTCAGAACCATATTGTATATAGAGACATTTCCTGGTTGATTTAAATTTTACAATTTACAGTCACCGGTCTGTGTACTGCATTCCTGAAATACCAGAGCACAAACTACAAATGCATTTGATTTATATTATTTCTTAAGATTAGTACAATATTTATAATACTACAGTACCTCACTTTACCTAACACTGCTGTCACTACATATACAAGTCTGCATTCAGTGCCATATGCCTAGGAAGCCCATATTGTCAAACAGGGGCAGATTGGGAAACAAAAATGGCCCTGGAAAATTTTCTAAAAGTGGCCTCATGTGGGTGGCACCAAACCAACTGTAGGCGGAGCCAATACCAAAGTAGGTGGGATTAATACTTCAAAATAATATTACACCTCATAACCCAGTGGTCGCGCTGAGCCCCCCCAAAAAAGTGGGTCCCAAGGACCACTCACTTTTAAAAATTGGGGTCCTACCTGTCTTTTTCTGGGTCCCATCGGAATGAAGGTTCTTATTAATCTTATTAATGATTCAAATATAAAAACACAGAGTTGATTTGGACACTACAAAAGTGTTGCAAGGGGGGGGGGGGGGATGACAATGCTGCTGGGCTGTGTAGCATACAGGACACCCTGCACCAAAGTTGTAAGTAGGCATTTTGGCGTCTTTTGGCAGAAAGTGAATTGGTGCTCCTCCTCCGATACCCAAAAGAAGGAGAGTGCAGCAAAAATTTAGGGGAGTGGCTTTGTGGGGAAGGGGCATGGCTACATAATAGTGGCAATTCATATTACACCACACAGTAGTGCCGCTTATACACATTGCACCAGGTAGAACCTCCTATACACTCTGCGTCAGGCAGAGCACGTTATACACTTTGTGTCAGGCAGAGCACATTATACACATTGCACCTTGTAAAGCACGTTATACACATTGCACCAGGTAGAGCACGTTATACACATTGCACCAGGTAGAATCTCCTATACACTCTACGCCCTGTAGAGCACGTTATACACATTGCACCAGGTAAAATCTCCTATACGCTCTGCAAACAGGTAGAGCACGTTATAAACATTGCGCCAGGCAGAGCACATTATGCCAATTGCACCAGGTAAAGCACGTTATACACATTGCACCAGGTAAAGCACGTTATACACATTGCACCAGGTAGAATCTCCTATACACTCTGCGCCAGGTAGAGCACGTTATACACATTGTGCCAGGCAGAGCACATTATACACATTGCATCAGGTAAAGCACGTTATACACATTGCACCAGGTAGAGCACGTTATACACTTTGTGCCAGGTAAAGCACATAGACATACATTAAACCTTCCCCCCCCAAAAAAAAAAAAATGTAGTCAGCGTCATTATACACATAAAGAGCTGCTATATGCAGTACCAAGCTCGATGTGATCTGGTCTATAGCAGGACAAAGGCAGACTAGAACCATCCACCTGGGGCAGAGAGGGAATGGGTGCCAACCAGCCAGGTAAAGGGTGTCAACCGGCCAGGGGGAGGGATGAGGGGGCACACTGATGCCGGGGGGAGGGATGAGGTGGCACACTGCTGCTGCTGAAGGGATGAGGGGGCACACTGCTGCCAGGGGAGAGATGAGGGGGGCACCTGATACCCCACCGCGACCGTAACTTTTCTGACATCTTCTGGTCAGCCGGATGGGGATGGGCCGGCTCTCTAGATAGCGGCTGCTGGCCGCAGCGTTCACCAGTAAGCAGGTGACGGGGAGAAGGGGGGGATGGCCGGCTCTCCTGATAGCGGCCGCTGCCTGCAGTGCGCTCACCAGTAAGCAGGTGACGTCGAGGGCGGGCCGGCTCTCCTGATAGCGGTCGCTGCACTCACCAGTAAGCAGGTGACGGGGAGGGGGGGGGGTGGCTGGCTCTCCTGACAGCGGCCGCTGCCCGCAGCGCACTTACCAGTTAGCAGGTGATGTGGAGGGGGGGTGGTGCCACTTATGACACACGACCCCACACCCCAATCGGCCCACCGGGATATTCCCAAATGCAGCAATGGCCAATCCGGGCCTGCCCAGCCCCAACATAAAATTACACCTCACCCCCACCTCCGACATAAAATTACACCTCACCCCCTGACATATAATTGCACCTCACCCCCCCAGCCATAAATTTACACCTCACACCCCCACCCCACCCGACATAAAATTACACCTCCCCCAGCCATAAAATTGCACCTCACCCCCCCAGCCATAAAATTACAAACCCCCCGCCCCCCCCCCCCCCCCCCCAACATAACATTGTACCTCACCTCGGGAGAGGAACATGCATTTAGCAGAATCACTCTTTTGCAGTAAGTGAGCGAGCCTTACCTCTCCTACTGCAGAATGTGAACCCACCGCGCCGCACCTTCCCTTCTTCTCTTCCCGCATGGTCCGCGCTGATGACGTCTGAGACGTTTGGCGTGCGGACCTCCTCTTCCGGTCAGCTGGGTGGGGTGGGGCCGCTCACTAGATACTGGCAGCTGCAGTGATGGCAGCATAAGCTGGTGACCTGCGGGGGGGGGGGGGGGGGGGAGTTCTCCTGATAGGCATAAGCTGTTGAGGGAGGGAGGGGAGGGACGGATGGGTGCAGCATAAGCTAGTGACGTGTGGGAGGGGAGGACGGCTCTCCTGAAAGGCACAAGCTGTTGACGGGGGGTGTGTGTGTGTGTGTGCAGCATAAGCTGTTGATGTGCGGGGGGCGGGGGCGGGCTCTCCTGACTGCGGCCGCAGCAAGACATTAAGCAGGTATTGTGAAAGGGAGGAAGGAGGGCCTGCTCTCCCCATAGCGACCGCTGCCTGCAGTTATTTCCATAAACGGTTCACAGCTTGGGGGGGCGGGGCCGTATAGGACAGGTGGCCCCGCACACCGATCATCCCACCGGGGAAACTCCCTGTGGGTTCTATGGCCAATCCGGCCCTGTTGTCAAAGCAGTGCTGTATAAGGGCAGTGATGGTTTTTGATGCTAGCATCCTTTAACTATATAGAAATTATGGTAAGCTCTTATGTATGTACTCTTATACCTGGTGCAAATCTTCAGTATATAGAATACTCATATACTGCAACATTTGTAGTGTAACCTTGTTTGACAGGGCCACCATCAGGGGGGTACTGCAGGGACTTTGTCCTGGGCCACGCCTCTGCAGCTGTGGACGAGTGTATAATAGTAAATAATGCCATCAACAAAATGGCCACCACGATGAAGGAGACAAAACAACTGACAATATGGATTATCAAATACATTAGAACACAATGAAGCATCACATTTATCAGCAATTAAAAATAATGCAACATTATGTCTGCAGAATCGTGTTAGACCACAACTGTATCACTCAGGGAAACTCTGGCTGCCTGACAGCACAGATGCGAGTGGGAGGTGGAGGGGGCAGGAGTTAGGTGGCTGAGGGATATGTGCGTGAGATGGAGGTGAATGGGACAGGAACATATATGTGTGAGAGGTACTATAGGTGGCTTAGGGATATGTTTGTGAGAGGGAGGAGCATGGGGCATGGCTGGGGGGTACATATGCATGAGAGCTATGTGGCTCATGTATAGGTGTATGACAGTGAGGTGGCTGGGGCAGGGCTAGGTATATATGCTACAGTAGTATGATAGAAAATGTAATGGTGCTATGATGTATCAAAAGCAGCCTAGATGTTTTCAAGTGGAACCAACCCACTAATGTAGTCAATTGAAATTTATAAAGAAAATGTCATGGTTGCTGTCTCATATAAATTGAAACAAAATGAAATCAGTTGCTAGTATTTCTCCAAAATTTTGCTATGAATGAGTCCCAGATTTTTTTAAGCATAAAATAAAAAAAAGCATCACTTGATTAGTCTTCATAAATTAGTACAACCAAAAGACAGTTCATTTCCAGGTGGTGACCGTGTTTTGATTGCTTCAATGTGGTATATTTTGTTTGCAGTTATTCCAAATATGCAATAAGAATTGTAAAAACATATAGTGTAATGAACTTCTTTAAAAAGCAATGAAACATTTATTAAGTTCTTTAAACAGTTTCCAAATGCAGTTCAGCATAAAATTCCACCGTAATACAAAGGTGATTGGAACCGTACCAGGTTTGGCTCCTAGTAAGGAGCAATGGAGTGAGTTTTATTGGGAGTGTCAAAGTCAGAAAAATATCATGCTACACGTTGCCATATATTCACCTCATGCGCGTGCCTGCTGCACGTGCACATTCTCTCCCGTGCGTGCGGATACTCGCAGCCGCGTGATGGCGCCTCGGCCATGCGCTCGAGCGCGTGGTATGTGCATTTACGGTAGAGTTTGTGTGCGTCTAGCGGGCGACTCAATCGTTAAATAATAAAACCAAATAGTATGTTTTATAGATAATGTTCCCCTTAATAATGACTGTAAGTTTGTTTAATGTAAATCGGTCGCTGGACAGAGGAATTCCTCTTTGTATGGTACGAAGGGTCAGACAGGGTTTGAACAGCTGTGTCTGGTACCTAACTAAAGAACATTTTAATAGCAACAATCCGGTGTTGGTTAGGTAAAGATTAATCGCTCCTGCGTATAGTTATGGCCATTAGTAGATTCTGGACATTTCATATATTTGCGATTCATTACGCATGCGGCGGAAATCTTCAGATTCCCTCCCACTTGAGCAGTTTGATATAGTCACAGCCCACCTGTTCAAACTAACCTATGACCTTTTGTTATGATGCGAGGAGACATTCCTGTGTCCAATGAACAATGAGATTATAGGTCCCTTTGTAGTATACTGTACTCAGTGTATATAAGATCAGCCAGCCTGGGCAGCTCTCTCACTCTCCACAAACGGTTTTCATATTGACTAACTCAGAGCTGGTACCAGGCTGCGCAGCGATCATTCCCAGTGTGTGTAAGTAATTCTCTGTAATCATCTCGCTCTTTGTTTGTATTGGCCATTCCCTCTCTCTCTGTTATAGTATAAGTTTGTGACGCTATTGTATATTTTCTGTCTAGATATTCTGTTAGAATTATATGTTAGCTTGTAGTGTATGACTTGTAACTGTTTCCCCTTTTCAATATAACTAAAAGCTTGTTAGTAAAGGTGTTGGAACCTTAGCACGGTATCGTGTGTTCATTACATTGCAGAGGGTAATAGGAGCGTCTCGATCGCTCAAACAGCTTTAGTGTTAATCAGGTTAAGCAGCGTTATATCGCTACAGTGTTTCAGTACAAGGTTTACAGTATAAGAGTATCCTTTCTGTGTGTTACATTCAAGGTTTACTGATTGTCATCTTGTGAGCGTCTGCGCCGCTCGTGATCTCCTCGTGGTCTCGAGCATCCGCTACGCTGGTAGCATAGCATTATGGTAGTCGCTCGCCTATAGCGTGCTCGACACCACGCATTAGGCTGTGAGCGAGCATGCCGCATGTGCGTCTCGATCACGGCTGAGCGTATGCTACGCTAAGTGCGTACCCTTACGGTACCCCATACGCCAATTGCATATTAAGTCTCTTACCCATATAGTGAAGGTTATAAGGTAATCAAAATCAGCATTATCAGGAGGTTCCAGATGCCTTCCTTCCTCCCTTCAAGCACATCATCAGCAATTCAAGCATTACTGTTCAAAGGTTGTTTTTGAATGCAGGTAGATATAGCCAGAAGCTGTCAACAGGGCTTTATGGCTACTACCTGCATGCATCCCCATATTTATAATACACATAACCTGGAAGTGTTAGCCACATCCTTTCATTGAGACATATAAAGATATATATAAAAATACAAATAGAGTAAACTCCACTGAAAATAAGTTATATAAGAGTCATCAAATTGTGTTATTAAGACAAAGTTTATTTATTTTATAGTTTTTACTTCCAGGCTGCTGTTTGGCTGAAAATTGTGCTAACCCCCATATCACGTCAATTGGGTTATTAATATATGCTACAAATAGCAGAGAAGAAATACAAATCCTGGTAGAGCCTCTGTGTTAATAAACTATATGAAATTATACAACTAAACATATAAAACAATCAAGAAAGCCGCTATGCTTACCCCAGGGGTAAGGCAGAAGTGTGTCATACGTTCCAAAGCACCCCTGGTATGCGTTCCACCACCGGGTCGCGGAAACGCGTCATGCGTTCCATATACACAGACGTAACTGTCTCATTGTGTACTGCTTGAGTGCTGATACGTATTTTGTGTTCCATATGCAACGTCAGACATACAGCTTTGTAATTACATATTCATTATATTAACAAATAATATTATATTAAGACGACACAGAATCTCTTAAAAGGAAACTGGAATATATTAAATGTGAACTTATTTACTTATCAATATGGACACTAATAGTAATTGTTTTTTTATTACAGTATAAAATAACAGTTATCATATAGATGGTTATTAACCATTTTATCTCAAATTCTTTATTTAACCCATCAAGGACAATAGTTCCTAACGTATGGATCAAAAACATTTCAGCTCGGGCTAGTAGGCCCTCCGTATCTCTATCCTTCTAATTTATTTTCACTTGCTGAATGCCTTAAAACTGTTTAATTGACTTTGTTCAGCACTAATGTGAAATCCTGAAGTAGTTGGCTAGAGTATGCATTTCAAGACCTTTTTTTAATATTTCTCGCATGTTCTGCCATTCAAGTTTTTAAAGGTCTTGATGTGCAACCTACATGAAAGAGGGTGCATGTGCATTCAATCAAATACATTACATTATTTGTGTGACATGTAATAACATTTTTTATTTTATATTCTTTATTTTTAACAGAAAAACTTGAATATTTAGATGTTTTACTTGGGATCAATTTACATAATGTGCAACTCCCACATCTATAAAAACCTTCCGATCTGATTGGATTATTGGAGGTGATTGGGAGTGCACTTTTAACTGATTTAGATTTCAAACTAGCTGACTTTCTATATACAAACTTAGGAATTTCTGGAATCATAATCTTCAGGATAGGATCCATCTTAAGAATATGTCAGTGTTTCTTGATCACTGTTTCTATTTTCTTATGGTCCGCTCCAAATGTCGTAATGAAAGCAAAATTAGCTTTATTGAGAAGATTCTTCCTTTCAATTTGTGACACTACTTCTGGTACTTTCTCTAGATGTTCGCTAATGTACACTTGAAAGTTTCTAATCATTTCATTACTTAGTACTGTATTTAAAATTCTTGTGTTGAAATTAATTTCATATTGTTTCAATTTATATGAGCAAGCGCCCATGATGTTTTCATTATATATTTCAACTGGGTATATATATATATATATATATATATATATATATATATATGTGTGAGAAGGAGGTGGCTGAGGGATATGTGTATGAGAGGGAGGTAGATGAGGGCTATGTGTATGAGAGGGAGGTGGATGAGGGATATGTGTATGAGAGGGAGGTGGATGAGGGATATGTGTATGAGAGGGAGGTGGATGAGGGATATATGTATGAGAGGGAGGTAGATGAGGGCTATGTGTATGAGAGGGAGGTGGATAAGGGATATGTGTATGAGAGGGAGGTGGATGAGGGATATGTGTATGAGAGGGAGGTGGATGAGGGATATGTGTATGAGAGGGAGGTGGATGAGGGATATGTGTATGAGAGGGAGGTGGATGAGGGATATGTGTATGAGAGGGAGGTGGATGAGGGATATGTGTATGAGAGGGAGGTGGATGAGGGATATGTGTATGAGAGGGAGGTGGATGAGGGATATGTGTATGAGAGGGAGGTGGATGAGGGCTATGTGTATGAGAGGGAGGTGGATGAGGGCTATGTGTATGAGAGGGAGGTGGATGAGGGCTATGTGTATGAGAGGGAGGTGGATGAGGGATATGTGTATGAGAGGGAGGTGGATGAGGGATATGTGTATGAGAGGGAGGTGGATGAGGGATATGTGTATGAGAGGGAGGTGGATGAGGGATATTTTTATGAGAGGGAGGTGGATGAGGGATAAGTGTATGAGAGGGAGGTGGATGAGGGATAAGTGTATGAGAGGGTGGTGGATGAGGGATATGTGTATGAGAGGGAGGTGGATGAAGGATATGTTTATGAGAGGGAGGTGGATGAAATAGGAATGAGATATATGTGTGAGACGGAGGTGACTGGGGAGTGTGCGTGTATACATGCATGTGCGAATATTCGCACCCGTAGAGCATAGATTTCTATGGTACAATTGCAGGTGTGACTAGTCACAGCCAAACACACTTAGTAATTGCTGCAATTGGTAAACACATACATACGCATTGCAGCAACAATGGCAGCTGCTACATCTGTATACTGAGGTGACTTAAGCAGGGACAAGGGCTAAGGGTAGCATATAATTTTTGATAGTTGACATGCTATAATAACACCCACCCCCACAGCCCATACTTTGACAATTTTCTTTTTAAACTGATTTACAGAGCAATTTATGCCCCACCCCTACTGTAACTCCACCCACAGCATACACAGCTCCAATCCCCAGGGTGGGGTCCTGTCTATTTTGTCAGTCCCAGGACCCACAATTTCTGAAAGCAGCCTTGTTGTTTATATATATTTTCTACCCTTGCTTATGAAATAATAACTAATTCATTCATAGTGCTTCAGCTCAAATCAAAGGACTGCCTTATTTTTCCTCTTATCTTGCATGTAATGAAATGAAAAGAACCATATTATAGCAAGCAATATGAGTCACATACAGGTGGTCACTATACATTAGGAGAACTTGAAATCCAATCCACGTCATTAATCTCTAAGAAACAACATTGCTTCAGTAGTGAATAACAACCAGAGTGTTTTTCCTGCCTTTTTGTCATGCAGTATCACAAGGCTGCAGTAATGTGAATACACTGTCATGATATTTATGACTTGCTTGTTTATGCAGGTGGGAGTAATTGCACAGGTTAACTACACAGCAGTCACTCTGAGGTTCTGTTATGAATTAAGGAATGAATTCTATAAAGTAATAATTTTTAAGAGATTCATGGTGTCACAGCAATCAAATGCATCCAAGCTAGGACACAGTCAATAAAATGTACATTTTATAGCTGGAAAATTTATAGGTCTCTTATACACAGTAGACAGTATATGTAACAGTAGTGTGTGTATGTGTGTATACATTTTATATACTGTACATGTACACATGTTATACACAAACAACAATGCAACAGATAAACACACAAAGATAATTTATGTTCCAACAAAATAATTGAGCAAGAAAGCTAGGAAGGAATGATTTTTCCTGAGTTTGGTTTATTGTGTTCTGTGAAATAGCTTTCACCTAAAGGAAGTAACTTTTGTGACTGGCTAGGAGAACATAAAGGCTCAGCAATTTTCCTCCAACTTCCACAGGCATGATAAACACTGTTCATTATACTAAGGTTGGGTGGACTTCAGACCAGAAATAGAATATAAATGTGTGCAGAAATAAAACTTTGGATGTGTGTGCTATGCCAAAAAAATTGTAAATGTGAAAAAAATATTGTATGTTCAAAGTCAGGAACAATTAAGGCAGATGTATTAAACCTGGAGAAGTGATAAAGCAGTGATAAGTGGAAGGTGATAACGCACCAGCCAATCATTACGGGTTTGAAAATAACAATTATAGAATTTATTGGCTGGTGCGTTATCACCTTCCACTTATCACTGCTTTATCACTTCTCCAGGCTTAATACATCTACCCCAATGCCTGTTAACCACCAGAGAACCATAAACACTATAGGATCAGTGGTGGATTTCCCACTAGGCACGTGAGACATGTCTCATTCACACTTGTTTCACATTCTTACACTTCAGGCTGTTGATGTTTATACGGGTGTGGTATTGAAGGTCGACCACACTTAGGTTGCCAGTGTCTAGGTCGACCACTATTGGTTGACAGTAACTAGGTCAACAGGGTCTCTAGGTCGACATGTTCTAGGTCAAAAGTTCAACTTTTTTTTTAATCTTTTTTGGTGTCGTTTTCGCCGTACAGTGACCGGGAACCCCAATTAGTGCACTGCGTCCCGTTGCATGGCTCGCTTCGCTCGCCATGCTTCAGGTTACCGTTCCCATTCGTAGTCCACGTGGATCGTAAAGTATGAAAAAGTTCAAAAAAATATTTTTTTTAAAAAAAGCCATGTCGACCTAGAAACCCTGTTGACCTAGTTACTGTCGACCAATAGTTGTCAACCTAGACACTGTCGACCTAAGTCTTATTGATCCAGAGACTGGATAGCTACAATTCATTTAGTTCGATGGAGCAGGATAGTAGATGAGCGTCATTTAGAGGTGCTAGTAATGCACTCCATTAACATGGTTGTGCACAAGGGCATAGATACCATAAATGCAGGGAGTGCAGCTGCTATGGGGCACAGAGCTGGGAGGGGCCCACCTTCCCTTTCAAAGTTACATGTGTTTTATAAATTTTTCACCCTTTGGTGATACATAGGGGCTTAAATCATAGAATTTGGGGGTCATTTTGATCCCATAGTATTATTAACCTCAATAACCATAATTTATACTCATTTTTAGTCTATTCTGAACACCTCACAATATTATTTTTAGTCCTAAAATTTGCACCGAGGTCGCTGGATGGCTAAGCTAAGCGACACAAGTGGCCAACACAAACACCTGGCCCATCTAGGAGTGGCACTGCAGTGTCAGACAGGATGGCACTTCAAAAAAATAGTCCCCAAACAGCACATGATGCAAAGAAAAAAGAGACGCACCAAGGTCGCTGTGTGACTAAGCTAAGCGACACAAGTGGCCGACACAAACACCTGGCCCATCTAGGAGTGGCACTGCAGTGTCAGACAGGATGGCACTTCAAAAAAATAGTCCCCAAACAGCACATGATGCAAAGAAAAAAAAGAGACGCACCAAGGTCGCTGTGTGACTAAGCTAAGCGACACAAGTAGCCGACACAAACACCTGGCCCATCTAGGAGTGGCACTGCAGTTTTCTAGCGAGAGGATGAGTGCTTCCATCCTCATGTGAATCTGAACCACTAGCTATGAACATAGGCCAAGGCCTCAGCCGTTCCTTGCCACTCTGTGTCGTAAATGGCATATTGGCAAGTCTACGCTTCTCATCAGACGCTTTTAATTTTGATTTTTGGGTCATTTAACTGAACTTTTGTTTTTTGGATTTTACATGCTCTCTACTATGACATTGGGCATCGGCCTTGGCAGACGACGTTGATGGCATTTCATCGTCTCGGCCATGACTAGTGGCAGCAGCTTCAGCATGAGGTGGAAGTGGATCTTGATCTTTCCCTATTTTAACCTCCACATTTTTGTTCTCCATTTTTTAATGTGTGGAATTATATGCCAGTATCAATAGCAATGGCCTACTACTATATATACTGCGAACAACTGAAATGCACCACAGGTATGGATGGATAGTATACTTGACGACACAGAGGTAGGTAGAGCAATGGCCTTCCGTACCGTACTGCTATATATACTGGTGGTCACTGTCAGCAAACTGCAAAACTAAAATGCACCACAGGTATAGAATCTAGATGGATAGTATACTTGATGACACAGAGGTAGGAAGAGCAGTGGACTTCCGTACCGTACTGCTATATATACTGGTGGTCACTGTCAGCAAACTGCAAAACTAAAATGCACCACAGGTATAGAATCTAGATGGATAGTATACTTGACGACACAGAGGTAGGTAGAGCAGTGGCCTTCCGTACCGTACTGCTATATATACTGGTGGTCACTGTCAGCAAACTGCAAAACTAAAATGCACCACAGGTATAGAATCTAGATGGATAGTATACTTGACGACACAGAGGTAGGTAGAGCAGTGGCCTTCCGTACCGTACTGCTATATATACTGGTGGTCACTGTCAGCAAAACTCTGCACTGTACTCCTCCTATATAATACTGCTGGTCCCCAGTCCCCACAATAAAGCAGTGTGAGCACAGATATATGCAGCACACTGAGTACAGATATGGAGCGTTTTTCAGGCAGACAACGTATAATACTGGTGGTCACTGGTCAGCAAAACTCTGCACTGTACTCCTCCTATATAATACTGCTGGTCCCCAGTCCCCACAATAAAGTAGTGTGAGCACAGATATATGCAGCACACTGAGCACAGATATGGAGCGTTTTTCAGGCAGACAACGTATAATACTGGTGGTCACTGATCAGCAAAACTCTGCACTGTACTCCTCCTATATAATACAGCTGCTCCCCAGTCCCCACAATTAAGCAGTGTGAGCACAGATATATGCAGCACACTGAGCACAGATAGGGAGCGTTTTTCAGGCAGAGAACGGATAAAACTGGTGGTCACTGATCAGCAAAACTCTGCACTGTACTCCTCCTATATAATACAGCTGCTCCCCAGTCCCCACAATTAAGCAATAAGCACAAATATTTGCAGCAACATTAATAAACGGAGAGGACGCCAGCCACGTCCTCTCCCTAACATTTCCAATGCACGAGTGAAAATGGCGGCGACGCGCGGCTCCTTATATAGAATCCGAATCTCGCGAGAATCCGACAGCGGGATGATGACGTTCGGGCGCGCTCGGGTTAACCGAGCCATACGGGAGAATCCGAGTATGCCTCGGACCCGTGTAAAATGGGTGAAGTTCGGGGGGGTTCGGTTTCCGAGGAACCGAACCCGCTCATCACTATTAAATACTAGGGAATTTTGGAGTCTAGAGAAAATACAAGTTGGAAAACCTGAATACAGGAATGCTGGGTCATTGTTGCCAAGTTTGGTTTATTCTCTGCATAAAGCTTGCATCAAGTGAAGGTTATGAATGATGTTCCTTTCATTTGTTTTGGGGTTATATTTTACATTAAAAGTCAGGATGCCATGTAAATGTGTTAACATTGCTGACAATTTTTGTTGTGTGTGTGGCGATGTGACATTTTCCACCCAGAAATGCCAAATTACTCCTCTCATGAAGACAGTCTACTATAATTATTTTTGAGTCAAGGTAGGGGAACATGACAAACCTGAGAAAATGGCTTGGGAAGCCTTTAAAGATGCTGTGCATGGCTTCTTGGGTAACAGAGGAGCTGTGAACAACCGTCTAGAAAAGTATCATCAATTAAACTGAAACATGTCACAATATTCTATACTACTGTACCCACTTTCCTGTCAAGTACTTATATGTACTGCTCAATTCAGCTGCCACCAGGTGCTAATTTAGGGAACCATCAGACCCTGTATACAATTGCTTAATATCTTAATAGATCAAATCTTCATGATAAACAACCCAGTTAATATAATCACATTAATAGCTTGTGGTTTACAGTAGCCTAGGTGACCAATCTCTTCAGACAGTTTTAAACCTCTATGGGCAAGGACTAATATAAGAGAATTCTTTAACAAAAGTACAATGCTTATACAGAAAAATAGATATTGTAACTGGTTACTTAAAAACTAGAGAAGTCCTAGAATAGTCACCTTTGTCTGAGATACCAGACTGTTGTCTGAGACTGGAGGAAAGTGTGTGGAGCTTTCAGTAAATGGGGTATGCATCTCAATACTGTAAATGCTGAATTATGGGCTCTGTGTCTTTTTAAATGATCTGCTGTCTCTGTTCCCTATCCTGAGCATCTAGCAGCTGATTGGTCATGTCATATAATGACGTGACCAATCAGCCACCAATCAGTATGACTCTTGGGGCTACATGTAATAGCCTGCAAGAAGCATGAAGTGCGGAATTTCATTGGAGCCTGTCCGGATTCCTAAAGTGGCAATCATTTACATGGCAAAACCAACTTGGTTTTGCCATGTAAATGATTGCGGCTTTAAAAATTCCAGCCAGACTCGCACAAAAATCCTCACTTTCTGCTTCCCGCAGGCTATTATATTTAGCCCTTTGTCCTGCCCAGAGCTGGACAACTTTATATCGCCAATGGATGGTCACCGGTGCCAACAGCCCAGCTTTGCACTGCGGTGCTGTCAACATGACAGGTGTCAGTGGCTTACGGTGCATCGCTGCAGATTGGCAATGAAGACCCGGTGGGGAGCCCTCTCAGGGAAGGGGGCGCAGGGGTACTTGCCCCCTTTGCCCCCCCTCTTCCTTATTCTGCCCATAACTGTATATGGCACAACTCTTAAACAGGAGAAAAAGTTGCGTGTGTGTGATGACTCAATACATTTCTCATATTCTTTCCAGCATAACTTTGTCTATAAATGGGTACAAAAAGCATTAGTCAATGTCATTTGGAATCCTAGTTATGTAAATCCTTCCATATTTCCGCATTCCTATTCGGTAGGTTGCTACACAACTTTAAGCAATTATGTGCAGTTGAGAGTGATCCGCAAATAAGCAGCATCTCCACATGTCACAGGTACTGTATGTATGTGAAATTTCAGGCTATGCTGAGGTGTGAGGTCTGCAGAGGTAGGCATATCTCTTGCAACAGATATACAGTAGGACTGGTCAAGTCTGTGTTCAGGGCCGGTGCTAGGGTGTTCAGCACCGCCCTGCAAACTATAAATTTGCGCCCTCCCGTAGTTTACAAAGGGACAGCATGCAGCAAAAAAAGGGGTGTGGTTTCACAAGGAAGGGGTGGTACCACACAATAGTACCCCCATTTCAAATTACACCACACAGTAGCACAATCTTATTCACATTACCCCACGCATAGAAGTGCTGTTTATACACATAATAGCCCCTGTAGTAGCACCAATTATACAAATAGCCCCTGTAGTAGTAGTACCGCTTATACGCATAATAGCCTCTGTAGTTGCACCGCTTATACACATAACAGCCCCTGTAGTAGCGCCACTGATACACACAATAGCCCCAGTACTAGTGGCGCTTATTCACATAATAGCCCCTGTAGTAGCGTTGGTTACATATAATGCCCTCAGAAGTGCCATTTATACAAATTATGCCCCCCCCCCCACACACACACACACACACACACACACACTGTAGATACACACACACACACACACACACACACACACACACACACACAGATATACGCACACACACAGTAGATACACACACACATTGTAGATACACACACACATTGTAGATACACACACACACATAGATACAGTACACACCAGTTCCGTAACTAGGCATTTTAGCGCTGTGTGCAAGAAACGGCACTGGCGCCCCCGAGGAGTGGCTTCATGGGGAAGGGGTGTGGCCACAAAATAATACCAATTCATACTACGGTGCACAGTAGTCTCCATTATTCAGATTTCGCTGTACAGTAGCATCACTACACCAGGTAGAGCCCCTTTTACACATTACGGCAGCCAGTCCCCTATTTTACACATTACGGTAGACAGCGTCCTCTTTTTACACATTACGGCAGACAGCGTGCCTTTTTACACATTACAGGAGACAGTCCCCCTTTTTACACATTACAGCAGGCAGCGTCCCCTTTTTACACATTATGGCAGACAGCATCCTCTTTTTACACATTATGGTAGACAGCGTGCCTTTTTACACATTACGGCAGACAGTCCCCCTTTTTACACATTACAGCAGTCAGACAGTCCCCTTATTACACATTACGCAAGACAGCGTCCCCCTTATTACACATTACGGCAGACAGCGTCCCCCTTTTTACAGATTACAGCAGACAGCGTCCCCCTTTTTACACATTACTGCAGACAGCGTCCCCCTTTTTACACATTATGGCAGACAGCGTCCCCCTTTTTACACATTACGGCAGACAGTGTCCCCCTGGACTGGAGCCGCAGCAGCGCTATGTCCTTGGTAGAGGCGCCGCTGCAGCAGTCCCCGCTCCTTCCGCATTGGCTGGCCGCCGCTGTGAATGCTGGTATGAGGGAAGCGCATCCCAGCATTCACAGCAGCGCCGGGCAGCCAATGCGGAAGGAGAGGGGACTGCTGCAGCGGCGCTACTACCAATTACACAGCGCTGCTGCGGCTCAAGTCCCCCTCCCTCTTCCTCCCCTGCGTCCGGCGCAGCTACTCTCCTCTTCTCCTCTGGCCACGGCACACGGGCGCACACAGCACAGAACAGGTGGCTTGTAATGAGTCAATTTGACTCATTACAAGCCGCTGGCCGTGCGCCCTCAGGGCAACTGCGCTGTGTGCCAGGCACACCTGGCACACACGTAGTTGCGGCACTGGTACACACACACACACACACACACACACACACACACACACACACACACACACTGTAGATACACACGCACACACACACACACATAGATACACACACACCTTCTCACTCACTCACTCTCTCCCTCAACATACCATCTGGCTGGCTGGCCGGATTTGTAGTAGCACAAGCAGTTTCTGTCCTCCTCTGCACTGAAGCCTGGTCCCATGTAGCTCCACCCCTTGGTGCCGTGTAGCTCTGCCCCCTTTTTGGACAGGACATGGACACTGCAGGAAGGGGGGGGGTGTAGGAGGAGGCTCAAGCTGCCGGCGCCGCTGCATGTCAAACGATGTGACAGGCACAGCAGCCGGCAGCAGCAGGGTCCCAGGCGCAGCACAGGGATGCAAAGCAGGCAGAGCGCCTCTCCTGCCTGGCACCTACCTGGCTTGCATCCCTTTGCTGAGCGGGTAGCGCCGGGCCTGTCTGTGTTGATACTTCAGCAAGCAGATGCGATCACAGAGATGCGTTATCTCTGCATACAATTAAATATCTGCCTTTTGGGCTTGATTTAGAGACTTAGGTAAATCTGATATTTACATATATCTCTGATGTTTATTGATATGCGCGTGCATAGGGGCCACACTTCGCATGTGCAGATTTGGTCCTGTGTCATTGGTGACAGTGTCCCAAAAACCATTGTATGATTGACATGGTACTGGCATTTTGGGCAGCTATGGGGAGTGTTACAGAAAATGGAGGTGTTTCAGCCCACTTTCTGGGTGCGCTGAAGCCTGGGTGCAAATCCCACGGACCATGGCTTTGTGAATTTGTCAGACATCCAGAGTAATCAGAGTATACTGTACTCATGTGTATGATGTTTATGCAGATGATCTGAAGCTGCATCTTCGGAAGTAGCAGCTGATCACAGAAGTAAGCAATGAGCATCTTTTTACTCGGGGTACCTCCTGTGGCTTTCGTATAATTTTGCAGTCACTGTGTACAAAGAAGCATCGGTGGCAAAATTAGCGTACATCTCCGTATCAACCCCTAAATGTCTGTTATTATTATTATTATATTTTATTTATAAGGTGCCAAAAGTGGTTCACAGCGCCGTACATACAGCACACATTAAAACAATACAGGGTACACAGAACTTAATATACAGTAGTAACTGAAAAACTAAAACAGAGCACAGCTAACAATTAGCACCACAATTCTCAGTACACAATACAGCTGTGATGTAAGAAAGCAAAGGAGTAACCGATGTACCACTCGGGCCAGGCAGCTGTTGGAAGAGATTAACGGTTACAAGTGAAAGGAGATGTAGGTAAGGACAGTCACTGAGTAGGAGAGAGCTGTTATTGTGGGAAAAGAGGGCTGTGAGAACAGGAAGGAAGAGGGCCCTGCTCCAAGTAGCTTACAATCTAGGGGGATGAGGGAGACATGCAGGTTACATGAGGCATAGGCAAGCGGAAGATGGAATGATGGCAAAAAATAAGCGAGGTAGAGATGGCCAAGGCATGAGGCAGGGGGTTGGGAGAACATTCTTGATACTAGGTTATGTACAAGGGTATTCTCTGATGAACATGTGGGTTTTCATTGCCTGTTTGAAGCTTTGTATGGTGTGGGAGATCCTGATAGAGTGGGGGAACTCATTCTAGTAAAGGGGGGAAGAGAGGGCAAAATCTAGGTTTATTGCATTGGGATGCAGTGACCAGGGTAGGGCAGCGGTGACGGTCATTGGCCGACTGGAGAGGGTGGGAGGGAGTTTATAGGGAGATGATGTTGGAGATATAGGGATCAGTGGAGTTGGAGAGGGCCTTGTGTGTGAGGGCAAAGAGTTTGAAAAGGATTCTGTAGAGGAATGGGAGCCAGTGCAGGTTTTGTTGAAGGGGAGTGGTGGATGTGGAGCAGTGGGAGAAGAAGATCTATAAGTCTAGCTGCAGAGTTGAGAACAGATTGGAGGGGAGGGAGATGGGAGCACAGGAGTCCTGTGAGGCGAATGTTGCAATAGTCGAGCCGTGAGATGACCAGTAAGTGTGTAAAAAGTTAGTCGCACTCTGGGAAAAGAGCGGACTGATGTGAGTGATGTTGCGTAGGTGGAACCAACAGGATTGAGCCGGTGATTGGATGTGTGGAGGGAAGGAGATGGAGGAGCCAAGAGTGACACCCAAGCAGCGGAGATGGGTAACAGGGGAGAAGCTAGTGTTGTAAACAGTGATAGAGATATTGGGGGGTGAGTATAAAGATTGTGGATGGGGGAAAGATGATGAGTTCAGTTTTGTCCTGATGAGCTTCAGAGAGCACCCAGACATCCAGGAGGAGAGGCAGCTGGATACCTGAGAGGACAGCGTCATTGGTGACTTTGACCAGGCCAGTTTCAGTGAAGTGGAGTGGGCAAAAGCAGATTGAAGAGGATGGGGTTGTCAGAGAGGTAGCTGGTGAGACTGCTGTATACCAGCTGTCAAGTAGTTTGTAGTTGAATGAAGTAGTTTGGAGGTGAATGAGAGGAGAGATGGGGTGGTATCTAATGGGTGAGGAAGAATAAGTGAGACAAATGCATGTTTGAATGGAGAGGGAAAGATGCGGTAGAGATTGATAGGTTAAAGAGGTGAGCACGGTGGGCGCAGGCATTGGGGAAGAGGGTGCGGAGGAGTTGGGAGGGGAGAGGGTCCAGGGTGCAGGCGGAGGAGGGAGAGGATAAGATGAAGTAGTGGACTTCCATGTCTGTGGTGGGGTGGAAGGAGCACAATGTGGGATGGCTGGAGTTTCTGTGGCAGTGAGGGAGGATTGGAGGGAAGGAGGGGAATGAAGTATCATAGAGGTGACTGGGGGACTGAGAATACAAAAAATATTTCTTGGTGAGGCAGAACTGTAGGGAGATATAAAGGGGGCAATTCAGAGTTGATCGCAGCAGCAAATTTGTTAGCAGTTGGGCAAAACCATGTGCAATGCAGGTGGGGGCAGATATGACATTTGCAGAGAGAGTTAGATTTGGGTAGGTTAGTTTGTTTCTGTGCAGGGTAAATATTGTCTGCTTTACTTTTTACACTGCAATTCAGATTTCAATTTGAACACCCCCCACCCAAATCTAACTCTTTCTGCACGTTATATCTGCCCCCCCCCCCTCACTGCAGTGCACATGGTTTTGCCCAACTGCTAACAAATTTGCTGCTGCGATCAACTCTGAATTAGGGCCCTCATTCCGAGTTGCTCGCTCGCAAGGCGATTTTAGCAGTATTGCACACGCTAAGCCGCCGCCTACTGGGAGTGAATCTTAGCTTCTTAAAATTGCGAACGAAAGATTCGCAATATTGCGATTACACATCTCGTAGCAGTTTCAGAGTAGCTTCAGACTTACTCGGCATCTGCGATCAGTTCAGTGCTTATCGTTCCTGGTTTGACGTCACAAACACACCCAGCGTTCGCCCAGACACTCCTCCGTTTCTCCAGCCACTCCCGCGTTTTTTCCGGAAACGGTAGCGTTTTTTCCCACACGCCCATAAAACGGCCTGTTTCCTCCCAGTAACACCCATTTCCTGTCAATCACACTACGATCGCCTGAGCGAAGAAAAAGCCGTGAGTAAAAATCCAAACTTCATAGCAAATTTACTTGGTGCAGTCGCAGTGCGGACATTGCGCATGCGCACTAAGTGGAAAAACGCTGCGATGCGAATAAATTTTACGAGCGAACGACTCGGAATGACCTCCTAGGCCCATAAACTTAAAATGGAGGAAGTCCGCTAGAGAGCGAGATTTCCTCCAGAGGTGCTCGGCAGAGGGCTACTTGAAACTGGGGGTGGGGTGAGAGAGCAGGAACAGTGTCTTGATATGGGACAGGGTCTAGGAGCTATAGCTCCAGTACAGTACAGTAGTGGTGATCAGAGAAATATTATAAAAATGGAGTGTGTAAAATACTATAAAAAAATGAAACAAATGATTGAAAGCGGGTGTACTAAAAGCAATTGCAGTGCAGACAGGACCTTATAGGGAATAAAGGGGATCATTCCGACCTGATCGCATGCTGTACTTCAGAGTGGTGCGGCGAACGCAGGTGTGTCCAGGCGTTTGGAGGGTGGATGTCTGACGTCAATTCCGGGACCTGCACCGCTGGATCGATCACACGGGGCAAGTAACTCTTACCCTGGTCTACTTCTACACAAAACTTTTTTTTTGCATAGCAGGGCTGCACAAGCGTTCGCAGCCTTGCTATGCAAAAATTCCCTCCCCCATAGGCGGCGTCTAGTTGATCACATGGGCAGCAAAAAGTTGCTACGTGCGATCAACTCGGAATGACCCCCAAAGGCAAGCTGAAGTTGTTAAGTTGTTACAGAGTAGATGTAGATAGTGATATTTACAAAAACAGAAAGCATCAGATGAGAGCATTGTGTCTTTGAGATATCCAGACGGGGAGTTCTGTAAGGGGTGTCCAGGTTGTACATTCAGCAGGTTCAGTATGATTTACCGACAGTCACAATACCGACTGTCATAATCCCGACAGCCATTGACTGACAGTCAAAATACCATCACAGTCAAAATACCAGCATTTATTATGCCGGCATGTTCAAATGCCGACATAGTCAGAATACCGACATTTGAAATGCCGGCATTTCAAAATACCGACATTAGTTTTTCTGTGTTTTTGTGTCACTGTCGACATAGGTCGACATGGGTACTGTGTGAGTGTACCACGTCTCCTCGCATTATGGCGCGGTCTCTCGCTGCGCTCTGCACTATTATATTCCCCATCCAGGTCCACTGGGATGGTAACGTATGAACAAGTATGTTTTTGGGCAAAAGTTTCTTAAAAATGCACGTCTGTATTTTGAACATGTCAGTTTAATGAATGTCGGTATTTTGACCGTGTCGGTATGTTGACTGTCGGTCAATGGCTGTAAACCATTGGTATTGTGTCCGTCGGTAAATCAACTGCTACTCCATTCAGCAGGTGTTAGAGGTGGTAAATTAGTTAACTCACTGTTGTATGTTGATAGCAGTCCTTCTGGAGAAGGCATAGAAGTTAAAGTCCTTCTGTTTTTCTCCTGTTTATTTCCGATATATGTCAGAATTTCATATTAATATTTCATTACACTTTATAATAACACACTTCACATCTACAGTATATGGTTTACAGCCAACACGGCTTCACAGCCGGACACATACTGATTAAGTAGAGATGCTGACCCGTGTAGAGGCCTAATCGAAAACCCCCACAATAAAAAAAACTCCACCCAAACCAAAATGTTTATAACAAAGTCTGAACATTGAAAGTCCAGTGCACCCATACTAATACACAAGGGCCCTCATTCCGAGTTGATCGGTCGCAAGGCGAATTTAGCAGAGTTACACACGCTAAGCCGCCGCCTACTGGGAGTGTATCTTAGCATCTTAAAATTGCGACCGATGTATTCGCAATATTGCGATCACAAACTACTTAGCAGTTTTAGAGTAGCTCCGCACTTACTCTGCCTGTGCGATCAGTTCAGTGCTTTTCGTTCCTGGTTTGACGTCACAAACACACCCAGCGTTCGCCCAACCACTCCCCCGTTTCTCCGGCCACTCCTGCGTTTTTTCCGGAAACGGTAGCGTTTTCAGCCACACGCCCATAAAACGCCGTGTTTCCGCCCAGTAACACCCATTTCCTGTCAATCACATTACGATCGCCGGAGCGAGGAAAAAGCCGTGAGTAAAAATACTATCTTCATAGCAAAGATACTTGGCGCAGTCGCAGTGCGAATATTGCGCATGCGCACTATGCGGAATTTCACTGCGATGCGATGAAAAATACCGAGCGAGCGACTCGGAATGAGGGCCAATGATTTCCTACCTTACTACAGACTGGAAGCTACTAATATAAATTAAACACCAATTTACGTAGCAGCGTTTAACAGCAAAAGCACAAAGCAGATGCAGGGAGTTGGGATTTAAATGCCGGTGATAGGGATGCCGGCGGTCAGAATAGCGATCACAGCATACCGATGCTGAGAATCCCAACAGGGGGTAGGTAAGTATACTTTCCTCCCCCCAATGGCCTCCTAACCCTCCCTTCTAGCAGCATTTACCTAACACCCCCCCCCTACAGCTTAACCTTAACCCTCACCAGTGGTGCCTAAACTTAACCGCCATCCCCGCAGCCTAAACTTAACCCTCCGCCCCCCGCCCACAGTCTAACTCTAACCCTCCACAGTGGTGCCTAAATTTAATTCCCCCTCCCCACAGCCTAAACTTAACCCCCCTTTCTGCATCCTAACCCTCCCCCTGAAGCCTAAACTTAACCTCCTTCCCCCCCGCAGCCTATCTTTCAGATGGTCCAGCACACACTTGAGTGGGATCCCAGCAGTCAGGATTCCGGTGCCAGGCTTGTGATCCTATTCGGGATGCCGGTGTTGGCATTCCGAGTAGTGCTGGGGTGCAGGCATCTGAATTTCGACTACTGGGATCTCGACCACAGGGGCTGGTAGGAGTAGGAATCCAGTTACCTAGCTGTGTTTAGTAATTTCAGTATAATTTACTGAAATGAAAATACCAATATCAGGATCAATGTATCTTGTTACATGACACATTTATAAACAGAATAAAAATTCAATGAATAATATAAAGTTAGCACTTAATCTACGCATTTTGCTTCCATAAACTTAATGTAAAGATTCCCAGGGATGATTAAATAAAACAATCACTCATCTACAAAATAGCAACCTGCACTGCCACAAGTCATATGTCCAGTAACGCACGCGGGGACGGGGTTGTGAGTACATAGAAACTACCCCTGCTGCCAATACATCATCGTAGTGACCGATTTTTAGGAGGGTAGGTGGCGGCGGAGAGATAGAGGAGCTCTGTCTCCTCCTCCTATTCAAAAAGATGCTCAGCTGGCAGCAGGCTGGGCAAGGGGGAGCTGCAGCGGTAGCGCACAGCTCCTCCCAGGTACTGTAGTTCCAATGGGGCTGGAGAGCTGGCCGTGTGACACGCTGTCTTCCTCCCGAGTCCCGAACGTCCCTCTCTCACCGCTGACCGGGGATCCTGCTGCTGGCTGCTACAGTACTGTGTGTGGGGAGAGTGATTGCTGCTCTAGGCACCAGTGGGCTGGTCTGGTGATATCCCTGATCGCCCTCCAGTTCATGACCTCCAGCCCCGCTGGTTACTATAGATGAGTGGAACTGTGGAACCCGCCGATGGTGGTGACACTATTAGAGGAACCTGTCCTCAAATTGAGTATTGGGGAGGGGGCAGAATAGGATAGGAATAGGACCGAGTCAGGTTGGCCAGCAGTGTACGAAAAGTATTGCCTGGGACTACTCAGTACACAGGGTATCATATTATCTGTCACACGCCAGAGGCGGTGTTCGCCGCGCTTACCCCTGCGTGTCTGCTGGTCTGTGTTGCGGCCTCTGCCTTCGGTGGGCCACGGGCTCCGGCGTCTGGCTGGCGTGGCTCCCGGCGGTTCTCCGGGGCATGGGCACCGCCATGACACCCGGCATCACGTGGACGGGGGGCAGGTGACGTCATCAGACTGCTCCTCCAATCCAGGGGTGGCGGGGGATTCAAAGTCAGATGCCGGACAGAGCTTCAGTGCCTGAGTATCGTCTTTCCCTGACGTGGATGCCAGCGCTCTTGTTCCCGGCAAGGATCTCTGAAATTATACTCCAGTGTCTCCGGCATTTCCAGGTGCCAGTTCGCTGCACCGGTTCCAGTGTATTCAGCGGCCGGTGTATCTCTCTGCGGTCCAGTCACCAGTGCTCCTAGGAATCAGCTTGGCTGTGGGCCTAAATCACCGTTCTCAAGTTCTACGAATCAACAGCGTCTTAAACCCCTGCACTTCAGTTCTTCACATCATCAGCGTCTCAGTCACCATTCTCAAGTCCTACGAATCACCAGCGTCTTAAACCACTGCACTTAAGTTCTTCAAATCATCAGCGTCACAGTCACCGTCCTACTTCTACAAATCATCAGCGTCCTAAACCTCTGCACTTAAGTTCTACAATTTACCAGTGTCCTTATCTCCGCTCACAAGTTCTTTAACCATCTGTGTCTTTAACCACCGTTTATAAGTTCCTTAAGTTATCAGTGACTTTTAACATCACAGTTTCTTCAGTCACCAGCATCTCTAATATTGCTCACAAAACCCTCAATGGGTCTGGACATTCCCCCACAAATCCCTTTTTGACATATGACTTTAAGTTGTTCTTTTCCTGCAATAAAGCTCTTCAATATTTCACCAAACTTCACTGTCAGTGTCCTGTATGAGGAAGTCCTATATTAGGCCACCCCAGTTCCGGCTCAGTTGTGGTTCCTCTTCCCAACCATCGGAAGAATCCCCGAGTTCACAACACCCACAGTCTAGGCCAGTGACAGTATACTCAGGCCACATAGACCTGGGGAATCGGAACCCAGAGGCAAGCACCATGCAGGACCTGGTTTCCCGAGTACAGAGTCAGGAAGCAGCACAGAATCAGGTGATGCATTATCTCCAGGAATTATCTGGCCGGCTGGATCAAATCCAGACTTCGCTGGCTTCAGTGGTTCCAGCTCCAGTTCCAGTATCCGCTCCAGTGGTTGTCTCTGGCAATGTTCCCTCCTTGTCTGGAACCAGGTCACGCCTTCAGCTTCACACTCCTCGTTATAACGGGAATCCGAAAAATTACCGTGGATGCCTCAATCAGTGTGAGGTACATTTCGAACTCCTCTCACATAACTTCCCTACTGATCGGTCTAAAGTGGCATACATTATCTCTTTGCTTGAGGGTTCAGCGTTGGAGTGGGTGTCACCATTGTGGGAGCGATCAGATCCGTTAGTTTCTAGTTATACCAACTTCATTGCGTCATTTCGAAGGATCTTTGATGAGCCCGGCAGGACGACTGCTGCCTTTGCTGACTTGCTCCGAGTTCGACAAGGCTCTCGTACAGTGGGACAGTATGTGATTCACTTTCAAACTATAGCTTCTGAACTGAGCTGGAATAATGATGACCTTCGGGCTGCTTTTTGGAACGGGCTCTCGGATCGTTTAAAAGACGAATTGATTACTAGAGAGCTGCCAGATTCCTTGGAACAGTTGATCTCACTCTGTGTAAAGGTGGATCTTCGCATGCAGGAACGAGGTGGTGAACATAGTCGGTCAGACCGGTCGAGATTCCGATCTCTTCCTTCTAAGCAAACAGTTAATTCAAGTCCAGACGAACCCATGCAGATTAATCGGTCTCGGCTGTCCCCAGAAGAGCGTCAGCGTCGTCGTGAGGGTAGACTTTGCCTCTACTGTGGAGCCGCGGATCATTTTCTCAAGTCTTGCAAGTCTCGCCCGGGAAACGGGCAGTCCTAGCTTGTTCTGGAGAAGTCAAGCTAGGGGTTGTTTCTCAATCTTCTCCGGCAGTGGACTGTCTACTCTCTGTGTCTCTGTTTTCTGAGTCTGAAGTCAAAACCGTTAAGGCACTGTTGGACTCACGGGCTGCGGGGAATTTTATTTCCCTTTCCTGCGCCCAGAATCTGGGTTTGAAGTTACAGTCGGTTGAACGACCTATTACGATAACTGCTATTAATGGTACCCAAATTCCTAATGCTCTGATTTCAAGTCGTACTATGCCAATCAAGCTGCAAGTGGGAGCTTTGCACCAAGAAAATCTGGAGTTCCTTGTGATTCAGGAGATGCCTCACGATCTCGTCCCTGGTCTTCCCTGGCTCAAGCTTCACAACCCTCACATCGACTGGAGGTCGACACAGATAATTTCTTGGAGTCCATTCTGTCACTCGAATTGTCTCACTCCTGTCTACCCGCTTCGTGTATCTTCCAAGTCAGACGAAGAGCTTAATCCAGAGGCTTATCGGGAGTTTACAGATGTGTTCTCGGAACAGGCGGCCGATAAGTTACCACCGCTTAGACCCTGGGACTGTCCTATTGAGCTCATTCCGGGGAAAATGCCACCTCGAGGTCGTACTTATCCTTTGTCAGTACCTGAGACTCAAGCCATGTCAGAATATATCAAGTCTAATCTGCAGAAGGGATTCATCCGCCCCTCTACTTCTCCAGCAGGAGCAGGCTTCTTCTTTGTGAAGAAAAAAGACGGAGGCCTGAGGCCATGTGTCGACTATCGTGGTCTAAATGAAGTCACCATTAAGAATAAGTATCCTTTGCCGCTCATCACGGAGCTTTTTGATAGAGTTCGCAGAGCTCGAGTCTTCACTAAGCTCGATTTAAGGGGAGCTTATAATTTGATACGTATCCGACAAGGGGACGAATGGAAGACGGCCTTCAATACTAGGGATGGGCATTATGAGTACCTGGTAATGCCGTTTTGCCTCAGCAACGCCCCCGCCGTCTTCCAGGGATTCATTAATGAAGTCTTTCGGGACATGTTATACCTAAATGTAGTGGTATATTTGGATGACATCTTGATATTTTCGAAGAATCTCACTGAGCACAGAATACAAGTTAAAGAGGTACTCCTTCGGTTGCGAGAGAACCATCTTTACGGCAAGATTTCCAAATGCACCTTTGAGGTAGAGATGAGCGCCTGAAATTTTTCGGGTTTTGTGTTTTGGTTTTGGGTTCGGTTCCACGGCCGTGTTTTGGGTTCGAACGCGTTTTGGCAAAACCTCACCGAATTTTTTTTGTCGGATTCGGGTGTGTTTTGGATTCGGGTGTTTTTTTCAAAAAACACTAAAAAACAGCTTAAATCATAGAATTTGGGGGTCATTTTGATCCCAAAGTATTATTAACCTCAAAAACCATAATTTACACTCATTTTCAGTCTATTCTGAATACCTCACACCTCACAATATTATTTTTAGTCCTAAAATTTGCACCGAGGTCGCTGTGTGAGTAAGATAAGCGACCCTAGTGGCCGACACAAACACCGGGCCCATCTAGGAGTGGCACTGCAGTGTCACGCAGGATGTCCCTTCCAAAAAACCCTCCCCAAACAGCACATGACGCAAAGAAAAAAAGAGGCGCAATGAGGTAGCTGTGTGAGTAAGATTAGCGACCCTAGTGGCCGACACAAACACCGGGCCCATCTAGGAGTGGCACTGCAGTGTCACGCAGGATGGCCCTTCCAAAAAACCCTCCCCAAACAGCACATGACGCAAAGAAAAAAAGAGGCGCAATGAGGTAGCTGTGTGAGTAAGATTAGCGACCCTAGTGGCCGACACAAACACCGGGCCCATCTAGGAGTGGCACTGCAGTGTCACGCAGGATGTCCCTTCCAAAAAACCCTCCCCAAACAGCACATGACGCAAAGAAAAAAAGAGGCGCAATGAGGTAGCTGACTGTGTGAGTAAGATTAGCGACCCTAGTGGCCGACACAAACACCGGGCCCATCTAGGAGTGGCACTGCAGTGTCACGCAGGATGTCCCTTCCAAAAAACCCTCCCCAATCAGCACATGATGCAAAGAAAAAGAAAAGAATAAAGAGGTGCAAGATGGAATTGTCCTTGGGCCCTCCCACCCACCCTTATGTTGTATAAACAAAACAGGACATGCACACTTTAACCAACCCATCATTTCAGTGACAGGGTCTGCCACACGACTGTGACTGATATGACGGGTTGGTTTGGACCCCCCCCAAAAAAGAAGCAATTAATCTCTCCTTGCACAAACTGGCTCTACAGAGGCAAGATGTCCACCTCATCTTCACCCTCCGATATATCACCGTGTACATCCCCCTCCTCACAGATTATCAATTCGTCCCCACTGGAATCCACCATCTCAGCTCCCTGTGTACTTTGTGGAGGCAATTGCTGCTGGTCAATGTCTCCGCGGAGGAATTGATTATAATTCATTTTAATGAACATCATCTTCTCCACATTTTCTGGATGTAACCTCGTACGCCGATTGCTGACAAGGTGAGCGGCGGCACTAAACACTCTTTCGGAGTACACACTTGTGGGAGGGCAACTTAGGTAGAATAAAGCCAGTTTGTGCAAGGGCCTCCAAATTGCCTCTTTTTCCTGCCAGTATAAGTACGGACTGTGTGACGTGCCTACTTGGATGCGGTCACTCATATAATCCTCCACCATTCTATCAATGTTGAGAGAATCATATGCAGTGACAGTAGACGACATGTCCGTAATCGTTGTCAGGTCCTTCAGTCCGGACCAGATGTCAGCATCAGCAGTCGCTCCAGACTGCCCTGCATCACCGCCAGCGGGTGGGCTCGGAATTCTGAGCCTTTTCCTCGCACCCCCAGTTGCGGGAGAATGTGAAGGAGGAGATGTTGACAGGTCGCGTTCCGCTTGACTTGACAATTTTGTCACCAGCAGGTCTTTGCACCCCAGCAGACTTGTGTCTGCCGGAAAGAGAGATCCAAGGTAGGCTTTAAATCTAGGATCGAGCACGGTGGCCAAAATGTAGTGCTCTGATTTCAACAGATTGACCACCCGTGAATCCTTGTTAAGCGAATTAAGGGCTGCATCCACAAGTCCCACATGCCTAGCGGAATCGCTCCCTTTTAGCTCCTTCTTCAATGCCTCCAGTTTCTTCTGCAAAAGCCTGATGAGGGGAATGACCTGACTCAGGCTGGCAGTGTCTGAACTGACTTCACGTGTGGCAAGTTCAAAGGGCATCAGAACCTTGCACAACGTTGAAATCATTCTCCACTGCACTTGAGACAGGTGCATTCCACCTCCTATATCGTGCTCAATTGTATAGGCTTGAATGGCCTTTTGCTGCTCCTCCAACCTCTGAAGCATATAGAGGGTTGAATTCCACCTCGTTACCACTTCTTGCTTCAGATGATGGCAGGGCAGGTTCAGTAGTTTTTGGTGGTGCTCCAGTCTTCTGTACGTGGTGCCTGTACGCCGAAAGTGTCCCGCAATTTTTCTGGCCACCGACAGCATCTCTTGCACGCCCCTGTCGTTTTTTAAAAAATTCTGCACCACCAAATTCAAGGTATGTGCAAAACATGGGACGTGCTGGAATTTGCCCATATTTAATGCACACACAATATTGCTGGCGTTGTCCGATGCCACAAATCCACAGGAGAGTCCAATTGGGGTAAGCCATTCCGCGATGATCTTCCTCAGTTGCCGTAAGAGGTTTTCAGCTGTGTGCGTATTCTGGAAAGCGGTGATACAAAGCGTAGCCTGCCTAGGAAAGAGTTGGCGTTTGCGAGATGCTGCTACTGGTGCCGCCGCTGCTGTTCTTGCGGCGGGAGTCCATACATCTACCCAGTGGGCTGTCACAGTCATATAGTCCTGACCCTGCCCTGCTCCACTTGTCCACATGTCCGTGGTTAAGTGGACATTGGGTACAACTGCATTTTTTAGGACACTGGTGAGTCTTTTTCTGACGTTCGTGTACATTCTCGGTATCGCCTGCCTAGAGAAGTGGAACCTAGATGGTATTTGGTAACGGGGGCACACTGCCTCAATAAATTGTCTAGTTCCCTGTGAACTAACGGCGGATACCGGACGCACGTCTAACACCAACATAGTTGTCAAGGCCTCAGTTATCCGCTTTGCAGTAGGATGACTGCTGTGATATTTCATCTTCCTCGCAAAGGACTGTTGAACAGTCAATTGCTTACTGGAAGTAGTACAAGTGGGCTTACGACTTCCCCTCTGGGATGACCATCGACTCCCAGCGGCAACAACAGCAGCGCCAGCAGCAGTAGGCGTTACACGCAAGGATGCATCGGAGGAATCCCAGGCAGGAGAGGACTCGTCAGAATTGCCAGTGACATGGCCTGCAGGACTATTGGCATTCCTGGGGAAGGAGGAAATTGACACTGAGGGAGTTGGTGGGGTGGTTTGCGTGAGCTTGGTTACAAGAGGAAGGGATTTACTGGTCAGTGGACTGCTTCCGCTGTCACCCAAAGTTTTTGAACTTGTCACTGACTTATTATGAATGCGCTGCAGGTGACGTATAAGGGAGGATGTTCCGAGGTGGTTAACGTCCTTACCCCTACTTATTACAGCTTGACAAAGGGAACACACGGCTTGACACCTGTTGTCCGCATTTCTGGTGAAATACCTCCACACCGAAGAGCTGATTTTTTGGGTATTTTCACCTGGCATGTCAACGGCCATATTCCTCCCACGGACAACAGGTGTCTCCCCGGGTGCCTGACTTAAACAAACCACCTCACCATCAGAATCATCCTGGTCAATTTCCTCCCCAGCGCCAGCAACACCCATATCCTCCTCATCCTGGTGTACTTCAACACTGACATCTTCAATCTGACTATCAGGAACTGGACTGCGGGTGCTCCTTCCAGCACTTGCAGGGGGCGTGCAAATGGTGGAAGGCGCATGCTCTTCACGTCCAGTGTTGGGAAGGTCAGGCATCGCAACCGACACAATTGGACTCTCCTTGTGGATTTGGGATTTCGAAGAATGCACAGTTCTTTGCTGTGCTGCTTTTGCCAGCTTGAGTCTTTTCATTTTTCTAGCGAGAGGCTGAGTGCTTCCATCCTCATGTGAAGCTGAACCACTAGCCATGAACATAGGCCAGGGCCTCAGCCGTTCCTTGCCACTCCGTGTGGTAAATGGCATATTGGCAAGTTTACGCTTCTCCTCCGACAATTTTATTTTAGATTTTGGAGTCCTTTTTTTTCTGATATTTGGTGTTTTGGATTTGACATGCTCTGTACTATGACATTGGGCATCGGCCTTGGCAGACGACGTTGCTGGCATTTCATCGTCTCGGCCATGACTAGTGGCAGCAGCTTCAGCACGAGGTGGAAGTGGATCTTGATCTTTCCCTAATTTTGGAACCTCAACATTTTTGTTCTCCATATTTTAATAGGCACAACTAAAAGGCACCTCAGGTAAACAATGGAGATGGATACTATTATACAATTATGGACTGCCTGCCGACTGCAGACACAGAGGTAGCCACAGCCGTGAACTACCGTACTGTACTGTGTCTGCAGCTAATATAGACTGGTTGATAAAGAGAAGATGTCTATGTAACTATGTATGTATAAAGAAGACTGAAAAAAATCCACGGTTAGGTGGTATACAATTATGGACGGACTGCCTGCCGAGTGCAGACACAGAGGTAGCCACAGCCGTGAACTACCGTACTGTACTGTGTCTGCAGCTAATATAGACTGGTTGATAAAGAGAAGATGTCTATGTAACTATGTATGTATAAAGAAGAATGAAAAAAAACCACGGTTAGGTGGTATACAATTATGGACGGACTGCCTGCCGAGTGCAGACACAGAGGTAGCCACAGCCGTGAACTACCGTACTGTACTGTGTCTGCAGCTAATATAGACTGGTTGATAAAGAGAAGATGTCTATGTAACTATGTATGTATAAAGAAGAATGAAAAAAATCCACGGTTAGGTGGTATTACAATTATGGACGGACTGCCTGCCGAGTGCAGAGACACAGAGGTAGCCACAGCCGTGAACTACCGTACTGTGTCTGCTGCGACTGGATGATAAATGATATAAAAAATATATATATATCACTACTGCAGCCGGACAGGTATATATTATATATTATATAATGACGGACCTGCTGGACACTGTCTGTCAGCAGAATGAGTTTTATTTTTATAGAATAAAAAAAAAAAAAACACACAAGTGAAGTCACACGACGAGTGTTTAACTTTTTCAGGCAATGACAATATAAGTATACTACTAACTATACTGGTGGTCAGTGTGGTCAGGTCACTGGTCAGTCACACTGGCAGTGGCACTCCTGCAGCAAAAGTGTGCACTGTTTAATTTTAATATAATATGTACTCCTGGCTCCTGCTATAACCTATAACTGGCACTGCAGTAGTGCTCCCCAGTCTCCCCCACAATTATAAGCTGTGTGAGCTGAGCAGTCAGACAGATATATATAATATTATATATAGATAATAGATGATGCAGCACACTGGCCTGAGCCTGAGCAGTGCACACAGATATGGTATGTGACTGACTGAGTCACTGTGTGTATCGCTTTTTTCAGGCAGAGAACGGATATATTAAATAAACTGCACTGTGTGTCTGGTGGTCACTCACTATATAATATATTATGTACTCCTGGCTCCTGCTATAACCTATAACTGGCACTGCAGTAGTGCTCCCCAGTCTCCCCCACAATTATAAGCTGTGTGAGCTGAGCAGTCAGACAGATATATATAATATTATATATAGATAATAGATGATGCAGCACACTGGCCTGAGCCTGAGCAGTGCACACAGATATGGTATGTGACTGACTGAGTCACTGTGTGTATCGCTTTTTTCAGGCAGAGAACGGATATATTAAATAAACTGCACTGTGTGTCTGGTGGTCACTCACTATATAATATATTATGTACTCCTGGCTCCTGCTATAACCTATAACTGGCACTGCAGTAGTGCTCCCCAGTCTCCCCCACAATTATAAGCTGTGTGAGCTGAGCAGTCAGACAGATATATATAATATTATATATAGATAATAGATGATGCAGCACACTGGCCTGAGCCTGAGCAGTGCACACAGATATGGTATGTGACTGAGTCACTGTGTGCTGTGTATCGCTTTTTTCAGGCAGAGAACGGATTATAAAGTAAACTGCACTGTCCTCACTAGTAAACTCTCTCCACTCAGTCTCTACACTTCTACAGTAACAGTACTCCTCCTAGTCAGCTCCAGTAAATCTCTCTCAGTCTCTTATAATCTAAATGGAGAGGACGCCAGCCACGTCCTCTCCCTATCAATCTCAATGCACGTGTGAAAATGGCGGCGACGCGCGGCTCCTTATATAGAATCCGAGTCTCGCGATAGAATCCGAGCCTCGCGAGAATCCGACAGCGTCATGATGACGTTCGGGCGCGCTCGGGTTAACCGAGCAAGGCGGGAAGATCCGAGTCGCTCGGACCCGTGAAAAAAAACATGAAGTTCTGGCGGGTTCGGATTCAGAGAAACCGAACCCGCTCATCTCTACTTTGAGGTCCCCTCTATTCCATTTCTGGGTTACATTATTTCAGGCACGGAGTTGCGTATGGATCCGGAGAAACTTTCTGCTATTCGGGACTGGACTCAGCCTCTTTCCTTGAAAGCGGTACAACGATTTCTAGGGTTCGCAAATTACTACCAGAAATTCATAAGGGGTTTCTCTACTATTGTGGCGCCTATTACTGCCCTAACCAAAAAGGGGGCTGACCCAAGCCATTGGTCCTCTGAAGCTGTAGCAGCGTTCGCTCAGTTGAAGGCAGCCTTTATGACCGCTCCGGTACTTCAGCAACCAGACTTTCTAAAACCATTCTTTCTGGAGGTTGATGCTTCTACAGTAGGCATTGGTGCCGTACTTTCGCAGTACGCTCCAGATGGGAAGTTACATCCATGTAGTTTCCATTCTCGCAAGTTCTCCCCTGCTGAACTAAATTACACCATTGGAGACAAAGAGCTGTTGGCAATAAAATCTGCCTTAGAAGAATGGAGATATCTTTTGGAAGGTGCTAAACACCTAATTACGATTTTCACGGATCACAAGAATTTGCTGTATCTCAATACGGCCCAGTGCTTGAATCCCTGTCAAGCAAGATGGGCGCTCTTCTTTGCCCAATTTTTGTTTGTCATTAAGTACCGGGCTGGAACTCTTAACACCAAGGTGGATGCCCTATCCTGTTACTTAATGGCTTCGGATGAGGAGAATTCCGTTGAAAAGGCGTTGATCCTCAGTCCAGTTTCTATTTCTGCGGCTCCCACCGCGTTGGGTCCTCCTCCTGGAAGAATGTCTGTGCCGGCTAAATTTCGACCAAGATTGTTGCAGTGGGCTCACATTTCCAAGTTTTCTGGCCGTCCTGGAGTTCAAAAAATGTGGGAATTTCTATGAAGATTTTACTGGTGGGACACTATGAAGAAGGACGTTCAAGAGTATGTCAACTCGTGTCCTCAATGTGCTCAGCACAAAATTCTTCTTTGTCTGCCTCCTGCGGGGTTGTTGCACCCATTGTCCATTCCTAAGAGGCCTTGGACTCATATCTCTATGGACTTTGTTACTGAACTGCCTCTCTCTAAGGGTCATAACACCGTCTGGGTGATTATCAACCGATTCTCTAAGATGGCACATTTTGTTCCGTTGACCGGGTTACCATCAGCTTCTAAGTTGGCTTTGTTATTCATTCGGGAACACTTCCGCCTGCACGGGTTACCTCTGGAAATAGTTTCTGATCGAGGGGTACAGTTTACGGCAAGATTCTGGAGAGCCCTCTGCACGGCCCTACAAATAAAACTCAAGTTTTCATCCGCTTACCATCCACAGACCAATGGGCAAACTGAACGCGTCAATCAAGATTTTGAGACTTTTCTCCGTGTTTACCTCTCCCCCTCACAAGATAATTGGGTGGAGTTGTTGCCTTGGGTCGAGTTCGCCCATAATCATCTATATCACTCCTCGACTGGTGAGTCTGCATTTTTCATTAATTATGGATTTCATCCCCAGGTTCCAGAATTACCCATTTGTCCTCCAGAAGAAGTTCCTGCTGCAGCCTCTACTCTCCGGCACTTCTGTCAAATCTGGAGTCGAGTTCATGCCAACCTCAAGAGAGTTTCTGGCCCCTATAAGTTCTTTGCGGATAGGAAGCGAAGGGCAGCTCCTCAATACAAGGTTGGTGACAGGGTATGGCTCTCTACCCGCAATCTCCGTTTAAAGGTGCCCACTATGAAGTTCGCTCCAAGGTTCATTGGTCCTTATCCCGTGTTACAAGTCTTGAATCCGGTTGTCTGCAAATTGGGATTGCCTTCCCATCTCCGGATAACAAATTCCTTCCATGTCTCTCTTCTTCGCCCTCTTGTTTTGAACCGGTTTCATTCCAAGTCCCCAAGGCCAACCTCTGCAGAGGCTGAAGAGGGTATGAACTTTGAGATCAAAGCTATTCTTGATTCTCGCTATCTTCACAAGAATCTACAGTATTTGGTGGAATGGAAAGGTTTTGGCCCCGAGGAAAGGAGCTGGGTCAAAGCTACTGAAGTTACGGCTCCCCGACTGGTGCGGATTTTCCATTCCAGACATCCAACAAAACCTGGAAAGTGTCCAGGGGCCACTCCTGGAGGAGGGGGTACTGTCACACGCCAGAGACGGCATTCGCCGCGCTTACCCCTGCGTGTCTGCTGGTCTGTGTTGCGGCCTCTGCCTTCGGTGGGCCATGGGCTCCGGCGTCTGGCTGGCGCGGCTCCCGGCGGTTCTCCGGGGCATGGGCGCCGCCATGACACCCGACATCACGTGGACGGGGGGCAGGTGACGTCATCAGACTGCTCCGCCAATCCAGCGGTGGCGGGGGATTCAAAGTCAGACGCCGGATAGAGCTCCAGTGCCTGAGTATCGTCTTTCCCTGACGTGGAAAGGAACTCTGAAATTATACTCCAGTGTCTCCGGCATTTCCAGGTGCCAGTTTGCTGCACCGGTTCCAGTGTATTCAGCGGCCTGTGTATCTCTCTGCGGTCCAGTCACCAGTGCTCCTAAGAATCAGCGTGGCTGTGGGCCTAAATCACCGTTCTCAAGTTCTACGAATCAACAGTGTCTTAAACCCCTGCACTTCAGTTCTTCACATCATCAGCGTCTCAGTCATCGTTCTCAAGTTCTACAAATCAACAGCGTCTTAAACCCCTGCACTTCAGTTCTTCAATTTACCAGTGTCCTTATCTCCGCTCACAAGTTTTTTAATCATCTGTGTCTTTAACCACCGTTTATAAGTTCCTTAAGTTATCAGTGACTTTTAACATCACCCACAGTTTCTTCAGTCACCAGCATCTAATATTGCTCACAAAACCCTTAATGGGTCTGGACATTTCCCCACAAATCCCTTTTTGACATATGACTTTAAGTTGTTCTTTTCCTGCAATAAAGCTCTTCAATATTTCACCAAACTTCACTGTCCGTGTCCTGTATGAGGAAGTCCTATATTAGGCCACCCCAGTTCCAACTCAGTTGTGGTTCCTCTTCCCAACCATCGGAATAATCCCAGAGTTCACAACACCCACAGTCTAGGCCAGTGACATTATCTCATAGTGTCTATAATAGGATTGTCTGTTTGCTAGGGAATTATAAGGAATGACTACATCATAAGCATCAGACAAAGCCTTACTAAGTTCATTGAGGTCCAAATTTATCAATCGAGTATCAGTAGAAATGGCTCTCGACTCTGTTCTTAATGTTCCTCAAAGAGAAAAATTAAATACCAATCATAGTGTAGAATTCTTTAAATTATGGGATATGGGTGGTCATTCCGAGTTGATCGCTCGCTAGCAGTGTTTAGCAGCCGTGCACACGCTATGCTGCCGCCCACTGGGAGTGTATTTTAGCTCAGCAGAAGTGCGAACGATTGTAACGCAGAGCGGCTACAAAATTTTTTTGTGCAGTTTCAGAGTAGCTTCAAACCTACTCAGCGCTTGCGATCACTTCAGACCATTCAGTTCTTGATTTGATGTCACAAACACGCCCTGCATTCGCCCAGCCACGCCTGCATTTTTCCTGGCACGCCTGCGTTTTTCCGAACAGTCCCTGAAAACGGTCAGTTGACACACAGAAACGCCCTCTTCATGTCAATCACTCTGAGGCTGCCAGTGCGACTGAAAAGCATCGCTAGACCCTGTGTAAAACGACATTGTTCGTTGTAATAGTACGCTGCGCGTGTGCATTGTGCCGCATACGCATGTGCAGTAGTGCTGTTTTTTTTGCCTCATCGCTGCACAGTGAACTAATGCAGCTAGCGAACAACTCGGAATGACCACCAATGTACACCAGGTGATTTTGAATACAGGAAGTGGTTATAGCAGCTTTCCTTCACCACATGCAGGGAAAGGTACCTCTTCCAACCAGTGACCTGCGGTGGGGTGAGGCAGAGCCTTTCCTGTCATACTAACATTTGTACCAGAGTTTATACTGTATAAAGTATATGAAAAATACAAAGAATATGTTTGAAATATCTTCTTTGCATTATTCTAATCATTTCTATAGCCAGAACTGTGGAGTAAAAAGTCTATGGCAGGTGAGGCAGTGCCTCACCTGTCTATCTTTTCAGTACATCTCTAATCAAAACTCACAAAATTTTCAGAAGTTTATACTGCTGCACATGTGTATAATGCCCCCATGTACCCCTTGGCTCATATATTGCATGTAAATCTGGCTCTGGTGCTAGCTAGTGCCTCCTGAGCAATTTAGCTCACCGCACATCCCTGCTTCCAACCCCATGGTAATAAAATTACCTGACATATAGCCCCGTTGGAATGAGGCTAAAACAGCGTAATTCTTATCTCTCCACAATGGCACACAGGATTATTGCGCTCTTCCACAGATAGATATCAGCAGAGTCATATACAGAAGGAGAATGAACCAGACATACTGTAAAACTGTATATGGTTTATTAAAATTGACAAACATAATAAAATCAGATATATTTATGGGGGGTTACAATGTATTAGTGTGCCTACCAGATGTTATTGTCTGACAATGAATCAGACCAAACGCGATTTCAAGAGTCCCGGTTCACTCCATATCTTGGTCGGTCATCAGACTGTTAAAGGCATCCAAAAACACAGAAGTCCCACTCTGCTAAGAAGCGCGCTTTCGGTCTCCCTTCATCAGGTTGTAGATCTGCATAATCTGCATCCGACCGAGAAATGGAGTGAACCGGGACTCTTGAAATTGCGTTTGGTCTGATTCATTTTCAGATAATAACATCTGGTATTGGTGCTTCAATGTGTTTTTGGACGCCTGCAACAGTCTGATGACCGACCGAGATATCGAGTTTTGTTGTGGGCCACACAAAGATGTTGGCACAATTCCAAGATGGTGGCCATGGCAGCACCCTGCATGTACAAAACCTGGATTCTGGTGCTGTTGCATCAGGAGCCAGAAGCAGCCACCACACACACACAGGCACTGGGATGTCAGAAGGGGACGGTAGTTGTCCAGTGCCAAAGTCAAGGAGGGCAGAGGGAGGTCTAAGAGTGCAGCCATGTTCCTGGGTCCAAGGAGTTACCACTTTTCACATGAACCGCTCTTTCTTTCACTTGTAGGTTCCCTATGGGTATGTATCTCAACTATAGGCTTTACCAATCTTTTCACTTCAATCATTTGTGATATGGGGGATCTGAGTTCTTAAAAAGTTCATACTGCAATCATGGGAACTGATGAATCGTATATAGTTCCGAAGTACTCTTATAACTGTGCCAATTTGAACAAGGTCACACCAGGGACAGATCTAGACATTTCTTTTAGGGGGGGGGGGGTTTAAGATTCAATGCAGACTCCTCCCCTCTCTACTCATTACTTCTCCCACTTCCTGTCCAGCCCCTTCTCAAACGCAAATTATTAAACTTTCAAAGCAAAGGGGAATGTAGCTGTTTTCGTGTGTGAGATAAGAGTAGTATATTATTTTTGATTAAATTGTATTGTGATGCTAACTAATAAAAGAGCAGCAGTGGGGGTCAGGGTGACAGTCTGTGGCTGTACCTAAGAATGTCTCATGTTACAAGAAATCTGCACAGACCTCTTTCTTCACCCAATGCTACTGCTGTCACACAGAATGCATGTCTCCCTTCACTGATTGCTGAAGTCTGAGCTGTATGCAGACATCAGCTAAGTTGCACAGTGCACACATACGGGACACTGACCTCCATTACAAGCTGCAGACAAGGAGATTGTAATTTCTGAGGGGAGAAGGAAGGTGAGGAGCAGAGCCGGCACTAGCCGCTCAGCAGCTCCTGCAAAGCAGGGAGGCGCAGGGACGAAGAGGCGCTCTCCCAGCTTTGCTGCTGCTGCCGTCTGTCACACTGTGGCAGACGCTGGCAGCGTGAAGCGCAGCCCCGGATCAGTCCCTCCGGCTCCCTCCTCTTCTCTCCTCCTACTCCTCCCCACAGCCGACCCGACCTATACGCGGGGTAAGTGGCTGAGGCGCAGCCATGGAGATGAATCAATCGCGGACCGGCAGCCAATCAGGCGGGTAGCGCCACATTTGAAATAGCCGCTGACTTCTACCAGACGACACCAGTAGAAGTAGAAGTAGAAGATCTCCCTGACGCCTAGCTCCTACTGCGTTATTTTTGCCACCTTCTCCCAAACTAACCCTAAGTCCCTCCAGCCGTGGCTTACCAGTGATGAAGTTTGGTGGCGCCTTGATCGGGATCCCAGCGCCAGCATTTCATTTGATATTGGGATGCCGGCGTCGGCATTCCAATAAGTGTCAGGATTCCGGCGTCGACGCAAGTATCTTAACCGCATCCCATCTGGTAATGTGCTATGCTTTCTAAGTTCCCTGTGTGTCTGTGGTAACTTGCTGCTGCTCTGTATGGGACGATGTGAAGAGAGCAGGTGGTTATAGTGCTCGCTGACTGTGATGTGAGACGGTCTGCATTAATGTGTCATGCGTTAAACAGAACTTTTGGCGGGAGCATCATGGTCTGTAAGTGATGCATTCATACTTGTGAGTTACAGCAGGGTTATCTAATCATAAATAATTAATGTATGAAATCTGGAATATTATATATCTAAAGCAATATTTTCAGTTTTTCTTTTATGTATAACTGGCTTTATGTGAGTGGGGCACCAGTTGATGCCCCACCTGTGTTATAGCTCCACCCACAATATCCACAGTGAGGGGTGCCAAAATCTATATTCGCTTACTGAAAAAACTAGGCTTGGGCCGGACCTGCTCCTCCCCACTGCACTTTTGACAGCGGTGCCCACAGCACTCTGTGCGGTATATACAGCATTCCCCAGTCTTTGCAATCCTCCTGTGGACATTAGTGTAAGGGACATTAAGTGTTGAACTACTACTGTGGGCATTGTGTGTGGCACGACTACTGTGGGCATTGTGTGTGGCACGACTACTGTGGGCGTTGTGTGTGGCACGACTACTGTGGGCGTTGTGTGTAAGGGGCACGACTACTGTGGGCGTTGTGTGTAAGGGGCACGACTACTGTGGGCATTATGTGTAAGGGACATGACTACTGCAGGCTTCATGTGCATATTAGAGACACTACTTTGGGTATTGTGTATAAGGAGCACTACTACATATCATAATGTGAATTAGGTACACTACTATTTGGTGTAATATGAATCAGGGGCACTACGTGTGGTATAATGTCAATAAGATTGTGATATACTGTGTGTGGCGTAATTTAAATTGAGGGTACTATTGTGTGTCCACGCCCCTTCCATGTGAGACCACACCCCATTGGCAAGCACCATCCTTTTATTACGCATGGGAGGGCGCAAATGTATTGTTTGCAGGAGGTTGCCGAACACCCTAGCACCGGCCCTGGTGAGGAGGGGGCTCCTCATGCAGCTCAGTCAGGAGACATGATGCAAGGCAGACACTGGTGAGACGTGAGAGACTCCCAATCCCAGTAATGCTTTGCAACAGGCTGACCAGGCTCACACACAGGGAGACCAGGGGAGAGAGGAGGAGCAGGGGAGGGAGGCCAGCTCTGATTGGCTGGGACTCGGGAGAGCTCTCTCCTCCCTCTACACAAGTGCTCAGTTCAATCCCGTCTATCAGTCTCACCCAGCGGTGACTCACTGTGCTGTGGGAGGGGCTAATGCAGATCTCTGACACACTGTGTGCACAGCAGCACATGGAAGGAAGCTGTATGTTAGGGGGGGGGGGGGGGGACGGTCGCCCCGATCGCCCTCCCCCCCACCTAAATCCGGCCCTGGGTCACACTAAAGTATCAATCCGTCTGATTATTCCTCGCTATTGGCTGGTCAGAGCACGATGACACAAGTCAATATGGACAGGCACTTTGCTAGTGCATCAGTGCTTGTCTGTGATAACACTCACATAAAGGGCGTTGGTGTGCAATGTTCCTAGTGGGAGTGAGTGTCTGGCTTACTTGTACCAGGGCTTTCTGGATAGCATGAGCACAGTGTCCATCAGTGTCCTCTTTCCCCTCAGGGTGTTGGCTCACTGTCAGCTCCCGTCCTGGTCATCTCGGATGCGGGCCTTCCATGCTGCCCGTAGAAATTTCCCATTGTTTTTTGCCACCAGAGCGCCTCTCTCCCATGCTCACACAGCAACCTACACAACACCTCTCTCACAGCATGGTGCTCAGTGTCCGGGTGGGGGGCTGGTGATGTAACATCCCGGAGCCTCTCACTCCTCGCTGCTGCCTTCCACACACTGCTCAGCTCCTTCTGATGTCAGATGCCGCACACCTTTGCTTCCCAGCACAAGCCGCACAGGGCTCGCTCCACCTTCATCCGCCTCCTGTCACTCCTGGGCAGCCACCCAATCTGAGGAACCTCCGTTTATATAATAGGTGGGGGAAATCAGTGATCCTGTTCCTCCATATATACAGTACTATTATTCTCCTTAACGTACAGTATGTCAATTCAAAGGGGCACTGGGTACCACTCTCACATTATAGTAAAATGGAGCTAAAAAATGGGAATTGATTGCATAAAATGATAAATCATAGATTACAGCCAGAGAAATAATAAGAAAAGAATGAGAAAAAGAAACTTCCTCTGTTCTTACAATCCAAATTTTATTTCTCTTTATTTTCTTCCTTATTCTCTCTCTTCTTTTCCTTATGAAATGAAAGTAAAATTGTTGCTGAGCTAGGTGTGAATGCCTTCATGGATGAGAGCATTATCGTGTTCTCTCATTACTATTATGTGATACTTATACTTCTAATTTTTTTTTTACCCAGGGATCAGTAAACTTTTTGCAGCTTATTGTGAGTTAAATTCCCCAATGGGCTTTTATGTCCAGCTCTAGTGAGATACAAATGATGCATTTAAGGAGATTTATCAATTTGCTGAGCCATCCTATAGCCTATTGCTGGTAATTAAGAAGCAAATCAATCAGAAACTCAGCCTGCAATGTATTTGTAACAGCGTTAATGTGAATTGCAGCACAAACAGATGCATAATATTTGTATACTATGCTTGCTTGCTTGTATAACTCACTAGATAGATATGAGCTTTGAATTCTCTGATGTATGAAATAAAAAAAATCAATATTACTCAGGACCAAACATCAATATTCTATTTATTTTTACGTTAAATACATAGTTACAGTACATTTATAGTAAGATCTGTGTATTTCTGGGAAACCAGCGACTGTAACTCTGAATTACTTGAACAACATTCCCATATAAATTTGTTATCACTAAATCCGTTAAAGATCACAAAATGTTAACTATTGTAAGTGAGTGAACAGATTGTTCAGAGGCTGCTCACTTAGAATAAACACCATTTTAGAGATTTTAGAAGATTTCAGAAGAAAACATAGGATGTCTTGTGTGAGATTACTCCTTTGCCAAATGCCTAATTAGTATACAAGGCATGGTGTCCGTTTATTTACCAAACCCCTATGTCATGTTGCAATGATTTAGTCCAATGGACATTAAAATCAAAGAAGACAAGGAAAGTGTAATATCCTGCAAGCTGAATCATGCTTGGGATTGAAATAAGGATATACTTACAAATATATGAAAAAATAAGGATCAGATAGGGTTTGAGGTTACCACAGGTCTAAAAAAGGTGCAGACTAGATGGGCCAAATGTTTCATATCTGCTGTCAAATTCTGTTTCTATGTTCTTGATGACATTATTGAGCTTTCCGCAGTTATATATAAAACAACATTCATTTGAAAAGCAGAATTTCTGCTGCCTTTGTATGTGTATGCATACAGTATGTGGTGAAAATGTACATACTGTATGCCTGCAACTAACATAGTAACATGGTAACATAGTCGGTGAGGTTGAAAAAAGACTAGTATTCCATCGAGTTAAACCTGAATTATATTGCATTCTCTAATCTTTTTAGGTTAAAGGCTATATCCTTGTATATCTTTTTCCGTTAGAAATTTGTCTAACCCATTTTTAAATGCATTGACTGAGTCCGACATTACAACATTCTCTGGCAGTGTATTCCATATTCATATTGCCCTTACAGTGAAGAATCCCTTCCTGTGCGGAGTATGAAATTTCCTCTCCTCAAGCCTTAGCGGGTATCCACGCGTTTTGTGTAGAGGTCTCTTAGTAAATAACTTTCATGATAGCTCCGCATATTGCCCCTTTATATATTTGTAAATATTAATCATATTTCCTTAGTCGTCTCATTTATTATTTATTTATTAACAGTTTCTTATGTAGTGCAGCAAATTCCGTTGCGCTTTACAATTGGAAATAACAATGATATAACAAAACTGGGTAATAACAAACAGTCATAGAGGTAGGAAGGCCCTGCTCGCAAGGTTACAATCTATAGGGAAATAGGCATGTATACACAAGGAAAGGTGCTATCTATTGCATAGTTGTCCACCAGATTGCAAAGGTTCTTGGTGGGCTGTATAATATGGTCATATAGAAATGATGAACCGGGGTCGAGAGGAAGGGAAAGTGAAGAATGAGAAGACATGTAAGGATATGTGTGGACTTTTCAGAGTGGATGCAATTTGATTGGAAGGTTTATGAAAGTTATGTGGGCGGTTCTGGAATTTGATACGCTTGCCTAGAGAGGTGAGTTTTCAGGGAACGCTTGATGGTTTGGAGACTAGAGGAGAATCTTATTGTGCATGGTAGGGCATTCCACAGAGTGGGTGCAGCCCAATGAAAGTCCTGCAATCGTGAGTGGGAGCGAGTAATGAGTATGGATGAGAGACGCAGGTCTTGTGAAGAGCAAAGAGGCCGGGTTGGGAGATATTTTGAGATATGCGAAGTGATGTATGTTGGTGTAGTTTGGTTAATGGTCTTGTGTGCGAGTAAAAGTATTTTGTATTGAACACGGTAGAATACAGGTAACCAATGGAGGGACTGACAGAGTGGATCTGCAGATGATGAACGTCTAGCAACGAAGATTAGCCTCGCCGCTGCATTCAGAATGGATTGTAGTGGTGAGAGTCTCGTTTTGGGAAGACCAGTTAGGAGACTATTGCAATAATCAATGCGGGAGATAATAAGAGCATGGATTAGCGTTGTAGCAGTGTCTTTTGTAAGGTATGGTCATATTTTGGATATGATTTTTAGATACATGTAACATGATCTTGAGACAGATTGAATGTGGGTAACAAAGGACAGATCAGAGTCAAGGATGACACCTAGGCCGCGAGCTTGTGGGGTAGGGTAGATAGTCGAGTTTTCAACAGTGATAGAGATATCAGGTTGGTACCTACTATTGGCCGGTGGAAATATAATTAACTCTGTCTTTGAAATATTAAGTTTGAGGTGGCGAGATGTCATCCAAGATGAAATTGCAGAAAGGCATTCAGTGACACGGCCCAGTACAGAGAGGGACAAGTCAGGGGAGGATAGGTAGATTTGAGTATCATCTGCGTACAGATGATACTGAAACCAAAAGAGCTGATTAGTTTACCAACAGATGAGGTATAGATAGAGAAAAGCAGAGGACCCAAGACTGAGCCTTGCAGTACTCCAACTGAAAGAGGTAGCGAAGAGGAGGTAGATTCAGAGAAGCGAACACTGAAGGAGCGATTAGATAGGTAGGATAGGAACAAAGAAAGGGCTCTGTCTTTAAGACCTAGGGATTGTAGTGTTTGTATGAGAATAGAGTGGTCAACAGTGTCAAATGCAGCAGATAGATCTAGAAGAATAAGTAGTGAGTAATGGCCTTTAGACTTCGTAGTGACCAAATCATTAACCACTTTAGTCAGTGCTGTCTCTGTGGAGTGTTGGGAACGGAAGCCTGACTGAAGTGGGTCCAATAAAGTGTGTGCGTTAAAGTGTGTGACTCGAGTGTAGGCAAGTCTCTAAAGTAGCTTAGAGAGACAAGGGAGCTGAGAGATAGGACGGTAGTTTGAGAGAGCGTTAGGGTCAGAATGTTTTTTTTTTTAAATGGGAGTAATCACTACATGCTTGAAGAGTGAAGGAAAAATACCAGTAGAGAGAGAGAGATTACAGATGTTAGTTAAGGTATGGATGAGCACCAGAGACAGAGCTTACTTATTTACTTATTTGTGAGGGTAAAGGATCAAGAGGAGAGGTAGTAGAGAAGCAGGATTAGAAGAGTGATGATACTTCATCTTCATTTGTGGGATCAAATGAAGAGAGTGCCAGAGGGTTCAGGTAAAGAACGGAGCAGGTCACTGGCTGCCGAAGAGCATACCATTTCATCTTGGATCTTATCAATCTTCTCCTTGAACATATCTAACCTAAAAATCCTCTCCTCATAGTCCAGTGTCTCCAACCCCTTAATGAATTTGGTAGCTCGCCTCAAGTTCTAACATGTCTCTTTTATAGTGTGGTGCCCAGAACTGTACACAATACTCAAGATATGGCTGTACCAATGATTTGTACAGTGGCAGGATTACGCTCTCATCCCTTGTCTCAATTCCCCTTTTAATGTATGCTAACACCTTATTTGCCCTTTGTTGCTGCACTTTGACATTGTGTACTGCTGCTAAATCTATGACCAATGAGCACCCCCAAATCCTTTTATAATACAGTTTCCCCTATTTTCCCCCATTTAATTGGTAGGTTGCCTGTTTATTCTTAGTTCCAAAGTGCATAACTTTACATTTTTCCACATTAAGCCTTACACCATTTCTTTGCCCAAACTTCCAGTTTAAATAAATCGCTCTGAAGAGACTCCACATCCACATCTGACTTGATTACCCTACATATTTTAGTATCGTATGCAAAGATTTACACTGTGCTTTCTAGTCCTTCTCCTAAATCATTAATAAATATATTAAACAATAGTGGCCCCAGCACAGACCCCTGTGGTATTTAGCTATTACATTTACACAAAGTTAAGAATCTCTACCACTTACTGTAGGATTTGGAGGAATACATACGATATCCTATTGGTCGGGATACCATCAGTCAAAATACTGACTGTGGCATCACGGTGCTGGGAATCCTGGCACCTTTAACAGTGAGGTACCTACTGTAAATCTGATCCCTAACCCTTCCTTTCCACAGCCTAAACCTAACCCTCCCCCACCCGCAGCCTAACCATTTAAGGTAAGTATTTAAACCCTATTCCTAACCCATCTTGCCTGCTGCCTAACCCTAACCACCCCCTTCTGCAGCCTAACAATTACCACCCCCCCTCCAGAAGGGATTCTGACCATCAAGATCCCACTGTCGGTATTCTGCCTTTCAGGATACCGCTATCGTTATTTAGAATGTTGGGATCCCGACTGTCTGGATTCTGACCACATCCCATATAGACTGCTCCTTCCTGCTCTCAGGTGCATGGTGGGACAGAGTTTGAGTCTAACCAAAACAATTAGTTACTTAGCTAACCTGTTGTCAAGTTCTGGGATATTTGTGCATCTGATGCTGTCTCAAAACCGGTTGGAGTTGCCTAACTGATACATATAATATTGTACTGGGACCAAACTGAAGTGCTGACCGGGCTGGAACTGGAACGATGACGATGATTATGTCTGAATATCAGACTGATTCAGATGACTGAAGACTTGGGACTTGCACCAATGGTCTGGAATGTCAGATTTGCACTGATTGTCTGGATTATCGGATTTGTACCAATGGTCTGGAGTATTGGACTTGCACCGTTGGTCTGGAATATTGGATTTGCACCGATGGTCTGGAATATCATATTTGTCCCGATGGTCTGGATTATCGGATTTGCACCAATGGTCTGGAATATACACTGGGTAAATGTTGACACCAGGTTCAACACTGGAGGAGACTAGGTCACAAGAAGTGTCATCAGGAGCAGACTGGTTCAGCAAGGGAGCACAGCTACAATGCTCACACACAGAGCTCTGTGATTTATGGAACTGGCAACCTGTGCCCAGGAAAGCAGGCAGCTTTATACCCCTGTGGTGTTCTGGGTTGGCTGGAAATGTCAGATGAGCACCAGACTGGACGGTATTGGTCAGTAGAGAGTCAGCTGACTGGAACCAAGATGGCAACATCCATGACTGGTTTTGGAGGGAACTTTGGTTTAGACCCAAACATTAGGAAGCGGAGCACTATGGAGGATCACTGAGCAAAGGCAGGATGTACAGACTCCGCTGACAACCAAGCACAATGAGCAGAGAAATCAGCTGCTGAGCACAGTATCCTGCAGATTACTTCCACAGAGAAATTCTCACACAGGTTACTAATCAAAGTTTTAGGAGCAAGAAACATAATCTGCACCCTAAACTGCAGGAGTGATGGCAGATATAATATTCAAGACATAAGGAATTTAGTCAGGATTGTGACACTACCCCTTCCTCATGGTTGGACTCCGGACACCCATATTGAAACTTAGGGAAATCTTGAAGAATTTGGTGAATAGAAATTCAGAGGAGTTCAGAAACATACTGTCAAAAGGAAGGGGCTTATTCAGGTCACATCACTAATCGATGTGACTGCAATAACCCCGGTGGTGGTGGCAGTACACATGCACAGGTTCAGTCATGCGCGTGCGCTTACAGCCAATGTGATCTGATCACATTGGCTGTGAACACCTCTGCCTGATTGAAAGGCAGAGGAGTTCACAGGGCAGGCAGTGACCAAGCATTGGGGGGGCGGCACGTAAAAAATGAGGGCAGGTTGGTGGCATTTTTGGGGTGGCTGTGTGATGTAACACACAGCCACTCCAAACAAGAAAATGGCGGCAGCCTCCTGCATACATAGCTTAGCTGCGGCTGCAGGGGGTCTTCCACAGTTGCTGCAATCTCAATTTAGCATGCTGAGCGGCCTTTCCCTGCAATGGTTTCCTGCAATGGACTGCCCCCAGCAAGCGAAAAAAAGGATTGCAGATTCTGCTTTCCAACCTGAACCCTCCCAGTCCTTAAAAGTCTTCCAATTGTCATCTCCAGAAGAGAGACCATTCACTGTCACTGTGAGCACGACTTTCTTCTTCTAGGAAGTCCATTGAGACAACATAAGAATCCTTTCTTGAAACTGAGGAACACAGAAGTGTAGTTCTCGAAACTGTAGATCCCCGAAGATTCAATTGACCTTTCTTCAGGAAACCTGTAGATCTCATTCCTGGGAAAAGACTTTACCAGAGAACATAGGTCCTCCTAGGAAGGGAGTAGTATCATAAACTGGATCATACTCAGAGTCTGAATCCAAGTCTAACGGAAGATACCAATCTTCTTTAGGAGTAACAACATCCATATTGCACTGTGCATTAACAAATTTAGAACAACACAAGGAACTTGGAGTGGAATCAAAGAAAACATAACCAACTCTTAAGTCAACAGGTTGTTGTTTTGGAACTTTTTTGATGTTCTTTAATTCTTGGAATTCTTAGAGGTATTTGAATTGGCTGGAACTGAAGGAATCTTCAGACAGATGGATGGAACCTGAACGTCAGATATCCCTACTGGAGTTGGCAGATCAGATGCCTCCTCAGAGGTTACAGAGTCTAATGCCCCTCCTGGGGCTGCAGATTCAGATGCCCCACTTGGAGCTAATAGGTCAGATACATCCCTTCAGACTGTAGAATCTGACAACGCTTTGGAAATGTCAGTGTTAAACAAACTCTTTTGATTCCCAGACTTGGTATTGGGTCCCTTTGTCACACAACCCCAGTCATAGACTTGAGCATTTTTTTCAAATTGACCTTCTTAATATCAATGTCATGAGCAGAGGTATCAAAGTAATGACAGCCAGCTTCCTGTTGCACAGAAGATGACTAAAGCCATGACTGCTACTGTATGTTGCCAAAGTTTAATCAATGCATTATGTTTTAACAGATTAGTTGTGGTCATGTGTACACACTACCAAATTCCATATCCATTCCATTTCCATGGAAATTTAATACCGAGACAGCACATTGGTGGGGTGTATCACCATCAGCATCATCATTACCATCTGTAGCAACATCATCCTCCTCCTCATAATGTCAGCAGTGCTAGCACACAGCACCTGGTAATTCACAGGAAAACTGCACTATGTACCAGTGGCTTCATTAATAAACATGCCACTGTCAATCTGTTGGAAAAACCCAGGAATGTCATGGTTCATCCCATGGAAACTCTTCTCATGATTCCTAAATACATTGTGTATGCATTATGACTAGGTTTATAAAAGATGAGAGCTCTGTTGATGAGATGCTGTTTGTGGCTCTAAAAATTACTGAGCATTGTCAGCATTCAGCAACAGATTGTAGCACATGGGAAACAAAATAAGATTTACAAGACATCAACTGAAGCAAGAGGTAATAATTCCACACATAATCTTCAATGACTGGAGGTGCAAAAAAAAAGGCCTACAAGAACTACACATCAAGCCTTAAGATGCAGTAGTGAAAAGGAAAATGTTAACTTACTGCAGCACATTGGAGAATCCTTTTGTTTTTAAGCAAGCTTTTCTAACTAGAGATGTGCGCGACCCTCGTGTTTTGGTTCTAATTTTTTGTGGAGTTTTGGTTTTGCCAAAACCGCCCTCATGTGTTTTGGCTTTGGTTTTGGATCTGTATTTTTTTTAAATCACATAATTTGGGTCTTTTGTGTTCCTACAGTATTATTAACTGCAATAATATTGATTTCCAGTCATTTACGGTCAATTTTGACCACCTCACTGTTCAAAATATTGCTTTCACCAATATTGGCCAAGGATTGCAGCAAGCTGTCTGATTACTAAGCGACAGAGCAGCAGCAAAAACACATGGCAGTTAATAGCACATCTGTGAAACATTGCCACGCAGCAGTACCACAAAAGAAAAGTGGTGCAAAATGGAATTGTCCCACTGACCCTTGGGTTGGATATTAAAAAGGACATACACAGTTTAACAAACCAAGCACTTCAGTGACAGGGACTTACATGTTTGTGGCTGAAGTGCTAGATTTTTTTGGGCCCCTACAAAACAATTTTTAGTAGGACTACCTCCGATCATTAATGAGGAGGTTGATGATGAGGGTGTTGGTGGTGGAGATTGCCTGTGCTGATCCAAACTGCTGGTAGCTAATTCTGGTTATGCTAATGCTAATGCTCGTTAATGTTAATGCTTGTTATTATTTTTACAGAATTTTTTCAGATTTTGATAAATAACTTCCATGAACTCGCTTCAAATTACTTAACAGGGAGGTGGTTCACCAGATGGTTAACATCCCTACCTCTACTTACAGTGGCTTTACAAATGATACAGATGGCTTGACTTCACTGTTGACAGAATTTGTATAAAATAATTCCACACATAAGAGTTGTATTTTTGGTCTTATGCCCAGGCATGACAATGGCCTTCTTCTTATCATGGGCAAGAACTACTTCTACTGCTGCTTGACTTATACAAACAAATTCCACATCATCAACCTCCTCATTAGTACCAGTGTAAGCTACACAAATACCCCCTCATCTAGTTGCACCTCTACGATAGCATCCTTAATTTTTATGTCAGCGAGTTGACTTGTGCTGCTCCCCTGACATTTGCAGAGGGTGCAGAAATGGTGGAGGGTGACTTCTCAATGAGTACAGTATCAGAAAGGTCAGGCTCACACATAGCACCCATGGAAAAACTTAGGCTCTCCTCAGGGATTTGTGACATTTCTCATCACACAGTTTGTTCTACTGCCTTATTGTTTTTTCCAGCACTGATTTTCCAGTTTTTGTTTTTTTGACACCTCTTCTATATGCTCATAAGTAAAGGCCAAGGTATGAGCCTTTACTTTCCACTGTGTGTGGTGTTTGGTATAGTGCCAATTAGATGTTTTTCGGTGGTAAATGTTCCCTGTATTAGGGATGATGTTTCTTTCTTTAGCATTACAAAGTATTGTGTTGATTCCAGGTATCCTTTCTTAAACCCTCTGTACCCTTGAGGACTGGCTTTAGTATATATTGAAGTACTACTATCACAATCATCATGACTGTCAGCAGCCACAGCAATATAGCTTGGTTGCTGCTTCTGCTCTTCCATTGACTGATTGTGATCCATATCGACTCACAGAACTTTTATTATTAATGCGGTGGCATGGCTTGGCCCTTAACACACAAGTTTTTACAAAAATAGAAAATACTTTTTCAGTTTTTTAACAAATTACAATTTCACACTGCTACTCTCACAGTGCTTAAATATTATTAACCTCTTTGCACAGCTTGGCCCTGTGCACACCCATTTTTTTCACATTTGTCTTTGTTTTTTGAATTTTGTTTTTTTAAATATTTATTTGTAACAAATGACAAGTTTTTTTATATTTTTTTTTTACACAATGCGGTGAATCACAGTAAGAGTGTTAATGATGCCTTGTATTAGGATCTTTGGGCAGCACTACAGGCAGTGATAAAAGGACACCAGTGTGCACCAAGGGTTAATGATGTCCCTGTATTAGGATCTCTGGGCAGCACTGTGGGCAGTGACAAAAAAAAGAACACCAGTGTGCACCAAAGGTTAACACTGCCCTGCATAAGGAGTTCTGGGCTGCACTGAGGGCAGTGGCAAAAAACAACAACAGTGTGCTGTGCACCAAAGCTTAATGATTCCGGTAAGTTTTAGCATTAGTGTGACACACTTAGCCAAAATGCAAATAATGCACTATAAAAATAACAAAAAATATTTTTGCTAACTGCCTACATTCATCTAGCTTGGCCAGTATTAATAAAATTAGGGATATGTGGGAAAAGTATTAATAACACTAGGGACATGTGGGTGCCCATCAAACAGTGTCCTAATTTTTAAGTCCTTGATAAAGCTTCCTCCTCTCTGGTGGTCCTGTGTGAAATGGCACCCAAATCACTGCGGTACAGATTTATATTGAATCCACAACACGCAAGAGCTGATGCTGGGAAAATGACATTTGCTTCATTTTGGAATCCGAGCCCGGCAGGAAAACCCAAGCCAGGGCTTAAATTCCCTTGGATTCCTGAAGTTCAGCTGACTTTGATTCTCAAGAACTGTGCACTCTTGTGAGAGGTGCGGCTGCGTGTGGTGGTGCCTGCTGCCGTGCAGGTGTAGATTCGGTACTCACCAGGCGCCGCTCTCTCTCACCTTCAGGTACCGGAACCTTCAACGGACCTGGAAATCTTCAGTCGGATCCGGACACTGCGATTCCCTCTCGGAGCTGACCGACGACCGAGCTGAGGAGAGAATAGTTTACCTTAAAGGGGGTATCGACCCTTCTTCCACTGGAACAGGGGATACCCCAGGGGTGACCGTGACCTTCACAAGTTGGGTGAAAGGTCATCACTGGCACAAAGCCTCAGCCACCCAGCTTTCACACACTCGCGCTCTCGCACGTAGTGTGATGAAAAGGATTCTCACGTCCGTGAGCAATCCCGACTCCGGCGCTCGGGGACAGACAAGGGACAAACATACACGGATGCTACTCACCGACACAAGTCTTGCACTCCGATCTTCTCCACTTACAGGTCCCTGTAAGGAGGCAAAGAGAAACAGCCGTGCAGGGCCAAGAACTACCCTAGTGTGCGTCCGCTACACTAGCTACATAAACAGAGCCCTCAAACTAGCTCGTGTGGGTGGTGCAACACAACTAAGCACAACTTAAACAACGCATACACTTTGCCCTGCACGGTAACAACCTACATCACAATATCGGAATACAAGATCACACGGTGTTGTCCCTTTAAATCCCTCCCGCTGGAAAGGGGGTGGGCGCCGCACGGCCTACCCACCTCCTGTACCTTCCCTTATGTGGGCCCCAGGCCTGCCTACCTAAATACCTCATGGTGGCCTGGGCCTAGCGCCCAGTGCCACCTTTATTCACCTCGGGGTCTTATTCACTGGGCCTAGCGCCCCCTAGCTGCACACAGGCTGGAGGCCTGACTTCACCCACGGGCCTAGCGCCCGCCTAACTTGTCGCCCTTTTGGTGACCTGGACCTTGTGCCCAGGGTCACCTTATATATACCTACTGCCCAGAATACACTAGGGCCTAATGCCCTCTAATGCCCCACAGTCCTATTGCCTGATCTGCCCCTCGGGCCTAATGCCCGCCTACGGCGCCGTCGGGGTGGCTTGGGCCTAACGCCCAAACCACCGACTATGAAGATGACCCCCCCCAACCTCCTATCTGCGCAACAGGCCTAGTGCCTGAATTGTGCCCCCGGGCCTAATGCCCGTCCCTGGTGGTCGAGGGAGGAAAAGGGAGGGGGTGAAGTTGCCTCACCGAGGCCTCACCTGCTCCAGGGATCTCCAGCGCCCTCTTCTGCCGCTGACCCGTCCTGGCCAGCTGCGTCGCCTCCGCTGCTCCGCGTCCAGCCGCCGCTGGACATCTTCCTTCAGGAGCCGGACGTCTTCTGGCCTCTTCAGCGGCCGCCGTCTTCTTCTCCAGGACCCGGCTCCTTCCCTCTTCGCGCTCTTCCGCGCGCGCGGTGTCTTCGGCTCCCGCCCGGCGTCTGACGTCAGACGCCGGGGGCGGGGCCTATGACGCGGCGAGCGCCGATTGGCTCGCCGCGTCCCTCTCTAATTGGCCGCCGCTCCGGGAGCCGCGATTGGCTCCCGGAGGGCGCCAACATTCAAAGCCCTCCGCAGCCTCCGGTCCGGTGCAGGGAAAAGGGTAATCCCTGCACCGGACACCCGCCGCCGCCACGCACCCAGCGCTGGGGACAGACAAGCTGCCCCAGCGCTGTCCCCAGCCAGCAACAGCACCACTGATGTGCCCACAGGGCACATCTCTACATTCCCCCCCCCCTTTTTCCTTTGTAGTCCCTACAAAGTTCCTCACGATGTCCCTTGTCCGCGGGTCAGGAAATTCCGAGGTCCCTCCGGCGAGGTTGTGTTCGAGGGCCCAGCCCGGATGGGTTGTGACCCCACATCCTTCCACCTCCGGGTTCCTCGTCTTACCGCCTGACCTCCATCGGCGGATCCTCTGGGGGAGTGGCATCTCTTCACGGTCGCTCGACGTTGGCCACCAAGGGGACTCTTCCTCCACGGGGACAACAGTCACCCACTCCTGGCCTTTCGGATCGTCTGTGGGGGTGGTACCGACCACCACCCAACAGCGGAATCCTCCGGGGCATCCGTTTCCTCCCGGGCAACAGCCACCATATGTCGCATTTCCTCGTGGGGCATCTCCAAAGGTCCTGTGTCTTCCTCTGGAACGGGTCCTCCCACGGCATCACGATCCTGTCCCCGTACGTCCGTCCATTTCGGCACTCCCGGCAGGTATTCTTGCTCCAGGACTATCTCCTCCTCTTCACGGAGGGCATTCAACTGGGAGCATGACTCTCGTCGGCGCTTCCGATGCCAGAGTCGTCCTCCATCTGTTCTGGGAGGGATTCGTCGGCGGACAGCTCACCGTAGTCCGAGTCCTCCTCCGATATCTGGACTGGGGTATTATTTTCCTCCTCAGCGTACTTCTTCGCTTCCGCTGGCACCTCTGCTTCCTCAGCGTACTCCTTCGCTTCCGCTGGATTCTTTACTTCCTCAGCGTACTCCTTCGTTTCCGCTGGCATTTCTTGGTACCCAGGACACTCCTGTTCCGCACGTCCTGGTCGTGGACGGTTCTATCGCGGGGAGATTCCGGACGTCTCAGTCGCTGGGTCTTCACGCTTTTCTTCACAGCGTGGTCTCTTCACCTCCCAGTCGTCCACCTCCGCCTTATGCGGGAAAGGATTCTGCCTTACTGGGGTCACTTTCTTGGGACAGAGTAGGTTCGCGGCATCTTCCCAGGGGCACTCACTGGCCGCATGTCCTGGTCGCCGACACTTCCAACAAGGGAGGGCCACTGCCACCTTCTCCAAGATGGGTTCCTGGTCCACCTCCTTCACTGGGGAATCTTCACCCGTTGGTTCCGGCGCAGAGGAAATGGACACCTGCAAACTAACTTCAAGCAAGGCCTTCCGCTCCATTTCCCTGGTTTCCTCCTCCCATCTCTGGGCGTGACCATCCGCAATCATCCGGTCTTCATTCCACGGACAATCGGGAAGCGCATGTCCTCTCGCCTCGCAGAGCGCACACACAGGCTCTGCAGCCACCCGGTCCCAAAGTTGCTGACGAGACTCCGTCATCTGCTTCACCGTGGCCTCGTAGTCCGTCCTGTCTTCCGTCCACGGACATTCCAGGAGCCGATGTCGGGGATCTCCACAGCTTTCACACCGGGGATCAACCTCGTCTTCGCTCAACTCTTCGTCCCAGGGACAACTGTTGTGCTCATGCCCGTAGTTTCCGCAGAGCAAACACCAGGACTCCTTCACTTGGCCCTGCTGACGTCTTTGGTCCGCTTCCTGGACCACCTTCTTTGGGGACGTCTCTCGCCACGTACACTTGTCGGCAAAGTGCACTGTTTGCCGACATCTCTTGCAGGGCGTCACAGCGGCCTTCTTGCGCCTCTTCTCCCGGCGCTCTTCTTTCCCACGCTGGACCGACCGCTGCACTATCTTCAGGAGGTCTGCCCCGGACACCGTCACCCAGTCGCTCTGGTCCGCACGCGTCCGTGGGTGAGTCTGTTCCGGAGCCATCCGCAGGGAGGTCTTCTTGGTGGCGTTCCACATCGTGTCCGTGTTCCGGTCTCTCTGATCCTGCCGACTACGCCAAGTGTGAGAGGTGCGGCTGCGTGTGGTGGTGCCTGCTGCCGTGCAGGTGTAGATTCGGTACTCACCAGGCGCCGCTCTCTCTCACCTTCAGGTACCGGAACCTTCAACGAACCTGGAAATCTTCAGTCGGATCCGGACACTGCGATTCCCTCTCGGAGCTGACCGACGACCGAGCTGAGGAGAGAATAGTTTACCTTAAAGGGGGTATCGACCCTTCTTCCACTGGAACAGGGGATACCCCAGGGGTGACCGCGACCTTCACCGGTTGGGTGAAAGGTCATCACTGGCACAAAGCCTCAGCCACCCAGCTTTCACACACTCGCGCTCTCGCACGTAGTGTGATGAAAAGGATTCTCACGTCCGTGAGCAATCCCGACTCCGGCGCTCGGGGACAGACAAGGGACAAACATACACGGATGCTACTCACCGACACAAGTCTTGCACTCCGATCTTCTCCACTTACAGGTCCCTGTAAGGAGGCAAAGAGAAACAGCCGTGCAGGGCCAAGAACTACCCTAGTGTGCGTCCGCTACACTAGCTACATAAACAGAGCCCTCAAACTAGCTCGTGTGGGTGGTGCAACACAACTAAGCACAACTTAAACAACGCATACACTTTGCCCTGCACGGTAACAACCTACATCACAATATCGGAATACAAGATCACACGGTGCTGTCCCTTTAAATCCCTCCCGCTGGAAAGGGGGTGGGTGCCGCACGGCCTACCCACCACCTGTACCTTCCCTTATGTGGCCCCCAGGCCTGCCTACCTAAATACCTCAGGGTGGCCTGAGCCTAGCGCCCAGTGCCACCTTTATTCACCTCGGGGTCTTATTCACTGGGCCTAGTGCCCCCTAGCTGCACACAGGCCGGAGGCCTGACTTCACCCACGGGCCTAGCGCCGCCTAACTTGTCGCCCTTTTGGTGACCTGGGCCTTGTGCCCAGGGTCACCTTATATATACCTACTGCCCAGAATACACTAGGGCCTAATGCCCTCTAATGCCCCACAGGCCTATTGCCTGATCTGCCCCTCGGGCCTAATGTCCGCCTACGGCGCCGTCGGGGTGGCTTGGGCCTAACGCCCAAACCACCGACTATGAAGATGACCCCCCCCCCAACCTCCTATCTGCGCAACAGGCCTAGTGCCTGAATTGTGCCCCCGGGCCTAATGCCCGTCCCTGGTGGTCGAGGGAGGAAAAGGGAGGGGGTGAAGTTGCCTCACCGAGGCCTCACCTGCTCCAGGGATCTCCAGCGCCCTCTTCTGCCGCTGACCCGTCCTGGCCAGCGGCGTCGCCTCCGCTGCTCCGCGTCCAGCCGCCGCTGGACATCTTCCTTCAGGAGCCGGACGTCTTCTGGCCTCTTCAGCGGCCGCCGTCTTCTTCTCCAGGACCCGGCTCTTTCCCTCTTTGCGCTCTTCCGCGCGCGCGGTGTCTTCGGCTCCCGCCCGGCGTCTGACGTCAGACGCCGGGGGCGGGGCCTATGACGCGGCGAGCGCCGATTGGCTCGCCGCGTCCCTCTCTGATTGGCCGCCGCTCCGGGAGCCGCGATTGGCTACCGGAGGGCGCCAACATGGCCGTTTCTTGGGGCAGGCGAGCAGTGCAACCGCACTGGGCGCCCGCCGCGGCACTAACTGTGGCTCCCTGCTTCCCCCTCCTATTTCTCCCCTAGTAACCTGCTCGGGGGGCGGAGTTTCACGGAATGACGCGGTTGCGCCGTTACGTCACGACGCAACCCCGTCACTCCGCGAAACTCCCCCCCAAGTGGAGTACAGAGGGGGATCCAAGTTAGGAAGAGGGAAAGGCCAGCGCGAGGAGTGACTGGTGAGGCGGGCCGAAGAGCGGCAATCGCCTCTGTAAGTATTCTCTCTCTCTCTCTCTCTCAATGTGTAAAATGGGGACACCTGCCGTAATGTCTGAAATGGGGACTCTTGCCTGCCGTAGTGTGGGGATTTAATGTATCAAGGGCATTGCGGTGTGTGGCATAATATGGTGCAGGGGGCATTACTGTGTGGGGCTTAATATGGTAGAATTTTTTTTCCTGTGGTGGTCGTGATCTGTTGGAGCATGGTCAAAAACTGGATTGTGAGGTAGTCTTTTCAGACGAGGCCACACCCATTTAGATGAGGCCACGCCCCTGTGCCGGGAGCGTGCGCAAGTTGTTGTTTTTATCTAGGTGTGTGTGGGGGGGCACATTTTTTATGTCATGGGGGGGCGCATTTTTAAATCTTGCACTGGGAGCCAAATTGGCTAGAAACAGCCCTGGGCGCCAACATTCAAAGCCCTCCGCAGCCTCCGGTCCGGTGCAGGGAAAAGGGTAATCCCTGCACCGGACACCCGCCGCCGCCACGCACCCAGCGCTGGGGACAAACAAGCTGCCCCAGCGCTGTCCCCAGCCAGCAACAGCACCACTGATGTGCCCACAGGGCACATCTCTACACTCTCATCCCTAATTCTAACCTTCTGAAATAAGAACCTGAATGAGAATATGAAACTAAGTGGCTCTGCCACATAAGTTCTTTTTACTGTATGCTTCACAAGAAACACCAAAACATTAGCAATATTCTGAAATTCAATTACTACATGTTGGCAACATGCTTGATCCTAGATATTGCATACAAAGACAAGGGCCCTCATTCCGAGTTGATCGGTCGCAAGGTGAATTTAGCAGAGTTACACACGCTAAGCCGCCGCCTACTGGGAGTGAATCTTAGCTTCTTAAAATTGCGACCGATGTATTCGCAATATTGCGATTACTAACTACTTAGCAGTTTCAGAGTAGCTCCAGACTTACTCTGCCTGTGCGATCAGTTCAGTGCTTGTCGTTCCTGGTTGACGTCACAAACACACCCAGCGTTCGGCCAGGCACTCCCACCGTTTCTCCAGCCACTCCTGCGTTTTTTCCGGAAACGGTAGCGTTTTCAGCCACACGCCCCTGAAACGCCGTGTTTCCGCCCAGTAACACCCATTTCCTGTCAATCACATTACGTTCGCCGGAGCGATGAAAAAGCCGTGAGTAAAAATACTTTCTACATAGCAAAGTTACTTGGCGCAGTCGCAGTGCGAACATTGCGCATGCGTACTAAGCGGATTTTCATTGCGATGCGATGAAAAATACCGAGCGAACAACTCGGAATGAGGGCCAAGGTTGCTGGCGCACAATTTAAACACTACCAATTGATTAATAATAATTATTGCAATAAAATGTTGCATTTTCAGTGAAGTTCTTTGCCTAGTTATGGCCATAAATAATGGCTTGCCCACCACATCCAGGTGGTCTCCACAGGGTTGCACCTGTCATTACCAGTCTGCACCCCAGGATCTCTCCTAGGTATGTCATATGTACAGTAATGACATTCTTTCTAACTGACTGAGGTCTTAAGAGATGTAACAAAACCTTGGAGTTGATTCTGTATTGGAAGCAAAGCAAAATAGAGCAAGTTACTTTGCACCTTTATAAAACCACTTGCACTGCAGGTGGGGCAGATTACACATTTGCTGTGAGATTTAGGTTTGGGAGGGGCATGTCCAAACCAGGGCCAGATTGAAAAGTACTTTGCATTCCCCTTAAAAGAAAAACCTATACTGTTTTTTTTTATGTACTAAATAAAAATACTCCTTACTTCTATGGTGGTTTCTCTGCAACAGAGGTCCTCTAAAGAAATTGTTCCTCCATTTGGAGACAATGGGGTATATGCAATCCCGGGCGAATCGCGCTTTTTTTCCGTCCGTTTAAAAATTCGCCAGCACTCGACAGCCGCAGCCCTGCCGCCGGGACCATGAATTCACCATATGCAATGCTTTACGGATTCAACACACCCCTTGGCGAATAACGGCCCAATCGGCGAGTAGTGGGCGTCCCGAATTCGACTTCCCGCCGAAAGCAGCCCTTTATTAGGGCTTGTTTGCTGCGTGCTCTGCAGCCATTTTGTGAACCTGCAGAGAGGTGTGAGGAGGTGCAGAGCTAACAAATTGGTTGTTTGCTGTGGTATCGTTTGGACACCCCAGCAGGCTTTATTCCAGGACAGACAGGAGGATACCTGTTACCCCGGAGGAGAGCCATTTTCGGAGCTTTTACAACATTTGTAGGTAAGTACCACATGTGGGTCTGGTGTTGCATGTATGTGTTTGAGTAGTGGGGGTTGCCATGAGGTGTACATGGGGTGTTTGGGTATGTGTATAGCTCCTGCTTGTTTTGCTGCATTTTTTTGTGGATTTTTGTGTTTTGGGGTAGTTTTTCACGTTTTTTTTTCTTTCTTAAAATGACTTTTTGGGTCTTGCTTTTACATTGGTGTACCTCCAGCATGTGCAGGATTGATTTTTGGCTAGTTTGGGCTGATTTTAGTGTGTGTCGGTAGCAATGCGGTCGACATGTGGTGGTGTTTGTTTGTCAAACATGTTTCTTCCCTCCTATTTTAGCTCTGGTGTACCTCCTTTTGTGTGCAGGGATGCTTTTCGGTTAGTTTGGGGTGATTTGGAGCAAGTTTGGTCGGCCATGCGGCCGACACGTGGTGTCGGTTCTATGCCAAACATGTGTTTTCCCTCCTATTTTAGCTCTGGTGTACCTCCTGAGTGTGCATGGATGCTTTTCGGTTAGTTTGGGGTGATTTGGAGCAAGTTTGGTCGGCCATGCGGCCGACATGTGGTGTCGGTTGTATGCCAAACATGTGTTTTCCCTCATATTTTAGCTGTGGTGTACCTCCTGAGTGTGCAGGGATGCTTTTCGGTTAGTTTGGGGTGATTTGGAGCAAGTTTGGTCGGCCATGCGGCCGACATGTGGTGTCGGTTGTATGCCAAACATGTGTTTTCCATCATATTTTAGCTCTGGTGTACCTCCTGAGTGTGCAGGGATGCTTTTCGGCTAGTTTGGGTTGATTTGGAGCAAGTTTGGTCGGCCATGCGGCCGACATGTGGTGTCGGTTGTATGCCAAACATGTGTTTTCCCTCCTATTTTAGCAGTGGTGTACCTCCTGAGTGTGCAGGGATGCTTTTCGGTTAGTTTGGGGTGATTTGGAGCAAGTTTGGTCGGCCGTGCGGCCGACATGTGGTGTCGGTTGTATGCCAAACATGTGTTTTCCCTCATATTTTAGCTGTGGTGTACCTCCTGAGTGTGCAGGGATGCTTTTCGGTTAGTTTGGGGTGATTTGGAGCAAGTTTGGTCAGCCATGCGGCCGACATGTGGTGTCGGTTGTATGCCAAACATGTGTTTTCCCTCATATTTTAGCTGTGGTGTACCTCCTGAGTGTGCAGGGATGCTTTTCGGTTAGTTTGGGGTGATTTGGAGCAAGTTTGGTCGGCCATGCGGCCGACATGTGGTGTCGGTTGTATGCCAAACATGTGTTTTCCCTCATATTTTAGCTGTGGTGTACCTCCTGAGTGTGCAGGGATGCTTTTCGGCTAGTTTGGGTTGATTTGGAGCAAGTTTGGTCGGCCATGCTGCCGACATGTGGTGTCGGTTGTATGCCAAACATGTGTTTTCCTTTATATTTTAGCTGTGGTGTACCTCCTGAGTGTGCAGGGATGCTTTTCGGCTAGTTTGGGTTGATTTGGAGCAAATTTGGTCGGCCATGCGGCCGACATGTGGTGTCGGTTGTATGCCAAACATGTGTTTTCCCTCCTATTTTAGCTGTGGTGTACCTCCTGAGTGTGCAGGGATGCTTTTCGGTTAGTTTGGGGTGATTTGGAGCAAGTTTGGTCGGCCGTGCGGCCGACATGTGGTGTCGGTTGTATGCCAAACATGTGTTTTCCCTCATATTTTAGCTCTGGTGTACCTCCTGAGTGTGCAGGGATGCTTTTCGGTTAGTTTGGGGTGATTTGGAGCAAGTTTGGTCGGCCATGCGGCCGACATGTGGTGTCGGTTGTATGCCAAACATGTGTTTTCCCTCATATTTTAGCTGTGGTGTACCTCCTGAGTGTGCAGGGATGCTTTTCGGTTAGTTTGGGGTGATTTGGAGCAAGTTTGGTCGGCCATGCGGCCGACATGTGGTGTCGGTTGTATGCCAAACATGTGTTTTCCCTCATATTTTAGCTGTGGTGTACCTCCTGAGTGTGCAGGGATGCTTTTCGGTTAGTTTGGGGTGATTTGGAGCAAGTTTGGTCGGCCATGCGGCCGACATGTGGTGTCGGTTGTATGCCAAACATGTGTTTTCCCTCATATTTTAGCTCTGGTGTACCTCCTGAGTGTGCAGGGATGCTTTTTGGCTAGTGTGTCAGCCATTTTGTGTGTCAGCCATTTTGTGTGTGTCAGCCATTTGTGTGTGTCAGCCATTTTGTGTGTCAGCCATTGTTGATTTCCAGTATGTGCAGGGATGCTTGTACAGGGTTTTTTTTATTTTTTATTTAATTTTTGTTTTGTGCTTTGGTCCTGCTTGAGAACTGGGGTCCCAGCAGCATGATGTGATTGCATTTAATTATATAATGTGTTACATTTTTAAATATATATAATTTTTTTATATTATTTTTGTCTTTTTAAAACAGAGATGTCCAGGGACAAGCAGCCCCGATCCCCCCCTTCCCCCACCCACTCGGATCTATCCCTGCATAGCAACGAGGAGTGGGAGCCGACCCAGGAGGGGTATACAACCGACCAGGCATGCAGTGACCAGCCGCGGTCGTCAAGGGCCCATGAGAAGACTAAGAAAAAGCCTAGTAGAAAGGTACTGACAACACCTGCAGACACAAATAGCATCCAACTTGACCCACCCTAGTTTGCGCACTGCCATGCACACCTACAGGTATATGTGCGCAATGCCAGGGATACTGACACTCACAGGTACATACCAATCTTATTAAATGCATGTGTTTTTTTTTTCAATCTCTAAAGGCAAGAAGCCAGCCAGAGGAGCAGTCGGAGGAGGAAGCCTCTGGTGAAGATGCAGGACCGAAAAAGCCGCGTGGACCCAGATACACTGAGGCGGAAAACTGTGCTCTAGTGGATGGCGTTGACAGGTCCTACGACGTTCTGTATGGACCAAGGGCACAGACCACAGCAGCTAGGACAAAGCGAAACATCTGGGATGCCATCGCGAGCCAAGTCACTGCAGTATCTGGAAACCGCCGGAGCAACAGAAACTGCATGAAGCGGTACAGTGATTGCCGCAGACAGACCAAAAAGAAGACGGGGATTCAGCGCCGACATGAGACTGCTACGGGAGGTGGACCGGCTCTCAATCTGAAGTGGCTACCCTGGGAGAATGTTATTAGAAGGCGCATGAACCCTGCCATGGTCGAAGGAGTTCGCGGAGGTGTGGACTCTAGCCGTCCTGCTGGCTTTCCCGAGGAGGAAGAACCGCCCAGAAGACGGAAGAAGGCGGGAGATAAGCAGTCCAAAAGGAGGCCTGATGGTAAGAATAAATTCAGATGAGCTGTATTAACGAAAAAATTGTTTTGTACTTGCTAATGTGATTATTTTTTTTTTCAGACAGGCCTGCCCAGAGGACATCACCTGCGCGCAGGACATCGCCAGCGCGCGGACCGACACCTGCGCAGCAGGTATCTACAGCAGCGCGCGGGCCGACACCTGCGCAGCAAGCATCAGGAGCGCGCAGATCTTCACCTGTGCGCCACAGATCGCCATCGCACAGTTTGTCACCTGTGCACCAGACGACGTCGGTGCGCAGACTATCACCTGTGCGCCAGACATCAGCGCACAGAACTTCACCTGTGCGCCATACACCGTCGGCGACCACACCACAAGATGGGCGCCAAACTACAGCTCCTGCGCGCAGGTCATCACCAGATCTTCGTATCTCCAGGAGCTCTGGGACTGTGACTGAAGAGCCTCAAGACACAACCCTTGTGGACCCATCACCCGATCTGTTTGAGTCTACAGGGTTAACAGACGAGACTTTTCTTGGGTTTGAGGACAGCCGTGCAGACGTATCCAGCCAGACCCTTGAAAAGTCTTCAGATACGAGGACAAGTGAAGCTCCTGGAGCAGCGGCACCACAGGATGGAGAAGGTTTGTATTTATTTATTTATTTATTTTGGGGGGGGGGGGGTGCAGCAGTTTTGTATAGTTTATTAACTTAAACAAATTTATTTTGCAAACAGTGGTGCCACGGACCAGCAGTGGACTAGCTTCGGGAATTGGTTCCTACTTCAGGCCGGATCTCCTCCTACAGGAGTCGTCAGAGGATGACGAGGTGGAAGTGCAGCAGGCTGCAGTTGCTACATCCCTGTGTGAGTAAATAGAATTGTGAGCCTTCAAACAAATGTATGATGAATGTGTATAATATTTTCTAATTTTCTTTTCAGCTGCCCAAATGCAAGTGGTGGCAGACGTCCAGGAAGGGCAGAATCCCTCAACTGTTCAGAGGGTTCACACCCTGGCATCGGAGATGACTTCCCGCCAGGATACGTACACAAATGTCGTTGGAAGCAGACTGGACAACATTGAGAGGACAATGGAGAAGATGTCAAACAGTCTGCTTGAAATGCAGAAGGCTCTTGCCGACAGCTCGGCCACAATGCTAAAGGTCAGAATGCAAGATCATAGGGAGAATATGGACGTCCTTCACATTCTGGCTGAATCCATGGGCCGGCTCGTGGAGAACACAACATGTCTGGCACACAGCAATACCAACATGTCGGAGAGCCATCGACAATCCTCATCCAGCCAACAGCTCATCGCAACCACACTGCAGATGATCTATGACAAGCTCCCAGAACCAGCTCATCAACACGCTGATGATCCACCATTTCCGCCGTCACAAGCCACAAGGACGCCTCGTACCCTTCCTCAACTACCATCCCAGTACAGACAGTCACAGATGTACCAGGGATATACAGGGATGTACCCCACCCACCAGATGCCTCCACCACCGGCCGCCACATCTACAGCCGCATGGGCACAGAGGCCCAGTCAACGCACTACCCAGCCTCCCAGGACATCGACACCCCACCCTCACGAGGAACACCAGGATCCGGACAGACTTCCACCATAAGCCCGGTCGTATTTTTTTATTTACTTCTATGTTTTTCATGTATCCCTTTCTTCCCCTCCCATTAGTTTTTTTTTTTTCTTACTATTGTTTTTTCTTTGTTGGGCTTCCCCACCCGTGACCGGGTACTACCAAGGAGCTTTGTGTAGGCATACATGCGCGGGCATGTATGCGGGCGCGTGTGGTAACGGATGAAAGCTCCTTGTGGCTACATGTATGATGGGCCAAAGAGCAATTCTGATACCACTCTTTTACCCAAAAAATCCTTTTTGTAATGGTGTACAATAGGCTTTCACTGTTGTGTGAATTTACTATTCACTAGTGTGTGTTTTTGGCTTATTCATAGGATTGGGTGGAAAATTGAAGTGGACGGCACAAGTTCGTGTTGTGCGTACCAAGGTGAGTAGAGCAATGTTTCAATGTATATATTCTAGAAACTTTGGACCGCCTGCCTTTGTGGAACCACACAGTCCAGCAATGGGTCATGCTGGGCTGTGTGGTTCCACAAATGTTAGCGTGTCAAAGTGCTGACCACTGACGCCACTATTCCACTTTGGACCGCCTGCCTTTGTGGAACCACACAGTCCAGCAATGGGTCATGCTGGGCTGTGTGGTTCCACAAATGTTAGCGTGTCAAAGTGCTGACCACTGACACCACTATTCCACTTTGGACCGCCTGCCTTTGTGGAACCACACAGTCCAGCAATGGGTCATGCTGGGCTGTGTGGTTCCACAAATGTTAGCGTGTCAAAGTGCTGACCACTGTCGCCACTATTCCACTTTGGACCGCCTGCCTTTGTGGAACCACACAGTCCAGCAATAGGTCATGCTGGGCTGTGTGGTTCCACAAATGTTAGCGTGTCAAAGTGCTGACCACTGACGCCACTATTCCACTTTGGACCGCCTACCTTTGTGGAACCACACAGCCCAGCAATGGGTCATGCTGGGCTGTGTGGTTCCACAAATGTTAGCGTGTCAAAGTGCTGACCACTGACGCCACTATTCCACTTTGGACCGCCTGCCTTTGTGGAACCACACAGCCCAGCAATGGGTCATGCTGGGCTGTGTGGTTCCACAAATGTTCTTGGGAAAGAAATGAACATGACTTTAGTGTCTTTACTTAATATACTTTTTTTCTTTTCCCCACAGATATCTATCTACACAAGAAAAGAATATAAAGAATAACAAACTACTTTTTTGTTTTATTACCTTTCAATTTTTATTTCAATAATCAAATACAAATTTTCTTCAATACATTTTTAAAAAGAGAAGTTTTCTGTGGTTTTTATTAAAAATATTTGATATGAAGTTGAATTGTACACAAGTAGGTCGCACATGGAACATCAGGGGAACTGTGTTGTCTCTTCACATCCATGCCACTTGGGAAGGAAACACCGCAAGACCTGTGGAAGAGAAAAGTATGAGGTTCCAGCTATTGGTAAAGTGTCACCCTGGTACTGAAAAGAAGAGGTACAATCAACACGACACAAGCAGGTTACAGTGGGCCCAAATGCAATCCCCCATCACTTGCGTCACTACACATCCAAACATTCCCTTGACCAGTATTGGTGTATCAGGGAATGATTTGGATGTGCAGTTTTGCTAATGCCGGAGGGCTGCACTTTGGACATGTCGGGGTGACTTGGACAAGAGGGAGTTTAGGGAAATACATCTCACCTGAGGGCGGGTTGTCTGCTACATGGCGGAGGGTCAGGTCCACATCACAAGTAGGTTGCCCATGGAACATCAGGGGAACTATGTGTCTCTTCACATCCACGCCACTTGGGAAGGAAACACCGCAAGACCTGTGGAAGAGAACAGTATGAGGTTCCAGCTAATGGTAAAGTGTCACCCTGGTACTGAAAAGAAGAGGTACAATCAACACGACACAAGCAGGTTACAGTGGGCCCAAATGCAATCCTCCGGCACTTGCGTCACTACACATCCAAACATTCCCTTGACCAGTATTGGTGTATCAGGGCATGATTGGATGTGCAGTTTGGCAAATGCCGGAGGGCTGCACTTTGGACATGTCGGGGTGACTTGGACAAGAGGGAGTTTAGGGAAATACATCTCACCTGAGGGCGGGTTGTCTGCTACATGGCGGAGGGTCAGGTCCACATCACAAGTAGGTCGCCCATGGAACATCAGGGGAACTGTGTGTCTCTTCACATCCACGCCACTTGGGAAGGAAACACCGCAAGACCTGTGGAAGAGAACAGTATGAGGTTCCAGCTATTGGTAAAGTGTCACCCTGGTACTGAAAAGAAGAGGTACAATCAACACGACACAAGCAGGTTACAGTGGGCCCAAATGCAATCCCCCGTCACTTGCGTCACTACACATCCAAACATTCCCTTGACCAGTATTGGTGTATCAGGGAATGATTGGATGTGCAGTTTTGCTAATGCCGGAGGGCTGCACTTTGGACATGTCGGGGTGACTTGGACAAGAGGGAGTTTAGGGAAATACATCTCACCTGAGGGCGGGTTGTCTGCTACATGGCGGAGGGTCAGGTCCACATCACAAGTAGGTTGCCCATGGAACATCAGGGGAACTGTGTGTCTCTTCACATCCACGCCACTTGGGAAGGAAACACCGCAAGACCTGTGGAAGAGAACAGTATGAGGTTCCAGCTAATGGTAAAGTGTCACCCTGGTACTGAAAAGAAGAGGTACAATCAACACGACACAAGTAGGTTACAGTGGGCCCAAATGCAATCCCCCGTCACTTGCGTCACTACACATCCAAACATTCCCTTGACCAGTATTGGTGTATCAGGGAATGATTGGATGTGCAGTTTTGCTAATGCCGGAGGGCTGCACTTTGGACATGTCGGGGTGATTTGGACAAGAGGGAGTTTAGGGAAATACATCTCACCTGAGGGCGGGTTGTCTGCTACATGGCGGAGGGTCAGGTCCACATCACAAGTAGGTCGCCCATGGAACATCAGGGGAACTGTGTGTCTCTTCACATCCACGCCACTTGGGAAGGAAACACCGCAAGACCTGTGGAAGAGAACAGTATGAGGTTCCAGCTAATGGTAAAGTGTCACCCTGGTACTGAAAAGAAGAGGTACAATCAACACGACACAAGCAGGTTACAGTGGGCCCAAATGCAATCCTCCGGCACTTGCGTCACTACACATCCAAACATTCCCGGACAAGCATTGCTGTATCAGGGCATGATTGGATGTGCAGTTTTGCAAATGCCGGAGGGCTGCACTTTGGACATGCCGGGGTGATTTTGGACAAGAGGGAGTTTAGGGAAATACATCTCACCTGAGGGAGGTTGTCTGCTACATGGCGAAGGGTCAGGTACACATCACAAGTAGGTCGCCCATGGTAGAGTTGGATAAAATGGTCCAAAATTTGCAGCAAACCAACAACAGGAGAAAACAGGGGGTAACGATTCGTCAACAGGACAAAACAGGCCTGGGAATGCACATCAACAGGACGTAAAACTCTGAAATACATAAATAAATAAGTTTTTTTAGAATATTACAATGTCAGTTTACACAATAATACAAATGTTATAAGTATACTCACAGGCAACCGAAAAAAAGTTTTGTATCACTGTCCGCCGGGAATCATCTCCTTCATCCATACCCACCGGTACAGCAGAAGAACGGTTCCCGCGTCGGAAAGCACTGCGACGAAGAGTCACCGGCAAACGGTTTGCGACACATATGTTGTGTAAAATACAACATGCATTTACCATGCCGCAAACCTTCGCCGGTGAGTACAAAAGAGCACCGCCGGAAGTGTCTAAACATCGAAACCGGCTTTTAAGTACACCGAAGGCACGTTCAATTATTTGCCTCGATGCAATGTGTGTCTCTTGGTAACGTTTTTCTGCTCTACCAACAGGATTAGACAATGGGGTCAAGAGCCACGATTTGTTTGGATAAGGACAAAAATGGTAGTTAATCTTAAAAAATAATAAAAAAATAATAAAATAATATAAAATAAAAACAATTTAAATACATACCTAACAGCCAGCCACCAGGCATGTTTCCTGTTTCGAACTTGTCAAACAGCGATGACTGGCTTAGGATGAAGGAGTCGTGAGACGATCCAGGAAATCCCACAAAAATGTTCAAAAATCTCATGTTGACATCACAGACCGCCTGTACATTCAGGGAATGGAAATGTTTTCGGTTCCGAAAACATTCTTCTGAATTCCGTGGCGGTCTGATCTGCACGTGGGTACAGTCAATCGCGCCCAGCACATTGGGAAATTTGTATTTGGTGAAAAAGCCTAATTTGATCTCACGACATTCGCTGTCCGTCTCTGGAAATGTGATGTACTGGATCGTCAATTTGCGGAAAGCTCTAATGACCTGGGTTATACAGCGCGACAGTGTCGACTGTGAAAAACCGCATGTTTGAGACAGTGTAGGCTGGAATGTGCCTGACGCCAAAAAATGTAACGTACCCAGCAGTTTCTGGAAACCGCTGACTGCACGGTTGGACCGTGCCCGAGGTTCCAGGTCGGCCTCCAACAGAGCGTACAGCGAATATATGTCGCGAGTCGATAAGCAATAATTTTGTATCACCTCGAACTCGCTGAGATCCTCCAGTTCACGCCTAGTGCGATACTGGCGTGGACGTGGAAATGAAACCCGCAATACTGGCTCACCCAATGCAGACATTTGCTGATCTTGATCCTGATGTTCACCAGCACTCTCTTCCTCCATGCTTGCAGCCAGCATGAACATCACAATCTGGTCAGAGAATGGCTCCATTATTGTAGTCAGTACAAAAATAGGAATGTGTTTTAAAACGCAGGAATTTTCCTAAAAAAACGATTCCACAACAGAGCTGACTGTAATGGCTCCTTCTCCCTGAATGTCTCACACCGGGAGTGAGGAGGAGGTGCTTTGCAGAAGTGTATCCTGGGTAAAACTGTGGAATCATGGGTACATTTCCCTCAGGAGAGTGAAGAAAAAAAATATTATTTTAAAAAATCAATTAAATAATACTTTTGCCTCCAAAAAAGACAAACCAAGTACCTAATCCCTCCTAATATAAATAGATATGCTATTACCAAAAAAAAAAACACCAAAAAAAAAAGTGTTTTAATTTTTTTTTATTAGTTTCACCCACCAAAGTGTGGCGGGTTGAAAATGTCGAATTTGCTGTCTAAAAGCACTGTTGTCGAATTTCCAAACTTCCATTGAATAGACTTTGGTCGAATTGCAGCATTTGTACCATTGCAAAAAAAGTCGAATTTGACAAAAGTCGAATTTCCAAAAGTCGAATTTTGAATGTCCGTTTTTTGGCGTAAAGTACTGGATTGCATTGGCGAATTTTTTTTTTTGGCGAAAAAGTCCCGAAATTCGACAATTTCAGGAATTCGACCGCAATTGCATATACCCCAATGTATTCAGTCAGTATTCACTATTCATGGTTTGCTAGTTTGTGTCATACAACAAAAGTTCAAACAGACTCATGCCCCTGTGTCACATCTTGCCCTGTGTCCTCTCCAGCCTATGGCCCTCTATTTCTCTCCAGCCACCTGCCCCCTGTGTCACTCTAGCATCCTGTCTTTTCAGCTTCCTATCCTTTGTTAGTCCTACCCCCTGTCTTTCTAGTCTCCTCCTGTCCTTGTCTTTTCATTCTCCTGTCCCTGTTACTCCAGCCCCATGTCTCTCCTGTCTTGTGTCCCATCATTCCAGCCTACAGGCATTCTTATCTCTTCACCCCTTTCTCACTCCAGACTCCTGACCCCTGTCTCACTCCAGCCTCCTACCCTTTGTCTCACTCCAACTTCCTGTCACTCCAGCCCTCTGCCCTTTGTGTCACTCCAGCCACTTATCTCTAGTGTCACTCCAGCCTCCTGTCCCCTGTTTCAGTACAGCCTCCTTCTCTCTGTCACTGCAGCCTCCTGCTCCCTGTCACTCCAGCCCTCTATCACTGCAACCTCATTCCCCCTTTGTCAGTCTAACCTTCTGTGCCCCAGTGTCACTTTAGCCTTCTCTGTCACTCCAGCCTCTGTCATTCCAGGCTCCTGCTACCTGTCACTCCAGCCTCCTGTGTTACCTCAAGAACCAAGACACTCCTTGGTAGCCTCCAACTTACCTTCTGCTTGACAGTCTTTAATGTTTCTCCTTATGCTTATCTTCCGCAGTGGCACAGTTTGGAGGAAAGATGTGGTGGTGGGCCGCACATACACGGAATGCGCATGTCAGAGGGTGTTCCTCTGCTGATAGATGTTAGGTCCTAGTGCCTTTTGGCAGTTGGCCTACAGTAAAAAGAGACAGATGGTGGAGCAGCACTGGTAGCATGTCTGTGGCTGCACCCACATTCCGCAGCACCCTGGGCAATAGTACTGCTAGTCTGCCCTTTGAGCCTCCCATGGTCCAAACTCAAATCTAAATTGAAGGGTAAAAATAAAGTTCTCCAGCCTTTGTAAGCAACATGGAAAATCAGCCAGTATTTACACTGCATGCAAAATAAATGAAATCTAATTGCATCCATTGCATTACAGCATGGTTTATTCCAGATACATACAGTAGTTACAGTACTTGCTGTTTTTTTGCTTTGCCATGTCACTCTAGCCTCCTGCTCCCTGTTACTCCAGTCCCATGTCTCTCCAGCCTCCTTCCCTATCGCTCCAGTCTCCTATGCTCTGTCTCACTCCAGCCTCCTCCTCTCTGTGTCACTCCAGCCTCCTGCACCCTGTCACTCCAGTCTCCTGCTCCCTGTGTCACTCCAGCCCCCTGTCACAGCAGCCTCCAGCCCCCTATAACTTCAGCCTCCTGCCCCCTGTGTCACACCAGCCTCTTGCTCCATTTCATTCCAGCCTTCTACCCTCTGTGTCACTCCAACCTCCTTCCCTCTTTGTCACTCCAGTCTCCTGTGCCACTCCAGCATCTTGCCCACTTGTCATTTCAGATCTCCATACCACTTCAGCCTCCTGTGTCACTCCAGCCCCTGTCACTCCAGCCTCATGAGTCCCTCTGGCCTCCTGTCACTCCAGCCTCCTGTGTTACCTCAAAAGCCAACCTACTCCTTGGGTGCTTCTATCTTATCTTCTTTTTGACATCCTGCAGTGCTCTTCTTTACATTTCTCTTCCTCAGTGGCACAGTGTGGAGGAAAATTGTAATAAATACCTTGTGCCTCTGCCAAGAAATGCTAGCTCCTAGTGTCTGATGGCAGTTGGCTCATAGTAAAACGAGACAGATGGTAGAGCCATGTTGAAACCACATGCTGCAGCCCCCCTGGGCAATAGCCCTGCCACCCCACCCCTGGTCCAAACTCCATTCTATATTTCAGGGTAAAAATAAAGCGGTGTAGCCTTTGTGGGTAACATGCAAAATACTGTAAGCCAGTATTACATTGCATGACAAAATTAAATGTATTTGCATCCATTGCAGTGAAGATTGTTTTTTTTCCCCAGATACTGTACATTACTTGCTCTTTTTTGCTTTGTCATGTCACTCCAGTCTCCTGCTCCCTGTTACTCCAGCCCCATGTCTCTCCAGCCTTCTTCTCCATCACTTCAGACTCTTGTCTTCTGTCCCACTCCAACCTCCTCCTCTGTGTCATTCTAGCCTCCTGCTCCCTGTAACTCTAGCCTCCTGTGTCAATCCAGCCCTATCATTCCAGGCTCATGTCCTTGTCACTGTAGCCTCCAGCCTCTTATGTCACTGCAGCCTCCTGCCCCTTGTGTCACTCCAGCCTCCTGCCCCTTGTGTCACTCCAGCCTCCTGCCCTCTTTGTCACTCCAGCCTCCCACCCCTTATGTCACTCCAGCCTCCTGCCCTCTTTGTCACTCCAGTCTCCCACCCCTTATGTCACTCCAGCCTCCTGCCCTCTTTGTCACTCCAGCCTTTGGTACCCTGTGTTACTCCAGCCTCCCACGCCCCATGTCACTCCAGCCTCCTGAGTCACTCCGGCCTCCTGCCCCCTTTCAATACAGCCTCTTGTGCCACTCCAGCTTCCTGTGTCACCTCAAGATCCAAACCCCTCCCTAGGCACCTCCAACTTACCTTTTTCTAAACATCCTGCAATGCTCCTCTGTACACTTCTCTTAGCAGTAGCAGCATGAAGTAAAGATGCAGCAGTGACCAGCACATGCACAGAATGCACATATCAGAGCCGTGCCTACATCCGGAGAAGATAGGTCCTAGTGCCTTGGCTGACCGTAAAAAGAAATAGATTGCAGAGTGGCACTAGCAGGGGCTGTGGCTGCACCCCCATGGTACAAGCTCAAATCCAAATTGCAGGGTAAAAATAAAGCTGTCCAGCATTTGTGAGCAACAATGCAAAATCATTCAGTATTTACACTGTATGCAAAATAAATGTAAATGTATTTGCATTCCTTGCATTGCAACATGCTTTGTTGCAGATAGGTTCTGTTTTATGCTTTGAACCCAACTCAAAATGATTCCCCTTGCGAGTAAGTTTTCAGCTCAAGTCATATGCAATACATCATCTCCTACACAGCTACTGCCAGGAAAACAATACCCTCTTATAAGAGTAACATTGATGAGTCAATAAAGAGCCTGGTCAGGCTTAAAACACATTTTAAAATATAATGACAACTCAAATGTTTCAATCTGATACACTTTGTATTAGTAGAACTCATAGTGGTTTACTTTAATGCTAATGTAGAAATGTAAATAATCCATTTGAATTTTGGGAGGAAAAAAAGCATCTTGTATTCCCTTGTAAAAACTAGCTATGGTGTTCTAAAGCTTCCCACCCTCCAATGTGTACTCTGAAATAACATTTAGCATATTCAGGAACATTGGGCTTAATCCAGATGTGATTGTTCTTTCTATTGCTGTTGCTATCATTTGCTGTACACATTTGTGATTATATGCTTATAAGAGCAGAAGCTAACCTGGGCATAGGGGCACCCACTGCTGTAGCATCATGTCTGTCCAATGACATGTAATGTACATCAGACCAACTTTCCTCCAACTCTCCAAACTTCCAACCATCCAACTTCTCTGTCCAACTAAAACAGTGCTCCACACATTTGACCAACTTTTCATCAGACCAACCAACCTGCCAACTTCTGTCAAACGTGTGATGTCTGCCTAAAGTACTTTTGCATGTTTTTATGTCTAACCCACATCAGTTTTGCCTGTAAAAAAATTCTGCTTGCGCTTTTGGCAACCTGCATTTTCCCCCAATTGTCTTTTTCAAAGCATTTTAACTTTTGACCAATAAGCACAGTAACGCATATGCTGATGTCGGTTTTGTGTGTGTGTGCATACTGTACATCCCGTGTGCATTTCATATTTCATGCAACTATCATCCCTTTCTGTATAATTAATATTCCTCCTTATTAAACAGTTCAGTCTAATTTCAAAATGAAATCGATTTTTTAATCATCATTACTGGAATCCTGATCTTTATCAGTCTTTTACATATATGTTGATAACTTGATGCTTCTATTAGTGACCTCTGCTCCTGCTCATCTTTATGCTGTAACTGTTCGTAGAGTATTGAGATATTTTGTTTTGTATTCCATGCATCATATTAATAGAGCTTCTTTGCTTTCTTTCTATTTTATTTTTGTCATTTTGTAGATACTGTATGTATATCCCATGTAGTCTATAATAATCTCCCTCATTCTTCTGCTAATTCCTCTTCCTACACAAACAAGTTTTATTGTATGCTGGCTTTTCTACTGCTGACTACACTGCTTGCTGAACTTCATGCCATCTGGAACTATGGGCCTGATTCTAACTCCGATGCAAGTGCAATTGTGATCAAATCTCGTGGATATCCGCATACTGCAAATGCCCTGAAAATGTAAGTACTGAGATGGATCTTTTGCACCCAGAAAGGAGTGGGTGCAAGTCCAGGTACTGTAATAATGAGGCCAGTTGTGGTTGTGGATGGAAAAGCCATGGGGTAAATTTACTAAGCTGAGAGTTCTATGTAAGATGGGATGTTGCCCATAGCAACCAATCAGATTCCAGGTATTATCTTCTACAAGGTGCTAGATAAATGAGAAGTAGAATCTGATTGGTTGCTATGGGCAACATCCCATCTTAAATAGAACTCCCATCTTAGTAAATTTACTCCCATGTGTGCAGAATGGCATTCCACATGCAGCATACATGGGCAGATTCTCTGCTTTAATACAGTATGTCAATTTCCTTGCTAAAAGCGTAATCAGCTATACCCACTTATCCACCCTGATCTTTAACTTTATTTATAGAGTCAAAACATCCATTCAATTTGTTTGACATAAACTCCCAGCAGTAAGGTCAATCCTGGATCTTGCAATTTGTTTGACTCTAATCCAAACCTTGATCTTGCACTAGTTAACAATTGTTAATTGAGTCCATTAATTTCAGTATTATTGATGTGAAGTGTAGAGATCTATAGTTATTATATACGGTACTTTCCTAATGCATCTTTTGTGCAGTTGTACGGTGTAGATTTGCCATTCTCCAATCATCTGGAATTATACTAGTCATAAGTGATGTCCTAAAAGGTTCAGGTAATGGTATTACAAGTACAACCCTTATTTATTTTTATGCTCTTGTATACCATTTAAATCCACTTATTTACTTTTCATATTGAGAGTTAGCTAATGTCTTATGTGGTAAACATCTACAATACAGTATTTCTTGCCAGTCTATTGTATGTGACCTCTTTTATTTTTTTTCAACAGTAAATACAGAGCAAATATATATTTTTAGAGATTGTGCAATTTAATTGTCTCCTTTAACATACCTGTATCTACCCCTTGGGTAATTGTATTGTCTCATGTTTAGTTTTTTTTTTTTTTACTGACTGCAAACTACTGTAGAGGTATTTGAGTTTTATCATTTTAACTAGTAAAAAGTGATGTATGCCCCATACTATTAATTTCCTTTGCCTCATCTTTTAATATTCAGTCTGAAAATGATTTAAGACAGGTTCTTTGTATTAATGTCTATCAGTAGGTAATATATTTTACAACGTAATTTATATTTTAATTAGTACACTGCAGTTTCATGCCAGAACTAATTTAGGGTATATTAGTTATTTTACTGGAGAAAAAGGACAGATTAATTGACGCATGATAATGCAACAGTCTTCATTAATGCCAAATCTTCATGAAGAGCCATAACAGTATATCCTGTGCCTTTTAAATACCAATATGATTTCCCCCCTGCAATTGCAGAAAAGAATTCTAAAGGAAGTAAACTGTCAACTGATTTCTTATAGCAACATAATTCAAAGTGTTCACTTGTCTTGTGGTTCACTTTACAGTTATCTATTTTCAAAGCATCTATAAAACTGTTTTTAATTACTATGCGGCGGAGTAACATTTGCAGAAAGTTTTGAAGAAATATTTGTTCTGTAGAATCATAAAAAAGAGCAGAATGGTTATGCTTTCATAAGAAAGAAACCTCAAAAGATGTAAAGATCCAACGAATGCTGTCACTGGAAGGTGCCCACAGACAAAATAGCGATAATAATTGATGTCGCAGCTCACTACTGTTCTTGGGAAATTTACTAAACAGCAGTATCCAAGCAGTCAGCAATGAGCTTTACTCCAGCAGTCATTGATGATCAATGACAGAGAGAGACTATAAATGCTGATGAGCAATGATTGCTAAGGAATAAAACCCTGCAGTATCCCTTTTATATACTGCATAGATGATTTAGCTACTGATGAAGCTAAGGCAGCGTAGTAAAAACAGAATCTAATGAAAGATGTTTAGCTAGTTCCTTGGTATGAAATTAAGTAGAACAGTGCTGTTAATAAAAAGAGTAACTGACAAATCCACCTGCCTGGGTTATCATTATATTGTGGAAGCAGCAATAAGGGACCCCCATGTTGAAGCTATTACCATTCAGCACAGAGCTGAATGCTTTCAGTAGGGGATCTGGTCAGGATCTCGATGGTTGGGAACCCGGCAGTCGAAATATCAACGCTAGAATCCAATACTGTTCTGAATGCCGGTGTCGGTATCCCAAATGGGATCACAATCCCGGCGCAGGCATCCCTACAGCAGGGATCCTGAATGAGCGGCTGCGGACCCACCGGATAGGTAAGCTGCAGGGGAAAGTTTAGGATTAGGCTGCATGGGTGGGTGGGGGGTGGATGCTGGTGTTAGGTTTAGACAACCATGGGAAGGGTCAGGGTTAGGTTGGGGAAGGTGGGGGATAGGTTTGGCCACCATCAGGGAGGGTTAGGGTTAGGCTGTGGTGGAGGGAAGGGTTAGGTTTAGGATGCAGTAAGGAAGGATTAGGGGGTAGGGGGGTATGGTATATCTATAATATCTATTGTTTTTATACTGGCAGGTGAGCATTGCTCAAGTGCATTTTGTTCATGTGCATCTATATGCCCTTTGATCCATGCAGTTCGAACCGAGCTGCAAGTTTAAAAAAAATAAAACCATGTATTGTTTTTCGTACTGGTTGGTTGGTGCACTTTACTCAAGTTCCTTTTGTTCACGTGCATCTATGAGCCCAGTGAGCCACGCAGTGTGTGGCAATGTTTCATAGATCTGCTATAAGCTGCTGTGTGTTTGTGCCGCTGCTCTGTCGCTTAATAACCAGCCAGCTCTCTGCAGCCTTAGGCCAATATTGGTAAAAACAATATTGTGAGCTGTGAGGTGTTTGGAAATGACTGGAAATTAATGTTAGTGAGACTAATAATACTGTAGAACACAAAAAAAGGCCCAAATTATGTGAAGTTAGCTTTTTTTTTGTCAATTTTGAAAAACATCCAAATCCAAAGCCAGTCACGGCGGTTAGGCAAATCCAAATTCAAATCCAAAGCCGGATGACAAATCAGAGCCAAATCCAATCCAGCAAAAATGGCCTGGCGCACATCTCTAATCTAGATGTAAAGTTGTTGTGAGTAACTTGAGATATGTGATACTCATACTATAGATGTAGAGATACAAGTGAGAAAGCACATCTTTGATCACACTCTAAATAGCATTTTTCATTCCACTTTAATGGTGCCCACACACTTTTGCGATTGGCCGAGCTGCGATTTCCCAGGCAGGCAAGACTGCGATAAATCGTATCTGAATTCTGAACTGCTTTTTTTGCATTCGATGTGCATGCGATCAAACGATAAATTGCATGGCCCTTGCGATCTTCAGCACAATAGGTGGAGGGGAGTGTCCAGGAAGTGAGCTCAAAACAACACAGATCGCACATTGTAGTGTGATTAATCCTATGTGCTTAAAAACCACATGCGATCTGATAAATATTAAGTGCAGCTTGAGATGCGAGATTCGACCAGCATGCCCGCACATCGCATCGGTGGACACATGCGATTGACATGCAATCCATGCTATATATCGCACTAATGCGTTCGCAATCGCATGATAGAACCCAATATCGCCCTAGTGTATGGGCACCATAAATTAAGCTGGGTGGACACTACTGTATATGATATTTTGTGTGATATTGGTACTTTAGACCAATCAGCATAATCATTGTATTTCAACCAATCTACATGATCATTGTAAAGTGTGTATGTCCAAGATGTCATTCACTGCCGTTGTTCATTGAATCGTCCCCCTGGATGTGCTGCCTGTCCAATGGGATGATTTCACGGCTGATGCGGTGATGTTACATAAAGCATGTAATGATATATTGTGCAATCGAGCAGAAGATCATGTAGTGTTTACAGCGGATCTGGATCTCACCATAGTCAGGTGACACAACTGAATAATTTTAGTAAGGAGCATAATATCACAAACAGTTTACTAAACGGACTATATCTGTGGCCACATAATTTTATTTTATTTTTAACTTTTGATCCTGCATGGCCTATATTGTGATGTATGCATGTTAATCATTTTTTCGATGTCATATCTGTATAATGCATTTAAAAAAAAAATATTTAATATTTTCAAACCAGCAACTTTTCATTAGTGCTCCTATTATTTTCATGATTTTCTGCTTTTTTATACCAGTCACCAGAATTTTATTGTAAAGGCAGTTATTTTTAATATACACCATATTAAATATTAGGAATAATTATATAGCCCCTTATAGGGGATACAATCAATTTGTAAGCTGTCAGGATCCCTGCGATCAGGATACCAACACTGGAACCCCGACAGCTGACAATACCGATTAGCCGGAATCCTGGCGCACAGGGGCTATTCCCACTCGTGGGTGTTCACAACACCCATAAAGCGAGAATAGAACCTGTGGTGAGTGCAGCAAACCACCGAGACTGCAGCGTGGTGAATGCAGCGAGCCTTCAAAGGGACCCTTAGCGCTCACCCTGCTTCCGGCATTCTGGCGGGCGGGATGCCGCTGTATGGATCTTGACAGCTGGCATCCTGCCCGCCGGTAAATAGCATGTATTCCCTTTACAGTGTGTGTTTTTTAGTTATTTTTCTGTGGTAAAAATCTGTAATCCTGCCAAAATAGCTAAGCAGCAGTTTAGTAATTAAACTATCAGGTCTCACTCTCTTCAGCCCTAAGTTAGCTTCTTCCCCAGAGTTCTCTTCCCTTTCCCAACCTCTCTCTTTTCTAACCTTCTTTGCCCTAGCCCAATGGTTCTCAAACTGTGTGCCGTGGCACCCTGGGGTGCCTCAGGATATTTGCAGGGGTGTCCTGGGTTGGTGGTCCAAGACCAATTCAAATTATTTATTGTCAATGTAATAAATATAACCAGTGCTTATGGCTCCGATCATGAAATATGTGAACAGACAGAAGCAAATCTGGTCCCTCACCACATAACTGAACCTAAGGATGACATATAAACACAATGTACTTAATTTAATATTTTTTTCTGAATTTCTCAATAAGACACTTTTGGCCTAAGGGTGCAGTGAATTGTTTTTTGATACTCTAGGGCGCCATGATTCCAAACGTTTGGGAACCACTGCCCTAGCTATCTGCTGTATTTGCTTTCTCCTCTTCTTTTGTCAACTTCTTTACCTTTCTCTCTTCCTTTCTCCCCTTATGTCACTGTATTGTTTTTCATGCTATGTGCTATCCAGTCAATTGGCAGCATGTTCCTTTTCCTTCTCATAATGTATTTGATTTCATTGAATCACAGTCCTACAGGAACAATGCACTGGGCCAAGCATATCAATATGAACACTATATTAGGAGTTGAATAATGGGCCCTACTCACTTGGCGATGTGCCGCCGAGGTGCCCGACGGCCGATATGGCCGACGAGCGACCCGGCGGCGGGGGGGCAGTGACGGGGGGAGTGAAGTTTCTTCACTCCCCCCGTCACCCGGCTGCATTGAAGTGCAGGCAAATATGGACGAGATCGTCCATATTGGCCTGCATGCACAGCCGACGGGAGACCAGCGATGAACGAACGCGGGGACGCGCATCGTTCATCGCTTAAGTCTCCACACTGAAAGATATGAACGAGTTCTCGTTCATTTATGAACGAGATCGTTCATATCTTTCAGAATATCGCCAAGTGTGTAGGGCCTATAAGAAAAGCAGATAAAAAAGCATTGCACATATGATTGGTTATTGCACATTATAGCAACTTTGTGTGTGTGGTCATGCTACCTGCCTAAATAAGACATTACTGATTAAGTTATTTACCAGAATCAATTAAAATGGAAACTGGTAATTATAATTTGGTTTATTATTAATTGAGGAACTGTGATTGGCAGTTAAGAGCCCTATTGTAGAGTCGGTATAGCCTTCTAGTTGTGGTTTAAACTGGGATCTAGGCTTTCGGTAATGGAGGAACCCATGGAGAAATTATACAGTATAATTATCAAAACTCATTTATAGTTGTACTGTAGCTATCCTTTAAATGTTCAAGTAGTGTAAAATCCTCTAGTCATAGAAAACATAAAAAACATAGAATTTGACAGCAGATAGAAACTCCATGGTCCATACACCTACTGTACAAAACAGGGTTAATTTTTGTTGGGAGCATAGGCGTAGCTACCATAGGTGCAGGGGATATGACTGCTATGGGGCCCGAGTCATCTCTGGGGCCCGAGCCTTCCCCTGTACCCAGCTGCTGTGCCCCGGTGCTGGCACTTTTTACATTAAGAGTGTGCTGCTGTACAGTGTACACACCTGCTCACCCGGCCCGCTCTGCCTCCCCTGTGTACTAAATAATGCTGGGAGGAGGCATGGCTGAGTATGCAGGGTCATCCCAGGACCACGGCCACGCCTTCTTTTAGCGTCTGTGAGGAGACAGGAGCCGGAGTTGGAGCCGGGCAGGCCCGGAGAGCAGGCGTCTGTGAGGAGACAGGAGCCAGAGTCGGTCTGGCCGGGAGATCAGATGTGGCGGCAGTGCAGAGGGTGAGTGCTGCTGATAGGCCACTGGGGAAGGGAATCTTTAAGTAGTTGGGGGGGAATCTTTGATTAATCTATAGGGGGGCGGGCAGTCATGGAATTATGCTATGGGGCCCCAAATTAGATAGCTACGCCCCTGGTTGGGAGCCAGTTAACCTACCAGTATATTTTTGGATTGTGGAACCCGGAGTACCTGGAGGAAACCAAAGAAAGCACAGGGAAAATATACAAACTCCACACAGTTAGCGCCATGGTGGCAATTGAACCCATGACCTCAGTGCTGTGAGGTAGTAATGCACCAATACACCATCCATACTTCCCATTACTTTTCCTTTCTTTTTTTGCAGATATGTGGCACACTGTGACTTAGTTGAAATACTAGCTGCAATAAGCTTCAAACTGCTTAGAGAAACTGACATATGGGGGATAATTCTGAGTTGATTACAGCAGCAAGTTTGTTAGCAATTGGGCAAAACCATGTGCACTGCAGGGGGGGGCAGATATAACATTTGCAGAGAGAGTTAGATTTGGGTGGGATATTTTGTTTCTGTGCTGGGTAAATACTGGCTGCTTTATTTTTACACTGCAATTTAGATTTCAGTTTGAATACACCCCACCCAAATCTAACTCTTTCTGCACATGTTATATCTGTCCCCCCTGCAGTGCACATGGGGGGTAATTCCAAGTTGATCGCAGCAGGATTTTTTTTAGCAGTTGGGCAAAATCATGTGCACTGCGGAGGGAAGGGGGGGGGGGGGGCAGATATAACATTTGCAGAGAGAGTTAGATTTGGGTGGGCTATTTTGTTTCTGTGCAGGGTAAATACTGGCTGCTTTATTTTTACACTGCATTTTAGATTGCAGATTGAACTCACCACACCCAAATCTATCTCTCTCTGCACGTGTTATATCTGCCCCCCCTGCAGTGCACATGGTTTTGCCCAACTGCTAAAAAATTTGATGCTGCGTTCAACTCAGAATTAGGCCCATGGTTTTGACCAACTGCTAACAAATTTGCTGCTGCGATCAACTCAGAATTAGGCCCTTGGACTATTGGGCAAATTCAGTAAGGATTGCAAAAATTACAAATTAGCAAAAATTGCAAGCAAAAGCAAAATTGCGAAAGCACGCCCAAAACTGCAACACTAATTTAATTTAACAAAAAGAAGGTGGCCTTGTGAAATGTGCAAATATTGCGAAAACCATCCTAATAATCGCAATTTTTGCATACATATTACAAATGTATGCAATTTTTGCGTACATGTTTCTGATGTTGCATTTTTTGCTAACAACAGTGTTTTTCCCTTAAAAATTGCACAACCTACTTTCCTGCACCCAAATTAAAGAAACTACTCAACAATTGTAAATCAATTCAAACATCACTTAATTGGTCAAATGATCTTGGTGTAATTTAGCAATTATTATCTTAAAGACATCATAGTGTTTTTGTTCACAATTGACTTGTGCCCATAACTGTGTTCAAATATATTCAACTAGAGAGAGTGTGAATTTTAGCCTCTAAACCCTACACAACAGCAATTATTGGTATATGTTTTAACAAACACACTTTTTTTGGAGTCAAAATATTTTAATTCGGAAACAACAGCAACATTTTTATAAAAAAAAATAGTGTTTTTTTATTGTGAAGTTGTCAAACATTACATATTATTGTTTCTTTGCTTTTATTTACATACCTTACTTTAAGGAATTATGTGTAAATATTTATTTCAATAAGCATACAAATGGAGCAGAATTTGCAAAACTTGAAAATAAAAAGATGGTGTTGCTGTTCTTCAACATATGTTTATGTGTGTAGCGCACAAATAAAATGTAAAAAATAAAAAAAATGTATGTGGGTATGTTTTGCTTAACAAAAAATGTTGGTTGTTTAAAAAAAAATGTTAGGAAGCTAAATGTCATTCAGCAGATACTACTAAGCAAAATGCTTGAAAAGGTTATTTTACATTTGCTTCTATCAAATAGTGTGGTTGTCAAACCTCGATTGTTAGTAAGTGTAAACACAAATCGGTTAGTAACATATATTTTCACAATCAACGTGTTACAGAGTTATACAATACCTTACATGTTTCTAAGTTCCAATACAGCTGAATGAAGTGATTTGTGGTCTGAGGTGTGAGCTTCTTCAGCTGGGTGTAATAAAGCAGTGATTGCAGTACACATGCAGTCTACAACTGAGGTCAGCTTGTGCAATTTTTAAGGTAGACCTGTAGTCACTCGGAAACTGCACATCAGAAATGTGCGATCTGTTGTAAAAATTGCGAATGCACCGCCTACGGAACATCAGCATATGCCCACAACACGCCCCTGATCGTAGTTTTGCGAGTGCAGACCTTTAGTACCTGCCTACATGCATACCTCCCAACATGACCCTCTCCAGGAGGGACAGAATGCTCTGCTTCTGGACTTTTCTCTTAATTTATGATTGCCGGCACCTGTTTTGAACAGGTTAATGGATAAGAAAGGTGTTTCAGCACAGGTGATGGCAATCATAAATTAAGAGGAAAGTCCAGGAGCAGAGCATTTTGTCCCTCCTGGAGAGGGTCATGTTGGGAGGTATGCTACATGCCTACTTTTCGTAGTGCATATGCAGTTTTTGCTAAGTCTCAGAAATTGTTTTTTTTATCTCAGTTTTTGCTATTTAAGTTGCAGAATTTGCGTTTTTACGCTTTTTTTTGCTAATTTTGCTGATTTGCGATCCTTGCTGAATTATGCCCTATGTGTACTGTTGTGTCCTCATAGGGCCTAATTCAGACCTGATAGCAGCAACAAACTTGTTCTCTAAAGGGCAAAACCATATGCACTGCAGGGGGGGAGGATAGATATAACGTGCAGAGAGAGTTAGATTTTGGGTGGGTTATATTGTTTCTGTGCAGGGTAAATACTGGCTGCTTTATTTTTACACTGCAATTTAGATTTCAGTTTGAACACACCCCACCCAAATCTGAATTTCTCTGCACATGTTATCTGCCCCACCTGCAGTGCACATGGTTTTGCCCATTAGAGAACAATTTTGTTGCTGCAATCAGGTCTGAATTAGGCCCATAGTACACTGTGGCTTTAGTCATGTCAAACAGCCCCACTCAGCATGCCTGGTCCTGGGTGAGTCATCCACATCAAACAATTATCCTGCACAAAATGTGCATCTTATTTGCATAAATAAAACAACTGGAAAAGAATAAACTACTTGACTAGATTACACTGATCAATTTGCTGTGTGACATTTGTATATCTGTGTGTGATTGAGTCTGAATCAGCTTTTTCTCACGACAATTTCCATTGGCCGCATCTGTGTCATTGGGCTCTATTCAACAAGAAAGTTGATACTACCCTGATCATTATCAGGCAATCTCATCCCAAATTTTTTTTTAAAAATGGTAACCCTTTTTCTTTTTCATCCACTAGGGGTCACTGGAGTACTCTTGGGATATGGACGGCCTCCACAGGAAGTAGGCACTGAATAAATTAATTTTGAAACTACACCTCCCCTCCATATCCCTGAGTACCTCAGTGTTTTTTCTGTGCTCGACACAGTTAGTAGGCTTGTGGCTTTGCTGCCACAGAGGTCCACATTTAATTGGAATTTTTTCTAAGTTTTTTCTTTTTTCAACGATTTACCACATCCCTTCCCCCCTTCCAATAGGCGTGGGTCTGGGATAGTGAAGGCTGCTTTAGCAGCTGTGGGTGTCGGACCTCTCTAAAAAGAGCTCCCTCACTACCACGTGCAGGACTAAAGCCTGCAGTAAAGGCTGGACGGAACTTACAGAGAAGCCCCGTCATAGCCCTCACCACAGGGTCCAGGTATGTTGAACGGGGCGGTCAGCTCACGCTGCCGCCCCACTGTGTGGGATACTGTGTGTGTGTGTGTGTGTGGTCCCCCGCCGCTCTGAGCTGCGTCAGCCACATGGTTTTATGCATAGGCCGCTCCATGAGTAACTTTGCTGCCACAGTGATGTTCCCTGCACACAGAAATGTCAGGGTCACTGGATAAAAGATCATGATTCAACTCTTATTGATAAAGGGAATACAGCAGCGCTGCATATGTATTACAATAGGCTATGAAGTCTTTGTTAAAACAGGATACAAGTTACATGTGCAGGTTTGAGTGCAACATAAGATGTTTAATAAATCTGCCTACATAATTATGTCTGCACTTTGTGTTATACTGTGAGCATGGGGACATATTAACCATGCTTCCTGTTGTTTTCCTGTTGTATTTCCAGAATTTCCTGTGTTACATCTCTCCTCCATTGAAGGCGCAGGGGTGTTAAGGGGAATTTGGGATCAGGCATATTGCTGGCGTGCACTGCACTTGGCCAGATATATATTTATAGAGACACCTTAGTGCTATTTACTGAGTCGTGCAAGTTGTCTGTCTTTGTTTTTTTTTGTATTGTCTGTCTGCATTAGTAAGACACCAGCAATTACTAATAAGCAGTTTCCCTGCCATGTCTAAAACATGGGTATACACTTACTAATTATTTATTTCATAAACTGTTTATAATGATCCTAAAGACTGCAAATCTGAATCATGGCTGTGGCAGCCAAATACTGGTTTTGTTCACTGTTGTAAAGTAAGATATGTTATATCAATTGGTCAGCACATGGTGCTTATAAAACAGTATCTGTGGAGCACTGCAAAGCCTGCAGCAGCTTTGGCTTAATCCACTTGGCCACACCACACTGGATACGCCCAATCTCATCTGATTTTGGAAGCTAAGCAGTGTTGGGCCTGATTAGCCACCTGGGAGTACAAGGTGCTGTAGGTATTTTTAATCTATAGCCACACCACTCTGGATACGCCCAAACTCATCTGAGCTTGGAAGCTAAGCAATGTGCATAGTGTTTTGCCATCTGGGGGAAACTGGTGATCCAACTAGATTGCATACTAATACATGCTAGTTCAAACTGTTAAATATAGCTCAGTTGGGGCTTACACTATCAATATAAACCTACTATAGGTTTAACAGTCAGGATAGCTCTCCAGAGGCTGCTCCCAAGAGCGCGCTCCCGGCGCCGGCCACTAGATAGGGCCCATTAACTAAGCTGTGGTTAAGCAGCAGTCTTCTCAGGTTTTAAGCCTGTGTGAGGTCACATTTAGTTTCAGACTTCTAAAAAATGTATTATACCTCTGTATCAGGATATATCTGGTTATTTGTATATGGGTATATAATATATATGTGTATGTATGCATATATGGAATATATATATATATATATATATATATATATATATATATTTATTTATTAAGGTCTGAGTATGTGTGAATATACATTGTTGTATGTATGTGTAGTAATATATATATATATATATATATAATATGCTGACATTAAAAGTCTATTTTGCAGTAAGCAAGACTAATTGGTCAGCACACAGTGCTTATTAAACAGTATCTGTTGAGCACGGCAAACATGGTGAGTTCAGGCCTCATCTGCAGCAGCTTTGCTTATTGTTTTTACAGGTGGCTCTGTAGCTAAGTGGTTAGGCTTTCCGGCCACAGTGAACATTGTCATTGCATGGACACTGGTTCAGATCCTGGTTTAACAGGTGTTAAAAAAAAAAAAAAAAAAAAACCATGGTAGGACACCATTTTCTTTTAAAGTTACTTCCTGGTTCTTTCCCGGAGGTTGCTGCTCTACAACACTTAGAATCTGGAGGAGCGGGGTGTTGTTAGGAGTTTAATTTATTAATTGTTTTTTTGTACAGCATGACTCTACAGGAAGATTCACTATTGCTGGTAACCACATGCACGGTAATGCAGGTTAATACACACGTTACTTCCGTGGTGTACTTACTGGTTGGAGTACATGATCCCTAAGTCTAATGCATTGTCAAACAAGCAGCTTCGCTGCAAAGTCGGTCACACAGTGTGTCGGACAAATACGAATCTGGGCCAGTGGCGCAATGTATAACGCATCTGACTATAGATAACAAGATTGTAGGTTCGTCTCCTACCTGGCTCGTTTAAGTTGTCGTGATCGTATAGTGGTTAGTGCTCTGCGTAAAAACTGCACAGACAGACCCTTACCGGTCCTCTTTTGGGGGAATGCGGGGGCATGTACTGCCTGAGAGAAAAAAATAATTTTTTTTTTTTACTGTTTCAGTTAGATTGTTGCGGTCGATTAACCGCCAGCCCTCATAGCACCAGGCCAGTACGTCAGGTTCTCAGTGAAGGCTGAACGATTTCCAATGAGAGACAATTACAATTATTGGGTGTTTTACTACCTATCGGAGTGTACCCTACACAGCAGTAGGGCTGTTGCTTCGCCCTGCTTTGGTAAAGGTTTTGAGGTAACAAGGCTGTAGGGGCAGGGCACTCCAGTTCAGGTTTGCCCTAAATAAAGACCACCTTACACTTCTTGCTACCTACAGCTTCTTTGGACGTTGGCAGTTGGTTCTTGCGTTTTCAGCTTCGCTAGTGGCGCATAACGTCCACTTTGGCTACGTTCCTAACAGGCGGAGTCGGATTCCAAACGAGATAGATCACAGACCAAGTGGGGGGGGGGGGGGGGAATCTGATTTCCTACCATTGTCTACGCGAATTCCTGAATGATTCCGTCTCAACGACTTCAATTCCTAGGCATGATTCTCGATACGGTAAATCAAAGAATTTACCTACCCGAACAGAAAGTACAGGTCATTCGTCATCTGGTACATTTAGTGCTCAAGCAACGCACAGTCTCGGTTCATTTGTGCATTCGCCTATTAGACACAATAGTGGCGGCTTTTGAAGCGCTTCAGTTCGGAGGACTTCACTCACGTCCTTTTCAATTAGATGTGCTCGCACAGTGGTCGGGCTCGCATCTGCAGATTTACCGCAGGGTGAGGTTGTCTCCAAGGGCCAGAGTGTCTCTACTCTGGTGGCTCAAAGTACAGAATCTAACCGCAGGGAAACGGTTCGGTGCCTGGAATTGGACAATTCTCACGGCGGACGCGAGTCTCAGAGGTTGGGGAGCTGTAGTTCAAAATTATCAGCTCCAGGGTCTCTGGGCGGTTCACGAAAGATTGCTGTCTATAAATGTCCTGGAACTCCGGGCAATTTACAATGCGCTACGACAAGCAGTGCACAGGCTGCAGGCTCAGGCTGTTCAGGTGCAGTCAGACAATGCGACGGCGGTCGCATACATCAACAAACAAGAAGGAACGAAAAGCCGTATGGCAATGCGGGAAGTAGCTTGAATCCTCTATTGGGCCGAGTATCACCAAATGATATTGTCGGCAGTAGTCATTCCGGGAGTGGACAACTGGGAGGCGGATTATCTCAGCCGTCTGAATTTTCAAGGAGAATGAGCATTAAATCCAGAAGTATTTCACATGCTGGTCCAGAAATGGAGTTACCCGCAGGTGGACCTGATGGCATCCCGCCACAATCATCAAACGCCCCAGGTCGTGTCCAGAATGAGATATCCAAAGGCAGTGGCGGTGGATGCTCTCACAATCACGTGGCCATACAGTCTCGTGTATCTGTTTCCACCGTTTCCACTGCTCCCTCTGTGGCTAAAACGGATCAAAGGAGAGTCCGTCACAGTTATACTAGTGGCGCTTCTTTGGCCTCGGAGAGCTTGGTTCTCGGATCTCCGCGGTCTACTCGCAGTCGGTCTTTGGCCGCTCCCACTACGTTCTGACCTGTTACAGCAGGGTCCGTTCCTTTACCCCGATTTAGCGCGGCCGCGTTTGACGGGGTGGCTGTTGAGACAGCCCTCTTAAGAAGAGAGGGCATTCCAGAATCGGTTATACCAACCATGTTACGAGCTAGGAAGCTGGTTACGGCAGCTCATTATTACAGAATTTGGCGTGCCTATGTAGGTTGGTGTGAAGCTCGGAAGTTTCCGACATCATCTTTTAAGTTATCCCGTCTTTTGTTATTTCTACAGATGGGGTTAGATAGAGGTCTGAGTTTATCCACACTTAAAGTGCAGATATCGGCGTTGTCCATTTATTTTCATAGCAGATTGGCCCTATTGCCGTCGGTTCACACCTTTATGCAGGGTGTCCTCAGAGTTCAGCCTCCATTCACTCCACCTACTGCGCCATAAGACTTGAATCTGGTTTTTAGATTTCTTACAGTCTTTTTATTATGAACCCTTACAACAAGTGGATATTAAATTTCTCAATTGGGAAAACTATTTTTCTTTTAGCCTTAGCGTCAGCAAGGTGCTTTGTCGTGCAAGCCACCGTATTTAGTGTTTCATGATGACAGAGCGGAACTCCGGACGAATTCCGCTTTTCTACCAAAGGTAGTGTCATCTTTTCACATCAATCAACCAATAGTAGTTCCTGTGTTACAGGAGACTCTGGTAAGGTTGGATGTGGTACGCGCATTACGCATTTATGTATCCCGAACGTCGACCGTTCGTAAGACGGATACGTTGTTTGCTCTCTATGATGCTGCCAAGATGAGTTGGCCAGCTTCTAGGCAGACCTTATCCAGTTGGATTAAACTGACCATACGTGCTAGGTTACAGCCGCCTACATCAGTAACAGCTCATTCCACACGGGCTGTGGGAACATCATGGGCAGCGAGTCGTGGAGCTTCTACGACACAGCTTTGCCGGGCGGCTACATGGTCTTCGGTGCACACGTTTGTGCGCCTCTACAAGTTTGATATGTTGGCGGCATCAGCATCTAGCTTTGGCCGCCTAGTGTTACAGGTGCCAAACAGCTCTCCCGCCCACGGGGGAAACTTTGGTACGTCCCAAGAGTACTCCAGTGACCCCTAGTGGATGAAAAAGAAAATAGGATTTTGGTACTTACCAGGTAAATCCTTTTCTTTGAATCCATAGGGGGCACTGGACGCCCACCCAGAGCAGTTTACCTGGTTTGGGGTAGGTTCAGTAGATCTTATGGTAACACATTTTCACCGACTGGTTCAGATTAACAAGTTCTAATCGGTTATGGTGTCAACTGTTTAGTTGTCAGTAATGTTGTGTCAACTTTATTGTTGTCCGTTATGTTATATGTAATTCTACACTGTCAACCTCTCTATCGCTCCTGTTCGGCTCAGTAAAAAACACTGAGGTACTCAGGGATATGGAGGGGAGGTGTAGTTTCAAAATTAATTTATTCAGTGCCTACTTCCTGTGGAGGCCGTCCATATCCCAAGAGTACTCCAGTGCCCCCTATGGATTCAAAGAAAAGGATTTACCTGGTAAGTACCAAAATCCTATTTTTTCAATCATGCTATTCAGCATAAAACTTCACAGGAACAGCGGTTGAGGTAACAGTTGTTCCTGCGAAGTTCTAGAAGGCTTTGTTTTCGGAAATCCGAAAACAAAACCTTCCATTTTTCATTCTGTACATGCTCAGTCATGCTTTTACTTAACAATGTGAATAGTCTCCTGTTCGCATTGTTAAGTCTGCAGTGGAACGAGCAACAATTGGCACTCGTCATAATATCCTGCAGGGACTGATGGGAAAAATTCCCTCTGTCCCTGCATTTTTGTCAACATTAAGGATTTTTTTTATATAATGCTATTCTGAAATGGCTTATATAAAGTAAAGATCTTTCATGAAGTTTAATGTTTTTATGCTTGCTGAATAGCATAGAACGTTAAACCTCAGTAGAGATCAATGGAGTGACCCCTACTGTGCGATATTCAGTGAGATACAGATGTGTCCACATACATCTTTGCTATATCCCGCCATATATGGCACAGTTTTGCATGCCATAGACTCAGAGATTTAGCCATGCCTTGTGATTTTTTTTAATTTGCTAATTTAATATGTTACTTTATACATATTCTATTACGGCAAACACAAATTTTAAAATTCATCCACTTGCTACTTGTGAAAATCAGCTTAGCCGTGTTTTGAATGTTGTGCCAAATTTGTAAAAAAGCAAAGATGTAAGTGGACATATCTGATACGACTGGAGAAGATAACTGTGTTATCTTCTCCGTTAACCCTTTGCTGAATAGCGGGCGTTGTGTTAAATATGTGGAAATACTACCCTCAGCATTTTTAACATGTAAATCAATGTCCTGAATAAAGCCCTTTGTACGTATTTAAAGCTAATTCCCTTTTTGCTGAATAATGTCTTCTGAGGTAACTGAAAAGGACACGAAATCATCCATATGTCAAAGAACATATACCAATAATTATAATAGACATGATTTGGTTTTAGATTTACTTAAGTTTATTTTTGATTACTGCTGTAAAATAACTTGTTTCTTATTGGGGTTAAGAGGTGTCACTTAGTTGCTAAATCTCTATAAACAGCACTTACCATATATCCATATATCTGAGATATTTTACTGGTGATTTATGTTTTAATCATGATTACAGTTCTGTTACCATGTGCCCAACAAATGGGATCAGTACGAAATCCCGCTGGACGGGATCCCGGCGGTCGAAATACCGACACCAGAATCACGACCAGCAGAATCCCGACAGGGGTGGCGAGCGGAATGCAGCCCCTTGCGGGCACGGTGCCTCGCTATGCTCGGCACACTATTTTATTCTCCCTCTATGGGTGTCGTGGACACCCACGGAGGAAGAATATGACGGGATTGTGCCGGTCGGGATTCCGGTGCCGGTATTTCGACCGCCGAGATTCCGTCCGCCGGGATCTTGACCGCATCCCCAACAAACAAACTCTTGTACAAGACTGATCATTTACTGTAGTACTGAAAATAAGAATTTACTCACCGGTAATTCTATTTCTCGTAGTCCGTAGTGGATGCTGGGTACTCCGTAAGGATCATGGGGTATAGACGGGCTCCGCAGGAGACTGGGCACTCTTAAAAGAAAGATTAGGTACTATATCTGGTGTGCACTGGCTCCTCCCTCTATGCCCCTCCTCCAGACCTCAGTTAGGGAAACTGTGCCCGGAAGAGCTGACATTACTAGGAAAGGATTTGGAATCCAGGGTAAGACTAATACCAGCCACACCAATCACACTGTACAACTCGTGATAACTATACCCAGTTAACAGTATGAACAATAACTGAGCCTCTCTCAACAGATGGCTCATACAATAACCCTTTAGTTAAGCAATAACTATATACATGTATTGCAGAGAGTCCGCACTTGGGACGGGCTCCCAGCATCCACTACGGACTACGAGAAATAGAATTACCGGTGAGTAAATTCTTATTTTCTCTGACGTCCTAGTGGATGCTGGGTACTCCGTAAGGACCATGGGGATTATACCAAAGCTCCCAAACGGGCGGGAGAGTGCGGATGACTCTGCAGCACCGAATGAGCAAACTCAAGGTCCTCCTCAGCCAGGGTATCAAACTTGTAGAATTTTGCAAAAGTGTTTGAACCCGACCAAGTAGCAGCTCGGCAAAGTTGTAAAGCCGAGACCCCTCGGGCAGCCGCCCAAGAAGAGCCCACCTTCCTCGTGGAATGGGCTTTTACTGATTTAGGATGCGGCAGTCCAGCCGCAGAATGTGCAAGCTGAATGGTGCTACAGATCCAGCGAGCAATAGTCTGCTTTGAAGCAGGAGCACCCAGCTTGTTGGATAAATAGCGAGTCAGTTTTTCTGATTCTAGCCGTCCTGGAAACATAAAGTTTCAGGGCCCGGACTACGTCCAGCAACTTGGAATCCTCCAAGTCCCTAGTAGCCGCAGGCACCACAATAGGTTGGTTCAAATGAAACGATGATACCACCTTAGGGAGAAATTGGGGACGAGTCCTCCATTCTGCCCTTTCCATATGGAAGATCAGATATGGGCTTTTACATGACAAAGCCGCCAATTCTGACACACGCCTAGTCCAAGCTAAGGCCAAAAGCATGACCACTTTCCACGTGAGATATTTTAGCTCCACGGTCTTAAGTGGCTCATACCAGTGGGATTTTAGGAATCCAACACACGTTAAGATCCCAAGGTGCCACTGGAGGCACAAAAGGGGCTGAATATGCAGCACCCCTGTAACAACGTCCGAACTTCAGGCAGTGAAGCCAGTTCTTTTTGAGAGAAAAAGGGATAGGGCCGAAATCTTGGCCTTTATGGATCCTAATTTTAGGCCCATAGTCACTCCTGACTGTAGGAAGTGCAGGAATCGACCCCCCTGGAATTCCTCTATAGGGCCTTCCCGGCCACACACCAAGCAACCTATTTTCGCCATATACAGTGAAAAAGTCTTGCTGTCACGTCTTTCCTAGCCTTTATCAGCGTAGGAATAACTGCATCCGGAATGCCCTTTTCCGCTAGGATCCGGCGTTCAACCGCCATGCCGTTCAACGCAGCCGCGGTAAGTCTTGGATCAGACAGGGTCCCTGTTGAAACATGTCCTGACTGAGAGGCAGAGGCCATGGGCCCTCTGAGAGCATTTCTTGCAGTTCCGGGTACCGAGTCCTTCTTGGCCAATCCGGAGCAAAGAATATTGGCCCTCATTCCGAGTTGATCGGTCGCAAGGCGAATTTAGCAGAGTTACACACGCTAAGCCGCCGCCTACTGGGAGTGAATCTTAGCTTCTTAAAATTGCGACCGATGTATTCGCAATAATGCGATTACTAACTACTTAGCAGTTTCAGAGTAGCTCCAGACTTACTCTGCCTGTGCGATCATTTCAGTGCTTGTCGTTCCTGGTTGACGTCACAAACACACCCAGCGTTCGGCCAGGCACTCCCACCGTTTCTCCGGCCACTCCTGCGTTTTTTCCGGAAACGGTAGCGTTTTCAGCCACACGCCCCTGAAACGCCGTGTTTCCGCCCAGTAACACCCATTTCCTGTCAATCACATTACGATCGCCGGAGCGAAGAAAAAGCCGTGAGTAAAAATACTTTCTTCATAGTAAAGTTACTTGGCGCAGTCGCAGTGCGAACATTGCGCATGCGTACTAAGCGGATTTTCACTGCGATGCGATGAAAAATACCGAGCGAACAACTCGGAATGAGGGCCATTGTTCACACTTCTCCGTTTATTACAATTCTCAGCCCTTGGGTCTGAGAGGAAGAGGAGGGAATATATAGACCGACTGGAACACCCACGGTGTTACTAGTGCGACCACAGCTATCGCCTGAGAGTCCCTTGACCCAGCGTAAAACCTTTTTTATCTTTTTATTGAGGTGGGACGCCATGTAGTCCACCTGAGGCAGTTTCCATCAATGTGCAAAACTGCGTGAAGACTTCCTGATGAAGTCACCACTTTCCCGGGTGGAGGTCGTGTCCACTCCCGGAATGAACACTGCTGACAGTGCGCTTACTTGATTCTCCGCCCAGCGAAGAATTCTGGTGGCTTCTACCCTCGCCACCCTGCTCCTTGTGCCGCCCTGGCGGTTTACATGAGCCCCTGCGGTCTGACTGGATCAGAACCGGTTGGTCGCGAAGCAGGAACTCCGCTTGACTTAGGGCGTTGTATATGGCCCTTAGTTCCAGGATATTGATGTGAAGGCAAGTCTGTTGGCTTGACCACAAACCTTGGAATTTTCTTCCCTGTGTAACTGCCCCCCCACCCTCGGAGGCTTGCATCCGTGGTCACCAGGACCCAGTCCTGAATGCCGAATCTGCGGCCCTCGAGAAGGTGAGCACTCCGCAGCCACCACAGGAGAGACACCCTGGCCCTGGGGGATAGGGTGATTAACCGATGCATCTGAAGATGTGATCCGGACCACTTGTCCAGTAAGTTCCATTGTCCTTGCATGGAACCAGCCGAAGGGGATGGCCTCGTATGATGCCATCATCCTTCCCAGGACTCGAGTGCAGTGATGCACTGACACCTGTTTTGGTTTTCAATGGATTCCTGACCAGTGTCATGAGCTCCTGAGCTCTCTCTATCTGGAGATAAACCCTCTTCTGGTCTGTGTCTAGGATCATGCCTAGGCGAGGCAGATGAGCTGTAGGAACCAACTGCGACTTTGGAATATATAGAATCCAGTCGTGTTGCCATTTCACTTCCAGAGAAGGTGATACGCTGTCCAGCAACTGCTCTCTTGATCTCGCTTTTATGAGGAGATCATCCAAGTATGTGATAATAGTGACACCTTGCTTCCGCAGGAGCACCATCATATCCGCCATTACCTTGGTGAAATTGGTAATGACAATCCCGTACCGCAATTCTGAGGTACGCCTGATGAGGTGGATAAATGGGGACACGAAGGTATGCATCCCTTATGTCCCGATTCATTTCAGGCATGCAATGACCGCTCTTAGCGATTCCATCTTGAACCTGAACCTTTTCAGGTATATGTTCAGGGATTTTAATTCCATAACCGAACCGTCTGGTTTCGGGATTATAACATGGTCGAATAATAACACCCTCTTGTTGAAGGAGGGGACCCTTGACCACCACCTGTTGAAGATACAATTTACGAATTGCAGTTAACACTGGCTCCCTCTCTTGGGGGGAAGCCCGCCGGGTCCTCGGTGAGGGGGCATCTTCTCACAGTCCAGCCTGTATCCCTGCGATACAATTTCTATTGCCCAGGGATCTAACAGGGAGTGAACCCACTTGTGGCTGAACTTACGAAAGCGTGTCCCCACCGGGCCTAGCTCCGCCTGTGGAGCCCCAGCGACTAGCGGTGGATTTTTGTAGAGGCCGGGGAGGACTTCTGTTCCTGGGGACTAGCTGTGTTGTACATCTTCTTTCCTCTGCCCCCGGCTCTGACAAGAAAGGACGCACCTCAGACTTTCTTGTTTCTTTATTCGAAAAGCTGCATTTAATAATGTCGTGCTTTCCTAGGCTGTGCAGGAATATAAGGCAAAATATCAGAATTACCAGCTATAACTGTGGAGACCAGGCCTGAGAACCTTTCTCCACACAATCCTCAGCCTTCCATATGCCTCTTAAGTCGGCATCATCTGTCCAATGTATATTCTACAGGACACGTCAAGCAGAAATCGACATAGCTTTTGTCTCTAGGACCCAGTATACTCATGTCCCTTTGGGCATGCTTTATAATTATATATCTATCACTTAAGACAGCATCTTAAAATATTTATATGCATACTAGGGTCTCAATCTCTGCTGATAAGGTACCTGTCCACGCTGCCACAGCGCTATAAACCCATGCCGACACAATCGCCGGTCTGGGTAGTATACTAGAATGTGCACGCTATCTGCAGGATCCCTGAGAATAGCTAGTGCAAACAGGACACCCAAGGGGAAGATTCTCAACACATCCTGGCCCTAGTGGGGAAAGGATACAGCCTGAGAATTCTCTTGTGGGAAGCTGCCGTCTCTTGTCTGGAGATTCCCGCTCTTTTTCCTCATGAGAGGAGGGAAATTTACCTCAGCATTCTTCCCCTTAACATGTGTACTCTCGTGTCAGGGACAGATGAGTCATCAGTGATATGCAAATCATCTTTTATTCCAATAATCATATATTGAATATCTTTTAGCCCTCTTGGCTGTAACTTTGCATTATCATAGTCGACAGTGGAGTTAAACTCCGTGTCGATACTTTGTTATTTTGGATAGTGAACATAGAGAGACTCTGAAGGACTCTGTGACATAGGGACAGACCAGGGTAGATTTCCTTTCTGTTCCCTAACCTTTTGTGCAATAATTTTACCTCAGCACTTACACATATCCAAACAGGTGTCGGCGTTGTTGACGGAGACACCCTCCCACACACTTATCCGCTCTATCACCTCCTTAGAGGAGCCTTTTACCTCAGACATGTCGACACACGCGTACCGACACACCACACACACAGGGGATGCTCTATTTGAAGACAGTTCCCCCACCAGGCCCTTTGGAGAGACAGAGAGAGAGTATGCCAGCACACACCACAGCGCTATATAATACAGGGATGTACACTATACTGAGTGATTTTTCCCCTATAGCAGCTTATATACACAGTTTTGCGCCTAAATTTATGTGTCCCCCCCTCTCTCTTTTTTACCCTTTGTGTACCAGGATACTGCAGGGGAGAGCCTGGGGAGCTTCCTTCCAGCTGAGCTGTGAAGAGAAAATGGCGCCGGTGTGCTGAGGAAGAAGGCCCGGCACCCTCAGCGGCGGGCTTCTGTCCTTTTATGCACTTTAATGGCGGGGGTTAATGCACATATACAGTTTATCAGACTGTATTATGTGCTTTTCGCCAAGTAAGGTAATCTAATTGCTGCCCAGGGCGCCCCCCCCCCAGCGCCATGCACCCATCAGTGACCGGAGTGTGTGGTGTGCTAAGGGAGCAATGGCGCACAGCTGCAGTGCTGTGCGCTACCTTAATGAAGACCGGAGTCTTCAGACGCCGATTTTCAACTTCTCTTCGTTCTTCTGGCTCTGCAAGGGGGACGGCGGCGCGGCTCTGGGACCGGACGACCGAGGACTGGGCCTGTGTTCGATCCCTCTGGAGCTAATGGTGTCCAGTAGCCTTAGAAGCCCAAGCTAGCTGCAAGCAGGTAGGTTCGCTTTTCTCCCCTCAGTCCCACGTAGCAGTGAGTCTGTTGCCAGCAGATCTCACTGAAAATAAAAAACCTAACAAATACTTTCTTTTCTAGGAAGCTCAGGAGAGCCCCTAGGGTACATCCAGCTCTGGCCAGGCACAGATACTAACTGAGGTCTGGAGGAGGGGCATAGAGGGAGGAGCCATTGCACACCAGATATAGTACCTAATCTTTCTTTTAAGAGTGCCCAGTCTCCTGCGGAGCCCATCTATACCCCATGGTCCTTACGGAGTACCCAGCATCCACTAGGACGTCAGAGAAAATATGATAAAAAAAAACAAAAAAGGTAAATGATTCAGCAACTGCACCTATTCATACCCTGAGTAATATTTAAATATGACACATTGAGTGTTGTACCCCATGTAGGTGTCACCTGCTTAATCTTTCTAAAACATTTGCACAAAAATAGGTGCAAATCATGTGTCCTGGATAGGATGCATTTTAGCACTTTTGCACATTGCAATTTCCTTCTTTTGCCCTTTTCAATATCTTCTCCCGTAAAAGCATCTACAACCTCTTCATCCAATTGTTAATTTTTAAAATGTTACGGAGCTCATTAAACACAGGAATTTAATATCTATTACAGGATGCTGCAATCCACCCTATATATTAACCTAGATAACAAAACAATGCCATTTACTCTAATCTAAACAATATCACAAAAATAAATTTGTATCTAAGGAATTGTAACCATGAATAATAGTACTTCGTAACAATAATTTAAATATTTAGAGAATAAAAAGATAGAATCAGATATCAAAGTTAAAGCTGTATCTTATCACATAAACAACATGGGCGTTTGTGTATTTCAAAAGAAGACAAGGTCCCCAAAGGATATTACCCCCTGAAGGTCATGTGGGGATAAACAAGGCACACTGTCCCTGCTAATTTAATGAGTCACTGCAGGTGTTCTAATGCAGAATCAGAACAAATCCAAAACAGAAGAACACAAAGTCCTAAAAAGATATTCTCTCCTGCAGAGATTTGTAAAATGAGTAAGGCGCAAAAGTCCTGGCAAAAACTGATAAATCTCTGCAGGTGTGTTAATACAAAGCTATATAAAATTGAGAACAAATAATGACTTAAACAAATATATACCTGTACAATGAGGGTTGTCTCTGAAAGGGAAGATTAGGATCTTAAGGGTTAGTGGATGGTGCTGTAATAAATACCATTAAGCAGTTTGTCATTTTCTAAACAACCTTAAATGGATAAATGGTGGAAGGCTGCAGCAAAGCCTTCCTATTTACAGTATACTAACTACAACAGAAACCAGAACATCACACAATTCAATAATGAAGGCCCCCAGCCACAGAGGACAACTAAAAGATGCAAGCACAGACCCATGGTTTATTTTCAGACCAAAACCATTTAATCACTTTCTTACTTAATAGATCAATAGGACGAGATTAACTATGCATAGTTAGAATGGCATAAATCCAACACAGTGTAGCACCTCTGGTAGGATTATGCTACTGCACCTGCAAAGTCTACAATCCACAGAGGTCTGGGCTCCAAGTCCTGACAGTACTCTGCGAGGATTTCCATGAGCCACCATGAAGAGTGTAGGGTGTCTGAAAAAAAAAGGAATGGATAAACAAACTAAAGGGCCCTACACATTGACCGATCCGCCGCCGACCTGGGGGGGGGGGGGGAGTGACGGGGGGAGTGAAGTTTCTTCACTTCCCCCGTCACCCGGCTCCATAGAAGTGCAGGCAAATATGGACGAGATTGTCTATATTGGCCTGCATGCACAGCCGACGGGGCACCAGCGATGAACGAGCGCGGGGCCGCGCATCATTCATCGCTTGTGCCTCCACACTCAAAGATATGAACGGTATCTCGTTCATTAATTAACGAGATCGTTCATATCTTTGAGTGATATCGGACAGGGTGTAGGGCCTATAAGTACTCAGATGGGTGTGGTTCGTTTTATCGACAGTGTCTAGGTCGACAATGTTTAGGTCGACCACTATAGGTCGACAGTCACTAGGTCGACATGGATGGAAGGTCGACAGGGTTTCTAGGTCGACATGTGCTAAGTCGACAGTACTAAAGGTCGACATGAGGATTTTTTTTTTGTGTCGTTTTCTTCGTAGAGTGACCGGGATCCCAAATTAGTGCACCGCGACCGCTTCGCTCGGCACACTTTACCGTTCCAATCGTAGTCCACGTGGATCGTTAAGTATGAAAAAATCCCCCCCCCCAAAAAATGTGAAAAACTCATGTCGACCTTTAGACCTGTCGACCTAGCACATGTCGACCTAGAAACCCTGTCGACCTTCCATCCATGTCGACCTAGTGACTGTCGACCTATAGTGGTCGACCTAAACATTGTCGACCTTCAGACCGGATCCCACTCAGATCTGTAGAACAAGCAGTAGGTTTGTTCTGAGATTCAAAGGCAAGTGCAGAAGAGTTGTCCTCAAACACCGAGGCCAAGGTAGTGAATTTTGTCTGCAGGTCTAGAAGACAGTGCAGCAGATTTTTTCTCAGACTTACTAGGCTCTGTTCAATAGACTTCATTCAGCTTCAGTCACAGTTTTACATTTTTAGCAAAACTGCAACTGGCTGCGATTGCATGCTGGGGGCCACCCAGCACAGGACAAGGCCACCCAGCGTACAAATACCCTGCAGCGATGCGATCACAATGTTATTGCAATTGCATCGCTGATTTGTGGAAGCCCACCTGCCTCCGCAGCCAGGCTATGAAGGTAGTGCAGCCATTTTTTGTGTTGCAGCTGCTGCTTGTGATGTCACGCGGCCACCCCCACTTCCAATGACACTCCCATCCAATGCCAAGTTGACGCCCCTGCAGGGCCGCATTGCCACCCTGTTCCGCCCAACGATTGCCTCTGTCTGTCAATCAGGCAGAGGCGTTCGCATAGTGAGATGCGATCGCACCTCCCCAGCCTGCATACTTGCAGTGCAGATCCTACAAGTGCGCACTACGGCGGGACATGGGGATATGCGATTGCATCACAGCAGCGTCTGGGGGTCCAATGTCTGGTATTGGAAAGTTGTTTTAGTCTGTTTTTTTTATTCTGACAAAATGCGCAAAGTTGATATAATGCAACAGTTCCAAATTAGTAGAGATTCATGTTTGCTTATTGTGTTTGGAATTTAGTAAAGCTTACTGTTTCTGAATTAAATATAAATGTGCACAAAAATGTACATTACACCAAGGACTCCAAGGCTAGATGACGTAGATAACTGTGACTCAAATAAACTATGATGAGAAAAGGAACAGACCTTATATGAACAATTATTATAATTGATTAAACTCACCCCCTCAAACTCTGCAACAACCTGTAATATGATATAATGACAATCAAAAATAATCTAAATCAGTAGTTCTCAATTAACTTCAATTGAGGACTCAGACTCCAATCCCTTGAAAAAGCCACATGGTGGAACGTACGTGGGGAGAAGCCTGTATGACTTCAGGGACCTTGTAGTGTGCAAACAAGGCCCTTCACCAGGGCTGGTCCGAGCCTAATTTGCTATGGTATGCAAATATATATTTTGGCGCCCCTTAGTGGAATATATAGGGATGTGTCCACAGAATAGTTTCAATTCACATTACACTGCACAGTAGAGCCCCTTATGCATGTCACACCTCAGTAAAGCAGCTTATACACATTACACCACAGTAGTATACACGGTATACCACAGTAGAGCCGCTTATACACATTACACCCCAGTAGAACTGCTTATACACATTGTATAGGGGGCACACTGACACACACATATGGTACATGTCCCAGGGGAACACTGACACCCGCACACAGACCAGGAGAACACTGACCAAAAAAACATATTTTATATGAGCACAGTGTACACACATTGTATAGGGACCAGATGCACACTGACACACACACACACACACACACACACACACACACTGTCAGAGGCGTATCTAGGGTAGGGCGAGTGGGGCACGTGCCCTGGGCGCCTTGGCAGGCCCAGGAGAGGGGGGCACCGCCGGCGGCCAGGGCATCATGCCCCACTCGCCCCTGTCAACCTGAGATGTGAGGGGAGGAGAGCGCACCGTCTCTCCCTCCCCTCACCGCCGCTGGAAGCCCTAGCAGCGCTGCCAGCAGCGCTGCCAGCAGCGCTGCTGTGTCCGCCCGGTCTCCGGCGTTAGCCAATCAGGGCTTGCGGACCGGCTCCTGATTGGCTGCCGGTCCGCGAGCTCTGATTGGCTAGCGAACCGGCGCCAGACAGCCGCCGGAGACCGGGAGCGGTGAGGGGAAGGAGAGGCGCTGCGCTCTCCTTCCCTCACATACACAACAGGCGCCGGTGAGAGACCGGGTGGTGGGGGGGGCACAGTGGGGCGTGGCACTGTGGGGCATGTAACTGGCACAGTGGGGCCTGGCACTGTGGGGCATATAACTGGCACTGTGGGGCATATAACTGGCACAGTGTGCCTGGCACTGTGGGGCATATAACTGGCACTGTGGGGCATATAACTGGCACTGTGGGGCCTGGCACTGTGGGGCATATAACTGGCACTGTGGGGCATATAACTGGCACAGTGTGCCTGGCACTGTGGGGCATATAACTGGCACAGTGGGGCATGTAACTGGCACTGAGTGGGGCCTGGCACTGTGGAGCATATAACTGGCACTGTGGGGCATTTATCTGGCACTGTGGGGCATTTATCTGGCACTGTGGGGCATTGTAACTGGCACTGTGGGGCAATGTATCTGGCACTGTGGGACAATGTAACTGGCACTGTGGGGCAATGTAACTGGCACTGAGTGGGGCCTGGCACTGTGGGGCATATAACTGGCACTGTGGGGCATTTATCTGGCACTGTGGGGCATTTATCTGGCACTGTGGGGCATTGTAACTGGCACTGTGGGGCAATGTATCTGGCACTGTGGGACAATGTAACTGGCACTGTGGGGCAATGTAACTGGCACTGAGTGGGGCCTGGCACTGTGGGGCATATAACTGGCACTGTGGGGCATATAACTGGCACAGTGGGGCATATAACTGGCACTGTGGGGCAATGTAACTGGCACTGTGGGGCAATGTAACTGGCACTGTGGGGCATGTAACTGGCACTGAGTGGGGCATGTAACAGGCACTGAGTGGGGCCTGGCACTGTGGGGCATGTAACTGGCACTGTGGGGCATGTAACTGGCACTGTGGGGCATGTAACTGGCACTGTGGGGCATGTAACTGGCACTGTGGGGCATGTAACTGGCAGTGAGTGGGGCAATGTATCTGGCACTGTGGGGCAATGTATCTGGCACTGTGGGGCAATGTATCTGGCACTGTGGGGCAATGTATCTGGCACTGTGGGGCAATGTATCTGTCACTGTGGGGCATGTATCTGTCACTGTGGGGCATTGATCTGGCACTGTGGGGCAATGTAACTGGTGAGAGACCGGGTGGTGGGGGGGGGGCACAGTGGGGCGTGGCACTGTGGGGCATGTAACTGGCACAGTGGGGCCTGGCACTGTGGGGCATATAACTGGCACTGTGGGGCATATAACTGGCACAGTGTGCCTGGCACTGTGGGGCATATAACTGGCACTGTGGGGCATATAACTGGCACTGTGGGGCCTGGCACTGTGGGGCATATAACTGGCACTGTGGGGCATATAACTGGCACAGTGTGCCTGGCACTGTGGGGCATATAACTGGCACAGTGTGGCATGTAACTGGCACTGAGTGGGGCCTGGCACTGTGGGGCATATAACTGGCACTGTGGGGCATTTATCTGGCACTGTGGGGCATTGTAACTGGCACTGTGGGGCAATGTATCTGGCACTGTGGGACAATGTAACTGGCACTGTGGGACAATGTAACTGGCACTGTGGGGCAATGTAACTGGCACTGAGTGGGGCCTGGCACAGTGGGGCATATAACTGGCACAGTGGGGCATATAACTGGCACAGTGGGGCATATAACTGGCACAGTGGGGCATATAACTGGCACAGTGGGGCATGTAACTGGCACTGAGTGGGGCATGTAACTGGCACTGAGTGGGGCCTGGCACTGAGTGGGGCCTGCATCTGGCACTGTGGGGCCTGCATCTGGCACTGTGGGGCATGTATCTGGCACTGTGGGGCATGTATCTGGCAGTGAGTGGGGCAATGTATCTGGCACTGTGGGGCAATGTATCTGGCACTGTGGGGCAATGTATCTGGCACTGTGGGGCAATGTATCTGGCACTGTGGGGCATTGATCTGGCACTGTGGGGCAATGTAACTGGCACTGTGGGCCATTTTCAGTGGCCACACCCCTTCTGGAGCCTTCGGCGCGCGCACATGCTTCTTTTTGTTGTTGTTTTTTTTTTTTTTTTTTTGGGGGGGGGCGCCATTTTCCATCTTGCCCTGGGCTCCGGAAACCCTAGCTACGCCTCTGCACACTGTACAGGGACCAGGGGCACACTGACATACACACATACACACACACACACACACACACACACACACACACACACACACACACATTGTACAGTAACCAGGGGCACACGGACACACACATATACGCACACATGCACACACACTGTACAGGGACCATTGGCAGACACACACACACACACACACACACACACACACACACACACACACACACACACACACACACACACACACACACACACACACACACATTGTACAGGAGAGCTGGCTGCCATGCAGAGGCAGATGCCTTCCATCTGACTAGCTCCAGCTCCCCCTTGTTACCAGATGCTGTTCCCTGGCATCTGGGGAGGGTTGTGGAGACATAGCAGTCTCCCGGGAGGCGGAGCACGCACTTCCAGGTCTCCTCTGTGCGCTTGTTAGAGGAGCCTCGTTGTTAGTGTCCAGGGTGGGCGGTGTGCTGCAGCCGCAGTGTGAGTGATGGTGACTTACTGTCATAGACTACAGCAGTGCCCTCATCAGTCCAGCAATCTATGCAGCCGTGTAGTTGGCGTATGCATAGGGCTGCGTCTGCCCCTCACCAATGCCCAAGAGAGAAGCGTATTTGTATTTATATTTATATTCTCTCTCCCTCTCTTTCTCCTTCTGTCTCTTTCATCAGTCCTCTTCACTGGGGATTGACAGCAGAACTTGAAGCAGACGTGTTCCAGAGCATGTGTTCTCAACTCTCTCATAGTGAATAGTCAATCAGGGAGACATAATGCCCAAAAGTTAAAGTTGGGCACATGCATAACGAACAGCTTTTCTTCACACTTTTAGCACATCTCTATCTAGAAAAGAATTGTGCGTACAATAAATAGGTATTGTGTTTTCCTAATTTACTGTTATATGTATTGATGATGCTTTCTAAAATTTCACCTTTACTGATTTTATGAATTTATATATGTTCCTACTGCTGCTATTTGGTACACAAGCTAACTCTGATAGGGTTCAGCCGTACTCTCATTAACTCACAGAGGAGTGATTCCCCTCTGTGAATCATCAGGGGTTAACAGCAGATGCGGAGCAACTTTACACATATATTTGTATACATAAAAGGGTGCTCTCACTGACTGTCCAATGTGGACAATGGGGGTAATTTAGACTTGATCGCTAGGCTGCGTTTTCGTACAGTGGGCGATCAGGTCTAAATTGCGCATGCGTATGCACTGTAATGCTCAGGCGCATCGCACAGGTACAAAGCGGATCACCGCTCAGCAATGGATTTGTGCGAAGGATCCATTCGAATGGGCGTTCGCAAGGAGATTGACAGGAAGAAGGCGTTTGTGGGTGTCAACTGACCGTTTTCTGGGAGTGTTTGGAAAAATGCAGGCGTGTCCAAGCATTTGCAGGGAGGGCGTCTGACGCCCAGGGCTTAAAGTGGTCCTGGAGAGGTGGTGGAACTCATTTACCCCACCACCTAACTCCCCCCCCCCCCCCCCCCATATCCTCACATTAAGCGGAGCCAGGGCCAGTGCTAGTGTTTTCAGCACCCCATTGCAACTGTAAATATTTTCCCTACTTACCATACATAATAAAGGGACATTGATCTCACAAAAAAGCAGCGTGGTCACATAATAGTATCCCCAATTCAAATGACTTGTCTTCAATTTGCACACAGCCTGCTCTTCTTTATGCCTCCTCTTCACTTCAGCAATGGTGACAGCATGACATCACATATGCCATGCCGGAAAAGGAAGCCTCCTGAGGAGGGGATGAATGCGGCCAAACACAAACAGCGTGTGTGAGTACCAGGAGGGGTGGACTGTAGATGGAGGAGGACCACGGAGCCACCAGCATCATCTATTGATATAGGTGATGGGGTAGATTCTTCTGGTTGAATTACTGTGCAGGGCAATGGAGGTGGTGAAACTAGTTCCCCCTACCATTACAGGTGGTGGAACTCAGTTCCACCTCGTTCCCCCTCACTTTAACCCCTGCTGATGTCAGTTCCAGTCTTGGACAGGCTGATCGCAGCGGCTGAGTCCTGGGCTGCGCAGAGACAGCACAAAATCTGTTTGTACAGCTCTGCTACACATGCATTCGCACACTTGCAAAGGGAAAATACACTCCCCTATGGTCGACGACTATGCGAACGTAGTACTGCAAAAAAAACACCTAGTGAGCGATCAGGTCTGAATTAGCCCCAACAGCAGAAGCCCAGTATCCAATATATGTGTGCCTTCCTTCCCACTTTTTACACAAACTAGCTTATTTTTGTATCATTTTGACATCATCTTATCTGTGTACTCACATATTATATGGGTGGCAACACTTTGGGTATTGTAGCCTGCACACTAAGGGGGGTATGTAATTAGCTCCTTTTTTTTCCGACTTGGCGAAAAAACTGAGCTTTTAGCTATTTTTAGGGTGAGTGGGGAATCGCCCTATGCAATAGCGGGGCCGTTTTTTTGCCTAGGTGAAACATTTGGCAGGAGCGAAAAACATGTGGATCGGAGGATCCAAGAGTTTCGCACATGCACTGGCGTAAACGCAGACTGTTTTTGACGATTTTGAGGCATTTTTCGCCAATGTATTTTCACTTAAAACAAAAAGGTGAAAATGCCTTAAAAACAGTGCAGAAACAGTCCGCAATTGAATACCCATGAAGTCGAATTCAACATTTCCAAAATGATCGGAGATAATTGCTTAGCCCAAGAGTACAGTCTGTTATTGCAGACTTCACTAAACTGTTTACAGAACTGCTGAGTACAATATGTCACATTCATGTTAGAAAATTATGTATATGTTCATGGTGATATTGACAAATGATACGTTTAGATTGAGTAGGAGATCTTTGCAGCACTGAGAGTGGTCCGAATATAGGGCCCGATTCAGACCTGATTGATGTTGTGCGAAATCACACAGCAGCCGATTATGGAATGACTGAGCATGCGTGTGCACCGCAATGTGCAATCGCATCTCCAAACATCGGCAGGATGGTGCGAAAATTTCGATCGCATGGGTGTTCGCGAGGTGATGGACAGAAAGCGGACGTTTGTGGGTGGTAACTGCCCATTTTCTGGGAGTGTCAGGGCGTTTTCAGGGTGGAAGTGTGACGTCCGCTCCGGCCCCTATCAGCCTGATTCCTTCACACTGGAGGAGTAGGTATTGAGCTATGCACAGAATGCACACAATGCACAGAATGGGAAAAACATTTGATGGTGAGTGTGATGCAAACGGATTTGCAGCTGTCCGCTGACTGAGGGGAATTGTCGCACAGCGTACACATGTAATCACACACTTACACGGGGTGAATTTTCACTCCTCCTGGGCGGCGACTATCTGCTTGCAGGATAGTGTAATTTGCAGCTCAGCGATCAGGTCTGAATTAATCCCATAATACACATATGAGCCACCACTGAATAATAATTTTTGTGCATGTTTGAGTCCCAATTACAATAAAGGTTATGTTCTGTTTTATTTTAAATAAGTAGTAAACCAGCCAACAGAGTTCTCTGTCTTCTCATCAAGTACATACCCTCCAACTGTACCTTTTTGCCAGGTACAGTACCTTTTTTTTATGGTCTGTACCGATTTTTGGCTCTCAAAACTTCCATTGAAAGTATAGGAAAAGGGGCATGGCCACACCCCCTTTACCCGTGGCCACCCCCGCTTTTCAAATTTGTACAGATTTTTATGTGTAAAATGTTGGAAGGTATGTAAGTATGTCTGATGCAAACCTGTCTCAGTTGCTATTTGTCAGACCCAGTGGCGCCACAACAGGGCTGTGGGGGGGGGGGGGGGGGTGCAACCCACCGAGGGGTGACACCAAAATACTTGCTCCTCTTCAGTGACAGGAGCCGGATGCTGCACTGTGACATTATGTGCAGCACCCAGCTCCTGTCACTGTGCAGGATCCAGAACGGCACACACACTGGTCCCCGGTCGCAGCCCGCAACCCGGAGCGACAAAACGGAGGATCGGGCCGTGAGGTCACTCCCTACCAGTGAGGGCACGCCCCCTAATGGTGATGCCACGCCCCCTTTGCCTTTGCGTGGCTTAGCTGCGCGCACTGCATTGCCTCCTCCCCTCCAGGTGTCACCTGTGACAGTGACGCCTCAGGCCAGACCCACATGCATTTGGCTTTATTTATAACATTGCTTGTGCACACAGTATCCAGTCTCTAGGTCGACCACACTTAGCTCGACCACTATTGGTCGACATGCATTAGGTTGACATGTTCTAGGTCAGCATGACAAAAGGTCGACATAAGTTTTTCACAAAATTTTTCATTTTTTTAACCTTTTCATACTTTCCGATCCACGTGGACTACAATTGGAAATGGTAACATGTGCCGAGCGCAGCAGTAGAGTAGCGAGGCACCTTCCCCGAAGCAAAACCTCATGTCGACCTTGCTCATGTTGAGTTAATGCTTGCGTCAACCTATTTTGGGCATCAACTTAGTTACTGTCAACCAATAGTGGTCAACCTAGACACCGTCGACCTAAATGTGGTCGACCCTATGAACCACACCTGTGCACACAATTGCATTATTTTAGTAAATTAGTATTATGATTTGTGCATGAATATGTTTGATCTCAGCTGGAGCCCTTATGAGCCTTCATTTTCATAATGATGTTTTGTTATATTTGTTAAACCTGATCCTAAGTGATCTCTTTGTTGTCTCATTGTTCCACAAATTGCAGTTATAATGTGAAACATAGGTTAAGCACTACTATATTTTAGATAAAGTACTGCACTTAGTGAAATCTTTTCCATATGCACGTTTTGAGGTTAGCAATTGGCAATACAGATGTAGCCATGCTCACCTTTGCTGCCAAGTGTCTCATCCGCGTCAAAGCAGGCATGACTTGTATGTCCACAACAATGAAGCGCACGGGCATAGGAATGCATGGGGGGCTCGGGGTACTAGGGTGCACCCGCGGTTCAGCACAGCATGTGTGCCGCGTGCTAAAATGAGTGTGCCTATAGATGGGTCCATGTTTATCTTGACCTTTAATAGGATTAACTGAGCCAGGGCAGTCAGATTTAATCCCCTGCTGTAATTACTTAATCCCCTGCTGTATTGTTCTCTGTATTGTATTGCAGCTGAGAACAATAGATGAAGGGTTTATGCTAATAAGTCATGTTGTGCCTAGGCGCAGCAAACTAGCCAAGATAACCGTGGACCCATCTATACATCTGTATTTTATTAGGCCTGTTACTAATGTGCTACACTAAATATAAATGTGTGCGTTACCAAATTTGGAAAAGCCTGGTGGTTTGCTTGGGATGCTAGCTGGAAGACTCTTGCACATATTAGCTTCTAATCTATTCTTACTGAAATAAAAACAAATGGGTACCAAAAAGTTCTTAAGATTTTTACGACGTTTAAAAAATAATAACAGGCTCTAAGGCTGCGTACACACTAGAACAATATAACTTTTTTTGAAAGCAAAATGATATATTAGCAGCAGTGGGTCAGTGGGTGTGTACACCCGATATGTCTGCGAACTACAGTCTGTTGTTCAAAGACATATCGCATCGGCCCTGTCACACATTCGATGCTGACATATCTTGCAGATATACCACTATGTGTGGCTGTGTGTAGAGGCGACCCGCAAACTTCCCATTACACTGGCTGCAAGGACTGACATCACAGCTGGGTGGGTAAATTCAAACGACCACTCAGTTTTGTGATATACAATATTGAGTGACTGATTGATAAGTGTATGCTTACCAAATCTGCCACTATGTCAGTGGATCCACCAGCTTAGTATTTTCCCCGGCCGAAGAGAAGTTGGGTTTGTAGTATTGGATATTGCTTTAAAATAAGGTAGTTATTTTAATGATGTTTCTAATTTCATACGAGGATCTACTGTACTCAACTTGGAAATGAATGATGTATACAAATCTACTCTCAAATGATTGTTTTTTCACCTGTTTTCGTCAAGAGAGTTTATACTGTCAAAGTCAGAAAAATATCTCTATGCACACTACCATATTTGCACCTCACACAGGTCCGTGCTGCGCATGCGTACGCTCTCCCGTACGTGCGCATACTCACAGTCGCGGGCACCCGCAGGCGCATGGTATGCGTATTTACGGTAGAGTTTATGTGGTTGTAGCGTGCGACTCAATCGTTACACATTTTCAGTAATAATGTATTTTGTAGATCATGGTCCCTTTGATAGATTCTGAAAGTTTGGTTAATATAGAATGTTTATGAACAGAGGAATCCTTCTTTGTTTGATACGAAGGGTCAGACAGGAGTAATACAGTGGTGTTTAGTATCCATCGGAAGAATATTTAATGAGAAATATTCCGGTGTTGGTTTGAAGCAGATCAATCGCTCGTGCAAATAGTTATGGACATAAGAAGTTTATGAACATTTACTTTATTTGCACTTTATTACCCATGCGGCGGGAAACCCAGTTTCCCTCCCACCTGAGCAGTTGGAAATCGTCACAGCCCACCTGTATGAATTAACCTATGACCTTTTGTTATAATGCGAAGCCGAATTCCTGTGTCCAATGGACGATCAGATTGTAGGGACCATTAGATTGCATTGTGTGTGGGGCATAAATAGGCAGGCCGACCACATCCAGCGCTCACTCTTCAACGGTTCTCATTGCTGAAAATCGGGTGCTGGATGTCCAGGCGCATGCGATCGTTTCCCCTTGTGCGTAAGTTTTTCTCCGTAATCATTGTCTTACTGTGAGCCATTTCTCTCATCTCTATCTCTCTCTCTCTCTCTCTCTCTACTCTTTCTCTCGTATTTTCCCTTGATTAGATTGTATTGTATTGTATTTATAGTGTAGTTATTTGGTTAGGAAGTCTCTGTTATATTGTAGTGTATTATTTGTACTGTGATTCTTTTTTTACAAGTATTAGTTATAATACATTTAATAGGCTTTGGACCCTAAACAAGTATCTGTGTATTTTCTCATAGTGTTTAGAATTCTCTGAGCGTCGGTGACGCTCAAACAGCTTTGTAGTTAATCAGGTTACACAAGGTTGCACTTACACTTTGTCTCTACATTAAGGTTTACTGTGTATTTCATTGTTAAGGATATAGATATAAAGGTTTTGCGTTGTGAGCGTCTGCGCCGCTGGTGATCTCCTCGTGGTCTCGAGCGTCCGCTGCGCCATAGCGAATCATTACGTTAGTCATAGCCAACAGAGTGCTTGACTGTGATCTCTGGGCCGTGAGCGAACGTGACGCTTGAGCGTCTCGCCTACGGCTGAGCGATCGTTACGCAACTTGCGTACCCTTACGGTACTTCTTAAGTAAACAGCGTACAGTGTTCTTAGACCTCATAAAGGGTTGTATATACGATAAATATTTAGCTTTATCAATTGGCGGCTCGTCCTGTCCTTCACATATCTGCACTAGGTAGATCAGCAGACATTATCCCTCAGCAAAGGGCGGGAGGTTGTCTCGTAGTGCTGACGGGATAAGCGTCTGCTTCGCTTAGATAACGAGTGCTGAAGGAATCCGGGAACCGGAGGTAAGAACAAAACGCTTGTGTTTTTTTTAAAACTGTTTATTTTTCTTCTGTCTTGCGTATATACGCACGCATACATATATATATCTGCATTTCTTTTCCATCTGTGTATTTCATTTGTCGTATATCACCATCCTGTCTGCCAGTTTTATAGTTGATAGAAAAGTGCTAAAAGAGACTTGCTGTTATTTCATAGTTTAAGAATAGAGGTAATAGTTAAAAGTGTAGACATACACACAGGTTTGCCTGGGAAATAAGGCAAAGCCAGTGGGGTACGCGGTAGATGATCAGGGATCGTTTACATTGATAAAAGTATATTGTGTTACGGTGGATCTTTGTTTTGCGTACACGTGTCTCTAACAAAGACTAGCGTACGCAATCCAAAGGCCGACGCACGCAGCGTTCATTACGCAACGTAGCGTCCGGTTACGCCCACGTAGCTCAAGTCACGATAAGTTGATTTTTAACGCAACGTGATAAGTAACGCAAAGCGGTAAATAGCGCAACAGGCGGTAAATAACGCAAGTCTATTTTTGGAAATCCAAAAATTTAAATTAACAGATCCTGCTCCTAATTGGTAACACAGCTGGGCTAAAGAAAATTTTCTGCGCAGAAATAGAAATAGAAACAAAAGTGTACATGTGATGAGTGAGTGTTTTTACAATTTTTAAAGGTTGAACCACAAGAAAAGTCGAGTACTCGTGAGGTACATGCGTGTAAGTGACGTGCACGGTGGCTAGGGAGGCATCTCTGGTTAAATACAATTTTGAGCATTAGAGTATAGCGGACCAGGAGGTCATACTGTAACAAGACCAGGAGGTCATACTGTAACAAGACCAGGAGGTCATAACAGACCAGGAGGTCCAGGTACAGCCGACAAGGAAGTCCGCTATACAGTTCACAGGCACAACACCGAAAAGGGTTGGTGCAACACCCATATAGGCCATATAAGCTCTGGCTGAAGGAATTCGCAGTCGTAAGTTTCGATTCCATTGGTCTTTCCGTACATAAGCTTAGTTGTTTGTGTACTGAACGACTGGACCGCACGTAAGTGTGTGCAGTAGTTAGTAATCTGACCTAATACCATTAGAGTAAAGGGGTCACAAACGCTATCTGTACACTCTAACGTGATTTGTGTAATTTTTTTTATTTTAAGGGAAGTTCGCTGCTCACTCAGGAACTATCCAGCAACCAATAGTTACTGGAAAGAGTAAGTGTTCTTCGGATAACCCTCACAGGTTCCAGTAAATAGAGGTTCAGGTCGCAGGGGCCCTAGGTCGAGTACGCCAGCACCATATCGGTGTGATCAGGTCGTATAGGTCGGCGTGGGCGAGTGAGTGGGGTACTCGGTAAACCGCCACCGTCAGCCTATTGTTGGCATTTGGTTTTTCGTAAAGGGTTGGCTAAATAAAGCAACACTTTCGAACTATGGGGGCCACTTGTTCAGGTAGGGGGCAATCAACCTCGGTTCGGGTTGATTCAGTGGTCCGGCCAATTGGGTCGGCCAGGTATATCATGTGTGAGAAATATGGAAGTCACACAGAAACTTTATGTGATGAATGGGAGAGAATGACTGTGCATGACGGGGAGAAATTCCCAAGAATAGGGAGCTTCAGCTCAGAAGTGTTACAAAATTTAAGGAGGAGGATATGTCTCATAAAATCAACAAAGAGACGAATTCAGCATTATGATTATTTACAGTTGTGGCAACAGGAAGGTGAGATACAGAGAGGTTTGGCTCAGGCGGCGGGATCTGGCACTAACAGAAAACTAATTGCCACGGCCCCGCCGCCACCATATATATCAGGAGAGAAGTTGATTACGGAGAAAGACGCACTAAGGTGTAACACAAAATCACTTAGTAACTGTGTAAATGTTAATGATAATGTTAACCCATTAACCCATGCAAGTATTAACCCGTGCAAGTTGTACCCTGTTTTGAACTTTCCTCAGGAGTGTGATCAAGAGGACGAATCGGCAACGATTTCAGCACTCTCTCTAGCAGCCACCATAGCAGAGACCACAGTAGGCACAGCTCCACCCACGAGATTAGTAAAGGTCCCTAGCGGAGGGATAGGTGAGGTCGTATCAACTGGTAAGTACGGCACCATGCATTATGCTGAAACTATTTCACCACAGCCTGTAGAATCTACACAGAATGAGGTTGTTAGAATTACACCTGTTAGAGTAATAGCAGTGCCAAATGGGAAAACAGACGCATCAGGAGCCACTCCCATTAGGAACATCGCCATGTATACTCCATTTTCCCGAATGGAATTAAGGACCATAGTGTCTGAATTTCCTGACCCTAGAAAAGACTTAGTTGCCAGTCAAAAATACATCAGAGACTTAGGTAACACTGTAGAGCCCAACAATAAAGACTGGCAGATATTGCTGAGAGCATGTTTACCCTCAAATGTCGACGCAACTCAATTTTTAGCTGATTGCGGACTAGATCATGATGTACCTCTTACAGATGTGTACAACCAAGATAATGTGAAAAGAATAAACTTGCAGCTAAAAGAGTATTTCCCAGCAGTAGCTAAATGGAATAAGATATTCTCCATTAAACAGAAGGAGTCAGAGACAGCTGCAGAGTATTTTCACAGAGCATTATTAGAAATGGCAAAATACACAGGTATAGAGGACATTAAAACAGACACAAACCATCGGGAAGTAGCAGTATCGGTACTGATGGATGGTTTAAAAGAGTCATTGAAGACTAGGGTACAGACCACGCAACCTTGTTGGCGAGGTCTGTCTGTGGCTACTTTGAGAGAGGCTGCTATTGATCACGACAGAAACATCACCAGACACAGGGAACAACAAGGTGACAAATTAATGTCAGTAAGTATACAGGCTCTGACCACAAGGCAGCCTTTGTTTGTATCACCAAATCCTGTGGGTAAGTCAAGTATGGTTACTTGTTATTCTTGTCACAAACAGGGACACATGGCACGAGATTGTAGATTAAAGAATCCACGAAACTCATACCAAACCCCTAGACAACGACACGACACACGACATTGGGAGCAAGGTCCGCAGAAACGGAGTTATGAGCCACATACAGGGGAAACAAAAAGATATCCCCCAAAACAGAGACTGGCATGCCTCTGGTAGTTCCCAACTATCTCCCTCACAAGTAGTTGCTGCCAGCGGGATTCAGGGAGGTCACCATACCCAATAGGGGTGTGGCCATACCTGTAATCTGCAGCCAGTAAAATTAATTGCCAACCTTGAAAGTGAACCCGAGGTCGCAATCAATGTAGCTGGTAAAACTTTAAACTTTCTTGTAGACACAGGGGCGGCCAAGTCAGTGATAAATTCGACAGTGGGCATGAGAACCACTGGTAGGACAATTCCAGCCATGGGAGTAACAGGAGTAGTCCAGCACTACCCTGTTAGCAAACCAGCCGAGATTACAATAGGGCCTTTGCATACCAAGCATTCCTTTTTGCTGGCTGCATCGGCACCAACCAATCTCCTGGGAAGAGACTTACTGTGTAAAATGGGGTGCGTCATTTATTGTACTCCTGAAGGTGTATTCTTGGACATACCTGAGAAACACGCTCAGGAAGTGCGAGACATGTTAGACTCCCCATCAAAATTAATGTCACATACCATTATGACAAATAGGAATCCATCCCAAATAGAAGAGATGACATCTCAGATACCAGAGTCACTTTGGACAAAAGACGGACAGGACACTGGATTAATGGCAAACGTAGCTCCAGTAGTGGTACAAGTAAAAGATGGTAGGATAGCTCCAAAAATCCCACAATATCCTCTGAAGCCAGAGGTGGAGTTAGGAGTTTACCCAGTAATAGAGCGCTTGCTACAACAGGGCATTCTAGTAAGAACGTCCAGCACTGCCAATAGTCCCATCTTCCCTGTTAAGAAGAGTGGGGGGAGGGGTTACAGGCTAGTGCAGGATCTAAGGGGGATTAACAAAATAGTTGAGAGTCAGTTCCCCGTAGTGCCAAATCCAGCTGTCATCCTAATGCAAATCCCTCCCACTGCCAAATTTTTCACTGTTATTGACCTCTGCTCCGCTTTCTTTTCGGTACCTCTGCACCCTGACAGCCAATATCTGTTTGCATTCACATACAGAGGAGTCCAATACACGTGGACTCGATTGCCCCAAGGTTTCATAGATAGTCCAAGTATATTTTCTCAGGCTTTGCATGATTGTTTACAGTCTTTCCAACCAGACAGTGGATCAGTATTGATACAGTATGTGGACGATTTATTACTGTGTTCAGATTCACTGGAAGCATCTCTGAAGGATACGAAACAGCTCCTGTTTCATCTTTCAGACACCGGACACAAGGTGTCCAAAGACAAGTTGCAATTATGCCAAACTAAGGTAAAATATTTGGGACACTGTCTAACACAAGGACTGAGACACCTGACCGCTGATAGAATCCAAGCAATTAGAGACATGACTCTACCACAAACCCAGCAACAGATCAGAACGTTTTTAGGAATGTGTGGGTATTGCCGTAATTGGATCCCAGGGTTTTCCATATTGGCGCTACCTTTGCAGGAAATGGTCTCCTCAAACAAACCTGATAGGATTTTGCATACAGATGAATCCGAAACAGCATTTGAGAGACTCAAACAGTGCCTAACGCAGGCGCCAGCGCTAGGTATGCCAGACTATGGGAAACCCTTTGAACTATACGGAACAGAAAGTGCTGGTTGCGCAGCAGGTGTACTAACCCAAAAACACGGTGATGCCAGCAGGCCAGTTGCATACTACAGCGCTCAGCTAGACACGGTAGCGCGATCCCTCCCCACATGCTTGCGAAGCGTTGCTGCGATAGCATTGCTAGTGACAAAAAGCGAAGACGTCGTGCTAGGCCACAACCTCACAATCCATACGCCACATGCAGTATCAGCCTTATTGAATTCTGCCCAAACCAGACATGTCTCATCAGCGAGGTTTACAAGATGGGAATTGGCACTAATGGCCCCCGTAAACATCACCATAAGGAGATGCAGTGCATTAAATCCTGCAACATATCTCCCAGGTGTGCCTGGTCAGGCACAAAGGGTGGAAGGTGAGAGTGCTGGGGAAGGAGGATTCAATACAAAGGAAGATACACATGATTGTATGGAATATTTGACCCAAAATTTTACCGCAAGGCCTGACATCAGTGACAACCCACTGGAAGATGCAGAACTCACGTTCTACACGGACGGTAGTTGTCACAGACAGTCAGACTCGGGAGACTTGTGTACTGGATACGCAGTCGTAGATGACCAAGACACCATAGAAGCGGAACCGCTAGGCCCACCTCACTCAGCCCAGGTTGCTGAACTGGTCGCCCTAACCAGAGCATGTGAATTGGCTAAGGGTAAGTCAGCCAATATCTACACCGATTCTAGATACGCATTCGGGGTAGTCCATGATTTCGGAGCCCTATGGCGCCTCAGAAATTTCATGACGGCAGCTGGTACACCGGTAGCGCATGCAGCTCACATAAAAAGGCTTCTAACAGCGATACAGGAACCCGACAGAGTGGCTGTTATCAAATGTAAAGCACATACATATAGTCAAGACCCGGTATCACTTGGTAACAGCCGAGCAGACGAAGCTGCTAAGTTAGCAGCTGCTACCCCCATACAGACAGACACCACACAATTGATGGTATTTAATACCATTAACACACAGAAGTTGTGTGAAATGCAAAATTTGTGTTCCACACAGGAAAAGGCAGTCTGGAAGGCAAAGGGATGTAGCCAAGAGTCCTCAGGACTCTGGACGGATGGACATGGTAAACCAGTGGCCCCCAGAGCATATCTTCCATGCCTGGCTGAAGCAGCTCACGGGCTGACTCATCTAGGCAAGGAGGGGATGTGCAAATTGGTAAGAGCCTATTGGTGCGCCCCAGGATTCTCCTCTCATGCGAGTAAAAGAGCAATGTCATGCCTTACCTGTCTGAGAAAGAATATTGGAAAGGCAATACCTACAGAACCATCCCATATCCCACCTGCCGGCGGCCCTTTTCAGGTAATACAAATTGACTTCATTCAATTACCCCCTTGTCGGAATTTGAAATATGTACTTGTTTGTATAGATGTTTTCTCGAATTGGGTCGAAGCATTTCCTGCAGCTACAAATACCGCTATGTTTACAGCTAAGAAAATTGTGCAGGAATTTGTATGTAGATATGGTATCCCTAGAATAATCGAAAGTGATAGGGGTACCCATTTTACAGGTGATGTCTTTCAAGGAATGTGTAAGTTGATGGGAATTGATAGCAAGCTGCACACTCCGTACCGTCCACAGGCGAGTGCGAAGGTCGAAAGAGTGAACAGCACTATTAAAAATAAATTGAGTAAAGTGATGGCAGAGACAGGATTGACATGGCCAGAAGCTTTACCCATTGTATTGTACAGTATCAGAACCACTCCCAGGTCCCCTCTTAATCTATCCCCTTTTGAAATCTTGTTTGGTCGACAGCCGCATGTCATGATTAACCCTCAGGATGATTTGAAATGTAACAATGAAGTGACTGTAAAGTACTTGATTAACATGAGTAAACAGTTAAGGAATCAAAATGATAATCTGAAGTTGGTGATTCCTGATCTACCTGATAGTAATTGTCATGACATTGAACCTGGGGATTATGTAATGATACGAAATTTTCTACGCTCAGGTTGCCTTATTGACAGATGGGAAGGACCATACCAGGTCTTATTGACCAGCACTACAGCATTGAAGGTTGCTGAGAGAGAGACTTGGGTCCATTCGTCCCACTGCAAGAAGGTTGCTGATCCAGAGAAGTCCCGTGATAAGGAACAGACGGTAGAGGTTGTATCACTGGAGTGTCTGTTCCAGGAGGACTGAGGCGGCACCTGAGCCTTGAAGACCGAGAGCTGTTGTCGACTCCCCACTCCCTTTTATTGTTTTTTCTCCACTTCCCATCCCCTCTCCCTCAAATGTATTTTTCCTCCTTCTCATTCTTCTTCATCTCCTCCTCAAAGATGGACTTGCCCCAAGAGACTGTGATCCGGCTTTTCCTGTTGACCATGATGTTAACCAGAGCAGTCTGTTCCGGCGAGAGTACCATGGAGGTCGATAGAGGTTCTGGAATGGGTTCTGATGATAAAGATGGAGGCGTAGTTTTCCAAGATCAACCTAACCAACAAGCAAAGGCGAGTATCAGAAAACGATCCGATAGCATTGATCATAGAAGAAATTGTGACGGATTGTTAGCTGAAGAAAACTGTATCTGTAGGCTCTGTAACAATGTCATTGAGGATGGGTGCATAAAGAAATGCCAATCCAGTTTTAATATCCATATGGACCGGCATCCATTGAGTGACTATCACTCCTTAGTGGGTAACGTATTAAACAAAACAGATTGTTGGGTATGCTCCCAAGTACCTCAGGGTCATAGCAAATCAGGGCTAGTACCATTTCCTTTAACGATAGGGGAGGTATTTGAGTTAAATGGTGGGAGACCGGTGGACCGGAGGTTTAATATCTCCAGCCCTCCTAGTTTGAAGCTCCACCAATACCACGTGGATAGGTCCCTATTATGTTTCAACATCTCCAATCCCAGAAAGCCGGGAAATTGGGAAGTGTCATGGAGTAACCACACCATGACCTTTTCACATAGAGCAGATAGAATGCCTACAGATACAGAGCTTGTACGCCACATAGCCAGTAGAGGAAAATCTTTCCGGTATAGATACACCTTAGGAAATAGGATTACTAGAGTTGGAGAAGTATCACCAGGATACTGTGCACATATCGTACAACCTGATACGTGCATTAAGCAGATGGAAGAATTAGGGCTAGGAGATTTCACCTGGAAGGTGTGTAATATGGTAATGTCTTTCTCCGTCCCATATGTTCTCCCCGATGATGCATATTTCATATGCGGGAGAAAGGCGTACAAGTGGCTTGCCCCAAACTCTGAAGGATTGTGTTATATTGGAAAAGTATTGCCTGAAGTGATGACTGTAACACATGACAAAATGAAAGACATACACCGTGGTGCCCAAGCTCCTTATACTCACACTCATTACGAGCACCGAGTTAAAAGACAACTGTCAGAAAGGTTAGAGCACCCGGCCTCTGATCTGATCCATGAATCCACCGGGATTCAGGTTCTGGTGGCGTTAGATTTCACTCGCACCGCTCGAGGAGTGATGAATTATAGATACATTTCCGCACTCGCCAATTTGTTAGATAATATCACTGAAATGTATGATGACACGTTTAGATACACTGGAAGAGAACTTCAAGCTTATAAAACAGAACTGGTACAGCATAGAATGATTCTTAATTACCTCACAGCAGTGACAGGCGGATATTGTGTTACATTGGCAACACAGTACGGCGTGAAGTGTTGCACGTATATCACGAATAGCACCGAGGATCCGGTAGAGGTCATAGACCAAAAGATGGACGATATTCTCCAATTAAAGTGGGAATTTCGCCGAAAACACAATCTCACTCTTGCTGCTGTAGGTAATGAACTGACTGGTTGGGTGTCATGGTTGAACCCGCGAAATTGGTTCTCCGGTTTGGGAGACTGGGCTCAAGGAGTCATAATGGATGTTGGAAAGTTTCTCCTATGTATTTTAGGTGTTGTTATATCTATTGGATTGATATTTACATGCGAGCAGGCTTTAATGAGGTGCAAACAAAGTACAAGAGTGATGAGTTTGAGGAGTGAGGAAACTGTAATTAACCTGGATTTGATTTACGACCCAATGATAGAAACAATGATGTGATGAAAATGCGATTTCTACGGTCCGTTTCTTTCACCTGTTTTTCTGGTTTTTCTCCAAGATAACAAGACCCCCCTTGGACGAGGAAGTTGATGAGACGCTATACAGACAACGGATAAACCAAAGACGAAGTTTTGACCACTTGAGATATGGACACTTGATGAACTTTGCCATGGATCCCCAGTTTCCCTAGAATTCTTAAAATTGTGCTCACGCTTAATGAGCAAAACAGCGCAAAGAAGACGACTTTCAACTGATACCGAACAAAACTTCGACGACAGATGTACATTTACCTGACATAGAATATCATTGCATTTTCCATAAGTGTTCTTCATCTTCATCTCTACAACCCTCAGGTAATAACACACATAGTATAGGGAATACAGGCACAGATATCAGCAATCACATATCCCCCCATTCATGTATCATCAACTCAGGGCCGGATTAACAATGGGGCGGATGGAGCTGCAGCTCCAGGCCCCCCATCAAAATAGGCCCATAGCTTCAGCTGTGCTGCTGCTGCAGACAGGAAAAAATGTTTTCCTGCTACAGCAGCCTGCTACTGCCCGTCCGCGGTCCCCCTGCACAGAAGTTGTGATCCCCCCTCCAGTCGCACCGCCGAACTAAACACGGCCACCGGCGTAATCTATATGGAGCCGCAGCGGAAAGGCTTCACTAGCCCCCCTCCCTGCACCCCATACGCTTACAGGAGGCGCAGCCGCGCAGGGAGGGAGAGAGTGACGGGAAACGAGTGACGGCGCAAATGGGCTGCCCATCCCGACCAGTGACCACTACCTGGGAAACTGACTGATCCCTCTGAGGTGACGGGCCACCGCAGCAGCAAGCTGACCGCAGCGCTACTATTCCAAATCTGCCGTGGAGCCGAGGACCGGTAGCCAATCAGGAGCGGCTACGGCAGATTTGAAATAGTACAGTGTCCAGCTCCCTTCCCTGGGCCCTGTCAAAAGTGTGGTGGTTCGGCTCTCCGCATGCGGCCTGATAATGCCAGGTCTCCGGATCCCGCCCCCCTGACAGCTCCGCTGCCATCTCCGGCTTTCGCCTGATGACAACCCGGGTGGCCAGCTCACGCTCCATAGCACAGCTGCCCGGCACCCGCATGCTGATACCCCGGCTACCCGGCAACTGGTGAGCAGTGGGGAACTCATGGAGTGTCATGGTGGGGACAGTGTGTGTGTATATATATATGTGACTTTGTATGTAAATGTATATACAGTGTGTGTATGTGTGTGTATGTATGTATATATATATATATATATATAGCTGTGTGTATATGTATATATGTGTGCGTGTGTGTATCTACTGTATGTGGCTGTGTGTGAGTATGTAGATATGTGTCATAATGTGAATTTTGGCTTCTACCGCGTTCTCTAATGTGAATTTTGGCTCATAACGCGCTCTTTAATGTGAATTTTGGCTCATACCGCGTTCTCTAATGTGAATTTTGGCTCATACCGCGTTCTCTAATGTGAATTTCAGCTCATACCGCGTGCTCTAATGTGAATTTCAGCTCATACCGCATGCTCTAATGTGAATTTCAGCTCATACCGCATGCTCTAATGTGAATTTCAGCTCATACCGCATGCTCTAATGTGAATTTCAGCTCATATCGCGTGCTCTAATGTGAATTTCAGCTCATACCGCGTGCTCTAATGTGAATTTCAGCTCATACCGCGTGCTCTAATGTGAATTTCAGCTCATACCGTGTGCTCTAATGTGAATTTCAGCTCATACCGCGTGCTCTAATGTGAATTTTGGCTCATACCGCGTGCTCTAATGTGAATTTTGGCTTCTACTGTGTGCTATAATGTGAATTTCGGCTCATTCTAAGTGCTATAATGTGAAATTCGGCTCATACTGTGTGGTATAATGTGAAAGGGGCACCAGTACTAGATAGTATAAGGGGTCCTACTATTGTTGTGCAAAATGTGTATAACAGTATTTTGTATGAGACGCACTGTGTCCTTGAACATAGTTGGGGAAATCCAAATGGTCCTTGGGTGCCCTACAACTATTCAACGGTAATGGAAGCGAGTATCGTGGACGCCCATTACTTATCACACCCAAAAGCATTGGGTTTAGCTACGTAAATCGCTAAACCCATATAAACTATTCAGCATGCTGATGAAATGGCAATTTTTTGCAGAAGCAGTGAGCGGAAATCATGCAGTCATGCGCTATCAGCAAAACAATTTATTAGTTCTGTTGGGCGATCAAAATTTTTTAATTCCCCCCCACCCAGTGACACTCTTCTGTCTGTCTTCTCTACAGTGATCGCGCCGAGCAGAAAAAATTGTGGGTCCCGGGGACCCCTCACTTTAAAAAATTGGGGTCCTACTTCACAGTTTCTGGGTCCCATAGCACTGTATGCTTTTGAGCTCCCCTTATCCCTCCCCACATAGCATTAGACCACCCAACATGGTAGATAGCAGTTATGGCAGTATTGGGAGGCAAGTAGGGGGTTAGGTGCAGGTAGTGCTGTAGGCAGTGTTAGGGGTAGGGAGGCATCAGTACCGAGGATTCGATGCTTCCTGCTCCCCGTCAACTTTTAAGATCAGCTTCTCCGTGTCCTTCTTGAAGCCCTACCGCTATAACACGAGGTGTGTGCGTATGCTGGGCACTGTCTGAGTATGGGGTTGGTGCGTATGCTGGGCACTGTCTGAGTATGGGGTTGGTGCGTATGCTGGGCACTGCTTTGGTTTGGGGATTGTTTGTGTGTATGCTGAGCACTGTGTGGGTGTGGCAATTGTATCTATACTGAGCACTGTGTGTGGATATGGGATTTTATGTATGCTGGTCACTGTGTATGGGGGGGGATGTATCCTGGGCACTGTGGGTATTGAGTACCAATATGCTAGGCGCTGTGTGTGTGTGGGGTTGGGGGGGGTTGGGGTGTATTATGAGCACTGTGTGGGCATGTGTTGTGCGTATGATGGCCACTGTGCAGGTGTGTGTGGGTAATAGAGGGTGCTATGAGCATTGTAAGTGTGTATAATGAGTACTGTGTGGGTATAGAGTGATATGAGAGCTATGGGGGGTGTATAATAGACACTGTGCGGTATTGGGGTGTGCATATGATGGTCACTATGGGGGTGTGAATACTTAGCAGTATGGGGGTGTTTATAATGGGCACTGTGTGGGTATGTGGGGTAGAATGGGTGCAGTAGAGGTGGAAGGTGGTAGGATAGGTGCAGTAGTGGTAGCAGGGTGGGTGCAGTAGTGGTAGGAGGTAGGATAGGTGACGTGGTAGCAGGGGGTAGGATAGGTGCAGTAGTGGTGGTATCAGGATGGGTGCAGTAGTGGTAGGGGTTAGGATAGGTGCAGTAGTGGTAGCAAGGGGTAAGATAGGTGCAGTAGTGGTAGCAGGGTGGGTGCAGTAGTGGTAGGAGGTAGGATAGGTGACGTGGTAGCAGGGGGTAGGATAGGTGCAGTAGTGGTGGTATCAGGATGGGTGCAGTAGTGGTAGCAGGATGGGTGCAGTAGTGGTAGGGGGTAGGATAGGTGCAGTAGTGGTAGCAGGGGGTAAGATAGGTGCAGTAGTGGTGGTAGCAGCGGGCAGGATGGGTGCAGTAGTGGTAGGATAGGTGCAGTAGTGGTAGCAGGGGGTAAGATAGGTGCAGCAGTGGTAGTGGGCAGGATGGGTGCAGTAGTGGTAGCAGGGGGTAGGATAGGTGCAGTAGTGGTACCAGGAGGTAAGATAGGTGCAGTAGTGGTGGTAACAGGGGGCAGGATGGGTGCAGTAGTGGTGGTAGCAGGGGGCAGGATGGGTGCAGTAGTGGTAGCAGGGGGTAAGATAGGTGCAGTAGTGGTAGCAGGGGGCAGGATGGGTGCAGTAGTGGTAGCAGGGGTTAAGAGGTGCAGTAGTGGTAGTGGGCAGGATAGGTGCAGTAGTGGTAGCAGGGGGTAAGATAGGTGCAGTAGTGGTAGCAGGGGGCAGGATGGGTGCAGTAGTGGTAGGATAGGTGCAGTAGTGGTAGCAGGGGGTAAGATAGGTGCAGTAGTGGTAGCAGGGGGTAAGATAGGTGCAGTAGTGGTAGCAGGGGGTAAGATAGGTGCAGTAGTGGTAGGATAGGTGCAGTAGTGGTAGCAGGGGGTAAGATAGGTGCAGTAGTGGTAGTGGGCAGGATAGGTGCAGTAGTGGTAGCAGGGGGTAAGATAGGTGCAGTAGTGGTAGCAGGGGGCAGGATGGGTGCAGTAGTGGTAGGATAGGTGCAGTAGTGGTAGCAGGGGGTAAGATAGGTGCAGTAGTGGTAGCAGGGGGTAAGATAGGTGCAGTAGTGGTAGCAGGGGGTAAGATAGGTGCAGTAGTGGTAGGATAGGTGCAGTAGTGGTAGCAGGGGGTAAGATAGGTGCAGTAGTGGTAGCAGGGGGCAGGATGGGTGCAGTAGTGGTAGCAGGGGGTAAGATAGGTGCAGTAGTGGTAGCAGGGGGCAGGATGGGTGCAGTAGTGGTAGGATAGGTGCAGTAGTGGTAGCAGGGGGTAAGATAGGTGCAGTAGTGGTAGCAGGGGGTAAGATAGGTGCAGTAGTGGTAGCAGGGGGCAGGATGGGTGCAGTAGTGGTAGGATGGGTGCAGTAGTGGTAGCAGGGGGTAAGATAGGTGCAGTAGTGGTACCAGGAGGTAAGATAGGTGCAGTAGTGGTGGTAACAGGGGGCAGGATGGGTGCAGTAGTGGTGGTAGCAGGGGGCAGGATGGGTGCAGTAGTGGTAGCAGGGGGTAAGATAGGTGCAGTAGTGGTAGCAGGGGGCAGGATGGGTGCAGTAGTGGTAGCAGGGGGTAAGATAGGTGCAGTAGTGGTAGTGGGCAGGATAGGTGCAGTAGTGGTAGCAGGGGGTAAGATAGGTGCAGTAGTGGTAGCAGGGGGCAGGATGGGTGCAGTAGTGGTAGGATAGGTGCAGTAGTGGTAGCAGGGGGTAAGATAGGTGCAGTAGTGGTAGCAGGGGGTAAGATAGGTGCAGTAGTGGTAGCAGGGGGTAAGATAGGTGCAGTAGTGGTAGGATAGGTGCAGTAGTGGTAGCAGGGGGTAAGATAGGTGCAGTAGTGGTAGTGGGCAGGATAGGTGCAGTAGTGGTAGCAGGGGGTAAGATAGGTGCAGTAGTGGTAGCAGGGGGCAGGATGGGTGCAGTAGTGGTAGGATAGGTGCAGTAGTGGTAGCAGGGGGTAAGATAGGTGCAGTAGTGGTAGCAGGGGGTAAGATAGGTGCAGTAGTGGTAGCAGGGGGTAAGATAGGTGCAGTAGTGGTAGGATAGGTGCAGTAGTGGTAGCAGGGGGTAAGATAGGTGCAGTAGTGGTAGCAGGGGGCAGGATGGGTGCAGTAGTGGTAGCAGGGGGTAAGATAGGTGCAGTAGTGGTAGCAGGGGGCAGGATGGGTGCAGTAGTGGTAGGATAGGTGCAGTAGTGGTAGCAGGGGGTAAGATAGGTGCAGTAGTGGTAGCAGGGGGTAAGATAGGTGCAGTAGTGGTAGCAGGGGGCAGGATGGGTGCAGTAGTGGTAGGATGGGTGCAGTAGTGGTAGCAGGGGGTAAGATAGGTGCAGTAGTGGTAGCAGGGGGCAGGATGGGTGCAGTAGTGGTAGGATAGGTGCAGTAGTGGTAGCAGGGGGTAAGATAGGTGCAGTAGTGGTAGCAGGGGGCAGGATGTGTGCATTAGTAGTTGGGAGTGGAATGGACGCTGGGGGAATAAGATGCAGAGTAACAGGAAGTGCACCTAGTTTCCCGACTGCACCCTCACAGGTATAATGTGCAGGTATTGGCCATTAAATACATATAGGAAAGGCCCACCCACACGTTCGTGAAACGAAAGATTTAACACCATTCCCCCAGGTCGCATTATTTATCACTCGTGAGTCATGACAGCCACCCGCATGTATGTGAAACTGTAGATTGTCTCGTTGATCCCAGACCCCGCGCTCTCTTCTTGAGCCTGCTCGCAGCGCTCTGACCTCTTGATACTTTGCGGTGTCCACGACCGCACTGAGATGTTCCGCTGGCCCCAGCTCATGTTCTCTGAAGCAGACCCACCAGGCTGTCCGTGGTGAAGGCGCTCCTCTCCGTGTCCTCGGCTCCCTCCTGCATCTAACATGCCCGCCCCGTCATCGTGATGTCCCCGCCCGGTTGCCAGCTGCACATTCAATGGGTTGAAGGCAGGGTAGGGAGGAGGGACAGACGTCTGAGGTGGCGCTTGCATTGGGAGACGCTGCCGGCGGCTATTGGCTGGTGAGGCAGGGCTTGGGGATTTCTATTGGATGTAAGGCGACGGTCAGCGAAAAACAGCGCGCCCTGCGGGACCCGCTCACTTTTAAAATCTGAGTCCCTCTCTGCCCGTAGCGCGTAAAAACGCGCCATAGCGCGTATTTTGCGATCACTGCTCTATATCTACCTTTCTTGATAAATAGATACATCTTTATATTTTTCAAACTTGCCTCTACACACACACACACACACACACACACACACACACACACACACACACACACACACACACACACACACACACACTAAATGCACAACTGGTGACATACCCGTATCAGTAGCCTCCCACTACCCTCCCCACGCCATGCTGGTCACACACCGCTCTGCGCTCCCTGGGACAACTTCATTGTGCATGCACGAATCACAGGAAAATGGCCACGGCTGCCACTTTCTGAGTGATATTTGAACTCTGCAGCTGGAGTCGGACTGATGGAGCGGTGAGTATAATCAAATGGGTGCAGTGTGTGGGTCCCCCTGGACCCAGTGTCCCATAAGCACTGTACACCTTGCACCCATTATAGATACACCAGCGCCCCCGCCCCTGCAACAGCACACAATAGGCCCATCATAAATTTCAGCTCCAGGCCCATGAGCACCTTAATCTGGCACTGCATCAACTAAAATGTGCTCCCCATTTTGTTCAAAATCCGAAAAGAGCTCGGTAAAGTTTGACAGCCCATCCACAGACCTGTACCACAGGATAAGAAGGAATTCAAATGTATACTTCGCAATACCTCGAAGCTTGATTTACAACACGTACGGCACGATGATACATGACCCCCCCAAACATGGACTCATACACACATGCTTCTGCTATCACACTAGGTCATACCCTCTTCACACCTACTCCTCTCTCCTCCCTCACCCAACCATGGAAATGAATTAACCCCTGACATATATTTTTCTCCTTTTGAAATGTTTTCAGGAAGTGGCAGTTATTATTGACTGCCAAAGGGTGGACTGTCAAAGTCAGAAAAATATCTCTATGCACACTACCATATTTGCACCTCACACAGGTCCGTGCTGCGCATGCGTACGCTCTCCCGTACGTGCGCATACTCACAGTCGCGGGCACCCGCAGGCGCATGGTATGCGTATTTACGGTAGAGTTTATGTGGTTGTAGCGTGCGACTCAATCGTTACACATTTTCAGTAATAATGTATTTTGTAGATCATGGTCCCTTTGATAGATTCTGAAAGTTTGGTTAATATAGAATGTTTATGAACAGAGGAATCCTTCTTTGTTTGATACGAAGGGTCAGACAGGAGTAATACAGTGGTGTTTAGTATCCATCGGAAGAATATTTAATGAGAAATATTCCGGTGTTGGTTTGAAGCAGATCAATCGCTCGTGCGAATAGTTATGGACATAAGAAGTTTATGAACATTTACATTATTTGCACTTTATTACCCATGCGGCGGGAAACCCAGTTTCCCTCCCACCTGAGCAGTTGGAAATCGTCACAGCCCACCTGTATGAATTAACCTATGACCTTTTGTTATAATGCGAAGCCGAATTCCTGTGTCCAATGGACGATCAGATTGTAGGGACCATTAGATTGCATTGTGTGTGGGGCATAAATAGGCAGGCCGACCACATCCAGCGCTCACTCTTCAACGGTTCTCATTGCTGAAAATCGGGTGCTGGATGTCCAGGCGCATGCGATCGTTTCCCCTTGTGCGTAAGTTTTTCTCCGTAATCATTGTCTTACTGTGAGCCATTTCTCTCATCTCTATCTCTCTCTCTCTCTCTCTCTCTACTCTTTCTCTCGTATTTTCCCTTGATTAGATTGTATTGTATTGTATTTATAGTGTAGTTATTTGGTTAGGAAGTCTCTGTTATATTGTAGTGTATTATTTGTACTGTGATTCTTTTTTTACAAGTATATTAGTTATAATACATTTAATAGGCTTTGGACCCTAAACAAGTATCTGTGTATTTTCTCATAGTGTTTAGAATTCTCTGAGCGTCGGTGACGCTCAAACAGCTTTGTAGTTAATCAGGTTACACAAGGTTGCACTTACACTTTGTCTCTACATTAAGGTTTACTGTGTATTTCATTGTTAAGGATATAGATATAAAGGTTTTGCGTTGTGAGCGTCTGCGCCGCTGGTGATCTCCTCGTGGTCTCGAGCGTCCGCTACGCCATAGCGAATCATTACGTTAGTCATAGCCAACAGAGTGCTTGACTGTGATCTCTGGGCCGTGAGCGAACGTGACGCTTGAGCGTCTCGCCTACGGCTGAGCGATCGTTACGCAACTTGCGTACCCTTACGGTACTTCTTAAGTAAACAGCGTACAGTGTTCTTAGACCTCATAAAGGGTTGTATATACGATAAATATTTAGCTTTATCAATACCGAGGTTAAAGTGAGCCGGAACGGGCGAAACTGCATTCCATCAGTTCCATTTGGAGTCGGAACCAGTTCTGCCTTCTCCGGCTCACCTAATCCAGGATGTCAGCCAACACGCAGGGAGATGCTGGGCACCCGCTGAGATTTTGTTACCAGCAGCTGCCAGGGTCCTTCCCTAGAGCGGCAGCCGGAGGCAGGACCTCACTCCTAAGCTCCGACTTCTGGTCCTGGCAGGATGCTATGCGCTATGGGAGAGACATCATGATGCCTCTCCCATAACTCACAAACTGGGTTACCACTACAATTCCAATCAGCTGTAAATAATATGGGTCTGATGTCTGCATGCTTGGAAAGAGAATGCATGGATATGTGTGCATGCAGATATGATTGAATATAACAGTTCAGGGAACATGTTCTAAAGGTCTGTTGACTAAGAGCATCACTCCCAACACTCTCTCAGCTAATCATTGCTTCCCCATTGATTTCAATGGGAGTGACCATGTCATTTTTGGGTCCATATGGGCTCAGGATTTTATTTTATTTTATCAAGCTGATTGTACTTCTACATGGACCGGTTTGGCAAGTATGATTTTTAGAAAATAAAATACTGTCTCCTTTAGTGTCCATGTCCTGTGATAATTTTAATATTTTCTGTACTGGTGGACAGCAGGTGCCAGTGGGCCCTTAATGTCCTTGCATGCTGTCACTTGTTCCACAATTGCCAGCATGCCAGGGCAGACTGGTACCTGCATTCCACATGTAATGAGCAATATTATTTTATATTTGTACACATTACCCTCATGCCAAGGGGTGAGAGAAATAGTCCCTGGCTTTCAGGCTAGGCCTGGGTTTCCTAGGGAAGGGGGACTTTTTGGGTGGGTCCCACATTTCCAAGGAATTCCAGGCTTGGGCTGATCAGTTTGGGGCTGGATTACGGCAGTGACGTGCGGTGAGTTCATTGGCTGGGGAGGCACTGAGATTTTATATATATATATATATATACAAACACACATATACAGTGGTAAAAGTGGAAATTTTGAAGTGGGGGTATGGAAAAGTGAAGGTTGCAATTATGCGCGCACCTCCGGAAAAGGGGGTGTGGCCACTCAAACAGGGTTGTGTCCTTCAGTGTAGTAGGACCCCTTATACTATCTACTACTGGCGCCCCTTTCATTTGATACAACACAGTATGTGCCGAAATTCACATTACAGCACACGGTATGAGCCAAAATTCACATTACAGCACACTGTATGAACCGAAATTCACATTACAGCACACGGTATGAGCCGAAATTCGGATTACATCACATGGTATGAGCCGAAATTTAGATTACAGCACACGGTATGAGCTGAAATTCAGATTACAGCACACAGTATGAGCCGAAATTTACATTTTACCACACGGTATGAGCCAAAATTCACATCACAGCACACGGTATGAGCCGAAATTCACATTTTACCACACGGTATGAGCCGAAATTCACATCAGAGCACACGGTATGAGCCGAAATTCACATTTTACCACACGGTATGAGCCGAAATTCACATTTTACCACACGGTATGAGCCGAAATTCACATTTTACCACACGGTATGAGCCGAAATTCACATTTTACCACACGGTATGAGCCGAAATTCACATTTTACCACACGGTATGAGCCGAAATTCACATTTTACCACACGGTATGAGCCGAAATTCACATTTTACCATACGGTATGAGCCGAAATTCACATTTTACCACACGGTATGAGCCGAAATTCACATTTTACCATACGGTATGAGCCGAAATTCACATTTTACCACACAGTATGAGCTGATATTCACATTACAGCACACGGTATGAGCCGAAATTCAGATTACAGCACACGGTATGAGCTGAAATTCAGATTTTACCACACGGTATGAGACGAAATTCACATTATGCCACATGGAATGAGACAAAATTCAGGGAGAGTGACAGCAGGTACAGGGAGAGAGACAGGGAAAGTGACAGCAGGGACATAGGGACAGGGAGAGTGACAGAGGGACAGGGAAAGTGACAGCAGATAACATGGGGACAGGGAGAGTGACAGCAGGGACATAGGGACAGGGAGAGTGAGAGAGAGGGACAGCAAGGGCATACAGTAGTGACTAGGGAGAGAGAAAGGCAGCAGGGTAAGATTACCTTTTTAGAAGCGGCGGTGCTGAGGATGCTGTGGTCTGTGGTGTGGTGGATGCTGCGGTCGGCATGGTGCGGAGGAGGCGGAAGTGCAGAGAAGAACTGAGGGTGGCGGCGGATCGGCTGAGGGCGGCGGGGTGCGGATGAGGGTAGTGGCGGTGTAGTGAGGAGGAGGCAGAGGGCGGCAGCGGTGCAAGTTGGAGGAGGCTGTAGTCGGCGGCACTGCGGCTCCTATGACCGAGGCGCTACTATTTCATATCTGTTGCGGCCCGGCAGCCAATCAAGAGCGTCTGCCTCCCCCCTGTATCGCCCCAAGACTGCCTCCCCCATGTGTATCCCCAAGACTGCCTCCCCCCTGTGCATCCCCAAGCTGTCTCCCCCCTCTATATGTCCCCATGGCTGCCTCCCCCCTTAAGGTGGTCCCCAATGCTGCTTCCCCCCTGTGTATTCCCAAGGTTGCCCCCCTCCCCACCGTGTGTATCCAGCTGTCCGCCCCCACTGAGTCCCCGCATGGCAGCCTCTCTCCCCTGTCTCCCCATGGCTGATTCCCCCCTGTCTCCGGCCCCCCTTGCTTGCCTGGGGTCACTGCTGGGGTCGCTGGGGACTCGGGAGAGCATTCATTCATGCCTCCCGTCCCGCAGCGCGGCCGCCGAGCTACTGCTACAGCTACTAGCCGGCGGGACTGCGGCGCCCTTGCCCGAGTGAGGCGCCTGGCTGGAGCATGAGCTCCACTGACACAGCTCTGGGCTATGCGGCTGGGACTCAAGTCGGGCGTAAAGGAGGATGGTGATCGGACAGAAAGTAGGCTGGACTCAAAGGTGGGATCAGGATCTGTGGTGCCCAATCATATTTGCATCAGTGACAGGGGCGTGCTTTCATATGTGCTGAAAGCACGCCCCTGTCACTGAGGCACTCATACCAGTGCCGCCTATACGTCTTTTTTGAATGGGCTTTTACAGCCCTCTACTTGGCCCCGCCCCCTGCCCGCCCCCCCGCTTCCAACCCTTTGTAATTAGCCGCAGGAGGCACCGCTATCGGTGCCTCTAACACTGACCGCAACCCATTTTTTCATGTAAAAATGATTATAATCATATAAAGCATATACTTATGACACAGAATATGTGTCATAAGTATCTTCTTTATATTAATATAATCATTAATGACATGGGAGAATGACAGGGGAGGCACTGCCTCCCCTGCCTCCCCTGACTGCACGTCCCTGGATTAAGGCATGGCAGGGGGACTCCTCACTGTGTCCCCCCAGCTATAGTGTAAGCCATTCAGATGTATAAGCCCGGTGCTGGTTATTGGAAAAGTAGGGTGACTCCACTCTGGCTTTCTGCCAATTTTCAAGTACCAGACCAGGCTGAAAGGTTAAATTTTTTTTAAAGTGTATTTCTTTCTTTACACTTTACAGAAATAAAGCCTGCTCAGAGCATTCCGATCTGCGCTGAGCTTCAGTATGTATGGGTTTACCATAGTTTTTGATCTCTCAGTTCAAAGCCGTTAGCATTTTAAGCTACAAAATGAATTACATCGGCGTTGGGTTTCTATTGAAGCTGAAACCCGACGGATGATAAATAACCATTTTTTAGACACAAAAACAATGGCGATATCCATAGATGTCAGTTAGTTTTGGTTAAGACCCAAAACCTACCTTTAGTAAATTTACCCCCTGAAGTTAGGTTTTTGGTTGGTTTGGCGTCAGTTTTATCTCTGTAGGTTAAAACGAGCGCTAAATTATGCGTGTAGAAAGTGAGTGTGGCACCCACGGGGATTCCTCAGCCGTTGGTATCGCTGTGAGGGCTGTCCATGGCCACCTGTCCTTGTGGGTACCAATATGTCGGCCAAACGTTGATAACGGGATTTCTCTTATGTCCACAGGTATCCACAGTGGTCCCACCCTGACGCACCTGATTTGAGGATCTTGACAATCGCTTAACCTCTTCCCTCTTGCATGGAAGCTTCCATTATCAACGTTTGGCCGACATATTGGTACCCACAAGGACAGGTGGCCACGGACAGCCCTCACAGCGATACCAACGGCTGAGGAATCCCCGTGGGTGCCACACTCACTTTCTACACGCATAATTTAGCGCTCGTTTTAACCTACAATTATCCATTTTATCTGAGCTGCTTTTACATAAGCGCAGACAACATTTTTTTGATTTTAGTCAGTTTTATCTTTAGCAAATGGAAGGTTTTGGTCATTGATGGAAAATCGCCCAAAAATCCAAAATCGATGCTCAGCAAATATAACCCGTGGACAGCAATGATAATGATGACAACAGGCAATATTTTATTGGAAGATAGCAGAATCCTCCTTGTATCGGTTTTATTGTATTTTTATAACTCTGAAATGCAAATGTGTGTATTGTTAATAAATTAAATGTCTGCAAACATTTATTCTCCGGATGGACATCAGCAGTACAGTATGTTTGGCTTTGTTTATGGGATTATATGTGTCTATTGTTCAGATACTGTATTAAACACTTTTAAAATGAATACAGGAAACACATACGTTTTTGCATTTATTCCCCTCCCCGCCTTCTTGGATATTTTCTGCTTTGTAAAAACAACATGTCAGGATTACTAACAAGGGTTGTGTCAATTTTTTTTCTAATTCTAAAAGCGATTTCAACCTACAGTGATGTATATTTTCTTTTTTTTGCAATCTGTCATATATTTTTTGTGATAACTTGATTTCTTTTTAATGTTTTGAAAGCATTATGCTAATATTTACATTTCTTTACTGTCACCATTATTTATGAGTACTCTTTTGATGTTTATTTCTCCTTTTTCTGACATATAGCACATTGGAGCATTGTATTATGTGCTGAGAAACAAAGCTGACACCCCTGCCAGCAGAAAGCTCTCCAACGGAACATTTCTACAGATCACGTGTAAGGCTCTTTGAGATGCCAGACATAAGGGTGTTACAGTACAGTATGCTCATCTCAGCGACCCTCTCGTGCCAAAATGAGTACTCATTATATTTTGTAGACTGATCTAGACCCTAAAATAGGCATCTGCATAGCAATACCACCACTGACTAAACTGTTGGCTATGTATTATTTACAGTGTATGTTTGAATCATTCCAGACCCAGCAGTTGTGACTGTAGAGATGTCCCAGACTGCTTTCAGTCGTCTACTTAATGCTACATGTATTTCTGTTGTCCATCATTTATTTACCTGGCATTGGAAAATGAAACACCTTGGTCCATAAAGCATCTTTTTTATTACATTGCACATTTTCCATATAAACAATGATCTGCAAATGACATGTGTACTGCTGACAGGGGTTAAAGTGGGCCGGTACGGGGTGGAACTGCGTTCCGTCACTCTGCCGACCCATCTTGCCCAGCCACTTTCCCCCCTGTCTAGCACTGCTTGCTTCCTCTGTCAATGTGGGAGGCACAGCATGCACCTCCCACATTGACAGAGAAGGTGGGCGGCGCTAGAGAGTGACTCCCTTAGCCCGCGGTTCCTCCCTCAGCCAGTCCCACCCGCTGATGACGCTAACGGCGGGAACAAGAAGCGGGACATACTGTATTAAGGCGGTCATTCTGACCCGTTCGCATGCCACGGTTCTTCGCTGCGGTGCGAACGGGTCAGAACTGCGCATGCGCGGCACCTGCAATTGCACGTGCTTTATTGCCAGGCGACAGCCATCACCGGGCAACGACCAGAAGACAGAAGAAAGTGATTGCTAGCACAATCGCAAAAAGATTGACAGCGGGGAGGCATTCCGGGGCAGATACTCACCGTTTTCCGGGCGTGGAGATCCGAACACAGGCGTGTCCAGGCGTTTGGAGGGCGGATGTCTGATGTCAATCCCGGGACCTTCGTCGCTGGATCCGTCGCACAGGGTAAGTAAGTCTGACCCCGGTCTTGTTTTGCAGGAAAGTTTTTTAGCATAGCAGGGCTGCACAAGTGATCGCAGCCCTGCTATGCTAAAATACACTCCCCCATAGGCGTCATCAAGTTGATCGCATGAGCAGCAAAAAGCTGCTATGTGCGATCAACTCGGAATGACCCCCTAAGTACTGTTATTGTGACCTTGTGTGTGCGTGACAGCACCAGGAGGAGGGGGGCAGCGGCGGCAGAACAGACAGCCCTCAGCTGTCTGCCCCGTGTACTTGTGTCCTCTCCCTGTATAGATGAGACTGCCTTCAGCCGCTGGGAAACCACAGGCACCACAGAAAAAGCAAAGAGAGTTTCAACTGCATTGGCTCTTTACTGGTAAGGAGTTCATGTTCTGCTATCAGCAATTACTTTGCTTGACATTAGCCAATATAAAAAAAAATTGTAAGTTGTGCAGATTTGTAATAAAATATAGGTTTCACTAATAACATTTATAAAATATGTGTAAATCTAAGAAATATAAAACCACACACTGCTAGAAAGTAAGAGGGGGCACATGAGGGAAGACAGGCAGGATGGGGGGTACATGAAGGAAAATCCACTGTATGGGAGGGGCACATTGGGGTAGACACGCTGCAAGAGGGATAGGCATGAATGGATAACTTGTGTCAAGGATGAGTGCTGTGTGAGTGATAAGCGGTGTCAGGGAGAGCTGTGTGAGGGATAAGCGCAGGGGTTAAAGGGAGCCGGAATGGGATGGAACTGCGTTCTGTCAGTTCCAATTGGAGACAGAATGCAGTTCCGCCTCCTCTGGCTCACCTAACCCAGAGTGTGAGCCCAGAGCTGCATGGGGATGCCGGGCACCCGCTGAGGTTGTGTTACCAGTGGGCGCCGGCAGACGAAGCTGAGCTCCGGCTTCCGCTGTGTGCGGCGCTATGGGAGAGACGTCATGACATCTCTCCCATAGATCTGAGGAGCGGGTACCAGGCGGAGGTCAGCGGATCGGAAGCAGGAGCGGGACTGGTGAGTATTGTGGGTTTTTTTTGTGTGTGTATAAAGCGGCACTACTTGGGGGCAGCTTTTACTGGTGGCAGCTGTACTGGTGGCATAACTACTGGGGGCAGATTCTGCTGGGGGCATAACTACAGGGAGCATCTGTACTGGGGGCAGCTTCTATTGGGGGCACAACTGCAGGCAGCTTCTACAGGGGGCATCTGTACTGGGGCAGCTTCTGCTGGGGGCATAACTACAGGGGTTATCTGTATGGGGGCAGTTTCTACAGGGGGCATAACTACAGGGGGCAGCCTCCACTGGGGGCAGCTTCTACTGGCATAACTACAGGGGGCATCTGTACTGAGGGCATAACTACAGGGAACATCTGTACTGGGGGCATAACTACAGGGAACATCTGTACTGGGGGCATAACTACAGGGAACATCTGTACTGGGAGCAGCTTTACATAATTTAAATTGGGAATACTACTGGGTGACCACGCCCCTTTCCTTTTTCGAGACCACAACCCTTTTTATTTGCGGCTCCCACAATCCCTTTAGAACTGGGGCGGGGGGGGGGGGGTGAGTTCCACCACCTCTCCAGGACCACTTTAAGCACTGACTGCTGATATGCAATATGAATACACATGGCTATTAGGTAATAATGTTTAGTTTCATACAATCGATGAAAACTGAGTTGCTTAAATTGAGCTGTCAATTGGAACTCCGGAAATGTTTTGATAATTCACAACCATGGGCTCACTCCCTGATCAAATGTTGCCACATACAGTTGTAAAAACATTCAAATTTTGAACCAGTTTCCAACAACACATCTATTAAGACTTTTTCAAGGCTTTGGCAGGCATTGTAGAAGGATCATACTATATTTGCCTCATTGCAAAATGGACTTTAAAATTTGTTAACATCAGTGTCTGTAGCGTTTCCTTGATTCAGATGGATTCAGATAGCAGGAGAGCTCTACAAAGCAGTTTGACTGCATAATGAGGATTTATTTTTCCTATTCTTTTGGACTACATTGGTTTAAGCAAGAATGGTAAGTAAGATAGCCACTGCACTAAAAAATATATTGGAGGACCTAAAAATAATTAGAAATATAAGGTGCAAAAAATATCAAACCATAATGGGGCATACTGTATAATTGGGATGTAGTTCAATCTTAGACAGTCAAAACTCCACTTTATCTGTCTCCAAGGCTTAGTACATAGGGTCTAAGTGGTCTATGTACTAAGCCTTGGAGAAAGATAAAGTGGATGGATATAATGTACCAACTGACGAGCGCCTGTCTTTTTTTAAACTCAGCCTATAACATGGCAGTTACTGTTGGTGCTGATTATTTGGTACTTTATTATTGTCTATTTTAGCTCTCGCCAGGGCTTAGTACATAGTCCCCTTATAGTGAATGTCAACATTTTGACTGTTTAAGTTCTTCTTTTTTTCAAAATGTCAACATGCAAAATATAGACATGCTTATATAGGGAGTTCAAAAAGTCCCTCCATAGTAAGTACTGTCTCTGGCTGCAGATCTTCTCTGCAGGCATGTGAGGCCAGAGAAGGACAACATTTGCATTGTAGATAATTACATAATGAATTCTCATTTATTTCATGTAAGTAAAATTCCACTGTGGAGGGACTTTTTGTACTCCTTGTATTATCAATGCCGACATTATTTTGAGTTGGTCAAAATGTCGACATGCCTAAATATTTTGAAGTCTAAACCATGGTATATGCAGTAAGTGTATTGTTACTAGCACTTTTTAACGGTAATACTAATTTGATATTCATTTAATACATGCCCATCTATGTGTTTAATCTTAATTCTGTTAACAATGAAGGCTGCTATAGTTTTTATTTGTGGGGGGGGGGGGGGGGGGTTGCAAACATTTGTAATAGGAGATAAATTGTTAGAGAGGGACTTCTAGAGAGGGAACCAGGTGCATCCATCGGAAACTGGCTACGAGGGAGTTACAGCTACCTGGACATTGCTATAGATGACCTGCATTCCTTCATCGGTACAACACAGGAGCCTTCACTCCCACCACTAATTCACTTGCTGCAGCAACTTTTGTGGGTTAGAATCCCTTGAGGAAAGTAGAAACCCTTATTTAAGAGGCAGCCTTTTACATTACCTAAGTGAGTGGCTGGGGCAGTGAAGAAAAATGCTGCCTTGCAACCGCATTGTCCAGCTGCACTGGACCCGGACATGTGAACCTGGTGAGTAATTCTGTAGATGGAGGTGGGGGGGTGCCAGTTTCTGCACTTTTTGGGGGGCACGGTGCTATGGGATACAGACTATGGATAGAGGGAGCTTTTCGGTTGAACTAAGGATGGAGGGGTTGGGTATGTTATCCTGGCGGTCTTGATCCTAGCGGTCACACGACCGACAGTGGCATCCCAACACTGATGACCCCGATACTGGACAGGGTAAGTATTCTCCCGAAAGCCGTAATGCCAAACGCATCCCGGATAGAGGAAACTGTGGATGGTGATGTTGCCACATGGATTAGTAGCGGGAGTTGAAGGTATTTTTACGGAAGAAGACGGGGCTTAAAATGTTGCACAAATATAAAATAGGGCAGGAATGACAAGGAAAAAAAATCAGAGAGAGTTGGAAAGAATACAATAGCTATTCAGGACTGAAATCTAACACAGTCTGCAACTTATCCCTTCCACTGGTATCCTGTTCCCAGATTCCTTTATGAGGTATCCTAGTCAAATGAGTTCTTGTGAAAAAATAGATTGAAACTTGAAGCTTTTTCTTCATCCTGAGATCTCCGTCCCTTCTCTGGCCCTTGGACTTCACTTTTTGCTATGAGTAAAATTTTACCCTTGCATTTCCAGCAGTTTCTGTTTCTCACTGCTCTAACTACCCTGGTATTCCTTTGTACATTAACAGTGCCAGAACTCATATATTACACAATATGTCCCCTATGCTACAGTGCTTACTAGGCATCATGATCACTCTGGATCTCTGCTTTTCTATTAAGAGTTCCAATGCATGATATTTCTTGCAGCTGGGTAGAGAATATTTGTGATTTGTCACTTTATTGATGGTCATTCTTGTGTCAGCAGCTGCCTACAGTAGTGGGGCAAACCAAGAAGTTGGGTTGTCACATCATGATGTCCATCTCCTCTCTGAAAGGCAACAATTTGGATATTCATATCCTTCATGTCATAAGGATATGTTTAAATCAGTCTGATAGGATCTTCCCATTAATACTTTATGGGGGAAATGCTTCTTAAAACGTACTTATTTTTCTTTATTCCACCTTCATATCCACATTCATTAAGAACACTGCTAAGACACTATTCTTGTGCATATGGCACTTCAATACACCTACTGTACAGTATCTTGAGATACAAAATGAATACATACAGTAAGATCATAATTATTGCCACTGTTCTTATAGGCATAAAATGTGACAAACCCTAGATCAGGATCTAATATAAATGTCTGTAGGTTGGTGTCAGTGTACTTGTTGTTCTGAAAGTAGATTGGGAGCTGCTCTGTCACACTAAATAAGTCTGTTTCTTCAGTGGTTATAAGCTTGAGTACTTCACCTTTATTGTGGGTCATGCCAGTAGGGTGTCTATCGAAGTATAAGAGTTAATTATGATGTGTAGAAAGGATGTGCAGGGGCGTGGCAACCTTTAAAAAAAACAGAGACAGTAAAAAGACCTATATCAATATTTTTTGAAAATAGAGACAGAATATAGTGTATGGTGTGCAGTTCAGTAACAATCTGCTCTGTTGAGCCTTGGGAGAATTTGTAAGTCTTTTGCCATTTGGTGGGGCAGACACTTGGCAGAGGTGCTCCCTTATGTCAAAGACTTCTGTATCACTGATGAGAACAGAAAAAAAGTATAATCTGATTTACCAGTACGTCTTGTTGGTGTGGACACCCCAGCATTGGATGGGGAACATTAGCACTACAAGTAGTACCAATTCCCCAGCAAGGGGACAGCACAGCTTCAAGCAGTGATGTGATTTCCGCCTCACTTCTCTGATGTAATGGCGGGTGCTGTTAGAAGTGCTTGCACTGATGTAATGGAACTCCCCATCTTGGGAATGTGTTAAGTAACCTGGAAATATCACTCAGGTGGAGGTGCCTCCTTTTCTCTGGCTCTGGTTGGAGAACACAGGGAGGTGACCCTACTGGAGGGTAGAGTGAATGTTCCAGTTCAGTGTGATGATCATTCAAAGTTGGAATGCCAAAAACATGATGATGAACACACTGCACTGGCACACTTCTTTCAGGATAACAAAGAGATCCAGCATTAACCCTTATGTACAATAGCTGTTTTAATCCAGTATAAAAAGTCTGTTCTAATGTTACTTATAGCTAAAAATGGCATCCCTGAAACTTTTTCACAAGTTTTATCAAAGTTATATCAGAATAAGATTCAAATTTTAGCAAGACTAAAATCAACCTAAATTCCATCAAAAGAGAAAGAGTGTAGAAGCATGAATAGAGCTAAATGCAACTTTCATCCATGCTTTGGCATTCTTTAGGGAAACTAATTTATTTTATAATACTAGGTGGCACTCTATTCTGTGCTTTCTATTCATTACATCTTCCTTTAGAAAAGTTCTAATAATGTTTTCCGGGCCGTTTCTGAGAAAGCATTATATGGAAGAAAAGCCTCACAGAAGTAATAAATCTCAGGATTCATCTTGGCCTTAGCTGCACCCAGGCCAGCCTGTTGATGACATTTGTATATAGGTGTTTGTCCTCTGTCAATAGCACAAGAACACTGTGGCTTGCTACAGAGATACGTGGGAGCTAGGTGCAGAATCACAGAATTTAACACAGGTATTTATTTTCACCTTTATTCAATCAGGTTTTTCCTAATCATTAATGACTCTCTGTGCTAATCACATACACCACACTGTTTTCTTCTAAAATTACAACTCACAAAGTCTATGTGACCTCAATTTGTCATGAAGACAATAAAGTTGTTAAAGGTCATTCAGCATGTTCAGTCATGTGTAATGAGTGCATTTCTTATGTTTTCCGATTTAGGAGAATGGCAGTATGTTAACAGGCTGGATTCCCCTTGGTGTGATTAAGGTGACATATCTAAAATCCCCAAGTAAAGTAGTTAAATATTTCACAACATCTTTTGTGAGAGACTGAAATCTAAAACTCTGCTTTGTTGTGGTAATTGCTGCATGGGCTTTAATGTTTGGTTTTGGAATGAAAAAACAGAAGACGAGGGCTCAAAAAAGAAAATCACTAGAAGAAGTCCACCATAAATGTAATTAGGGAGTATTGTTATATATAATCATTCATGCAAGATAAAAAAAACAAGCTATGGCCACTTTTATCATTTAGGGATACATACATGTTTAAAGTGATTTGCAGTTGGATGGATGCCACCAGTCCACCCTGCATTTGCAGAAGTATTGTGAAGATATGTAGAAAGTGTGAAAAAAAGAAACAAAAAAAAAGCGGTAACATGCAATACCACTAATAAACAACAGGACTAGATTTAGAGATGTGCACTTGAAATTTTTCGGGTTTTGTGTTTTGGTTTTGGGTTCGGTTCCGCGGCCGTGTTTTGGGTTCGACTGCGTTTTGGCAAAACCTCACCGAATTTTTTTTGTCTGATTCGGTTGTGTTTTGGATTCGGGTGTTTTTTTCAAAAAACACTAAAAAACAGCTTAAATCATAGAATTTGGGGGTCATTTTGATCCCAAAGAATTATTAACCTCAAAAACCATAATTTCCACTCATTTTCAGTCTATTCTGAACACCTCACACCTCAAAATATTATTTTTAGTCCTAAAATTTGCACCGAGGTCACTGGATGACTAAGCTAAGCGACCCTAGTGGCCGACACAAACACCTGGCCCATCTAGGAGTGGCACTGCAGTGTCACGCAGGATGGCCCTTCCAAAAAACACTCCCCAAACAGCACATGACGCAAAGAAAAAAAGAGGCGCAATGAGGTAGCTGTGTGAGTAAGCTAAGCGACCCTAGTGGCCGACACAAACACCTGGCCCATCTAGGAGTGGCACTGCAGTGTCACGCAGGATGGCCCTTCCAAAAAACACTCCCCAAACAGCACATGACGCAAAGAAAAAAAGAGGCGCAATGAGGTAGCTGTGTGAGTAAGCTAAGCGACCCTAGTGGCCGACATAAACACCTGGCCCATCTAGGAGTGGCACTGCAGTGTCACGCAGGATGGCCCTTCCAAAAAACACTCCCCAAACAGCACATGACGCAAAGAAAAAAAGAGGCGCAATGAGGTAGCTGTGTGAGTAAGCTAAGCGACCCTAGTGGCCGACACAAACACCTGGCCCATCTAGGAGTGGCATTGCAGTGTCACGCAGGATGGCCCTTCAAAAAAACACTCCCCAAACAGCACATGACGCAAAGAAAAAAAGAGGCGCAATGAGGTAGCTGTGTGAGTAAGATAAGCGACCCTAGTGGCCGACACAAACACCTGGCCCATCTAGGAGTGGCACTGCAGTGTCACGCAGGATGGCCCTTCCAAAAAACACTCCCCAAACAGCACATGACGCAAAGAAAAAAAGAGGCGCAATGAGGTAGCTGTGTGAGTAATCTAAGCGACCCTAGTGGCCGACACAAACACCTGGCCCATCTAGGAGTGGCACTGCAGTGTCACGCAGGATGGCCCTTCCAAAAAACACTCCCCAAACAGCACATGACGCAAAGAAAAAAAGAGGCGCAATGAGGTAGCTGTGTGAGTAAGCTAAGCGACCCTAGTGGCCGACACAAACACCTGGCCCATCTAGGAGTGGCACTGCAGTGTCACGCAGGATGGCCCTTCCAAAAAACACTCCCCAAACAGCACATGATGCAAAGAAAAAAAGAGGCGCAATGAGGTAGCTGTGTGAGTAAGATAAGCGACCCTAGTGGCCGACACAAACACCTGGCCCATCTAGGAGTGGCACTGCAGTGTCACGCAGGATGGCCCTTCCAAAAAACACTCCCCAAACAGCACATGACGCAAAGAAAAAAAGAGGCGCAATGAGGTAGCTGTGTGAGTAAGCTAAGCGACCCTAGTGGCCGACACAAACACCTGGGCCATCTAGGAGTGGCACTGCAGTGTCACGCAGGATGGCCCTTCAAAAAAATACTCCCCAAACAGCACATGACGCAAAGAAAAATGAAAGAAAAAAGAGGTGCAAGATGGAATTGTCCTTGGGCCCTCCCACCCACCCTTATGTTGTATAAACAGGACATGCACACTTTAACCAACCCATCATTTCAGTGACAGGGTCTGCCACACGACTGTGACTGAAATGACGGGTTGGTTTGGACCCCCACCAAAAAAGAAGCAATTAATCTCTCCTTGCACAAACTGGCTCTACAGAGGCAAGATGTCCACCTCATCATCATCCTCCGATATATCACCGTGTACATCCCCCTCCTCACAGATTATCAATTCGTCCCCACTGGAATCCACCATATCAGCTCCCTGTGTACTTTGTGGAGGCAATTGCTGCTGGTCAATGTCTCCACGGAGGAATTGATTATAATTCATTTTAATGAACATCATCTTCTCCACATTTTCTGGAAGTAACCTCGTACGCCGATTGCTGACAAGGTGAGCGGCGGCACTAAACACTCTTTCGGAGTACACACTTGTGGGAGGGCAACTTAGGTAGAATAAAGCCAGTTTGTGCAAGGGCCTCCAAATTGCCTCTTTTTCCTGCCAGTATAAGTACGGACTGTCTGACGTGCCTACTTGGATGCGGTCACTCATATAATCCTCCACCATTCTTTCAATGGGGAGAGAATCATATGCAGTGACAGTAGACGACATGTCCGTAATCGTTGTCAGGTCCTTCAGTCCGGACCAGATGTCAGCATCAGCAGTCGCTCCAGACTGCCCTGCATCACCGCCAGCGGGTGGGCTCGGAATTCTGAGCCTTTTCCTCGCACCCCCAGTTGCGGGAGAATGTGAAGGAGGAGATGTTGACAGGTCGCGTTCCGCTTGACTTGACAATTTTCTCACCAGCAGGTCTTTGAACCCCAGCAGACTTGTGTGTGCCGGAAAGAGAGATCCAAGGTAGGTTTTAAATCTAGGATCGAGCACGGTGGCCAAAATGTAGTGCTCTGATTTCAACAGATTGACCACCCGTGAATCCTTGTTAAGCGAATTAAGGGCTCCATCCACAAGTCCCACATGCCTAGCGGAATCGCTCTGTGTTAGCTCCTCCTTCAATGTCTCCAGCTTCTTCTGCAAAAGCCTGATGAGGGGAATGACCTGACTCAGGCTGGCAGTGTCTGAACTGACTTCACGTGTGGCAAGTTCAAAAGGTTGCAGAACCTTGCACAACGTTGAAATCATTCTCCACTGCGCTTGAGACAGGTGCATTCCACCTCCTATATCGTGCTCAATTGTATAGGCTTGAATGGCCTTTTGCTGCTCCTCCAACCTCTGAAGCATATATAGGGTTGAATTCCACCTCGTTACCACTTCTTGCTTCAGATGATGGCAGGGCAGGTTCAGGCGTTTTTGGTGGCGCTCCAGTCTTCTGTACGTGGTGCCTGTACGCCGAAAGTGTCCCGCAATTCTTCTGGCCACCGACAGCATCTCTTGCACGCCCCTCTCGTTTTTTAAAAAATTCTGCACCACCAAATTCAAGGTATGTGCAAAACATGGGACGTGCTGGAATTTGCCCATATTTAATGCACACACAATATTGCTGGCGTTGTCCGATGCCACAAATCCACAGGAGAGTCCAATTGGGGTAAGCCATTCCGCGATGATCTTCCTCAGTTGCCGTAAGAGGTTTTCAGCTGTGTGCATATTCTGGAAACCGGTGATACAAAGTGTAGCCTGCCTAGGAAAGAGTTGGCGTTTGCGAGATGCTGCTACTGGTGCCGCCGCTGCTGTTCTTGCGGCGGGAGTCCATACATCTACCCAGTGGGCTGTCACAGTCATATAGTCCTGACCCTGCCCAGCTCCACTTGTCCACATGTCCGTGGTTAAGTGGACATTGGGTACAACTGCATTTTTTAGGACACTGGTGAGTCTTTTTCTGACGTCCATGTACATTCTCGGTATCGCCTGCCTAGAGAAGTGGAACCTAGATGGTATTTGGTAACGGGGGCACACTACCTCAAGAAATTGTCTAGTTCCCTGTGAACTAACGGCGGATACCGGACGCACGTCTAACACCAACATAGTTGTCAAGGCCTCAGTTATCCGCTTTGCAACAGGATGACTGCTGTGATATTTCATCTTCCTCGCAAAGGACTGTTGGACAGTCAATTGCTTGGTGGAAGTAGTAAAAGTGGGCTTACGACTTCCCCTCTGGGATGACCATCGACTCCCAGCAGCAACAACAGCAGCGCCAGCAGCAGTAGGCGTTACACGCAAGGATGCATCGGAGGAATCCCAGGCAGGAGAGGACTCGTCAGAATTGCCAGTGACATGGCCTGCAGGACTATTGGCATTCCTGGGGAAGGAGGAAATTGACACTGAGGGAGTTGGTGGGGTGGTTTGCGTGAGCTTGGTTACAAGAGGAAGGGATTTACTGGTCAGTGGACTGCTTCCGCTTTCGCCCAAAGTTTTTGAACTTGTCACTGACTTATTATGAATGCGCTGCAGGTGACGTATAAGGGAGGATGTTCCGAGGTGGTTAACGTCCTTACCCCTACTTATTACAGCTTGACAAAGGCAACACACGGCTTGACAAATGTTGTCCGCATTTCTGGTGAAATACTTCCACACCGAAGAGCTGATTTTTTTGGTATTTTCACCAGGCATGTCAATGGCCATATTCCTCCCACGGACAACAGGTGTCTCCCCGGGTGCCTGACTTAAACAAACCACCTCACCATCAGAATCCTCCTTGTCAATTTCCTCCCCAGCGCCAGCAACACCCATATCCTCCTCATCCTGGTGTACTTCAACACTGACATCTTCAATCTGACTATCAGGAACTGGACTGCGGGTGCTCCTTCCAGCACTTGCAGGGGGCGTGCAAATGGTGGAAGGCGCATGCTCTTCATGTCCAGTGTTGGGAAGGTCAGGCATCGCAACCGACACAATTGGACTCTCCTTGTGGATTTGGGATTTCGAAGAACGCACAGTTCTTTGCTGTGCTTTTGCCAGCTTGAGTCTTTTCATTTTTCTAGCGAGAGGCTGAGTGCTTCCATCCTCATGTGAAGCTGAACCACTAGCCATGAACATAGGCCAGGGCCTCAGCCGTTCCTTGCCACTCCGTGTGGTAAATGGCATATTGGCAAGTTTACGCTTCTCCTCCGACAATTTTATTTTAGATTTTTGAGTCCTTTTTTTACTGATATTTGGTGTTTTGGATTTTACATGCTCTGTACTATGACATTGGGCATCGGCCTTGGCAGACGACGTTGCAGGCATTTCATCGTCTCGGCCATGACTAGTGGCAGCAGCTTCAGCACGAGGTGGAAGTGGATCTTGATCTTTCCCTATTTTTGGAACCTCAACATTTTTGTTCTCCATATTTTAATAGGCACAACTAAAAGGCACCTCAGGTAAACAATGGAGATGGATGGATACTAGTATACTTATGGATGGACGAGCGACTGCCGACACAGAGGTAGCTACAGCCGTGGACTACTGTACTGTGTCTGCTGCTAATATAGACTGGATGATAATTAGATAAAAATAAAATATATATATATATCACACTAGTACTGCAGCCGGACAGGTATATATATATTATGTAATGACGGACCTGCTGGACACTGTCTGTCAGCACTGCAGACTCCTAAAGTAAGCTACTAGTATCAAGAAGATAGAAAAAAAAACCACGAGTAGGTGGTATACAATTATGGATGGACCAGCGACTGCCGACACAGAGGTAGCTACAGCCGTGGACTACCGTACTGTGTCTGCTGCTAATATAGACTGGATGATAATGAGATAAAAATAAAATATATATATATATCACACTAGTACTGCAGCCGGACAGGTATATATATATTATGTAATGACGGACCTGCTGGACACTGTCTGTCAGCACTGCAGACTCCTAAAGTAAGCTACTAGTATCAAGAAGATAGAAAAAAAAAACCACGGGTAGGTGGTATACAATTATGGATGGACCAGCGACTGCCGACACAGAGGTAGCTACAGCCGTGGACTACCGTACTGTGTCTGCTGCTAATATAGACTGGATGATAATGAGATAAAAATAAAATATATATATATATCACACTAGTACTGCAGCCGGACAGGTATATATATATTATGTAATGACGGACCTGCTGGACACTGTCTGTCAGCACTGCAGACTCCTAAAGTAAGCTACTAGTATCAAGAAGATAGAAAAAAAAACCACGGGTAGGTGGTATACAATTATGGATGGACCAGCGACTGCCGACACAGAGGTAGCTATAGCCGTGGACTACCGTACTGTGTCTGCTGCTAATATAGACTGGATGATAATGAGATAAAAATAAAATATATATATATATCACACTAGTACTGCAGCCGGACAGGTATATATATATTATGTAATGACGGACCTGCTGGACACTGTCTGTCAGCACTGCAGACTCCTAAAGTAAGCTACTAGTATCAAGAAGATAGAAAAAAAAACCACGGGTAGGTGGTATACAATTATGGATGGACCAGCGACTGCCGACACAGAGGTAGCTACAGCCGTGGACTACCGTACTGTGTCTGCTGCTAATATAGACTGGATGATAATGAGATAAAATTAAAATATATATATATATATCACACTAGTACTGCAGCCGGACAGGTATATATTATGTAATGACGGACCTGCTGGACACTGTCTGCAGAATGCGTTTATAAAAAAAAACACCACACGACGAGTGTTTAACTTTTTCAGGCAGACAATCACAATATACTGGTGGTCAGCAGACAATCACAATACTGGTGGTCAGTGGTCACTGGTCAGTCACACTGGCAGTGGCACTCTGGCAGCAAAAGTGTGCACTGTACTTAAAATATGTACTGCTGCTATAACTGCTCCCCAGTCTCCCCCACAATTAAGCTGTGTGAGCAGTGAGCACTCAGCACAGTCAGATAATGATATACAGTATTACATATGATGCAGCACACTGGGCTGAGCACAGATATGGTATGTGACTGTGTCACACTGTGTATCGGTTTTTTTTCAGGCAGAGAACGGATTAATTAAACTGGTGGACACTATCAGCAGCAAGTAGTACTCCTCCTAATAATATGCTCCCCAAAATTTGTGTCTCTCTCTAGTACTCTAGTATAAACGGAGAGGACGCCAGCCACGTCCTCTCCCTATCAATCTCAATGCACGTGTGAAAATGGCGGCGACGCGCGGCTCCTTATATAGAATCCGAGTCTCGCGATAGAATACGAGCCTCGCGAGAATCCGACAGCGGGATGATGACGTTCGGGCGCGCTCGGGTTAACCGAGCAAGGCGGGAAGATCCGAGTCGCTCGGCCCCGTGTAAAAAAACCTGAAGTTCGGGCGGGTTCGGATTCCGAGGAACCGAACCCGCTCATCTCTAACTAGATTATCAATGGGATGGATGGGACTACAGAATTAGGCTTCCACATAAAAATAGGCCTATCACCATGACAACAATCAGCTGCCCAAAGGATAGGGTCAGCCATAAATCCTATTTATTTATTTATTACCAGTTATTTATATAGTGCACACATATTCTGCAGCGCTGTAAAGAGAATATTTGGCCATTCACATCAGTCCCTGCCCCAATGATTGTGTGGATTATTTAAAAGTTTCGGTTTGGTTTATTTCTTGTTCAGAACTACATATGGAATATGCTATTACCTTAGTAAAAAATTAAATATGTGGTTGCAATTTTAAATAACAAACATTCCCTGGCCCAGTGGAGCTTACAATCTATATTCCCTACCACATGCACACGCACACACATTCAGCCTAGGGTTTTGTGGGGAACCAATTAACCTACCTGTATATTTTTGGATTGTGGGAGGAGCCCGGAGTACCCGGAGGAAACCCATGCAAGAACGGGAAGAATTTAAAAACTCTGTACAGTTAGGGACATGGTGGGAATTGAACCCAAGACATTAGTGCCATGAGGCAGTAAAGCTAACCATTATGCCGTATTTATTAAAATGATCTGTTTTCCCTCACAAAATTATGTAATTTTTCTACTTTTACATATATAGGGAGATGCAGAGGCTGATAATATGGGGGGATGTACATGCCACATGCACTGCCCACACCCACACAGCACTGGTCACATCCCACGTGGTACTGGCCACAACCACACAGCACTGGTCACATCCCACATGGCACTGGCCACACCCACACAGCACTGGTCACATCCCACATGGCACTGGCCACACCCACACAGCACTGGTCACAGCCCACACAGCACTGGTTACAGCTCTTTCACAAAAAGCCCTTAATCATTTTCAGCTAGTTATCTGGTTCTATTTATAAAGCCCACAATGAACTGTAAAAAATAAATAAATGTATCATGCATGATATATTATACCATGACAGGATGGAAATTCTTGCAATTACCTCTGTGTTATGTCAAAGTCGAAAAATATTGTAATACATATGCCTTGTATTAGTTTAAACAGTTCCTGGACAGAGAGATTCATCTTTGCATGATAGTAAGAGTCAGATAAAGGTTGGAAGGTGATGTCTAGTATCCAGCTGTAGGGTATTTTAAGAGTAACATTCCGGTGTTAGTTAGGAAAAGATCGCTTGCTCCTGCGTATAGTTATGTACAAAAGTAGAATATGAACATTAACTGTATTTGCTGTAAATTACACATGCGGCGGGAATCCAGAGGATACCACCCACAAGAGCAGTTGAGAATGACATCGCCCACCTTTTCAAATCCACCTATGACCTTTGCTGTAATGTGGAGACATATCTCTGTGTCCAATGAACAATGAGATTACAGTGACCATTGTATTGTGTATGCATGTTGTGTATAAAAAGACCACTGTTGCCTGGCCGGTGAGAAGACTCTGAACGCTTTCTACCTGATAGCGGAGGACTGGTCCAGGACGCGCTTGCGAACGATTCCCCACGTATGTATATTCTCTGTAGCCATTATTCTCAGTTATTCTGTTTAGATTTACTTGTTAGTCTGTAGTGTATAAATTGTGTCTGTTTACCCTTTTCTCTGAATAATCCACTGTGGTGTTAGAGCCCAGTGGTTTACCACAAACCGGTGTTGTGTTTTCACTTTCCTGCAAAGGGCTTTATAGTGTATTAATCGTTATAAGGTACATAAGCTTTAATAAGGTGTAACCATACTATTGAATCATGTTATTAATAAGGTTTACAGTATATCAATCTGTGTGCGTCCGTGCCGCGTGTACGTTGTACCCACGGCACGGCGTCTGATATGCTAAGTGCGTATCAATACGGCAGTCAGTATGCAAATAGCGTACTTAGTACGTAGCGTGAATCCGTGTGCGTACGTGCCGCGTGTGCGTTGTACCCACCGCACGGCGTCTGATACGCTAAGTGCGTATCAATACGGTACTCAGTACGCAAATAGCGTACTTAGTACGTAGTGTGTGTAATTAGTCTAGCGGCCATAGCGGCTCCACGGTAATAGAGAGTCTAGTGGTATAGCTTTGTGTTTTAAGATAATAATTGACATTATCAATTGGGTAGCTCGTCCGGTCCTCCTCATATCCAAAGCCTAGCAGGACAAGGCAGACTTTATCTATCAGCAAAGGGCGGAAAAGTATAAAGGTATCCCCTGTTAGCCTTCTCTTGTTCGGTGGATACACTGGTGCTGATTAGATAAGCGTCTTCTCCGCATGGTTTGTAGGGATGCTGGTGGGATCCGAAAGGTAAGAACGTAAAGCTATTTTTTTTAAAATCTGTGAAATTTCTGTTTGGTGCCAACTGCGCACGCAACACACGCACACACCTGTATTTTATTTGTGTATTTTGCATATCTACTCGCTTGTTCCCATTCGCATTGATAATTAGATCCATTTTGACCCGTGCTGAGAAATTTGTTGCTATTTAGTTAAAAATATAAAGTAATATTTAAGGGAGTACGTGTAAAACACACACGCAGCCTGGCCTAGTTATAAAGGTTTATACAGGAGATACTGTGTGGTGTTTGGTAAGCAATTATAGTTAAATATCGTTTACATTTATAGAAGTGTGGTATTTGTATTACTGCAGACGTATACGGCCTTTGTACACGTGTTTCGGAAAACGTTCGAGACTGAGTATGCAACGTAAAGGCCTACACACGTAGCGTATTTTACGCAACGTGCGTACAGGTACGCCCACTAAACACAAATCACACAATAGCATTGTTTCAGTTTAGGCGATACGGTAGCCACGCGATAATAGCACAAATTGATCAGTGTCCAAAATTTAGTTTAAAAACCTTTTTTTCTGTATTACCTCTGGAAAAAGCTATCAGTTAACAGGAAAGGATTTTTCTGATCAGAAAACTATAGAATGTTAGTGTGGGCTGAATAGAGTGTAAATATATTGAACCCCGCTTGGTGATCTTGGGGAAGCTTGGTGAAACTTGGTGAAGCTTGGTGAAGCATGGCCTAGATGAAAAACGTGGTGAACACGGTCCAGGTGTAAAACGTGCGACGGAGTGTGATAAAGTTTTCGTGGTATTACCCTCCGGCTGTTTTGGAGCACAGTGGGGAGACTCCAGTGATCCTACCACTTATAGATAGCAAGTGTCTATAAGCGGTACGATTGGACCGCACGGTTGTATGGGCAACACGTGACGTAACGTGATACGAGGTTTTGCATATTTGTGCGTAAATCTCGTCATCATACGCGTTATAGGAAGCACATGCAAGCGTGATTTGTGTAAAGTAAAGGTTTAGGGAGTTTTCGCTGGTCCCTCCAGAGGCAGATATTCACTGGGCACCTAAAGGCCCAGGGGATATAGGCCTAAGTAGGGCCTGCAACGGCTACACGTGTCTGCTAAAGAAGGCTGATCCGTGGTACTCGGAGCAGAAGAAGTTAGTGGAAGAACTTTGAGGACTTCCACCGGTAGACTACTGTGTTTGGTGCATTTTAGGAAGTTTTCCCGTGTTAAAAAGGTCCACAATGGAAGCCAAGTGCACAACACAGGGACGTTCAGCAGTCAGGGTTCAGACTGCAGATTTCAGACCTAGGGGGTCAGCTCGGTTAGTAATGTGGGGGAAGTATGGTCCCCACACTGAGACCTTTTGTGATGAATGGACACGAATGACTGTGGGGGATAAAGCACCATTTCCTGGGTTAGGTAGTTTTGACTCAGAGGTATTGCATAATCTAAGGTTTAGGATTTGTCTGATAAAATCCCAAAAACAGAGGATCAGACACACAAACTGTTTACATTTATGGCAACAAGAGAGCGATACGCAGAGGGGATTAGCTCAAACAGCTGGTTCCAACCCTAGCAGGAAACTGATAGCAACTGCACCACCACCGTACATTACAGGAGGGAAAATGGCTACAGAGAATGGCATACTGATATATGATAAGAGTAAAGTTGATAAATATATTAATGATGATAAGAGTAAAGTTGATAAATGTATTAATGACGATAAGAGTAAAACTGATAAATGTATTAATTCTAACCCGTGCAAGTTGCAACCCATTTTAAACTTCCCTCAGGGTTACAAGCAAGAAGGTGAACCTAGCACGATATCGGCACTTTCTCTAGCAGCCACCATACAGGACACCCAGGTGGGCATAGCCCAATCGGTAAGAGCAGTAGTAAAGCCCCCTAGCGGAGGGTCAGGTGAGGTCGTGTCCACAGGTAAGTACTGTATTGTACATTATGCACAGACAATTGCACCTCACATTGTAGAGTCAACACAAAATGGTGTAATTGAACTAAATCCTGTCAGGGTGATCGCAGTCCCCAATGGGAGGATTGACGCTCAGGGAGTCACTCCCGTCAAGGACATTGCTATGCATTGCCCCTGGTCCCAGGCAGAATTGAGGACAATTATGTCAGAATTTCCCGATCCCAGGAAAGATCTAGTCGCATGCCAGAGGTTTATTAAAGAATTAGGTAATGCCACCGAACCCACAAACAAAGATTGGCGAACAGTGCTACGAGTATGTCTACCTTCCAATATTGACCCTGCAAAATGTATTACTGATTGTAAATTAGACGCAGAAGTACCTCTCACTGAGGAGTACACTCAGGAGAATGTACGACAAATCAATCTGCAATTAGGAGTATATTTCCCAACTGTTGTCAAGTGGAATAAAATCTTCTCCATTAGACAAAAAGAAGCTGAAACGGCAGCTGAATATTTCCATCGAGTACTGCAGGAAATGGCTAGATATAATGGGATCAAAGACATTAAGGATAATGTGCATCATAGGGTGGTAGCGGTGTCCGTATTAATGGACGGTTTAAAAGAAACGTTGAGAACAAGGGTACAAACCACTCTACCTAACTGGAGATGTATCACGGTGGCTGCATTAAGAGAGTCCGCTATCGAGCATGACCGTAATATCCAAAGAACCAGGGAAGCACAGGGAGAGCGGTTGATGGTGATGAGCATCCAAGCACTGGAAGAGGCATCAACTCGACCGTGACAGCCTGATGGTGAACGCAAATCTGACAAATTTTCTTTTATTATTCTCTCTCTCTTTTTGTTTTTTCATGTTCTACGGATGGTTTATTTCACACAACAGTTAAACACATGGTAATGCAAGATTTATGTTCCCTACAGAAAGGTCGCTGACTCGGAGAGAACATTGTATCACTGGGGTGTCTATTCCAGGAAGACTGAGAGGCAGCACTGTTGAGACGGTACCTGAGCACGGAGAACAACAAGACTAGAGGCGGTTGTCGTACCAGTTTTCTTTTTCCCTTTTATTATTTTCTTCACCTCTCATTACAACTCTTTTTCTCCTCCTGCAAGATGGACTTACCCCAAGAGACGGCATTCCGGGTTTTCCTGTTGACCCTGTTGTTGACCAGAGCAGTCTGTTTCGGTGAGAGTACCAGAGAGGTCGAGAAATGATCTGGAATGGGTTCTGATGGCAAGGACGGATTTGTAGAATTCCAAGAGCAACACATTCACCGAGCAAAGGCGAGTATCAGAAAACGATCTGGTAGTCATGACACTAGGAGACATTGTGAAGGGTTATTGGCTGAAGAAAATTGTATCTGTAGAAATTGTGAAAACATAGTTGAGGACGGGTGCATCCAGAGATGTCAGTCCAGCCTTAATATCAACATGGACCGTCATCCATTGAGTGACTATCACTCATTAGTGGGTAAGGTTTTAAACCAAACGGAATGCTGGGTGTGCTCACAAGTACCTCAAGGTCAGAGCAAGTCAGGATTAGTACCGTACCCTTTAACACTAGATGAGGTACTTGAATTAAGGGGTGGGAGACCGGTGGACAAGAAATTTAATATTTCTAGGCCTCCTAGTTTGAAGCTCCACCAATATCATGTGGATAGGTCCTTAGTATGTTTCAACATTTCCAATCCCCGAAAGCCGGGAAATTGGGAAGTGACATGGAATAACCAAACCATGGCATTTTCACACAAAGCCGACAGAATGCCTGTAGACCCTGAACTTATACGCCAAATAGCCGACGGTGGAAGGTATTTTCGGTACAGGTATACTCTAGGAAGTAGGACCATGCGGGTTGGAGAAGTATCACCAGGGTACTGTGCGCATATCATACAGCCTGATGCGTGTACTGAACAAATGAGAGAGTTAGGGATAGGATTTTTCACCTGGAAGGTTTGCAATATGGTAATGTCATATTCTGTCCCGTTCTCCCCGATGATGCATATTTCATATGCGGGAGGAAGGCGTATAAGTGGCTTGCCCCAAACTCAGAGGGATTGTGTTACATTGGAAGAGTGTTGCCAGAAGTAATGACCATTACCCATAATAAGATGAAAGACGTTCACCGCAATGCTCAAGCCCCTTACACTCACACTCACTATGAACACATCGTTAAGAGACACCTTATAGATAGGACAGAGCACGCAGCCTCTGATTTGATCCATAAATCCACCGGGATTCAATTCCTACTCGCGTTAGATATCACCCGTACCGCCAGAGGAATTATAAATTTTAGGTATATTCATGCGCTAGCGAACCTGATAGACAATATCACCGAGCTGTATGATGACACCTTCAGGTATACTGGGAGGGAATTGCAAGCTTACAAAACGGAACTGATCCAGCACAGGATGGTTCTCAATTACAACACAGTGGTGACAGGCGGGTACTGTGTCACCCTAGCAACTCAGTATGGTGTGAAGTGCTGCACGTATATTACAAACAGCACTGATGACCCAACCGAGGTCATAGATCAAAAGATGGACGATATCTTGCAATTGAAGTGGGAGTTCCGAAGGATACACAACCTTACCCTGACTGCTGTGAGTAATGAACTGACCGGCTGGGTTTCATGGTTGAACCCACGCAATTGGTTCTCAGGTTTAGGAGAATGGGCTCAAAATGTTATCGTGAATGTAGGAAAGTTTCTCCTTTGTATCCTGGGAGTTGTCATAATGATTGGTTTGATGTTTAGATGTGTTTGAGTTTTAATGCGGTGCAAGCGCAGTACCAAAGTGATGAGTTTGAGGAGCGAGGGCATTGTCACACAAACTGGTTTAATTTATGACCCATCAATCGAGACAATGTTGTGATAAGACGTGATTCCACGGTCCGTTTCTTTCACCCGTTTCTCCTTTGTTTTTTCCCCAAGCAAAAACACATCCATTCGGAAGAAGACTTTGATGTACATTCTACAGACTTTGATGTACATTCTAAAGACTTTGTTAGACACTCTAAAAACTTTTAAAGACTTTTTATGGACACTTGAAAGACTTTGATTATCACCCACAGCAAGGATACACCCATCCGGACAAGAATTCAGCCAACACCCAAAGATGATTGCACACATTATTATGTGAATGTATTTGTGATACGTGTCTTATCTTCATCTCTACAACCTTCAGGTAGTGACACACATAGTCGACAGGTGATATATATATCCACATACTAGCATTCACATGTTTTTCCCCCGCCATGTACCCTCAACTAAATGTGCACCCCAATTGTTGGAACAAGAAGCCGAAAAGAGCTCGTGTTTGTTGGCTCACTTACAGACCCTTAATACGGGATAAGAAGGATTTAATGTATACTTTACAATACCTCGAAGCTTATCTAGAACATGTACGGCACGATGATACATGCCCCTCAGACATGGATTTCATACATGCATACTTTTACTATCCCACTAGGTCATATATTTCCCACCTACCCCTCTCCTCCTACCGTCCAATTTATTGTATTGTTTTTCTTTTAATCTAACCATTTATAGATATTGTAGTGTATATTTTTCTGTTTAGATAGTAGCAGTTATTGTTGACTGCCAAAGGGTGGACTGTCAAAGTCGAAAAATATTGTAATACATATGCCTTGTACTAACCCCATGCACATGCCCGCTGCTCGTGCACTCAGTCCTCCGTGCGTGCACATATCGGCAATTTGCGTCGGAGTCGCTCCGGCGATCCTGCGCGGGATATGTGTATTTACGGCGAAGTTTGTGAGCATGTAGCATGTTATTAGAACATAGCATATTTAACCCAAATAGTGCATTTTGTAGATATAGTTCCCCTAGACCATGTCAGCGAGTAATATTAGTTTAAACAGTTCCTGGACAGAGAGATTCGTCTTTGCATGATAGGAAGGGTCAGATAAAGGTTGGAAGGTGATGTCTAGTATCCAGCTGTAGGGTATTTTAAGAGTAACATTCCGGTGTTAGTTAGGAAAAGATCGCTTGCTCCTGCGTATAGTTATGTACAAAAGTAGAATATGAACATTAACTGTATTTGCTGTAAATTACACATGCGGCGGGAATCCAGAGGATACCACCCACAAGAGCAGTTGAGAATGACATCGCCCACCTTTTCAAATCCACCTATGACCTTGACCTTTGCTGTAATGTGAAGACATATCTCTATGTCCAATAAACAATGAGATTACAGTGACCATTGTATTGTGTATGCATGTTGTGTATAAAAAGACCACTGTTGCCTGGCCGATGAGAAGACTCTGAACGCTTTCTACCTGATAGCGGAGGACTGGTCCAGGACGCGCTTGCGAACGATTCCCCACGTATGTATATTCTCTGTAGCCATTATTCTCAGTTATTCTGTTTAGATTTACTTGTTAGTCTGTAGTGTATAAATTGTATCTGTTTACCCTTTTCTCTGAATAATCCACTGTGGTGTTAGAGCCCAGTGGTTTACCACAAACCGGTGTTGTGTTTTCACTTTCCTGCAAAGGGCTTTATAGTGTATTAATCGGTATAAGGTACATAAGCTTTAATAAGGTGTAACCATACTATTGAATCATAAGGTACATAAGCTTTAATAAGGTGTAACCATACTATTGAATCATAAGGTTTACAGTATATCAATCTGTGTGCGTCCGTGCTGCGTGTACGTTGTACCCACGGCACAGCGTCTGATACGCTAAGTGCGTATCAATACGGTAGTCAGTACGCAAATAGCGTACTTAGTACGTAGCGTGAATCCGCGTGAGTACGTGCCGCATGTGCGTTGTACCCACGGCACCGCATCTGATACGCTAAGTGCGTATCAATACGGTACTCAGTACGCAAATAGCGTACTTAGTACGTAGTGTGTGTAATTAGTCTAGCGCCCATAGCGGCTCCACGGTAATAGATAGCCTAGTGGTATAGCTTTGTGTTTTAAGATAATAATTGACATTATCAGTTACCTCAAAGCTTGTTGTGGTTCCCAAATACATTAAGATGTTTCATGTTTTTTTTTTTTTTTTTAAACACTAACTAATATTTTTTTAATTCTAACTTCCAGGGCTGTATTTAGAATTGTGGGGACTCCAGGGCAACTGACTTGTGAGTGCCCTCTCCAATAAAACTGTCCGTAAGATATACTTGAGAAGTTATTCAAAAGTATACTGTGTATATATTCGCAGCATCACAAATGCTTTAAACGTGATGTAGTGACTCCAGGTTATATAGAAGACCAAGGTCTCATATGTCCCAATGCCCCCCACCTACTGGTGATCCAGCTCTACTGTATGTGTTCCCAGTGTGTGGCAATGCCCATGACTGCCCTGTTGTTAATTTGACTAATGTGTTCAAGATTCACTGCTCGAGGTTCGATGTTACTGTTCATTATTTAAAACTTAAAACATCAAAAAGTATCAATTTTAGTTTGACCATGGTCAAACCTGCTTAACTTTCTCAAATACGCCTTCATTTTTAGTACATAAACAAGTAAAAACAGTATAGTATAGCTAACGCCTACACAAGAAAAGGAAGCAATTGTGTTGGTGCAAAAGTCTACACAAGAAAAGGAAGCAATTGTGTTGCTGCACTAAGAACCTCAGTAATTGCATTCATAAAATGTTAATCTTTATTATAATTATTTAAAATGATATAGTTTTATACCAGCCAACATGAAGTATGTTAAAATACAAAGTAAATAAAAGATAAAGAAAATGTGCTACTAAAATGTTACTATTTAACAGACTGCTGAATTTATTGTGATAATCTTTTATAAAATAAAGGCCCCTGTTTATATTTAATAAATATTTTTTATAGAAAAGTCTCTGTCTGCCTGTGTTTATTGTTTCTGATAAAAAAAAGTATCCAGAGAATAGTGGCTACAACTACAGATACTTTATTTCACAAGATACAATATTGCTCAAGATTCCATATGTTGTATCAAGCCAGAATAAATATATAATGTATCCAAGGCACTTGTAGTGTTTCCTGTTGATTGTAACTATCCTTGTTACTCACAGTCTATGTATGTGCATATTGAACTGGTGTTATTTTCACTTTCCTGCGACTGTATATATGTTCATGTGTGTCTGAGCTTATATTAATATTTCATGTCTATAATAGGATTAAGAAATTCATTTTTTTTAACATCTTTTTTATTTTGTTTTAACAAGAAAATACAATCCATGTAACATACGATCCAAGGAGACTTACAAATACTGTGGTGTACATTGAAAAAGATCTGAAAGCTGAAACAAGATGATTGAAAAAATCATCAGAAATTATCCACATATTTGTACTGAAACATTTAAAACAGTATCCGAAGATGAGTCATATTAATCATCAGAAATGAGGTATCAATTTGAAGATTGTATGTAAATTGACAAATCACATATATAAACTAAGACGTAATAAGAAAAAGAAAAAAAAAAAGAAACAGAAGAAGGGTGACAAGAAGATCAGAATGGGAGGAAGGGGGATGAGGGGGAAGGCTCCTATCTGACTGGAATAGAATTATCAGTGCTGCTATAGCACTAAGGGCCTAATTCAGATCTGATCGCAGCAGCAAATTTGTTAGCTAATGGGCAAAACCATGCGCAGTTCAGGTGGGGCAGATATAGCATGCGTAAAGAGAGTTAGATTTGGGTGGGGTGTGTTCAAACTGAAATCTAAATTGCAGTATCAAAATAAAGCAGCCAGTATTTACACTGCACAGAAACAATATAACCCCCCCAAATCTAACTCTCTCTGCATATGTTATATCTGCCACACCTGCAGTGTACATGGTTTTGCCCATTAGCTAACAAATTTGCTGCTGCGATCAGATCTGAATTAGGCCCTAAATGTTCAATAAACAGAGATTAATCTAAATGATACATGTGTAAGTGTTCAATGTGTCTCAAGCCGAATCTAAATGTGCAATGGGTTTCTCTACCATATATCCTAATAGATAGTACTAAGAATATGGCAGTGCTTACGATAAAGAATGTAAATAATACCATGTAAGACAAACATCATGAAACACTGCAGTGTGGTCAGAGGACTGATCGTGCAGTCAAAAACCCTGTGTCAGGCTAGAATACTTTCATTACATCCATGTGTAAGGAATCATCAAGATAATTGATGAAAATTTTCCACCTCTTATAGAATTTAATCATACCCCTTTCTATGTCCGGGAAGACTGATCTTCTAAGAAATTCCATTTTAATGGTGGACTGAAATACTGTAGCAGATATTTCTGTTGTTGTATTTTGAGTGATCCGTAATAGATATTGCATAGACATGTACCCTCAAATATGATTTTCTTTATTATAATTACATTTATTTAGTACATAGTATATATATTGTCATGTAGTGCCATATATAGTGTATCCCAGTGACGTGTGGTGGGGTGAGGCAGGTGAGGCAGAGCCTTTCCTGTCATACTTACGTTTAACCAGAGATATGACTGAATAACATATATGAAAAATACTGATAATTTGTTTGAAATATCTTCTTTGCATTATTCTAATAATTTTTATAGCCCAAACTCTGGAGTAAAAAGACTATGGCAGGTGAGGCAGTGCCTCACCTGTGTATCCTTTCCACACATCTCTAATCAAAACTCACCAGATTTCCAGGAGTTTATAATGCTGCACCTGTGTTTATAATGTGTGCCCAGATGTTCCCTTTGGCTCATATATTGCATGTAATTCGGGCTCTGGGTTTAGCCAGTGCCTCCTGAGCCATTTAGCTCACCGCACGTCCCTGGGTATCCCTTTATGTTTGGCTGTGCCGGTGTCCAGCAAGTTCACCCATCACGTCTAACACCTTATGCAGTGCACATTCTGACAATGATTTTCATATACATTCATTCAGATGTCAAGGTAATGGTATCACTTAGATTCATATAAATGTGTGTATCCTGTGTTCTGGATCACATCGGACACTATGCAGATGGAGCCACGGTCATCTTGGCTTCTCTGCTGCACCTAGGCACACCATGGTTTAATTGCATCAGACCTTCATCTATTGTTCTCAGCTGTAATACAATACAGAGAGAACAGTACATCAGGGGATTAAGTCCGACTGCCCTGACTCAATTAATCCTATTAATGGCCAAGATAAAGATGGCTCCATCTATACATGTATTCTATATTGTTAGACTGGCGTGGGTACACCATTTATATCAGCCTCCCATCTGCAACTTTCAAATATGGGGGTCTATTTACTAAGCCTTGAATGGAGATAAAGTGGATGGACATAAAGTCCCAGCCAATTAGTGTCTAACTGCCATGTCACAGGCTGAGTTTGAAAAATGACAGTTAGGAGCTGATTGGCTGGTACTTTATCTCCGGCCACTTTATCTCCACTGAGAGCTTAGTAAATAGACCCCATGGTCCGAGCTGTATTAAATGAATTTAAACCAAGCCATTTCTAAAACACATCAGGCGCTGCACACATGACTTATAATGCTAGACTGGCATGGGGCTTCCGTGTATAACAGTCTCCCGCCTGCATCTTTCCAGTGTGGTCTGGGCTGTGTGTGCTTGATCAGAGCCTAGTCGTTTTGCGCAGCTCGCTGTCGCTCCCAATCAACTACCAGGACACCTGTTTTAAATTGTCAGTCACAGTAAAATTATGGAATCTATGTAATCAATAAATTCAACCAATCATATAAACGGTGTCACAGCTACAGCAGCAGGTAGCACCTCTAAGTGCCACAGAACTGAAAAATGTACTACCTAAGAAGACAAATAGATTGGAGTGGAGAACTATTGTAATAATACAGATTTGACTGGTGTGGGATCGATTTGGAAAAAATAAAAACTATAGTATACTGTAGATGTGTAATTGTTTTGGGAATCTGTATGTGGCTGCTTTCAGCATCTCAACTTTTAAATAATATGCTTGTGGTGATCAGAGGCAATTACAGTTGATGTAGAATATACTTTTGTTTCCAAGGAACAGAGAGTAAACAGTGATAAAGTGAAGAGATATTAAGTAGCAGCCAATCAGCTCCTGTAATTTTTCCAAATGCAGCCTGTAACATGGCAGTTAGGAGCTGCTTGGCTGGTACTCTATTTCTACCCACTTTATCACTCTCCTGCCCCCCAAATCTGTTTTTCAATACATGATATGATACGTACGATACATGTACAATTAAATCTGGTGTGCAGATGCTTTTGGAACAAACATGCATCAAGTATCATCAACATCATCATCATCATCATCATCATCATCATCAACTCAAACACTGCTCAGACCAATGTAGGTGTAGAATTTATTGCTATGAAGGTAATCATTTCAAATACAAGTGTGGTTCAATAATCTAAGGACATGCTTCACTGGCATCTAAATGTCCTTACAGTACGGTAAGGTCGATACGTGTTTGGAATTCCCTGCCTGAGGGAGTTGTAATGGCCAACTCAGTCAACACCTTTAAGAATGGGTTAGATAAATTCCTAATGGATAAGGATATCCAGGGTTACGGGGCATAGTCACGCACTATGGTTATTAATAGTAACAAGAATGTTTCCTGAGATTTCTCTGCACCCCAGCAGTTGTTTGACAAGATTTGTGAGTGTTCCGTCTTTTCTGTTGGATATCTATCTATCTATCTATCTATCTATCTATCTATCTATCTATCATATATAAGTATAGCCTCGAAGAATTAACATATTGTAAATTAAATTGGGTCATCATATATTGGATGATGTTCCCATGACTACATTTTTCTACATCATTTTCAGTCATGTCACTGGTAGACTTTAATGAACAATGGCAGTATAATTAACTGCATGCTGAACTAGCCTGCGGCACTTTGTTTTGCAATGTATTGCACGCCAGTTTTCCTTTGTGATGAAATAGATCAGTCAGCCTAGGAAATCCAAATTGTAGATCTACGCACTGCAAATATTTCCATTTTAGTTTAAAGTTATATTTACCTCTATAAAAGTACACATAGTCCAAAAGTTTCCTGTTTCTGCTCTTACCTTATTATAGAAAATTGTAGTGGTAGAATTTCTATTCATGCAGGTCAAAAATGTTCTTTCCAACAGATTTGACTTTTAATCAGCTCCTTAAATCATTGTAGTTATGGAACAAAACCTCAATATACTGACCAAAATGTACTATTCTAAATACATTTTCCTACTTAATGCTGTACTGTTAATAATTAGACATTTAGAGCCTGATACAAAGTTGCGTGAATTGTGTGTGTGGTAATGACAGTGGATGTTCGCCCTTATTTAGATTAGGCATTACCACATCCATCCACTTGTGAAAGTAACCATTATTACTAAAAGTATCTGCATGTACCTGGTGCAATTTCACCTACAGGACCGGAACACACCCTTGCCCTCTGCACAGGTAGCCTGGTCAATGGGGCACCCAGTTACACAAATTCAACCAAAAGTAGAGATACAACTGAGGACCTGATGTACGCAAAAGCCTACACTGCTGCCAATTTTCAGGCCATGGACTTGTTAATCATCATAAGTAAAGCAGCCACCCAGAAATGAATAGATACACCCACCAGAGCCATCGTAAAGCCCTCTACACCTGCATACACATACAGATGTGTCCACTTACATCTTTTCTATTTGCTCAATTTGGCACAACATGCAAAACACGGCTAAGCTGTTTTTCACTAGTAGCGAGTGGATGGATTTTAAAATTTTTGTAATATGTTAAAGAAGCAAATTAAGAAAAATCACAAGACATGGCTAAATATCTGAGTCTATGGCATGCAAAACCATGCCATACATGGCATATAGCAAAGATGTATGTGGACACATCTGTATGCAGCACTGATGTAGAAACGATGAACATTGACTCCCTGAGTGAATCTGTGGTCACGCAAACTGGAACTGAGAGGCTGGCACCATGTTTTCATGTATACAGGATCACAGATGTAGGCAGATATATTCCCCAAATGGCCCTTCCTGTCAATCACTTTGCGAATAAATCCTGACTGCGAGCGGCATCACAGAGGTACCTTGGCACGTGCGATCATGGTAACATGCACAGTCGGCTGATAACGCAGGCCTGCAAAACTGGGATCAATTGAAAACTGTAATTTGGGGACTGATTCTTATGGTTTTTGACATGCTTTTTTCAAATATGACCACCAAATTTCTCTATCACGCAAGATTTTTTCACAAAGTGAATGCAAAAATATGGAAAATAGTATAATAATACATATTCTGGTTGAATCATTATTTGTAAAAAAAAAAAACAATAAAAAAACAATAAAAATGGTTTATGCACAAAATTATTGACAGAAATCCATTCTGACATGTGATGCACATTTACAAGTCTTTAAATGCTTTTTCCTTTTTTTGCTCAAAGTTCCTTTTGGTACTTTTTCTCTTGTAGACAACGTATGTCTCTTCTCTGTGCAGCATCCAACAGTAATCCACAATCATGTTGATGTTCCACCTATCATGGAATCTGCGTTCCATCTCCTTAATGTATTGATGATAGCTTTTCCCTGCTCTTCACTTACAGCACCACGATTTTTGGGGAAATAGTCTAAATGAGAATTCAGGAGGTGCACCTTTAAACTCATCGAGCAACCCAAGTCTTTGTATTTTATCAGTATGTTTTCCATGATACTCTTAAAGTTAGGGTCCTTATAGTTCCCTAGAAATTTCTTTACAACTTCTATGGGCTTCCTTTTCAACTGTTTACATTTTTGTTTCAAAAACTTTAATTAAAGTTTCCGAAAAGTTTAGACAAAAACAACTTCTTTCACTTTTGTTTCTGGCAGTCCTGGAAACTTGTTGCGCAGGTGGCGAAAACACTCTCCTTCTTTTGACAGAGTGTTTACAAGTGTAAAAAAATGTTCTCAAAGCGTTATAATGAAATTTTTGTTTTAACGCTTAAACCAGTAATTCTGGAATTACTGAAAATTAACATCTGAGTTTGTGTAAAAATATACTTATGTGCAACTCTGAATCTGGCCCAGACTGTAGTTTGTCCTGGGTTATGGTGTCATGACATGACAAGATTGATGATCCCCCCCCTCCCCCTCACCTCCAATGTGGACCTCTCGGAGGGCATCTTTAGAAAGTAGGTACTAGTATGTATTCAGTTAGCTCACAGAGGAAAGTTCTCTGATTTCAACAAAATGAGTGCATCTCTTCTATACTTCAATAGGAATGTCATATTCCTCTCCTTTGACAGTGCAAGCTTCTACTCAAATAAATTCATCCCACAATATGGCCAGTGGTAATCTTGGTCCACAGTTGGTCCAAATTTGTCTCTGCTGCAAACTTAAATTGATAAATGACCTCTTGTGTTTGGATATGCAGCGTATAATAATATGTTATTGAAGCACAATGCTGATATCGAACAACAGGATCAAATCATTTTGCAATTTTGCATTTGGTCCTCTGTACAGTATATGAAAATGCTTTCCCCTTTTGGAGACATTATATACAATTACAAAATGTTTTGTAAAATTATTGTTTTTTTTAATATATATATTTTTATTGAAGCAATGCGTGAAATACAGTATTAAACAATGGACATAGTACAAAGTAATGGGCCCTACACACTGTACGATTAGTGCGATTCTAATGATGATCGATATGAATGATGATCGATATCGTCCAAATTGGCTTGCATTTGAAAACAATGAAAAACCAACAATGAACAACTGTGGGGACGTGCATCATTCACCGTTGGTGCCTACACACTAAACGATATGAACGATATATTGTTCATTGAACGATATCATTCATATCATTCTTAGATATCGTCCAGTGCATAGGGTCCATAAGCGCATGCACATATTTAAGAAGGCCCAACATGAAGAAATAAAAAAAACTTGTTGGACAAAGGTACTTTGTGGACAGACAGTCTTCAAAGAAGAAAGCAAGTATTGATAGGCCCACATAAATAACAAAGTAAGCAAATTACAATTTATGCTTAAACACAATAAAGTCTGCTCATGCCCCCTCCCCATGATCACATTGAAATTGGAGGATCGCCCTCAACCATGCGTAGGAAGTACCAAGAGGTATTATTACATAAAGAGTTTTAAATTGGGTGTGTATTGCTGTGGAGAGGGTCACAATAAAGCTCACCCACATTTTAAATAATTTTTCAGTTTCAGCCTCCTTTCCAACCCATACGGAAGAGATAAAATAGTATTGGTTTAAAAAGAGACATCATACGGGGCTCAGAATGTATCCACACCTGCAAAATATATTTTCAGGTAGCTGCGCTGACCGCCAGTAGCAATCTCCTGCCTCCCTTTCAGATTTTAAGCCCTTGTGGGAGAATACAAAAAAAATGCCCATTCAGGGGTTAATGATCGGTACTTAGTCAAATGTTCCTGAAATTAACGGAACACTTGTAACCAAAATCTATGAATTAGTGGACAGGACCATAAACAATGGAATAAATTGGCCTGGGGCTGGCCACATTTCAAACAAAAATGAATTGTTGATAGCCCAATCATAAATCTTCTATGTGGAGACAAGTAGGATCTATGTAAAATATTGATAATCTCCTTATACATTTTAGAGGAAAGCATTTGGCATTACCTAGTATGGAATCTTATCAAGTCGGCTATCTGCATGCCCGGAAGCTGTGAAATCCATATCTGAAACCCCCCTGGGATATGGAGTAGTCCAAAGGGATTAGGCGTCTGTAGGCCAAAGAAAATCGCCCCTCTACTTACCAGTAATTGCTGGAGAAAGGTAAGTGAATAGTCAAGCTGAAAAAGAAGTCAAGCTGAAAATGAAGCGAATAGTCAAGCAGACATGATGCTGGGACAAAAGGAAATCCACAGCATGTGCAGCCAATACAGGGAACTTCTCAGTTGGCTCTTGGAATGTGAGAGGCCATTTAGCCGATGTATTGACCAATCATCTGGTATTATTTACCCCTTCTACTCTCCAGAGATCAAAGGGGTTCATAGCCTGACCCTCATGAAGGTCAGGATTGGACATGAAATAGCGCATTTAAATCATGTTTGTGGTGCAGTGTGTGCCACAATCTCCTGGGAGGCCAAAGCAACGGGTTGTCTCACACATGAGTCAGAACCTCGTGATGATGGAGGTGTAAAAAAGCAGTCAAATCTCCACCTCCTAAACATTATTATTAATATATTATAATAAACTCACAATTTTTTTATTCAGAGCAGTAATAAAATAAAATATGCCTTGTATACTGTTCTCTGTGAATGGTGTTGGCTTAAATGTTTACTTCCAATAACAGTTTCTTGTCAGTAGCAGCAAGCGCCATACAGGGTATCACCTTTGGTTGGTTACTAAGAGTTACGGCACATTTATATTACCATTGCAGTTATGTTTTGACACTTAGGGGTAAGTTTACTAAGATTCGTATTTGCCCAAGTTGCTATTCTTTAGCCTTTTTTTCAATCTTGGAGATTTACTAAAGTCAAACATGGGAGTAAAATCACAAATAGAACTGTAAAACACAGGTGAAAACACAAATACATTTCAATACACCATCGAACCAACTTGCAAGTACTTAGTTTCCATTTAAAAAAATGCTACAATTACATTTATTAATAATCATGTTTTTAAACACGGTGCAAACTCGAACAAAAATACACTTTCAAAAACCAGTAGATGTCCCTCTGAGCAGTGTATTTTGAGAAGCCTGCGCAGACAGAAATTTAAGGAAAAATTATTTCACAGAAAGGGTAGTGGATAAGTGGAATAGCCTCCCATCAGAGGTGGTAGAGACTAAGACAGTAGAGCAATTTAAACATGCTTGGGATAGGCATATGAATATCCTTACAAAGAATTAAGGTTCAAAAAGGGTTGCGATTACCTAAAGGATAAAAAAAATGGGCAGACTAGATGGGCCAAGTGGTTCTTATCTGCCGTCAAATTCTATGTTTCTATGTTTCTATGTTTCTATATCAGTGTGATCTGTGTAGTGTTTCACTGTGTAAAAGTATAGAAAAAGTTAAAAAACTGAAAATAAAATGTGTGGGGTCTCTCCACCCCAAGCATAGCCAGCCCTGGGCTCTTTGAGCCCTGGTTAAAAAAATACACAGGACATAATGCGTAGGGTCCCCCCATTTTTAGTGAACCAGCACCGGGCTCTTGGAGCTGACCCATTGCAGTCTATGGGGAAACACTGTGTCTCTATGGGACCAAGGCCTTCTATGCCTGAGGCTGTGCATCTGGGAATGCAGCCACTTGCATTGACATGCCTGTGACACTCCTACAACATACCTACTAAATGGTCATTTTTTGCTCGCATTACTAGCCACCTATCAGAACACCCATCACTTTTCCTCAACATTTCTGATTGTATCTGAATGGATCACAACAGCACCTTTGTGTATACAGATATGTCCCAATACCTATCATCCATACACTATACCGCGCGAGACACCCAGCATGACTGAACCATCCTTTTCTGTAAATCGTGCATCTTATTCGCATTGCAGATGCACCAAAACACCAAACTGTACTAGAGACACTGAGCTAGGGTAAGACTTTAAATGCACAAGAATTAGTTTTAAACATGTACAAAGTTGCAGATAAAGCACAATGGAATATGGCCTAAGAAAACGCTGCGGCCACTGCAACGCAACACATCACACATTTTGGGCGATAAGTTACTCAGCACGGCCGAGTGCCTGGGACCTGGAGCACTGACATGACTAGAGCCATCGTGTATGAGGGCACCTCTGTACAATATGTGTAACACATGTGCAATAGGTAATTTTCACGCATATGCTAAAAATCGCTGAACTACACGAACATCAGCATTACATGCAAATTGCGTGCAGCTCTGAATAAAGCCCAAAATCCCTGGCATGAATGGATTGAACAAATGTATGTGACAAGGTCATTATTATTCTGGATTCCGCTACACTGTAGACTGGGTCTACTCAGAGGCTATGGAGCACTGGTTAAAAATTCTGTCTCAGCTGACATGCAGTCATCTGCTGAAATTAAATTGGGTTTGTCGACTGATTATGGCAAAAACAATATATCTGTGTCATCTGCATAGCAAATTATATCAAAAGTCAATTTAACATCTGCCAGTGGATTTGTGTCATATAAAATGCTACAAGACGCACAACATAGCCTGACAGTGGAAGTTTAGTAATGAAATTGAGGAAGAGTTATGGAAAGTTATGCAAATTAGTAACATGATATTGTAAAATGTAACTTAATGTGTTGCAATTAAAACACAATGAAGAAAAAGTAAAGGCAATGATAGCAATTCACAGATGAATGAATACATTTTTATAAAAAATATATATTTGTGACGTTGTACTACCAAAAATCAGTATTTTTGTTAAAATATTACTCTTTATGCAGAATAGACACCTTTGTTGAAGCATCAATATGCAGGGGTGCTTGTGGAATACGCTTTACTGGGACCATTACATGTAAAACTTTATAGCCTAAGTTACCTAACATAGACGATTTAAAAGGAACAGGGGTGAAGCTACGCTTTCCTAAAGACTTGGTTCCCCCACCTTAATGAAACATAAATAGTAGTGAACCCCATCCTGCTTGATTGACTGAAATGATTGCAGGGTGAGGGAAAAACCCATATTAAGGGTAGAGATGAGCGGGTTCGGTTCCTCGAGATCCGAACCCACCCCCCGAACTTCACCCAATTTACATGGTTCCGAGGCAGCCTCGGATCTTCCCGCCTTGCTCGGTTAACCAGAACGCACCCGAACATCATCATCCCGCTGTCGGATTCTCGCGAGATTCGTATTCTATATAAGGAGCCGCGTGTCGCAGCCATTTTCACTCGTGCATTGGAGATTGAACGGAGAGGACGTGGCAGCATTCTCTCCCTGAAAAGCTCCGTAATCTGTGCTCAGTGTGCTGCAAATATCTGTGCTCAGTGTGCTGCAAATATCTGTGCTCAGTGTGCTGAAAATATCTACGTTCTCTGCCTAAAAACGCTCCATATCTGTACTCAGTGTGCTGCAAATATCTGATCAGTGTGCTGCATTGTGGGGACTGGGGACCACCAGTATATAATAATTATAGTAGTACAGTACAGTAGGACCTTGCTGTATCTTGCAGCTCTGTGTCACTGCAAGTATCCATTCCATATCTGTGCACCATTTTTGTGAGCAGTATACATAGTATTATAGTGCAGCATTTTGGTGACCCAACAGTATATAGTTGTGTACAGTAGGCCATTGCTGTATCTTTGTGAAAAAAAGAAATAGTCCAGCGCATCCCTAGCTTATTCTTATTTATATTAAAATCATCATTAGAGATTCTAAAATGGTCTAAATAGAAAGGTTATCACAAACAGATTCGAAGAGTCTGATATAAAAGGGTATGTGTATTTTATTTATGAATACAGACAAAATGAAATAAAATTATTTTTATAAAAGTAGGTACCGGTACAGGGACTTCAGGACGTATAGCACATATACAATACAGGACATACAAACAAAAAACACAAAAAGTCCTGTGGGTACACTAAGAAGCGGTTTACCCCACTAGGAATGGTGTGATTTAATGGGCTGGAATTGCACTTGCCACTTTAAGGCTCAATGTCCTTAATAAAATGTAATGTCTATTTTTCTTCAGCTAAAATAGCCCAGTAACAGTGATTTAGTATAGAGTGCTGATTCACTGACAATGCTTCCCTTGCACTCTCACAAAAGGTCTTCTTATTACTGTTGCCCAGTTACTGCTCCTGCTTGATGCATTCAAGTTTGACACAAGAGCACTGGCTGAATGAGGGAATAAAATGAATCCTACCGTTTCCCTGTGGGGAACAAGGTTTCTTCACGGAGTGTGGTTTCTCAGTCCCTGCTGTGGCCGCAGTGCAGCGGTGGTGTTCGTCTGCCGGCAGACGTCCCGACTCCCCTCAGCTTATTTCTGGGTAGCTGTATACAGCGGCTCTGGTGGCTTGCTTCCGGACGGCTGGACGGAACGGGATCCGTTGCTCCACGATCGACGCATTTCACCTTAGAGAAAAGGCTTTTCTGTAAGGTGAAATGCGTCGATCGTGGAGCAACGGATCCCGCTCCGTCCAGCCGTCCGGAAGCAAGCCTCCAGAGCCGCTGTATACAGCTACCCAGAAATAAGCTGAGGGGAGTCGGGACGTCTGCCGGCAGACGAACACCACCGCTGCACTGCGGCCACAGCAGGGACTGAGAAACCACACTCCGTGAAGAAACCTTGTTCCCCACAGGGAAACGGTAGGATTCATTTTATTCCCTCATTCAGCCAGTGCTCTTGTGTCAAACTTGAATGCATCAAGCAGGAGCAGTAACTGGGCAACAGTAATAAGAAGACCTTTTGTGAGAGTGCAAGGGAAGCATTGTCAGTGAATCAGCACTCTATACTAAATCACTGTTACTGGGCTATTTTAGCTGAAGAAAAATAGACATTACATTTTATTAAGGACATTGAGCCTTAAAGTGGCAAGTGCAATTCCAGCCCATTAAATCACACCATTCCTAGTGGGGTAAACCGCTTTTTAGTGTACCCACAGGACTTTTTGTGTTTTTTGTTTGTATGTCCTGTATTGTATATGTGCTATACGTCCTGAAGTCCCTGTACCGGTACCTACTTTTATAAAAATAATTTTATTTCATTTTGTCTGTATTCATAAATAAAATACACATACCCTTTTATATCAGACTCTTCGAATCTGTTTGTTATAACCTTTCTATTTAGACCATTTTAGAATCTCTAATGATGATTTTAATATAAATAAGAATAAGCTAGGGATGTGCTGAACTATCTCTTTTTTTCACAATTGTACTCTCTCCAGAGTAGGTGTTTTGTGGTACACCTACCAATAGTATATCAGCAGCAACCAGCCTAATTAATTTGTGAGGCATAAATTAGCGCAGTTCTTTTTCGACCCACATTTGCTGCATCTTGCAGCACTGTGTCACTGCACGTATCCATTCCATATCTGTGCGGCATTTTTGTGAGCAGTATATATAGTATTACAGTGCAGCATTTTGGTGACCCAACAGTATATAGTTGTGTACAGTAGGCCATTGCTGTATCTTGCAGCTCTGTGTCACTGCACGTATCCATTCCATATCTGTGCGGCATTTTTGTGAGCAGTATATATAGTATTACAGTGCAGCATTTTGGTGACCAACAGTATACATATATAGTACAGTACAGTACAGTAGGCCATTGCTATTGATATATTACTGGTATACAAATCCACAAATTAAAAAATGGAGAACAAAAATATGGAAGGGTAAAATAGGGAAAGATCAAGATCCACTTCCACCTCGTGCTGAAGCTGCTGCCACTAGTCATGGCCGAGATGATGAAATGCCATCAACGTCGTCTGCCAAGGCCGATGCCCAATGTCATAGTAGAGAGCATGTAAAATACAAAAAACAAAAGTTCAGTAAAATGACCCAAAAATCTAAATTAAAAGCGTCTGAGGAGAAGCGTAAACTTGCCAATATGCCATTTACGACATTGAGTGGCAAGGAACGGCTGAGGCCCTGGCCTATGTTCATGGCTAGTGGTTCAGCTTCACATGAGGATGGAAGCACTCATCCTCCCGCTAGAAAAATGAAAAGAGTTAAGCTGGCAAAAGCAAAGCAAAGAACTGTGCGTTCTTCTAAATCACAAATCCCCAAGGAGAGTCCAATTGTGTCGGTTGCGATGCCTGACCTTCCCAACACTGGACGGGAAGAGGTGGCGCCTTCCACCATTTGCACACCCCCTGCAAGTGCTGGAAGGAGCACCCGCAGTCCAGTTCCTGATAGTCAAATTGAAGATGTCACTGTTGAAGTACATGAGGATGAGGATATGGGTGTTGCTGGCGCTGAGGAGGAAATTGACAAGGAGGATTCTGATGGTGAGGTGGTTTGTTTAAGTCAGGCACCCGGGGAGACACCTGTTGTCCATGGGACGAATATGGCCATTGACATGCCTGGTCAAATTACAAAAAAAATCACCTCTTCGGTTTGGAATTATTTTAACAGAAATGCGGACAACAGGTGTCAAGCCGTGTGTTGCCTTTGTCAAGGTTTAATAAGTAGGGGTAAGGACGTTAACCACCTAGGAACATCCTCCCTTATACGTCACCTGGAGCGCATTCATCAGAAGTCATTGACAAGTTCAAAAACTTTGGGTGACAGCGGAAGCAGTCCACTGACAACTAAATCCCTTCCTCTTGCACCCAAGCTCCTGCAAACCACACCACCAACTCCCTCACTGTCAATTTCCTCATTAGACAGGAATACCAATAGTCCTGCAAGCCATGCCACTGGCAAGTCTGACGAGTCCTCTCCTGCCTGGGATTCCTCCGATGCATCCTTGAGTGTAACGCCTACTGCTGCTGGCGCTGCTGTTGTTGCTGCTGGGAGTCGATCGTCATCCCAGATGGGAAGTTGGAAGACCACTTGTACTACTTCCAGTAAGCAATTGACTGTCCAACAGTCCTTTGCGAGGAAGATGAAATATCACAGCAGTCATCCTGCTGCAAAGCGGATAACTCAGGTCTTGGCAGCTGCGTTGGTGTTAAACGTGTGTCCAGTATCCACCATTAATTCACAGGGAATTTGAGAATTGTTTGAGGTACTGTGTCCCCAGTACCAAATACCATCTAGGTTCCATTTCTCTAGGCAGGCGATACAGAGAATGTACACAGACATCAGAAAAAGAGTCACCAGTGTCCTAAAAAAGGCAGTTGTACCCAATGTCCACTTAACCACGGACATGTGGACAAGTGGAGCAGGGCAGACTCAGGACTATATGAGTGTGACAGCCCACTGGGTAGATGTATTGCCTCCAGCAGCAAGAACAGCAGCGGCGGCACCAGTAGCAGCATCTTGCAAATGCCAAATCGTTCCTAGGCAGGCTACGCTTTGTATCACCGCTTTTCAAAGAGGCACACAACTGACAACCTCTTACGGAAACTGAGGAACATCATCGCAGAATGGCTTACCCCAATTGGACTCTACTGGGGATTTTTGACATCGGACAGCTCCACCAATATTGTGCGTGCATTACATGTGGGCAAATTCCAGCACGTCCCATGTTATGCACATACATTGAATTTGGTGGTGCAGAATTTTTTAAAAAACGACGCCCCGTGCAAGAGATGCTGTTGGTGGCCCGAAGAATTGCGGGCCACTTTCGGCATTCAGCCACCGCGTGCCGAAGACTGGAGCACCAGCAAACACTCCTGAACCTGCCCCGCCATCAGCTGAAGCAAGAGGTGGTAACGAGGTGGAATTCAACCCTCTATATGCTTCAGAGGATGGAGGAGCAGCAAAAGGCCATTCAAGTCTATACATCTACCTACGATATAGGCAAAGGAGGTGGAATGCACCTGACTCAAGCGCAGTGGAGAATGATTTCAACGTTGTGCAAGGTTCTGCAACCCTTTGAACTTGCCACACGTGAAGTCAGTTCAGACACTGCCAGCCTGAGTCAGGTCATTCCCCTCATCAGGCTTTTGCAGAAGCAGCTGGAGAGATTGAAGGAGGAGCTAAAATGGAGCGATTCCGCTAGGCATGTGGGACTTGTGGATGGAGCCCTTAATTTGCTTAACCAGGATTCACGGGTGGTCAATCTGTTGAAATCAGAGCACTACATTTTGGCCACCGTGCTCGATCCTAGGTTTAAAGCCTACGTTGTATCTCTCTTTCCAGCAGACACAAGTCTGCAGATGTTCAAAGACCTGCTGGTGAGACAATTGTCAACTCAAGCGGAACGTGACCCGTCAACAGCTCCTCCTTCACATTCTCCTGCAACTGGGGCTGCGAGGAAAAGGCTAAGAATTCCGAGCCCACCCTCTGGCGGTGATGCTGGGCAGTCTGGATTGAGTGCTGACATCTGGTCCGGACTGAAGGACCTGCCAACGATTACTGACATGTCATCTACTGTCACTGCATATGATTCTTTCACCATTGAAAGAATGGTGGAGGATTATATGAGTGACCGCATCCAAGTAGGCACGTAAGACAGTCTGTACTTATACTGGAAGGAAAAAGAGGCAATTTGGAGGCCCTTACACAAACTGGCTTTATTTGACCTAAGTTGCCCCCCCTCCAGTGTGTACTCCGAAAGAGTGTTTTGTGCAGCCGGTCACCTTGTCAGCAATCGGCGTACGAGGTTACTTCCAGACATTGTGGAGAAGATGATGTTCATCAAAATGAATTATAATCAATTCCTCTGTGGAGACATTCACCTTCAGTTGCCTCCAGAAAGTACACAGGGACCTGAGATGGTGGATTCCAGTGGGGTCGAATCAATAATCTGTGAGGAGGGGGATGTACACAGTGAAAGGGGTGAGGAATCGGATGATGAGGAGGAGGTTGACATCTTGCCTCTGTAGAGCCAGTTTGTGCAAGGAGAGATTGATTGCTTCTTTTTTGGTGGAGGCTCAAACCAACCAGTTATTTCAGCCACAGTTGTGTGGCAGACCCTGTCACTGAAATGATGGGTTTGTTAAAGTATGCATGTCCTGTTTATACAACATAAGGGTGGGTGGGAGGGCCCAAGGACAATTCCATCTTGCACCTCTTTTTTCTTTAATTTATCTTTGCATCATGTGATGTTTGGGGCCAATTGTTTTAAGTTTTTAAGTGCCATCCTGTCTGACACTGCAGTGCCACTCCTAGATGGGTCAGGTGTTTGTGCTGGCCACTTTGGTCGCTTAGCTTAGTCATCCAGTGACCTCGGTGCAAATGTTAGGACTAAAAATAATATTGTGAGGTGTGAGGTGTTCAGAATAGACTGGAAATGAGTGGAAATTATGGTTATTGAGGTAAATAATACTATGGGATCAAAATTACCCCCAAATTCTATGATTTAAACTGTTTTTGAGGGTTTTTTGTAAAAAAACACTCGAATCCAAAACACACCCGAATCCGACAAAAATGTTTCAGGGAGGTTTTGCCAAAACGCGTCCGAATCCAAAGCAAAGCCGCGGAACCGAATTCAAAACCAAAACACAAAACCCGAAAAATGTCCGGTGCACATCTCTAATTAAGGGGTCTATTTACTAAGCCTTGGATAGAGATAAAGTGTACGGAGATAAAGTCCCAACCAACCAGCTCTTGTCATTTTTCAAAAGCAGCCTGTGACATGCCAGGTAGTTTGCTGATTGGCTGGTACTTTATCTCTGATGTGTCCCAGAGATGTGTGCTGAGCGATCTAGCACAGGATGCTCAGCACACATCTCTCCCCCGCTAAGCACACAGCGCAATGTGTGCTGAGCGCGGGGGGTGGGGTCACTCATTTCACCCAGTGATGAAATGAGCGATGTGCTAGATTGTGTCTGCATGCAAGCACAATCTAGTACCACCGATAGCTACGCGCAGGGCCGCACATTGCTATTGCTGTGGGGCATACACACAGAGAGATCTGTGCTTACTTTTTTAGCAATCTATTCAGATCTATGTACTATGTGGCAGCAAGAGTTTGGATGTGTCGCTGCACATTACATAGATCTGTTCAATTGCAATGCTGATTAATTTTTTTTCAAAGTACCAGTTGCTTCATACAGTGTTCATACTTTTTATGCAGGATCAAATAGCTCATTGAGTAGGGTGTTTGATTAGAATTCAAGGTTATATGGTTGAATCCTGGGTATGGCAGTATATTGAAATGTGTAATTTAATAAAGGGTATTGTAACTGAACAACAATGAGCTCTCAAGGAAAGTGCATGAATGTGGTATAAGGAGGATTTGTGACCAAATCCATTTCTTACAGTGCTCTACAAATGTTTGTGTAATATATATATTTATATATAGATAGATAGATAGATAGATATAATGTGGGGAGGGGCATCATAGCATGGGCCTTCTTTGGGATCATTCTGTTATGCACACCAGTGCCTGCAGGAATGTACTGGTGTCAGAACTGTTATGCACTCCAGTTACTGCAGGAATGTACTGGTGTTTGAACTGTTATGCACACCAGTGCCTGCAGGAATGTACTGGTGTCTGAACGGATAGGTATGCAAAACCAATGAAATCACAGACAGACTGGGGAATATGACATTACGTACACAGAAGGTGATAGGGTAACAAAATACACACAAAGTGAACAGAGAAGCCCAGAGGCTAAGGAACTGGGTGTCTCCCTAGTATTAGTAATGCTCAGATGGGAAAAGCAAGATGTTGTGTTTTAATACGTAGAGAACCCGAAATGCTGTTGCTAAGGGCAACAGCAAAACCCTAAAGGGTTACCAACGGGTGTGGCAGTAAACTCCTTGGTCAGAGATGGAATGATAGACACAAGGAGAGTCTCCACAATCCTAATTCTCACTTGCAGTGCACAGGTTCAGCTTACTGCCACTAAACTGACACCTGACACCTTGCACAGTGAGACAGGATTTAGGCAGGCAAGTCTTAGAATACAGCCGCAAACTTGCTAAGTTCACAGAGTAGTAAAAGAACCCCAGCAAGTTAAACGACTGACTCCAGTCTTACTGCTAGGTCTGGATTGGCAGAGTGTAGTACCAAATCCCCAGGCCTATTTGCAGTAAGCAACAACAAATACAAAGCTACACAGTACTGGCTAACTTTCAGGAACTGACTAACCAACAAAGATTCAGCAGCATCTGCTTAACCTGAGAAGAGGCCTTATAAAGCAGGTGCTGTCCACGCCCCACTCAGACCTCACAGACTGTGAGCACAAAAACCAGCACCGGATCCCCTGCCGTGCACAGAGCCTGTAACCACTGCACAGCAAAAGACCCGAACCGGAGTATCAGCTGCGCTCAGGTTACTCCGCTAGCACTTGTCTCCCGGTTGCCATGACGACGTGGCAGCACAGGGCAGGAGACCCTAACACATTCTTGACATGCCACTTCCCCACGAGGAATGCGCCTTAGGCATCTATTGGAAAAATGGGGGGAGGGTAGGAGGCGCCAATTCTCTCTTTGGCACAGGGCACCAAAATGTCTAATTACGGCTCTGGCATCTGTGTGCATCTTTTGCTGGTTGCCAGGGCCAGTTTCAGACTTTGCAAAGATCAGGGCAAATCTTCCTTTGGCTCCCCCTATGGGGGTATGGCCTGATTGAGGGCGGACTATGGCAAAGATAAAAATATATAAATAAATTATTAATTGCGGGGCATAGGGGGTTGCCGACATCCAACCACAGAAAAGAACTTCTGTGAGATGAAACATTGGAAAAATCACCAAGGAGATACTTTGAGGAATTTGCAAATATTTTTTTCAGTGAACATGACTGGCATGAGTGTACATCCAAAATAGGCAAAGAGATTTTGCATAAACCTAGTTTTATAAGTATGGATGACATCAACAACATTGAGAGTGCAGTTATGAGTTTTTGAAGGGAGACATTGTTGATATATTTCACATAGTCCGTGAGAGGAGTTTGACTGATACCCTATTCAAGAAATGTGAATGATAATGGTCTAAAATATTGATATATTCCTGCTTGACTAACACTATTTTTTTTACAGGTTGCAACAGTAAATCTAACATTAAGAAATATTTGTGTAACATGGAGTAGCTTGTAGCGAACGGTTTGACTACTGCCCAGTCTCCATGATGCTGCTTCAGGGAGGCATCAGGTCCTTTACGAAAATGATAACCCTTTAGTAAATAAAAAATATTAGAAAAATAAGAAAGGACACTTAATGCATTAGATTCCGTATCCTAAAAACTCTAAATCTAGGTTTAATAAACACAGGTGCCCTAATTTAGTTTAAAAACAGTAAAACGTGTTGGGCTACCATATTATTCCTATATACAGTTGGAGCCACACTAGTCGTGGCACCGTCTGTGACTAGGTGCACCCGCACAGGCACACCTATCACCGAGAGCATCCCAGTTCGGCCAGGCACGCACCTGCGATGGAGGCGCACCCCTTTCACTTGAATGGAGAGCGTCTCACGCACCTGGACTGGTGGATAGAGGGTAGCAGGAGTAAAAACTCCCACCGGCCCTGCTGAACCACCTATGTTGGGCAATCACCTATGTGGGCAGGAATGGTTTGTGGTAGGGGTTGACATAGTAAAATATCCATTTTGGCGCTCCCCCCAATTCATCCCCCATGCGGGGAGCACTTACCTCCGGCTCCCCGCAGAGACTACTACTGTAAAAAGGTTGCCTCCGGCGCTGCATCCTGCTGCCACATGTCCTGTCCTGGTCAGCTCTTCACTCTTCAGGGATGCATTACTGGGAGGAGGCATGGCAATTCTGGGCCAGCTGGGACAACCATGCCTCCTCCCAGTAGTGCATCAGTAGTGAAGAACCGGCTGGGACAGAACAGGGGGGATTCAGAGGTAAGCATTCCCCATTGCTTGCACCTCTTTCATGTTTGGGGGTGGCATGCTACCCTCTTGACCCCCTCCCCGTTCCAATACCACTGTATGTGGGCAAAGAAGCAAGAGGACACAACTGTAGGCTAAGCACAAAGGTGAGAAAAACCTCAGTGGTGAAATGGCTAATGATTATTAAACACTCAGGAGCACTGTTTAGGCACACCTATCTCTATGTGGTTATTCTGGATCCCATAAAGAACAAAAGCCTTTTAAAAGACAGTGTGGCATATTAATAGAGGGTGGGGTAACTACAATTTTATTTATTTTTTGTTACCTTTTTTTAGAAGCAAGATAATATAGCTTAACCCACATGATCTAGAAAGCACTTGATTGGCTTCAGAGGTGAATTCACAATTAGCCAATCAGATTCTGTTAGCTAGTGTTAAACTTGTGTGTTCAATAAATTTCAATAGGTTCCGTGCTGCACTAAATTCATAAATATAAGCACCGTGACTTTGCAGTGTTAGTTGTCATCAGAAAAAAGCTTTTTTTTATTTTTTTTGTACAACTTGTGTGTTCAATAATGCTCAATAGGTGATATGCAGCACTGCATTCATAAATATAAGCACTGTGACATTGCAGTGTGGGTTGATATTTGTAAAAAAAAAGCTGTTTTTTTTGCACAATTTGTGCATTTAATTTAGCTCAATTAGTGCTGTGCCTTTCTGCATTCATAAATATTAACACTGAGTCGATATGGATCATGATCAGTCTATGGAAGAGCAGGAGCAGCAATCAAGTACTAGTGCTTTGACAACTTATACTAAAGCTAGTGCTCAAGGACAAAGAGGGTTTAAGAAAGGACACTTGAAATCAAAACAATACTTTTCAAAGCTAAAGAAAAAAACATAACCTCTAATACATGGGAAGTTTACCACCAAAAAACATAAAATTGCCAACATGCCATTCATCATACTCAGTGTCAAGGAAAGGGGAAGGCCTTGGCCTTTGTTTGCAATTGGTGGTTTTGCAACTCAGTGAGGTATCTTCTTCTGACTCTCATGATGATGCAAGACCTTCTCACTCTGGAGTCTGGAAGGTGCTAAAAAAAGGAAACCAGTAAAACAGTGCTAAAAAAAACTCCACTAAGGCAGTAGAACAAACTGTGTGTTCAGAAACATCACAAATCTGTGTGTCCATGAGTGCTCTGTATGAGCCTGTCCTTTCTGATACTGCACTCATAGAGGAGTCTCCTTCCACCATTTCTACACCATCTGCAAATGTGGAGATGAGCAGCACAAGTCAACATGCTGACATAGAAACTGAGGATACTACCATAGAAGTGCAACAGGATGAAGAGGTAATTTGTGTAGCTGATGATGGCACTAATGAAGATTTTGATGATGAGGATGTTCTTTGTGTACGTCAGACACAAGTGGGAGCAGTTCTTGCCCATGATATAAAGAAGGACATTGTCATGTCTGGGCATATGACCAAAAAATCCAACTCTTATGTGTGGAATTATTTTTCAACAAATCCTGAGAACAGTTGTCAAGCCATCTGTAGCATCTGTAAAGCCAAAGTAAGTAGAGGTAGGCACATAAAACCATCTAGGAACCTCATTCCTGTTACATAATTTGCAGCGAGTTCATGAACATTACGCTAATAAAAAATCAACAAGCATCAGCTAGCTCCTTTCTTTCAGCTAAATCCCAGCAGCTGCAAACTCCACTGCTATCACCTTTGAGAAGTTCGGTAGACTTCTTGGAAAGCAGCCACTAACCCCTATTGCACACTGTAACTGAAGCCGCTGCGGCCGCTGTAATAAATCCTTTACCTACGTACTCTGTCCCCAGTTAGCGTACACAGTCCCGTACTGTGCACGCACTTTGCGTACACACGCCTGAATAGCCGTGCAGCTTACACTCAGTGCATACACACATACCGACAAGCTGAGAGCACGAGGCAGCTCTAGGTGTGGCAATTACACTATAGAAACGCACAACAGAAACTGAATGCGACACCAGTATTTGATTGTAAGTTGTGATCCAAAGCAGCAACAAGTAATAATATATTTGAAAAAGGGGGTTACAATAAGTTACAATATAAATGATACAACACAATACAATTCAATCACAGAGAGAGAGTCACACCCAATGATACGTACGCTTTGTTGCTTGCGCCACCCGGATCTGGTCCCCAGTCGTCTGGCGATACGACCTATGAGTCTTTAAAAAAGCAGAGAGAGAGAGAGACCGGCCCAGGTGCAAGGTTTATATACCCTTGCCCAAAATACAATGCAATGGGGTTGTATGCTCTCCACCGATTGGTTGGAGGGATGGTCGTTTAAAGTACAGGAGAGGTCATTGGTCGGTTTGAAGAGATTGCTGATGCCTTGATCCAGGGGTGTGTACAGCTGGTCAGCTCTGGATTCCCACCGCATACCAAGTACATAATAAACACAAATATACCTTTAATCTGCCTTTGCGAATAACTATTCGCAACGACATGCGATCTTCTCCAAACCAACACCGGATTATTACTCATAATTATCCGAACACGTAGATACCATGCATGATGTTCTGATCAGTTACTGTCCCCTCGCATACTGTAAAGGTGTATAATTCCCTTGTTGTGCCTTGTAAATAAGTAAAAGTTGCATGAGGGGAAAGGGGAGACTATGTGTAATGTGAGTACTAAGTTTGGGAAATATGTAATGTGTGACAGATATTTCCATGTTCATCAGATTACTTTGTTATGTTATCTCCAGGCAACATGATCCTACACATGAAATGACCAACCATTCTCAAGATACACACAAATATATATATATATATATATATATATATAAGTGTTTCCCTGCTATTATATCTATCTTTCAAAGGTTTTCTAGACTGCAGGCTGCCTGTAGTTAATAATTTGCAACCGCAGGCTTGTGTGTATCTATTGGAATATTTGTCTCCCATTGTTCTGGCCCCCACCAAACGATGACTTGTTCGGTTTGTGTTTGTCTTTCTTCACAGACCAGGGGGTCTGTTCAAACATTGGAGTGAACAAGACATTGTGTTGGAAGGATGTGCATGTTTGGTTAGATTAGTGTGTGTGTGAACAGTGACTCGACACAGGCTGGGCACTGTGGCATGTGTCTGTAATCATTTCCATTGCAAGTAAGAATCTTTCTGTAATTGCTCATACCACGCTCATACGCACACTCTCGTGGGAGGCAATTGTACGCAATTTGCAAGTATGCTGCACGCACTCCAGACTAAGTACATGCATAGATGCGATCTGTGTGCTGTTTGCATGTGGTGTGTGTATTGCAATATTTTTCGACTTCGACACCTTCATCATCAATATCCTCACTAATTATTGGAAGTAGTCCTGCATCCAGTGTGATAAGGCAAACGAATTCCTCCCAACCCAGGATTCCTCAAAAGAATCCTTGAGATCCAGGCCTGCTGCTGCTGGGGTTGCTAGTAGTATTTAAAAAAAAAACAATTGACTGTTAAATAATCCTTTGCAAAAGGAATTAAGTACGACAGCTGTCAAGCAGTGGAATAGCGGACCTCTGACACAATGATGGCTATGCTAGTATTAGATCTGTGTTCAATACCTGCCAATAATTCAGTGAGTTTTAGACAGTTAATTGAGGACCTGTGTATCTGCTACAAAATTTCATGTTGGTCCCATTTTGCCTGAAAAGCAATTCCTCTCCTATACCAGATGCTATAAAAAAAAGCCTGATAATGGTCCACTCGGTAAGTGAACCACCATCAACAGCAGGAACAGCAGCATCTAACAAATGGTACCAGATAACTAAGGGGCCGGCTACTCTCTGTATCATCTCTGTATAAGCAGTGATAGCGCTGTTTGGTAATGTAGCTGGAGGTGTCTGTTAAAATCAGATCTCTCCCCCAGCAGTAGTGATCTAAGCTGTGGCCTAGGACACAGCATTACAGTATATCAAAGCATCCACTATCAGGGAGCTTTTGGCACCCATGGTGCCATACAAACTACCATTGCAAAGGCCAGGAAATCTCCGTCCAAGGATAGAGATCCTTGACCTCTTTCCTCCCCCTAAACAGCGGCTACAAGCCTCTGTTTTTCCAAGCAGAGCCCCTCGTTGCTCCCTCCACACATCCAAAATGGCATCAGACTGTCAATCACTGACAGTCTGATGGCGGGTTGCTTGCAATATTGCAGGATCCATTCACGCGCACACAGAATGGGTCCTGTGCATGCCCAAAGTACCAAACATTGGTACATTGCACATGACAGGGCAATAAATACCCCATCCAACTGACCCCTAATGTCTAGTTTATATGATTAGTAGGGTTTAATGCTTGAATATACCATAATGAACTTGTTCACTCTCTGTATTTAAATATACACTGTTTTATTGTAGGTGCAGTTTAATCAGAAATTTCTGGAAGTATGGATACCGATATATATTTATTTTGTATCTGAATGTGACACTATAAACATTATACACTATCCTAAGAGTGTGGATCATTGGGTCGACCAGACTTAGGTCGACAGTGTATAAGTCGACCACTATTGGTCTACAGTAATTAGGTCAACACCTGAAATAGGTCAACACAAGCATTAGGTTGACATGAACAAGGTTGATATGAGTTTAAAAAAAAAAATTGATGTAGTTTTCATCATAGAGTAACCGGGAACCCCAATTCGTGCACCGTGTCCCCTCGCATGGCTCGCTTCACTCGCCATACTTTGGGCAAGGTGCCTCACTCCACTACCGCTGCCCTCGGCACAGGTTACCATTCCCAATTGTAGTCCACGTGGATCGTAAAGTATGAAAAAGCTGAAAAAATTGAAAAAAAGACTCATGTCGACCTAGAACATGTTGACATAGTAAGCATGTCGACTTAGAAACCATATCGGAAAGATACCAGAAAAGTGTCCGGGCGCCTAAGAAGGGTAAAGCAGCAGACCAACTGGTCAAAAGGTATCCCCAATACCAAAAGATATATAGCGTGAATAATGAGATTTATGACCAGCTGAAATGCGCTAGAATGACAATAAATAAGCAGATAATACTTCCCTCACAGATGTTCTTTCATGAAGCTTCATGTGTATTTCATGAACCCGAAATCCATATATAAACAAAACAGAAATAATTCCAAAAATAGTGTAGTATGTTCCGTATAATGTAATGGAATACAATGAATAAATATAGATAGTGAACAAAAACACTTAGAGATGTGAATGGAGGTTTACCAAATAGAAAAAGTCAGAAAGCCTTGTATTGAAGTCTATTTGGAATAAATGTATCTTCACAACCATATAAAAATGAATCAAGATGGAGGTTTACCAGATTCCTATGAAATGTGGACCTTAAGATTTGTTTCCCTCATAGGTTTTCTGTCGTAGAACTTTGTACGTATAACATACGTTCGGAATTCATATAAAGGGAAAGAATAATCCACAAATAGTATAGTACATTCAAAACAGAGACATTTATTATAGTAAAACCATAAAATGAGGTTTATACACGTATATGGTATTGATGGAGGTTTACCAGATAGAGGTAGTATAAACACCTTGTATAATGCTAAAATACGGTCACTTCTCAAAATAAAAGATCAAGGTGGGGGTTTACCAGACTTCCATGAGGTATGGACTTTCAGATGTTTCAAAAATGAGAAGGGGAAACCGGCTCCGGAACCTGTCTCCTAAGTCCAGAAGAACTCTGTCCGTATGGTAAAAATTCCCAACCGAGATGAAGCTCCTGTCATACAATGCCGACGCGTTTCGGGACCTCTCCCTTCCTCAAGGCAGCATGACAGGAACTAAGCTAGATGAGCTACTTATACACTGTGGTGAAATTACTTCCGGGTCAAGGGTCAGTTATTACAATGTCTAAAATTACACATTTATAGAAAATTAACATATGTAAAAGGACAAACGACAATGGGAATATAAGAATTACTGATATAAAAATTTAGAAATAAGTGATATTAATATATAGTCAATAAAACTGATATATAGTCAAAAAAACGCTGGCCGGAAGTGATGTCCGTCGTACTTCCGGTCCGGCGTGTAATGTTCTCCATTAGTTTAACATAACCTGTGTAAAATGTTTCCCCACTTCAGTATATTAACATTGGTGGTGTTAGTGGTGTAAACAGAATGCCATTTGTTTCTGGTGATTGTCCGCGGTTGATAGCCGCGGACTTCCGGTACAGTGGAACGCTCGTGGACCGCACCGTCACTTCCGGCGATGAACTTCCGGTCGCTGGCTGGAGCGCAAATGAAGTGCACAAGGGATGTGTTTAGAAGTCCACAGAATAGTTTCCAATGACATGTTTCCTCTCCTTCACTGGAGAAGGAAACAGAGTTGTAGATAAGATGCGGTGGTTTCTAATGATTGTCCGTGGTTGATGACTGCGGACTTCCGGTGCAATGGAATGCTCGTGAACCGCACCGTCACTCCCGGCGATGGACTTCCGGTTGCTGGTTGGAGCACAAATGAAACGCACAAAGAAATGTATTTAGGAATCCACAGGATAGCTTTTGATGACATATTGCCTCTCCTTTGCTGGAGTGGACATAGAATTTATCAAGTTTGTTCCATCAAAACTGAATAAAAAATAATAAAAGAAAAGGGAATCAGCATAATGGAAGGGTATACATATCCACATATTTCACTAAACATGACAGCATGCAGGTGATAATAAATAAATTAAATAGTGATATAAAGTAAAGAGATAGAAGCAGATAAAAAAAGGTGTTTAGAGGAACCATTTAAGTTCAAAGTCTGCATTAAGACCTTCGGGCATGAGGCTTTTCAGTTTAAATATCCATTCCATTTCCCTTTTTGCCAATCTTGTAGTCTCATCTCTATATTTCCATGTGTTCTTTATATTTTCAATAGCTAAAAATTGTAAGATATGTTTCGTTGAAGAATTATGTTTCTCCTTGAAATGGCTGGATAATGGATGGGTCATCACACCTTTCTTGATGTTACGCAGATGCTCACTGAGTCTTGTTTTTAATGCTCTGCTTGTTTTGCCGACATAGACCCGATGGCAACTGCACTCTATAAAATAAATAACATTGGTGGTGTGGCACGTCATAAAATTATGAAGTTTATAAGTGGTCCCATGAATATTGAAATCTTCATATTTTGATTTGTTTGTAATCACTTCGCGGCAAGCTTGACATGTCCCACATCTATAGAAGCCCTTATTTCTGATAGGGCGATGGTCTTGCGAGGGTAATGCACTCCTGGTGAGTTTATTCTTCAAGTTTGGAGCCTTCCGGTATATAAATTTAGGCTTAGCTGGAATAGTGTCTTTTAGGAGCTTGTCTTTCTGTAGCAGATGCCAGTGTCTTTTTACTACGGACTCTATCTTTTTATGTTGGTGATTATATTGCGTGATGAAGGCAAATTTAAACGGATCTCCATTTGTGTTTCTTCTTTCTTGTCCCTTAATGAGTTCCTCTCTGTCTTTATTGAGAACTTCTTCTTTGAATCTGGAGAGTCGTTCTCTGTCATATCCCTTATCTTCAAAACCCCTTTTCATCTGGTTAATCTGTTCCTCACAAACATCTTTTTTGCTGCAGTTTCTTCTTAATCTTAAAAATTGGCTTTTAGGCACACTAGTGAGCCAATTAGTGTGATGTTCACTCGAGATGTCTATGTAATTATTGGCATCTGTGGGTTTCTTATAGCTCTTGGTTTCCAAACGCCCTTCTTCAATATAGATGTTTAAATCCAGGAAATTCAATTCTGTCTGGCTAATAGTGAAACTAAGTGTTAAATTGAATTCGTTGATGTTCAGTGATTGACAGAAATTCACGAGGTCCTCCTTTGTTCCTTCCCAAAAAAAGATGATGTCGTCTATATACCGATACCATATTTTGAGATTTTTTTTGAGGTCGAGGTATGGTTTAACTTGTTTTTCCTCCCAATAGGACATATATAAATTTGCAAAGCTAGGCGCAAATTTAGTGCCCATAGCAGTCCCTATTTGTTGGTTATAATATATACCATTAAAATAGAAATAATTATTCTTGAGGATAAACTTAATACCCTCAAGAAGTAATTCTTTTTTATCCTCAGAGTGATCAGTTTTGTCCAAATAGTATTTGACAGCTTCAAGACCTTTTTTCGTGTGGAATATTCGTATAAAGGGCTTCCACATCTGCAGTTATCATATGCATATCCCCGTTCCAGTCCATGTTTTTAATTTTCTGTAGTGTGTCAGTTGTGTCTTTCAGATGGTATTAAGTCTTGCTGACCAAGGGTTGTAGATAGGCATCGATGTATTCGGATAAGTTGGCTGTCAAGCTGCCTATGCCCGCTACAATCGGTCTCCCTGGGGGTTTCGTGACACTTTTGTGAATTTTCGGCAAGACATATATGGTAGGTATTGTTGGTTCAGTGACATTCAAAAATTCGAATTCTTTTTTCGTTAAGGTGTTCTTGTCGAGATGAGTCTGAAGCAATTTGTTCAGATTGGTTTTTATTTTAGATGTGGGGTCATTTTTCAACTTAATATATGTCTTGCCATCTTCTAATTGTCGGTGGATCTCTTGTATGTAATCTTCCTTATTTAGGATGACGACTCCCCCCCTTTGTCACTTGGCTTAATGACAATGGTTTCTTCACTTTGTAGGGTTTTCAACGCCATCCGTTCTTTTTTACTTAGATTCCATTTTTTATTTTTGTACGTCCCCAACTTCCCTAGGTCATCAAGGACGGCTTTTTGAAAGCTGTCTATCAAACTGCCTTTCAAATGCTTCGGATAAAAAGTAGATTTATTTTTGAACGTTCCTCTGCTTTCTGTTTCAATGGTTTCCCCCTCTAATTCTTTTTTGGCGAAAAATTTTTTAATCGTCAATTTTCTAACAAACTTTTCTACATCAATGAAAATATCGAATTGATTGATTTAGGTAGTGGGCGCAAACTTCAATCCCTTTAGAAGAAGTTTTTCTTCTATCTTTGTAAGTGGTCTGTTGCTCAAATTATATATCTTTCCATAATCCCATTCTTTTTTTGGTTGTTCCTCTGACTCCATATTGACCTTTTGTTTTTTCTTTCTTTTTTTATGCTTGACTCCACCTCTCTTCCCCCTTTTTCTCTTAGTCAGTATTGTCGGTTCTTGTAATACGTCATCCCTAAAAAAGGAGTGCGTCTTCTTTCACCCTCCATGGTGTCCGTATTAAGATAAGATGGAATCCTTTCATAACGTTGGATTGGATGATGGTTATATTCTGTTTCTTTATGTCTTCCTTGATAAATATCTCTCCTATTCCTTCTGTTAAATCTATCCAGGCTCTGCGGTCTTTGTTGTTGATAATTTCTATAGGAGTTTTTTCTTTTAGCCCATCTTTGATTTGGATATTGTTGTTGGTATGGTTTTCTCCAATGCCGTTCCATTGGTCGGATGTTAAACCTCCTATATTCTCTTCTTCCATCATATCTCCTGGGTGATTCATACCCTCTTCCTTGAGAATTGGAGGTAGATTTTCCGTTTCTATACCTGCCGTTCAGTTTCCCAGTTCTAGTTCTGGTCATTTGTGGTGTCTCCTTTTTATATCTTGGGCAGTCCTCCTTGTGTTGAATTGTTGAAGGGATTTCTGTACTATGTGTACCTGATAGATCCTGAATTTCATCATCTAAAAATGAACATACTGAAACTGGTATATCATCTTCCCTCATATGTTTGAAAGGGTCTTTTCCCTCCTTTTTGTAATATTCATGATCCCTTCTTAATTTATGTTGTTTTTTATGAATAATCTCCTTTGTATTGAGGGTAATTTTATGTTGGATGTCCTTCTCCTTAGTCTTATATTCGGCAAGTTCTTGAAAGGGTTCAAGGCAAGTTTGTATAGCATGAATTTGTTCCTTAATTCCTTTAAGCTTCTCACGTCGTTCTTTCATAATGAGCTCTACAAGTGTAAAGGAACAAATTTCTAATGTTCGCATCCATTCGTCTTTGAATTTGTCACTCGCATCTTCAAACGATGGAAGCTTTTTAATCCGCAAACCTTTAGGTATAATTTGATCTTCGACGTATTTTTCTAACGTCGCGCATTCCCACCATAGTCGGTTTTCTCGTAAAAGTAACTTCTCAAGTCGTTTCATGGTGACATCTAGATCTTCATTACTGGTATTTACTGTTTTAATAGTGAAGACCTCTTTGAGTTTTTCTTCCCTGCTTTTGAGATGTTGAAACATGTCGTCGCCTGAGTCACTTTTCTAATGGGGAGTGGGTTAATATAAGAAAGATACCAGAAAAGTGTCCGGGCGCCTAAGAAGGGTAAAGCAGCAGACCAACTGGTCAAAAGGTATCCCCAATACCAAAAGATATATAGCGTGAAGGACAGGAAACATGTCATTGGAAACTATTCTGTGGACTTCTAAACACATCCCTTGTGCGCTTCATTTGCGCTCCAGCCAGCGACCGGAAGTTCATCGCCGGAAGTGACGGTGCGGTCCACGAGCGTTCCACTGTACCGGAAGTCCGCGGCTATCAACCGCGGACAATCACCAGAAACAAATGGCATTCTGTTTACACCACTAACACCACCAATGTTAATATACTGAAGTGGGGAAACATTTTACACAGGTTATGTTAAACTAATGGAGAACATTACACGCCGGACCGGAAGTATGACGGACATCACTTCCGGCCAGCGTTTTTTTGACTATATATCAGTTTTATTGACTATATATTAATATCACTTATTTCTAAATTTTTATATCAGTAATTCTTATATTCCCATTGTCGTTTGTCCTTTTACATATGTTAATTTTCTATAAATGTGTAATTTTAGACATTGTAATAACTGACCCTTGACCCGGAAGTAATTTCACCACAGTGTATAAGTAGCTCATCTAGCTTAGTTCCTGTCATGCTGCCTTGAGGAAGGGAGAGGTCCCGAAACGCGTCGGCATTGTATGACAGGAGCTTCATCTCGGTTGGGAATTTTTACCATACGGACAGAGTTCTTCTGGACTTAGGAGACAGGTTCCGGAGCCGGTTTCCCCTTCTCATTTTTGAAACATCTGAAAGTCCATACCTCATGGAAGTCTGGTAAACCCCCACCTTGATCTTTTATTTTGAGAAGTGACCGTATTTTAGCATTATACAAGGTGTTTATACTACCTCTATCTGGTAAACCTCCATCAATACCATATACGTGTATAAACCTCATTTTATGGTTTTACTATAATAAATTTCTCTGTTTTGAATGTACTATACTATTTGTGGATTATTCTTTCCCTTTATATGGATTCCGAACGTATGTTATACGTACAAAGTTCTACGACAGAAAACCTATGAGGGAAACAAATCTTAAGGTCCACATTTCATAGGAATCTGGTAAACCTCCATCTTGATTCATTTTTATATGGTTGTGAAGATACATTTATTCCAAATAGACTTCAATACAAGGCTTTCTGACTTTTTCTATTTGGTAAACCTCCATTCACATCTCTAAGTGTTTTTGTTCACTATCTATATTTATTCATTGTATTCCATTACATTATACGGAACATACTACACTATTTTTGGAATTATTTCTGTTTTGTTTATATATGGATTTCGGGTTCATGAAATACACATGAAGCTTCATGAAAGAACATCTGTGAGGGAAGTATTATCTGCTTATTTATTGTCATTCTAGCGCATTTCAGCTGGTCATAAATCTCATTATTCACGTTAGAAACCATATCGACCTAATGCATGTTTACCTACTTGTGCTCGACCTAAAGACCAGATACCATCCTAAGGGTGCATACACACGGTGAGATTCGGACTTATCCGATTCTCACCGTGCGACAGGGGGCCGGGTCGGCACTTAGCCAGTATCGCAAGCACATAATGAGTGTGCTTGCGATGCTGGCTATGTGCGATGTCAATCCTGACTATCTCTTCTATAGAGATAGCCAGGATTGACTAGCCTGCACAGCCTATTTTTTCTGCCGATGCCGACCGCGCGGGGCCGCGCATCGGCATCGGATCGGGATCGCAAGGTGACTGTCACCTTGCGATCTGCACTATCTTTTCTTACGATTCTGACTATATAGTCAGAATCGGAAGAAAATATCTTACCGTGTGTACACACCTTAAGAGTGATTTGGCAAATGATGGATAAAAGATTTATTTCAATATTTACACATATCAATAAAATACGTGTATTTTTATTTGGCATGGAGCACCTTTCTTTGTAGCCCATAACCTCATTTAGACTAAAGGCTGGCCTGAACACATACTGTAATTAACACAATAAATACTATTACATATTCATTAGGATTTTCAGAACTGCAGCTGCTTTTCCACATACTGTGCGGAAAAATCATCAAAATAAGCACACAGCCTCAATAATCAACATGCAACTGTGCCACTGGCAATCATCTCAGTGGAATCCAGCAGTACTTCTTGATACTATGAATAAAAACTTTGATGAACTAGCTCATACACTGATATTATAAAACTAAAAGTTTTGTTCTCTTTCCCATGTGTTCAATATGCTCACCTTTTAATGAAATTATACAGTTTTTAACTGTAATTGTTTACAATTAGTATTAGTGCATATTTCACATCATATTTTGGTTAGTTTAACGGTTTTCAATTAATTTGGAAATTTGCTTAAAGACACCACTGCCATTAATCATTTAATTGCAGACAGAGGGGCATTAGTAATAGGGTCTGAGTTTGCCGGAGGTGGGATGCTGGACGATATTGGACATTTTTTTAAAGGGGCAATCATTTACGAGGCAAAACGTCCGAGATCGACTGGCATCCCGCTCCTACGGCAAACTTTGACCCTATTGCATACAGTATGCTCCAGGATCTTTATAGTCCCTACATCCTGAATTACGCCTAACTGATATTTTCATGCAAATCATGTTTATTTGTTTCAAAGAATTAAGATGGCCGCACACCTAAAGATTATCTTTTCAACCAGCCAACTGTAGTTGGCTGGTTGGAACAAAGGGGGTAATTCCAAATTGATCGCAGCAGGATTTTTGTTAGCAGTTGGGCAAAACCATGTGCACTGCAGGGGAGGCAGATATAACATGCGCAGAAAGAGTTAGATTTGGGTGGGTTATTTTGTTTCTGTGCAGGGTAAATACTGGCTTCTTTAATTTTACACTGCAAATTAGATTGCAGATTGAACACACCCCACCCAAATCTAACTCTCTCTGCACATGTTATATCTGCCCCCACTGCAGTGCACATGGTTTTGCCCAACTGTTAACAAAAATCCTGCTGCGATCAACTTGAAATTACCGCCAAAATCTGATAATGTATGAGAGAAAACTGGGGAAAAACTTTTGATTCAACTAATCAGTGCGCAACCATTTTTGACAGTTTTTCTGAATTTTGGAACAAATGGTCAATTATCCCTGAATATTTGATTAACCATTTAATACCATCCACTCTATCCTACCATTCCCTTCAACCAGAGTTGGTCTTAATGAATTTTTTGCACTAAGTATATTTAAAGTTATTGGCCCTTAAATTGTATCCTAGGCATGCACCTACATGGCCTATGACAAGGAGTAGCTGTGCCCTCACTTCCCTGTTTTCTTTATTATTTCCAGGTCATCCCAACATTTCAGAATATATCAAATTCCCAAAATATATACACCAACATGATTGCATCTGAAATGGTAAAAATCCTCTGAATTACAACAATTTTTACTACATAATTTCACTTTTTGCTGTATATTTTTTGAATTGATACATATTTTAAGTATAATCTCTAGTGATGTGCACCGGCAATTTTTCGGGTTTTGTGTTTTGGTTTTGGGTTCGGTTCCGCGGCCGTGTTTTGGGTTCGAACGCGTTTTGGCAAAACCTCACCGAAATTTTTTGTCGGATTCGGGTGTGTTTTGGATTGGGTGTTTTTTTCCCAAAAAACCCTAAAAAACAGCTTAAATCATAGAATTTGGGGGTCATTTTGATCCCATAGTATTATTAACCTCAATAACCATAATTTCTCCTCCTTTTCAGTCTATTCTGAACACCTCACACCTCACAATATTATTTTTAGTCATAAAATTTGCACCAAGGTCGCTGGATGACTAAGCTAAGCGACCCAAGTGGCCGACACAAACACCTGGCCCATCTAGGAGTGGCACTGCAGTGTCACGCAGGATGGCCCTTCAAAAAAATACTCCCCAAACAGCACATGACGCAAAGAAAAAAAGAGGCGCAATGAGGTAGTTGTGTGACTAAGATAAGCGACCCAATTGGCTGACACAAATACCTGGCCCATCTAGGAGTGGCACTGCAGTGTCACGCAGGATGGCCCTTCAAAAAAATACTACCCAAACAGCACATGACGCAAAGAAAAAAAGAGGCGCAATGAGGTAGCTGTGTGACTAAGCTAAGCGACCCTAGTGGCCGACACAAACACCTGGCCCATCTAGGAGTGGCACTGCAGTGTCACGCAGGATGGCCCTTCAAAAAAATACTCCCCAAACAGCACATGATGCAAAGAAAAAAAGAGGCGCAATGAGGTAGCTGTGTGACTAAGATAAGCGACCCAAGTGGCCGACACAAACACCTGGCCCATCTAGGAGTGGCACTGCAGTGTCACGCAGGATGGCCCTTCAAAAAAATACTCCCCAAACAGCACATGACGCAAAGAAAAAAAGAGGCGCAATGAGGTAGCTGTGTGACTAAGCTAAGCGACCCTAGTGGCCGACACAAACACCTGGCCCATCTAGGAGTGGCACTGCAGTGTCACGCAGGATGGCCCTTCAAAAAAATACTCCCCAAACAGCACATGACGCAAAGAAAAAAAGAGGCGCAATGAGGTAGCTGTGTGACTAAGATAAGCGACCCAAGTGGCCGACACAAACACCTGGCCCATCTAGGAGTGGCACTGCAGTGTCACGCAGGATGGCCCTTCAAAAAAATACTCCCCAAACAGCACATGACGCAAAGAAAAATGAAAGAAAAAAGAGGTGCAAGATGGAATTGTCCTTGGGCCCTCCCACCCACCCTTATGTTGTATAAACAGGACATGCACACTTTAACGAACCCATCATTTCAGCGACAGGGTCTGCCACACGACTGTGACTGAAATGACTGGTTGGTTTGGGCCCCCACCAAAAAAGAAGCAATCAATCTCTCCTTGCACAAACTGGCTCTACGGAGGCAAGATGTCCACCTCATCATCATCGTCCGATTCATCACCCCTTTCACTGTGTACATCCCCCTCCTCACAGATTATTAATTCGTCCCCACTGGAATCCACCATCTCAGGTCCCGGTGTACTTTCTGGAGGCAATTGCTGCTGGTGAATGTCTCCACGGAGGAATTGATTATAATTCATTTTAATGAACATCATCTTCTCCACATTTTCTGGAAGTAACCTCGTACGCTGATTGCTGACAAGGTGAGCGGCGGCACTAAACACTCTTTCGGAGTACACACTGGAGGGAGGGCAACTTAGGTAGAATAAAGCCAGTTTCTGCAAGGGCCTCCAAATTGCCTCTTTTTCCTTCCAGTATACGTACGGACTGTCTGACGTGCCTACTTGGATGCGGTCACTCATATAATCCTCCACCATTCTTTCAATGGTGACAGAATCATATGCAGTGACAGTAGACGACATGTCAGTAATCGTTGGCAGGTCCTTCAGTCCGGACCAGATGTCAGCACTCGCTCCAGACTGCCCTGCATCACCACCAGCGGGTGGGCTCGGAATTCTTAGCCTTTTCCTCGCACCCCCAGTTGCAGGAGAATGTGAAGGAGGAGATGGTGACGGGTCACGTTCCGCTTGACTTGACAATTTTCTCACCAGCAGGTCTTTGAACCTCTGCAGACTTGTGTCTGCCGGAAAGAGAGATACAACGTAGGTTTTAAATCTAGGATCAAGCACGGTGGCCAAAATGTAGTGCTCTGATTTCAACAGATTGACCACCCGTGAATCCTGGTTAAGCGAATGAAGGGCTCCATCCACAAGTCCCACATGCCTAGCGGAATCGCTCTGTTTTAGCTCCTCCTTCAATGCCTCCAGCTTCTTCTGCAAAAGCCTGATGAGGGGAATGACCTGACTCAGGCTGGCAGTGTCTGAACTGACTTCACGTGTGGCAAGTTCAAAAGGTTGCAGGATCTTGCACAACGTTGAAATCATTCTCCACTGCGCTTGAGACAGGTGCATTCCACCTCCTTTGCCTATATCGTGGGCAGATGTATAGGCTTGAATGGCCTTTTGCTGCTCCTCCATCCTCTGAAGCATATAGAGGATTGAATTCCACCTCGTTACCACCTCTTGCTTCAGCTGATGGCAGGGCAGGTTCAGGTGTTTTTGGTGGTGCTCCAGTCTTCTGTACGCGGTGCCTGTACGCCGAAAGTGGCCCGCAATTCTTCTGGCCACCGACAGCATCTCTTGCACGCCCCTGTCGTTTTTTAAATAATTCTGCACCACCAAATTCAAGGTATGTGCAAAACATGGGACGTGCTGGAATTTGCCCAGATGTAATGCGCGCACAATATTGCTGGCGTTGTCCGATGCCACAAATCCCCAGGAGAGTCCAATTGGGGTAAGCCATTCTGCGATGATCTTCCTCAGTTGCCGTAAGGGGTTTTCAGCTGTGTGCGTATTCTGGAAAGCGGTGATACAAAGCGTAGCCTGCCTAGGAACGAGTTGGCATTTGCGAGATGCTGCTAATGGTGCCGCCGCTGCTGTTCTTGCAGCGGGAGGTAATACATCTACCCAGTGGGCTGTCACAGTCATGTAGTCCTGAGTCTGCCCTGCTCCACTTGTCCACATGTCCGTGGTTAAGTGGACATTGGGTACAACTGCATTTTTTAGGACACTGGTGACTCTTTTTCTGACATCTGTGTACATTCTCTGTATCGCCTGCCTAAAGAAATGGAACCTAGATGGTATTTGGTACCGGGGACACAGTACCTCAATCAAGTCTATAGTTGGCTCTGAAGTAACGATGGATACCGGAACCACGTTTCTCACCGCCCAGGCTGCCAAGGCCTCAGTTATCCGCTTTGCAGCAGGATGACTGCAGTGATATTTCATCTTCCTCGCAAAGGACTGTTGGACAGTTAATTGCTTACTGGAAGTAGTACAAGTGGTCTTCCGACTTCCCCTCTGGGATGACCATCGACTCCCAGTAGCAACAACAGCAGCGCCATCAGCAGTAGGCGTTACACTCAAGGATGCATCGGAGGAATCCCAGGCAGGAGAGGACTCGTCAGACTTGCCAGTGACATGACCTGCAGGACTATTGGCTTTCCTGGGTAAGGAGGAAATTGACACTGAGGGAGTTGGTGGTGTGGTTTGCGTGAGCTTGGTTACAAGAGGAAGGGATTTACTGGTCAGTGGACTGCTTCCGCAGTCGCCCAAAGTTTTTTAACTTGTCACTGACTTATGATGAATGCGCTGCAGGTGACGTATAAGGGAGGATGTTCCGAGGTGGTTAACGTCCTTACCCCTACTTATTACAGCTTGACAAAGGCAACACACGGCTTGACACCTGTTGTTCGCATTTGTGTTGAAATAATTCCACACCGAAGAGCTGATTTTTTTTGTATTTTGACCAGGCATGTCAATGGCCATATTCCTCCCACGGACAACAGGTGTCTCCCCGGGTGCCTGACTTAAACAAACCACCTCACCATCAGAATCCTCCTTGTCAATTTCCTCCCCAGCGCCAGCAACACCCATATCCTCATCCTGGTGTACTTCAACACTGACATCTTCAATTTAACTATCAGGAACTGGACTGCGGGTGCTCCTTCCAGCACTAGCAGGGGGCGTGCAAATGGTGGAAGGTGCAAGCTCTTCCCGTCCAGTGTTGGGAAGGTCAGGCATCGCAACCGACACAATTGGACTCTCCTTGGGGATTTGTGATTTCGAATAACGCACAGTTCTTTGCTGTGCTTTTGCCAGCTTAAGTCTTTTCATTTTTCTAGCGAGAGGCTGAGTGCTTCCATCCTCATGTGAAGCTGAACCACTAGCCATGAACATAGGCCAGGGCCTCAGCCGTTCCTTGCCACTCCGTGTCGTAAATGGCATATTGGCAAGTTTACGCTTCTCCTCAGACGCTTTTAATTTTGATTTTTGGGTCATTTTTTTACTGATCTTTTGTGTTTTGGATTTTACATGCTCTGTACTATGACATTGGGCATCGGCCTTGGAAGACGACGTTGATGGCATTTCATCGTCTCGGCCATGATTAGTGGCAGCAGCTTCAGCACGAGGTGGAAGTGGATCTTGATCTTTCCCTATTTTTTTAACCTCCACATTTTTGTTCTCCATATTTTAATGCGCACAACTAAAAGACACCACAGGTATACAATGTAGATGGATGGATATACTACTAGTATACTTTATGTATGACGACGAGTGACGACACAGAGGTAGGTACAGCAGTGGCCTACCGTACTGCTATATACAGTATAATGGACCTGGTGGACACTGTCAGCAGACTGCGTTTATAGTATAAAGAAAAAAAGACACCACAGGTATACAATGTAGATGGATGGATATACTACTAGTATACTTTATGTATGACAACGAGTGGCGACACAGAGGTAGGTACAGCAGTGGCCTACCGTACTGCTATATACAGTATAATGGACCTGGTGGACACTGTCAGCAGACTGCGTTTATAGTATAAAGAAAAAAAGACACCACAGGTATACAATGTAGATGGATGGATATACTACTAGTATACTTTATGTATGATGACGAGTGACGACACAGAGGTAGGTACAGCAGTGGCCTACCGTACTGCTATATACAGTATAATGGACCTGGTGGACACTGTCAGCAGACTGCGTTTATAGTATAAAGAAAAAAAGACACCACAGGAGTGTTTTCAGGCAGACAAACGTATACTGGTGGTCACTGTCAGCAAAACTCTGCACTGTACTCCTGCTATAGCTGCTCCCCAGTCTCCCCCACAATTAAGCAGTGTGAGCACTCAGCACAGTCAGATATATCATGCAGCACACTAAGGCTGAGCACAGATATGGTATGGAGCGTTTTTTTCAGGCAGAGAACGGATAAAAAAAAACTAGTAAAACTCTGCACTGTACTCCTCCTGTCCTAACAGCTGCTCCCCAATCCTCCCCACAATAAGCTAAGCAGTAGCAATCAATCAGATCAACTAACTCTAAGGCTCTATAACTAAACGGAGAGGACGCCAGCAACGTCCTCTCCCTATCAATCTCAATGCACGTGTGAAAATGGCGGCGACGCGCGTCTGCTTATATAGAATCCGAATCTCGCGAGAATCCGACAGCGGGATGATGACGTTCGGGCGCGCTCGGGTTAGCCGAGCAAGGCGGGAGGATCCGAGTCTGCTCGGACCCGTGTAAAACAGAGTGAAGTTCGGGGGGGTTCGGTTTCCGAGAAACCGAACTCGCTCATCACTAATAATCTCTAGTGATATATAGTATAATAATGATTTTCTTCTGTAAGGAAAGAAACATTGTCATTTTCTACTGAGCACATATTTTTGAGATTAAATTTTGCAGTATTTTCATTGACATGATTGATTGATTGATTGATTGATTGATAGCTTGAATGCTATAATTTTTTTTTTTATAAAATATGTATATTTGGCTATGTGTTACATAAAGGTGCTTTATATTATAAGTGCTGTGACATTAATATATGATTTACTGCTTTAGTAATTAGATGTTAATCATGTTTTTAGTGTATTTGTGTGCAGGCATAATATAATTTATCCTTTCCTTGATATATGAGTCAGAATGTATTTGGCTTCAGCAGGATTGTATTACATCTTCAGAACCTATGTCTTTGCAATGGTATTTTTCCTCAGAAATGCAATTAAAAGAAATACAGTTTGTGTTAACTATTTGTGATATATTGAACTCTTACCACACATCATAGTCAGTGGTGGATTCAAGAGCAGGCTGCCCCTAGGCATAATGTTATTGGCTGCCCCCCCTATTCCTCATGCCTCTGCGGCTCTTATGCCCTTCTGTCTCCCTAGTTTCAGCCAATTAGCGTGTTTCCAGCCCCAACATCCCTCCTGTGCCACCCGTAGTCGCTTTCCTTCTCTGGCTGCTCAACTTCGCACTGTGGCTCCTCTGCGTTCAGAGCAGTGGCGCAGCGGGATGTCAGGATGCCACATATGCTGGGCCACAAGTAACAAAGAAAACTAAATTGCACTACAGTAAAGTTTTTATTGTTTGTTGCGGCGCAGTGCTGCTCTGAAGGCACAGGAGCCAGCTCTAGAAGACAAAGCAACATCGGCTGCCGACTCCCCGGACACTATATAGCGGCACTGCTGTAGTTAAGATGGATTTATCTAAAGTAGAGGTGGCCTGGCATGCCACTCTCAGCAGGTGGTGTCCCTAGGTACATGCTTAGTGGGAAATCTGCCACTGGTTATAGCACTAATAAATTATACTTTTGCTGTTTAATAATGCTGACACCTATAATAAAATGCAAACACAGACAGTGTAAAGGAATAAGTGACGTTAATAAAATACTAATAAAATCTCAGTTTATTACAGTGGTGTAATTGTGTCACCAGCTCACAATGCAAGAGATCCTGGTGGTGTGGCCTATAAATTCCAGTCTTTTTTATGGCATTATAATAGTTAGATCCTGACATTAACTTTCAGTCTACGTTTCAATATCAGACATGCCTTTGTTAATAAATACTGTAGAACCAAAGAGGAGGGATGGCCACTAGGGGAAAATATAATAAATGCTGTAATAGATAAACAGCATGGTATATAAAGATAAGGTTAGTAAAAAAATAATAATGCATTGACAGTAGTCCATGGGCACTTAGGCAGTCTCATATTCCTGTGACCCCGATATAGGTTGCCTGGAAAGAAATGTCAGCTAAGATGAAGATCAACTCAACTGACAATGATTTGTTGTAAAAACTTCATACATTGTTAGGGTATCCCTAAACTGAGTAGAAGCATCTAGATTCTATATGCACCCTACAATGTGTTAAACCTAATTGCAATTCAGGTTCTCTTAAGTGTATGGCTTTGAATACATCTAATTAAATGGATAAATACAGGAGAATTGCTGACAAAGTAGAATCAATTAAAACAATGTTGTTAATTAGAACCAATGTTAAAAACAAATTAAGTTCAATTTAAAGTGTTTGAAATAATCGGGGAAATGCCGCTTTGCCATATTATGCTCAGTAGGAATTACGGTAGTAGTTCTAATTGAAGCACAAATAAAAACTGGGAATGAGGTGATGTAGATGTGCATCACAGTAGCTGTAATTGTTCTAAAATCACCTGAATAATTCACAGATGTTATCTTTAGTCTGAGTTTTGTTCTATCTGATTTATATTTTAGTGTAGTTTATGCCTTTTTGTTTGATAAAGTTAATAGATCTCTCTTTCCAGGAACTGTTTACGTATGTCTGTATTAGTCATGGGTTATCCACTACATTCAGGGTTTATGATTCCTTAGCATTGGCTCCACCAAAGATTCTGACCGGACTCACAAAAGGTAACTCTAAATGAAGCATTGGTGTTTGGTATATTTTCTAGAGGGTGGTCCAATGTATAAGTCACAGTTATAATGGGTAGCAGATTATTTATTATTTATTTATTAACAGTTTCTATAGTGCAGCATATTCTGTTGTGCTTTACAATTAGAACAACAGTAATAGAACAAAACTGGGTAAAAACAGACAGACATAGAGGTAGAAAGGCCCTGCTCGCAAGCTTACAATCTATAGGGATGTTCAGACATCACTTTCAGTTAAACAGTAGGTAACTATTGAGCTAGACCAAATGTTTAAGTGTTATAATCACAAAGAATTGCAAATTAAATATCTACATAATTTACTTCTCACTGTATTGAAGCTTTATAAAATGTGGCCTTCTGAATCTAAATTTTTTTTTTGAGGAACTGTTAAACGGTTGGTGATTTGTTTTGTATTTTTTGGGAATTCTAGATTTCCAGATTTTGTAGTGTGAAAAATTTAATTTCATTTTAAAATCATTCAGTGTAGATTACCACCTTCATCTTTAATAGCTCTTTTGCATGTATACACCATAGATTTTCCAATATATGATCACATATGATGACGCTGCATTGTCACCTTGGAGAAGTAACTGCAGATTCCGGAGCTGTAGCTGCTGATACCACTTTGACACACTTGTGGGACTCCGTGAGATATATGCAGTGTTCCTGTGTTTGCCACTAAGGATGTCATACATGTGATGTTAACTTCTTGTTTTTGTAAGTGCAATTTGTATTAAATGTTTTCGTTTCATGAGAACTACTGCACTATCATTTATTCTCTGTGCTGGTCCCTCCTCTGATGGTTAATACTTATGTGAGGGAAGCACAGTTGTTTTGTTTCAGATCCTTTAATATAAAGACTGCCATTTGCTCTCATATGCATTTAGGAGATATCTAAAGAAGATATTGGATCATTTAACCAAATACTAAAAGCTCTGTATTTTTATCAAATTATCTGTATGTGGTGCTTGGTGTGTACACCTATATGCATTATTGTTTGTCACTGTGGTGCACCTTTTTATACATGTTTAAACAGGGAATCGCAGGATTGAATACGTCATTTTTTCTGTTATCAAACTTGTACTCTTCTGAGTGTTGGATGAACACTCTTTTTACTGCTGCATATCCCTGTTTTTAACAGGGCATATTTATAACATAAACCCCCCCCCCAAAAAAAACCTCTTACTTAGATGCCTCTCCTACACAATCTTGGATACTGTTGTTGATCAAGAAGGTAGATTTGTTTTGGTTGACATTAAGATTAGAGACACGTCTTATACTCTCCTGAACGTATACGCCCCTAATAACCAAGTATCAGACCTCCTCAACAATATCTCCCAAATGTTAGCTCAACGTGTTACCTTCCCACTTATACTAGGAGGCAACCTTAATACTATTAAGGACCCAGCCTTTGATAAATCCCCTGCCCCACCGAACCCATCCTCCCAAACTTGGGCTATTTTAAATAATTTTATGACACAAAATAAGTTGACTGAAGTGTGGAGGTTATTTCACCCATCTGACAAATCCTTTACCCTTTACTCTGGAGTCCATTGCTCGTTCTCATGCATAGACTATTTATTGGTATCTGACACTTTAGTCCAGACAGTATCATCAGCTGATATAGGTGCTCTAATCATCTCTGACCATTCGCCCATTACCCTATCTATACGTCAATCATCAAGTGGGCTCCTACACAAAAGTTTGAGATTCTCATCATACTTATTTCAGTCCAATAAATTTAAATCTTACCTCAAAAAACATTGGTCTGACTATGTCGACAATAATATTGAACATTGGGGGGACCCAATTTTGTTCTGAGAAGCCTCCAAAACTGTAATGCGGGGACACATTATATCCTTCATAGCCAATTGTAACAAAATCCACAAGGAACAATATAACACTTTATCTGAATCAGTACGAGTAAGATTCTTAGAATATGTATCTGACTCTTCTGCGAGCAATTTTACACTCTATACCTAAGCTAAGAGTTTACTCGATGACTTTCTCCTCTCTCAAGCTCAATTGCGACTTGACTATACAAAACAATCATTACTACAGATGGGGTAGTCGGACAGGCCAACTCTTAGCCTCTCTGACTAAGACCTGGTGCTGTACAAATCATATTGTCTCTATAAAATCGAGCAATGAACTCTCGTCTTTGACCAATACTCCTGACATCTCTTCCGTTTTTCATAAATTTTATTCTGATCTTTATTCTGCTCCGCCATCATATCAGCCATTAATGGACAAATTACTTAGGAAAGCTAACTTACCTTGTCTCACGATGGATCAATGTGAATTTCTGGATGCAGAAATTTATGATCATGAGATACGCATTGCAAGCTCATCTCTTAAAACATGTAAGACTCCTGGGCCAGATGGCTTTTCAGGTGAATATTTTTAAATTTTGCTACTGGATGTTACTCCTACGTTATTAGAATTATATCGTACCATATATAAACATTGCCCACAATATCTAAATTTTAATAAAGCATTCACAACATTGATTCCAAAACCGGGTTGGGACCCTTCATGTCTGGACTCTTACCGTCCTATAACTCTATTAAATGTATACCTAAAGATTCTTTCTAAAATCATGGCCACACGTCTACAATCCTTCTTATCTACAATAATTTCTCCCCATCAATTAGGGTTTGTTAATGGACGCCATTATGTGAAAGGGATACGGACAGCAATCGAGTCCATAGTGGCTGCAGTTTAGATGCCCACAAGTCTTTCCATACTGTTTCATGGCCTGTTCTCTTTCAGGTATTGTATTCTAATTCATTTGGACCTAAATTCATTAATTTTATCAAATTTCTTTATACTTCCCCAATGACTTCCTTATTAATCAATGACACTCGGAGTGATCCGGCAAATATGTCCTGGGGAACCCAACAGGGGTGTCCTCTTTCCCCTATTCTCTTTAACCTTACCCTTGACCCTCTTCTTAGACTGGTTAATTCTTGGCCTAATCTGATTGGCATTAGAGTGGGCGAGATAGAAATTAAAATTACTGCCTTCACTGACGATGTCTTGATATATCTTTCAAACCCAAAATCTTCTTTACGACCTCTATTGAACTTATTGAATTCCTTTGGACCTGTCTCTGGTTTTATTGTTAATTTTGATAAGTCTCAAGCAATGTATTTCAAAAAAGGACTTGTGCACCCTAAATGGGTGGCATCTCTATCTCTTAAATGGGCTAAAGGTCAAATGTCATATTTAGGAATTACCCTTTCCAAAAATATTGCTAATTTGTATACTTATAACATAAGTAAAACTATAACCACATTGACTAGAGACCTCCAGAGCCTGAGCCATCTCCAGCTCTCTTATCTAGGAAGAGTGAATCTATTACGAATGATTTATTTCCCAAAACTCTTATACCCATTACAAGTACTCCCTATTCTTTTGTCTCGAGCTGACGTCCCATCTATCACAAGATTACTTCGTAATTTTATATGGAATAACAAAAGGGCAAGAATAGGCATGATTAAATTATATCAACCAAAAGGGAATGGTGGAACAAATTTCCCGGATATATTAACTTACAACTATGCTGCCTTGCTCAGATACCGTAAAGATTGGTTGACGACTCGCCAAACGTATACCAATATTTTATTAGAACAAAATTTTATACCCCAATCCTCCCTAATAGCTTTCTTACACATGACAGATAACGAGATTCCTTCTGAAATTGTGAATAATCCACTTTTAATATCCACAAGAAAACTGGTTACTTTTACAACATAAATATAAAGTAAATCCCCATGTCTCAATTAATTTACCATTCATACACAACCCAAATTTCCAAGATGGAATGGCTTCATAGATTTTCTTTAATTGGGCAAAAGATGGATTATGCAAAATAGAACAACTGATGACTGATACAACTTGTAAACCTCTCTCTTACTCTGAAGCTATGGCAAAATTCCCTGTGATAGGAGGGTCGACCTTCTCTTACTTACAGGGTCAGCATTATGTCAGTAGAGTCTCTGGCCTCTTCCTGGCAGGGGATAGGGATAACCTCCTGGACAAATCATTAGCAATACCCTCCTTGACAAGAGGAGCAATATCTATGAATTATAAATATCTTAGAAATGCCTTGGACCATGATAACATGCATACTGGCATTTCCCAATGGATGGTACATTTCCCTTCTATGACAACTGAATGCCTATTGAAGGAATTAGAATACTCAATCGATACATTTCCCATGGCTAAATTTTCAGAAATGTTTCTCAATATATTTCACCGCGCATATTTATCACCAGCTAGAGGGTATCAAATGGGAATCTTAGAGAGTCCTACATGTCTCAATTGCTCCCACGAGTCTGCAGACCTTTTCCATTGTTTCTGTCAGACTTTACTGACATCTACAAAGGACTCACTAGTAAAATGTTTCCGAGGAACGCTATGGTATGATACACGGGTTTCATTGGAGGACCCTCTGATTCTTTAGAGTAATCTTGCATAATTGTTTTTGGCTTTGATACCTGATACACACGTAACTTATTATATACTGTTGAATATATTATGTAAATTGTCCTGTCTATGATACTGACACAGACTATACTGTTCAAAATAATTTTACACAACACAATTGCTTCATACTTTATGTATGTTTATTGTAGTTTCAATAAAAGAAATGTTATATATATATATATATATATATATATATAAGAAAAGCAAAACTTTGAACTGCTGCATTTCCTCTCATCTTGACCTACTAATTAAAGTAATTATACACATATATAAGTCTGTTTTCAGGCAAATTTAAGCATATGGTGTATTTATGCAGCATTGCAAGTGACCTTTAGACATGGTGTTTCTGCGAAGCAGAAAGAAGGGACACTCTTTAATTACACAGGTTCTTTACCTGATAAAAAACAGGTTAACTCCAGGCACAGAACCTGTCTAATTCATGAGTTCTAAAAGTGTATATGTCAAGCCTATTTAGAAGTGTTACTAGAAAGTCTAGTATTGACAAACATTGCCCAGAATGAACTTTCAAAGCATTTTGTAGTAATTACTCGTATCAATAATGTCTATCTTATAGTTTTAAATGAAATTTATTATTTAGCATTTTAGTTTTACCTAAAATATTTTAAGATTTATTTAGTTCTTTTATCCATGCTACAATGGGTTAATACAATTGTAAGCAATTTTTGGGTCAAAATTGATTAAATAAACTTTTTAAATTTTACCATATAGGGCATGTAGTTTTTTTAAACTGTTTTTTTTTTTGTCATTTCATCTAGAACTCATAGTTACAACATAAATGTAAATGGTAGAAGATTTTTTTTATTAGTATTACTGCAATAACATCTCAGAAACAGGAACATTTGGATACATAACTGTAAAACAGTTTACCATTTCAGACATACTAAATACTTCTTGGTTAAAAATATACCAATGTTGTGCATATTATTTTTTAATATCCATCATATAAAAATAATGTATTCATAAAGTAGATTGTAAAAAATGAAAGCCTTGCTTAGATATTACTTTTGGATTAAATTGCACAGTAGGGTGACTTCATTGAAAATTCCAGCCAGAGAAGGAAAGGGAATTTAAAGTTACTGATAAGTCCAGCTCCTAAAGTTGTGAAGTTAGCTTCTTCTTAAAAAGAATACACCATTCTTTCTAGTAAGATATGATCAAGTAATTCACTTTGTTTTTACTTTTCTGCTCTAAAGATTGCAGATAAAGGTTTAATTGTGTGATGTTTCTTCATGCATACATTTATACAGCTTGAACTACTGTGTCCTCAATCACCCATATTACATCAATAGACTTACAAGCCTCAAAGTGTATTATTTCCGTAAAAAGGTTTAATCTCCAGTTAAATCTATAACACTTAAAATTCCAAAATGAGATATCGGATGAAGAGGAACAATTCATTAATTATTGTAAACTCAACTAGGATTCCAGAGGGCAGAGATATCATTGACGTTCTACGCAAAAGGGTAGTTGGGCAGGTCAGGAGCGATTCCAATAATTGAAAAATATTGTCGTTGTCTACTCAGGCACAGCAGACCAGACAGCGACAAGATAGACACAGGATGGGGAAGGACATGTCAATTCTAACCACTGCAGAAGAACTGATTTCCGGGTCAGAGCATTCCCTTTTGGGTAAAGCAATGCTCTTTTCACTCAGAGGTGCTCTCAAGTACACACACATCCTCAGAACTCGTTTGTGTGGTACAAATTGTGGTACTCCAGCTGTACAAACATAAAATGACAGTACCCAGGCAGGAAAACAAGTAATGCAAGCAGCAGCAAAGACAACAACAACAACAACAACAACAACAACAACAACACCACCAACAAACAGCAAGTCAGGTCAGATCCAGGAATTGGCAAAGCAGTATGTGTATACGTTTAATATAAGAACATGCCCAAAATACAGCAAAACCAGTAATACAAATACAAGGCAGGATTGGATACATTGACAAAGCAACATAGTAAAGTAATAGAAAGCATCAGTGTAGAAGAAGGCCTTATGTAGACCTGGAGTTTTCCTTGAAATGTACCGATGTTGCTCTAGTAATGGTGGATACAACAGACTAGAAGAATGAGACAGTGAACACAATAAAACATTGAAAGAAGTGCTGCACCAATAGGTGGTTCTAGGCCCAAACACAGGCATAATATTAGAGCTCCATGGAGCTTACAGTTCTGTGAAACAACTCATGGAACATCTAGGAATTGATGTAAAGTATGATACATGACTATTTGTATATGAACATTTTGCACAGTAACTCATAGGATGTTTTTATTTTCTTTGCTTTTTGTTATAAAGATTAAAGCTAAAGGTCTAAGGGGTATATTTACTAAGATGTGTTTTTTTTTTTTAGAAGTGAAGATGTTGCCCATAGCAACTAATCAGAATTCCGCACTTTAATACTTATTTGTGTGTTTTGTTAATTGTGGGGTGTTTTGTTATCAACATTATACAGTTTAAACTGTTGTGCTCTCCATGATTTATATCACCCACATTACATCAATAGGTTTAGAAGCCATAAAGTGTACTAAGGAAACATTATTGTATCGAGCATCAGTTTAAAAATTCACAAATCTCAAATAAACGTCTCTACCCTTTAATTTTCAAAGAGTGTAACAGGGTGAAGAATAATTTGAACAATTAAACAATGAATGTATTATTGTCAATCTAAGACATCATCCTAATAAAATCACTTGGGTGGTGGAGAAATGTTTTCAGGAAACGTTTATCATTACAGAGACTGTTAAACTGATTAAAACATATTAAAGCCTAAACCAGATATTAGTAAAACAAGTCAGGGTATGGGATCCAAGTGGTAGAGAAGTCACAGAAGGTCTAACCAAAAGGACAATCAGGTAAGTTAGGGCTGATATCAGGAGCTGATAAAGGGGGTAATTCAGATCTGATCGCTGCTGTGCGTTTTCGCACAGCGGGCGATCAAGTCCAAACTGCGCATGCGTATGCACCGCAATGCGCAGGCACGTCAGACAGCTACCACTTTCATCGCCAGTCAGCGACGGGATGGTGCGAAGGATCCATTTGCACGGGCATACGCAAGGTGATTGACAGGAAGAGGCCATTTGTGGGTGGCAACTGACCGTTTACAGGGAGTGTCCAGAAAAACGCAGGCATGTCCAAGCATTTTGAGGGAGGGTGTCTGACATCAGCTCCGGCCCCGATCAGTAGGATTCAATCGCACTGGAAGAGTAAGTCCTGGGCTGCGCAGAGACTGCACAAACTAATTTTTAGCAGCTCTGCTAACACACAGAAACACACACTTGCACGGCGAAAATACACTCCCCCTGTAGGCAGCGACTATCTGATCACAGGACAGTAAAAAACACAGCCCTGCGATCAGATCTGAATTTTCCCCTGAATGTGTTTATACTGCACATATGCACATATTGGCAGCAATTGTTGCTCCATTTGGGTGTGAATAGCCATGGGGGGGACACATTTCAGCTCGCACCCTCCTGAGGTGGTATGCTGAAATGTGCGATAAGTCAGCACTTTGGGTGCCCGAACAGGAGTTTGTGCTCTATATTGTATATGGCAGTTCTACAAGGGAAAGAGGAGTAATGTGCTGTTATGAACCAGCTCTAATCCAGATCACATAAAGCATTAAACATAATCCCACAATATTCAAGCAGTCTTAGTGTACATATCAGAAATGGTTCTATTTATTATTGTATGGACAGAACACAAATAACACATAAATGAAATGTAAGTAAACAGCAGCTTACCAGTTTGCAGTGCATGGAGAATTTCAGCAATGCTGTAACAGGTTCAATTAATCAGCAGGCATTAGTGGCAGGGAGATAAGGCAATCCACTAAACTTGTAGAGGGGAGTGGACACAGACAAAGGAATACAGTTAAAATGCAAAGATTTGTATTTGAAAATAAGGCAACTGATACACTTTCTGTGATGTGTAGAAGAACCAGTAAACATGCAGAAGTCTGTTAACGAATATGAAGGGAAGTATTTTCACAGATGAGTAGTAGTAGACATGTAGAAATCTGTGACAGAAGATGAAGGGACCTGCTTTCACTTGCAGAGATGAATAGTAGAAAACAATAAATCAAGTACAGTGGTTTTTCTGTGTAAATGATTGGTGCTTTAAAAAATGGGAGAACTCGCACAAAGTCTTGGACTTCCTGCTTCTCAAAAACTATTACATTCCCCCGATAATATTAAAAATGGCAATACCCATGGGAGAAACTAGAGATCACCATACCAATAGGATGCACTGTACATTTAAAATCTGAAGATTATCTCTGTGCCGTAGTGGACTGAATAATCTGGCCCCTCCCATGGAGTTCTAACATGTGAATCATCTGGACAGCGGCCAGCCTTGTTCTGCCAGCCGACCTGTCTATCAGTCTACACCTCCATGACATTTCTGTTCTTAGACTCCATCACCCAGCAAAAAAACCCAAACCCCAACATATTAGTCATTCTGTGTGTGGCCCTGCATTGACTGGAATATTTTAGATAGGTGCAGATTTCCAGATTAATTCAGCAATGAGTTTACATAGAGGTCAGGAGCACCAAACAGAAAATAGTTTCATAAAATTGTATCCAGGTTTTAAGCAGGGAAAAAATGCATCATTTGAGGGGGTAGAAAAACAATGATCAGTCATCAGTGGCTTTCACAAACTGTGCATTAGTAAATCTATGCCTGATGGGCCCCATACTGTACATCTAAGATAGATTGCCCCAATTCATCATTCTACCAATGCCAGGGTCCAGGAATCGGGGTAATCCAAATTGTTGGAAATCCTCAATTTGCTGATACCACCAAAAAATTATCTGGATTGCGGAGTCAGGGATTTTTTTCATGCTGTTTTCCCCCATCCACTGATGGATCACCAATCATCGATGGCCACTGATCAGCAGAACTGGGAGTCTGCCTCATAGATATATGGCCCGCATTAGTCTCTTTAACATTCTGTCAAACCTATTCAAACAGTCTCACAGTGTAACAAAAAAGCCTCCTTTGAATTGTGTTCTGATAAAAAAATTTTGTGCAAATAAATTTAGCGTGACTAGTACTGAAAAGTATTAATTAGCTGAGAACTACTTTGTTTTTTAGATGAAGTTTCAATGCAATATAGCTTTTAATTGTGTTTTCAGCTAGTGAATACTCTTGTAATATGAAAATTGCTATCTGCTAATTTCATTGTCTTGAACAGAAGAAATAAAACAGATCTTGTGATTTTTTCTTATTTAGTAGAATTATATAATCTTGATTTTGATTGTATTTAATTTTAAACCTGTCTGAAACTAATCACACTATATTGTTATGAATTCAGTTACATTAAAATCTACCTAAGAAAGAATATAAAAAACAAGAGAGAATTAAAAAACACACTGTCGTCCTTTTAAAAAAATATATAATTGAAAGAGAAAGCCTCTAAAAACTCTCTAAACATGTTAACACTATTTCCATAGATGCTTAGAATTTCTTTAATGAGTAGGGATTTGTGGAGCAAAATGTAAGCCTTTGCAGAGGAGCAGATGTTTACAAGTGCTGGTAGGAAGAATTAGATTGAGCGCGGACATACATAACTTGCTATATATAGAGTTGGAGTATATTTACTAAAGAGCGGATTTATAGAAGTGGGTTTGTTGCCCATAGCAACCAATCAGATTCTATAGACTTGTAGAAGTTGATAAATAGTTTATAAGTAGAATCACTCTGTATCCAATGCCTGTACTTACGGTAGAGCAGCTAAACAATGCCTGTCTGTTTGATTCTTGTGTCTCTTTTGGGTTTCTTGTAGATATTTAACAAGATATTTTCCAATCTCTTGGAGTGTTTTGTGTAAACTTTCTTCCTCTGGAATACTGTTTCAGAATATAATATAGTTTCAAGAATGAACTAAGGTTAGTAACCATGGTGGTTAGAGAAGAACAGACTGAGTCCTGTGGAAGTATGAAATCTAGTGTTGTATGTGAATATACTGTAGCTAGAGGTAATCCAATTTTTCTGTTGGAACTCTGATTAGACTATTATAGTATGTATTGATCCAAACACTGGTGAACATAAGGATGGAAACCATAAGATAGGTATAACTGGATTTGTAATGATTGGCAGACGGCATCACAAAACCTTGCAGTAAACGGAGGACCTTGGTTGGAGACAATTGTTCAATGAGTTCCATGAAGCCTAAAGATATTACAGTTGAACATCTTTGCAGTTTGAGAAGCACTGGATGACTTTTTACAGGCAAAATGTGGGCCATCTTAGTAAATGAATCAGTATTTCTTAAAGTCCTTGTGAAGGTGGTACTGTAGTTCAGAAATAAAGTCTACAGACAAGTCCCTCTCTGGAGCCAAGAGATTCAGCAGGGGCTGTAAAAATCTTGAAGGCAGAGTATGTGATGTATGAACACATGAAGCAAGTTGAGACAATCTTATGACTTCTTTACACAAATGTTGCCACCTAAAATAATGAGACACTAGTGCTGTAGTTTTCTGAATTCCATGGTGCCCAGTGGTAAGGACATCATGGTATGGCATAAACAGACAGGACATTAAAAAACAACAGCCATCCAGTAATTTTTGAAGACAAGGATAATGGATAAGGAGAAAGATGCAGTCCTTAAATTCCTTGGTGGCCTTTGTGAGCCACTGTCAAAAACTTTGTAAATTGTTAGTGGCTATTATGTAACTTGCAGGCAATACAGAAAGATCTTGAAAAAACTCATAATTAGTTTCCTACAACTGACAAAAAAGCATCAGCTTTTTTTGTATTGTGGACCTCATCAGTAGGTCACCACAAAATTAAAACTTGAAATAAACAATGCCCAACATGCTTGTCTTGAGTTAAGTCTTTTGGATGTCTTTAAGTAATCAAGATTTTTGTGATCTGTGAAGATGATAATGGACATAGAAGCATGTTCTAATAGATGATGCTACTAAATAAGGTCCATTTGGATAGGAAGTACCTCTCAATTTCATCTCAATTTCCATCGTTTTTTATGCATTCAGATTTATGGAAATCAATCTAAATCAATGTTGTACTTCCAGGGATAAAATACACATAAAAATCATCTGTTAATAAATGTGTATTTTGGCCCAGTGGCATATCTATAATGGGTGCAGTGTGTGGACCCACACCACACACCCTAAATCCATTTTTTCAATACATACCTCTTCATAATCCTGCTGCAGCAGCAGTATTTCTGAGCACTAGGTGATGTGCATGTCTCTGTGAAAATGGTGCAGCAGCCATTTTCCCATTGTCTTGCACATGTGCAGATTGGACAATGGTCAAGAAAATGGCCATATGCCATTTTCCTGGAGACCTGCGCATCACCTAGTGTTCAGAGTCACTGTCACTACCTGCTAGATAGGAGGGGGCCTGGATTGAGAAAGCACACGGGCCACCTCTTCTCTTAATATGCTCCTGCTTCAGCTCCAGGAAACCAACATTGATTGACATCGATTTTAATGGATTTTAAATTGATAAAAATTGAACTTAGTAAAGAAACCCCCTATAGTCAATGCAGAGGTGCAAGCTAATATCTTTCGGTTCTATGAAGATTATTGGAGCACCTGTATAAGATGTTGAAGGCATTGTCAGACTGGAGCATGAAAGGCCCACCAGAGGAATGCAGTGGTAGGGGTTAAGATCATAGCTACCATAGGTGCAGGGAGTGCTGCTGCTATGGGGCCCAGAGCTGAGAGGGGCCCACCTTCCCTGCCACACTTACATGTGCTATATACAGTTCTCACCATTGGGTGATACATAGTGTAGGGGACCTTGCAAACCTTTGTCTTGGGGCCTACAATATATTTAGTTATGCCCCTGGAGCTGCTCATTGTAATGTGGTATAAAATGAACTGGTGGGCATTGTAATATTACATAATATGATCTGGGGCACTGTAATGTTGCACAATATGAAGTGGAGGCATAGGGGCACTATAGTGTGGCATAATATGAACTAGGGACACTGTATATAATAATGTGAATTGGGGATACGGTGTTGGATAATGTGTACTGGCAGCCCTACAGTGTCACATAATGTGAACTAGGGCTCTACTATGGGGTATACCAATAACTAGGGCATTACTAGTTTTCAGAAATTGAACTATGGCACTACTATATGGAATTGAATTAACAACTGCTGCAGAGAGGTGTCTCTCTAGAAGCATTGGGACGGGGTCCCTACAAAATGTTGCTCAGGGGTCCACAAAGTTCTGGCTACGCCCCTGGTAGGGGCCCATGTTTAGGGGTGTGGTCAGTTTCCAGAGGGGTGTGTGGCCAGCTTTCACAGATGTTTGGCTAACCATTAGAGAGTGCATTGTCTGGGCCCCATCATAAGCACATATAGTAAATACTGCTAGTGTGTGCATGATAATTAGAGATGTGCACCAGAAATTTTTCGGGTTTTGTGTTTTGGCAAAACCTCTCTGAAATTTTTTTTGTAGACGACGTTGATGGCATTGAATCGTCTCTGCCATGACTAGTGGCAGCAGCTTCAGCACTAGGTGGAAGTGGATCTCGATCTTTCCCTATTTCACACTCCACATTTTTGTTCTCCATTTTTTAATGTGTGGAATTATATGCCAGTAATATTATTATATCAATAGCAAAGGCCTACTGTTCTGTACAACTATATACTGTTGGTCACCAAAATGCTGCACTGTACTACTATATATACTGCTCACAAAAATGCAGCACAGATATGGAATGGATACTTGCAGTGGGTTCACTATGGTATGCCGGCGGTCGGGCTCCCGGCGACCAGCATACCGGTGCCGGGAGCCCGACCGCCGGCAAACCGACAGTGTGGCGAGCGCAAATGAGCCCCTTGCGGGCTCGCTGCGCTCGCCACGCTACGCTCGCCACGCTACGGGCACAGTGGTGCGCTACGCACGCCACGCTATTTTATTCTCCCTCCAGGGGGGCCATGGACCCCCACGAGGGAGAATAAGTGTCGGTATGCCGGCTGTCGGTATGCCGGCTGTCGGGATCCCGGCGCCGGTATACTGTGTGCCGAGATCCCATCAGTCGGCATACTGAAGACCACCCCTTGCAGTGACACAGAGCTTTGAAATGGGAGGGAAAGAAGGCTCTTGTGTGGGCGCACTCTTGTACAAGGAAAATAAATTTTTCAGTAATGTATATTAGGAAATATTTAAAACATAACTTTTAATGATAATATTAAACCGTAATTACCCATCCAAAAGATCCATAAAAGAATAAAGAATTATAAAAAATGTTAAAGTGTTCTGGTCTCTTTATTTCAAAGAATGTTCGGAAAGGTTGTAGACACTGAGTTGTCATACCCCCATTTCCCCTGACCAGTACAGAATTTCTGTATTAATGGGACCGAGGGGTGGTCAAACGAGATATTGTAGGAATGTCCAATTATCGTCACTTAGATTAAGTTAAATAATGATTAATGGTCACCAAAAAAATTATGATTAAACACCTGAGTTATAGACAAATACCATATTTGTAGACAAAATTTGAGGCATTGAACTGCATTAAAGATGAAATGGCTAAACGAGGTAGTGGAGAAATGCTGGATAGGATTAGTGGTGATACTGCTGTTGGTGTCCCTTTTCACATAGAGAGGGAAATTAATTCCTACTCTAAAACACCAGGTATTCACAGATAGTCTCCTCTCCTGGTACTGACCCGGCCCAACGCTGTTTAGCTTCCAAGATCGGACGAGATTGGGCGCTGGCAGCGTGGTATGGTAGTAGAGATTTATGTGGTCTGTACACCAATGAGAGTGCACCTATATAAGAAATTATAAAGTAGGAAATGATGAGAGAAAATAGAGAAGAAAGAATGAATAAGTAAAGTGAGTGAAAATATGTAGATCTGCTTTCCACGTTAGGCATGGTTCAACAGTTCCCACAAATGTGGTACCGTGCACCGTGAATTGTGGATGAGAGTCCATGAAATAAGTTGGCTAGTCTGGTGTGGCAAATTAGTAGCCTCAATGGGTGGACTAATGTGGCAAGCTGGTTGCTTCAATAGGAAAATTAAGCGGCCTAGCTGCAATTTGTATTATTACAGAAATATCACACAGAAGCTAAAGGTCCTATGGGTTATAAGACAAGAATCACTGGTGTCCTACCCTCTGATGAGGGTTGGGATGAAAACCTGTATCTGTGAAACGTTTTATCTCACAGAGAAAAATTGTTATTCAGGAGAAAATACATCACAGTACATAGAAACATGATATTGTTTTAAGCAACTGCACTCAACCTGTAAATATATTCTCACATTATCAAAGAGAGAATACATAAATCACCATGAGTTGATGTAGGATGTTGTTATGGGCAACGGTATTAGGCTTATAAATGATTTACACAGCAGGAGGATATATATTAGAGATGTGCACTTGAAATTTTTCGGGTTTTGTGTTTTGGTTTTGGGTTCGGTTCCGCGGCCGTGTTTTGGGTTCGACCGCGTTTTGGCAAAACCTCACCAAATTTTTTTTGTAGGATTCGGGTGTGTTTTGGATTCGGGTGTTTTTTTCAAAAAACACTAAAAAACAGCTTAAATCATAGAATTTGGGGGTAATTTTGATCATATAGTATTATTAACCTCAAAAACCATAATTTCCACTCATTTTCAGTCTATTCTGAATACCTCACACCTCACAATATTATTTTTAGTCCTAAAATTTGCACCGAGGTCGCTGGATGACTAAGCTAAGCGACCCTAGTGGCCGACACAAACACCGGGCCCATCTAGGAGTGGCACTGCAGTGTCACGCAGGATGGCCCTTCCAAAAAACACTCCCCAAACAGCACATGACGCAAAGAAAAAAAGAGGCGCAATGAGGTAGCTGTGTGAGTAAGATAAGCGACCCTAGTGGGCGACACAAACACCGGGCCCATCTAGGAGTGGCACTGCAGTGTCACGCAGGATGGCCCTTCCAAAAAACACTCCCCAAACAGCACATGACGCAAAGAAAAAAAGAGGCGCAATGAGGTAGCTGTGTGAGTAAGCTAAGCGACCCTAGTGGCCGACACAAACACCTGGCCCATCTAGGAGTGGCACTGCAGTGTCACGCAGGATGGCCCTTCCAAAAAACACTCCCCAAACAGCACATGACGCAAAGAAAAAAAGAGGCGCAATGAGGTAGCTGTGTGAGTAAGATAAGTGACCCTAGTGGCCGACACAAACACCGGGCCCATCTAGGAGTGGCACTGCAGTGTCACGCAGGATGGCCCTTCCAAAAAACACTCCCCAAACAGCACATGACGCAAAGAAAAAAAGAGGCGCAATGAGGTAGCTGTGTGAGTAAGATGAGCGACCCTAGTGGCCGACACAAACACCTGGCCCATCTAGGAGTGGCACTGCAGTGTCACGCAGGATGGCCCTTCCAAAAAACACTCCCCAAACAGCACATGACGCAAAGAAAAATTAAAGAAAAAAGAGGTGCAAGATGGAATTGTCCTTGGGCCCTCCCACCCACCCTTATGTTGTATAAACAGGACATGCACACTTTAACCAACCCATCATTTCAGTGACAGGGTCTGCCACACGACTGTGACTGAAATGACGGGTTGGTTTGGACCCCCACCAAAAAAGAAGCAATTAATCTCTCCTTGCACAAACTGGCTCTACAGAGGCAAGATGTCCACCTCATCATCATCCTCCGATATATCACCGTGTACATCCCCCTCCTCACAGATGATCAATTCGTCCCCACTGGAATCCACCATCTCAGCTCCCTGTGTACTTTGTGGAGGCAATTGCTGCTGGTCAATGTCTCCACGGAGGAATTGATTATAATTCATTTTAATGAACATCATCTTCTCCACATTTTCTGGAAGTAACCTCGTACGCCGATTGCTGACAAGGTGAGCGGCGGCACTAAACACTCTTTCGGAGTACACACTTGTGGGAGGGCAACTTAGGTAGAATAAAGCCAGTTTGTGCAAGGGCCTCCAAATTGCCTCTTTTTCCTGCCAGTATAAGTACGGACTGTGTGACGTGCCTACTTGGATGCGGTCACTCATATAATCCTCCACCATTCTTTCAATGGGGAGAGAATCATATGCAGTGACAGTAGACGACATGTCCGTAATCGTTGACAGGTCCTTCAGTCTGGACCAGATGTCAGCATCAGCAGTCGCTCCAGACTGCCCTGCATCACCGCCAGCGGGTGGGCTCGGAATTCTGAGCCTTTTCCTCGCACCCCCAGTTGCGGGAGAATGTGAAGGAGGAGATGTTGACAGGTCGCGTTCCGCTTGACTTGACAATTTTCTCACCAGCAGGTCTTTGAACCCCAGCAGACTTGTGTCTGCCGGAAAGAGAGATCCAAGGTAGGTTTTAAATCTAGGATCGAGCACGGTGGCCAAAATGTAGTGCTCTGATTTCAACAGATTGACCACCCGTGAATCCTTGTTAAGCGAATTAAGGGCTCCATCCACAAGTCCCACATGCCTAGCGGAATCGCTCCGTGTTAGCTCCTCCTTCAATGTCTCCAGCTTCTTCTGCAAAAGCCTGATGAGGGGAATGACCTGACTCAGGCTGGCAGTGTCTGAACTGACTTCACGTGTGGCAAGTTCAAAGGGCAGCAGAACCTTGCACAACGTTGAAATCATTCTCCACTGCGCTTGAGACAGGTGCATTCCACCTCCTATATCGTGCTGAATTGTATAGGCTTGAATGGCCTTTTGCTGCTCCTCCAACCTCTGAAGCATATATAGGGTTGAATTCCACCTCGTTACCACTTCTTGCTTCAGATGATGGCAGGGCAGGTTCAGGCATTTTTGGTGTTGCTCCAGTCTTCTGTACGTGGTGCCTGTACGCCGAAAGTGTCCCGCAATTCTTCTGGCCACCGACAGCATCTCTTGCACGCCCCTGTCGTTTTTTAAAAAATTCTGCACCACCAAATTCAAGGTATGTGCAAAACATGGGACGTGCTGGAATTTGCCCAGATTTAATGCACACACAATATTGCTGGCGTTGTCCGATGCCACAAATCCACAGGAGAGTCCAATTGGGGTAAGCCATTCCGCGATGATCTTCCTCAGTTGCCGTAAGAGGTTTTCAGCTGTGTGCGTATTCTGGAAACCGGTGATACAAAGCGTAGCCTGCCTAGGAAAGAGTTGGCGTTTGCGAGATGCTGCTACTGGTGCTGCCGCTGCTGTTCTTGCGGCGGGAGTCCATACATCTACCCAGTGGGCTGTCACAGTCATATAGTCCTGAGCCTGCCCTGCTCCACTTGTCCACATGTCCGTGGTTAAGTGGACATTGGGTACAGCTGCATTTTTTAGGACACTGGTGACTCTTTTTCTGAGGTCTGTGTACATTTTCGGTATCGCCTGCCTAGAGAAATGGAACCTAGATGGTATTTGGTACCGGGGACACAGTAACTCCAACAAGTCTCTAGTTGGCTCTGCAGTAATGATGGATACCGGAACCACGTTTCTCACCACCCAGGATGCCAAGGCCTCAGTTATCCGCTTTGCAGAAGGATGACTGCTGTGATATTTCATCTTCCTCGCAAAGGACTGTTGGACAGTCAATTGCTTGGTGGAAGTAGTAAAAGTGGTCTTACGATTTCCCCTCTGGGATGACCATCGACTCCCAGCAGCAACAACAGCAGCGCCAGCAGCAGTAGGCGTTACACGCAAGGATGCATCGGAGGAATCCCAGGCAGGAGAGGAATCGTCAGAATTGCCAGTGACATGGCCTGCAGGACTATTGGCATTCCTGGGGAAGGAGGAAATTGACACTGAGGGAGTTGGTGGGGTGGTTTGCGTGAGCTTGGTTACAAGAGGAAGGGATTTACTGGTCAGTGGACTGCTTCCGCTGTCGCCCAAAGTTTTTGAACTTGTCACTGACTTATTATGAATGCGCTGCAGGTGACGTATAAGGGAGGATGTTCCGAGGTGGTTAACGTCCTTACCCCTACTTATTACAGCTTGACAAAAGCAACACACGGCTTGACAAATGTTGTCTGCATTTCTGTTGAAATACTTCCACACCGAAGAGCTGATTTTTTTGGTATTTTCACCAGGCATGTCAACGGCCATATTCCTCCCACGGACAACAGGTGTCTCCCCGGGTGCCTGACTTAAACAAACCACCTCACCAACAGAATCCTCCTTGTCAATTTCCTCCCCAGCGCCAGCAACACCCATATCCTCCTCATCCTGGTGTACTTCAACACTGACATCTTCAATCTGACTATCAGGAACTGGACTGCGGGTGCTCCTTCCAGCACTTGCAGGGGGCGTGCAAATGGTGGAAGGCGCATGCTCTTCACGTCCAGTGTTGGGAAGGTCAGGCATCGCAACCGACACAATTGGACTCTCCTTGTGGATTTGGGATTTCGAAGAACGCACAGTTCTTTGTGGTGCTTTTGCCAGCTTGAGTCTTTTCATTTTTCTAGCGAGAGGCTGAGTGCTTCCATCCTCATGTGAAGCTGAACCACTAGCCATGAACATAGGCCAGGGCCTCAGCCGTTCCTTGCCACTCCGTGTGGTAAATGGCATATTGGCAAGTTTACGCTTCTCCTCCGACAATTTTATTTTAGATTTTGGAGTCCTTTTTTTACTGATATTTGGTGTTTTGGATTTGACATGCTCTGTACTATGACATTGGGCATCGGCCTTGGCAGACGACGTTGCTGGCATTTCATCGTCACGGCCATGACTAGTGGCAGCAGCTTCAGCACGAGGTGGAAGTGGATCTTGATCTTTCCCTAATTTTGGAACCTCAACATTTTTGTTCTCCATATTTTAATAGGCACAACTAAAAGGCACCTCAGGTAAACAATGGAGATGGATGGATACTGGTATACTTATGAATGGACGAGCGACTGCCGACACAGAGGTAGCTGCCGCCGTGGACTACCGTACTGTGTCTGCTGCTAATATAGACTGGATGATAATGAGATGAAATCAATATATATATATATATAATATCACTAGTACTGCAGCCGGACAGGTATATATATTTATTATGTAATGACTGATGACGGACCTGCTGGACACTGTCAGCTCAGCAGCACCGCAGACTGCTACAGTAAGCTACTATAGTAGTATGTATAAAGAAGAAAGAAAAAAAAAACCACGGGTAGGTGGTATACAATTATGGATGGACGAGCGACTGCCGACACAGAGGTAGCTACAGCCGTGGACTACCGTACTGTGTCTGCTGCTAATATAGACTGGATGATAATGAGATGAAATCAATATATATATATATATATATATATAATATCACACTAGTACTGCAGCCGGACAGGTAGATATATTTATTATGTAATGACTGATGACGGACCTGCTGGACACTGTCAGCTCAGCAGCACCGCAGACTGCTACAGTAAGCTACTATAGTAGTATGTATAAAGAAGAAAGAAAAAAAAAACCACGGGTAGGTGGTATACAATTATGGATGGACGAGCGACTGCCGACACAGAGGTAGCTACAGCCGTGGACTACCGTACTGTGTCTGCTGCTAATATAGACTGGATGATAATGAGATGAAATCAATATATATATAATATCACACTAGTACTGCAGCCGGACAGGTAGATATATTTATTATGTAATGACTGATGACAGACCTGCTGGACACTGTCAGCTCAGCAGCACCGCAGACTGCTACAGTAAGCTACTATAGTAGTATGTATAAAGAAGAAAAAAAAAAAAACCACGGGTAGGTGGTATACAATTATGGATGGACGAGCGACTGCCGACACAGAGGTAGCTACAGCCGTGGACTACCGTACTGTGTCTGCTGCTAATATAGACTGGATGATAATGAGATGAAATCAATATATATATATATAATATGACACTAGTACTGCAGCCGGACAGGTAGATATATTTATTATGTAATGACTGATGACGGACCTGCTGGACACTGTCAGCTCAGCAGCACCGCAGACTGCTACAGTAAGCTACTATAGTAGTATGTATAAAGAAGAAAGAAAAAAAAAAACCACGGGTAGGTGGTATACAATTACGGATGGACGAGCGACTGCCGACACAGAGGTAGCTACAGCCGTGGACTACCGTACTGTGTCTGCTGCTAATATAGACTGGATGATAATGAGATGAAATCAATATATATATATATAATATCACACTAGTACTGCAGCCGGACAGGTAGATATATTTATTATGTAATGACTGATGACGGACCTGCTGGACACTGTCAGCTCAGCAGCACCGCAGACTGCTACAGTAAGCTACTATAGTAGTATGTATAAAGAAGAAAGAAAAAAAAAAAACCACGGGTAGGTGGTATACAATTATGGATGGACGAGCGACTGCCGACACAGAGGTAGCTACAGCCGTGGACTACCGTACTGTGTCTGCTGCTAATATAGACTGGATGATAATGAGATGAAATCAATATATATATATATATATATATAATATCACTAGTACTGCAGGCGGACAGGTATATATATTTATTATGTAATGACTGATGACGGACCTGCTGGACACTGTCAGCTCAGCAGCACCGCAGACTGCTACAGTAAGCTACTATAGTAGTATGTATAAAGAAGAAGAAAGAAAAAAAAAAACGGGTAGGTGGTATACAATATTATATATATATATTATATACAATTATATATATATATATATATATATTAAACTGGTGGTGATTATTAAACTGGTGGTCAGGTCACTGGTCACACTATCAGCAACTTGCAAGTAGTACTCCTAAGCAGACAATCACAATATATATTATACTGGTGGTCAGTGTGGTCACAATGGCAGTGTGGCACTCTGGCAGCAAAAGTGTGCACTGTACGTTATATGTACTCCTGAGTCCTGCTCTCAGACTCTAACTGCTCCCCACTGTCAGTGTCTCCCCCACAAGTCAGATATACATTATACAGTCACACTATCTATCTATCTATCACTTCAGCAAGTAGTAGTACTCCTCCTAATGCTCCCCAAAATTACTACTGTGTCTCTCTCTACTCTAGTCTCACTCTCTTCTCTATAAACGGAGAGGACGCCAGCCACGTCCTCTCCCTATGAATCTCAATGCACGTGTGAAAATGGCGGCGACGCGCGGCTCCTTATATAGAATCCGAGTCTCGCGATAGAATCCGAGCCTCGCGAGAATCCGACAGCGGGATGATGACGTTCGGGCGCGCTCGGGTTAACCGAGCAAGGCGGGAAGATCCGAGTCGCTCGGCCCCGTGTAAAAAAAAAATGAAGTTCGGGCGGGTTCGGATTCCGAGGAACCGAACCCGCTCATCTCTAATATATATATATCTCTGCATATATCGTGTAAGACAAGGTGCTGTCAAAATATAGATGCAGAGAACAATGCCTCTATTGGAAATAAGCTGGGATGTCTACAATTATAGATAGTTCTGACACAAAAAATATCTTAAGATAATAATAGTCATAGCAATTATGGTATGAAGAGTGATAATGTCCTGGCCTCAGTTGAAGACTGCGGTTCCGGCCTGTATCAGAGAGAAAAAGCCATGTAGAAAAATTGGCTCTGATATGCAGTAAGGTCAGATATGATTAAATATATCTCTAACTGAAATGTTGCTATCTGTGGGACGCATCCACACAATAGAAGGGGCTTACGGATCTTCAAACCAGGTGAGCAGGTCAGAACTTCATCACGTAAAAGAAGATGGTGCCATAAGGAAAATGTATGAGCGGACCCCCCGTGGAAAACGCATTTCGCCCGTAAGGGCTTGTTCACCCGGAAGTGTCCTACCCTCTGATGAGGGTAGGACACCAGTGATTCTTGTCTTATAACACATAGGACCTTTAGCTTCTGTGTGATATTTCTGTAATAATACAAATTGCAGCTAGGCCGCTTAATTTTCCTATTGAAGCAACCAGCTTGCCATATTAGGCCACCCATTGAGGCTACTAATTTGCCACACCAGACTAGCCAACTTATTTCATGGACTCTCATCCACGATTCACGGAGCACGGTACCACGTTTGTTGGAACTGTTGAACCGTGCCTAACGTGGAAAGCAGATCTACATATTTTCACTCACTTTACTTATTCATTCTTTCTTCTCTATTTTCTCTCATCATTTCCTACTTTATAATTTCTTATATAGGTGCACTCTCATTGGTGTACAGACCACATAAATCTCTACTACCATACCACGCTGCCAGCGCCCGATCTCGTCTGATCTTGGAAGCTAAACAGCGTTGGGCCGGGTCAGTACCAGGAGAGGAGACTACCTGTGAATACCTGGTGTTGTAGAGTAGGAATTAATTTCCCTCTATATGTGAAAAGGGACACCAACAGCAGTATCACCACTAATCCTATCCAGCATTTCTCCACTACCTCGTTTAGCCATTTCATCTTTATTGCAGTTAAATGCCTCAAATTTTGTCTACAAATATGGTATTTGTCTATAACTCAGGTGTTTAATCATAATTTTTTTGGTGACCATTGATCATTATTTAACTTAATCTAAGTGACGATAATTGGGCATTCCTACAATATCTCGTTTGACCACCCCTCGGTCCCATTAATACAGAAATTCTGTACTGGTCAGGGGAAATGGGGGTATGACAACTCAGTGTCTACAACCTTTCCGAACATTCTTTGAAATAAAGAGACCAGAACATTTTAACATTTTTTATAATTCTTTATTCTTTCATGGATCTTTTGGATGGGTAATTACGGTTTAATATTATCATTAAAAGTTATGTTTTAAATATTTCCTAATATACATTACTGAAAAATGTATTTTCCTTGTACAAGAGTGCGCCCACACAAGAGCCTTCTTTCCCTCCCATTGCAAGTCTGTGTACTTTCTGGCTCTGGGCACACCACCAACTAGGACAGCATATAATAGGAGAAAATTGTGAATATTTCTCTCCTTCCCACTAACAAGGGTAACTCACTGTCCAATTTTGGTTCCTTCTCTATAAACGTTATTACATCTAATGTGACCTGTGCCCGATCGCCCTGTGTCTTGTCGTAAGTGACACAGAGCTGCAAGATACAGCAATGGCCTACTGTACTGTACAACTATATACTGTTGGTCACCATAATGCTGCACTGTACTACTATATATACTGCTCACAATAGTGCAACACAGATATGGAATGGATACTTGCAGTGACACAGAGCTGCAAGATACAGCAATGGCCTACTGTACTGTACAACTATATATTGTTGGTCACCAAAATGCTGCACTGTACTACTATATATACTGCTCACAAAAATGCAGCACAGATATGGAATGGATACTTGCAGTGACACGGAGCTGCAAGATACAGCAATGGTCTACTGTACTGTACAACTATATACTGTTGGTCACCAAAATGCAGCACACTGAGCACAGATATTTGCAGGACACCGAGCACAGATATGGAGCTTTTCAGGCAGAGAACATAGATATTTGCAGCACACTGAGCAGAGATATTTTCAGCACACTGAGCACAGATATGGAGCTTTTCAGGGAGAGAACGTAACCACGTCCTCTCCGTTCAATCTCCAATGCACGAGTGAAAATGGCGGCGACGCGCGACTCTTTATATAGAATACGAATCTCGCGAGAATTCGACAGCGGGATGATGACGTTCGGCCTCGTTCGGGTAAACCGAGCAAGGCAGGAAGATCCCAGGCTGTCTCGGACCCGTGTAAAATAGGTGAAGTTCAGGGGGGTTTGGATCTCGACGAACCGAACCCGCTCATCTCTAATGATAATGTACCAGATTAATAACAGGAATGCACTGTAGAGAATACACCATAGTCCTGTGCAGCATAAGTTACATATTTATAATTCAAGTGCAAAGTCTGGATCCTGATCCCTAAAGGAGGGGTGGGATTTCAGGGAGCAGGGCCTTCCGGGGATTTCCCCTTTATCCCTGTAATGCAGTCCAACCCTGGTTAAAGGTCTCTGAGATTATTCATAACTATCAATGCCTGTCCATCTTTGCTGAGTGATTATTAATATTATTCAGTGATGCCAAGTGATACAGTGATTAATTTTATGCAATGATACATTTTTTTCTTACTCATTTATTAGTTCACTCATCTGTATTAATATTTTCTGTAGTAATTACTTTCTTATTGTTTAACAATTTCTACAGTCTGTAAATACCTTGTTGTAAAGAACATTACGTGTCATCAGTTATGACTATGATTTGATTGGTTGAATTACCTATACGGGAGAGACCTACGTATAACTAACCATGTGAGAAGACCTTGCTGTGCAAGTCCACACTGACGATATTAAAGTACTGACTTTGCACTTTGTTTATTGACATTGCAAAACATATCCTAAGAGGAAATTATAAGCGCTTAAATTCAAATTGCAAATCTGATGGAATCATTGGGATTCTAGGGATAAATGAGATTTTACCTGCTGCAGGTCCCGCAAGGATGAGTGCCTCAATGTCAATTGGTAACATATTTAAACTGCAAGCTTGCGCTATTGAAAGTCTGGGGTGGCTTCAAATTGCTTAAGAATATAATTGAAATGGCAATTTTAAAATTCAATTCATGTGGTGGTAATCTGGATGGGTTAAGTAAGTTTAGGAGCTCGATTGGATAGTAAACAGCTTTGTAAAACTTCTCATGTAATTGTTATTATCATGAAGAACCTTCTTTTATATATTTTATATACTTTACTTTTTAAGTCGGCATTGAATTATAACGTAAAGACAACTGATTTTTATCAGAACTAAAGTAAATCTGTAGAAACTGGCAGTAAATTTCAGGCGGACAAAGTAAACTGCCCATTAGGTGACCATGGATTTTGAATGTTGGCATTTAATTTCCCTCTCTTCATTAACACCACGAGACATCATTGCAAAACATCCATTGTATTTTCTGATATTTTCCAGAAAATCATTAGAATATTTGTGGGTTCCTAGTAGTGATGTGCACCGGAAATTTTTCGGGTTTTGTGTTTTGGTTATGGATTCGGATCTGCGGCCGTGTTTTGGATTCGGACGCGTTTTGGCAAAACCTCCCTGAATTTTTTTTGTCGGATTCTGGTGTTTTTTTTCCAAAAAAACCCTCAAAAACAGCTTAAATCATAGAATTTGGGGGTCATTTTGATCCCATAGTATTATTAACCTCAATAACCATAATCTACACTCATTTTCAGTCTATTCTGAACACCTCACACCTCACAATATTATTTTTAGTCCTAACATTTGCACCGATGTCGCTGGATGACTAAGCTAAGCGACCCAAGTGGCCGACACAAACACCTGGCCCATCTAGGAGTGGCACTGCAGTGTCAGGCAGGATGGCACTTCAAAAAAATAGTCCCCAAACAGCACATGATGCAAAGAAAAAAAGAGGCACAATGAGGTAGCTATGAGACTAAGCTAAGCGACCCAAGTGGCCGACACAAACATCTGGCCCATCTAGGAGTGGCACTGCAGTGTCAGACAGGAAGGCAGATTTAAAAAATTGTCCCCAAACAGCACATGATGCAAAGAAAAAAAGAGGCGCAATGAGGTAGCTGTGTGACTAAGCTAAGCGACCGAAGTGGCCGACACAAACACCTGGCCCATCTAGGAGTGGCACTGCAGTTTTCTAGCGAGAGGATGAGTGCTTCCATCCTCATGTGAATCTGAACCACTAGCCATGAACATAGGCCAGGGCCTCAGCCGTTCCTTGCCACTCCATGTCGTAAATGGCATATTGGCAAGTTTACGCTTCTCAGACGCTTTTAATTTTGATTTTTGGGTCATTTTACTGAACTTTTGTTTTTTGGATTTTACATGCTCTCTACTATGACATTGGGCATCGGCCTTGGCAGACGACGTTGATGGCATTTCATCGTCTCGGCCATGACTAGTGGCAGCAGCTTCAACACGAGGTGGAAGTGGATCTTGATCTTTCCCTATTTTACCCTCCACATTTTTGTTCTCCATTTTTTAATGTGTGGAATTATATGCCAGTATCAATAGCAATGGCCTACTACTATATATACTGCGCACAACTGAAATGCACCACAGGTATGGATGGATAGTATACTTGATGACACAGAGGTAGGTAGAGCAGTGGCCTACTGTACCGTACTGCTATATACTATATACTGGTGGTCAGCAAACTGTGCAAAACTAAAATGCACCACAGGTATGGATGGATAGTATACTTGACGACACAGAGGTAGGTAGAGCAGTGGCCTACTGTACCGTACTGCTATATACTATATACTGGTGGTCAGCAAACTATGCAAAACTGAAATGCACCACAGGTATGGATGGATAGTATACTTGACGACACAGAGGTAGGTAGAGCAGTGGCCTTCTGTACCGTACTGCTATATATTATATACTGGTGGTCAGCAAACTTTGCAAAACTGAAATGCACCACAGGTATGGATGGATAGTATACTTGACGACACAGAGGTAGGTAGAGCAGTGGCCTTCTGTACCGTACTGCTATGTATTATATACTGGTGATCAGCAAAATTATGCACTGTACTCCTACTATATACTACAATGCAGCACAGATATGGAGCGTTTTTCAGGCAGAGAACTTATAATACTGGTGGTCACTGGTCAGTAATACTCTGCACTGTACTCCTCCTATATAATACTGCTGGTCCCCAGTCCCCACAATAAAGCAGTGTGAGCACAGATATATGCAGCACACTGAGCACAGATATGGAGTGTTTTTCAGTCAGAGAACGTATAATACTGGTGGTCACTGGTCAGCAAAACTCTGCACTGTACTCCTCCTATATAATACTGCTGGACCCCAATCCCCACAATAAAGCAGTGTGAGCACAGATCTATGCAGCACACTGAGCACAGATATGGAGCGTTTTTCAGGCAGAGAACGTATAATACTGGTGGTCACTGGTCAGCAAAACTCTGCACTGTACTCCTCCTATATAATACTGCTGGTCCCCAGTCCCCACAATAAAGCAGTGTGAGCACAGATATATGCAGCACACTGAGCACAGATATGGAGCGTTTTTCAGGCAGAGAACGTATAATACTGGTGGTCACTGGTCAGCAAAACTCTGCACTGTACTCCTCCTATATAATACTGCTGGTCCCCAGTCCCCACAATAAAGCAGTGTGAGCACAGATATATACAGCACACTGAGCACAGATATGTAGCGTTTTTCAGGCAGAGAACGTATAATACTGGTGGTCACTGGTCAGCAAAACTCTGCACTGTACTCCTCCTATATAATACTGCTGGTCCCCAGTCCCCACAATAAAGCAGTGTGAGCACAGATATATACAGCACACTGAGCACAGATATGTAGCGTTTTTCAGGCAGAGAACGTATAATACTGGTGGTCACTGGTCAGCAAAACTCTGCACTGTACTCCTCCTATATAATACTGCTGGTCCCCAGTCCCCACAATAAAGCAGTGTGAGCACAGATCTATGCAGCACACTGAGCACAGATATGGAGCATTTTTCAGGCAGAGATCATATAATACTGGTCCTCACTGGTCAGCAAAACTCTGCACTGTACTCCTCCTATATAATACTGCTGGTCCCCAGTCCCCACAATAAAGCAGTGAGCACAGATATTTGCAGCCACCTGAATAAAACTGGGAGGACGCCAGCCACATCCCCTCACTATCATTTCCAATGCACGAGTGAAAAATGGCGGCGACGCGCGGCTCCTTATATAGAATATGAATCTCGCGAGAATCCGACCGCGGGATGATGACTTTCGGGCGCGCTCGGGTTAACCGAGCAAGGCGGGAAGGTTCGAATCTGCCTCGGACCCATGTAAAAAGGGTGAAGTTTGGGGGGGTTCGGATTCCGAGGATCCGAACCCGCTCATCACTAGTTCCTAGCAATAAACTATTTAGCTGTCCCGGAATGTCCATCAAATTCATTCAGACGTCCATTGGGGCAACATATTCCTGAAGATTCTTTGGACCGTTTTTTTTATTTTGCAATGTTCACAAATCTTATCCCTTTTCTTTATGGACAGATCAGGGTGATTATCATAATCTGTAGAAGATTCATAACAAAATGCTGATCAAACAGTCACAAAATCTGCCTCCCCCCCAAAGATTACACGAGAAGCTGCTGCTGGCGAAGCCCAGTAAGTTATATCTGTAATGGCTTCCTGATGATGAGAAAAGATTGGGGTGTGTGTGTACTGTATATGCAGGTGTGTATGAATGTGTGTTTGTGTATGTATGTTTTCATATGTATTTGTGTGTGTATTTACTGTATATATGTACTATCCCTTTTAACTGGGACACTCATGAATTACACAGGTTCTGTGGCTGATTAAACTGCTCAGTTTCTAATTTGCAGTTGATAAGGGGTAATGATAAGGGGTAAACTTTTCCTCCTCTATTCCCCTCCTTTTCTCTGTCTGATTCTATTGCTTGTATTATATTACTATGTTTCATATCTTTGAAGCAAATGTATAATTTTTAGTGACGTGCACCAGCAATTTTTCGGGTTATGTGTTTTGGTTTTGGGTTCGGTTCCGCGGCCGTGTTTTGGGTTCGAACGCGTTTTGGCAAAACCTCACCGAAATTTTTTTGTCGGATTCGGGTGTGTTTTGGATTCGGGTGTTTTTTTCAAAAAACCCTAAAAAACAGCTTAAATCATAGAATTTGGAATTCATTTTGATCCCATAGTATTATTAACCTCAATAACCATAATTTCCACTCATTTTCAGTCTATTCTGAACACCTCACACCTCACAATATTATTTTTAGTCCTGAAATTTGCACCGAGGTCGCTGGATGACTAAGCTAAGCGACCCAAGTGGCCGACACAAACACCTGGCCCATCTAGGAGTGGCACTGCAGTGTCACGCAGGATGGCCCTTCAAAAAAATACTCCCCAAACAGCACATGACGCAAAGAAAAAAAGAGGCGCAATGAGGTAGCTGTGTGACTAAGCTAAGCGACCCTAGTGGCCGACACAAACACCTGGCCCATCTAGGAGTGTCACTGCAGTGTCACGCAGGATGGCCCTTCAAAAAAATACTCCCCAAACAGCACATGACGCAAAGAAAAAAAGAGGCGCAATGAGGTAGCTGTGTGACTAAGATAAGCGACCCAAGTGGCCGACACAAACACCTGGCCCATCTAGGAGTGGCACTGCAGTGTCACGCAGGATGGCCCTTCAAAAAAATACTCCCCAAACAGCACATGACGCAAAGAAAAAAAGAGGCGCAATGAGGTAGCTGTGTGACTAAGCTAAGCGACCCTAGTGGCCGACACAAACACCTGGCCCATCTAGGAGTGGCACTGCAGTGTCACGCAGGATGGCCCTTCAAAAAAATACTCCCCAAACAGCACATGACGCAAAGAAAAATGAAAGAAAAAAGAGGTGCAAGATGGAATTGTCCTTGGGCCCTCCCACCCACCCTTATGTTGTATAAACAGGACATGCACACTTTAAAGAACCCATCATTTCAGCGACAGGGTCTGCCACACGACTGTGACTGAAATGACTGGTTGGTTTGGGCCCCCACCAAAAAAGAAGCAATCAATCTCTCCTTGCACAAACTGGCTCTACGGAGGCAAGATGTCCACCTCATCATCATCGTCCGATTCATCACCCCTTTCACTGTGTACATCCCCCTCCTCACAGATTATTAATTCGTCCCCACTGGAATCCACCATCTCAGCTCCCTGTGTACTTTGTGGAGGCAATTGCTGCTGGTGAATGTCTCCACGGAGGAATTGATTATAATTCATTTTAATGAACATCATCTTCTCCACATTTTCTGGAAGTAACCTCGTACGCCGATTGCTGACAAGGTGAGCGGCGGCACTAAACACTCTTTCGGAGTACACACTGGAGGGAGGACAACTTAGGTAGAATAAAGCCAGTTTCTGCAAGGGCCTCCAAATTGCCTCTTTTTCCTGCCAGTATACGTACGGACTGTCTGACGTGCCTACTTGGATGCGGTCACTCATATAATTCTCCACCATTCTTTCAATGGTGACAGAATCATATGCAGTGACAGTAGACGACATGTCAGTAATCGTTGGCAGGTCCTTCAGTCCGGACCAGATGTCAGCACTCGCTCCAGACTGCCCTGCATCACCGCCAGCGGGTGGGCTCGGAATTCTTAGCCTTTTCCTAGCACCCCCAGTTGCGGGAGAATGTGAAGGAGGAGATGGTGACGGGTCACGTTCCGCTTGACTTGACAATTTTCTCACCAGCAGGTCTTTGAACCTCTGCAGACTTGTGTCTGCCGGAAAGAGAGATACAACGTAGGTTTTAAATCTAGGATCGAGCTCGGTGGCCAAAATGTAGTGCTCTGATTTCAACAGATTGACCACCCGTGAATCCTGGTTAAGCGAATGAAGGGCTCCATCCACAAGTCCCACATGCCTAGTGGAATCGCTCTGTTTTAGCTCCTCCTTCAATGCCTCCAGCTTCTTCTGCAAAAGCCTGATGAGGGGAATGACCTGACTCAGGCTGGCAGTGTCTGAACTGACTTCACGTGTGGCAAGTTCAAAAGGATGCAGGACCTTGCACACCGTTGAAATCATTCTCCACTGCGCTTGAGACAGGTGCATTCCACCTCCTTTGCCTATATCGTGGGTAGATGTATAGGCTTGAATGGCCTTTTGCTGCTCCTCCATCCTCTGAAGCATATAGAGGGTTGAATTCCACCTCGTTACCACCTCTTGCTTCAGATGATGGCAGGGCAGGTTTAGGTGTTTTTGGTGGTGCTCCAGTCTTCTGTACGCGGTGCCTGTACGCCGAAAGTGGCCCGCAATTCTTCTGGCCACCGACAGCATCTCTTGCACGCCCCTGTCGTTTTTTAAATAATTCTGCACCACCAAATTCAAGGTATGTGCAAAACATAGGACGTGCTGGAATTTGCCCAGATGTAATGCACGCACAATATTGCTGGCGTTGTCCGATGCCACAAATCCCCAGGAGAGTCCAATTGGGGTAAGCCATTCTGCGATGATCTTCCTCAGTTGCCGTAAGAGGTTTTCAGCTGTGTGCGTATTCTGGAAAGCGGTGATACAAAGCGTAGCCTGCCTAGGAACGAGTTGGCGTTTGTGAGATGCTGCTACTGGTGCCGCCGCTGCTGTTCTTGCAGCGGGAGGCAATACATCTACCCAGTGGGCTGTCACAGTCATGTAGTCCTGAGTCTGCCCTGCTCCACTTGTCCACATGTCCGTGGTTAAGTGTACATTGGGTACAACTGCATTTTTTAGGACACTGGTGACTCTTTTTCTGACATCTGTGTACATTCTCGGTATCGCCTGCATAGAGAAATGGAACCTAGATGGTATTTGGTACCGGGGACACAGTACCTCAATCAAGTCTATAGTTGGCTCTGAAGTAATGATGGATACCGGAACCACGTTTCTCACCGCCCAGGCTGCCAAGGCCTCAGTTATCCGCTTTGCAGTAAGTAGTACAAGTGGTCTTCCGACTTCCCCTCTGGGATGACCACCGACTCCCAGCAGCAACAACAGCAGCGCCAGCAGCAGTAGGCGTTACACTCAAGGATGCATCGGAGGAATCCCAGGCAGGAGAGGACTCGTCAGACTTGCCAGTGACATGGCCTGCAGGACTATTGGCTTTCCTGAGTAAGGAGGAAATTGACACTGAGGGAGTTGGTGGTGTGGTTTGCGTGAGCTTGGTTACAAGAGGAAGGGATTTACTGGTCACTGGACTGCTTCCGCTGTCGCCCAAAGTTTTTGAACTTGTCACTGACTTATGATGAATGCGCTGCAGGTGACGTATAAGGGAGGATGTTCCGAGGTGGTTAACGTCCTTACCCCTACTTATTACAGCTTGACAAAGGCAACACACGGCTTGACACCTGTTGTCCGCATTTGTGTTGAAATAATTCCACACCGAAGAGTTGATTTTTTTTGTATTTTGACCAGGCATGTCAATGGCCATATTCCTCCCATGGACAACAGGTGTCTCCCCGGGTGCCTGACTTAAACAAACCACCTCACCATCAGAATCCTCCTTGTCAATTTCCTCCCCAGCGCCAGCAACACCCATATCCTCATCCTGGTGTACTTCAACACTGACATCTTCAATTTGACTATCAGGAACTGGACTGCGGGTGCTCCTTCCAGCACTTGCAGGGGGCGTGCAAATGGTGGAAGGCGCCACCTCTTCCCGTCCAGTGTTGGGAAGGTCAGGCATCGCAACCGACACAATTGGACTCTCCTTGGGGATTTGTGATTTAGAAGAACGCACAGTTCTTTGCTGTGCTTTTGCCAGCTTAAGTCTTTTCATTTTTCTAGCGAGAGGCTGAGTGCTTCCATCCTCATGTGAAGCTGAACCACTAGCCATGAACATAGGCCAGGGCCTCGCCGTTCCTTGCCACTCCGTGTCGTAAATGGCATATTGGCAAGTTTACGCTTCTCCTCAGACGCTTTTAATTTTGATTTTTGGGTCATTTTTTTACTGATCTTTTGTGTTTTGTTTACATGCTCTGTACTATGACATTGGGCATCGGCCTTGGCAGACGACGTTGATGGCATTTCATCGTCTCGGCCATGACTAGTGGCAGCAGCTTCAGCACGAGGTGGAAGTGGATCTTGATCTTTCCCTATTTTTTTAACCTCCACATTTTTGTTCTCCATATTTTAATGCGCACAACTAAAAGACACCACAGGTATACAATGTAGATGGATGGATATACTACTAGTATACTTTATGTATGATGACGAGTGACGTCACAGAGGTAGGTACAGCAGTGGCCTACCGTACTGCTATATACAGTATAATGGACCTGGTGGACACTGTCAGCAGACTGCGTTTATAGTATAAAGAAAAAAAGACACCACAGGTATACAATGTAGATGGATGGATATACTACTAGTATACTTTATGTATGACGACGAGTGACGACACAGAGGTAGGTACAGCAGTGGCCTACCGTACTGCGATATACAGTATAATGGACCTGGTGGACACTGTCAGCAGACTGCGTTTATAGTATAAAGAAAAAAAGACACCACAGGTATACAATGTAGATGGATGGATATACTACTAGTATACTTTATGTATGACGACGAGTGACGACACAGAGGTAGGTACAGCAGTGGCCTACCGTACTGCTATATACAGTATAATGGACCTGGTGGACACTGTCAGCAGACTGCGTTTATAGTATAAAGAAAAAAAGACACCACAGGTATACAATGTAGATGGATGGATATACTACTAGTATACTTTATGTATGACGACGAGTGACGACACAGAGGTAGGTACAGCAGTGGCCTACCGTACTGCTATATACAGCATAATGGACCTGGTGGACACTGTCAGCAGACTGCGTTTATAGTATAAAAAAAAAAAAGACACCACAGGTATACAATGTAGATGGATGGATATACTACTAGTATACTTTATGTATGACGACGAGTGACGACACAGAGGTAGGTACAGCAGTGGCCTACCGTACTGCTATATACAGTATAATGGACCTGGTGGACACTGTCAGCAGACTGCGTTTATAGTATAAAGAAAAAAAAGACACCACAGGAGTGTTTTTCAGGCAGACAACGTATACTGGTGGTCACTGTCAGCAAAACTCTGCACTGTACTCCTGCTATAGCTGCTCCCCCGTCTCCCCCACAATTAAGCAGTGTGAGCACTCAGCACAATCAGATATATCATGCATCACACTAAGGCTGAGCACAGATATGGTATGGAGCGTTTTTTTCAGGCAGAGAACGGATAAAAAAAAACTAGCAAAACTCTGCACTGTACTCCTCCTGTCTTAACAGCTGCTCCCCAATCCTCCCCACAATAAGCTAAGCAGTAGCAATCAATCAGATCAACTAACTCTAAGGCTCTATAACTAAACGGAGAGGACGCCAGCCACGTCCTCTCCCTATCAATCTCAATGCACGTGTGAAAATGGCGGCGACGCGCGGCTGCTTATATAGAATCCGAATCTCGCGAGAATCCGACAGCGGGATGATGACGTTCAGGCGCGCTCGGGTTAGCCGAGCAAGGCGGGAGGATCCGAGTCTGCTCGGACCCGTGTAAAAAAGAGTGAAGTTCGGGGGGGGTTCGGTTTCCGAGAAACCGAACCCGCTCATCACTAATAATATTAACCCTTTTAGTGATTTATAATAATTCATCACTAATTGTGTACCTTTTAATAACAAACCCGCAGAGGTTGCATCTAGACATATATATCTTTAAATCATTAGGAATATTCTGTTCATGGAAGAATGCACGCCAGTCATATAGAATGTAAAACGTAAGAATGTATTTCAACAAACAATTGCTACTCATAGAATTCACTTTTATCATTAAACAGTATTGGTCAAATACAATGCAAGTCACCATATAATAGTTTCACAGCTTCAAATTATATAAGAAACAGGATGAAATAAGTGTGAAAATGTATGTATGTATATATATATATATATATATATATATATACATTACTGGGGAGATATCACTCAAAGCACTCGGCTAAATCCTAGATTTATTGATATATATTGGAAAGATATATATCTTAGAGAAAAAATACCCTAGGGGATTGGGTGTGTGTGTGTGTGTGTGTGTGTGTGGTGGTGTGTGTGTGTGTGTGTGTGTGTGATGTGTGTGTGTGTGTGTGTGTGGTCCACAGACCGCATGGGACAGAAGCTAGACTCCATTTTGGGAAAACTCCCATGATTCCAAAGTCTGTAACATATGGTTCAAAAGGGAATGCCAGCAGCCATTTTAAGTTTGCAAGTTCAAACACATGGCATTCTTTGCTAGACCATAAAGTTACATAGCAGAAGCCATATATATAAAACTACATATCTCTGAAAGGCTCCACTATGGGGGTAATTCCAAGTTGATCGCAGCAGGAATTTTGTTAGCAATTGGGCAAAACCATGTGCACTGCAGCGGAGGCAGATATAACATGTGCAGAGAGAGTTAGATTTGGGTGGGTTATTTTGTTTCTGTGCAGTGTAAATACTGGCTGCTTTATTTTTGCACTGCAAATTAGATTGCAGATTGAACACACCACACCCAAATCTAACTCTCTCTGCACATGTTAAATCTGCCACACCTGCAGTGCACATGGCTTTGCCCAACTGCTAACAAGTTTGCTGCTGCGATCAGCTCTGAATTACCCCCTTAATCAGAGCCGCTTCTGTCTTTCCTTCTGAATTAATACACAAATGTCTGTTGGTGGTTTCTGTATTTTGTGGCTGTTACTAGATCTTTCAGCCCTGGATAGGTATCTTGGGACCATATGCCCAAATATTAATTCATAAAATGTTAGCACAACTGCTCTGTCACTGTGGCCTTAGTTTATAGGGGTGACTAAGCTAACATCATGGACATATACAGTATTATATGTGTAATTTATTAACATTTGTCAGCTGCTACTGATTCAGACTACATGAAATGCTACGTGAGCTCTGAGTGCATATAATACTAATTAAAAACACCTGTGGCTAGATGGGGAAGGATAGCTAAACAATACAAGAGTAAACAAAGTTTTTAAAGACTATATATATAAAACATTAGGGGCCTAATTCAGATATGAACGCAGCAGCAAATTTGTTAGCAAATGGGCAAAACCATGGGGGTCATTCAGACCTGATTGCTCACTAGGGTTTGTTGCACTGCTGCAAGCAGATAGTCTCCACCCATAGGGGAGTGTATTTTTGCTTTGCAAGTGTGCGAACACATGTGCAGCCGAGCAGTACAAAAAAGTTTTGGGCCGTTTCTGAGTAGCCCAGGACTTAATCAGCCGCTGCGATCACTTCAGCCTGTCCGGGGCCAGAATTGACGTCAGACACCCGCCCTGCAAACGCTTGGACATGCCTGCATTTTTCCAAACGCTCCCAGAAAACGGTCAGTTGACACCCATAAACGCCTTCTTCCTGTCAATCTCCTTGTGATTAGCTGTGTGAATGGATTCTTCGTACAATCCAACGCCCAGCAACGATCTACTTTGTAGTAGAGATGAGCGGGTTCGGTTTCTCTGAATCCGAACCCGCCAGAACTTCATGTTTTTTTTCACGGGTCCGAGCGACTCGGATCTTCCCGCCTTGCTCGGTTAACCCGAGCGCGCCCGAACGTCATCATGACGCTGTCGGATTCTCGCGAGGCTCGGATTCTATCGCGAGACTCGGATTCTATATAAGGAGCCGCGCGTCGCCGCCATTTTCACACGTGCATTGAGATTGATAGGGAGAGGACGTGGCTGGCGTCCTCTCCGTTTAGAATAGATTAGAGAGACACTTGATTTACTAATTTTGGGGAGCATTAGGAGTACTCAGTACAGTGCAGAGTTTTGCTGATAGTGACCACCAGTTTTATTTATAATCCGTTCTCTGCCTGAAAAAAGCGATACACAGCACACAGTGACTCAGTCACATACCATATCTGTGTGCACTGCTCAGGCTCAGGCCAGTGTGCTGCATCATCTATTATCTATATATAATATTATATATATCTGTCTGACTGCTCAGCTCACACAGCTTATAATTGTGGGGGAGACTGGGGAGCACTACTGCAGTGCCAGTTATAGGTTATAGCAGGAGCCAGGAGTACATAATATATTATATAGTGAGTGACCACCAGACACACAGTGCAGTTTATTTAATATATCCGTTCTCTGCCTGAAAAAAGCGATACACACAGTGACTCAGTCAGTCACATACCATATCTGTGTGCACTGCTCAGGCTCAGGCCAGTGTGCTGCATCATCTATATAATATATATTATATATCTGTCTGACTGCTCAGCTCACACAGCTTATAATTGTGGGGGAGACTGGGGAGCACTACTGCAGTGCCAGTTATAGGTTATAGCAGGAGCCAGGAGTACATAATATTATATTAAAACAGTGCACACTTTTGCTGCAGGAGTGCCACTGCCAGTGTGACTAGTGACCAGTGACCTGACCACCAGTATATATAATATTAGTAGTATACTATCTCTTTATCAACCAGTCTATATTAGCAGCAGACACAGTACAGTGCGGTAGTTCACGGCTGTGGCTACCTCTGTGTCGGCACTCGGCAGCCCGTCCATAATTGTATATACCACCTAACCGTGGTTTTTTTTTCTTTCTTTATACATACATACTAGTTACGAGTATACTATCTCTTTATCAACCAGTCTATATATTAGCAGCAGACACAGTACAGTGCGGTAGTTCACGGCTGTGGCTACCTCTGTGTCGGCACTCGGCAGCCCGTCCATAATTGTATATACCACCTAACCGTGGTTTTTTTTTCTTTCTTTATACATACATACTAGTTACGAGTATACTATCTCTTTATCAACCAGTCTATATATTAGCAGCAGACACAGTACAGTGCGGTAGTTCACGGCTGTGGCTACCTCTGTGTCGGCACTCGGCAGCCCGTCCATAATTGTATATACCACCTAACCGTGTTTTTTTTTTCTTTCTTTATACATACATACTAGTTACGAGTATACTATCTCTTTATCAACCAGTCTATATATTAGCAGCAGACACAGTACAGTGCGGTAGTTCACGGCTGTGGCTACCTCTGTGTCGGCACTCGGCAGCCCGTCCATAATTGTATATACCACCTAACCGTGGTTTTTTTTTCTTTCTTTATACATACATACTAGTTACGAGTATACTATCTCTTTATCAACCAGTCTATATATTAGCAGCAGACACAGTACAGTGCGGTAGTTCACGGCTGTGGCTACCTCTGTGTCGGCACTCGACAGCCCGTCCATAATTGTATATACCACCTAACCGTGTTTTTTTTTCTTTCTTTATACATACATACTAGTTACGAGTATACTATCTCTTTATCAACCAGTCTATATATTAGCAGCAGACACAGTACAGTGCGGTAGTTCACGGCTGTGGCTACCTCTGTGTCGGCACTCGGCAGCCCGTCCATAATTGTATATACCACCTAACCGTGTTTTTTTTTTCTTTCTTTATACATACATACTAGTTACGAGTATACTATCTCTTTATCAACCAGTCTATATATTAGCAGCAGACACAGTACAGTGCGGTAGTTCACGGCTGTGGCTACCTCTGTGTCGGCACTCGGCAGCCCGTCCATAATTGTATATACCACCTAACCATAGTTTTTTTTTCTTTCTTTATACATACATACTAGTTACGAGTATACTATCTCTTTATCAACCAGTCTATATATTAGCAGCAGACACAGTACAGTGCGGTAGTTCACGGCTGTGGCTACCTCTGTGTCGGCACTCGGCAGCCCGTCCATAATTGTATATACCACCTAACCGTGGTTTTTTTTTCTTTCTTTATACATACATACTAGTTACGAGTATACTATCTCTTTATCAACCAGTCTATATATTAGCAGCAGACACAGTACAGTGCGGTAGTTCACGGCTGTGGCTACCTCTGTGTCGGCACTCGGCAGCCCGTCCATAATTGTATATACCACCTAACCGTGTTTTTTTTTTCTTTCTTTATACATACATACTAGTTACGAGTATACTATCTCTTTATCAACCAGTCTATATATTAGCAGCAGACACAGTACAGTGCGGTAGTTCACGGCTGTGGCTACCTCTGTGTCGGCACTCGGCAGCCCGTCCATAATTGTATACTAGTATCCAATCCATCCATCTCCATTGTTTACCTGAGGTGCCTTTTAGTTGTGCCTATTAAAATATGGAGAACAAAAATGTTGAGGTTCCAAAATTAGGGAAAGATCAAGATCCACTTCCACCTCGTGCTGAAGCTGCTGCCACTAGTCATGGCCGAGACGATGAAATGCCAGCAACGTCGTCTGCCAAGGCCGATGCCCAATGGCATAGTACAGAGCATGTCAAAACCAAAACACCAAATATCAGTAAAAAAAGGACTCCAAAACCTAAAATAAAATTGTCGGAGGAGAAGCGTAAACTTGCCAATATGCCATTTACCACACGGAGTGGCAAGGAACGGCTGAGGCCCTGGCCTATGTTCATGGCTAGTGGTTCAGCTTCACATGAGGATGGAAGCACTCAGCCTCTCGCTAGAAAACTGAAAAGACTCAAGCTGGCAAAAGCACCGCAAAGAACTGTGCGTTCTTTGAAATCCCAAATCCACAAGGAGAGTCCAATTGTGTCAGTTGCGATGCCTGACCTTCCCAACACTGGACGTGAAGAGCATGCGCCTTCCACCATTTGCACGCCCCCTGCAAGTGCTGGAAGGAGCACCCGCAGTCCAGTTCCTGATAGTCAGATTGAAGATGTCAGTGTTGAAGTACACCAGGATGAGGAGGATATGGGTGTTGCTGGCGCTGGGGAGGAAATTGACCAGGAGGATTCTGATGGTGAGGTGGTTTGTTTAAGTCAGGCACCCGGGGAGACACCTGTTGTCCGTGGGAGGAATATGGCCGTTGACATGCCAGGTGAAAATACCAAAAAAATCAGCTCTTCGGTGTGGAGGTATTTCACCAGAAATGCGGACAACAGGTGTCAAGCCGTGTGTTCCCTTTGTCAAGCTGTAATAAGTAGGGGTAAGGACGTTAACCACCTCGGAACATCCTCCCTTATACGTCACCTGCAGCGCATTCATAATAAGTCAGTGACAAGTTCAAAAACTTTGGGTGACAGCGGAAGCAGTCCACTGACCAGTAAATCCCTTCCTCTTGTAACCAAGCTCACGCAAACCACCCCACCAACTCCCTCAGTGTCAATTTCCTCCTTCCCCAGGAATGCCAATAGTCCTGCAGGCCATGTCACTGGCAATTCTGACGAGTCCTCTCCTGCCTGGGATTCCTCCGATGCATCCTTGCGTGTAACGCCTACTGCTGCTGGCGCTGCTGTTGTTGCCGCTGGGAGTCGATGGTCATCCCAGAGGGGAAGTCGTAAGCCCACTTGTACTACTTCCAGTAAGCAATTGACTGTTCAACAGTCCTTTGCGAGGAAGATGAAATATCACAGCAGTCATCCTACTGCAAAGCGGATAACTGAGTCCTTGACAACTATGTTGGTGTTAGACGTGCGTCCGGTATCCGCCGTTAGTTCACAGGGAACTAGACAATTTATTGAGGCAGTGTGCCCCCGTTACCAAATACCATCTAGGTTCCACTTCTCTAGGCAGGCGATACCGAGAATGTACACGGACGTCAGAAAAAGACTCACCAGTGTCCTAAAAAATGCAGTTGTACCCAATGTCCACTTAACCACGGACATGTGGACAAGTGGAGCAGGGCAGGGTCAGGACTATATGACTGTGACAGCCCACTGGGTAGATGTATGGACTCCCGCCGCAAGAACAGCAGCGGCGGCACCAGTAGCAGCATCTCGCAAACGCCAACTCTTTCCTAGGCAGGCTACGCTTTGTATCACCGCTTTCCAGAATACGCACACAGCTGAAAACCTCTTACGGCAACTGAGGAAGATCATCGCGGAATGGCTTACCCCAATTGGACTCTCCTGTGGATTTGTGGCATCGGACAACGCCAGCAATATTGTGTGTGCATTAAATCTGGGCAAATTCCAGCACGTCCCATGTTTTGCACATACCTTGAATTTGGTGGTGCAGAATTTTTTAAAAAACGACAGGGGCGTGCAAGAGATGCTGTCGGTGGCCAGAAAAATTGCGGGACACTTTCGGCGTACAGGCACCACGTACAGAAGACTGGAGCACCACCAAAAACTACTGAACCTGCCCTGCCATCATCTGAAGCAAGAAGTGGTAACGAGGTGGAATTCAACCCTCTATATGCTTCAGAGGTTGGAGGAGCAGCAAAAGGCCATTCAAGCCTATACAATTGAGCACGATATAGTAGGTGGAATGCACCTGTCTCAAGTGCAGTGGAGAATGATTTCAACGTTGTGCAAGGTTCTGATGCCCTTTGAACTTGCCACACGTGAAGTCAGTTCAGACACTGCCAGCCTGAGTCAGGTCATTCCCCTCATCAGGCTTTTGCAGAAGAAGCTGGAGGCATTGAAGAAGGAGCTAAAAGGGAGCGATTCCGCTAGGCATGTGGGACTTGTGGATGCAGCCCTTAATTCGCTTAACAAGGATTCACGGGTGGTCAATCTGTTGAAATCAGAGCACTACATTTTGGCCACCGTGCTCGATCCTAGATTTAAAGCCTACCTTGGATCTCTCTTTCCGGCAGACACAGGTCTGCTGGGGTTGAAAGACCTGCTGGTGACAAAATTGTCAAGTCAAGCGGAACGCGACCTGTCAACATCTCCTCCTTCACATTCTCCCGCAACTGGGGGTGCGAGGAAAAGGCTCAGAATTCCGAGCCCACCCGCTGGCGGTGATGCAGGGCAGTCTGGAGCGACTGCTGATGCTGACATCTGGTCCGGACTGAAGGACCTGACAACGATTACGGACATGTCGTCTACTGTCACTGCATATGATTCTCTCAACATTGATAGAATGGTGGAGGATTATATGAGTGACCGCATCCAAGTAGGCACGTCACACAGTCCGTACTTATACTGGCAGGAAAAAGAGGCAATTTGGAGGCCCTTGCACAAACTGGCTTTATTCTACCTAAGTTGCCCTCCCACAAGTGTGTACTCCGAAAGAGTGTTTAGTGCCGCCGCTCACCTTGTCAGCAATCGGCGTACGAGGTTACATCAAGAAAATGTGGAGAAGATGATGTTCATTAAAATGAATTATAATCAATTCCTCCGCGGAGACATTGACCAGCAGCAATTGCCTCCACAAAGTACACAGGGAGCTGAGATGGTGGATTCCAGTGGGGACGAATTGATAATCTGTGAGGAGGGGGATGTACACGGTGATATATCGGAGGGTGAAGATGAGGTGGACATCTTGCCTCTGTAGAGCCAGTTTGTGCAAGGAGAGATTAATTGCTTCTTTTTTGGGGGGGGTCCAAACCAACCCGTCATATCAGTCACAGTCGTGTGGCAGACCCTGTCACTGAAATGATGGGTTGGTTAAAGTGTGCATGTCCTGTTTTGTTTATACAACATAAGGGTGGGTGGGAGGGCCCAAGGACAATTCCATCTTGCACCTCTTTTTTCTTTTCTTTTTCTTTGCATCATGTGCTGATTGGGGAGGGTTTTTTGGAAGGGACATCCTGCGTGACACTGCAGTGCCACTCCTAGATGGGCCCGGTGTTTGTGTCGGCCACTAGGGTCGCTAATCTTACTCACACAGTCAGCTACCTCATTGCGCCTCTTTTTTTCTTTGCGTCATGTGCTGTTTGGGGAGGGTTTTTTGGAAGGGACATCCTGCGTGACACTGCAGTGCCACTCCTAGATGGGCCCGGTGTTTGTGTCGGCCACTAGGGTCGCTAATCTTACTCACACAGCTACCTCATTGCGCCTCTTTTTTTCTTTGCGTCATGTGCTGTTTGGGGAGGGTTTTTTGGAAGGGACATCCTGCGTGACACTGCAGTGCCACTCCTAGATGGGCCCGGTGTTTGTGTCGGCCACTAGGGTCGCTAATCTTACTCACACAGCTACCTCATTGCGCCTCTTTTTTTCTTTGCGTCATGTGCTGTTTGGGGAGGGTTTTTTGGAAGGGACATCCTGCGTGACACTGCAGTGCCACTCCTAGATGGGCCCGGTGTTTGTGTCGGCCACTAGGGTCGCTTATCTTACTCACACAGCGACCTCGGTGCTAATTTTAGGACTAAAAATAATATTGTGAGGTGTGAGGTATTCAGAATAGACTGAAAATGAGTGTAAATTATGGTTTTTGAGGTTAATAATACTTTGGGATCAAAATGACCCCCAGATTCTATGATTTAAGCTGTTTTTTAGTGTTTTTTGAAAAAAACACCCGAATCCAAAACACACCCGAATACGACAAAAAAAATTCGGTGAGGTTTTGCCAAAACGCGTTCGAACCCAAAACACGGCCGCGGAACCGAACCCAAAACCAAAACACAAAACCCGAAAAATTTCAGGCGCTCATCTCTACTTTGTAGCCGTACAATGCACCTGTGCATCGCGGTGCAAATGCATGCGCAGTTCTGACCTGATCGCAGCACAGCGAAAAATCCTAGCATGCGATCAGGTCTGAATGACCCCCTATGTGCACTGCCGTGGGGGCAGATATAACATGTGCAGAGAGACTTAGACTTGGGTGGGTTATATTGTTTCTTTACAGTGTAAATACTGGCTGCTTTATTTTTACACTGCAATTTAGATTTCAGTTAGAACACACCCCACTCAAATCTAAAGGGCCCCATACACTACTGCAACATGTCCATCTGACATGTCGCAGGCAATTGCTGGCGATCACCCCGGCAGCCTCCCGGGCGGCATTATCGCCCAAGATACATCATATGTTGTCATTTTGCATACGATACAGTATATCTTGGGCGATCCCAGCCATGCCTGCGGGGTCAGACATATTACGAGTGCAGCACGTTCAATCTGTAGGATCCGATACGATGCTCACGGGGCCACCCATAGGATCGGATCGGACACACAGCCAAAATGTCCGATTTCACCCAATATATCGGGCCGAATGCCCGAATTAGGCTGAAATCCGGCATAATCATTCTAGTGTATGGGGTCCTTTACTCTCTATGCACATATTATATCTGCCCCCCCCCCCCCCCCCCCCCTGCAGTGATCTGGTTTTGCCCATTTGCTAACAAATTTGCTGCTGCGATCAGAACTGTATTAGGGGGGTAATTCGGAGTTGATCGCAGCAACAAATTTGTTAGCATTTGGGCAAAACCATGTGCACTGCAGGTGTGGCAGATATAACATGTGCAGAGAGAGTTAGATTTGGGTGGGTTATTTTGTTTCTGTGCAGGGTAAATACTGGCTGCTTTATTTTTACACTGCAATTTAGATTTCAGTTTTAACACCCCCCACCCAAAACTATCTCTCTCTGCACGTTATATCTGCCCCCCCCCTGCAGTGCACATGGGGGGTCATTCCGAGTTGATCGCTCGCTAGCAGTTTTTTGCAGCCGTGCAAACGCTATGCTGCCGCCCACTGGGAGTGTATATTAGCTTAGCAGAAGTGCTACGTTTTTATCGCAGAGCGCCTGCAAAAATTTTTTGTGTCGTTTCAGAGTAGCTCAAAACCTACCCAGCGCTTGCGATCACTTCAGACTATTCAGTTCCGGATTTGACGTCACACACCCGCCCAGCGTTCGCCTAGCCACGCCTGCCTTTTCCCTGGCACGCCTGCGTTTTTCTGAACACTCCCTGAAAATGGTCAGTTGCCACCCAGAAACGCCCACTTCATGTCAATCACTCTGCGGCAACCAGTGCGACTGAAATGCATCGCTAGACCCTGTGCAAATCTGCATCGTTCGTTGTGCCCGTACGTTGCGCATGCGCATTGCGCTGCATACGCATGCACAGAACTACCGTTTTTTAGCCTGATCGCTGCGCTGCGAACAAATGCAGCTAGCGATCAACTCGGAATGACCACCATGGTTTTGCCCAACTGCTAACAAATTTGCTGCTGCGATCAACTCTGAATTAGGCCCCATGCCCTAAGAGAGGATTTCACAGCCAAATAAATTAAAAGGTGCTACACAACATTGACTGTATCTAAATAAAATCTAGTTGGCAGGATTTCACATACAAAAAGCCAGACCGGATCGAACTGGCACAGCATTGGAAGTTAAGTAATTTCCTGGTGGGCTTCTGGGCTTCAAAGCTCTGCCATCTACCATGAGAGGTTGGGACCCAACTGTACAGAAATTATTTCAGTGACCAATGTGCACCCTCACTGCTACAGTATGTAACAAAAATGAAAGGAAATTGAATCTGAATTTGCTGCTTGCCATCAAGGGACCGGCATGGACACATCAGGAGAAGCCAGAAAGAGAAACTGGTAGGAAGAGAGGCTGAGACAATAGGCTATGAAAGCACAAGGAAAGTAAACACATCAAGGTTAGTCCTAAATGAATATGCTAGTATAGATAGATATATATATATATATATATATATATATATATATATATGTGATATATATGTGTGTGTAATCCAGAAAGTACCCTATAGTTCGCATCTTGGTGGTCATTCCGAGTTGTTCGCTAGCTGCAATCATTCGCTGTGCAGCGCTGAGGCAAAAAAAGGCACTTCTGCGCATGCGCGACATACTTTCACAACGGCCGATGTAGTTTCACACAAGGTCTAGCGAAACTTTTCTGTCGCACTGCTGGCCGCAGAGTGATTGACATGAAGTGGGTGTTTCTGGGTGTCAACTGACCGTTTTCAGGGAGTGTTCGAAAAAACGCAGGTTTGCCAGGAAAAACGCAGGCGTGACTGGGCGAACGCAGGGCGTGTTCGTGACGTCAAAACAGGAACTGAACAGTCTGAAGTCATCGCAAGCGCTGAGTAGGTCTGAAGCTACTCTGAAGCTGCACAATTTCTTTTTGTAGCCGCTCTGTGATCCTTTCGTACGCGCTTCTGCTAAGCTATAATACACTCCCAGAGGGTGGCAGCTTAGCGTTTGCATGGCTGCTGCAAACAGCTAGCGAGCGAACAACTTGGAATGACCCCCCTTGCTACAAGTGATTTTAACTCTTTTTTACTAAGCTCAAAAAGTTTCAGAATGGATAAAGTTTTGGAAGTGATGATGAGTTGATACTTGCAGTCAACAATGGGCCAATTGACTGGAGACAGATGAGTACAATAAGGGGATTCTAGACCGTGTGGACAGATTTAAATGCTTTAATCAAATGAAGGAGGTGATTATGTGGCGAAATAGACAAAGGTACTTGTGTTTGAAAAAACAAAAAAATAAATGGATCTCCTTTATGCCCAACTGTCCAGCATTGCCAGGGAAGGCTTTCACCTACATTGCCCAGGTCTAGGCAGTGAATAAACAACTGTATGCACAATGGAAGCAGAGGCGTAAGTAAGGGGGGTTGAGCAGAGCACGTGCCCTGGGCACCTTGGCAGGCCCAGCAGAGGGGGGCGGTGCCGGTGGCCAGGGCATCATGTCCACTAGCCCCCGCTATTGCTCTGGCTGCCCCCGGGCCATCCCGCATCCAGCTGCTATGAAGGGAGGAGAGCATAGCACCTCTCCTGCCCCTCAATGTGCTGTGTCTGGTCTCTGTTTGGTTTGTTACCCAATCAGAGCTCACAGACTGGCTGCTGGTCCACAAGCTCTGATTGGCTAACAAACCTGCGCCAAGATACCCGCCGCCGGAGACCGGACTTCATGGAGCATTGAGGGGCAGGAGAGTCGCCTTTTTTTTTTGGGGGGGGGGGGGAGGGGGGCGCCACTCTTCATCTTGCCCTGGGCTCCAAAAACCCTAGTTACACCTCTGAATTGAAGCAGTAACTAAACTGAACTGAAGCTGGAGTAAGTAAGGAACCTTAGGAGCATATTTGTTGAAGTAATTTTTTGGGAAATCCACAAAAAATTGTGGCATCCCGAGGTATGTTTGAAAGGGGTCCGCTGGTGTTGGACCTTTTCATATCATGAATGGAATGATGAATGTTGCAAATACTGTATATCATAACACTTCCGAAATGAATGCTTTCTTCTGCGAAAAACAATTGTTGTGCCTTTAGTTCAGTGAAAGCAAGTTGCACTAGTAAAGCAAGACTTTTGGTCAACTCTAGTTTTACTGCGTAGTCCCATTTTCATGGACTCTATAAGCCTTTGCCAAGTGCTACTCTACTGTGACATCCTTATTATGATACTCATGAAACCTGTAGTTACCAATAAAAAAAGTCTAAATATGTCAATTACATTTTTTACCAATAGATATATTAGGTGAGTACAGTAGTATATCTATAATTTTTAGTGTTTACTGTTTATGGTATGTTTGAAAACAAGACTCTCAAGAGGATAATGCACATATAATTATATACCCATCTGAGTACAACAAGAACATTTAAAGTTTTCATCCTTTTCAACATTATTCAAAATCTAGACTTCTAAAGTACACAGCTATAAAAACCTCTTAATGACTCATATTGGATTAATGAGATTCATTTATTCTGAATGTACAGAACAAGAAATAAGGGCATTGATGAAAACTGAACAGCATAAGCCAATTACTTTATTACCTAGTACAGCAATTTAAAAAATAACAAACAATCCAAAATTATTGTTTTTAATTTTCTGTTTTGTGCCGTAGTGTATAAGAAGTTTCTCTGTGTACTCTGTCATACAGCAGCGTCAGAATGGGAGAGGGGGGGGAGGCAAGGAGGCAGCATCCCCCCAAAAAAACATTTGACAGAGGTGCAGGCGCTGGGGAGGGGAGCGCTTACGGATCATCACAGAGACTCCAGTCCCACTTTGGAAAGTCTGCTTCCGCTTCGTTCTGCCCATGTCCTGTGTCCTGGCCGGTTATTCACACTGATGCATTACTGGGAGGAGGCGGGGCCATGCTGAGCAGTAATGCATCTGTGTGAAGAGCCGGCCAGGACACAGGACATGGGGGAGCACACAGCAGCAGCAGACTTTCCAAAGTAGGACTGAAGTCTCCGGCGGTAAGCGCTCCCCGCATGTGGTGGTGGTGGGGTAGGTAGGTGTAATCATTGGGGGAGCGTCAAAGGTTTTTTTTTCATGCCCCCCCTTCCAACCAGATAACGTTGTGGTGCCCCTGCTGTCATATACTGCTGTGTATAAGAAGTTTCTCTGTGTACTATGGGGGTTATTCAGATATGATCGCTGCTGTGCATTTTTGAACAGCAGGTGATCAGATCCGAACTGTGCATGCGTATCCACTGCAATGCGCAGGCGCAGCGGATGGCAGCAAAGTGGATCGCCGGTCAGTATCGGGTTGGTGCAAAGGATCCATTCACAAAGGTGTTCACAAGATTAGCAGGAAGAGGGCCTTTGTGGGTGGCAACTGACTGTTTTCAGGGAGTGTCTGTAAAAACACAGGCGAGACCAAGCATTTGAAGGGAGGGTGTCTGACGTCATATCCAGTCCTGGACAGGATGATGTGATTGCAGCGGCTGAGTAAGTCCTGGGCTGCGCAGAGACTGCACAAGATCAGTTTGTGCAGCTCTGCTACACATGTGTTCGCACACTTGCACAGTGAAAATACACTGAATTAGCCCCAATGTCATATACTGCTGTGTAGAAGAATTTTCTCTGTGTATTATGTCATATACTGCTGTGTATAAGAAGTGTCTTTGTGTACTAAGGGGGTCATTCCGAGTTGATCGCTAGCTGCCGTTGTTCTCATCGCAGCGAACAGGCTAAAAATCGGCATTTCTGCGCATGCGTATGCACCGCAATGCACACATGCGTTGTATGGGTACAAAGCCCGTTGTTGTTTTGCACAGGTTCTAGCGAAGTTTTCAGTTACACTGACGGCCTCAAGAAGATTGACAGGAAGGGGGCGTTTCAGGGTGTCAACTGACCATTTTCAGGGACTGTTCGGAAAAAAGCAGGCGTGCCAGGAAAAATGCAGGCGTGCCAGGAAAAAAGCAGGCACGGCTGTGCGAACGCAGGGCGTGTTTGTGACATCAAAACAGGAACTGAACAGTCTGAAGTCCTCGCAAGCGCTGAGTAGGTATTGAACTACTCTAAAACTGCACAAAAAAACTATGCCGCAGCTCTGCGATCCTTTCGTTCGCACTTCTGCTTAGCTAAAATACACTCCCAGTGGGAGGCGGCATAGCGTTTGCACGGCTGCTAAAAACTGCTAGCGAGTGATCAACTCAGAATGACGACTTATGTCATATACTGCTGTGTATAAGAAGTTTCTCTTTGTACCCTGTCATATTCTGCTGTGTATAAGAAATTTATTTTGTACCCTATCATATATACTGCTGTGTATAAGAAGTTTCTCTTTGTACCCTGTCATATACTGCTGTGTATAAGAAATTTCTTTTGTACCCTGTCATATACTGCTGTGTATAAGAAGTTTCTCTTTGTACCCTGTCATATACTGCTGTGTATAAGAAATTTATTTTGTACCCTGTCATATACTGCTATGTATAAGAACTTTCTCTTTGTACTCTGTCATATTCTGCTGTGTATAAGAAGTTTTTCTTTGTACCCTGTCATATACTGCTGTGTATAAGAAGTAGTGATGTGCACCGGACATTTTTCGGGTTTTGTGTTTTGGTTTTGGATTCGGTTCCGCGGCCATGTTTTGGATTCGGACGCGTTTTGGCAAAACCTCACCGAAAATTTTTTGTCGGATTCGGGTGTGTTTTGGATTTGGGTGTTTTTGTCAAAAAAACCTAAAAAAACAGCTTAAATCATAGAATTTGGGGGTCATTTTGATCCCATAGTATTATTAACCACAATTACCATAATGTCCACTCATTTCCAGTCTATTCTGAACACCTCACACCTCACAACATTATTTTTAGTCCTACAATTTGCACCGAGGTCGCTGGATGGCTAAGCTAAGCGACACAAGTGGCCGACACAAACACCTGGCCCATCTAGGAGTGGCACTGCAGTGTCAGGCAGGATGGCACTTCCAAAAAATTGTCCCCAAACAGCACATGATGCAAAGAAAAAAAGAGGCGCACCAAGGTCGCTGTGTGACTAAGCTAAGCGACACAAGTGGCCGACACAAACACCTGGCCCATCTAGGAGTGGCACTGCAGTGTCAGGCAGGATGGCACTTCCAAAAAATTGTCCCCAAACAGCACATGATGCAAAGAAAAAAAGAGGCGCACCAAGGTCGCTGTGTGACTAAGCTAAGCGACACAAGTGGCCGACACAAACACCTGGCCCATCTAGGAGTGGCACTGCAGTGTCAGGCAGGATGGCACTTCCAAAAAATTGTCCCCAAACAGCACACGATGCAAAGAAAAAAAGAGGCGCACCAAGGTCGCTGTGTGACTAAACTAAGCGACACAAGTGGCCGACACAAACACCTGGCCCATCTAGGAGTGGCACTGCAGTGTCAGGCAGGATGGCACTTCCAAAAAATTGTCCCCAAACAGCACATGATTCAAAGAAAAAAAGAGGCTCACCAAGGTCGCTGGATGGCTAAGCTAAACGACACAAGTGGCCGACACAAACACCTGGCCCATCTAGGAGTGGCACTGCAGTGTCAGGCAGGATGGCACTTCAAAAAAATTGTCCCCAAACAGCACATGATGCAAAGAAAAAAAGAGGTGCACCAAGGTCGCTGGATGGCTAAGCTAAGCGACACAAGTGGCCGACACAAACACCTGGCCCATCTAGGAGTGGCACTGCAGTGTCAGGCAGGATGGCACTTCAAAAAAATTGTCCCCAAACAGCACATGATGCAAAGAAAAAAAGAGGCGCACCAAGGTCGCTGTGTGTCTAAGCTAAGCGACCCAAGTGGCAGACACAAACACCTGGCCCATCTAGGAGTGGCACTGCAGTGTCAGGCAGGATGGCACTTCCAAAAAATTGTCCCCAAACAGCACATGATGCAAAGAAAAAAAGAGGCGCAATGAGGTAGCTGGATGGCTAAGCTAAGCGACACAAGTGGCCGACACAAACACCTGGCCCATCTAGGAGTGGAACTGCAGTGTCAGGCAGTCAAAAAAAACTGTCCCCAAACAGCACATGATGCAAAGAAAAATTTAAGAAAAAAGAGGTGCAAGATGGAATTGTCCTTGGGCCCTCCCACCCACCCTTATGTTGTATAAACAGGACATGCACACTTTAACGAACCCATCATTTCAGCGACAGGGTCTGCCACATGACTGTGACTGAAATGACTGGTTGGTTTGGGCCCCCACCAAAAAAGAAGCAATCAATCTCTCCTTGCACAAACTGGCTCTACAGAGGCAAGATGTCCACCTCATCATCATCCTCCGATTCCTCACCCCTTTCACTGTGTACATCCCCCTCCTCACAGATTATTAATTCGTCCCCACTGGAATCCACCATCTCAGGTCCCCGTGTACTTTCTGGAGGCAATTGCTGCTAGTGAATGTCTCCACGGAGGAATTGATTATAATTCATTTTGATGAACATCATCTTCTCCACATTTTCTTGATGTAACCTCGTACGCCGATTGCTGACAAGGTGAGCGGCTGCACTAAACACTCTTTCGGAGTACAGACTGGAGGGAGGGCAACTTAGGTAGAATAAAGCCAGTTTGTGCAAGGGCCTCCAAATTGCCTCTTTTTCCTGCCAGTATACGTACGGACTGTCTGACGTGCCTACTTGGATGCGGTCACTCATATAATCCTCCACCATTCTTTCCATGGTGAGAGAATCATATGCAGTGAAAGTAGACGACATGTCAGTAAACATTGGCAGGTCCGTCGGTCCGGACCAGATGTCAGCACTCGCTCCAGACTGCCCTGCATCACCGCCAGCGGGTGGGCTCGGAATTCTTAGCCTTTTCCTCGCACCCCCAGTTGCGGTAGAAAATGAAGGAGGAGCTGTTGGCGGGTCACATTCCGCTTGACTTGACAAGTGTCTCACAAGCAGGTCTTTGAACATGTGCAGACTTGTGTCTGCCAGAAAAAGAGATACAACGTAGGCTTTAAACCTAGGATCGAGCACGGTGGCCAAAATGTAGTGCTCTGATTTCAACAGGTTGACCACCTGTGAATCCTGGTTAAGCGAATGAAGGGCTCCATCCACAAGTTCCACATGCCTAGCGGAATCGCTCCGTTTTAGCTCCTCATTCAATCTCTCCAGCTGCTTCTGCAAAAGCCTGATGAGGGGAATGACCTGACTCAGGCTGGCAGTGTCTGAACTGACTTCACGTGTGGCAAGTTCAAAGGGTTGAAGAACCTTGCACAACATTGAAATCATTCCCCACTGCGCTTGAGTCAGGTGCATTCCCCCTATGTTGCCTATATCGTAGGTAGATGTATAGGCTTGAATGGCCTTTTGCTGCTCCTCCAACCTCTGAAGCATATAGAGGGTTGAATTCCACCTCGTTACCACCTCTTGCTTTAGCTGATGGCGGGGCAGGTTCAGGAGTGTTGCTGGTGCTCCAGTCTTCGGCACGTGGTGGCTGAATGCCGAAAGTGTCCCGCAATTCTTCGGGCCACCGACAGCATCTCTTGCACGCCCCTGTCGTTTTTTAAAAAATTCTGCACCACCAAATTCAATGTATGTGCAAAACATGGGACGTGCTGGAATTTGCCCACATGTAATGCACGCACAATATTGGTGGCATTGTCCGATGTCACAAATCCCCAAGAGAGTCCAATTGGGGTAAGCCAATCTGCGATGATGTTCCTCAGTTTCCGTAAGAGATTGTCAGCTGTGTGCCTCTTATGGAAAGCGGTGATACAAAGCATAGCCTGCCTAGGAACGAGTTGGCATTTTCGAGATGCTGCTACTGGTGCCGCCGCTGCTGTTCTTGCTGCTGGAGGCAATACATCTACCCAGTGGGCTGTCACAGTCATATAGTCCTGAGTCTGCCCTGCTCCACTTGTCCACATGTCCGTGGTTAAGTGGACATTGGGTACAACTGCATTTTTTAGGATACTGGTGACTCTTTTTCTGACGTCTGTGTACAATCTCGGTATCGCCTGCCTAGAGAAGTGGAACCTAGATGGTATTTGGTACCGGGGACACACTACCTCAAGATATTCTCTAAGTCCCTGTGAACTAACGCCGGTTACCGGAAGCACGTCTAACACCAACACAGCTGCCAAGGCCTGAGTTATCCGCTTTGCAACAGGATGACTACTGTGATATTTCATCTTCCTCGCAAAGGACTGTTGGACAGTCAATTGCTTACTGGAAGTAGTACAAGTGGTCTTCCGACTTCCCCTCTGGGATGACGATCGACTCCCAGCAGCAACAACAACAGCAGCACCAGCAGCAGTAGAAGTTACACTCAAGGATCCATTGGAGGAATCCCAGTCAGGAGAGGACTCGTCAGACTTACCAGTGACATGGCCTGCAGGACTATTGGCTTTCCTGTCTAAGGAGGAAATAGACACTGAGGGAGTTGGTGGTGTGGGTTGCAGGAGCTTGTGTACAAGAGTTAGGGATTTAGTTGTCAGTGGACTGCTTCCGCTGTCACCCAAAGTTTTTGAACTTGTCAATGACTTCTGATGAATGCGCTCCAGGTGACGTATAAGGGAACATGTTCCTAGGTGGTTAACGTCCTTACCCCTACTTATTACAGCTTGACAAAGGCAACACATGGCTTGACACCAGTTGTCCGCATTTCTGTTAAAATAATTCCACACCAAAGAGGTGATTTTTTTGTTATTTTGACTAGAGATGAGCGGGTTCGGTTTCTCTGAATCCGAACCCGCATGAACTTCATGTTTTTTTTCACGGGTCCGAGCGACTCGGATCTTCCCGCCTTGCTCGGTTAACCCGAGCGCGCCCGAACGTCATCATGACGCTGTCGGATTCTCGCGAGACTCGGATTCTATATAAGGAGCCGCGCGTCGCCGCCATTTTCACACGTGCATTGAGATTGATAGGGAGAGGACGTGGCTGGCGTCCTCTCCGTTATAGTAGAAAAGAGTAAAGACTGAGTGACTTAGTTATAATTGTGGGGAGGATTGGGGACGGGGAGCAGCTGTTAGGGAGTACAGTGATTTAGATTAGGAGAGAGAGAGAGAGAGAGAGAGATTGACCTGATTTACTGGAGCTTAGGAGTACTGTAGAAGAGAGTGCAGAGTTTACTAGTGACTGACCACAGTGACCACCAGACAGTGCAGTTTTATTTAATATATCCGTTCTCTGCCTGAAAAAAACGATACACACAGTGACTCAGTCACATACCATATCTGTGTGCACTGCTCAGCCCAGTGTGCTGCATCATCTATGTATATATTATATATCTGACTGTGCTCAGCTCACACAGCTTATAATTGTGGGGGAGACTGGGGAGCACTGCAGTGCCAGTTATAGGTTATAGCAGGAGCCAGGAGTACAAGACAGTCACATACCATATCTGTGTGCACTGCTCAGCCCAGTGTGCTGCATCATCTATGTATATATTATATATCTGACTGTGCTCAGCTCACACAGCTTATAATTGTGGGGGAGACTGGGGAGCACTGCAGTGCCAGTTATAGGTTATAGCAGGAGCCAGGAGTACATATTATATTAAAATTAATTAAACAGTGCACACTTTTGCTGCAGGAGTGCCACTGCCAGTGTGACTGACCAGTGACCTGACCACACTGACCACCAGTATAGTTAGTAGTATACTATATTGTGATTGCCTGAAAAAGTTAAACACTCGTCGTGTGACTTCACTTGTGTGGTGTTTTTTTTTTTATTCTATAAAAAACTCATTCTGCTGACAGACAGTGTCCAGCAGGTCCGTCATTATATAATATATATACCTGTCCGGCTGCAGTAGTGATATATATATATTTTTTATATCATTATTTATCATCCAGTCGCAGCAGACACAGTACGGTAGTTCACGGCTGTAGCTAACTCTGTGTCGGCACTCGGCAGTCCGTCCATAATTGTATACCACCTAACCGTGGTTTTTTTTTCTTTCTTCTTTATACATACATACTACGACATCTCTTTATCAACCAGTCTATATTAGCAGCAGACACAGTACAGTACGGTAGTTCACGGCTGTGGCTACCTCTGTGTCGGCACTCGGCAGTCCGTCCATAATTGTATACCACCTAACCGTGGTTTTTTTTCTTTCTTCTTTATACATACATACTACGACATCTCTTTATCAACCAGTCTATATTAGCAGCAGACACAGTACAGTACGGTAGTTCACGGCTGTGGCTACCTCTGTGTCGGCACTCGGCAGTCCGTCCATAATTGTATACCACCTAACCGTGGTTTTTCTTTCTTCTTTATACGTACATACTACGACATCTCTTTATCAACCAGTCTATATTAGCAGCAGACACAGTACAGTACGGTAGTTCACGGCTGTGGCTACCTCTGTGTCGGCACTCGGCAGTCCGTCCATAATTGTATACCACCTACCCGTGGTTTTTTTTTCTTTCTTCTTTATACATACATACTACGACATCTCTTTATCAACCAGTCTATATTAGCAGCAGACACAGTACAGTACGGTAGTTCACGGCTGTGGCTACCTCTGTGTCGGCACTCGGCAGTCCGTCCATAATTGTATACCACCTAACCGTGGTTTTTTTTTCTTTCTTCTTTATACATACATACTACGACATCTCTTTATCAACCAGTCTATATTAGCTATATGTCTATATGTGCTGATTGGGGAGGGTTATTTGGAAGGGACATCCTGCGTGACACTGCAGTGCCACTCCTAAATGGGCCCGGTGTTTGTGTCGGCCACTAGGGTCGCTAATCTTACTCACACAGCTACCTCATTGCGCCTCTTTTTTTCTTTGCGTCGTGTGCTGATTGGGGAGGGTTTTTTGGAAGGGACATCCTGCGTGACACTGCAGTGCCACTCCTAAATGGGCCCGGTGTTTGTGTCGGCCACTAGGGTCGCTAATCTTACTCACACAGCTACCTCATTGCGCCTCTTTTTTTCTTTGCGTCATGTGCTGATTGGGGAGGGTTTTTTGGAAGGGGCATCCTGCGTGACACTGCAGTGCCACTCCTAGATGGGCCAGGTGTTTGTGTCGGCCACTAGGGTCGCTTAGCTTAGTCATCCAGCGACCTCGGTGCAAATTTTAGGACTAAAAATAATATTGTGAGGTGTGAGGTATTCAGAATAGACTGAAAATGAGTGGAAATTATGGATTTTGAGGTTAATAATAATATGGGATCAAAATGACCCCCAAATTCTATGATTTAAGCTGTTTTTTAGGGTTTTTTGAAAAAAACACCCGAATCCAAAACACACCCGAATCCGACAAAAAAAATTCGGTGAGGTTTTGCCAAAACGCGGTCGAACCCAAAACACGGCCGCGGAACCGAACCCAAAACCAAAACACAAAACCCGAAAAATTTCAGGCGCTCATCTCTAATTTTGACCAGGCATGTAAATGGCCTTATTCATCCCACGGACAACAGGTGTCTCCCCGGGTGCCTGACTTAAACAAACCACCTAACTATCAGATTCCTCCTTGTCAATTTCCTCTTCAGCACCAGCAACACCCATATACTCATCCTGGTGTACTTCAACAGTGACATCTTCAATTTGACTATCAGGAACTGGACTGTGGGTGCTCATTCCAGCACTTGCAGGGGGCGTGCAAATGGTGGAAGGATCCACCGCTTCCCGTCCAGTGTTGGGAAGGTCAGGCATCGTTTACGCTTCTCATCAGACGCTTTTAATTTGGATTTTTGGGTCATTTTACTGAACTTTTGCTTTTTGGATTTTACATGCTCTCTACTATGACATTGGGCATCGGCCTTGGCAGACAACGTTGATGGCATTTCATCATCTCTGCCATGACTAGTGGCAGCAGCTTCAGCACTAGGTGGAAGTGGATCTTGATCTTTCCCTATTTCACCCTCCACATTTTTGTTCTCCATTTTTTAATGTGTGGAATTATATGTCAGTAATATTATTATATCAATAGCAATGGCCTACTGTACTGTACAACTATATACTGTTGGTCACCAAAATGCTGCACGGTACTACTATATATACTGCTCACAAAAATGCAGCACAGAAATGGAATGGATACTTGCAGTGACACGGAGCTGAAAGATACAGCAATGGCCTACTGTATTGTACAACTATATACTGTTGGTCACCAAAATGCTGCACTGTACTACTCACAATAATGCAGCACAGATATGGAATGGATATTTGCAGTGACACGGAGCTGCAAGATACAGCAATGGCCTACTGTACTGTACAACTATATACTGTTGGTCACCAAAATGCTGCACTGTACTACTATATATACTGCTCACAAAAATGCAGCACAGATATGGAATGGATACTTGCAGTGACACGGAGCTGAAAGAAACAGCAATGGCCTACTGTACTGTACAACTATATACTATTGGTCACCAAAATGCTGCACTGTACTACTATATATACTGCTCACAAAAATGCAGCATAGATATGGAATGGATACTTGCAGTGACACGGAGCTGCAAGATACAGCAATGGCCTACTGTACTGTACAACTATATACTGTTGGTCACCAAAATGCAGCACACTGAGCACAGATATTTGCAGCACACTGAGCACAGATATGGAGCTTTTCAGGCAGAGAACGTAGATATTTGCAGCACACTGAGCACAGATATTTGCAGCACACTGAGCACAGATTTTGAGCTTTTCAGGCAGAGAACGTAGCCACGTCCTCTCCGTTCAATCTCCAATGCACGAGTGAAAATGGTGGCGACTCGCGGCTCTTTATATAGAATACAAATCTCGCGAGAATCCGACAGTGGAATGATGACGTTCGGCTACGTTTGGGTTAACCGAGCAAGGCAGGAAGATCCGAGGCTGTCTCGGACCCGTGTAAAATAGGTGAAGTTCGGGGGAGTTCGGATCTCGTCGAACCGAACCCGCTCATCTCTAATAAGAAGTTTCTCTTTGTACCCTATCATATACTGCTGTGCATAAGAAGTTTCTCTTTGGGGGTCATTCCGAGTTGATCATAGCTGTGCTACATTTAGCACAGCTACGATCTTCTTACCTGACATGCGGGGGGATGCCCAGCACAGGGCTATCCTGCCCGCATGTCAGTCTGCCCCCCCCCCCCCCCGCAGAAGTGCAAAGGCATCGCACAGCGGCGATGCCTTTGCGCTTCAAGAGTAGCTCCCGGCCAGCGCAGCTTTAGCGTGCTGGCCGGTAGCTACTCATCGCTTCCTGGCCCGCAGCGGCTGCATGTGACATCACGCAGCCGCTGCGGCCTGCCCCCCGTTTGGTCCGGCCACGCCTGCGTTGGCCGGACCAAACCCACGAAATGGCGGCCAAACACCGCCGTTCCGCCCCCCTCCCGCCCAGCGATTTCCTCTGCCTGTCAATCAGGCAGAGGCGATCGCACCCCTGCTACGGCCTTCGGTCGTCTGGCATGCGCTGGTGCACTACGCATTCGCAGCAGGGACCCGTTCGCTCTGCTGCGTTAAAACACAGTGAGCGAACGGGTCAGAATTACCCCCCTTGTACAGTCATTTACTTATGTGTATAAGAAGTTTCTCTTTGTACCCTGTCATATTCTGCTGTGTATAAGAAGTTTCTCTTTGTACCCTGTCATTTACTGCTGTGTATAAGAAGTTTCCCTTTGTACCCTGTCATATACTGCTGTGTATAAGAAGTTTCTCTTTGTACCCTGTCATTTACTGCTGTGTATAAGAAGTTTCCCTTTGTACCCTGTCATTTACTGCTGTGTATAAGAAGTTTCTCTTTGTACCCTGTCATATACTGCTGTGTATAAGAAGTTTCTCTTTGTACCCTATCATATACTGCTGTGTATAAGAAGTTTCTCTTTGTACCCTGTCATATACTGCTGTGTATAAGAATTGTCTCTGTGTACCCTGTCATATTCTGCTGTGTATAAAAAGTTTCTCTGGGAACCATGGCCCTCATTCCGAGTTGTTCGCTCGCTAGCTGCTTTTAGCAGCATTGCAAATGCTAGGCCGCCGCCCTCTGGGAGTGTATCTTAGCTTAGCAGAATTGCTAACGAAAGGTTAGCAGTTCTGCTATTAAATATTTCCCTGCAGTTTCTGAGTAGCTCCAGACCTACTCCTAGATTGCGATCACTGCAGACAGTGTGGTTCCTGGTTTGACGTCCCAAACTCGCCCTGCATTCGGCCAGCCACTCCCTCGTTTCCCCAGCGACTCCTGCGTTTTTGGCTGGCACGCCTGAGCTTTTTAGCAAACTCCCGGAAAATGCTCAGTTACCACCCAGAAACACCCACTTCCTGTCAATCACTCACCGATCAGCAGAGCGACTGAAAAGCGTCGCTCGGCCCTGTGTAAAATTGCATAGTTTTGTGTGAAAGTACTTAGCGCGTGCGCTCATACGCATGCGCAGAACTGCCGGTTTTCAGCCTGATCGCAATTCTGCTAAAAACGTCAGCGAGCGAACTACTTGGAATGACTCCCTATGTCATATAGTAATTGAGGTTGAATAGAGGCAAAATGCCCATCGTGTTCAACCTGTATTAAGTCGAGTTGATTATAATGTACTTGCTGAAGTAATGTTTTATGACTAGTTAACAACTATAAATCATGTTACATCCGGATTATCAACGTCAATATTTTAAATGTTATAACCTTGGATATCATTTTCAATCAGAAATGTATCTAATCCTTTTTTAAATGCAGTTACAGAGTCTGCCATTACCACCATCCCTGGCAGGGAATTCCAAATCCTTATTACATTAACAGTGAAGAACACTTTCCTCCGTTGCGTACGGAATTCTCTCCTCCAGCCTCAACGAGTGCCCACATATCCTAAACAGAGTTCTTTTAATAAATAATTCCTCTGATAACTCTTTGTAATGTCCCTTTACATATTTGAAGATATTAATAATGTCTTAGACGCCTCTTTTCCAGTGTATACATATTCAACCTAGTAAGCCTTTCCTTGCAATCCAGTCCCTCTAGCCCTTTAATCAATTTAGTAGCTTGCCTTTGAACCCTTTCGAGTTCACCAATATCTTTTTTATACAGTGGTGCCCAAAACTGAACACAATATTCCAGGTGCGGAGGTGCCAATGATTTGTACAGCGGCAGGATTACATCCTTGTCCCTTTTCTCAATTCCCCGTTTTATGCACGCAGTGGCGGATCTTGCCACGGGCAAGCGGTACTTTTGCCCGGGGCGCCGCCTTCCGGAGGGCGCTGGCGCCTTCCGGAGATCGCCGCACCAGGGCAAGATCCGCCACTGTGCCCCCCGCAGTGCCCCGCTGTGCCCCCCCCCGCTTTGAAGGGAAACAGACGCGTAGCGTCTAGTTTCCCTTCATTGAGAGGACCTTAGTTGTGCAGTGCGCGATGACGTCATCGCGCACCGCACAGCAAAGGTCCTCTCCATGAAGGGAAACTAGACGCTACGGTCTAGTTTCCCTTCATGTAGAGGACCTTTGCTGTGCGGTGCGCGATGACGTCATCGCGCACCTCACAGCATAGTGGCACAGACACTAGGGGTCATAATTGACCTCTAGTGTCTATGCTGTTCTATGGGAGAGACATAATAACGTCTCTCCTATAGATCGAGGAGAGGAGAAGAGCGGCGCCGCCGGCGGAGGAGGTCTGCAGCGGTCTGGATCAGGAACGGGGATGGTAAGTATACTTTTTTTCTTTTATTTTTTCTTTCAGCGTCGCTACAGGGGGCATAAATGGGGGCGTAACTGACCACACCCCCATTTGAAGCCACACCCCTATACTTTGCCCGGGGCGCCACAAGGCCAAGAACCGGCCTGTATGCACGCTAGCACCTTACTGGCCTTCTTTACTGCACTTTGACATTGTATACGGTTATTAAGCCTATTTTCAATGAGTACCCCCAAATCTTTTTCCAATACTGTTACCCCTACACTTTCCCCATTTAATATGTAGGATGTTTTTAGTCCTGAAATGCATAACCTTGCATTTTTCTATATTGAACCTCATTCTCCATTTAGACGCCTAGATTTCAAGTTTAGATAAATAATTTTGCAGAGACTCCACATCTATTTCCGAATTAATTACCCTACACAGTTTAGTATCATCTGCAAAGATTGACACTGTGCTTTCCAGGCCTATTTCTAGGTTATTGATAAATATGTTGAACAGTAGTGGCCCGAGTATGGACCCTTGTGGTATTCCGCTGACTACTGGGGTTCAGCTTGAGGACTTCCCGTTGACCACAACTCGCTGTACCCTGTTATCCATGTACAAACAGTTTTCCAAGGCCAAGCTCCTTTAATTTGATGATCAGTCTCCTGTGAGGCACTGTATAGAAGGATTTTGCAAAATCTAAGTAGACCACATCCACTGCTTTTCCTTGACATGATAATCGCTCACTTCCTCATAGAAGCTAATTAAGTTAGTTTGACATGATCTGTCCCTCACAAACCCATGCTGGTTCTTGTAAATAATCTTAGCGGTCTGTAGATACTCCTGTATGCTATCCCTTAGAATTCCTTCCAATATTTTCCACACTATAGACGTCAAACTAACCGGTCTGTAGTTACCCGGATGATTTTTGGATTTTTTTTTAAATAATCGCACTACCTAGCTGTACGTTAATCCTTCGGTACCATGCCTGATCTAACTGAACTATTGAAAATCAAGTATAGGGGTCTTGTTAGTTGTGACCTAAGCTCCATAACATCCCTTGGATGAAGTCCTTCAGGACCAGGTCATTTATTAATCTTAATTTTCCTTAGTCTCTCCCGGACTACTTCTTCACTTAAACAAGTATCTAACCACGAATCATTACTATCACTATCGATATGCACTACTCCCACCATCAGTTCTTCTCTGGTGAACACTGATGAAAAAAATTTGTTCAGTATTTCTGCTTTTATTCCATCATCATCATTTATCAATACTCCAAATTCATCTTTTATTGGACCTATGTTCTCCTTTTTTCAACCTTTTACTGTTTATGTATTTAAAAAACTTATTAGGATTGGTTTTACTCTCTATAGCGATTTGCTTTTCATTTTCCATTTTAGCTGCTCATTGCTTTTTTGCATTTTTTATTGCAATCCTTGTAATACTGGAATGACTCCTCCTTTCCATTAGATTTAAATGCTTTGAAAAATGCTTCTTTTTATCCATTTCTGCCTTGACCTTCTTGTTAAGCCACATCGGTCTGAGTTTAGTACTCCTGCATTTACTACCCATGGGAATAAATTTGTGAATATTGCTATCTAGCAACCCTTTTAAAGCATCCCACATTTCCGAAGTGTTCTTCCTATGAAACAAAACTTCCCACTCAATGTCATTTAGTGCACATCTCAGCATACTGAAATTAGCCTTCCTAAAGTTAAATGTTTTGGTTGAACCCTTATAGCTATGTTTCCTGAAACTGATGTCGAATGTGATCATATAGTGATCACTGTTACCCAAGGTCTCCCCAACTTTAATGTTTGATATAATGTCCACATTATTAATAATTACTAGATCCAAAGTAGTTTTACCCCTAGTTGGGTCCTCGACTAATTGAGTCAAGTAGTGATCCTTTAACATATTTAAGAACCTGTTGCCCCTAGCTTTAACACATGAATTGTTACTTAAATTTATATCAGCATAATTAAAATCCCCAATCACTAGGATGTCCACCAATCAAGCAGCCTTTTCTATTTGCTGCAAGATTTGTTTTTCCTCATGTATGCTAATATCCGACTGTTTGTAGCACGTTCCTACGACTAGTTTTTTTGCATCAATACCCCGACTTGAGATTTCAACCCATAGTGACTCCACATTATCGCCAGTTCCCTCATAATTAACCTCCTTTAAGTATGGTTTAAGAGATGGTTTAACATAAAGACAGACACCTCCTCCTCTTTTGCTTGCCCTGTCCCTCCTGAAAAGAGAATACCCGTCCAAGTTTGCAACCCAGTTGTGAGAGTCATCACACCATGTTTCCGCAATACCTATAATATCATACTCGGCCTTTGATGTTAAAACTTCCAATTCCCCCATTTTACCGGCTAGGCTTCTTCTTGCGTTTGCAAGCTACATTTTAGTTTAGTGGTTCCCTTGTCCCTTTGTTTTTTCAAACATATACTATCATGGTTTACTAGTGCCTCCCTAGACTTACTCTTACTGACTGTCCTTCTCGCTCCCTCTCCACCCCCACCATACTTACATTAATACTGCCCACCTTAATCTTCTCTTATTTTCCCTTATGCTCCTTACATCATTTTCGATATGCTGTAATGATGACACATAATTGTTGTTAGTTAATGTTTTGGTAATACCTTTGTTAATACCCTTTTTAGAACCCATGTAAATATCCTTGCCCTTGCCGGCTGGTCTTTCCCTACCCCCTTCTCCACACCCATTTAGCTCCCTACCACCATCCTTACTATTCTCACTGCATGACCCATAATTTCTAGCACAGGCTTTTACATCGGGGAGCGGACATCACAGAAACCCCAGCATAGGACACAAGTGGCCATGGGCACTGGGGCTGGCGCTGCTGCTTCTTCAGGTCAGTCACTGTCTGCTTGCCTGGTGTACACCTGCAGGTTACAGCTTCAGCCTCATGTCCTCCAAAATGCTGCACCACAGACCTGTCACCTGCTGGCCTGTGACTGCTCCTTATTCCCCTGACTGCTTTCTATGCCCCCTGACTGTCCCCCAACTGCTCTCTATGCCCCTGACTGCTCCCTATGCCCTCTTACTGCCCTTTATGCCCCCTGACTGCTCACTATGCCCCCTGACTGCTCACTATGCCCCCTGACTGCTTCCTTTGTCCCTAACATACCCCTGACTGATCCTTATCCCCTATGACTGCTCCCTACTCCCTCTGAATGCTTTCTATGCCCCTAACTGTCCTTTATGATCACTGACTGCTCCTTATGGCCCCTGACTTCTTCCTATGCCCCCTGACTGCTCCCTATGCCCTCTGACTGCTTCCTGTGACCATGACATACCCCTGACTGCTCCCTTTGCCCACTGAATACTCCCTATGTGCCCTGACTGCTCTTTATGCCCCCTATGTCCCTGGCATACCTCTAACTGCTCCTATGTTCTTGAAACATTGGCTTCTGACTGCACCCTATGCCTTCTGACTGATCCCTATGCCTGTGACTGATCCATTATGCCCTTGACACACCTTTGACTGCTCCCTATGTCTCTGAGACACTGGCCTCTGACTGCACCTCCCACCTTGCCGGAAAACTGCCTGACAACCTTTCCCTCACTGCCTGTCATCCTCTCTGTGGCATCACCCACTGCTCTCCCAGTATCCCACTCCCTGTCACCCAATGCCCCTCTGTCTCCAACTATCTATCTGCGTCACCTCTCTCTCGCTTGTCAGCCTCTTCCTGTCATGCAATGCCTCTCCCCATCATCCTCTACATCATCCACAGCCTCCCCCCAGTTTTATCCACTGCATCCCCTGGAGTTATCCGCTGCATCCCCCGATGTTATCCACTACATCTCCAGGTGTCATCCACTGCATCCCCCTGGTGTTATCCACTGCATCCCCCTGGTGTTATCCACTGCATCCCCTGTAATCCATTCCCTGATATCACCCACTGCATCCCCCTGGTGTTATCCACTGCATCCCCCTGGTGTTATCCACTGCATCCCCATGGTGTTATCCACTGCATCCTCCTGGTGTTATCAACTGCATCCCCCTGGTGTTATCCACTGCATCCCCCTGGTGTTATCCACTGAATCCCTCTGGAGTTATCCACTGAATCCCCTGGTGTTATCCACGGCATCCCCCTGGTGTTATCCACTGAATCCCTCTGGAGTTATCCACTGAATCCCACTGGAGTTATTCACTGCATCCCCCTGGTGTTATCCACTGCATCCCCTGTAATCCATTCCCTGATATCACCCACTGCCTCTCCATCTCCCACTATCTCTCCCAGTCAGATCTCCCTGCCATCCACAGGCTCCCCCCCTCTGTCATCCTCTACATCACCCACAGTCTCTCCCTTGGGTCATCCACTGTATCGTAGTGATAGCATGATGAAAACGAGGGAACTGGGTGAAGGGGGACATGGCTCACACTGGGGGAAGACGGGCATGGCTCACACGGGGGGATGAAGGGCATGGCTCTCATGGGGCGAAGAAAGACATGGCTCACACAGGGGAAGGGGTGGACATAGCTCAAACAGGGGAAGTGGGGACTTGGCTCACAAAAGAGGGAAGGGGTGATATTACTCACACATGGCAAAGGGGGGAGTATGGCTCTCACAGGGGGAAGGAATGGGACATGGCTCACACAGGTGCCAAGAGAGGGGGGACAACACAGTGGCCCCTAGCTATAATAAAAGGGAGAGACCCGCCAAGCAGTCATGTGAGGGACGCCATAGCCTGAGACTTTCACACAGTGTGATAATTGAGTTTGTATATTTTAATTTTCCTATCAGCGCTATTGTGTTTGTTATTTTTTTATGTGAAGCCAATGTGTTTTATTATTTTCACTGTAGTGGCCTATTTTCTATATTATTTTCACTGTGGTGGCCTATCTGCTTTATTATTTTTGCTGTGGTGGCCTATGTTCTGTATTATTTTTCTATCAGTGCCAATGTGCTTTATTTTCTATCAGTGCCAATGTGTGTGTGTGTGTGTGTGTGTGTGTTTGTGTTTTTTCTATCTGTGCCAATTTCTGTGTCTGTGTCTTTAATTACAATGAGGTCTGTAATGTAGTGTAGGGTACAGAGGGGTCAGTAATGTAGTGTAGGGTACAGAGGTGTCAATAATTTAGTATAGGGTGTAAATGGGTCAATAGTTTAGGTCAGTGGTACTCAAACTGTGTGCCGTGGCTCCCTGGGGTGCCTCAGGACACTTTCAGGGGTGCCTTGGATTGGTGGTCCAGGACCAATTAAAATTATTTACGTCAATATAATAGACAAAACCAGTGCTGCTGGCTGCGATCATAAAATATATGGACAAGCAGTAGTTAATCCTTTCCCTCACCCAGTGGTGCCAGTAGAAATATTTCCTTAGTGGTACTGAGTGACAAAATGGGCGTGGCCATGTGTTGTGAGGGGGCGTGGTCACATGATGCTAGTGGGAGTGGCTACATGACACTAACGGTGTGGCTACGACAGCCCCCCCTTTTTTTATCTGGAGTCAAGGCTTAAAATATATAGTAATACCTCCAGTATAATAGAAATATATATAGTGATACCTCCAGTATAATAGAAATATATAGTAATGCCCCCAATTTAATAGCAATATATAGTAATACCTCCATTATAACAGGAATATACAGCCACTGTGACACTCACAGTAACCCTGACAAAGTGGGAGGAGCCGTCATGCTGCCAAACACCATGCTCTTGTTGCTTTGTAGCACATTATATTTGTGGTAATGACAAAGTGTGTGGCAGGTGGTACTGAGCACCCGCTGCCAAATTCTTATGGGTACTCCGTACCCGAGCATACCCGCATACTTGCATCGCTGCCTTCACCACACAATTGACCTTAAAAATGGCATATAAACACATTTTTCTTAAATTTTAATATTTTTTTCTGAATTTCTCAGTTAGAAACTCTTGACCTAGGGGTGCCATGAAAAAAAAATCTGATTCTCTAGGGCGCCGTGATACAAAAAAGTTTGGGAACCACTGGTTTAGGGTACAGAGGTGTCAGTGATTTAATGTAGGGTATAAAGGGGTCAGTGGTGTGGTGGCAGCTACAAAGGAGTCAGTTAAAATAGTAATAATTATTTTTAAGGGGGGGAGTACAACATTTTATCTTGCCTCCGGGCAACTCGGATAAAGTTACGCCACTGGCTGTGTATAAGAAGTTTCTCTGTGTATTAAGTCATATAGTGCTGTGTATAAGAAGTTTCTCTGTGTATTAAGTCATATAGTGCTGTGTATAAGAAGTTTCTCTGTGTATTAAGTCATATAGTGCTGTGTATAAGAAGTTTCTCTGTGTATTAAGTCATATAGTGCTGTGTATAAGAAGTTTCTCTGTGTATTAAGTCATATAGTGCTGTGTATAAGAAGTTTCTCTGTGTATTAAGTCATATAGTGCTGTGTATAAGAAGTTTCTCTGTGTATTAAGTCATATAGTGCTGTGTATAAGAAGTTTCTCTGTGTACTATGGGGGTGATTCCGAGGTGATCGCTCACTAGCAACTTTTTGCTGTGCTGCGATCAGATAGTCGCCACCTATGGGGGAGTGTATTTTTGCTTTGTAAGTGTGCGAACGCTGTTGCAGCCGACTACACAAAAAAGTTTTTTGCAGTCTCTGAGTAGCTCTGTACTTACTCAGCCGCTGCGATCACTTCAGTCTTTTTGGTTCCGAAATTGACGTCAGACACCCGCCCTGCGAACGCTTGGACACGCCTGCGTTTTTGCAAACACTCCCAGAAAACGGTCAGTTGACACCCACAAACGCCCTCTTTCTGTCAATCACCTTGCGATCGGCTGTGCGAATGGATTCTTTGTTAAATCCATCGCACAGCACCAATCTTCTTTGTACCCGTACGATGCGCCTGCACATTGCGGTGCATACGCATGCGCAGTTTTGCCGAGATTTAACCTGATCGCAGCGCTGCAAAAAGTTGCTAGCGAGCGATCAACTCGGAATGACCCCTTATGTCATATACTTCTGTGTATAAGAAGTGTCTCAGTGTACTATGTCATATACTGCTGTGTATAAGAAGTGTCTCAGTGTACTATGTCATATACTGCTGTGTATAAGAAGTTTCTCTGTGTACCCTGTCATTTACTGCTATGTATAAGAAGTGTCTCTGTGTAGTATGGGGGTTATTCAGACCCGATCGCACGCTGCAGTTTTTTGCAGCAGTGCGATCGGGTCTGAACAGCGCTTGCGTGTGGGCCGCAATGCGCAGGCGCGTCGCTGGCTGTCTCCGCCCGTCACCGGGCAGCGTCAAAAGGAACGAAGAAAGCAATCGCACCAGCAATTGCAAGAAGATTGACAGACAGAAGGCGTTCGTGGGCGGCAACTCACCGTTTTCTGGGAGTGGTCGGAAAAACGCAGGCGTGCCCGAGAGGGACCCTGACATCAGCCTCTTCCTGGATCATTGCAGCGGGTGCAAAAACTGCACAAACTTTTGTTTGTGCAGCTCATTGCACAGCCGAATGCATCCCTGCACAGCCCTAACCCCCTCCCCTGTAGGCGGCGATTACCTGGTCGCAGCAGTACAAAAAATAGCCTGCGTGCGACCAGGTCTGAATTAGGCCCTATGTCATATACTGCTGTGTATAGGAAGTATATCTGTGTACTATGTCATATACTGCTGTGTATAAGAAGTTTCTCTTTGTACCCTATCATAATCTGTGTATAAGAAGTTTCTCTGTGTATTATGTCATACACTACTGTGTATAAGAATTTTCTCTTTGTACCCTGTCATGTACTGCTGTGTATAAGAAGTGCCTCTGTGTACTATGTCATATACTGCTGTGTATAAGAAGTTTCTCTGTGTACTATGTCATATACTGCTGTGTATAAGAAGTGTCTCTGTGTACTATGTCATATACTGCTGTGTATAAGAAGTGTCTCTGTGTACTATGTCATATACTGCTGTGTATAAGAAGTGTCTCTGTGTACTACAGTATGTCATGTACTGTGGTGTAAAAGAAGTTTCTCTTTGTATCCTGTCATATTCTGCTGTGTATAAGTTTCTCTTTGTACCATTCATATTCTGCTGCGTATATGAAGTTTCTCTTTCTACGCTATCATATTATGCTGTGTATAAGAAGTTTCTATGTGTACCCTATCATGTACTGCTGTCAGTGGCATGCAGTGAGGTCAGTGGCTGGTGAGGCACTACAGCCATAATGTCTGCCGAATCCTGCCGATGACCCCTAGCTAATGCCCGCTACTGCCTCTGAGCCGATGCCTACTGCCACCGCCAATGGCTTACAAACTTGCCCACCCTCAACTGAGCCAGCCCTCCGCCACTAATTTGCATCTCAGTCCGATGCCGCCAATGCCCGCTGCCTGCCTGCTCATCATACTTGTGATATATTGTACATTTTTATAGAAAAAAAAGAAATTAGTGTTTGGGACTGGGAAGGGAGTGGGAGGAGGACATGAATGCAATTTTGTTGTCATTAACTTAATGGAGAAGGGTCAGAATGGATTAAAAAAAAAATGCGTGAGGTCCCCCCTCCTAAGTATAACCAGCCTCGGGCTCTTTGAGCCCGTCTTGGTTGTTTAAATACTAGGAAAAAAATTGGCCAAGGGTTCCCCATATTTAGACAACCAGCACCGGGCTCTTAGTCCGGTCCTGGTTCCAAAAATATGGGGGACAAAAGATGTAGGGGACCCCGGAATTTTTAAAACCAGCACCGGGCTCCACTAGCCAGAGACATAATGCCACAGCCGGGGGACACATTTATGGAGGTCCCTGCGGCCATGGCATTACCCCCCCCAACTAGTCACCTCTGGCTGGGGTTTCCTGGATGAGTGGGGACCCCTTAAATCAAGGGGTCCCCCCTCCACGCATCCAAGGGCCAGGGGTGATGCCCGAGGCTGTCCTCAGCACCCCTGGGCGTTGGGTGCCGGGCTGATAGCCATGTGTGTAAAAAAAGAATATGTGTGGGTGTGGGTGATTGGACAAGCAGATCCAGCCCTGGATCCACTGTCCAATCACAGGTGCGCCGCTGACATGGGGGTGGTGTCCCTGTCAGCGAGGCACTTTTTTCAGTGCCGCTTTCCTCATCTTTTTTAATGGGCTTTTACAGCCCAGTGCTTGGCCCCGCCCCCCACTCTGTCCCTGTTCCTATTATCCACGGGAGGTACTGCTATCAGAGCCTCCCAAACTGATTTAAACCATTAAAATTATTAGAATTAAATAAAGAAGATAGTTATGACACAGAATATGTGTCATAAGTATCTTCTTTTTATTATTTTAATAATTAATCACAGGGGAGGCACTGCCTCCCCTGACTGCACATCCCTGACTGCTGTGTACACGGGGGAGAAATTTGTTTGGTGCCACACTGGGCTTTGTTCCATATGGCCCTTGAGATACCAACAATATATGAGTATTTAAGAGATCCTTAAATCGGGTATCAAACGTTATTTAAGTTTTAATATTTTCACCCCAGGTGCATCCTAATTAGTATAGTTTGATTCATTAATTTTTTTTAAGTAATTATTCATAAAAGATCAATCATTTATGATACTGGATGTAGAGGTGATATTTTAATCTTTATGTGTATCAATTTTTTATATTTTACATAATTAAAGGCTAAGTTTTAACAATTTTCATCATACCAAGAGTTCCCCAACACAGAGTCTCTTTTTTCTTTTCCTGTACCACGTACTGCTGTGTATATGAAGTGTCTCTGTGTACTCTGTCATATACTGCTGTGTATAAGAAGTTTCTCTTTGTACCCTTTCATATACTGCTGTGTATAAGAAGTTTCTCTTTGTACCCCATCATATACGGCTGTGTATAAGAAGTTTCTCTTTGTACCCTTTCATATACTAGTGTGTATAAGAAGCTTCTCTTTGTACCCTATCATATACTGCTGTGTATAAGAGGTTTCACTTTGTACTCTGTCATAGACTGCTGTGGATAATAAGTTTCTCTTTGTACCATGTTGTATACTGCTGTGTATAAGAAGTTTCTATTTGTAACCTAAAAATTGATAATCACTCACTGTTTATTTAATAGTGTGGCACCTGGTGCTGCCTGTTTTTTTTTTTTCCTCTCTCACACATATCTTTTCTTCAACTCCTCCTCACTATCTCTCTCTATTCTCCCCTGGAGGTAAGTTTAGTAAAAATCGTGTTTGCCCGAGATGGCATTTTCGGTGTGTTTAGGCTTTTTTTTTACAACTTTGAGATTTTCTAAAGCTACACATGGGAGTAAACTCACAATTTGAACTGCAAAACACGCCCGAATCTGCAAATAGAAGTCTATACACCATTGAACGAACTTACAAATACTTTCAATAGAAAAGAATAAAATCTATAAGACCTGTGAGACCAGGGAGCAAACTTGGGACAAAATACACTTTTCAAATAGACGTCTCCCTGTGCAGTGTTTGCAGAAATCTGCACAGATCAGTATGTATCCTAGGCACAGATCGATCCTCTTCTCCAGTAGGCATCCCCATTGTTAAAATATAAGAAACCGCAAGCCCGATCTATCCAAGCTGAGAAGCGCATACCTTCCATGCGTCATAATATACAGATACTTCTTCCATTTGTCTTAATACACAGACAAACCCTCCATATTTTATTATTTATTTATTTATTAATACCAGTTATTTATATAGTACACAGATATTCTGCAGCACTATAAAGAGAATATTTGGCCATTCACATCTGTCCCTGCCCCAGTGGAGCTTACAATCCCTACCTTCACAGTTAGGGCAATAAAGATTTGGAACTACCTGCCAGAGAAGGTGGTAATGGTGGACTCGGTAAATACATTCAAAAATGGATTAGATAAATTCCTAACTAAAAAGGATATCCAAGGTTACAGCAGTTAAAAAAAAAATTGACATTGATAAACTAAGAGGTACATGAATTATAGTAATTAATCCTAAAAACTTTACTTCAGCAGGGACATGATAGTGAGCTCAGCTTAATACAGAATACAGGTTGAACCGGATGGGCATTTTGCCTCTTTTCAACCTCATTAACTACACACATACATACATTCGCACTAGGGTTCATTTTTGTTGGAATCCAATTAACCTGCCAGTATATTTTGAGATTGTGGAAGGAAACCGGAGTACCCAGAGGAAACCCATGTAAGCATGGAGAGAATATACAAACTGCACATGGTGAAAACCCATCAAACCCATGACCTCAGTGCTGTGAGCAGTGCCTTAACTAGCCATTTTAGCGCTGTGTGCAAGAAACAGCATCGGCGCCCCCCACCCTTATGTAAAATAGTGGCAGTGTGGGCATAAAAAATATAGGGGTGTGGCTTCACGGGGAAGAGGTGTGGCCACAAAATAATACCAATTTATATTACGGTGCACAGTAGTCTCAATTATCCAAATTACGCCACACAGTAGTGCCACTACACCAGTGACAGCTCCTTTTACACATTACAGCAGGTAGAGTCCCTTTTTTACACATTACAGCAGACAGCGTCCCCTTTTTACACATTACGGAAGACAGAGTCCACCTTTTACACATTACGGCAGACAGAGTCCTCCTTTTTACACATTACAGCAGACAGAGTCCCCTTTTTACACATTACAGCAGACAGAGTACCCTTTTTATACATTACGGCAGACAGTCCCCCTTTTACACATTACGTCAGACAGTCCCCCTTTTTACACATTATGGCAGACAGTCACCCTTTTTACACATTACAGCAGACAGAGTCCCACTTTTTACACATTACAGCAGAGTCCCACTTTTTACACATTACAGCAGTCACCCTTTTTACACATTACGGCAGACAGAGTCCCACTTTTTCACACTACGGCAGACAGCGTCCCCTTTTTACACATTACAGCATACAGAATCCACCTTTTACATATTATGGCAGACAGAGTCTCCATTTTTACACATTACAGCAGAGTCCCCCTTTTTACACATTACAGCAGACAGTCCCCCTTTTACACATTACGGCAGACAGTCCCACTTTTTACACATGACAGCAGACAGTCCCCCTTTTTACACATTATGGCAGACAGTGTCCCCCTTTTTATACATTACAGCAAACAGAGTACCACTTTTTACACATTACGGCAGACAGTGCCCCTTTTTACACATTACGGCAGACAGGCTCCTCGGTGCAGGCAGTCAGGCAGATCCCGGACAGGGGAGAAGGAGGAGGAGGGAGGGGGACTTGGGAGGCGCAGCAGCGCACTGTAGTTGGTGGCAGCGCAGCTGTAGCTGTCCCTCTCCTTCCGCATAGGCTGGCCGCCGCTGCTGTGAATACTAGGATGCGCTTCCCTCATCCCTGCATTCACAGCGGCGGCGGCCAGCCTATGTGGAAGGAGAGGGACAGCTGCAGTGGCACCGCCACCAATTACAGTGCGCTGCTGCGCTCCCTCATCCCCCTCCCTCATCCTCCTTCTCCACTGTCCCCAGAGCTGCTGCTCCTCTCCTCGCACAGGCAGCTTGTAATGAGTCAGTTAGACTCATTACAATGCCGCTGACTAAAGTCCCCTTGGAACGGGGATGCGGTCAGTTGCGCCCTCAGAGTGACTGCGCTGGTTGCCGGGCACACCTGGTACACACGTAGTTATGGCCCTGGCTGTGAGGCAGTAATGCTTACCATTACACATTCCGTGTTGTCCCATATGGCATAACACGCAAACACTCCTTCCGTATGTTACAATAAACAGACACTCCTTCCTTTCATCATGATAAAAGGACACACCTTCCCAAACCTATAATGTACAGACACTCCTTCCATGTGTCAAAATGTACAGACACCCCTTCCATATGTCATATTATACAGACACTCCTTCCATATGTCATAATATACAGACACACTTTCCATATGTCATATTATATAGACACTCCATGTTATTTTATATAGACTCATCTTTTATACAGTATGTCATATACTGACAAACCTTCCATTTGCCATAATATACAGTAACACCTTTCATATGTCATAATTTGATTACATATTTCTGTCTCCAAGAGAACTTATATATAGATGACTTGATTTTCATAACTTTCATGTCTAAAAAAAATCATATATTTGATGCAGTTGATGAGAGAACGTGGAAATTGTGTACCTGTGTACCTGTGAGCGAGGTGATGCAGAAGTCTCCTTCAATACCCGGCGCTGGTACCCGTATGTGCACCATGGGTGATCCGGAAGCTTGATGATGCGTGTTTCGCCTAAACAGGTGAATCAGACCCATAGTACTGTCCAGTATATAGTAAAGTGCTTTGACCACAATGTAACATTGGACTATCATGCAAGGACATTATTATTATTATTATTATTATTATTATTATTCACCACTCCCTGGTGCCAATGCTCAGTACAGCTCAAGCTGTTTGTATTGCTGTGCAGCACACTCATTTTATTTTCATTCTCAAAGTCACAGTAGCATAGTCTATGTTTTATCAACTTACATATTTAAAAAGTTAAGCATTTTAAAAAAAAGTTTAAGTAGGACATATGGAAATTTAACTGTGCTGTTTAATGGGCATACCTTATTCCAGTGGTGAAGATGCTACAACAGAAATGACAAATGTTGTTAAAAGGGAAAATGACATGAATATGGTGATGAAATACAGTACATAGACTGTGAAGATATTAAGAGTCAGTTGAGCTAGACTTAATCTTACTAGGCACAGGTGAGAACTTTAAAGACTGTGGTCAGCAAGTAACAGCTGTTAAAGCAATTGGAGATGAAGGGTGTAATAAAACATTTTAAAACATTGCTTATGTATATTGTGAACCCTCCAACAGTATTTATACTCACCAATAAGCAATAATTTGTTTCTGGAAAAGAAAATGGATTTATTACATAATACGTATTGTAGTAAGCAATGCATAAGTAATTAATATAGGGACATGCAAATGACTCTCTGTCAGAAGATAGTATTAACTAGAGATGAGCGGGTTCAGTTCCCTGAGAACTGAGCCTCCTTGAACATCCTGTTCCGAGCCCGGATCCAAGTTTGACTCGGGACTTCCTGCCAGACTCGGAAAGCAGAACGAGGCAAAATGTCATCATCCCGCTATCATATTCTCGTGGTTTTGGATCCCATATAAACAGTCATTCGTCACCACCATTTTCACTCTGGACTTGGAGACTGAAGGAGACAGACCTCTGTCTCTCTCTGTGGGTGGTTGCATCAGGTGGGGTAAGTGTATGCTCTGTAGGGGTGCTGCTGTAGTCACTGTGGTGTACCTGTGCTGTGTTAGGGGTGCTGTCCTGGCTGTCACTGGTGTTTCATGTGCTGTGATGGCCGGGTGCTGCAGCTGTACATGGGTGTTGTTGTCCTGGCTGTCACTGTGTTCTACATGGTGCTGGGGCACTGTCCTCCTATATGCTGTAAAATATAGGGATGCTGCTGGCCCAGTATGTTGTAAGAATTCAGGGGTGCAGTTGTTAAAAAGTAAAAGCACACTGCACCTGTATGCTGCAAAATATTGGGTGTTGCTGTTCAAATAACATTACACTGGCCCTGTATATTGTAAAAATTCAGGGGTGCAGTTGTTAAAAATTAAAAGCACACTGCTGTATGCTATAAAATATTGGGGTGCTGAAGGCCCTGTATGTTGTAAAAATTCAGAGGTGCAGTTGTTAAAAAAAAGCACACTGATGTATGCTGTAAAATATAGGGGTGCTGCTGGCCTTGTATGTTGTAAAAATTCATAGGTGCAGTTGTTAAAAAAAGCAAACTGCTGTATGCTGTAAAATATATGTGTGCTGCTGGCCTGAATGTTGTAATAATTCAAGGGTGCAGTTAAAAATTAAAAGCACACTGCTGTATCCTGTAAATATAGGGGTGCTGCTGGCCTTGTATGTTGTAAAAATTCAGAGGTGCAGTTGTTAAAAATTAAAAGCACACTGCTCCTGTTTGCTGTAAAATATTGGGGTGCTGCTGGCCCAGTATGTTGTAAAAATTAAAGGGTGCAGTTGTTAAAAATTAATACTGCCTTGATAAAGACCCACGGCTAAAGGGTTGAAACGCGTTGGATGCCGTAAGAGGGGGACCCCGCTATCTCTGTTTGGAACTCGGGATCGTGGAGCCTATTACCTAATGCGAGATCCCAGATTGCCTGCCTGGGGGACACCTGAAATCTACAGTTTCATTGTTGGAGGTTGGACCGGAAGTAGTAAAAAGACTTCCGGTAATACGAAATAATATGAAAATAAATTCCCCAAAATCTGCATATCTAGGGAGATTTTTTGATATGTAAAGAATATTGTGAGTTATACTGCTATATATGGCTACAAAGGTTTGAGAATTAAGTCATTTTTATGATGTGTAATGTATTAATGGACATGACACCGCCCACCTGTTTGTGATTGGTTAGTAGTAACATAAATACAGAAGGTTTGGTAACCACCATCACACCTTGAAAAAGACTTATTGTTGAAACGCGTTGGTGGACAAAAGGAAGGACTGATACAGTGTGGAACCTTGAAGGGCAGAACATCTGGACCGTGGAGGAGCTATACCCGGGACTAAATTGAATATGCATTGTAACCAATGGTGGGAACTTTCTGCCCTGCGGTTGACCGAAAGTGACCTCACCGCTGAGCAGAAAGTTCCCACCATTGGTTACAATGGAGCGCATAGGCGCTACATTGTAACACTGCCGTGTGCCGCCTGTCAGACAGTACAGGAGCACACAGCCGATCAGGAGGGTGCTACAACGTGGCGCTCCCTGATTGGCTGAAGAAACCCACTTAGACAGAAGTCAGAGTGGGTTTCTGGCATTCGTGGAAAGGGGGCCCATGTGCAAACATGGGTCCCCTTTCAGTGCGTGGCTCGGGTGTCCGTTTTTTTATTTTATTCAAGTACGTGGATTACAAATGGATGCTACGAGGAGCCTGGGACCCTGGAGCTGGTGAGTATAATTTATTCAACAGGTACCCCTTGGATTCTACTGGAGAAGAGGACCGACCTGCGTGTGAACATAAGGTAAGTATGTATGTATGTTTGTGTGGATGTATGTAATAAATCTTTACTTTCAAGGTGTGTGTGTGTCTTGTCTTTTTTTGGGTATTTTTTTAGTAGTAGTACTACAGGTACCAGCGGGCCCGTTTTTCCGCCGCATGCTGGTACTTGTGGTTCTCCAAGTACCAGCATGCGGGGGAGGCTTGCTGGGCCTTGTAGTACTGCTACTAAAAACAATATCTTTTCATTTTCACAAAAGGCTATCAGCCCCCCATCCGCAGCCAATTGGATGGGGGCACAGCCTCGGGCTTCACCCCTGGCCCTTGGGTGGCTGGGGGGGGACCCCTTGATTGAAGGGGTCCCCACTCCCCCAGGGTACCCCGGCCAGGGGTGACTAGTTGGATATTTGATGCCACGGCCGCAGGGCACTATATAAAAGTGACCCCCGGCTGTGGCATTATCTGTCCAGCTAGTGGAGCCCGGTGCTGGTTTTAAAAATACGTGGGACCCCTACTCTTTTTGTCCCCCGTATTTTTGGAACCAGGACCAGGCGCAGAGCCCGATGCTGGTTGCTTAAATATGGGGGAACCCCTGTCAATTTTTTCCCCATATTTCTGCAACCAGGATCGGCTCAAAGAGCCCGAGGCTGGTTATGCTTAGGAGGGGGGACCCCACGCAATTTTTTTAAAGAAAATAACCACTTTCCCACCCCTTCCCACTGATATACATGCACGGATCTCATGGATCCCTGCATGCCTATACAATCACGGATTAAAAAAGCAGGTCTGTTTTTTTTTAGCACTTTTTTACGAGTTGTAATTTTTCACGGCAGTGTTTTTTTTTTTTTTGCTTTGCACTTCTTAGTAAATTAAACAGCCGCGTTTTGACCGATGGTGTATTCATTCGTAATTTTTTTCTTGGACTTCCAAAAAATTACGAATGCCCTCATCACTGCCGTGATTATTGCTTAGTAAATTACCGAGATGACACTTTGATGAAAAAACGGCATCTCGGTCAAAATCGGGACCTTAGTAAATATACCCCTTTGTGTACTAAGGGGGTCATTCCGAGTTGATCGCTAGCTGCCGTTGTTCTTATCGTAGCGATCAGGCTAAAAATCTGCATTTCTGTGCAGGCATATGCACCGCAATGCGCACACGCGTTGTATGGGTACAAAGCCCGTTGTTGTTTTGCACAGGTTCTAGCAAAGTTTTCAGTCACACTGACGGCCTCAAGAAGATTGACAGGAAGGGGGCGTTTCTGGGTGTCAACTGACCTTTTTCAGGGAGTGTTTGCAAAAACGCAGGCGTGTCTGAAAAAACGCAGGCATGGCTGGGCATTCGCTGGGCGGGTGTATGACGTCAAATCCGGACACGAATAGGCTGAAGTGATCGCAAGCGCTGAGTAGGTTCAGAGCAAACAAACTGTTTTTGCAGAACTCGGCTGCACATGCGTTCGTACTTCTGCTTAGCTAAAATACACTCCCCAGTGGGCGGCGGCATAGCATTTGCATGGCTGCTAAAACTAGCTAGCGAGCGATCAACTCGGAATGACCCCCTATGTCATATACTGCTGTGTGTAAGAAGTTTCTCTGTGTATTATGTCATATACTGCTGTGTGTAAGAAGTTTCTCTGTGTACTATGGGGGTCATTCTAACCCGTTTGCACACCTCGGTTCTTCGCTGCGGTGTGAAAGGGTCTGGAATGCGCATCCGCGGCGTGCGCATTGCACACGCGCCTCATTTCCCAGTGACAGAGGTCACCGGGCAATGACGCTGACAGAGAAGAAAGCAGTCGCAGCGGCGACCGCAAGAAGATGGACAGCAAGAGGGCATTCCGGGGCGTCAACTTACCGATTGCTGCCGTTTTCGGGGAGTGGTAAGTAAAACGCAAGTGTTTCCAGGTGAACGGAGGGCGGAGGTGTACTATGTCATATAGTGCAGTGTATAAGAAGTTTCTCTGTGTATTATGTCATATGCTGCTGTGTATAAGAAGTTTCTCTTTGTACTAGGGGCCTAATTCAGACCTGATCGTAGCGGCGATGCTTTTGCACTTCAGGAGTAGCTCCCAGCCAGCGCAGCTTTTGCGTGCTGGCCGGGAGCTACTCGTCGCTGCCCGGGTCACAACGGCTGCACGTGACATCATGCAGCCACTGCGGCCCGCCCCCCACACGGTCCGGCTACGCCTGCGTTGGCTGGAACACGCTCACAAAATGGCAGCCAAATGCTGCCGTGCCACCCCTCCCGCTCAGCAACTGCCTCTGCCTGTCAATCAGGCAGAAGCGATTGCTAGGCAATGTCAGCCGTCAGCTGTCAGCCATGCGCCAGCGCACTGCGGCGCTGGTGCATGCGCACTTCTGACCTGATTGCTGCGCTGCGATGAACAACAGCGCGCGATCAGGTCAGAATGACCCCCTATGTCATATACTGCTGTGTATAAGAAGTGTCTTTGTGTACTATGGTGGTCAGTCCAAGTTGACCACACGTAGCAACTTTTTGGTGCTCGTGCGATCAACTTGACGCCGCCTATGGGGGAGTGTGTTTTAGCATAGCAGGGCTGTGATTGCTTGTGCAGCCCTGCTATGCTAAAAAAGTTTCCTGCAAAACAAGACCAGGGTCAGACCTACTTACCCTGTGCGACGGATCCAACAACAAAGGTCCCGGGAGTGACGTCCGACATTCGCCCTCCAAATGCCTTGGCACGCCTGCATTTGGAACTCCACGCTTGGAAAATGGTGAGTAGACAGTGACACCCCAGAACGCCTTCCCTGCCGTCAATCTTCTTGCGATCGCCGCTGCGATCACTTTCAGCGCTGGCGGCGTTGCTGTCCGGCGACGGCCGTCACCAGGCAATGACACGTGTGTGCATTGCGGGCGCCACGCAGCCACAGTCCCGACCTATTCGCACCAAAGCGAAGAAGCGCTGCATGCGAACGGATCGGAATGACTCCCCATGTCATATACTGCTGTGTATAAGAAGTTTCTCTTTGTACCCTGTCATATTCTGCTGTGTATAAGAAGTTTCTCTTTGTACCCTATCATATTCTGCTTTGTATAAGAAGTTTCTCTGGGTACTGTGGGGGTCATTCTTAGTTGATCGCTAGCTGCATTGTTACAACAAATGATGCAGTTTCACACAAGGTCTAGCGAAGCATTTCAGTTGCACTGGTGGCCGCAGATTGATTGACATGAAGTGGGCGTTTCTGGGTGTCAACTGACCGTTTTCAGGGAGTGTTCGGAAAAAAGCAGGCGTGCCAGGAAAAATGCAGGCGTGCCAGGAAAAACACAGGCATGGCTGGGCGAACGCAGGGCGTGTTTGTGACATCAAAACAGGAACTGAACAGTCTGAAGTCATCGCAAGTGCTGAGTAGGTATTGAGCTACTCTAAAACTGCACAAAAAAACTTTGCCGCCGCTCTGCGATCCTTTAGTTCGCACTTCTGCTTAGCTAAAATACACTCCCAGTGGGAGGCGGCATAGTGTTTGCACGGCTGCTAAAAACTGCTAGCGAGCGATCAACTCAGAATGACGACCTATGTCATATACTGCTGTGTATAAGAAGTTTCTCTTTGTACCCTATCATATTCTGCTGTGTATAAGAAGTTTCTCTGTGTACCCTGTCATATACTGCTGTGTATATGAAATTTCTTTTGTACCCTGTCATATACTGCTGTGTATAAGAAGTTTCTCTTTGTACTCTTGTCATATTCTGCTGTGTTAAGAAGTTTTTCTTTGTACCCTGTCATATACTGCTGTGTATAAGAAATTTCTCTTTGTACCCTGTCATATACTGCTGTGTATAAGAAGTTTCTCTTTGTGCCCTGTCATATTCTGCTGTGTACAAGAAGTTACTCTGTGTACCCTGTCATTTACTGCTGTGCATAAGAAGTGGAGATGTGCACCGGAAATTTTTCGGGTTTTGTGTTTTGGTTTTGGATTCGGTTCAGCGTCCGTGTTTTGGATTCGGACGCGTTTTGGCAAAACCTCCCTGAAATTTTTTTGTCGGATTCGTGTGTTTTTTTTAAAAAACCCTCAAAAACAGCTTAAATCATACAATTTGGGGGTAATTTTGATCCTATATAACCTCAATAACCATAATTTCCACTCATTTCCAGTTTATTCTGCACACCTCACACCTCACAATATTATTTTTAGTCCTAAAATTTGCCCCGAGGTCGCTGTGTGACTAAGCTAAGCGACCCAAATGGGAGGCACAAACACCTGGCCCATCTAGGAGTGGCACTGCAGTGTCAGACAGGATGGCACTTAAAAAAAATTGGCCCCAAACATCACATGATGCAAAGATAAATAAATAAAAAAAAGAGGTGCAAGATGGAATTGTCCTTGGGCCCTCCCACCCACCCTTATGTTGTATAAACAGGACGTGCACACGTTAACAAACCCATCATTTCAGCCACATGGTCTGCCACACGACTGTGGCTGAAATGACTGGTTGGTTTGGGCCCCCACCAAAAAAGAAGCAATCACCTTTCACTGTGTACATCCCCCTCCTCACAGAGTATTAATTCGTCCCCACTGGAATCCAACATCTCAGGTCCCTGTGTACTTTCTGGAGGCAATTGCTGGTGTATGTCTCCACGGAGGAATTGATTATAATTAATTTTGATGAACATCATCTTCTCCACATTTTGTGGAAGTAACCTCGTACGCCGATCGCTGACAAGGTGACCGGCTGCACTAAACACTGTTTTCGGAGTACACACTGGAGGGGGAGCAACTTAGGTAAAATAAAGCCAGTTTGTGCAAGGGCCTCCAAATTGCCTTTTTTTCCTGCCAGTATACGTACGGACTGTCTGATGTGCCTACTTGGATGCTGTCACTAATATAATCCTCCACCATTCTTTCAATGGTGACAGAATCATATGCAGTGACAGTAGACGACATGTCAGTAATCGTTGGCAGGTCCTTCAGTGCTGACCAGATGTCAGTTTTCACTCCTGCAGCGGGTGGTTTTGGAAATCTGATCCTTTTCCTGGCAGCTCCAGTGGTGGTAGAAAATGAAGGAGAAGCTGTTGGTGGGTCACGTTCCACTTGACTTGACAAGTGTCTCACCAGCAGGTCTTTGAACATGTGCAGACTTGTGTCTGCCGGAAAGAGAGATACAATGTAGGCTTTAAACCTAGGATCAAGCACGGTTGCCAAAATGTAGTGCTCTGATTTCACCAGATTGACCACCCGTGAATCCTGGTTAAGCGAATGAAGGGCTCCATCCACAAGTCCCACATGCCTAGCGGAATCACTCCGTTGTAGCTCCTCCTTCAATCTCTCCAGCTGCTTCTGCAAAAGCCTGAGGAGGGGAATGACCTGACTCAGGCTGGCAGTGTCTGAACTGACTTCACGTGTGGCAAGTTCAAAGGGTTGCAGAACCTTGCACAACGTTGAAATCATTCTCCACTGCGCTTGAGTCAGGTGCATTCCCCCTCCTTTGCCTATATCGTAGGCAGATGTATAGGCTTGAATGGCATTTTGCTGCTCTTCCATTCTCTGAAGCATATAGAGGGTTGAATTCCACCTCGATACCACCTCTTGCTTCAGATGATGGTGGGGCAGGTTCAGGAGTGTTGCTGGTGCCCCGGTCTTCGGCATGCAGTGGCTGAATGCCGAAAGTGGCCCGCAATTCTTCGGGCCACCGACAGCATCTCTTGCACACCCCCGTCGTTTTTTTTAAATTCTGCACCACCAAATTCAATGTATGTGCAAAACATGGGACGTGCTGGAATTTGCCCACATGTAATGCACGCACAATATTGGTGGCGTTGTCCGATGTCACAAATCCCCAGGAGAGTCCAATTGTGGTAAGCCAATCTGCGATGATGTTCCTCAGTTTCCTTAAGAGGTTGTCAGCTATGTGCCTCTTATGGAAAGCCGTGATACAAAGCGTAGCCTGCCTAGGAACGAGTTAGCGTTTGCGAGATGCTGCTACTGGTGCCGCCGCTGCTGTTCTTGCTGTGGGAGGCAATACATCTACCCAGTGGTCTGTCACAGTCATATAGTCCTGAGTCTGCCCTGCTCCACTTGTCCACATGTCCGTGGTTAAGTGGACATTGGGTACAACTGCATTTTTTAGGACACTGGTGACTCTTTTTCTGACATCTGTGTACATTCTCGGTATCGCCTGCCTAGAGAAGTGGAACCTAGATGGTATTTGGTACCTGGGACACACTACCTCAAGAAATTCTTTAAGTCCCTGTGAACTAACGCCAGATACTGGACGCACGTCTAACACCAACACAGCTGCCAAGGCCTGAGTTATCCGCTTTGCAACAGGATGACTGCTGTGATATTTCATCTTCCTCACAAAGGACTGTTGGACAGTCAATTGCTTACTGGAAGTAGTACAAGTGGTCTTCCGACTTCCCCTCTGGGATGACGATCGACTCCCAGCAGCAACAACAGCAGCACCAGCAGCAGTAGATGTTACACTCAAGGATCCATCGGAGGAATCCCAGTCAGGAGAGGACTCATCAGACTTGCCAGTGACATGGCCAGCAGGACTATTGGCTTTCCTGTTTAAGGAGGAAATTGACACTGAGGGAGTTGGTGGTGTGGTTTGCAAGAGCTTGTGTACAAGAGGAAGGGATTTAGTTGTCAGTAGACTGCTTCCGCTGTCACCCAAAGTTTTTGAACTTGTCAATGACTTCTGATGAATGTGCTCCAGGTGACGTATAAGGGAGGATGTTCCTAGGTGGTTAACGTCCTTACCCCTACGTATTACATCTTGACAAAGGCAACACACGGCTTGACACCAGTTGTCCGCATTTCTGTTAAAATAATTCCACACCGAAGAGGTGATTTTTTTTGGTATTTTGACCAGGCATGTCAATGGCCTTATTCATCCCACGGACAACAGGTTTCTCCCCGGGTGCCTGACTTAAACAACCACCTCATCATCAGATTCCTCCTTGTCAATTTCATCCTCAGCACCAGCAACACCCATATCCTCATCCTGGTGTACTTCAACAGTGACATCTTCAATTTGACTATCAGGAACTGGACTGTGGGTGCTCATTCCAGCACTTGCAGGGGGCATGCAAATGGTGGAAGGAGCCACCTCTTCCTGTCCAGTGTTGGGAAGGTCAGGCATCGTAACCAACACAATTGGACTCTCCTTGGTGATTTGTGATTTAGAAGAATGCACAGTTCTTTGCTGTGCTTTTGCCAGCTTAACTCTTTTCATTTTTCTAGCCGGTGGATGAGTGCTTCCATCCTCATGTGAAGCTGAACCACTAGCCATGAACGCAGGCCAGGGCCTCAGCCGTTCCTTGCCACTCCGTGTTGTAAATGGCACATTGGCAAGTTTACGCTTCACCTCAGATGCTTTTAATTTAGATTTTTGGGTCATTATTTTACTGAACTTTTGCTTTTTGGATTTTACATGCTCTCTACTATGACATTGGGCATCGGCCTTGGCAGATGACGTTAATGGCATTTCATCATCTCTGCCATAACTAGGGGCAGCAGCTTCAGGACTAGGTGGTAGTGGATCTTGATCTTTCCCTATTTCACCCTCCACATTTTTGTTCTCCATTTTTTTAATGTGTGGAATTATATGCCAGTAATATTATTATATCAATAGCAATGGCCTACTGTACTGTACAACTATATACTGTTGGTCACCAAAATGCTGCACTGTACTACTATATATACTGCTCACAAAAATGCAGCACAGATATTGAATGGATACTTGCAGTGACATGGAGCTGCAAGATACAGCAAGGCCTACTGTACTGTACAACTATATACTGTTGGTCACCAAAATGCTGCACTGTACTACTATATATACTGCTCACAAAAATGCAGCACAGATATGGAATGGATACTTGCAGTGACACAGAGCTGCAAGATACAGCAATGGCCTACTGAACTGTACAACTATACACTGTTGGTCATCAAAATGCAGTACACTGAGCACAGATATTTGCAGCACACTGAGCACAGATATGGAGCTTTTCAGGCAGAGAACGTAGATATTTGCAGCACACTGAGCAGAGATATTTGCAGCACACTGAGCAGAGATATTTTCAGCACACTGAGCACAGATATGGAGATTTTCAGGCAGAGAACGTAGCCACGTCCTCTCCGTTCAATCTCCAATGCACGAGTAAAAATGGCGGCGACGCGAGGCTCTTTATATAGAATACGAATCTCGCGAGAATCCAACAGCGTGATGATGACGTTCGGGGTAACCGAGCAAGGCGGGAAGATCCAAGGCTGCCTCGAACCCGTGTACAATAAGTAAAGTTTGGGGGGGGGGGGGGGGGGGTTCGGATCTCGACGAACCGAACCCGCTCATCTCTAATAAGAAGTTTCTCTTTGTACCCTATCATATACTGCTGTGTATAAGAAGTTTCTCTTTGTACCCTGTCATATACTGCTGTGTATAAGAAAATTCTCTTTGTACCCTGTCATATACTGCTGTGTATAAGAAGCTTCTCTTTGTATTCTGTCATATACTGCTGTGTATAAGAAGTTTCTCTTTGGGGGTCGTTCCGAGTTGATCGTAGCTGTGCTAAATTTAGCACAGCTACGTTCTTCTTCCCTGACATGCGGGGGGATGCCCAGCACAGGGCTATCCTGCCCGCATGTCAGTCCGCCCCCCCCCGCAGAAGTGCAAAGACCTTTGCGCTTCAAGAGTAGCTCCCGGCCAGCGCAGCTTTAGCATGCTGGCCGGGAGCTATTTATCGCTTCCCGGCCCACAGCGGCTTCGTGTGATGTCACGCAGCCGCTGCGGCCTGCTCCTCGTTTGGTCCGGCCACGCCTGCGTTGGCCGGACCAAACCCACAAAGCAGCGGCCAAACGCCGCCGTTCCGCCCCCCTCCCGCCCAGAGATTGCCTCTGCCTGTCAATCAGGCAGAGGCAATCGCACCCCTGCTATGGCCTTCAGTCGTCTGGCATGCGCCGGCGCACTACGGCGCCGGCGCATGCGCAGCTGGGACCCGTTCGCTCTGCTGCGTTAAAACGCAGCGAGCGAACGGGTCAGAATGACCCCCCTTGTACCGTCATTTACTGCTGTTTATAAGAAGTTTCTCTTTGTACCGTCATTTACTGCTGTGTATAAGAAGTTTCTCTTTTCACCCTGTCATATTCTGCTGTGTATAAGAAGTTTCTCTTTGTACCTTGTCATATGCTGCTGTGTATAAGAAGTTTCTCTTTGTACCCTGTCATATTCTGCTGTGTATAAGAAGTTTCTCTTTGCACCCTGTCATATTCTGCTGTGTATAAGAAGTTTCTCTTTGTACCCTATCATATTCTGCTGTGTATAAGAAGTTTCTCTTTGCACCCTGTCATATTCTGCTGTGAATAAGAAGTTTCTCTTTGTACCCTGTCATATTCTGCTGTGTATAAGAAGTTTCTCTTTGTACCGTCATTTACTGCTGTGTATAAGAAGTTTCTCTTTGTACCGTCATTTACTGCTGTGTATAAGAAGTTTCTCTTTGTACCGTCATTTACTGCTGTGTATAAGAAGTTTCTCTTTTCACCCTGTCATATTCTGCTGTGTATAAGAAGTTTCTCTTTGCACCCTGTCATATGCTGCTGTGTATAAGAAGTTTCTCTTTGTACCCTGTCATATTCTGCTGTGTATAAGAAGTTTCTCTTTGCACCCTGTCATATTCTGCTGTGTATAAGAAGTTTCTCTTTGTACCCTATCATATTCTGCTGTGTATAAGAAGTTTCTCTTTGCACCCTGTCATATTCTGCTGTGTATAAGAAGTTTCTCTTTGTACCCTGTCATATTCTGCTGTGTATAAGAAGTTTCTCTTTGTACCCTATCATATTCTGCTGTGTATAAGAAGTTTCTCTTTGCACCCTGTCATATTCTGCTGTGTATAAGAAGTTTCTCTTTGCACCCTGTCATATTCTACTGTGTATAAGAAGTTTCTCTTTGCACCCTGTCATATTCTGCTGTGTATAAGAAGTTTCTCTTTGCACCCTGTCATATTCTACTGTGTATAAGAAGTTTCTCTTTGCACCCTGTCATATTCTGCTGTGTATAAGAAGTTTCTCTTTGTACCGTGTCATATTCTGCTGTGTATAAGAAGTTTCTCTTTGTACCCTATCATATTCTGCTGTGTATAAGAAGTTTCTCTTTGCACCCTGTCATATTCTGCTGTGTATAAGAAGTTTCTCTTTGCACCCTGTCATATTCTACTGTGTATAAGAAGTTTCTCTTTGTACCCTGTCATTTATTGCTGAGTATAAGAAGTTTCTCTTTGTACCCTGTCATTTATTGCTGAGTATAAGAAGTTTCTCTTTGTACCGTGTCATATTCTGCTGAGTATAAGAAGTTTCTCTTTGTACCCTATCATATTCTGCTGTGTATAAGAAGTTTCTCTTTGTACCCTGTCATTTACTGCTGAGTATAAGAAGTTTCTCTTTGTACCCTATCATATTCTGCTGTGTATAAGAAGTTTCTCTTTGTACCCTGTCATTTACTGCTGTGTATAAGAAGTTTCTCTGTGTACTATGGCCCTCATTCCGAGTTGATCGCTCGCTAGCTGCTTTTAGCAGCATTGCAAACGCTAGGCCACCGTCCTCTGGGAGTGTAAAGGTTAGCAGTTCTGCTATTAAATATTTCCCTGCAGTTTCTGATTAGCTCCAGATATACTCCAAGATTGCGATCACTGCAAACTGTTTGGTTCCTGGTTTGACGTCACAAACACGCCCTGCGTTCGGCCAGCTACTCCCCCATTTCCCCAGCCACTCCTGCGTTTTTGGCTGGCACGCCTGCGTTTTTTAGCACACTCCCGGAAAACATTCAGTTACCACCTAGAAACACCCACTTCCTGTCAATCACTCACCGATCAGCAGAGCGACTGAAAAGCGTCGATCGGCCCTGTGTAAAATTGCATGGTTTTGTGTGAAAGTACTTAGCGCGTGCGCCCTGTGGCCCATACGCATGCACAGAACTGCCGGTTTTTAGCCTGATCGCAATTCTGCTAAAAACGGCAGCGAGCGAACAACTCGGAATGACCCCCTATGTCATATAGTAATTGAGGTTGAATCGAGGCAAAATGCCCATCGTGTTCAACCTGTATTAAGTTGAGTTGATTATAATGTACCTGCTGAAGTAATGTTTTATGACTAGTTAACAACTATAAATTATTTTACATCCGGATTATGAACGTCAATATTTTAAATGTTATAACCTTGGATATCATTTTCAATCAGAAATGTATCTAATCCTTTTTTAAATGCAGTTACAGAGTCCGCCATTACCACCTTCCCTGGCAGGGAATTCCAAATCCTTATTACCCTAACAGTGAAGAACCCTTTCCTCCGTTGCGTACGGAGTTTTCTCTCCTCCAGCCTCAACGAGTGCCCACGTATCCTAAACAGAGTTCTTTTAATAAATAATTCCTCTGATAACTCTTTGTAATGTCCCTTTACATATTTGAAGATATTAATAATGTCTCCTCTTAGACGCCTCTTTTCCAGTGTATACATATTCATCTTAGTAAGCCTTTCCTCGTAATCCAGTCCCTCTAGCCCTTTAATCAATTTAGTAGCTTGCCTTTGAACCCTTTCGAGTTCACCAATATCTTTTTTATACAGTGGTGCCCAAAACTGAACACAATATTCCAAGTGCGGACGTACCAATGATTTGTACAGCGGCAGAATTACATCCTTGTCCCTTTTCTAAATTCCCCGTTTTATGCACGCTAGCACCTTACTGGCCTTCTTTACTGCGTTTTGACATTGTATACGGTTATTAAGCCTATTATCAATGAATACCCCCAAATCTTTTTCCAATACTGTTACCCCTACACTTTCCCCATTTAATATGTAGGATGTTTTTAGTCCCGAAATGCATAACCTTGCATTTTTCTATATTGAACCTCATTCTCCATTTAGACGCCTAGATTTCAAGTTTAGATAAATCATTCTGCATAGACTCCACATCTATTTCCGAATTAATTACCCTACACAGTTTAGTATCATCTGCAAAGATTGACACTGTGCTTTCCAGGCCTATTTCTAGGTCATTGATAAATATGTTGAACAGTAGTGGCCCGAGTATGGACCCTTGTGGTATTCCACTGACTACTGGGGTACAGCTTGAGGACTTTTCGTTGACCACTACTCGCTGCACCCTGTTATCCAGCCAGTTACTTATCCATGTACAAACAGTTTTCCTAGGCCAAGCTCCTTTAATTTGATGATCAGTCTCCTGTGAGGCACTGTATAGAAGTGATAAAGCTAATTATTTATCTTATAACATTCACTATGTGTGGGTAAGAGACTCAGTACGCAATTGGCGTATGGGGTACCGTAAGGGTACACACTTAGCGTAGCAGACGCTTAGCCGTGGTCGAGATGCACATGCGGCACGCTCGCTCACAGCTTAACGCTTGGTGTCGAGCATGCTATAGGCGGCCGACTACCGTAATGCTACGCTACCAGCGTAGCGGACGCTCGTGACCACGAGGGGAACACGAGCGGTGCAGACGCTCACGGGATGACACTCAGTAAACCTTGTATGCAACACACAGAAAGGATACGCTAATACTGTAAACCTTGTATTGAAATACTGTAGCGATATAACGCTGCTTAACCTTGTTAATACAAAAGCTGTTTGAGCGATTGAGACGCTCCGAATACCCTCAGTAATGTAATAAACACACAATACCTTGCTAAGGTTCCAACACCTTTACTAACAATATCTAGCTATGTAAAAAAGGGAAAACAGTTAACAGTTCATACACTACAGGCTAACATCAATATCTAAACATAATAACTACACATATACAATATACAACAGTTTAACAATAGCAGAGAGAGAGAGAGAGAGAGAGTATGGCAAATACAGAGAATAAGTTGGTTACAGAGAGTACTTACACACATGGGAATGAATCGCAGGCGCAATCTGGAAATCCAGCCCTCAGTTAATCAGTGATGAAAACCTTGTGGAGAGTAGAGTCTTGTGTCCCCAAGCCTATTGCAAACTATATTTATGTACTAGCTCAAGACATACTACAATAGATACTGTTGTGCCCTCTTTCCATTGGTTAGGGGGTGGGACATGTACTGCACCTGGGATCATTGGTTAGTTCAAGAAGTGGGCGCTGGCTAGGACTTTTTAGTATTCTAAATTCCTCTCTGGTTGTATTGTGGAAACTATTGTTTGGATCTTCCAAACAAACTCTGTCTCTGGGCTTTGTTTACCCCACGGTCACCTCTTTCAGTTGAGACAATGACATCTCAGCACTCATTATTCTGGAGAGAAACCTGGACCTATTCATAAACAAAGGTGTAAACCCTCTTCATAGAATCTCAAAGCTTAGTGTAAATAAGGCTATTTGTTTTCAGTCTGTGGGAAAGAGGTGACTGAATTCCAGTCACCCACCCTGCATTTATGTGTAATTTATTCTGAATGCAATTAATCTTATGGTCTACTTCTGTGCATAACCATGAGCAGGAACTATGCGAATCCCTCCCAACTATCATAGACACAACACCTCTTCAATACCCCACAGCTGGACACCATACACTACCCTCCAACCTTTGTCTGAGCCCTCCCAGCATGCAAAGAGGAATCTCTCTGTCTAAGAGGTTTTAAACTTACCATACTTGCTGACATTATGAAGGGGGATATTAACTATAAAACGCATTATATTGGTTAAATATGTAGCGATTGAGTCGCTCGCTAGTCGCACACAAACACCACCGTAAATACCCATCTCCATGCGCAGGCGACATCAGAGCGTCCCCTACGCAACCTGAGGGGATGCGTACGCATGGGGGAGTCGGTGCGCGAGCAGCGGGCACGTGCATTGGGGTTAGTACAAAGCATCATAGGTCGCTATATTTTTCGACTTTGACAGTCGACCCTTTGGCAGTCATCAATAACTGCCACTTAACAATTCAAACAGAAAAATATATGTCATCATGGAATACCTTTTTATGATTGGGTAGAGGGAGGAGAAGGTGGGAAAGGTATGACTTAGTGAGATAGTAGAAGCGTGTGTGTATGAATCCATGTTTGAGGGGTCATGTATCATCGTGCCGTACGTGTTTTAAATCAAGCTTCGAGGTATTGCGAAGTATACATTTGAATCCTTCTTATCCCGTATCAAGGGTCTGTGGATGGGCTGTCAAACTCTACCGAGCTCTTTTCGGCTTTTGGTTGCAACAAATGGGGGAGCACATTTAGTTGATGATACATGAATGGGGGGGTATGTGAGTGCTGATATCTGTGTCTATATTCCCTATCGACTATGTGTGTCATTACCTGGAGGTTGTAGAGATGAGGATAAGAAACAATCGTTATAAATGCAGTCGAAAACTATGTGAGTTTATATAAACAGTCGCTGATTGAGGTCTTGTCTGATGTCTTGTCTTGATGTACATGTTGTCTGATGTCTCTCGGTGCTTTTGCTATAAATAGTGAGCAAAAGTTGTTCCATTGTCCATAAAGTTACAGTCTCTAAAGTATTGGGCTATCGTAAAAGTTAAAGTCACTAGGGAAATTGTGGGCTTGTAGCATAGTTCATCAATGATCTGTATAAAAGAGGTTGTCAAATTCTTCTTCCAAGTGGATGTCTTTGTACCTTGGAGGAAAACAAAGGAGAAACGGGTGAAAGAAACGGACCGTGGAATCACATTTTCATCACAACATTGTCTCTATCGTTGGGTCATAAATCAGATTAGTTGTTGTTATTACAGTGTCTTCGCTCCTTAAACTCATCACCCTGGTATTACTTTTACACTTTGCTAAAACCTGGACGCATCTAAATATCAGGCCAACCAATATGACGACTCCTAGAATACACAAAAGAAATTTCCCTACATCCATAATAATACTTTGGGCCCATTCTCCTAAACCAGAGAACCAATTTCGTGGGTTCAACCATGACACCCAACTGGTCAGCTCATTACCCACAGCAGCGAGTATGAGATTGTGTTTCCTTCGAAACTCCCACTTCAATTGCAGAATGTCATCCATCTTTTGGTCTATGACCTCGGCTGGGTCCTCCGTGCTGTTTGTGATATACGTGCAGCACTTTACACCATACTGAGTTGCTAGGGTAACACAATACCCGCCTGTCACAGCTGTGAGGTAATTGAGAATCATCCTATGCTGAACCAGTTCTGTTTTGTAGGCTTGTAACTCTCTCCCTGTATACCTGAATGTGTCGTCATATATTTCGGTGATATTGTCTGATAAATTTGCTAGCGCAGATATATATTTATAATTTATCACTCCTCTGGCGGTACGAGTGATATCTAACGCGAGTAGGAATTGAATCCCGGTGGATTCATGGATCAGATCAGAGGCAGAGTGCTCTGTCCTCTCTATCAGGTGCCTTTTAACGATGTGCTCGTAATGAGTGTGAGTATAAGGAGCTTGGGCACCTCGGTGAATGTCTTTCATTTTGTTATGGGATACAGTCATTCCTTCAGGCAGTACTTTTCCAACATAACACAATCCCCCTGAGTTTGGGGCAAGGAACCTATACGCCTTCCTCCCGAATATGAAATATGCATCATCGGGGAGAACATATGGGACTGAGTATGACATAACCATGTTACAAACTTTCCATGTGAACTCTCCTAACCCTAACTCTCCCATCTGTCTAGTACACGTATCAGGTTGTACGATATGTGCACAGTATCCTGGTGATACTTCTCCAACTCGCATGGTCCTACTTCCTAGAGTATACCTATACCGGAAATATTTTCCATGGTCGGCTATCTGGCGTATAAGTTCTGTGTCTATGGGCATTCTATCGGCTCTATATGAAAATGTCATGGTTTGATTACTCCATGACACTTCCCAATTTCCCGGCTTTCGGGGATTGGAAATGTTAAAGCATACTAAGGACCTATCCACATGATATTGGTGGAGCTTCAAACTAGGAGGACTAGAGATATTAAACCTCTTATCCACTGGCCTCCCACCACTTAGCTCAAGTACCTCTCCTATAGTTAAAGGGAATGGTACTAGTCCTGATTTGCTATGACCTTGAGGTACTTGAGAGCATACCCAACAGTCTGTCTGGTTTAACACTTTACCCACTAAGGAGTGATAGTCACTCAATGGATGCCGGTCCATGTGGATATTAAAACTGGACTGACATTTCTTGATGCACCCATTCTCAACTATATTGTCACAATGCCTACAGATGCAGTTCTCTTTAGCTAACAATCCTTCACAATGTCTACAAATAACATGGCTGCTAGATCGTTTTCTGGTACTCGCCTTTGCTTGGTGATTGTGTTGCTATTGGAAATTTACGCCTCCGTCTCAGTCATCAGAAACCCATTCCGGATCCTTTCTCGACCTCACTGGTACTCTCACCGAAACAGACTGCTCTGGTCAACATCATGGTCAACAGGAAAACACGGACTGCAGTCTCTTGGGGCGAGTCCATCTTACAGGAAGAAAAAAAGAAATTTGTAATGGGGGTACAAAAAATACTTTGAGGGGAAAGAAAAATGTTACGATGTCTTATGTCCTCTAGTCTTGTTGTTCTTCTTGCTCTGCTGTCATCTCAAAGGTGCTGTCCTCAGTCTTCCAAACGAACACTCGGGTGATACAATATTCCTTCCAAATCAGCGATCTCTCTGTAAGGAGCAAAAATCTTGCATTACCATTTGTCTAACTGATGTGTGACATACCATCTTTAAAACATGAGAACATGAGAGAGAAGAGAGGAAAAAACAAACAAACGAGAGAGAGAACAATTCATCACATTTTACATTAAACAACAAACAAAAAAACATTGTCAGATCTTCCGTTCACCATCAGGCTGTCACACCAACACATCCATTGGTATCTTTGCGCAGTCCCCTCCCCACCAGTATTTCCACACTCCACCCTTTTGTGCCTGGCCAGGACACACTGATGTTGGTAGGTCACACTGGGGTTAGGTAGACTTCTGCAAAGACCAAGTAGCTATGTGATGTTTGAGTTCTGCCGATGAATGTCAGAGATGGGGAAAAAGAAACATTTACAAATAAATTACAACGTTTACCCGGCCGTTCCTGTGTGTACAAGGAACTGACCTCCCAATATCATTAACTGTAACCTCAGGTTTACTATCAGTCCTAATGATCACCTTTCCTGATTGCATATTACAGGTGCGGCCCAAACTTCTTCCTAGGTGATTCCTGATTACAATTTCGTGTGTCATAACTCTGCTCGCGTTCTTGTCTAGGGGGTTTATATAACCTTTGTCTATTTCTTGATCTACAATCTCTTGCATAATGACCTTCCTTCTGGCAATTATAACACCTTATCACCTTTGACTTACCCACAGGGATCTGAGGCTTCTTACTTCTCTGTGTTTCCCTGTGCTTGCTGATGTTTTGCTCATGCCCAACAGCGGACTTTCTTAATGCAGCCACCGAGATATTTCTCCAGTTTGGGTTGGTGGTCTGTACCCTTGTTCTCAATACTTCCTTTAAACCATTTATTAACACAAATACTGCTACTTCTCTGTGCGGTGCACTTGTTTCGATGTTTTCTAAACCTGTATACCTAGTCATGTCCTGCAATGCCCGATGGAAATAATTAGAAGTACTTTCCCCTTCGTTTTGTCTTATGGAGAAGATTTCGTTCCACTCGACAACGGCTGGGAAATATACTCCTAATTGTAGGTTGATCTGCTTAATACATTCCTGATTGTGTTCCTCCGTTTGAGGTACTTCCGTGTCTAATTGACAATCAGTAATAAATTTTGCAGGGTCAACACTGGAGGGCAAACATGCCCTCAGCACTGTCCGCCAATCTTTGTTGGTGGGTTCTGTGGAATTTCCTAGTTCTTTAATGAACCTTTGACATGCAACTATATCTTTCCTAGGATCAGGAAATTCAGACATAATTGACCTCAATTCCATCCGGGACCAGGGACGGCGCATTGCACTGTCCCTGACGGGAATGGTTCCCTGAGCGTCAGTCTTGCCATTGGGGACTGTGATCACCCTGACAGGATTAAACTCAATTACATCATCTTGTGTTGGTTCTACAATATGAGGTACATTTGTTTGTGCTGCATACAAAGAAAAAGGTTGCAGGTGCACAATTCAAACATTACCAATTTATTAATAAAAATAATTGCAATAAAATTTTGCATTTTAAGCGAGGTTCTTCGCATAATTATGGCCATAAGTAACGGCTTGCCCACCGCGTCCAGGTGACCTCATTAGTCGGGCAAGTCCCTAACATTTTGGGGGGTACAAATCTAGGGTGCGGGACCCCCCAAAATGAAGCAGCTAAGTGACCCCAGGGCAACACAAAAGTGAAAAAATATATAGTGAAAAAGTGAAAATAGGTTAGTGAGAGAGGCTGCTGAAAACAGCAGGGGTAAATTAGTGAGAGGTAATGAAGGGGGAGATAAAGTAGTGAGAGGTAAAGTAGTGAAAAGTGAAGGTAGGAAATGAATTACATTGAAACAAAACACACGATAGGGATGAAAGTAAATATGAAAATAAGTGTTAATATGTGTTGCTCCTGAGGCAAAACAGCCACAACAGTCCAGGGGGACCCACACCCCGGAAATGCACCCCCATCTGATAATCCAATATACATTTGTGCAGGACTCACCTTGCTCTGCATGCAGTCTAAGAAATGTCAGGAACCTAATTAAAACCAATATATAGGACAGGTGGACGTGGGTGCTACCACCAGGCAGAAGGGGTCTCTGGCCTTCTATTGTGTATGTGAATACACAGCATTAGGTATACAGGGGAGGGGTCCTGGGGTGCACACCAGTAATGAGAGGTGCGACCCTGCGGAGACCTTTCAGTAGAACTGCATACAAAGAAAAAGGTTGCAGGTGCACAATTCAAACATTACCAATTTATTAATAAAAATAATTGCAATAAAATTTTGCATTTTAAGCGAGGTTCTTCGCATAATTATGGCCATAAGTAACGGCTTGCCCACCGCGTCCAGGTGACCTCATTAGTCGGGCAAGTCCCTAACATTTTGGGGGGTACAAATCTAGGGTGCGGGACCCCCCAAAATGAAGCAGCTGAGTGACCCCAGGGCAACACAAAAGTGAAAAAATATATAGTGAAAAAGTGAAAATAGGTTAGTGAGAGAGGCTGCTGAAAACAGCAGGGGTAAATTAGTGAGAGGTAATGAAGGGAGAGATAAAGTAGTGAGAGGTAAAGTAGTGAAAAGTGAAGGTAGGAAATGAATTACATTGAAACAAAACACACGATAGGGATGAAAGTAAATATGAAAATAAGTGTTAATATGTGTTGCTCCTGAGGCAAAACAGCCACAACAGTCCAGGGGGACCCACACCCCGGAAATGCACCCCCATCTGATAATCCAATACACATTTGTGCAGGACTCACCTTGCTCTGCATGCAGTCTAAGAAATGTCAGGAACCTAATTAAAACCAATATATAGGACAGGTGGAAGTGGGTGCTACCACCAGGCAGAAGGGGTCTCTGGCCTTCTATTGTGTATGTGAATACACAGCATTAGGTATACAGGGGAGGGGTCCTGGGGTGCACACCAGTAATGAGAGGTGCGACCCTGCGGAGACCTTTCAGTAGAACTGCATACAAAGAAAAAGGTTGCAGGTGCACAATTCAAACATTACCAATTTATTAATAAAAATAATTGCAATAAAATTTTGCATTTTAAGCGAGGTTCTTCGCATAATTATGGCCATAAGTAACGGCTTGCCCACCGCGTCCAGGTGACCTCATTAGTCGGGCAAGTCCCTAACATTTTGGGGGGTACAAATCTAGGGTGCGGGACCCCCCAAAATGAAGCAGCTGAGTGACCCCAGGGCAACACAAAAGTGAAAAAATATATAGTGAAAAAGTGAAAATAGGTTAGTGAGAGAGGCTGCTGAAAACAGCAGGGGTAAATTAGTGAGAGGTAATGAAGGGAGAGATAAAGTAGTGAGAGGTAAAGTAGTGAAAAGTGAAGGTAGGAAATGAATTACATTGAAACAAAACACACGATAGGGATGAAAGTAAATATGAAAATAAGTGTTAATATGTGTTGCTCCTGAGGCAAAACAGCCACAACAGTCCAGGGGGACCCACACCCCGGAAATGCACCCCCATCTGATAATCCAATACACATTTGTGCAGGACTCACCTTGCTCTGCATGCAGTCTAAGAAATGTCAGGAACCTAATTAAAACCAATATATAGGACAGGTGGAAGTGGGTGCTACCACCAGGCAGAAGGGGTCTCTGGCCTTCTATTGTGTATGTGAATACACAGCATTAGGTATACAGGGGAGGGGTCCTGGGGTGCACACCAGTAATGAGAGGTGCGACCCTGCGGAGACCTTTCAGTAGAACTGCATACAAAGAAAAAGGTTGCAGGTGCACAATTCAAACATTACCAATTTATTAATAAAAATAATTGCAATAAAATTTTGCATTTTAAGCGAGGTTCTTCGCATAATTATGACCATAAGTAACGGCTTGCCCACCGCGTCCAGGTGACCTCATTAGTCGGGCAAGTCCCTAACATTTTGGGGGGTACAAATCTAGGGTGCGGGACCCCCCAAAATGAAGCAGCTGAGTGACCCCAGGGCAACACAAAAGTGAAAAAATATATAGTGAAAAAGTGAAAATAGGTTAGTGAGAGAGGCTGCTGAAAACAGCAGGGGTAAATTAGTGAGAGGTAATGAAGGGGGAGATAAAGTAGTGAGAGGTAAAGTAGTGAAAAGTGAAGGTAGGAAATGAATTACATTGAAACAAAACACACGATAGGGATGAAAGTAAATATGAAAATAAGTGTTAATATGTGTTGCTCCTGAGGCAAAACAGCCACAACAGTCCAGGGGGACCCACACCCCGGAAATGCACCCCCATCTGATAATCCAATACACATTTGTGCAGGACTCACCTTGCTCTGCATGCAGTCTAAGAAATGTCAGGAACCTAATTAAAACCAATATATAGGACAGGTGGGCGTGGGTGCTACCACCAGGCAGAAGGGGTCTCTGGCCTTCTATTGTGTATGTGAATACACAGCATTAGGTATACAGGGGAGGGGTCCTGGGGTGCACAACAGTAATGAGAGGTGCGACCCTGCGGAGACCTTTCAGTAGAACTGCATACAAAGAAAAAGGTTGCAGGTGCACAATTCAAACATTACCAATTTATTAATAAAAATAATTGCAATAAAATTTTGCATTTTAAGCGAGGTTCTTCGCATAATTATGGCCATAAGTAACGGCTTGCCCACCGCGTCCAGGTGACCTCATTAGTCGGGCAAGTCCCTAACATTTTGGGGGGTACATTTGTTTGTGCGTGATATATAACACCGTACGTACCTGTGGACACGACCTCACCTGACCCTCCGTTAGGGGGTTTGATTATTGCCTTTACCGAATTGGTCGCGTCCACCTGGATGTCTTGTGTGATGGCTGCTGGAAAAGGTGCCGACATCGTGCTGGGCTCACTTTCTTGCTGGTAATCCCGAGGGAAGTTAAACATGGAGTGCAACTTGCACGGGTTAACAGTTGTACATTTAACAGTTTTACTTTTATCATTGTTACATTTGTTACACTTATCCTTATCATCTATAATACAGTTGCTAAGTGCATTTTTATCATACACCAGTGTGCCACTCTCTGTAACCACCTTCTCTCCTGTTGCCATATTTTTCTTACCACAGTGAGAGTCAGCTGTGTAAGCTAATTCTCCTTGTATTTCACCTTCCTGTTGCCATAACTGTAAATAATCATAATGTTTGATCCGTCTCTTTGCAGATTTAATGAGACATATCCTTCTCCTTAGATTTTGTAACACCTCGGGACCAAAACTGCCTACTTGTGGGAACTTTTCCCCATCATGCACAGTCATTCTTTCCCATTCATTGACCTTTGCGTGTGATCCATTTCGGACTTCCCGGTCTGTATCACACGTTATCCTTGCCGACTCTATTGGCCGGTTTACTAAGTCAACCCGAACCGAGGTTGATCGCCCCCTACCTGAACAACTGGCCCCCATCTTTGCAGGTGTTGCTTTCACTACCTCTGACCTTCAAATCAGGGTCTTCAGCGAACCCTTACAAAAACCAAGATGTTCGGGGTAGGCCGGCGGTGGAAGTTTGCCGAGTACCTCCACTCACTCGCCCACGTCGACCAATACGCCCACACACTGCCTTAGCGCTGGCGTACTCAACCTAGGGCCCCTGCGACCTGAACCTCTATTTACTGGAACATGTGGGTGTGATCCGAAGAGCACTTAACCCTTCCCAGTAACTATTGGTTGTTAGAGAATTCCCGAGTGACCAGCAAACCTCCCTTAAAATAAAAAAAATTACACAAATCACGTTAGAATGTACAAATAGCGTTTATGACCCCTCTAGCGTACGCAAATGGTACTGGGTCAAGTTACTAACTAAAGCACACAATTACGTGCGGTACAATCGTTCTGCACATAAGCAACTAATCTTATGTGCGGAGCGACCAGTGGAATCGAAAATTGTGGCTGCGAATTCCTTCAGCCAGAGCTTAATGGCCTATATGGGTACCGCACCAACCCTTCCTAGTGTTGTGCTTCTTTATCTCTTTATCTATAGCGGGCTTCCTAGTCTGCTGTACCTAGACCTCCTGGTCTGTCTGGACCTCCTGGTCTGTGCTACAGTAGACCTCCTGGTCTGCTATACTCTAATGCTCATATTTTAAATGTTTAACAAGGGATGCCTCCCAAGCCACCGTGCCGTCACTTACACGTATGTACCTCACGAGAACTCGATGATTTCCTGTGGTTCAACCCCAAAATTTAAAAACTTATATATATGTATACACACTCTTTCACCTCATATACTCTTTACTTTCATTTCTGCGCAGAAATCCCTTTCATTCAGTATCGCAGGCTAATCCCGAGGAGTTGCAACTAGAGGAGGATCTATTATCGCGTTGCCTCCGTATCACCTACTAAAACAATACTATCGTGTGATTTGTATTATGTGGGCGTACCCTGATGCTCCGTTGCGTAATATACGCTCCGTGCGTCGGCCCTTGCGTCGCATACGCTAGTCTCACCCTTTGTTAGAGACACGTGTACGCCAGCCGGGTATATCCACAGAAATACAACTAACACGTTTACCAATGTAGATGATCTTTAACTGTAATCATCTACCGAGCACCAGACAGATCTTTCCTTGTATCTTTAGGCAAAGCCGTGTGCGTGTTTTACAAATTACTCCTTAACGTATTAATATTACTTTTAACTACCAATAGCAACAAATCTTTCTTAGCACGTTATCAATTGTGAAATGGCAAACAGGAAAGTGAGGTGTGAAATTACACAGATGGAAAAAGAAATACAGGTGTGTGCGTGCCTTGCGTGTGTGCGTACGCAAAACAGAATAAACAGTTTTAAAAGACAATAGCGTACTGTTCTTACCTTCCGGTTCCGGATTCCACTAGCACTCCTACAGCGTAGCGAAACAGACGCTTATCTAGCCAGCACTACTGTATCCCGATACGAAGGGATACTGCTTTCCCGCCCTTTGCTGATAGATAAAGTCTGTGTTCGCCAGTGCGGATATGTGGAGGACGGATGAGCCGCCAATTGATAAAGCTAATTATTTATCTTATAACATTCACTATGTGTGGGTAAGAGACTCAGTACGCAATTGGCGTATGGGGTACCGTAAGGGTACACACTTAGCGTAGCAGACGCTTAGCCGTGGTCGAGACGCACATGCGGCACGCTCGCTCACAGCTTAACGCTTGGTGTCGAGCACGCTATAGGCGGCCGACTACCGTAATGCTACGCTACCAGCGTAGCGGACGCTCGTGACCATGAGGGGAACACGAGCGGCGCAGATGCTCACGGGATGACACTCAGTAAACCTTGTATGCAACACACAGAAAGGATATGCTTATACTGTAAACCTTGTATTGAAATACTGTAGCGATATAACGCTGCTTAACCTTGTTAATACAAAAGCTGTTTGAGCGATTGAGACGCTCCGAATACCCTCAGTAATGTAATAAACACACAATACCTTGCTAAGGTTCCAACACCTTTACTAACAATATCTAGCTATGTAAAAAAGGGAAAACAGTTAACAGTTCATACACTACAGGCTAACATCAATATCTAAACATAATAACTACACATATACAATATACAACAGTTTAACAATAGAGAGAGAGAGAGAGAGAGAGAGAGAGTATGGCAAATACAGAGAATAAGTTGGTTACAGAGAGTACTTACACACATGGGAATGAATCGCAGGCGCAATCTGGAAATCCAGCCCTCAGTTAATCAGTGATGAAAACCTTGTGGAGAGTAGAGTCTTGTGTCCCCAAGCCTATTGCAAACTATATTTATGTACTAGCTCAAGACATACTACAATAGATACTGTTGTGCCCTCTTTCCATTGGTTAGGGGTGGGACATGTACTGCACCTGGGATCATTGGTTAGTTCAAGAAGTGGGCGCTGGCTAGGACTTTTTAGTATTCTAAATTCCTCTCTGGTTGTATTGTGGAAACCTATTGTTTGGATCTTCTAAACAAACTCTGTCTCTGGGCTTTGTTTACCCCACGGTCACCTCTTTCAGTTGAGACAATGACATCTCAGCACTCATTATTCTGGAGAGAAACCTGGACCTATTCATAAACAAAGGTGTAAACCCTCTTCATTGAATCTCAAAGCTTAGTGTAAATAAGGCTATTTGTTTTCAGTCTGTGGGAAAGAGGTGACTGAATTCCAGTCACCCACCCTGCATTTATGTGTAATTTATTCTGAATGCAATTAATCTTATGTTCTACTTCTGTGCATAACCGTGAGCAGGAACTATGCAAATCCCTCCCAACTGTCATAGACACAACACCTCTTCAATACCCCACAGCTGGACACCATACACTACCCTCCAACCTTTGTCTGAGCCCTCCCAGCATGCAAAGAGGAATCTCTCTGTCTAAGAGGTTTTAAACTTACCATACTTGCTGACATTATGAAGGGGGATATTAACTATAAAACGCATTATATTGGTTAAATATGTAGCGATTGAGTCGCTCGCTAGTCGCACACAAACACCGCCGTAAATACCCATCTCCATGCGCAGGCGACGTCAGAGCGTCCCCTACGCAACCTGAGGGGATGCTTACGCACGGGGGAGTCGGTGCGCGAGCAGCGGGCACGTGCATTGGGGTTAGTACAAGGCATCATAGGTCACTATATTTTTCGACTTTGACAGAAGGATTTTGCAAAATCTAAGTAGACCACATCCACTGCTTTTCCTTGACAAGATAATCGCTCACTTCCTCATAGAAGCTAATTAAGTTAGTTTGACATGATCTGTCACTCACAAACCCATGCTGGTTCTTGCAAATAATCTTAGCGGTCTGTAGATACTCCTGTATGCTATCCCTTAGAATTCCTTCCAATATTTTCCCCACTATAGACATCAAACTAACCGGTCTGTAGTTACCCGGATGATTTATGGAACATTTTTTAAATAATCGCACTACCTCAGCTGTGCGCCAATCCTTCGGTACCATGCCTGATCTAATTGAACTATTGAAAATCAAGTATAGGGGTCTTGTTAGTTGTGACCTAAGCTCCATAACATCGCTTGGATGAAGTCCATCAGGACCAGGTCATTTATTATTCTTAATTTTCCTTAGTCTCTCCCGGACTATGTCTTCGCTTAAACAAGTATCTAACCACGAATCATTACTATCACTATCGGTATGCACTACTCCCACCATCAGTTCTTCTCTGGTGAACACTGATGAAAAAAATTTGTTCAGTATTTTCGCTTTTATTCTATCATCATTTATCAATACTCCAAATTCATCTTTTATTGGACCTATGTTCTCCTTTTTTAACCTTTTACTGTTTATGTATTTAAAAAACTTTTTAGGATTGGTTTCACTCTCTATAGCGATTTGCTTTTCATTTTTCCATTTTAGCTGCTCTTATTGCTTTTTTGCATTTTTTATTGCAGTCCTTGTAATACTGGAATGACTCCTCATTTCCATTAGATTTAAATGCTTTGAAAACTTCAATTTATATCAGGATAACTAAAATCCCCAATCACTAGGATGTCCCCCCAATCAAGCAGCCTTTATTATTTGCTGCAAGAGTTGTTCTTCCTCATGTTTGCTAATATCCGACTGTTTGTAGCTTGTGCCTATGACTAGTTTTTTTGCATCATTACCCCCACTTGAGATTTCAACCCATAGTGACTCCACATTTTCGCCAGTTCCCTCATAATTAACCTCCTTTAAGTATGGTTTGAGAGATGGTTTAACATAAAGACAGACACCTCCTCCTCTTTTTCTTGCCCTGCCCCTCCTGAAAAGAGAATACCCGTCCAAGTTTGCAACCCAGTTGTGAGAGTCATCACACCATGTTTCCATAATACCTATATGATCATACTCTGCCTTTGATGCTAACAATTCCAATTCCCCCGTTTTACCGTCTAGGCTTCTTCTTGCGTTTGCAAGCATACATTTTAGTTTAGTGGTTCCCTTGTCCCTTTGTTTTTTCAAAAATATCCTATCATGGTTTACTAGTGCCTCCCTAGACTTACTCTTACTGACTGTACTTCTCGCTCCCTCTCCACCCCCACCACACTTACATTAATACTGCCCACCTTACTCTTCTCTTTGATCAACCCAATGTTTCCATCCAAACTCTCCACCCTGACATAAGTATTTTCCCTTATGCTCCTTACATCATTTTCCATATGCTGTAATGATGACACATAATTGTTGTTAGTTAATGTTTTGGCAATACCTTTGTTAATACCCTTTTTAGAACCCATGTAAATATCCTTGCCCTTGCCAGCTGCTCTTTCCCTACCCCCTTCTCCACCCCCACTTAGCTCACTACCACCATCCTTACCATTCTCACTGCATGACCCATAGTTTCTAGCTATACCTTCCCCCCAGGCTCCTAGTTTAAAAGCTCCTCCAACCTACTAATCAGCCTTCCCCCTAGCACTGCAGCCCTCTTCTCATTCAGGTGCAATCCATTGCGACAAAAAAGATGGCGCCTGACTGAGAAGTCCGCCCAGTGTTCTAAAAACACAAACCACTCCTTCCTACACCAGTCTCTAAGCCACACATTTACCTCCCTGATCTCCCTCTGCCTCCCTGGGCTAGCGCGTGGCACTGGTAATATTTTGGAAAATATTACCTTACATGTCCTTTCTTTTAGTTTCTGGCCTAAGTCCCTATAATCTTTCTTAAGGACATCCCACCTACAACTAACTTTGTCATTGGTGCCAACGTGCACCAAGGCTGCCGGGTCATTCCCAACAATGTATACCCGGTCCGTGATGTGCAGTACCCGAGCACCCGAGAGGCAAAAGACCATATGGCGATCAGGATCCCGATAGCATATTGCCCTATCCGCCTTCCTGATGATAGAGTCCCCTACCACCACCATCTGCCTGGGTGTCTCTCCCTAACTTTCATCCCATCTGAGCAAGAGGGACCACTCCTCCGGTTGCTAGAGGGAACAGTCTCCTCCGGCTCTGTCATTTCCGCGCTATCATCCACCGAATCTTCGTCCAATCGGGCAAATTTGTTTGGGTTTGATAGTACAGAGATGTCGTGCCTCCCCCCTCTTTTTCTTCCTTCTAACAGTGACCCAACTGGCTACCTGATTCTCCTCGTCTACCGGTGACCCCCCCTGCAACTCCTGCACCATTCTATCTAAACTTTGCTTGAGCTTATGAATATCCCTCAGTTGCGTAACGGTCTGCTCTAGATCAGTTACCTGGGCTTCCAGGGCAACCATTCGCACACATCTCATGCATATGTATTCGCACTGGGCTGGCTGCTCCAGGTGTGCATACATCTTACACGACACACACTGAGACTCTCAATCACGGCCCCTCCTATTTGTTTGAAAACTCTAACTCCATATTACCTTCCGAAGAACAATGCAAAACAATACAAAACTATGCAATGCGATATTGACTATGACCAAGCTGTGGAGAGAATCAATATTCACAACACAGCAGAGATAGTCAATTCAATCACATACACAATCAAGTAGATAATTAATACATATCTGAGTGGGTCCTCTCCTGCATCACCGCTCCTCCTCCTTGCAGTTGCTCCAGCTCTCTACACCCCCTTCTCACTTGCTGCCGTGCACCCGGCTTCCGGCTTCGTCCACAGTCTGCAGCCCTCCCTCACGCAGGCTGTGACTGCAGCAGCGCACACTCACTCACCCAGCAACCCTCACACCCTTTGTCTCCCCTAGCAACACACTCTCACTCACTCTCCCCCTGCAGCAGCACTCACACTCTTTATCACCCCCAGCAGCGCACACTCAGTCACTCACCCACCAGCATCAGCACTCACAGTTCCCTCTTTCACACACTTTTCACACACTTACACACATGTAAATGTGGCCCTTACACACTTACTTGAACACTCACTCCACAAGCTGCGGTAGCAGCAACGGTCCGGCAGTGCCCTCGCACCAGTGGCGTAAGTTCGTCCCAGTTGCCCGTAGGCAAGATAAATATTGCCCCCCCTATATTTAGATAAATATATATATATGTGTGTGTGTGTGTGTAGTGTTATTTTTTATCACACATTAGCAGTCATAACCAGGATTAGAAACCATGACCTGTTACACTGCAGCAGACACTTTACTGATGGAGCAGTTTGCTCCTGAACAGTAAGCATGAGAATTGTAACTAAATGAAGTTATGTGTAGTTGTCAGAGAAGTAACTTCATATACCGTAGTTAGAATTCTTATATTTACTATCCAGTGTAATAGGTTGTGATATCTAATCCTGGGTATGGCACTTGTAAAATGTGTATCTACAATATAATTAAAAGGGTGTGATTTGTAAGGTGCAGGGACCAGTGAGGAAGTCGGCCACTGGAGAGATAGCGACAGCCATCAATTAACTTAATTCAGTGGTGTCACAGAATGGGAGGAGAGGTGCCCCCTTCAGAGCAGGAGCCCGGCGGCAGATGACTCCGTTGCCTCCCAGAGTTACGCCTCTGCCTCGCACTCACACAATCTCCCACACTCCCACACACAGCAGCGGAAGCACACACACAGCAGTGGCAGCAGCAGCGATTCTCCCGCTGGCCACTCAGCTGGCTGCTCCGCTGTACGCAGCCCACAGCCCGCCGCTGCTTCCGGACTCCCGGCCTTCTACGCAAGTGCTCGTCACTTCCGCTTCTGGCCCCCGGCTCTCGTCAGAGTCCACAGCAAGGTCCGATTGCCTCCACAGCTACACACACCAGCACAGCTACCACACAGTGTGTATAAGAAGTTTCTCTTGTACTATGGGGGTCATTCCGACCCGTTCGCATGCTGCATTTTCTCGTAGCCATGCGAACGGGTCTGAACTGCATATGCGCAAAGGCAGCAATGCGCAGGCGCATCGGTCGCTGGTGACGGCCGTTGCCACGGAGCGACGGACCTTATGAAGAAGCCGATCGCAGCGGCGAACGCAAGAATATTGACAGGCAGAAGGCGGACCTGGGTGGCAACTCACCGTTTTCGAGGAGTGTCCGGAAAAATGCAGGCGTGCCCAGCCATTGAAGAGGACGGTTCCTGACATCAGCTCCAAGCCGGATCATCGCAGCGGGTGAGTAAGTCCTGAGCTGTGCAGAGACTGCACAAACTTTTTGTTTGTGGAGCTCTCTGCACAAGCGATTGCAGCCCTGCACAGCCCTAACCCCCTCCCCTGTAGGCGGCGATTAGCTGGTCACAGCAGAGCAAGTAATAGCCTGCGTGCGACCAGGTCAGAATGACCCCCTATGTCATATACTGCTGTGTATAAGAAGTTTCTCTGTGTACTGTGTCATATACTGCTGTGTTTAAGAAGTGTCTCTGTGTACTATGGGGCTAATTCAGACCTGATCGCTGCTGTGTGTTTTCGCACAGCAGTGATCAGGTCTGAACTGCATATGCACTGGTGCCGGAGTGCGCCAGCGCATGCCAGACAGCTGACGGCTGTCTTAGGTCTGCGATCGCCTCTGCCTGATTTTTGCCCAACCCTGCCCTTCCTGCCATTGCTTATATTACAGATACCCACCGAGCGGAGGCGGAGCACCGATCAGCATCAGCTTCTGCAACTGTTGGCTGTGCTGTGTGTGGTCGCGAAGGACTGCGACCTGACAGCTGACTGAGCTTTGAGAAGCCAGCCTGCCCTGCAGACTGAGGACTCACGCAAAGAGGAATCCTGTCCACTGGCAGATTCAGGGAGGGGACTTTGTCATTTAGAATAATTTTTATTTATATTGTAGCACATCAGGCCTGCCCGTCCACCATCAGGAGTGCCCAGCAGCCACAGGCAGATTGGCTGGCCGCCGCAGTAGACTGCAGTTGGTTCCAGGGCACATCGCTGGGGCTGCCTCCAGGAGCTCACTATACACTTCCGGGTGGTTGGCCACTCCCCTGGGACCAGCGCCCACCTCAGTCTGCAAGAGCTCTACAAATCCCGGATGTCAGACAGACAGTTCCGCGCTGCAGTGCTGCGCACCACAGGCTTTTACATCGGGGAGCGGACGTCACAGAAACCCCAGCATAGGACACAAGTGGCCCTGGGCACTGGGGCTGGCGCTGCTGCTTCTTCAGGTCAGTCACTGTCTGCTTGCCTGGTATATACCTGCAGGTTACAGCTTCAGCCTCATGTCCTCCAAAATGCTGTACCCCAGACCTGTCACCTGCTGGCCTGTGACTGCTCCCTATTCCCCTGACTGCTTTCTATGCCTCCTGACTGTCCCCCAGCTGCTCTCTATGCCCTGACTGTTCCCTATGCCCTCTTACTGCCCTTTATGCCCTCTGACTTCCCTTTATGCCCCCTGACTGCTCACTATGCCCCCTGACTGCTCACTATGCCCCCTGACTGCTTCCTTTGTCCCTGACATACCCCTGACTGCTCCTTATCCCCTATAACTGCTCCCTACTCCCTCTGAATGCTTTTTATGCCCCCTAACTGCCCTTTATGATCCCTGACTGCTCCTTATGGCCCCTGACTTCTTCCTATTCCCCCTGACTGCTCTCTATTCCCCCTGACTGCTCCCTATGCCTCTGACTGCTTCCTATGACCATGACATACCCCTGACTGCTCCTTTTGCCCACTGAATACTCCCTATGCGCCCTGACTGCTCTCTATGCCCCCTATGTCCCTGGCATACCTCTAACTGCTCCTATGTCCTCGAAACATTGGCTTCTGACTGCACCCTATGCATTCTGACTGATCCCTATGCCTGTGACTGATCCATTATGCCCTTGACACACCTTTGACTGCTCCCTATGTCTCTGAGACACTGGCCTCTGACTGCACCTCCCACCTTGCCGGAAAACTGCCTGACAACCTTTCTCTCACTGCCTGTCATCCTCTCTGTGGCATCACCCACTGCTCTCCCAGCATCCCTCTCCCTGTCACCCAATGCCCCTCTGTCTCCAACTATCTATCTGCGTCACCTATCTCTCGCTTGTCAGCCTCTTCCTGTCATGCAATGCCTCTCCCCATCATCCTCTACATCATCCACAGCCTCCACCCAGTTTTATCTACTGCATCACCCGAAGTTATCCGCTGCATCCCCTGATGTTATCCACTACATCTCCAGGTGTTATCCACTGCATCCCCCTGGTGTTATCCACTGCATCCCCCTGGTGTTATCCACTGCATCCCCCTGGTGTTATCCACTGCATCCCCCTGGTGTTATCCACTGCATCCTCCTGGTGTTATCCACTGCATCCTCCTGGTGTTATCCACTGCATCCTCCTGGTGTTATCCACTGCATCCCCTTGGTGTTATCCACTGCATCCTCCTGGTGTTATCCACTGCATCCCCCTGGAGTTATCCACTGAATCCCTCTGGAGTTATCCACTGCATCCCACTGGAGTTATTCACTGCATCCCACTGGAGTTATTCACTGCATCCCCCTGGTGTCATTCACTGCATCCCCCTGTAATCCATTCCCTGATATCACCCACTGCCTCTGCATCTCCCACTATCTCTCCCAGTCAGATATCCCTGTCATCCAATGGCTCCCCCCCTCGGTCATCCACTACATCACCCACAGTCTCTCCCTTGGGTCATCCACTGTATCGTAGTGAGAGCATGATGAAAACGAGGGAACTGGGTGAAGGGGGACATGGCTCACACTGGGGGAAGACGGGCATGGCTCACACGGGGGGATGAAGGGCATGGCTGTCATGTGGCGAAGATAGACATGGCTCACACAGGGGAAGGGGTGGACATAGCTCAAACAGGGGAAGTGGGGACTTGGCTCACAAAAGAGGGAAGGGGTGATATTACTCACACAGGGCAAAGGGGGGAATATGGCTCTCACAGGGGGAAGGAATGGGACATGACTCACACAGGTGCCAAGGGAGGGGGGATAACACAGTGGCCCCTAGCTATAATAAAAGGGAGAGACCCGCCAAGCAGTCATGTGAGGGACGCCATAGCAGGGCCGGATCTAGGGGGGGGCGAAGGGGGCGATCGCCCCCCCCCCTAACACAGTCCTACCCATGCCCACTTTTGAGCAGAAGAAAGCTCTCTGGTGTCAAAGTCAGAAAAATATCACGCTGCACGTTGCCATATATGCACCTCATGTGTGTGCACGCTACATATTTAACCATATAATGTATTTTATAAGTTAATATTCCCCTGAGTCCAGCAGGTATCAGTGGGTCTCAAATGGCTCTTTGACCTTAGAGATTCCCCAAACAATAGTTTGCATGTTGGGAGGGCTTCACATGGTGTTATGCATAGTTAAGCACAGGAATAGTAATTGAAGATTAATTGTATTCCGAATCAGTATCTTTCCCGCAGACGGAGTACAATAGCCTTTAATTACACTGAGCTTTGAGACTCAATGAGGAGGGCCAACGCCTGTGTTTACGGAATGGGGCTGGATTTGTCTTCAGAAGAATGATTGCTGAGATGTCATTGTCTCAACTGAGAGTGGACAGTGGGACAGTATTCGCCAAACAATAGCTTCCCACAAGACAGGAATGTGTTAGTCATCATCCATTGTTTTGCATAACCAAGGCCACTGATGCAGCTGGCTCACATGCTGTGAGGGACACACACACATCCTGTTGTTGACACACCCCCACAGCTGGAATGAGGGTATGATACACCCACTGGAGATCACAGGGCTCACTCACTCACACAGCTACCTGGCACCCAGCAGCATGGCTGCTTCCTCCCTAGGTCTGACCTCCAAGCGGAAGGCTAAGTATAGAATTCACATGGCTAGATAAGGAAATATAGACAGATTGCTTTAAGGTCAATGGTGCTGGTTTAAATAGGATATTGTAACTTGTTTGTGTGATAGATCTGGGAATCTGTGATGGTAGCTGGGACATTAGACAACCTGTAGCATAGCATTTGTGGTATTTGTTTGCCTATGGTGATTTAAAATAGATTGTGCTGGTTTGTTATAATATATCTTGTTAATCATGAATACCACCATGCAGTTACTTTTGAATATGTGCTTGTAGCAATGGCAGGCTGATACTTGTGGGTACCTGGTGGTCTGGTCTTGTGATAGCTCATATGCTCTGGTTATTGAGATACTGTGTTTGCTTGAAATTGTGAAAGGTGATTTAGATGGTTTGGAATTGTAAAATCAGAACATATGCATTGTTTTGAGGCTAGGACATTTTGGAATAAAATGGAGTCTTGTGTCTTCTGCTATGTGATTGTGGTGTAGCAGAGAGTGCCATGTGTTTGGACCTGCAAATCTAAAATGGCTGCTAGCATCCCCCTTTCAACCATGTGTTGCAGTCCTTGGAATCATGGGAGGTTTCCCAAAATGGAGTCTAGCTTCTGTCCCATGCGGTATTGTAGGGTTGTGTATATAGGGACAGCCAGTATGGGTAAGCTCAAGTATTTTCTCCACAAAGATTCTCAGCATTGACTAACATGCGCAGCGATTGTTCCTCACATGTGTAAGCTTCTCTGCAATCATATTGTCTTTATTGTTATTGTGAGCCATCTCTCTCTCTCTCTCTCTCTCTTCTCTTCTTTCTCTCTCATTTTCCCTTAAACATAATTGTATTGTATTTCCTGTGTAGTTATCTGGTTAGTTAGTCTGTGTTATATTGTAGTGTGTGACTTGTACTGTATTACTCTTTTTGCAAGTAATAACATTCTTACTAAAGGCGTTAGAACCTTAGACCGGTATTTGATTGGTTATTATAAATGCATAAAGGTTTCTCAGAGCGTCATAGTCGCACATACAGCTTTTAAGCTAACAAGGTTACACTGCATTACATCTACACATTGTCACTGCACAAATGTTTACAGTATAAGTACATTCCTTAAGGTATAGTTAAGGGAGTACCCTTGCGGTACTTTTTGCGCCAATGGCGTACTGTGTTCTTTAACCTTTAACGTGTTTTTAATAGGACAAATATTATAGACATTGTCAATTGGGGGACTCGTCCTCCGGTCTTCACATATCTGCACTAGGTAATTTTAGCAGACATTATCAGGTCAGCAAAGGGCGGAGAAGGTAGTATCCCTCGTTAAACCGTTTGGAGGTCGGGGATACTGCAGTGCTGACCAGTTAATTGTCTGCTTCACCTGGTAAGGAGTGCTGAGGGAATTCGGGAACTGGAAGGTAGGAACAGTACGTTATTGTCTTTGAAAATCAGTTTTTTTTTTATTTCTATTTGGTGCCAACTACACACGCAGATTGGACGGTTTGTGTGTTTAAATAGGTTTAAAATTATTTTTAATCGCCCTGCATAGCATGATAACTTTAGGAGTTTGAATGATGACTTTCTTTGTGACAAGAAGCAGCATGGTCTGTCCACCATTTTGTGTGACCCTCATGGAGGTGAAAGGGGGAGGAGCAGCGGCCATTTTGGAAGGTCACATTTTTTTATTTTTTTTTCCTAAGCGGCTGATTTTCAGTTGACTCAGGAAATAATCAGCCATCCATTGTCAAAAAGAAATCATCATTTAATGAGGTTTTTTTTAATGCATTTATTTAATCTATATCATAGTCAATCATAAGTAATAGTGATTGGTACTTATATGTAATATCTATATGCGTGTGCTTACATCAATATATGTTATTAGATTAATTTAGAATTGCCTGTTCATTTGTGTAAGTTTCACATCTCACCTTCCTGTTTGCCATTTGCATTGATAAACGTGCTAAGAGAGATTTGTCGCTATTTAAATAGTTAAAGTGTAAAAGTAATACATTAAGGGGTAAATTGTAAAAAACGTGCACAGCTTGGCCTGAGATACAAGGAGAGACCTGTGTGGTGCTTGGTAGATGATTACAGTTAAAAATCATCTACATTGATAAACGTGTAAATTGTGTTACGGTGGACATTTGCTTTGCGTCCACGTGTCTCTAACAAAGGACTGAGACTCGCGTACGCAAAGGCCGACGCACGCAGCGTAAATTACACAACGGAGCGTCTGGGTACGCCCACGTAACTCAAATCACACGATAGTGTTATTTTAGCAGGCGAAGAGGTGGCAACGCGATAAATAGCGCAAGTCGATTTTTGTGTCCGAAATTTAGAATAACAGATCCTTCTCCAAATTTACAACACGTCTGGTCTAAAGAGAAATTTCTGCGCAGAAATAGAAATAGAAACAAAAGTGTACATGTGATGAGTGAGTGTTTTGTATATATAAGTTTATACAATTTTCAAGGTTGAACCACAAGAAGTCGAGTTCTCGCAGAGGTACATGCATGTAAGTGTCGTACATGGTGGCTAGGGAGGCATCCCTTGTTAAATATAAAATTTGAGCAGTAGAGTATAGCAGACCAGGAGGTCATACTGTAGCACAGACCAGGAGGTCCAGAACAGACCAGGAGGTCCAGGTACAGCAGACAAAGAAGTCCGCTATAGATAGAGATAAGTAGCACAACCCAGGGGGTTGGTGCAGAACCCATATAGGCCAATAAAGCTCTGGCTGAAGGAATTCGCAGCCGAAATTTTCGATTCCACTGGTCGCTCTGCACATAAGATTAGTTGCTTATGTGCTGAACGATTGTACCGCACGTAATTGTGTGCATTAGTTAGTCTGACCAGTACCATTTGTGTACGAAACCGGTCATAAACACTATTTGTACATTCTGACGTGATTTGTGTAATTTTTTATTTTCTGAAGGGAAGTTCGCTGGTCACTCAGGAATTATCCAACAACCAACAGTTACTGGAAAGGGTTAATGCTCTGCGGATCACACTCACATGTTCCAGTAAACGAAGGTTCATAGGGGCCCTGGGTCGAGTACGCCAGCGCTAAGGCAGTGTGTAGGTCGTATTGGTCGGCGTGGGCGAGTGAGTGGGGTACTCGGTAAACCGACACCGTCAGCCTATCTTGAACATTTTGGTTTTGTAAGGGTTCGCTGAAGACCCTGATTGAAGGTCAGAGGTGGTGAAAGCAACGCCTACAGGTATGGGGGCCAATTGTTCAGGTAGGGGGCGATCAACCTCGGTTCGGGTTGATTCAGTGAACCGACCAGTCGGGTCGGCAAGGTACGTAATGTGTGAAAAATACGGTTCACACACAGAGGTTTTATGTGATGAATGGGAGAGAATGACTGTACATGACGGGGAGAGATTCCCAAGAGTAGGTAGCTTTAGCCCAGATGTGTTACTAAATCTAAGGAGAAGGATAGGTCTCATTAAATCAGTAAAGAGACGGATCAAACATTATGATTGTTTAAAATTATGGCAACAGGAAAGTGAAATGCAAAGAAATTTTAACTTACATATCTGACCCTCATCTTGGGAAGAGAGACATGGCAATGGAGAGGATTATGGTTGCAGAGAAATGGCACAATGTTGTACGATAAAAATGCACTTAGTAACTGTATTAAGAACGAAAGTAACAAATGTAATAATGTTTATAAAAATGAAAGTGTAAAAATCACAAATGTTAACCTGTGCAAGTCGCACCCCATGTCAAACTTCCCTCAGGAATACAAACAAGAAAGTGAGCCCAGAACGATGTCGGCATCTCTTCCAGAAGCCATCCTACAAGACATCCAGGTGGACGCGACCAAATCGGTAAAGGCAATAATCAAACCCCCTAACGGAGGGTCAGGTGAGGTCGTGTCCACAGGTACGTACAATGTTTTATATCACGCACAAACAAATGTACCCTATATTGTAAGACCAACACAAAGTGATGTAATTGAATTTAGTCCTGTCAGGATGATCACAGTCCCCAATGGGAAGACTGACGATCAGGGAATCATTCCCGTCAAGGACAGTGCAATGCGCCATCCCTGGTCCCGGACAGAATTGAGACCAATCATGTCTGATTTCCCAGATCCTAGGAAAGATCTAAGTGTATGATCAAAGATTCACAGAAGGTATATCAACTCCCTAGACAACGACATAATCATGGTATCCAAGGAATCAGGGAGGTACAGGGAAAGCGGTTGATGGTGATGAGCATCCAAGCGTTTGAGGAGACATCAAATCAACCAAGACCCCATTTCACTGACACTTGGAGGAAGCCCAGGGTTTGTGATCTTTGCAAAAGAGAAGGGCATTATGCCAGTAACTGCAACAGCCCAAATAAAGTCAGACCCCCTAGACATGAATATGAGCATGAATATGACACACCAAACTATAAAAGGTGATCATTAGGACTGATGGTAAGCCTGAGGTAACAGTTAACAAGTTGGGAGGTCATTCCCTGAAGACACAGGAATGATCGGGTGAAATGTTGTAAATGTATCTGTGAAATGTTTCTTTTCTCTCCCCATCTCTGACGATTATTGATAGGACTCAAACATTGCATATCTGCTTGGTCTTTGCAGAAGTCTACCAAACCCCAGCATGACCAATCCGCATCAATGTATCCTGGCCAGATACAGAGGGTGGAGTATGGAGGTGCTGGTGGGAGGGACTGCGCAAGGAAACCATTGGACATGTAGATATGACAGCCTGATGATCTGACAATGTTTTAAAATGTTTGAAAAATGTTTTTTTTTCCTGTTGTTTATTGTTGACTTATGTAATATATATGCATATGAATTGTTCTATCTTTCTTTGTTTTTTTTGTTGTCTCTCTCTTCTCACTCATGTTTTCATGTTTTAAAGATGGTATGTCACACATCAGTTAGACAAATGGTAATGCAAGATTTTTGCTCCTTACAGAAAGTTCGCTGGTTTGGAAGGAATATTGCATCACCGGAATGTTCGGTTGGAAGACTGAGAGACAGCACCTTTGAGATGACAGCAGAACAAGAAGAACAACAAGACGAGAGAACTAATTATCGTAACAAGTTTCTTTCCCCCTCAAACTGTTTTCCTGTACCCCCATTACAAATTTCTCCTTTTCTCCTCCTGTAAGATGGACTCGCCCCAAGAGACTGTGATCCGTGTTTTCATGTTGACCCTGATGTTGACCAGAGCAGTCTGTTTCGGTGAGAGTACCAGTGAGGTCGAGAAAGGATCCAGAAAGGTTCCGATGACTGAGACGGAGGTGTAAATTTCCAATAGCAACACAATCACCAAGCAAAGGCGAGTACCGGAAACGATCTAGTAGCCATGTTATTTGTAAACATTATGAAGGATTGTTAGCTGAAGAAAACTGTATCTGTAGGCTCTGTGACAATGTAGTTGAGGATGGGTGCATTAAGAAATGCCAATCCAGTTTTAATATCCACATGGACCGGCATCCATTGAGTGACTATCACTCCTTAGTGGGTAGTGTGTTAAATAAGACAGATTGTTGGGTATGCTCTCAAGTACCTCAAGGTCATAGCAAATCAGGGCTAGTACCATTTCCTTTAACGGTATGGGAGGTACTTGAGCTAAAGGGTGGGAGACCGGTGGACAGGAGGTTTAATATCTCCAGTCCTCCTAGCTTGAAGTTCCACCAAGCTGTGGATAGATCCCTAATATGTTTTAACATTTCCAATCCCCGAAAGCCGGGAAATTGGGAAGTGTCATGGAGTAACCAAACCATGACCTTTTCACATAGAGCCGATAGAATGCCAACAGATACCGAACTTATACGCCACATAGCCAGTAGAGGAAAATCTTTCCGGTATATGTATACCCTAGGAAGTAGGATTACGAGAGTTGGAGAGGTATCACCAGGATACTGTGCACATATCGTACAAACTGATACGTGTACTAAACAGATAGGAGAATTAGGGTTAGGAGATTTCACATGGAAGATGTGTAATATGGTAATGTCCTACTCCGTCCCATATGTTCTCCCCGATGATGCATATTTCATATGCGGGAGGAAGGCGTATAAAGTGGCTTGCCCCAAACTCTGAAGGATTGTGTTATATTGGAAAAGTACTACCTGAGGTAATGAGTCTAAGGAGTGAGGAAATTGTAATTCCAATAGATTTGATTTATGACCCAACGGTAGAAACAATGATGTGATGAAAATGCGATTATACGGTCCGTTTCTTTCACCTGTTTTTCCGTTTTCTCCAAAGTAAAAAGACCCACTTGGACGAGGAATTTGATGAGCCTGTATACAGACAACTGATGGATTAAAGAAGAAGTTTTGACAACCTTATACACAGATATTTGATGAACTATGCCATAGACCCCCAGTTTCCCTAGAAATTTTAAAATTACGCTAGCCCAACACTTTTGTAAGTCTATGGACATTGACAAAGCTTTTTGCTCGCACCTTATGAGCAAAAGCGCAAAGAAGACTGCATTCAACAGACACCGAACAAGACTTCAACCGACAAATGTTCATTAACCTGACATAGAATACCACTGCATTTACCATAATTGTTCTTTATCTTCATTTCTACAACCCTCAGGTAATAACACACATAGTCGATAGGGAATACAGGCACAGATATCAGCAATCACATATTCCCCCATTCATGTATCATCAACTAAAATGTGCGCCCCCATTTTGTTGCAACCAAAATCCGAAAAGAGCTCGGTAAAGTTTGACAGCCCATCCACAGACCCGTACCGCGGGATAAGAAGGAATTCAAATGTATACTTCGCAATACCTTGAAGCTTGATTTAAAACACGTACGGCACGATGATTCATGACCCCCCCAAACATGGATTCATACACGCATGCTTCTGCTATCTCACTAGGTCATACCCTTTTCCTACCTTCTTCTCTCCTCCCTTACCCAATCATAGAAATGTATTTACATATGACATATATTTTTCTCTTTTTGAACTGTTTTAGGAAGTGGCAGTTATTGGTGACTGCCAAAGGGTGGACTGTCAAAGTCAGAAAATATCACGCTGCACGTTGCCATATATGCACCTCATGTGTGTGCACGCTACATATTTAACCATATAATGTATTTTATAAGTTAATATTCCCCTGAGTCCAGCAGGTATCAGTGGGTCTCAAATGGCTCTTTGACCTTAGAGATTCCCCAAACAATAGTTTGCATGTTGGGAGGGCTTCACATGGTGTTATGCATAGTTAAGCACAGGAATAGTAATTGAAGATTAATTGTATTCCGAATCAGTATCTTTCCCGCAGACGGAGTACAATAGCCTTTAATTACACTGAGCTTTGAGACTCAATGAGGAGGGCCAACACCTGTGTTTACGAAATGGGGCTGGATTTGTCTCCAGAAGAATGATTGCTGAGATGTCATTGTCTCAACTGAGAGTGGACAGTGGGACAGTATTCGCCAAACAATAGCTTCCCACAAGACAGGAATGTGTTAGTCATCATCCATTGTTTTGCATAACCAAGGCCACTGATGCAGCTGGCTCACATGCTGTGAGGGACACACACACATCCTGTTGTTGACACACCCCCACAGCTGGAATGAGGGTATGATATACCCACTGGAGATCACAGGGCTCACTCACTCACACAGCTACCTGGCACCCAGCAGCATGGCTGCTTCCTCCCTAGGTCTGACCTCCAAGCGGAAGGCTAAGTATAGAATTCACATGGCTAGATAAGGAAATATAGACAGATTGCTTTAAGGTCAATGGTGCTGGTTTAAATAGGATATTGTAACTTGTTTGTGTGATAGATCTGGGAATCTGTGATGGTAGCTGGGACATTAGACAACCTGTAGCATAGCATTTGTGGTATTTGTTTGCCTATGGTGATTTAAAATAGATTGTGCTGGTTTGTTATAATATATCTTGTTAATCATGAATACCACCATGCAGTTACTTTTGAATATGTGCTTGTAGCAATGGCAGGCTGATACTTGTGGGTACCTGGTGGTCTGGTCTTGTGATAGCTCATATGCTCTGGTTATTGAGATACTGTGTTTGCTTGAAATTGTCAAAGGTGATTTAGATGGTTTGGAATTGTAAAATCAGAACATATGCATTGTTTTGAGGCTTGGACATTTTGGAATAAAATGGAGTCTTGTGTCTTCTGCTATGTGATTGTGGTGTAGCAGAGAGTGCCATGTGTTTGGACCTGCAAATCTAAAATGGCTGCTAGCATCCCCCTTTCAACCATGTGTTGCAGTCCTTGGAATCATGGGAGGTTTCCCAAAATGGAGTCTAGCTTCTGTCCCATGCGGTATTGTAGGGTTGTGTATATAGGGACAGCCAGTATGGGTAAGCTCAAGTATTTTCTCCACAAAGATTCTCAGCATTGACTAACATGCGCAGCGATTGTTCCTCACATGTGTAAGCTTCTCTGCAATCATATTGTCTTTATTGTTATTGTGAACCATCTCTCTCTCTCTCTCTCTCTCTCTCTCTTCTCTTCTTTCTCTCTCATTTTCCCTTAAACATAATTGTATTGTATTTCCTGTGTAGTTATCTGGTTAGTTAGTCTGTGTTATATTGTAGTGTGTGACTTGTACTGTATTACTCTTTTTGCAAGTAATAACATTCTTACTAAAGGCGTTAGAACCTTAGACCGGTATTTGATTGGTTATTATAAATGCATAAAGGTTTCTCAGAGCGTCATAGTCGCACATACAGCTTTTAAGCTAACAAGGTTACACTGCATTACATCTACACATTGTCACTGCACAAATGTTTACAGTATAAGTACATTCCTTAAGGTATAGTTAAGGGAGTACCCTTGCGGTACTTTTTGCGCCAATGGCGTACTGTGTTCTTTAACCTTTAACATGTTTTTAATAGGACAAATATTATAGACATTGTCACTGGGGAGAGCCTGAGGCAGAACGATGTGCTGCAGCTTATACCACAGCAGCACAGAGGAGCAAGGAGAGCAAGGGTTACAGAGCATTTGCCCCTCACTTGCTGTTGTGTGGGTACTAGGGCTAATAAATACAATTACACCAAAGCACAGCAACATGTACATAGAACAATCACAAAGCTCTATCTCAGTCTCACTCAAAAAGTTTAGTCAGAATTGAGAGGAGGAGGAGTTAGGATTGTAGATGGGAGGGGTTGGGACTGTAGAGGGAGGAGTCAAGATTAAACAGTAAACCGCCCCCCCTAAAGAAAAGTCTAGATCCGTCCCTGCGCCATAGCCTGAGACTTTGACACAGTGTGATAATTGAGTTTGTATATTTTAATTTTCCTATTAGCGCTATTGTGTTTGTTATTTTTTATGTGAAGCTAATGTGTTTTATTATTTTTACTGTAGTGGCCTATTTTCTATATTATTTTCACTGTGGTGGCCTATCTGCTTTATTATTTTTGCTGTGGTGGCCTATGTTCTGTATTATTTTTCTATCAGTGCCAATGTGCTTTATTTTCTGTCAGTGCCAATGTGTGTGTGTTTTTTCTATCTGTGCCAATTTCTGTGTCTGTGTTTTTAATTACAATGAGGTCTGTAATGTAGTGTAGGGTACAGAGGGGTCAGTAATGTAGTGTAGGTTACAGAGGGGTCAATAATTTAGTATAGGGTGTAAATGGGTCAATAGTTTAGGTCAGTGGTACTCAAACTGTGTGCCGTGGCTCCCTGGGGTGCCTCAGGACACTTTCAGGGGTGCCTTGGATTGGTGGTCCAGGACCAATTAAAATTATTTACGTTAATATAATAGACAAAACCAGTGCTGCTGGCTGCGATCATAAAATATGTGGACAAGCAGTAGTTAAGCCTTTCCCTCACCCAGTGGTGCAAGTAGACATATTTTCTTAGTGGTACTGAGTGACAAAAATGGGCGTGGTCATGTGTTGTGAGGGGGCGTGGTCACATGCTGCTAGTGGGAGTGGCTACATGACACTAACGGTGTGGCCACGACAGCCCCCCCTTTTTTTTATCTGGAGGCAAGGCTTAAAATATATAGTAATGCCTCCAGTATAATAGAAATATATAGTGATACCTCCAGTATAATAGACATTTTTCGGGTTTTGTGTTTTGGTTTTGGATTCGGTTCCGCGGCCGAGTTTTGGATTCGGACGCGTTTTGGCAAAACCTCCCTGAAAATTTTTTGTCGGATTCGGGTGTGTTTTGGATTCGGGTGTTTTTTTCAAAAAAACCTAAAAAACAGCTTAAATCATAGAATTTGGGGGTCATTTTTATCCCATAGTATTATTAACCTCAATAACCATAATTTCCACTCATTTCCAGTCTATTCTGAACACCTCACACCTCAAAATATTATTTTTAGTCCTAAAATTTGCACCGAGGTCGCTGGATGGCTAAGCTAAGCGACACAAGTTGCCGACACAAACACCTGGCCCATCTAGGAGTGGCACTGCAGTGTCAGACAGGATGGCACTTCAAAAAAATAGTCCCCAAACAGCACATGATGCAAAGAAAAAAAGAGGCGCACCAAGGTCGCTGTGTGACTAAGCTAAGCGACACAAGTGGCCGACACAAACACCTGGCCCATCTAGGAGTGGCACTGCAGTGTCAGACAGGATGGCACTTCAAAAAAATTGTCCCCAAACAGCACATGATGCAAAGAAAAAAAGAGGCGCACCAAGGTCGCTGTGTGACTAAGCTAAGCGACACAAGTGGCCAACACAAACACCTGGCCCATCTAGGAGTGGCACTGCAGTGTCAGACAGGATGGCACTTCAAAAAAATTGTCCCCAAACAGCACATGATGCAAAGAAAAAAAGAGGCGCACCAAGGTCGCTGTGTGACTAAGCTAAGCGACACAAGTGGCCAACACAAACACCTGGCCCATCTAGGAGTGGCACTGCAGTGTCAGACAGGATGGCACTTCAAAAAAATTGTCCCCAAACAGCACATGATGCAAAGAAAAAAAGAGGCACACCAAGGTCGCTGTGTGACTAAGCTAAGCGACACAAGTGGCCAACACAAAAACCTGGCCGATCTCGGAGTGGCACTGCAGTGTTAGACAGGATGGCACTTCAAAAAAATTGTCCCCAAACAGCACATGATGCAAAGAAAAAAAGGGGCGCACCAAGGTCGCTGTGTGACTAAGCTAAGCGACACAAGTGGCCGACACAAACACCTGGCCCATCTAGGAGTGGCACTGCAGTGTCAGACAGGATGGCACTTCAAAAAAATTGTCCCCAAACAGCACATGATGCAAAGAAAAAAAGAGGCGCACCACAGGTATAGAATGTAGATGGATAGTATACTTAATGACGACACAGAGGTAGGTACAGCAGTGGCCTTCCGTACCATACTGCTATATATAGTATACTTGTGGTCACTGTGTCAGCAAACTGCAAAACTAAAATGCACCACAGGTATAGAATGTAGATGGATAGTATACTTAATGACGACACTGAGGTAGGTACAGCAGTGGCCTTCCGTACCGTACTGCTATATATAGTGTACTGGTGGTCACTGTGTCAGCAAACTGCAAAACTAAAATGCACCACAGGTATAGAATGTAGATGGATAGTATACTTAATGACGACACAGAGGTAGGTACAGCAGTGGCCTTCTGTACCGTACTGCTATTTATAGTATACTGGTGGTCACTGTGTCAGCAAACTGCAAAACTAAAATGCACCACAGGTATAGAATGTAGATGGATAGTATACTTAATGACGACACAGAGGTAGGTACAGCAGTGGCCTTCCGTACCGTACTGCTATATATAGTATACTGGTGGTCACTGTGTCAGCAAACTGCAAAACTAAAATGCACCACAGGTATAGAATGTAGATGGATAGTATACTTAATGACGACACAGAGGTAGGTACAGCAGTGGCCTTCCGTACCGTACTGCTATATATAGTATACTGGTGGTCACTGTGTCAGCAAACTGCAAAACTAAAATGCACCACAGGTATAGAATGTAGATGGATAGTATACTTAATGATGACACAGAGGTAGGTACAGCAGTGGCCTTTCGTACCGTACTGCTATATATAGTATACTGGTGGTCACTGTGTCAGCAAACTGCAAAACTAAAATGCACCACAGGTACAGAATGTAGATGGATAGTATACTTAATGACGACACAGAGGTAGGTACAGCAGTGGCCTTCCGTACCGTACTGCTATATATAGTATACTGGTGGTCACTGTGTCAGCAAACTGCACAACTGAAATGCACCACAGGTTTAGAATCTAGATGGATAGTATACTTATTGACGACACAGAGGTAGGTACAGCAGTGGCCTACTGTACCGTAATGCTATATATTATATACTGATGGTCACTGGTCAGCAAAACTCTGCACTGTACTCCTCCTATATAATATTATCTGGTAGTCCCCAGTCCCCACAATAAAGCAGCACACTGAGCACAAATATGGAGTGTTTTTCAGGCAGACAACGTATACTGGTGGTCACTGTCAGCAAAACTCTGCACTGTACTCCTGCTATATAATACAGCTGCTCCCCAGTCCCCACAATTAATCAATGTGAGCACAGATATATGCAGCACACTGAGCACAGATATGGAGCGTTTTTTTCAGGCAGAGAACGGATAACTGGTGGTCACTGATCAGCAAAACTCTGCACTGTACTCCTCCTATATTATACAGCTGCTCCCCAGCCCTCCCCACAATTAAGCAATAATGCACAATCAAGTTCAACAATAACGGAGAGGACGCCAGCCACGTCCTCTCCCTAACATTTCCAATGCACGAGTTAAAATGGCGGCGACGCGCGGCTGCTTATATAGAGTCCGAATCTCGCGAGAATCCGACAGCGGGATGATGACGTTCGGGCGCGCTCGGGTTAACCGAGCCATACGGGAGAATCCGAGTATGGCTCGGACCTGTGTAAAAAGGGTGAAGTTCGGGGGGGTTCGGTTCCCGAGAAACCGAACCCGCTCATCACTAATTATAACAGGAAAATACAGCCACTGTGACACTCACAGTAACCCTGACAAAGTGGGAGGAGCCGTCATGCTGCCAAACACCATGGTCTTGTTGCTTTGTGGCACATTATATTTGTGGTAATGGCAAAGTGTGTGGCAGGTGGTACTGAGTACCCGCTGCCAAATTCTTATGGGTACTCCGTACCCGAGCATACCCGCATACTTGCATCGCTGCCCTCACCACACAATTGATCTTAAGAATGGCATATAAAGTTATAAACACATTTTTCTTGATTTAATATTTTTTTCTGAATTTCTCAGTTAGAAACTCTTGGCCTAGGGGTGCCATGAAAAAAAAATCTGATTCTCTAGGGCGCCGTGATACAAAAAAGTTTGTGAACCACTGGTTTAGGGTACAGAGGTGTCAGTGATTTAATGTAGGGTATAAAGGGGTCAGTGGTGTGGTGGCAGCTACAAAGGAGTCAGTTAAAATAGTAATAATTTTTTTTAAGGGGGGAGCACAACATTTTATCTTGCCTCCGGTCAACTCGGATAAAGTTACGCCACTGGCTGTGTATAAGAAGTTTCTCTGTGTATTAAGTCATATAGTACTGTGTAAAAGAAGTTTCTCTGTGTACTATGGGGGTGATTCCGAGTTGATCGCTCGCTAGCAACTTTTTGCAGTGCTGCGATCAGATAGTCGCCACCTATGGGGGAGTGTATTTTCGCTTTGCAAGTGTGCGAACGCTGTTGCAGCCGACGACACAAAAAAGTTTTTTGCAGTTTCTGAGTAGCTCTGGACTTACTCAGCCGCTGCGATCACTTCAGTCTTTTTGGTTCCGGAATTGACGTCAGACACCCGCCCTGCAAACGCTTGGACACGCCTGCGATTTTGCAAACACTCCCAGAAAATGGTCAGTTGACACTGTCGAAGTCAAAAATATTACATAAAGAGAACATAAAAACTACACACATTTAAGTCACTATACTTGCAAATACGCGCAGCGAGCACAGCAATATATGGTAACACACGCATTTACACGAACATGCCACAGAGATGGATTCGACACTTATTTCATACAGTACATAATTACAATAATATCAAGCGCCAGACATCATGATGATTTAGAATTATATATATTGAAGTAATGTCATGTATGTGTATTATTTGAACGAAACAAGATAGACCAGTCATGTTTACTATTAAAACAACCAGCTTAATGTGTAGATTAATTTTATACTTGTTATGAAGTTATAGGACATTGCAGCGAATAGTTATGATTACATGTATAAAAGCTAAAATCGCTCTTATTAGAACAATAGATATTCTTAGAGGTAGAGGATAGGGAACTCAGGCCAGCCCTTTGGATGTCTTCAAGGCTGAATCTGATTACCATATACAAAGGAATTGGTGACTCATCGTGAACCCCTCCCCCAGAAACTAGATGTGACATAAGCTGACCACACAGGAGGTCAGAGTTACTTGCTTTTTGCTCTCAGAGGACGATGATGGACTTGCTAGCAGATCAGTTCCTGTATTTATTTACAGAGAGAGGGAGACATAAGCTACATTGGAGGGAATGGTAATTGTATCGCTGGCATGTAACTGAAATTGTATGTAGTTGTATGTAATTGTATGTTCTAACTGTTTACTGTGTGAGTTGCATTCATGTAACTATAGGTATACTGTACTTTGTAATATATATTGAATCCATATCCTTTTAACAACAAATATATACATCAATGAGCTTTGGAACTCAGATAATGTGTGGGTGTATTGTTTTCTCTTATGGGATGCAGTGTTGTGCGATGTACAGCGCACATTTATGGGATATGGTAATAAGATGTGCAGGCATTTACAATATATATTAGAGCGGGCATTTTAAATATTTGTGAGAAATCAATTTGGCATTCATAACACCCACAAACGCCCTCTTTCTGTCAATCACCTTGCGATTGGCTGTACAAATGGATTCTTTGTTAAATCCATCGCCCAGTACCAATCCTCTTTGTACCCTTACGACAGGCCTGCACATTGTGGTGCATACGCATGCGCAGTTTTGCAGAGATTTAACCTGATCGCAGCGCTGCAAATAGTTGCTAGCGAGCGATCAACTCGGAATGACCCCTTATGTCATATACTTCTGAGTATAAGAAGTGTCTCAGTGTACTATGTCATATACTGCTGTGTATAAGAAGTTTCTCATTGTACCCTGTCATATACCGCTATGTATAAGAAGTGTCTCTGTGTAGTATGGGGGTTATTCAGACCCAATCGCACGCTGCAGTTTTTTGCAGCCGTGCGATCGGGTCTGAACAGCGCATGCGTGTGGGCCGCAATGCGCAGGCGCGTCGCTGGCTGTCTCCGCCCATCGCCAGGCAGCGTCAAAAGGAATGAAGAAAGCAATCGCACCAGCAATCGCAAGAAGATTGACAGACAGAAGGCGTTCGTGGGCGACAACTCACCGTTTTCTGGGAGTGGTCGGAAAAACGCAGGCGTGCCTGGGAGGGACCCTGACATCAGCCTCTTCCTGGATCATCGCAGCGGGTGCAAAAACTGCACAAACTTATGTTTGTGCAGCTCATTGCACAGCCGAACGCATCCCTGCACAGCCCTAACCCCCTCCCCTGTAGGCGGCGATTACCTGGTCGCAGCTGTACAAAAAATAGCCTGCGTGCGATCAGGTCTGAATTAGGCCCTATGTCATATACTGCTGTGTATAGGAAGTATCTCTGTGTACTATGGCCCTCATTCCGAGTTGTTCGCTCGCTAGCTGCTTTTAGCAGCATTGCACACGCTAAGCCGCCGCCCTCTGGGAGTGTATCTTAGCTTAGCAGAATTGCGAACAAAAGATTTGCAAAATTGCGAATAGAAATTTCTTAGCAGTTTCTGAGTAGCTCGACACTTACTCTGCCACTGCGATCAGTTCAGTCAGTTTCGTTCCTGGTTTGACGTCACAAACACACCCAGCGTTCGCCCAGGCACTCCCCCGTTTCTCCAGCCATTCCCGCGTTTTTCCCAGAAACTGCAGCGTTTTTTCACACACACCCATAAAATGGACAGTTTCCGCCCAAAAACACCCACTTCCTGTCAATCACACTCCGATCACCAGAACGAAGAAAAATCCTCGTAATGCCGTGAGTAAAATACCTAACTTTTGAGTAAAATAACTAAGCGCATGCGCTCTGCGAACATTGCGCATGCGCAGTAAGCGACTAATCGCAATATAGAGAAAATCGGCAACGGGTGAACAACTCGGAATGACCACCTATGTCATATACTGCTGTGTATAAGAAGTTTCTCTTTGTACCCTGTCATATACTGCTGTGTATAAGAATTTTCTCTGTGTATTGGGGGTCATTCTGAGTTGTTCGCTTGTTATTTTTTTCTCGCAACGGAGCGATTAGTCGCTAATGCGCATGCGCAATGTCCGCAGTGCGACTGCGCCAAGTAAATTTGCTATGCAGTTAGGTATTTTATTCACGGCATTACGAGGTTTTTTCTTCGTTCTGGTGATCGTAATGTGATTGACAGGAAGTGGGTGTTTCTGGGCGGAAACTGGCCGTTTTATGGGTGTGTGCGAAAAAACGCTACCGTTTCTGGGAAAAACGCGGGAGTGGCTGGAGAAACGGAGGAGTGTCTGGGCGAACGCTGGGTGTGTTTGTGACGTCAAACCAGGAACGACACTGACTGAACTGATCGCAGATGCCGAGTAAGTCTGGAGCTACTCAGAAACTGCTAAGAGGTGTCTATTCGCAATTCAGCTAATCTTTCGTTCGCAATTTTGATAAGCTAAGATTCACTCCCAGTAGGCGGCGGCTTAGCGTGTGCAAAGCTGCTAAAAGCAGCTTGCGAGCGAACAACTCGGAATGACCCCCATTATGTCATATACTGCTGTGTATAAGAATTTTCTCTTTGTACCCTGTCATGTACTGCTGTGTATAAGAAGTGTCTCTGTGTACTATGTCATATACTGCTGTGTATAGGAAATATCTCTGTGTATTATGTCATATACTGCTGTGTATAAGAAGTTTCTCTTTGTACTCTGTCATGTACTGCTGTGTATAAGAAGTTTCTCTGTGTTCTATGTCATATCCCAGTGCCGTAACTAGACATTTTAGTGCTGTGTGCAAGAAACTGCATCGGCGCCCCGCCCCATATACAAAATAGGGCCAGTTCGCGCCTACGGAATTGACGTCCGACACCTGTTTAGCAAATACTTTGACACGCCTGCGTTTTTCCAACCACTCCCACAAAACGGTCAGTTGCCACCCACAAACGTCTTCTTCCTGTCAATCTCCTTGCGAAACGCTCATGCGAACGGATTCTTCGTACAAACCCATCACTGAGCAGCAATCCGCTTTGTACCCGTGTGACGCACCTGCGCATTGCGGTGCATACGCATGCACAGTTAGACCTGATCGCAGGCTGTACGAAAACGCAGCCTAGCGATCAGGTCTGAATTAGGCCCTATGTCATATACTGCTGTGTATAAGAAGTTTCTCTGTGTACTATGTCATATACTGCTGTGTATAAGAAGTGTCTCTGTGTACTACAGTATGTCATGTACTGTGGTGTAAAAGAAGTTTCTCTTTGTATCCTGTCATATTCTGCTGTGTATAAGTTTCTCTTTGTACCATTCATATTCTGCTGCGTATATGAAGTTTCTCTTTCTACGCTATCATATTCTGCTGTGTATAAGAAGTTTCTCTGTGTACCCTATCATGTACTGCTGTCAGTGGCATGCGATGAGGTCAGTGGCTGGTGAGGCACTACAGCCATAATGTCTGCCGAATCCTGCCGATGACCCCTGCCCGCTACTGCCTCTGAGCCGCTGCCCGCTGCCACCGCCAATGGCTTACAAACTTGCCCACCATCAACTGACCCAGCCCTCCACCACTAATTTGCATCTCAGTCCAATGCCGCCAATTCCCGCTGCCTGCCTGCTCATCATACTTGTGATATATTGTATATTTTTATAGAAAAAAAAGAAATTAGTGTTTGGGACTGGGAAGGGAGTGGGAGGAGGACATGAATGCAATTTTGTTGTCCAGGGCTTCCATTAACTTAATGGAGAAGGATCAGAATGGGTTAAAAAAATGTGTGAGGTTCCCCCTCCTAAGTATAACCAGCCTCGGGCTCTTTGAGACGGTCCTGGTTGTTTAAATACTGGGGGAAAAATTGGACAAGGTTTCCCCGTATTTAGACAACCAGCACCGGGCTCTTATCCGGTTCTGGTTCCAAAAATATGGGGGACAAAAGATGTAGGGGTCCCCCGTATTTTTAAAACCAGCACCGGGCTCCACTAGCCAGAGACATAATTCCACAGCTGGGGGACACATTTATGGAGGTCCCTGCGGCCGTGGCATTACCCCCTAGCTAGTCACCTCTGGCCGGGGTTTCCTGGATGAGTGGGGACCCCTTAAATCAAGGGGTCCCCCACTCCAGGCACCCAAGGGCCAGGGGTGAAGCCCGAGGCTGTCCCCAACACCCCTGGGCGGTGGGTGCCGGGCTGATAGCCATGTGTGTAAAAAAAGAATATGTGTGGGTGATTGGAAAAGTGGATCCAGCCCTGGATCCGCTGTCCAATCACATGTGCCACGCTGACATGGGGGTGGTGTCCCTGTCAGCAAGGCACTTTTTTCAGTGCTGCTTTCCTCATCTTTTTTAATGGGCTTTTACAGCCCAGTGCTTGGCCCCGCCCCCTGCTCTGTCCAAATTCCCATTATCCACGGGAGGCACTGCTATCAGTGCCTCCCAAACCAATTTAAACTATTAAAATTATTAGAATTAAATAAAGAAGATACTTATGACACAGAATATGTGTCATAAGTATCTTCTTTTTATTATTTTAATACTTAATCACAGGGGAGGCACTGCTTCCCCTGCCTCCCCTGACTGCACGTCTCTGACTGCTGTGTACACGGGGGAGAAATTTGTTTGGTGCCGCACTGGACTTTTATAATGTAACAAAAGGGCTTTGTTCCATATGGCCCTTAAGATACCAACAATATTTGAGCATATAAGAGACCCTTAAATCGAGTATCAAACGTAATTTAAGTTTTAATATTTCCACCCCAGGTGCATCCTAATTAGTATAGTTTGATTAATTAAATTTTTTTAAGTATTATTCATAAAAGATCAATCATTTATGATACTGGATGTGGAAGTGATATTTTAATCTTTATGTGTATCAATTTTTTATATTTTACATAATTAAAGGTTAAGTTTTAACAATTTTCATCATATCAAGAGTTCCCCAACACAGGGGGAAATTTACTAAGCTCCCGATTTTGACCGAGATGCCGTTTTTTCATCAAAGTGTCATCTCGGTAATTTACTAAGCACTAATCACGGCAGTGATGAGGGCATTCGTAATTTTTTGCAAGTTCAGGTAAAAAATTACGAATGAATACACCATCGGTCAAAACGCGGCTGTTTAAGTATGAATCTCGGTCATTTACTAAGAAGTGCAAAGCAAAAAAAGAACAAACACTGCCGTGAAAAATTACAACTCGTAAAAAAGTGCTAAAAAAAAACAGACCTGCTTTTTTTATTCGTGATTGGATAGGCATGCACGGATCCATGAGATCAGTGCATGTATATCAGTGGGAAGGGGTGGGAAAGTGCTTATTTTTTTTAAAAAAATTGCGTGGGGTCCCCCCTCCTAAGCATAACCAGCCTCGGGCTCTTTGAGCCGATCCTGGTTGCAGAAATATGGGGGGAAAAATTACAGGGGTTCCCCCATATTTAAGCAACCAGCATCGGGCTCTGCGCCTGGTCCTGGTCCCAAAAATACGGGGGACAAAAAGAGTAGGGGTCCCCCGTATTTTTAAAACCAGCACCGGGCTCCACTAGCTGGACAGATAATGCCACAGCCGGGGGTCACTTTTATATAGTGCCCTGCGGCCGTGGCATCAAAAATCCAACTAGTCACCCCTGGCCGGGGTACCCTGGGGGAGTGGGGACCCCTTCAATCAAGGGGTCCCCCCCCCCAGCCACCCAAGGGCCAGGGGTGAAGCCCGAGGCTGTCCCCCCCCATCCAATGGGCTGCGGATGGGGAGGCTGATAGCCTTTGTTGTAAAAGAAAAGATATTGTTTTTAGTAGCAGTACTACAAGGCCCAGCAAGCCTCCCCCGCATGCTGGTACTTGGAGAACCACAAGTACCAGCATGCGACGGAAAAACGGGCCCGCTGGTACCTGTAGTACTACTACTAAAAAAATACCCAAAAAAAGACAAGACACACACACCGTGAAAGTATAATTTTATTACATACATACACACATACATACATACTTACCTTAAGTTCCCACGCAGGTCGGTCCTCTTCTCCAGTAGAATCCAAGGGGTACCTGTTGAAGAAATTATACTCACGAGATCCAGGGGTCCAGGCTCCTCGGGAAATCCAGGGGTAATCCACGTACTTGACAAAAAAAACAAAACGGTGTCCCGACCACGAACTGAAAGGGGACCCATGTTTGCACATGGGTCACCTTTCCACGAATGCCAGAAAGCCACTCTGACTTCTGTCTAAGTGGGTTTCATCAGCCAATCAGGGAGCGCCACGTTGTAGCACTCTCCTGATCAGCTGTGTGGTCCTGTCCTCACTGACAGGCAGCACACGGCAGTGTTACAATGTAGCGCCTATGCGCTACATTGTAACCAATGATGGGAACTTTCTGCTCAGCGGTGACGTCACTTTAGGTCAACCGCAGGGCAGAAAGTTCCCATCATTGGTTACAATGTAGCGCATAGGCGCTACATTGTAACACTGCCGTGTGCTGCCTGTCAGTGAGGACAGGACCACACAGCTGATCAGGAGAGTGCTACAACGTGGTGCTCCCTGATTGGCTGATGAAACCCACTTAGACAGAAGTCAGAGTGGCTTTCTGGCATTCGTGGAAAGGTGACCCATGTGCAAACATGGGTCCCCTTTCAGTTCGTGGTCGGGACACCGTTTTGTTTTTTTTGTCAAGTACGTGGATTACCCCTGGATTTCCTGAGGAGCCTGGACCCCTGGATCTCATGAGTATAATTTCTTCAACAGGTACCCCTTGGATTCTACTGAAGAAGAGGACCGACCTGCGTGGGAACTTAAGGTAAGTATGTATGTATGTATGTGTGTATGTATGTAATAAAATTATACTTTCACGGTGTGTGTGTCTTGTCTTTTTTTGGGTATTTTTTTAGTAGTAGTACTACAGGTACCAGCGGGCCCGTTTTTCCGTCGCATGCTGGTACTTGTGGTTCTCCAAGTACCAGCATGCGGGGGAGGCTTGCTGGGCCTTGTAGTACTGCTACTAAAAACAATATCTTTTCTTTTACAACAAAGGCTATCAGCCTCCCCATCCGCAGCCCATTGGATGGGGGGGGACAGCCTCGGGCTTCACCCCTGGCCCTTGGGTGGCTGGGGGGGGACCCCTTGATTGAAGGGGTCCCCACTCCCCCAGGGTACCCCGGCCAGGGGTGACTAGTTGGATTTTTGTTGCCACGGCCGCAGGGCACTATATAAAAGTGACCCCCGGCTGTGGCATTATCTGTCCAGCTAGTGGAGCCCGGTGCTGGTTTTAAAAATACGGGGGACCCCTACTCTTTTTGTCCCCCGTATTTTTGGGACCAGGACCAGGTGCAGAGCCCGATGCTGGTTGCTTAAATATGGGGGAACCCCTGTCATTTTTTTCACCATATTTTTGCAACCAGGATCGGCTCAAAGAGCCCGAGGCTGGTTATGCTTAGGAGGGGGGACCCCACGCATTTTTTTTTATTATTTTACAGTGTTTAATTAAAAAAAAAAAAAACCCCAGCATGGATCACACAGATCCGGCCGAGATTGATTGTAAAAAAAGTCGGCAGTGTTTTGCTAATCACTGCCGTAAAAATAGGTAAAAAACCACGAATGACATCGACATCGGAAGAAAAGAAAAACCCGAATACGACAGCTTAGTAAATCCATCGTAATCAATTCAAAAAGTTGCAATTTTACACTGTCGATGTCATTCGTGATTGAACTTGGACATGAATTTGGAAAATACGAATCTTAGTAAATGTACCCCACAGAGTCTCTTTTTTATTTTCCTATACCATGTACTGCTGTGTATAAGAAGTGTCTCTGTGTACTCTGTCATATACTGCTGTGTATAAGAAGTTTCTCTTTGTACCCTATCATATACTGCTGTGTATAAGAGGTTCGCTTTGTACTCTGTCATAGACTGCTGTGTATAAGAAGTTTCTCTTTGTACCCTATCATATACTGCTGTGTATAAGAAGTTTCTCTTTGTACTCTGTCATAGACTGTTGTGGATAAGAAGTTTCTCTTTGTACCATGTTGTATACTGCTGTGTATAAGAAGTTTCTATTTGTAACCTAAAAATTGATAATCACTCAAACTGTTTATTTAATAGTGTGGGACCTGGTGCTGCCTGTTTTTGTTTTTTTTCCCTCTCTCACACATATCTTTTCTTCAACTCCTCCTCACTATCTCTCTCTTCTCCCCTAGAGGTAAGTTTCCTAAAAATCGTGTTTGCCCGAGATGGCATTTTCGGTGTGTTTAGGCTTTTTTTTTTTACAACTTGGAGATTTTCTAAAGCTACACATGGGAGTAAAATCACAATTTGAACTGCAAAACACGTCCGAATCTGCAAATAGAAGTCTATACACCATTGAACCAACTTACAAATACTTTCAATAGAAAATAATAAAGTCTATAAGACCTGTGTATATAAACAGGGAGCACACTTGGGACAAAATACACTTTTCAAATAGACGTTTCCCTGTGCAGTGTTTGCAGAAATCTGCACAGATCAGTATGGATCTTAGGCACAGATCGATCCTCTCCTCCAGTAGGCATCCCCATTGTTAAAATAAAAGAAACCGCAAGCCCGATCTATCCAAGCTGAGAAGCGCATACCTTCCATACGTCATAATATACAGATACTTCTTCCATTTGTCATAATATACAGACAAGCCCTCCATATTTTATTATTTATTTATTAATACCAGTTATTTATATAGTACACAGATATTCTGCAGCACTATACAGAGAATATTTGGCCATTCACACCTGTCCCTGCCCCAGTGGAGCTTACAATCTATATTCCCTACCTTCACAGTTAGGGCAATAAAGATTTGGAACTACCTGCCAAAGAAGGTGGTAATGGTGGACTTGGTAAATACATTCAAAAATGGATTAGATAAATTCCTAACTAAAAAAGATATCCAAGGATACAGCAGTTAAAAAAAAAAAATTGACATTGATAAACTGAGAGGTACATGAATTATAGTAATTAATCCTAAAAACTTTACTTCAGCAGGGACATGATAGTGAGCTCAGCTTAATACAGAATACAGGTTGAACCGGATGGGCATTTTGCCTGTTTTCAATCTCATTAACTATGTTACTATGTTACTATGTTATGTTACCACATGTACACACATACATACATTCACACTAGGGTTCATTTTTGTTGGAATCCAATAAACCTGCCAGTATATTTTGAGATTGTGGAAAGAAACCGGAGTACCCAGAGGAAACCCACGTAAGCATGGAGAGAATATACAAACTACACATGGTGAAAACCCATCAAACCCATGACCTCAGTGCTGTGAGCAGTGCCTTAACTAGCCATTTTAGCGATGTGTGCAAGAAACAGCATCGGCGCCCCCCCCACCCTTATGTAAAATAGTGGCAGTGCGGGCATAAAAAATATAGGGGTGTGGCTTCACGGGGAAGAGGTGTGGCCACAAAATAATACCAATTTATATTACGGTGCACAGTAGTCTCAATTATCCAAATTACACCACACAGTAGCGCCACTACACCAGTGACAGCTCCTTTTACACATTACAGCAGGTAGAGTCCCCTTTTTACACATTACGGCAGACAGCGTCCCCTTTTTACACATTACGGAAGACGGAGTCCACCTTTTACACATTACGGCACACAGAGTCCTCCTTTTTACACATTACAGCAGACAGAGTCCCCTTTTTACACATTACAGCAGACAGAGTACCCTTTTTATACATTACGGCAGACAGTCCCCCTTTTACACATTACGTCAGACAGTCCCCCTTTTTACACATTATGGCAGACAGTCCCCCTTTTTACACATTACAGCAGACAGTCCCCCTTTTAAGACACATTACAGCAGAGAGAGTCCCACTTTTTACACATTACGGCAGACAGTCCCCCTTTTTATACATTACGGCAGACAGTCCCCCTTTTTACACATTACGGCAGACAGTGTCCCCCTTTTTACACATTACAGCAAACAGAGTGCCACTTTTTACACATTACGGCAGACAGTGCCCCTTTTTACACATTACGGCAGACAGGCTCCTCGGTGCAGGCAGTCAGGCAGATCCCGGACCGGGGAGAAGGAGGAGGAGGGAGGGGGACTTGGGAGGCGCAGCAGCGCACTGTAGTTGGTGGCAGCGCAGCTGCAGCTGTCCCTCTCCTTCCGCATAGGCTGGCCGCCGCTGCTGTGAATACTAGGATGCACTTCCCTCATCCCAGCATTCACAGCGGCGGCGGCCAGCCTATGTGGAAGGAGAGGGACAGCTGCAGTGGCACCGCCACCAATTACAGTGCGCTGCTGTGCTCCCTCATCCTCCTTCTCCACTGTCCCCAGAGCTGCTGCTCCTCTCCTCGCTCAGGCAGCTTGTAATGAGTCAGTTAGACTCATTACAATGCCGCTGACTAAAGTCCCCTTGGAACGGGGATGCGGTCAGTTGCGCCCTCAGCGTGACTGCTCTGTGTGCCAGGCACACCTGGTACACACGTAGTTATGGCCCTGGCTGTGAGGCAGTAATGCTTACCATTACACATTCCGTGTTGTCCCATATGGCATAACACGCAAACACTCCTTCCGTATGTTACAATATACAGACACTCTTCCTTTCATCATGATAAAAGGACACACCTTCCCAAACCTATAATGTACAGACACTCCTTCCATGTGTCAAAATATACAGACACACTTTCCATATGTCATATTATACAGACACTCCTTCTATATGTCATAATATACAGACACACTTTCCATATGTCATATTATATAGACACTCATTCCATGTTATTTTATATAGACTCATCTTTTATACAGTATGTAATATACTGACAAACCTTCCATTTGCCATAATATACAGTAACACCTTTCATATGTCATAATTTGATTACATATTTCTGTCCCCAAGAGAACTTATATATAGATGACTTGATTTTCATAAGTTTCATGTCTAAAAATAATCATATATTTGATGCAGTTGATGAGAGAACGTGGAAATTGTGTACCTGTGTACCTGTGAGCGAGGTGATGCAGAAGTCTCCATCAATACCCGGCGCTGGTACCCGCATGTGCACCATGGGTGATCCGGAAGCTTGATGATGCGTGTTTCGCCTAAACAGGTGAATCAGACCCATAGTACTGTCCAGTATATAGTAAAGTGCTTTGACCACAATGTAACATTGGACTATCATGCAAGGACATTATTACAGGTTGAGTCTCCCTTATCCAAAATGCTTGGGACCAGAGGTATTTTGGATATGGGATTTTTCCGTATTTTGGAATAATTGCATACCATAATGAGATATCATGGTGATGGGGCCTAAATCTAAGCACATAATGCGTTTATGTTACATATACACCTTATACACACAGCCTGAAGGTAATTTTAGCCAATATTTTTTATAACTTTGTGCATTAAACAAAGTGTGTCTGCATTCACACAATTCATTTATGTTTCATAAACACCTTATACACACAGCCTGAAGGTCATTTAATACAATATTTTTAATAACTTTGTGTATTAAACAAAGTTTGTGTACATTGAGCCATCAGAAAACAAAGGTTTCACTATCTCACTCTCACTCAAAAAAGTCTGTATTTCGGAATATTCCGTATCTCGGAATATTTGGATATGGGATACTCAACCTGTATTATTATTATTATTATTATTATTCACCACTCCCTGGTGCCAATGCTCAGTACAGCTCAGGGGAGTAATTCCAAGTTGATCGCAGCAGGAATTTAGTTAGCAATTGGGCAAAACCATGTGCACTGCAGGGGAGGCAGATTTAACATGTGCAGAGAGAGTTAGATTTGGGTGGGTTATTTTATTTCTGTGCAGGGTAAATACTGGCTGCTTTATTTTTACACTGCAAATTAGTTTGCAGATTGAACACACCCCACCCAAATCTAACTCTCTCTGCACATGTTAAATCTGCCTCCCCTGCAGTGCACATGGTTTTGCCCAATTGCTAACTAAATTCCTGCTGCGATCAACTTGGAATTACCCCCCAGGCTGTTTGTATTGCTGTGCAGCACACTCATTTTATTTTCATTCTCAAAGTTACAGTAGCATAGTCTATGTTTTATCAACTTACATATTTAAAAAGTTAAGCATTTAAAAAAAAAGTTTAAGTAGGACATATGGAAATTTAACTGTGCTGTTTAATGGGCATACCTTTTTCCAGTGGTGAAGATGCTACAACAGAAATGACAAATGTTGTTAAAAGGGAAAATTACATGAATATGGTGATGAAATACAGGCCCTCATTCCGAGTTGTTCGCTCTGTAAATTTTTTTGCATCGCAGTGATTTTCCGCTTAGTGCGCATGCGCAATGTCCGCAGTGCGACTGCGGCAAGTAAATTTGCTATGCAGTTATGAATTTTACTCACGGTTTTTTTTCGTTCTGGTGATCGTAATGTGATTGACAGGAAGTGGGTGTTTCTGGGCGGAAACTGGCCGTTTTATGGGAGTGTGTGAAAAAACGCTACCGTTTCTGGGAAAAACGCGGGAGTGGCTGGAGAAACGGAGGAGTGTCTGGGCGAACGCTGGGTGTGTTTGTGACGTCAAACCAGGAACGACAAGCACTGAACTGATCGCAGATGCCGAGTAAGTTTGAAGCTACTCAGAAACTGCTAAGAGGTGTGTAATCGCAATTTTGAGAATCTTTCGTTCGCAATTTTAAGAAGCTAAGATTCACTCCCAGTTGGCGGCGGCTTAGCGTGTGTAAAGCTGCTAAAAGCAGCTTGCGAGCGAACAACTCGGAATGAGGGCCACAGTACATAGACTGTGAAGATATTAAGAGTCAGTTGAGCTAGACTTAATCTTACTAGGCATAGGTGAGAACTTTAAAGACTGTGGTCAGCAAGTAACAGCTGTTAAAGCAATTGGAGATGAAGGGTGTAATAAAACATTTTAAAACATTGCTTATGTATATTGTGAACCCTCCAACAGTATTTATACTCACCAATAAGCAATAATTTGTTTCTGGAAAAGAAAATGGATTTATTACATAATACGTATTATAGTAAGCAATGCATAAGTAATTAATATAGGGACATGCAAATGACTCTCTGTCAGAAGATAGTATTAACTAGAGATGAGCGGGTTCAGTTCCCTGAGAACTGAGCCTCCTTGAACATCCTGTTCCGAGCCCGGATCCAAGTTTGACTCGGGACTTCCTGCCAGACTCGGAAAGCAGAACGAGGCAAAATGTCATCATCCCGCTATCATATTCTCGTGGTTTTGGATCCCATATAAACAGTCATTCATCACCACCATTTTCACTCTGGACTTGGAGACTGAAGGAGACAGACCTCTGTCTCTCTCTGTGGGTGGTTGCATCAGGTGGGGTAAGTGTATGCTCTGTAGGGGTGCTGCTGTAGTCACTGTGGTGTACCTGTGCTGTGTTAGGGGTGCTGTCCTGGCTGTCACTGGTGTTTCATGTGCTGTGATGGCCGGGTGCTGCAGCTGTACATGGGTGTTGTTGTCCTGGCTGTCACTGTGTTCTACAGGGTGCTGGGGCACTGTCCTCCTATATGCTGTAAAATATAGGGGCGCTGCTGGCCCAGTATGTTGTAAGAATTTAGGGGTGCAGTTGTTAAAAAGTAAAAGCACACTGCACCTGTATGCTGCAAAATTTTGGGTGTTGCTGTTCAAATAACATTACACTGGCCCTGTATATTGTAAAAATTCAGGGGTGCAGTTGTTAAAAATTAAAAGCACACTGCTGTATGCTATAAAATATTGGGGTGCTGAAGGCCCTGTATGTTGTAAAAATTCAGAGGTGCAGTTGTTAAAAAAAAGCACACTGATGTATGCTGTAAAATATAGGGGTGCTGCTGGCCTTGTATGTTGTAAAAATTCATAGGTGCAGTTGTTAAAAAAAAGCAAACTGCTGTATGCTGTAAAATATATGGGTGCTGCTGGCCCTGAATGTTGTAATAATTCAAGGGTGCAGTTAAAAATTAAAAGCACACTGCTGTATCCTGTAAATATAGGGGTGCTGCTGGCCTTGTATGTTGTAAAAATTCAGAGGTGCAGTTGTTAAAAATTAAAAGCACACTGCTCCTGTTTGCTGTAAAATATTGGGGTGCTGCTGGCCCAGTATGTTGTAAAAATTAAAGGGTGCAGTTGTTAAAAATTAATACTGCCTTGATAAAGACCCACGGCTAAAGGGTTGAAACGCGTTGGATGCCGTAAGAGGGGGACCCCGCTATCTCTGTTTGGAACTCGGGATCGTGGAGCCTATTACCTAATGCGGGATCCCAGATTGCCTGCCTGGGGGACACCTGAAATCTACAGTTTCATTGTTGGAGGTTGGACCGGAAGTAGTAAAAAGACTTCCGGTAATACGAAATAATATGAAAATAAATTCCCCAAAATCTGCATATCTAGGGAGATTTTTTGATATGTAAAGAATATTGTGAGTTATACTGCTATATATGGCTACAAAGGTTTGAGAATTAAGTCATTTTTATGATGTGTAATGTATTAATGGACATGACACCGCCCACCTGTTTGTGATTGGTTAGTAGTAACATAAATACAGAAGGTTTGGTAACCACCATCACACCTTGAAAAAGACTTATTGTTGAAACGCGTTGGTGGACAAAAGGAAGGACTGATACAGTGTGGAACCTTGAAGGGCGGAACATCTGGACCGTGGAGGAGCTATACCCGGGACTAAACCTTCCATGCGAAACACATGCCTTGTATAGGCCCACTCTGGTACGCAGTCACTCCGTATGGTGGTGGATAATTTGTTGATTGTTATTTTATGAAATTTTAAAGTTTTAGAATAAAAGAAAAAAATTGTTTTACGCTATAAAAGGCGTTTTTCTCTAAATTGCATTTGAGGTATCTTGACCGGACAAGAGAGAGAATACCTGAATGTGAAACAGAAATTACATCAATACTCCGTGGAAAGTCTGACGAACATTACCCGGGTGACAAATACCCTAATTGGGGAGCGCAATTCACATTCTTTGTTTGCATATATGTTGTTTGGGTTTGTGGTGACCTGGTGAATAGCTGCACCCCTCATATCTTAGCGCAGTAAATATAATCTTTGTTTAAAAATTAAAAGCACACTGCTCCTGTATGCTGCAAAATATTGGGTTTTGCTGTTCAAATAACATTGCACTGGCCCTGTATGTTGTAAAAATACAGGGGTGCAGTTGTTAAAAATTAAAAGCACACTGATGTATGCTGTAAAATATAGGGGTGCTGATGGCCCTGAATGTTGTAAAAATTCAGGGGTGCAGTTAAAAATTAAAAGCACACTGCTATATGCTGTCAAATATTGGGGTGCTGCTGGCCCAGTATGTTGTAAAATACGAGATTTATGGTAAGAACTTACCGTTGTTAAATCTCTTTCTGCGAGGTACACTGGGCTCCATAGGGAATGACATTGGGGTGTAGAATAGGATCTTGATCCGAGGCACCAACAAGCTCAAAGCTTTGACTGTTCCCAGAATGCATAGTGCCGCCTCCTCTATAACCCCACCTCCATGCACAGGAGCTCAGTTTTTGTTAACCAGTCCAATGCAGTAGCAGGCAGAAGAGATGACAACTGTTAGTAGCCACATACACCACACTCTCACGACAGGAGAAAGTGTCAGCGGCTAATGCCATACCAACCCAAAGAAGCTAAGTGCGTCAGGGTGGGCGCCCTGTGGAGCCCAGTGTACCTCGCAGAAAGAGATTTAACAACAGTAAGTTCTTACCATAAATCTGATTTTCTGCTGCGGGGTACACTGGGCTCCACAGGGAATGACATTTGGGATGTCCTAAAGCAGTTCCTTATAGGAGGGGACGCACTGTAGCGGGCACAAGAACCCGGCGTCCAAAGGAAGCATCCTGGGAGGCGGAAGTATCGAAGGCATAGAACCTTATGAACGTGTTCACTGAGGACCACGTAGCCACCTTGCACAATTGTTCGAGGGTCGCACCATGGTGGGCAGCCCAAGAAGATCCAACCGACCGAGTAGAATGGGCCTTTATGGTAGCAGGAGCTGGAAGGTCAGCCTGTACATAAGCATGTGCAATCACCATTCTAATCTATCTGGCCAGGGTCTGCTTGTGAGCAGGCCAGCCACGTTTGTGAAATCTAAACAGACAAAAGAGAGAATCTGACTTCCTGATGGAGGCAGTTCTCTTCACGTAGATACGGAGAGCCCGTACCACATCCAAAGACCGCTCTTTGGAAGACAAATCAGGAGAGGCAAAGGCCGGAACCACAATCTCCTGATTAAGGTGGAAAGAAGACACCACCTTAGGTAAATACCCGGGACGTGTTCTAAGAACCGCCCGATCACGGTGAAAAATCAGATATGGTGACCTACAAGACAAGGCACCCAAATCCGACACCTGTCTAGCAGAGGCAATAGCCAGCAGAAACAATACCTTAAGAGAAAGCCACTTAAGGCCTGCAGATTCAAGAGGCTCAAATGGAGACCCTTGCAACACCTCCAAAACCACTGACAAGTCCCAAGGGGCCACAGGCGGGATGTAGGGAGGTTGAATCCGCAACACACCCTAAGTAAACGTATGTACATCAGGAAAAGCCACAATTTTTCTCTGGAACCAAACTGACAAGGCAGAAATATGAACCTTGATGGAGGCCAGACGAAGGCCCAAGTCCAAGCCCTGTTGTAGAAAGGCCAAACGTTTGGCTGTACTATACTTGTAAGTGTCATGATTGTTAGATGTGCACCAAGCAAAGTAAGAATTCCAGACCCTATGGTAAATCTGAGCAGAAGCCGGTTTCCGGGCCTTCAACATGGTTTGAATGACCGCCTCAGAAAATCCTTTGGCCCTCACGACGGAAGCTTTAAGAGCCATACCGTCAAAGCCAACCGGGCTAAATCCTGATATATACAGGGGCCCTGAACAAGAAGATTTGGGCACTGTGGAAGTAGAAGGGGACGCTCTATCGAGAGACCCTGAAGGTTTGAGAACCAATGCCATCTGGGCCACGTGGGAGCGATTAGAAGTAGGATTCCTCCTTCTTGTTTGAACTTCCTTATTACTCTGGGCAGGAGTGACACCGGAGGGAACACGTATGGCAGCTGAAAGTTCTATGGAATTGCCAGTGCATCCACAAACGCTGCCTGAGGATCCCTTGTCCTTGCTCCAAAGACCTGAACCTTGTGATTGTGTCGAGACGCCATCAGGTCCACTTCTGGAAGGCCCACCTGTCCACAAGGAGTTGAAACACCTCTGTATGGAGGCTCCACTCTACGGTGTTTACGTCCTGATGACTGAGAAAGTCTGCTTCCCAGTTTAGGACCCCCGGAATGAATACTGCCGATATGGCTGGCAGATGGCATTCTGCCTACTGAAGAATCCGTGATACTTCCCTCATTGCCATGCGGCTTCGAGTGCCGCCTTGATGATTGATGTAAGCCACCGTGGTGGCGTTGTCCGACTGTACTTGAACAGGTCTGTTCTGTATTAAATGTTGGGCTAAGTTAAATGAGTTGAACACTGCCTGCATATCCAGAATGTTTATCAGGAGGAGAGACTCCTCCTTGGTCCACCGACCCTGAAGGGAGTGTTGCTCCAACACCGCGCCCCAACCTTTCAGACTGGCATCCGTCGTCAGAAGGACCCAGTTGGAGATCCAGAAGGGACGACTCCTGCTCAATAATTGGTCCTGAAGCCACCAGCTCAGTGACGGACGGACCTCCGGAGACAATGAGATCATTTGAGACCTGATCCGGTGAGGCAGGCTGTCCCATTTGGCAAGAATCAGCTTCTGCAGAGGGCAGGGATGCAATTGAGCGTACTCCACCATGTCGAAAGCCGACACCATGAGACCTAGCACTTGTATCGCCAAATGTATCGACACTTGCGGATGAGATAGGAAGCATTGAATCCTGTCCGTAAGCTTCAGGACTTTCTCCTGATACAAGAACAACTGCTGGTTGTGAGTGTCCAACAACGTCACCAGGTGCAGCATGCTCTGAGCAGGGACCAGGGAAGTTTTCTTCCAGTTGATGAGCCACCCGTGGGCTTGCAAAAACTGGTTGGTCAGATCCAGATGGCGTAGGAGAACTTTAGGGGAATTTGCCAGGATCAACAAGTCGTCCAAGTACGGTAGGATCCTGACCCCTTGACGGCGAAGTACCGCCGTCATTACCGCCATGACCTTGGTGAAGACTCGCAGAGCCGTGGTCAAACCAAAAGGTAACGCCCGAAATTGGTAATGGAGATTGCCAACCGCAAACCTCAGGTATTGCTGATGCGACATTGCAATGGGAATATGCAGGTAAGCATCCTGTATGTCCAGGGAGACCATATAATCCCCAGGTTCCAATGCCAGAACAAATAAAGCGAAGAGTTTCCATACGAAACTTGGAGACCCTCATAAATTGTTCAAGGACTTGAGGTTGAGAATGGGCCAGGAGGACCCATTTGGTTTCGGGACTAGGAACAGCGGTAAATAGTACCCCTTGCCTCTCTGAGTTAGAGGCACCTGTAGTAACACTCCTGTGTCCAGGAGGGACTGTATCACCGAATGAAGAGTTGTTGCCTTCACCTGATCCGAAGTGACGTCTGTCAGGCAAAATCGATGAGGGGGGCGATTTTTGAAAGATATGGCGTAACCTCGAGTGACGACTTCCCGTACCCAGGCATCGGAAGTGGTCTTCAACCATTCCTGGGTATACCCTAGAAGTCGGCCCCCCTCCCTGGGATCCCCCAGAGGGAGGCCCACCCCATCATGCGGCAGGATTGTCAGTCTTGGAAGCAGGCTGACGGGCAGCTCAGGCCCGTTTGGGTTTGGGCTTATTGGGTTTGGATGTGCGAGACTGTTTCGGGTACGCCTGACCCTTTGCTTTCCCTGAAGGATGAAAGGAGCGAAAGGAAGTACTCTTAACCTTCGGTACAGAAGGAGCAGTACTAGGTAGACAAGCTGTTTTAGCAGAAGCTAAGTCAGCCACTATCTTGTTGAGGTCTTCTCCGAAAAGGATGTCTTCCTTAAAAGGGAGTACCTCCAGGGTTTTCTTAGAGTCCAGATCCACAGACCAGGACTGAAACTATAGAATCCGGCGAGACAGTATGGATGTAGTAGAAGCCTTGGCCGCCAGAATGCCGACATCAGAAGCCGCTTCTTTAATGTAATGAGAAGCTGTGACAATATATGATAAGCATTGTCTAGCATGATCAGAAGCGTTGGAAGACATCTCAGCTTCCAACTTCTGAGCCCACGCTTCAATAGCCTCTGCAATTATGGTGCAATGCTGCAATGGTGGGCCAATGCGCAGCACCTGCTAGGGTGTAAATCACCTTTAAACAACCCTCCACGCGCTTATTCGTCGGTTCTTTCAGAGACTTGACGGTAGTTACTGACAGAGCTGAGGATACCACCAGCCGCGCCACCTGCGAATCCACTGGCGGGGGTGTTTCCCAATTTTTACTTAGCTCTGCAGAGAGGGGATAGTGAGCCAGCATCTTCTTGTGAGGTGTGAATTTCTTTCCTGGATTTTCCCAGGACTCCTGACAAATGTCAACTAAATGGTCAGAATGAGGTAAAACTTGTTTAACCACTTTCTGACGTTAAAATCTGTCCAGTTTCTTAGGGGCAGCATCAGGCTCCGGGTCAACAGTAATTTGAATAATGAGCCTGATAGCCTCCAACAAGTCAGAAACATCCACCTGTGAAGCAGATTCCCCATCAGAAGCGTCAGGATTCGAATCTGTGGGGTCAGTATAAACACCATCCTCCTCAGACGAGGTGTCTGGGACGTTAGTGGATTGTGAGCAAGTAATGGCCCGCTTAGAGGACCCCTTGGTTCAATTGCTGTAACTGAGCAGACAGTTGATCTGCCCATGGCGAATTAACCACGGGGACCATAAGCAGTTGTACTGGCACAGGAGGTCCCATAGGGGGCGTTAATATAGTTACCAGTGTATACAAAAGTGTGGAGAAAGTAGCCCAAGGCTGGTCATTTTAAACCCCCGTTGCTATGATCCCACAGGGGGGGGAGGGGTAAGGAGCCCCAGAACAAGAACCCTCAGCTGCTATATTTTCCTCAAATGTGTCTGCAGCGTCACCACCACACAATGTGGGATCAGCCCCAGCTTCATTTCTTGTGAAACACCTATATTAAATGATAAATCTGATGCACTTAGCCCCCTCAGGATATAGAATATAGGGAGAGCAATCTGAGTGAGATGCACGAAATGGAGGTCACAGAGCAGCTATATGCACACACACATAGTCACATTACACAATGGAGAAATTATGACATGCAATAAAAGTGCACTGGACTAGCAATACAAAGTAGTACTAAGTATACAGTAGCTATACACTCAATAGATATAACAATGCACAGTAAAGACTGGATGTACTGTATATCACACTGTACTTTAACGCTGACTAAATGCACTCTTTCTTAACTAACACTGTCAGCAGACATGTAGAATACTTAAGTGTCCTGTAAAATGCACAGCGTTGTCATGCAGGCGGCTTTACAGATGAGGATTTGCCCAAACAGTCCAAGGATCAGCTCAGCTTGTCCTAATGGTGCCCAAACGCTGATAGGGAGTGAGGGAAAGAGAGATGCAGCTCCAGGGTGGGAACATTTACTCTAAATTGTGCCCTGGGGCTGGGGGAGGGGCTACAGGTCAAAGCCTTATCCCCCTGCTAGACTTCACCACCGGGTACTGTGGGCGTATAAAAATGGTTTATGAGAAGAAGCCAACCTGTGCCCTTGCCCTGGTGGTCTAGTGGGGTCCCTGTACTGCCACAGTGTCCACGCCAGCACGCGCGGCCCGCCTCCCACCAGCCACGTGGGATTGCGATTTACAGGGGGGTCACACCGAGGGGACCCACTAACCTCCTCCCTGAGTGTGGCCTCACGATCCAGGAGAACAGTGGTAGTGTGTGTGTGACTAACTGGAAGAAACCAGAGCCTCCGCTGTAAGTAATCGCCAATCAGGGTGCGGGAGTATACAGCGCCGCTGGGAGAGATGATGGAGCAGCAGCAGGAGATGTCTGACTGACATCTAACACAGTCAGTGTCTCTGCTGCAGCCCTTGAAGTCTCAATTTTTAATTAAAAGCTACTTCTCAGGGCTGCTGGAGCAGCCCCCTGTTGTATGCCTGCTTACTGCATGGCACCAACTGCAAAACTGAGCTCCTGTGCACGGAGGTGGGGTTATAGAGGAGGCGGTGCTATGCATTCTTGGAACAGTCAAAGCTTTGGGCCTGTTGGTGCCTCGGATCAAGATCCTACTCTACACCCCAATGTCATTCCCTGTGGAGCCCAGTGTACCCCGAAGCAGAAATTAAGGGGTGCAGTTGTTAAAAATTAAAAGTACACTGATCCTGTATGCTTTAAAATATAGGGGTGTTGCTGTTCAAATAACATTACACTGGCCCTGTATGTTGTAAAAATTCAGGGGTGCAGTTGTTAAAAATTAAAAGCACACTGCTGTATGCTGTAAAATATAGGGGTGCTGATGGCCCAGTATGTTGTAAAAATTCAGAGGTGCAGTTGTTAAAAAAAAGCACACTGCTGTATGCTGTCAAATATAGGGGTGCTGCTGGCCTTGTGTGTTGTAAAAATTCAGAGGTGCAGTTGTTAAAAATTAAAAGCACACTGCTCCTGTTTGCTGTAAAATATTGGGGTGCTTCAGGCCTAGTATGTTGTCAAAATTAAGGGGTGCAGTTGTTAAAAATTAAAAGCACACTACTCTTGTACGCTGCAAAATATTGCGTGTTGCTGTTCAAATAACATTACACTGGCCCTGTATGTTGTAAAAATTCAGGGGTGCAGTTGTTAAAAATTAAAAGCACACTGCTGTATGTTGTAAAATATAGGGTTGTTGCTCTTCAAATAAAATTACACTGGCCCTGTAAGCTGTAAGCATACAGGGGTGCTGTGAAAATAAAGGAGCACTGTTCTGTCTGCTGTAATTATAAAGGGGTGCTGTCCTGTGAAATGGAGAACAACAATTTGGAGGAAAAAATTGTGGAAGATTAGGAACCACTTCCAGTTACTAGTACTAGTGCTGAAGATGCTGCTGCCACCAGTCATGACATTGACGATGCAATTCCATCAATGTCATCTGCTAAGGCCGACGTCCAATGTCATATAGGGCATGTAAAATCCAAGAAGCAAAAATTAATAATCAGAAAACAAAGAAATTATCTGAGGAGAATCGTAAAATTGGCAATATGCTATTCACGACACAAAGTGGCAAGGAAAAGCTAAGTCCATGACTGGTGGCTCAGCTTCTCATGAGGATGGAAGCCCTCCTCCCTCTCAAAAAAGAAAAAAATTAAGCTTGTTAAAGCACAGGAAAATAAAATTGTGCGTTCAGAGATATCACAAATCCCCAAGGAGAGTCCAAGTGTGTTCGCAGTCGAGATGTCTAGGCCTCACCTTCCCAAGACTGTATGGAGAGAGGAGGCTCCTACCATTTGCACAACCTCTACAAGTGCTGGGAAGAGCACCACCTATCCAGTTGCTGATATTGAGATTGAGGATGTCACTGTAGATGTACACCAGGATCAGAAGGATATAGATGTAGCTGGCGCTGAGGAGGAAGTTGACGATGAGGATTCTGATGTTGATGTGGTTTGTTTGAATAAGGCACCAGTGGAGACAGTTGTTGTCTGTGGGATGAGAAAGCCCATTGTCATGCCTGGTTAAAATACCAAAAAAGCCACCTCTTTGGTGTGGAATTATTTCTCCACAAATCCGGACAACAGGTGTCAAGCCATGTGTTGCATTTGTCAATCCATAATAAGTAGGAGTAAGGAGGATAACCACCTAGGATTATCCTCCCTTATACGTCACCTGCAGCGCATTCATCAGAAGTCATTGTCAAGTTCAGAAACTTTGGGTAAGAGCGTAAGCAGTCCACTGACACCTAAATCCCTTCTTTCTATTGTACCCAAGCTCCTGCAAGCCACACCACCAACTCCCTCAACGTGAATTTCCTCCTCAGTCAGGAACGTCAGTAGTCCTGCAGGCCATGTCACTGGCATGACTGACGAGTCCTCTCCTAACCGGAATTCCTCCGGAGAATCCTTGAGTGGTACGCCTACTGCTGCTGCTGCTGCCGCTGCTGTTGTTGCTGCTGGGAGTTGATCATTACCCCAGAGGGGAATTCGGAAGGCCACTTGTACTATTTCAACTAAGCAATTGACTGTCCAACAGTCCTTTGTGAGGAGGATGAAATATGACAGCAGTCACCCTGTTGCAAAGCGGATTACTGAGGTCATAACAACTATGCTGGTGTTAGATGTGCGTCCGGTGTCCGCCATTAGTGTAGTGGGATTTAGACAGTTGATGGATGTACTGTGCTCCTGGTACCAAATCCCATCTAGATTCCACTTCACTAGGAAAGCGACTCCCGGTCTATACAGGGACATTAAGAAAAGTGTCCTCAGTATCCTGAAAAATGCAGTTGTATCCAGTGTCCACTTAACCACGAACATGTGGACAAGTGGAGCAGGGCAAACTAAGGACTACAAGACTGTGACAGTCCAATGGGTAGATGTATTGCCTCCAGCAGCGACAGCAGCAACGGCACCAGTAGCAGCATCTTACAAACGGCAACTCGTTTTTAGGCAGGCTATGCTGGGTATCACTGATTTCCATAAGAGGCACATCGCTGACAACCTCTAACTTAAACTGAAGGACAACATCACACAATGGCTTACCCCACTGAGACTCTCCTGGGGATTTGTGATATCAGACATCACCACCAATATTGTGCGTGCATTACATCTGGGCAAATTGCAGCATGTCCCATGTTTTGCACATCCAATTAATTTGGTGGTGCAGAATTTTTTGAAAAATGACAGGGGCGTGCAGTAGATTCTGTCGATGGCCCGAAAAATGGCGGGCCACTTTCGACATTCAGCCACTGCGCGCCGAAGACTGGAGCACCAGCAAACACTCCTGAACCTGCCCCGCCATCACCTGAAGCGAGAGATGGTAACGAAGTGGAATTCAACACTCTATTTGTTTCAGAGGATGGAGGAACAGCAAAAGGCCATTCAAGCCTATACTGTACATCCACCTACGATATAGGCAAAGGAGGGGTAATGCACCTGACTCAAGCGCAGTGGAGAATGATTTCTGTATTGTGCAAGGTTCTCCAACCCTTCAAGTTTGCTACACGTGAAGTCAGTTCAGATACTGCCAGCTTGAGTCTATCATTCCCCTCATCAGGCTTTGCAGAAGCAGCTGGAGAAATTGAAGGAGGAGCTAAGAGGAATTCTACTAAGTATGTGGGACTTGTGGATGGAGCCCTTCATTCACTTTGACAGGATTCAAGGGTGGTCAGTCTGTTGAAATCAGAGCACTATATTTTGGCCACCGTGCTCGATCCTAGGTTTAAAGCCTACGTTGTATCTCTCTTTCCAGCAGACACAAGTCTGCAGAGGTGTAAAGACCTGCTGGTGAGAAAATTGTTAACTCAAGTGGAACATGACCAGTCAACAGCTCCTCCTTCATTTTCTCCCGCAACTGGGGCTACGAGAAAAAGGATAACATTTCTTAGCCCATCCTCTGGTGGTGATGCAGGGCAGTCAGGAGTGTTGACATCTGGTCCAGACTGAAGGACCTGCCAACGATTACTGACATGTCTACTGTCACTGCATATGATGCTGTCACCATTGAAAGAATGGTGGAGGATTATATCGATGACAGCATCCAAGTAGACATGTAAGACTGTCCGTATGTATACCATTAAGAAAAAGAGGCAATTTGGAGGCCCTTGCACAAACTGGCTTTATTTTACCTAAGTTGCCCCCCCCCTCCTTCTCCAGTGTATACTCCGAAAGAGTGTTTGGTGCAGCCGGTAACCTTGTTAGTAATAGGAGGTTACTTCCACAAAATGTGGAGGTTATGTTCATCAAAATGAATTATAAATTCCTCCACGAAGACTAGGAGGTAGACTATAAATTCCTCCACGAAGACTAAGAGGTTACTTCCACAAAATGTGAAGATTATGTTCATGAAAATGAATTATAAATTCCTCCACGAAGACCTTTACCAGCAATTGCCACCAGACAGTACACAGGGACCTGTGATGGTGGATTCCAGTGAGGGTGAATTAATACTCTGTGAGGAGGAGAATGTACACACTGAAATGGGTAAGGATTTGGAGGATGAGGATAAGGACGACATCTTGCTTCTGTAGAGCTAGTTTGTGCAAGGAGAGATTAATTGCTTCTTTCTTAATGGGGGGATTAATTTCTACTATTTTTGTTGGGGCCCAGACAAACCAATTATTTCAGCCACAGTCGAGTGGCAGACCATGTCACTGAAATGATTGGTTTGCTATAGTGTGCATGTCCTGTTTAATCAACATAAGGTTGGGTGAGACAATTCCATCTCGCACCTCTTTTTTTTGTTTGCATTATGTGCTATTTTGGGCCTAGATTTTAAAACTGCCATCCTGTCTACCACTGCAGTGCCACTCCTAGATGTGCCAGGTGTTTGTGCCGCCCACTTGTGTCGCTTAGCTTAGTGATCCAGCGACCTCGGTGCACCTCTTTTTTTTCTTTGCATCATGTGCTCTTTGGGGCCGAGGTTTTAAAACTGCCATACTGTCTGACACTGCAGTGCCACTCCTAGATGGATCAGGTGTTTATGCTGCTCACTTGTGTGCTTAGCTTAGTCATCCAGCGAACTCGGTGCAACCTTTTGGCCCAAAAACAATATTGTGAGGTGTTCGGTGTTCAGAATACATTGGAAATTAGTGGAAATTAATGTTATTGAGTTTAATAATACTGTGGGATAATTTTGATTTTAGCTGTTTTTAGTTTTTTTTCAAAAATCATCCAGATCCATAACCAAAGCCTAAAAGGGTGGTTTTGGCGAAACCAATCCAGATCCAAAACACAAGCAGGGATCCAGGTTAAACACCAAAACACAAAACACGAAAAGTTCCCGCCGCACATCTCTAGTATAACTGTATACTTACCTAATGGATCCTTCCAATATTTAATTACAGTTTCAGATTTGTTTGAGTTGTGTTAGCCTTTGATGTTGCAGAGCTGTGTTAGCTTTATTGATGTGATTAGCTTGTGATTAGCCCCATCCTTATTCCACAATTTCTTTAAAGCATAATTAATTTTTACAGATTGCCTTCGGGATTCCAAATTAGTTTCTGATGTATTGGAAATTTAGTAGGAAGTCAAGAGGCAAAAGCCAAACATAACAGGCTTTAAACTCCATCTACTGTTAAGAGGTCAAACCCACATCAGAAATGGGAAAACTAAGAGGGAATTTATTTGTACTTTTTTTTCTACTTATTACTTTATTTACCATTACTGTATGTTCCTTGCTGTGTTATGAAAGCACTAAAATCTTAGCTTACTTGTAACGTTCTGGCAACTTGCTGAGTGCATGTCATTTTAATTCTGATGTTCTAACCTTTATGTTTGGCTTTAATTCACCTTTAACCAAGATATAGCTTTTTAATAAGTAAATGCATACTGCAGAAAGTTTATAATTGCTTGACTGATTAAAACACATGGCTAAATTGCTTTACTTCTAAACTCCTCATCCCATATTTCACTTACATTAATCAGTATAGCAGCTAATGTTCTTTTTCTCCTTAATCATCTGTTACATTAGGTGGTTACAGTGTCCTTTCCACTACCCAGCTAAGCTTAGAGAGGATGAGTGCCATGACCTTAAATTGGCAATCGACACCACTCATTCAGATTACTGTTTGCCCGTCAGCAATTTCATTTTCCAGATATGGATTGTGGAAATGGTCCTCTGTGAAGTAGCAGTTTTAGTAGAAGTTTAACAATTTTAATTAAAAAATTTATGAAAAATATACCTGGAGTTTTATAGGACTTAATTCTACTGGAAATTAAAGATTACAGAAAGTAGGCTGTACTGTAGATCCATAAATGTAACTATTTTTATATTATCATTCTGTATATAGATTTGTGTTTATCTTAGAATTGTCTGGGAGGATAAACAAGTATGAGTCAGGTACAGTAGGCTGCACACAGTGAAGGCTTGAATCTAATGAATTTAGAACATGTCATAAAACATATTTTTTACAGGTACCGTATATCTTGTGTAAACACATGTGGTGATGATGATGGTGACACCAGTAACACTGCCTATCCTCTTGTCATTGGTTGTATGTGTATTAACCCACCAGCTAGTAGTACTTCATATATTAGCATTGTAGCTATATTATATCAAGTTGAAAATGTCTAGTTAGATTTATTAGTTTCAATTTGATTACTCTAGGTGACAAAAGTTCCATTGGATAAACTGGCAAATAACATTAAGAACCTAGCAATCTGGTGGACCATTATGCAGTAGGTAGCATCAGTCCTTGTGTATCAATGCCTATTTTCCTATAGTTTGTAAGCTTGCGAGCAGGACCTTCCTACCTCTATGTCTGTCTGTTGTTCCCCAGTTTTATTCTATTACTGTTGTTCTAATTGTAAAGCGCAACGGAATATGCTGAGCTACAAAACTGTTAATAAATAAAAAATAAAAAAAATAACTAACAGATGTGTGGATATTTATATTTCATTACATGTTATTTGGAAAATTTGATTTTTACATTTATTAATAACACTGTCTGCAAGCCAAATCATTACACTATAATTGAACATAAACATACAAATTTGGATGCCTAAAACATGCCTGACCTAATAATATTTCTGTGTTTTAATTAATTTGGGTGTATTTTAAATAGCTCACACACACTTTTCTAAAGTTCAAGCACACACTTTGACACAACAATTTTTGCAAAATAACTTTTACATTAAGGACACAAAACATCAAAGTCAAATCAGGTCCTATGCTTATTATAAGAGAGTATGTCTGCTTTCTTACTACAAATACTAAATTATTTATTTTAATAGCTATTAATGGCTACTGTCATATTTTAATTTTCTTATAATTATTATTTTATTATTTTAATGATCTGCACTTATTTAGTATACAGATAATGGTTTGTTAATTACTTAATTGTAATAATATTCTGTAACAGCAAAATAGTAAAACTATTTTATTTTGTGTCTGTGTAAAGTACTGTACCTGGGGACAGAGAAATTTACAGTACAATGTAACCTTATTTACATGTGAAACCACATACCTCAGTGGCATGCATATGGTGATATTGATATATTTCCCATATGCATTGTTGTCTTCTGCTTTCACCTCTAATTATTTGTTGTCTTCCCTATCCTGCAAACGCAGTCTTGTCCTGCTGTTTTACCAGTGATAATCTGATTGTTCTTAAAGTGCCCATACACCTAAAGATTTATTGTCCAATCTGGCTGGTTGGAACAAAAATCTGTTAATGTATGGGAGCAACTGACAATTGACCATTTGCTCCGAAATGCCGAAAAACTGACAAAAACTGTCGTTCAGACAAATTTGTTAAATGAAATGGATTTAACCAATTTTCTGATTGACCATTTTTGTCTGCTTTTCAGCATTTTTGGGAGCAAATAGTCAATTGTCATTGGGAGCAAATAGTCAATACATTACCAGATTTTCTTTCCTACCAGCCAGATTGGACACTAAGGCCCCCAATTATCAAGCCTTGGAGAATGATAAATAGCACGGTGATAAAGTACCAACCAGGGCCGGCAACAGAAATCTTGGGGCCCTGTACAGTGACATCACTAGGGCCCCCCTCAGATTTTATATATATATATATATATATATATACCTGTGCTGCAACCCCCAGATCAGAACACCGCACAGCAGACCCTACCAGAAGAGGCCAGTGCAGAGCACGAAAATCCTGGCCAGTGGAGCTGCTGCCATGTCCCATTACTGCCTGCAACAGAGTAGAACCCGGAAGAGCATGTGCACACTCGTGCCGCACAGTCACTGTGTGTGAGAGGCTCCTGTCACTCTGAGCCTACAACTCGCTGCCCTATTTGGACAAGATGGCTCACATCCCTGCCAGGTACTTATCAGCATATATTTGGGGCCCCTCTGATCCTTGGGGCCCGGTACAGTTGTCCCCTTTATACCCCGTGTCACCGGCCCTGATACCAACCAACCAGCTCCTAACTGCCATGTTAAAATGACAGTTATGAGTTGATTGGTTTGTACTTTATCACCATGTAATTTATCACTCTTCAAGGCTTGATCATTCTGGGCCTAATCTTTAGGTGTATGGCCAGCTTTAGTTTGATAATCTGGTTGTTCATCTTCATCCCAGCTCCTCTTGTTAGAAATGTGTTTGCAGATGTTGATATTGCAGAGTTATTTAGGCACACACCAGCAGATGACTCAAACTATGAACAGCCCAGTTACTTAACCAGTGGTGTTGGTTTATTGATAGATAGCAGGTACAGCAATACTCACTGTTACATGTATGTGATAACCACTAGTGGTCCAGTGTCGGTGGGTGGAACGTGTTGTACCTGCTTTACCCTTGTAGTTGATGTCTGTCCCAGCCTTCTGGATGCCTCCTGTTCATGCTTTCCCTTGGTGCTTAGGCAGAGAGATGAGGACCCCCCAGAGACAACCCCAAAAAGGTCACCACACATTTGGACGGTGACCAGTGGCGGAACTATCAGTGGTGCAACCAGTGTGTTGCACTGGGGCCCGCTGGGGTAAAAGGGCCCACAACTGCCCCCATTACAATGAGTCACATTGACTCACTGTATGCCGCGGGTAGCGCTGAGCCTGCCGCCAGTATTGCTCTAGTGGCCGGAAGTGACAGGGTCCCGGCCAGAGCAGGAGGAGTGTCTGGTCCGCTCTTCTCTCTCCGCCTCTCCTCGGCTGCCTCTGTTACTGTACGGGCCAGCTCTCCCCCTCGGCTCCTCTCCCCAGCTTTCCTTGTGCGGCTCATGACATGGCGGGGCTAGCTACATGCCTCCGTATCAGGTACTGTACTGCTGCATATCAGCCGCCCCAACTTCATATGACAGCTCCCCCGCAGCACAGTCACACCTCCCGTCCTCTCTCACCCGCGCTTCTCCCGGCTGCCGGGATGTCTGGATTTTTTAATGGGCGGTATGACTGGGTGCTGTAGTGTATGGGGGGGGAGATTAGGGGGTGTTCTCTGGGTGCTGTAGTGTATGGGGGGTTGGATGCTGTAGTGTATAAAGCGTGTCTGGGTGCTGTAGTGTATAAGGGGGGTGTCTGGGTGATATAGTGTATGGTGGCGTGTCTGGGTGCTGTCGTTTATGGGGGGTGTCTGGGTGCTGTAGTGTATGAGGGGGGTGTCTGAGTGCTGTAGTGTATGGCGGGATGTCTGCGTGCTGTATTATATGAGTGGAGGAGTGTCTGGGTGCTGTAGTGTATGAGGGAGGGTGTCTGGGTGCTGTAGTGTATTGCGGCGTGTCTGGGTGCTGTAGTATATGGGGGGTGTCTGGGTGCTGTAGTGTATGGGGAGGGTGTCTGGGTGCTGTAGTGTATGGTGGCATGTCTGGGTGCTGTAGTATATGGGGGTGTCTGGGTGCTGTAGTGTATGGGGTTTTTTCTAGGTGCTGTAGTGTATGGGGGTTGTCTGGGTGCTGTAGTGTATGAGCGGGTGTCTGGGTGCTGTAGTGTATGGTGGGGTGTCTGTGTGCCGTAGTGTATGAGGGGGGGGGGTATCTGACTGCTGTAGTGTATGACGGGGTGTCTGAGTGCTGTAGTGTATGGCAGGGTGTCTGGGTGCTGTAGTGTATGAGGGGGGGGTGTCTAGGTGTTGTAGTGTTTGAGGAGGAAGTGTTGTGTAAGAGGAGGGGGGTCTGGGTGTTGAGGTATATAAGGGGGGGTTCTGGGTGCGTTAGTGTATGAGGGGGTGTCTTAGTGTTATAGTGTATGGGAGGGTCTGGGTGTTGTAGTGTATAGGTGGTGGGTGTCTGGGTATTGTAGTGTATGGGTGTCTGGGTGTCTGGGTGTTGCAGTGTATGAGGTGGTGTCGGCATTGTAGTGTACAGGAGGGGGTGAAATCTGGGCATAGTAGTGCATGAGGGGGATGTGTCTGGGTATTGTAGTGTATGGGGGGGATGTCTGGGTGTTGTAGTGTGCGAGGTGGAGGTGTTTTTGCTGTAGAGGTAATACTACTGTATGGTGGTGGGTGTTGGTAGTGAATGAAGGGCCAGGGAGATTATCCGAGTGCTGCAGGGGAGTTGGTACTAGTATATGATGAGACGTGTGGCTGGGCAGGCTATTGGTGGTGATGAAGGATGGGTGATTGGGTGCCTCTGGTGTATTGTTGGTGAATGTGGGGAGTGTCTGGGTATTGCTGGGGTGTTGATAATGAATGTGTGTGTGTGTGTGTGTGTGTGTGTGTGTGTGTGTGTGTGTGTGTGTGTGTGTGTGTAGGTGGAGGGCACCAACCACTATTTTGCCTCCATATTTCTAGAAGGGCACAAATTTATAGTTTGTAGGGGGGGTGTTGTACACCCTAGCACCGTCCCTGCGCCCACACCCCTGTATCATTTAGGCTGCGCTGCAGAAGAGGAGCAGCCAGCAAGGTGGACGGCAGACTAGCTGCACATAACAGGAATCACATGAATTACCAACAAGGAGGACGAATAGGAGGAGTGAAGCAGAAGAGGATGGGGGCGTTGACACCATTGTGGCTGCTGCAGGACTTAGGAGTCAGGAGCAGCAGGATGACCTAGGCGCCCCAGCCCCACTGGCCCTGAGGCAAAGGAAGGATGGAGGTCCGGTCAAAAGTTCTGGGAAAGCTCAGGTACTGTGTATTAGTGTGTTGTGTCGTGTGGCCTGGAACGGTTTGTGGTAGATATTTGCAGATTTCAATTTTCACTGATGCTTTTTGTATAAATCTATTTATTGTAGGATCGGTTAGTGTACTGTAATGGTTAACATTACTGCCTCACAGCACAGAGTTCATGGGTTTGATTCCCTCCATCACCCTAACGGTGTGGAGTTTGTATGTTCTACCCATACTTGTGTGTGTTTCCCCTGGCTACTTCGGTTTCCTCCCACAATTGAAAAATATACTGATAGGTTAATTGGCTCCCAACAAAAATGAACCCTAGTATATGTGTGTACACAGGTAGACTAGAATGGCCAAGGGGTGCAGCGGCGGCTGCAGTGAAAAGGGGGCCCCAAAGCATATTTTTGCACCTGGGCCCTCCACTCTATAGTTCCGCCACTGACGGTGACTGAATATTTATTTAACTGGCAAAGTAACTGGTCACCGCTGTGGATTTAATTTGGTAAAGGTTTTTTTTTAGGTCAAGCAAGATAAAGGTAACTGGTAAGAAGCAGCTCAAGTTACGTATGAGCATTTACATTTATGTGCCTAATATAACATGCAATTCACAACCGTATGAATAAAATACACATTTACCAGAATTATGAATGCTTTTTAAATCTAATTCACTTTCTGTTATAATGTTCCTGCAATACTCTCAAGAGTGCACAAGGGTTCTGGCTGACTATGCACCTTTTTAACTAACGGGTCCTCTGTAATGTCCGTTACATCTGCAGTGGCAGACTATGCAATATGGAACAAATGAGTTGGCCGTTATGTATAGAAGGTAATAACTAAGTATCTCATAGGATCTGCTTAGCTCCTATGAGATACTTAGTTATTACCTTCTATACAACTGTTCAGGCATCCCTGCACTGCTACCCATTTGCAGCATTCACTCACCGGCTGGTGAGCTGTATGAAACCCTGATTTGCTCAAGCTCCACTCCATCACCAGTTCAGATCCCCTATGCACTGTGACTTAGAACTCAGGCAATTCTTAAATAGAGGCACTAGCTCTGCAGTGGTTAACAACCCTCTTCACCTGATGACATCAGGGGCACAACACAGATAGCACAAGGACTCAGAGGAGTGCAGCACCAGCATTGTGAGAGTGGGAAGCCCAGAGACTTCTTTCTCCCACCATGTCACTGTCACAAGATGGCCCCTGCACATGCTCAGTAGAGATCCTAGGGGCCATCTTGGGATAGGGAACAATGTTTTCATGGAAATCAGGATGACTGGAATCTGCACAGTAGCATACTCCTCGTTCAACACCTTTCACCCTTGCTTGTCTTATTGGCGATATGTATTATTAAATCCAAAGTTCTAAAATATTCATCTCCATGTGCACACAGAGCACAAGACCAAAGTTCAATATTGTTTTGTGTAAATCTATTCTCTTTCCAGTATCACTTCTTATTCTTCACCATCTATTGTGTCAAATGTTTTTGTATCTGTGTTATTTTTTTTCCTGGTTTATCTGTTACTAACCTCACTTTACTCTGATTCTTCACCTCTACTTGTCTGCCTTCTTCTGATTCCAGTGATGAGCTGCCCTGAAAAATAAAATGAGTATTTACTATTTAGTCATTTCAGCCATGCTGTAAATTTGAACCAATAGCTAAAAAAAACTATATTTGCTGCCATATTAAAGAGGAAGATCCTATCCCATCAACAAACTGCATTTACAGTACTCCTGAAAGGAGCCATTCTTACCTATATTCATATTACAGAAAATACCCTGAAAAAAGCTGTTTTGGGAGAATAAGGGCCCAATTCAGTTTGGTCTACTTAAGTGTGGAAAGTGCTATTCACTGATTTCTGCACTTTTCTGCTTGCACGCATGCCACTGCTTGCATGCGTGAGGACTTAAACTGTGATCGGATGCGATTGCAGACAAAGTTTCAGCGGGCGGCAGTGACGAGGTGGCAGTTTTTTTTGGGTTGATGCGGCGTTGGGGGGCGCAGTCTGGATAATGGAGGCGTGTCCGGACCATTTGCAGGGCGGGCGGCTGCGTGAAGTCACACGCAGCAGTTGTGATCCAAAATATGGCGGCCCGGTGACTGCCTTAGAACGCTAAAGATGTGAGCATTTAGCTGTTTAGCAAAGCGCTCACATTTTAGCGGTGGGAAAGTACCCAGAATGTTGGGTGGCCTTGCCCTGTGCTGGGCGGACCCCTGCATGCTAGTGGAAGAAGTTGTAGCTTTGCGAATTTTCACAAAACTAAAGGCCCATACACATTAGACGATGTCGCTCTGTGAGCGACATCGTCTAACGTTTCCCCCTCCCGGGCCGGTCGGTCGGCAGCCGCCTGTACGCACTGAGCGATATGACCGCTCATATCGCTCAGTGATGTCACGCCCCCGCCAGCCCTGCATGAAGGTCGTGGACGACAGTCCACATCCTTCATGCATGCCTGACCGACAGCGACGATCGTTGCCGACCCGCGGGGCCGCGCATCGGTCGTCGCTGGCGGCATACACACTTAACGATATAATGAGCGACGTCGCTCAAGGAGGGGGAAAATGAGCGACGTCGCTCATTATATCGTTAAGTGTGTATGGACCTTTACACTCACGCTGAATTAATCCCTAAAAGCAGAAATTTAAGTGGGAGGCAGTAAATTGACTGCCTGTCGGGATCCCGGCGGTCAGGTAACAGATGCCGGAATACCGACACCAGCTGAAATACAGGCTGTTGGAGTCCTGACCGCTGGCTGGTTACCCCTCTTGGGTGGTGGTCCACGCCACCACCCAAAGGGGAATAGAATCCTGTGGCGGCCAAAGGTCGCCATTGGGCCAGAAGCGTGGCAAGTGCAGCGAGCCCGCGAGGGGACATGCTGTGCTCACCACCGGGATCCCGGCTGTTGGGCTTCCGGCGTCGGTCTCCTGACCGCCAGGATCCCGACCGCTGGGATCTCGTACTGATCCCATTTAAGTAAATCAAGTGCAAAAGCAGCAACAATATGTTTCTATGGGAGGTGCAAATTTGTGACATTTACCAACTCTTTAGAAGGCATTATTCATTGTGGTCTACAATTATGCTAACTATTTTGGGAGAGGGATCCATGGTAATGTCTGCTTGCTCATGTCTGGTCTGAACATAACTTATTGTCATGATTTGCAGCAATAAGGAATCTTAGTTTTGAGAGACTCTTTCCACATTTTATATTAAATATGCTCCTTAGGAATGTTTTCTATATGACTATGGGGGAGATTTATCACAACTTTTTTTAAAATCTGTTTAGGTGTAACGGTAATAGGTAGCAGAGTAAAAGACACAGATAATGAACAGAATAAAACATATGAGGAACATACTGTATAAGTGTTAAACATACAAATTAGAAAGGACGTAATTAAACACAGAAAAGGAAAACATTCCTACAGTAAGTCCATTTGCCAAGAAATAACAAATGCAAAATTATCTAGAGAGCATCATAAATCTGCAACCATGAAGAGCCTCAGATTATAGAAAGGCACTTACTGTAATTGCTGCCTTTCTTTTTATTATTTTTATGGCAAAAACAGGGATATTATGGGGGGTGGCAGGTCTCTCACTGGAAATGTATCTAATGGTGTTCATAGAAAAATTATTGGGAAAGGGATATATTTCCCAGAAGCCATGCATATTGTATCTACAGTATAACACACACAGCTTCAGATTTAGTGTAGGTAGCAGGGATAGCATAGCCATGGTAACAGTATGGTGTAGGCAGCAGGAACAGAGTAGCCACCACAACAGCATGGTGTAGGCAGCAGGGACAGAGTAGCCATGGTAACAGCATGGTGTAGGCAGCAAGGACAGAGTACCCACGGTAACAGCATGGTTTAGGTGGCAGGGATAGAGTAGCCATGGTAACAGCATGGCATAGGCAGCAGGGGCAGAGTAGCCATGGTAACAGCATGGTGTAGGCAGCAGGGACAGTGTAGCCATGGCAACAGCATGGTGTAGACAGCAGGGACAGAGCAGCCACGGTAACAGCATGGTGTAAGCAGCAAGGACAGAGTAGCCATGGTAACAGCATGGTGTAGACAGCAGGGGCAGAGTAGCCATGGTAACAGCATGGTGTAGGCAGCAGGGGCAGAGTAGCCATGGTAACAGCATGGTGTAGGCAGCATGGAACAGAGTAGCCATGGTAACAGCATGGTGTAGGCAGCAGGGACAGAGTAGCCATGGTAACAGCATGGTGTAGGCAGCATGGAACAGAGTAGCCATGGTAACAGCATGGTGTAGGCAGCAGGGACAGAGTAGCCACGGTAACAGCAAGTGTTGACAGTATTTTACTAAACATTTTACTGTAGCTGCATTTATTTTAAGTTACTCTTCAGAATAATTATTTTGACTACTGAGCCATTCTAAGTAAATAAACTTTTGAGTCATTCAGATTAACTGAAGGTGAGACTTAAGGGGAGGCAGTTTTAAATGGACAATAAATTATATCATTTTACCGACACATCCATTCTTATTTCATTATCTTTATGAGCCATTAATACCTATCTATTAAGTTTTGCTATAAATAGATCGTTATTTCCAGCTAATTGACAAAAAAAATTTTCATTGTGAGCTATTTACAGCCACAAATTCTGTTGTACCTGTTGTGCAAATGTTTGCTATTAAAGTTAATTTATTCTGAAAGGTGATTTGTACAGATTCTGATGCAATTATTTTAACTTTTATGTCACAGAGGTGGATGGTGCAGTAGATGCATTTGGAGATTACACCATAAATCAAGTTTGGTCCTGGTGTACAGTATTACTTTGTGTTTGTAATAAAACATTTTATAGAAGAATTGGTTAAGAGATTGGAATAAATCGGACTAAGAGTCATCAGATAAGAATTCACTGGTACCACTTGACTTAAAAAAAAAAAAAAATATATATATATATATATATATATATATATATTCTCCAAAACGTTCAGTAATGCCCAACAGGATCTGTTATTATCCAGAGTTTTGATTCCAGATTAAGTGCAGCTTCAGATCCTCTCCATGCCACTGGAGTAATGGTAAAGATTGTCAAGAAATGGAGAGCGCACTCTTGATTATATAGAAAGTAACAACTTTTACTTGTAACATCTGATAACATACATTGAGGTTAAAATTCAACAGCAAAGGTGTTTCCACCGCGACTTAGCCGATAGCGTCTTCTGATCCACGGCTTGTCCCACCACCGGCTCTGAATCCGGAGGATGACGTCACAGCGTCCACGTCACTTCAGCCACAACCAACGCGTTTCATACTTCAGGTACACCCCCTGACGAAGTACCTGAAGTACGAAACACGTTGGTCGTGGCTCAAGTGACGTGGGCGCTGTGACGTCTTCCTCCGGATTCAGAGCCGGTGGTGGGACAAGCAATGGGACAAGAGTGCGCTCTCCATTTCTTGACAATATATATATATATATATATATATATATAGTATAAAAACTATAGAAAACATCAGCATTTACAGAAAATATGTATGTTATCACTGATGGATTTGTGTGTTAGATTTGTATATTGCAGAATGTGCAAATAAAATAAAATTCCAATAAGAACTAATAAGAAGATCATAAACTAGAGGGGGGAGGGCTTTTGGTCTTTTACTGTGGCTTTTTATCTGTTACCTGAGAAGCCACCTATTTGCTATAAAGTGGGAGTCTTCACATAACACTGATTGTCTATGTTTAAAAAGTGGCCAACCCGACATAGGCCCAAGTAGGTTAAATCTATTTTACCTCCCATACACTTAGGGCCTAATTCAGATCTGATCGCAGCAGCAAATTTGTTAGCTGATGGGCAGAACCATGGCCCTCATTCCGAGTGATCATTCACACTGACATGTGGGGGGATTCCCAGCACAGGGCTAGTCCGCACTGCATGTCAGTGCCGGCCAACCCGTAGAAGTGCAAAGACATCACACAGCGGCGATGCCTTTGCACTTCAAGAGTAGCTCCCGACCAGTGCAGCTTTAGCGTGCTGGCCGGGAGCTACTCGTTGCTCCCCGGCCCGCAACGGCTGCATATGACGTTATGCAGCCACAGCTGGCCGCTCCCCACATGGTCCGGCCATGCCTGCGTTGGCCAGACCATGCCCACAAAACGGGGGTCAAACGCCGCCATTCCACCCCCTCCTGCACAGTCAATCAGGCAGAGGCGATCGCAGCCCAGCTACGGCCTTCGGCCGTCTGGCATGCACCGGCGCATGCGCAGTGGGTACCCGTTCACTCAGCTGCGATAAAAAGCAGCGAGCGAATGGGTCAGAATGACCCCCCATGTGCACTGTGGTGGGGGGGGGGCAGATATAACATGTGCAGAAAGAGTTAGATTTGGGTGGGTTATATTGTTTCTGTGCAGGGTAAATACTGGCTGCTTTATTTTTACACTGCAATTTAGATTTCAGTTTGAACACACCCCGCGCATATCTAACTCTCTCTGCACATGTTATATCTGCACCACCTGCAGTGTACATGATTTTGCCCAACTGCTAACAAATTTGCTGCTGCAATCAGATCTGAATTAGGCCCTCTGTCTAGAGATGTGCACCGGAAATTTTTCGGGTTTTGAGTTTTGGTTTTGGATTCGGTTCCGCGGCCGTGTTTTGGATTCGGACGTATTTTGGCAAAACCTCCCCGAAAATTTTTTGTCGGATTCGGGTTTGTTTTGGATTCAGGTGTTTTTTTTTCAAAAACCCATCAAAAACAGCTTAAATCATAGAATTTGGGGGTAATTTTGATCCTATAGTATTATTAACCTCAATAACCACAATTTCCACTCATTTCCAGTCTATTCTGAACACCTCACACCTCACAATACTATTTTTAGTCCTAAAATTTGCACCGAGGTCGCTGGATGACTAAGCAAAGTGACCGAAGAGGGCGGCACAAACACTTGGCCCATCTAGGAGTGGCACTGCAGTGGTAGACAGGATGGCACTTAAAAAAATTGGCCCCAAACAGCACATGATGCAAAGAAAAGAGAAAAAGAGGTGCACTGTGGTCGCTGGACGGCTAAGCTAAGCGACACAAACACCTCAATATCACAGGAATTATTCATTCTAATCAATGGTATTATTGGTCTAAATCACTGAAAGAAAATGACAAAATCACTGGAATTATTCGTTCTAATCAATGGTATTATTGTTTCAAATCACTGGAAGAAAATGACAAAATCACTGGAATTATTCGTTCTAATCAATGGTATTATTGGTCCAAATCACTGGAAGAAAATGACAAAATCACTGGAATTATTCGTTCTAATCAATGGTATTATTGGTCTAAATCACTGGAAGAAAATGACAAAATCACTAGAATTATTTGTTCTAATCAATGGTATTATTGGTCCAAATCACTGGAAGAAAATGACAAAATCACTGGAATTATTCGTTCTAATCAATGGTATTATTGGTCCAAATCACTGGAAGAAAATGGAATGGATGGACACTTGCAGTGACACAGAGCTGCAAGATACAGCAATGGCCTACTGTACAACTATATACTGTTAGTCACCAAAATGCTGCACTGTAATACTAGAAGCTATAGAAAAGTATATATATATATATATATATTATTGTATATATCAGTACAGAGCGGTGTAACTGTGACCCATGTGTCCTGACAAGCAGTATAGAAGCTATAGAAAATAAGAAAAGTATATATATTATTGTATATATCAGTACAGACAGAGCAGTGTAACTGTGACACATGTGTCCTGACAAGCAGTATAGAAGCTATAGAAAAGTATATATAATATTACTGTATATCAGTACAAAGTGGTGTAACTGTGACCCATGTGTCCTGACAAGCAGTATAGAAGCTATAGAAAAGTATATATAATATTACTATATATCAGTACAGAGCGGTGTAACTGTGACACATGTGTCCTGACAAGCAGTGTAGAAGCTATAGAAAAGTATATATAATATTACTGTATATCAGTACAGAGCGGTGTAACTGTGACCCATGTGTCCTGACAAGCAGTATAGAAGCTATAGAAAAGTATATATAATATTACTATATATCAGTACAGAGCGGTTTAACTGTGACACATGTGTCCTAACAAGCAGTGCAGAAGCTATAGAAAAGTATATATAATATTACTGTATATCAGTACAGAGCGGTGTAACTGTGACCATGTGTCCTGACAAGCAGTATAGAAGCTATAGAAAAGTATACATAATATTACTGTATATCAGTACAGAGCGGTGTAACTGACACATGTGTCCTGACAAGCAGTATAGAGGCTATAGAAAAGTATATATATTATTGTATATATCAGTACAGAGTGGTGTAACTGTGACCCATGTGTCCCTGACAAGCAGTATAGAAGCTATAGAAAAGTATATATATTATTGTATATATCAGTACAGAGCGGTGTAACTGTAACACGTGTCCTGACAAGCAGTATAGAAGCTATAGAAAAGTATATATATATTATTGTATATATCAGTACAGAGCTGTGTAACTGTGTCCCATGTGTGTCCTGACAAGCAGTATAGAAGCTATAGAAAAGTATTTATTATATACTGGTGGTCCCCAGTCCTCACAATGCAGCACACTGATCAGATATTTGCAGCACACTGAGCACAGATATGGAGCGTTTTCAGGCAGAGAACGTAGATATTTTCAGCACACTGAGCACAGATTATTTGCAGCACACTGAGCAAAGATATTTTCAGCACACTGAGCACAGATTACGGAGCTTTTCAGGGAGAGAACGCAGCCACGTCCTCTCCGTTCAATCTCCAAAGCACGAGTGAAAATGGCGGCGACGCACGGCTCCTTATATAGAATACGAATCTCGCGAGAATCCGACAGCGGGATGATGACGTTCAGGCGCGTTCTGGTTAACCGAGCAAGGCGGGAAGATCCGAGGCTGCCTCGGAACCGTGTAAAATAGGTGAAGTTCGGGGGGGTTCGGATTGGATCCTCTACCTCTGTCCCAACTGATGCTCCAGATCCTTCTGACAGCTGCAGAACCTAACCTTTAATCCAGTTATTCGGAGACAAAGGGTAAATGCAGCCAGAATTAAACATTGCAATCTACAGAAAAGCATCCATTTAATATTAGACTACTGATGTATTCTTTGGTTTATTATGTTTAGGTAGTGCTATAATAGCAGACAAATTATGCAAACATCTTGTTATTGGTGATGTTCTTACCTATAAGCATTCTTCTTAATTTAAAACATTAGGATCCAATGGGTCTGATTCAGAGTTGCAGAGAAATGTGAAATCCTATGACTTTTTACCTTACATGAAATTACCAGTGCTATCATATACTGCGGACGCTAGTTGCGTCTTTTTACTTTATACAATAATAGTGTGCTAAATGTCGCAGCATTATGGGGGTAATTCAGAGTTGATCGCAGCAGCAAATTTGTTAGCAGTAAGGCAAAACCATGGGGGTCATTCCGAGTTGTTCGCTCGTTGCCGATTTTCGCTATGCTGCGATTTGTTGCAAATTGTGCATGCGCAAGGCACGCAGGGACCATTCGCTTAGTTATTTAACACAAAACTTAGCAGTTTTGCTGTGGCTTCTGCAGTGCTTTTCAGTCGCACTGCTGTTCGTTAAATGATTGACAGGAAAGGGGCGTTTCTGGGTGGCAACTCAGCGTTTTCCCGGGGTTTGCAAAAAAACGCAGGAGTGTCAGGGAAAAACGCGGGAGTGTCTGGAGATACGGGGGAGTGGCTGGCCGAACGCAGGGCGTGTTTGTGACGTCAAACCAGGAACTAAACGTACTGAGCTGATCGCAATCTGTGAGTAGGTCTGGAGCTACTCAGAAACTGCTAAGAATTATTTAATAGCAGTTTTGCTAATTTTTCGTTTGCTATTCTCCTAAGCTAAGATACACTCCCAGAGGGCGGCGGCCTAGCGTGTGCAATGCTGCTAAAAGCAGCTAGCGAGCGAACAACTCGGAATGAGGACCCATGTGCACTGCAAGTATGTCAGATATAACTTTGCAGAGAGAGTTACATTTGGGTGGTTTATTTTGTTTCTGTGCAGGGTAAATACTGGCTGCTTTATTTTTACACTGCAATTTAGATTTCAGTTTGAACTTACCCCACCCTAATCTAACTCTCTCTGCACATGTTATATCTACCCCCCCTGCAGTGCACATAAGGGGTCATTCCGAGTTGATCGCTAGCTGAAAATGTTCATCGCAGCGATGATGAAAAAAAACAGCACTTCTGCGCATGCGTATGCGGCGAAATGCGCACGCGTGACGTACTTTCACAACGGACGATGTAGTTTCACACAAGGTCTAGCCATGCATTTCAGTCGCACTGCTGACCACAGAGTGATTGACATGAAGTGGGCGTTTCTGCATGTCAACTGACCGTTTTCAGGGAGTGTTCGAAAAAACACAGGCGTGCCAGGAAAAACGCAGGCGTGCCAGGAAAAATGCAGGCGTGACATCAAAACAGGAACTGAATGGTCTGAAGTGATCGCAAGCGCTGAGTAGGTTTGAAGCTACTCTGAAACTGCACAATTTTATTTTTGTAGCCGCTGTGCGATCCTTTCGTTCGCACTACTGCTAAGCTAAAATACACTCCCAGAGGGCGGCAGGTTAGCATTTGCACGGCTGCTATAAACTGCTAGCGAGTGAACAACTCGGAATGACCCCCATAGTTTTGCTCAACTGCTAACAAATTTGCTGCTGCGATCAACTCTGAATTCCGAGTTGATCGCTCGCTAGCAACTTTTTGCAGTGCTGCGATCAGGTTAAAACTCGGCAAAACTGCTCATGCGTAAGCACCACAATGCACAGGCACGTCGTATGGGTACAAAGGGGATCGGTGCTGGGCGATTGATTTAATGAAGAATCCATTTGCCAGACGATTGCAAGGAGATTGACGGAAAGAGGGCATTTATGGGTGTCAACTGTCCGTTTTCTGGGACTGTTTGGGAAAATGCAGGCGTGTCCAAGTGTTTGCAGGTCGGGTGTCTGACGTCAATTCCGGGACCAAAAAGACTGAAGTGATCGCAGCGGCTGAGTAAGTCCAGAGCTACTCAGAAACTGCAAAAAACTTTTTTGTGCTGCTCAGCTGCAAAAGCATTCGCACACTTGAAAAGCGAAAATACACTCCCCCATAGGTGGCGACTATCTGATCGCAGGATTCGCAGCGCTGCAAAAAGTTGCTAGCAAGCGATCAACTCAGAACGACCCCCTATGTCCCTTAGAGAAATCAAATAGTTACACACACAGTTTGCTGAGGTCCCACGCTCAGTTTTATATATATATATATATATATATATATATATAGATATATATAGATATATATTTATTTGATTAAAAGGTATAACAACAATATACAGTTATACAATCAATACATCAGAATCAGAGTTACAACCAGTATACATACGTTTGCAAGTGCTCCCTGGGCCCTGAGGACAGTCGTCACCAGATGACCGATAAAATCAGCAACTGTCTCTCTACACCAGGGGAGCCACATTTATACAGTACATTGATGGGTGTATACACTGTAGGCTTCATCATCTTCTATTGGTCCAGGGGTGGATCACTTCTTGTTCACAGTGGGTTATTGGTCAGTTCAAACGTGGGTGATGTTTAGTTTCAGGATGCAGGTACAGATGTTTGCCACTGGCTTCCCTCCGAAAAGCTATTTCAAACTGTCCTTTGTCTCTTCCAATAATACATTTTAATCTGGCAATACTCATAACTTGTGCCGCAATGTGCGACAATCTATTCGCAACCACCGGACTATCGCTGACGTGATCCTGGACATTATGGGGGAGATTCAAATGTTTGAAAAGTTGGTTGGGTGTCTGTTTTTTCCTGTCTATTAGATAGGAAAAAACAGACTCCCAACTGACTTTTCAAACATTTGAATCTCCCTCTATGAACCTATACATGATGTTAATACTTAGTTCCATCCCCTTATTGCATACATGACTGGTTTTCTACTCTGTACTATATTTACAGTATTCTACAAATCTTGTTTTGGATGTGTTTTGACTATGTGTAAATTATGTGTTGTATAAATATGTGTTTGTGTGTGTCTTTATGACATTTCTCAGTGATTGCGCCTTTTACCGTATGTACACTCACCACGCGATAACACGCACGCCGTGAGATTCTATGCACAGTGGCCCTCATTCCGAGTTGATCGGTCGCAAGGCGAATTTAGCAGAGTTACACACGCTAAGCCGCCGCCTACTGGGAGTGAATCTTAGCTTCTTAAAATTGCGACCGATGTATGCGCAATATTGCGATTACTAACTACTTAGCAGTTTCAGAGTAGCTTCAGACTTACTCTGCCTGTGCGATCAGTTCAGTGCTTGTCGTTCCTGGTTGACGTCACAAACACACCCAGCGTTCGCCCAGGCACTCCCACCGTTTCTCCGGCCACTCCTGCGTTTTTTCCGGAAACGGTAGCGTTTTCAGCCACACGCCCCTGAAACGCCGTGTTTCCGCCCAGTAACACCCATTTCCTGTCAATCACATTACGATCGCCGAAGCGAAGAAAAAGCCGTGAGTAAAAATACTTTCTTCATAGTAAAGTTACTTGGCGCAGTCGCAGTGCGAACTTTGCGCATGCGTACTAAGCGGATTTTCACTGCGATGCGATGAAAAATACAGAGCGAACAACTCGGAATGAGGGCCAGTGTGTGGTAAAGAAGCACCGTGCATCTCTATACATCAATTTCGTAACTACGCCACCACCGACAACCGTCACTCTGTGTGTAGTTTGTATGTGTTATTTTTCAGACTTCGACAGAAATCAACCACATCTGTGGCCTCATTGCGTCCTCATAAATAAATGTAAATACTGATATGTTCTCATGAATCTTGCCTTAATATGCCATGGCGTGAGTGACCTGGCAGTTCCTGGGCAGCTCTGCTAATGGTTGGCGTCATTTTTGCCGACACAGAAGATATGCATGCCGCATATCATTTTAATCTGCAGAGTCTACTTGTGTGTATTATTTGCATAGTCATTAGCAAAATACACATTTTCATGGATATATGCACAAAAAAGACAACTGGCGTTATTATGCACACTTACGACTAGGCACTAGAGATGAGCGCCGGAAATTTTTCGGGTTTTGTGTTTTGGTTTTGGGTTCGGTTCCGCGGCCGTGTTTTGGGTTCGACCGCGTTTTGGCAAAACCTCACCGAATTTTTTTTGTCGGATTCGGGTGTGTTTTGGATTCGGGTGTTTTTTTCCAAAAAACCTAAAAAACAGCTTAAATCATAGAATTTGGCGGTCATTTTGATCCCAAAGTATTATTAACCTCAAAAACCATAATTTCCACTCATTTTCAGTCTATTCTGAATACCTCACACCTCACAATATTATTTTTAGTCCTAAAATTTGCACCGAGGTCGCTGTGTGAGTAAGATAAGCGACCCTAGTGGCCGACACAAACACCGGGCCCATCTAGGAGTGGCACTGCAGTGTCACGCAGGATGGCCCTTCCAAAAAACCCTCCCCAAACAGCACATGACGCAAAGAAAAAAAGAGGCGCAATGAGGTAGCTGTGTGAGTAAGATTAGCGACCCTAGTGGCCGACACAAACACCGGGCCCATCTAGGAGTGGCACTGCAGTGTCACGCAGGATGTCCCTTCCAAAAAACCCTCCCCAAACAGCACATGACGCAAAGAAAAAAAGAGGCGCAATGAGGTAGCTGTGTGAGTAAGATAAGCGACCCTAGTGGCCGACACAAACACCGGGCCCATCTAGGAGTGTCACTGCAGTGTCACGCAGGATGTCCCTTCCAAAAAACCCTCCCCAAACAGCACATGACGCAAAGAAAAAAATAGGCGCAATGAGGTAGCTGTGTGAGTAAGATAAGCGACCCTAGTGGCCGACACAAACACCGGGCCCATCTAGGAGAGGCACTGCAGTGTCACGCAGGATGTCCCTTCCAAAAAACCCTCCCCAAACAGCACATGACGCAAAGAAAAAGAAAAGAAAAAAGAGGTGCAAGATGGAATTGTCCTTGGGCCCTCCCACCCACCCTTATGTTGTATAAACAGGACATGCACACTTTAACCAACCCATCATTTCAGTGACAGGGTCTGTCACACGACTGTGACTGATATGACGGGTTGGTTTGGACCCCCACCAAAAAAGAAGCAATTAATCTCTCCTTGCACAAACTGGCTCTACAGAGGCAAGATGTCCACCTCATCATCATCCTCCGATATATCACCGTGTACATCCCCCTCCTCACAGATTATCAATTCGTCCCCACTGGAATCCACCATCTCAGCTCCCTGTGTACTTTGTGGAGGCAATTGCTGCTGGTCAATGTCTCCACGGAGGAATTGATTATAATTAATTTTAATGAACATCATCTTCTCCACATTTTCTGGATGTAACCTCGTACGCCGATTGCTGACAAGGTGAGCGGCGGCACTAAACACTCTTTCGGAGTACACACTTGTGGGAGGGCAACTTAGGTAGAATAAAGCCAGTTTGTGCAAGGGCCTCCAAATTGCCTCTTTTTCCTGCCAGTATAAGTACGGACTGTGTGACGTGCCTACTTGGATGCGGTCACTCATATAATCCTCCACCATTCTTTCAATGGGGAGAGAATCATATGCAGTGACAGTAGACGACATGTCCGTAATCGTTGTCAGGTCCTTCAGTCCGGACCAGATGTCAGCATCAGCAGTCGCTCCAGACTGCCCTGCATCACCGCCAGCGGGTGGGCTCGGAATTCTGAGCCTTTTCCTCGCACCCCCAGTTGCGGGAGAATGTGAAGGAGGAGATGTTGTTGACAGGTCGCGTTCCGCTTGACTTGACAATTTACTCACCAGCAGGTGTTTGAACCCCAGCAGACTTGTGTCTGCCGGAAAGAGAGATCCAAGGTAGGCTTTAAATCTAGGATCGAGCACGGTGGCCAAAATGTAGTGCTCTGATTTCAACAGATTGACCACCCGTGAATCCTTGCTAAGCGAATTAAGGGCTCCATCCACAAGTCCCACATGCCTAGCGGAATCGCTCCGTGTTAGCTCCTCCTTCAATGTCTCCAGCTTCTTCTGCAAAAGCCTGATGAGGGGAATGACCTGACTCAGGCTGGCAGTGTCTGAACTGACTTCACGTGTGGCAAGTTCAAAGGGCATCAGAACCTTGCACAACGTTGAAATCATTCTCCACTGCGCTTGAGACAGGTGCATCCCACCTCCTATTTCGTGCTCAATTGTATAGGCTTGAATGGCCTTTTGCTGCTCCTCCAACCTCTGAAGCATATACAGGGTTGAATTCCACCTCGTTTCCACTTCTTGCTTCAGATGATGGCAGGGCAGGTTCAGTAGTTTTTGGTGGTGCTCCAGTTTTCTGTACGTGGTGCCTGTACGCCGAAAGTGTCCCGCAATTCTTCTGGCCACCGACAGCATCTCTTGCACGCCCCTGTCGTTTTTTTAAAAATTCTGCACCACCAAATTCAAGGTATGTGCAAAACATGGGACGTGCTGGAATTGGCCCAGATTTAATGCACACACAATATTGCTGGCGTTGTCCGATGCCACAAATCCACAGGAGAGTCCAATTGGGGTAAGCCATTCCGCGATGATCTTCCTCAGTTGCCGTAAGAGGTTTTCAGCTGTGTGCGTATTCTGGAAACCGGTGATACAAAGCGTAGCCTGCCTAGGAAAGAGTTGGCGTTTGCGAGATGCTGCTACTGGTGCCGCCGCTGCTGTTCTTGCGGCGGGAGTCCATACATCTACCCAGTGGGCTGTCACAGTCATATAGTCCTGACCCTGCCCTGCTCCACTTGTCCACATGTCCGTGGTTAAGTGGACATTGGGTACAACTGCATTTTTTAGGACACTGGTGAGTCTTTTTCTGACGTCCGTGTACATTCTCGGTATCGCCTGCCTAGAGAAGTGGAACCTAGATGGTATTTGGTAACGGGGGCACACTACCTCAAGAAATTGTCTAGTTCCCTGTGAACTAACGGCGGATACCGGACGCACGTCTACCACCAACATAGTTGTCAAGGCCTCAGTTATCCGCTTTGCAACAGGATGACTGCTGTGATATTTCATCTTCCTCGCAAAGGACTGTTGGACAGTCAATTGCTTGGTGGAAGTAGTAAAAGTGTGCTTACGACTTCCCTTCTGGGATGACCATCGACTCCCAGCAGCAACAACAGCAGCGCCAGCAGCAGTAGGCGTTACACGCAAGGATGCATCGGAGGAATCCCAGGCAGGAGAGGACTCGTCAGAATTGCCAGTGACATTGCCTGCAGGACTATTGGCATTCCTGGGGAAGGAGGAAATTGACACTGAGGGAGTTGGTGGGGTGGTTTGCGTGAGCTTGGTTACAAGAGGAAGGGATTTACTGGTCAGTGGACTGCTTCCGCTGTCACCCAAAGTTTTTGAACTTGTCACTGACTTATTATGAATGCGCTGCAGGTGACGTATAAGGGAGGATGTTCCGAGGTGGTTAACGTCCTTACCCCTACTTATTACAGCTTGACAAAGGGAACACACGGCTTGACACCTGTTGTCCGCATTTCTGGTGAAATACTTCCACACCGAAGAGCTGATTTTTTTGGTATTTTCACCAGGCATGTCAACGGCCATATTCCTACCACGGACAACAGGTGTCTCCCCGGGTGCCTGACTTAAACAAACCACCTCACCATCAGAATCCTCCTGGTCAATTTCCTCCCCAGCGCCAGCAACACCCATATCCTCCTCATCCTGGTGTACTTCAACACTGACATCTTCAATCTGACTATCAGGAACTGGACTGCGGGTGCTCCTTCCATCACTTGCAGGGGGCGTGCAAATGGTGGAAGGCGCATGCTCTTCGCGTCCAGTGTTGGGAAGGTCAGGCATCGCAACCGACACAATTGGAGTCGGACTCTCCTTGTGGATTTGGGATTTCGAAGAATGCACAGTTCTTTGCGGTGCTACTGCTTTTGCCAGCTTTAGTCTTTTCATTTTTCTAGCGAGAGGCTGAGTGCTTCCATCCTCATGTGAAGCTGAACCACTAGCCATGAACATAGGCCAGGGCCTCAGCCGTTCCTTGCCACTCCGTGTGGTAAATGGCATATTGGCAAGTTTACGCTTCTCCTCCGACAATTTTATTTTAGGTTTTGGAGTCCTTTTTTTACTGATATTTGGTGTTTTGGATTTGACATGCTCTGTACTATGACATTGGGCATCGGCCTTGGCAGACGACGTTGCTGGCATTTCATCGTCTCGGCCATGACTAGTGGCAGCAGCTTCAGCACGAGGTGGAAGTGGATCTTGATCTTTCCCTAATTTTGGAACCTCAACATTTTTGTTCTCCATATTTTAATAGGCACAACTAAAAGGCACCTCAGGTAAACAATGGAGATGGATGGATTGGATACTAGTATACAATTATGGACGGGCTGCCGAGTGCCGACACAGAGGTAGCCACAGCCGTGAACTACCGCACTGTACTGTGTCTGCTGCTAATATATAGACTGGTTGATAAAGAGATAGTATACTCGTAACTAGTATGTATGTATAAAGAAAGAAAAAAAACCACGGTTAGGTGGTATATACAATTATGGACGGGCTGCCGAGTGCCGACACAGAGGTAGCCACAGCCGTGAACTACCGCACTGTACTGTGTCTGCTGCTAATATATAGACTGGTTGATAAAGAGATAGTATACTCGTAACTAGTATGTATGTATAAAGAAAGAAAAAAAACCACGGTTAGGTGGTATATACAATTATGGACGGGCTGCCGAGTGCCGACACAGAGGTAGCCACAGCCGTGAACTACCGCACTGTACTGTGTCTGCTGCTAATATATAGACTGGTTGATAAAGAGATAGTATACTCGTAACTAGTATGTATGTATAAAGAAAGAAAAAAAAAAACCACGGTTAGGTGGTATATACAATTATGGACGGGCTGCCGAGTGCCGACACAGAGGTAGCCACAGCCGTGAACTACCGCACTGTACTGTGTCTGCTGCTAATATATAGACTGGTTGATAAAGAGATAGTATACTCGTAACTAGTATGTATGTATAAAGAAAGAAAAAAAAACCACGGTTAGGTGGTATATACAATTATGGACGGGCTGCCGAGTGCCGACACAGAGGTAGCCACAGCCGTGAACTACCGCACTGTACTGTGTCTGCTGCTAATATAGACTGGTTGATAAAGAGATAGTATACTCGTAACTAGTATGTATGTATAAAGAAAGAAAAAAAAACCACGGTTAGGTGGTATATACAATTATGGACGGGCTGCCGAGTGCCGACACAGAGGTAGCCACAGCCGTGAACTACCGCACTGTACTGTGTCTGCTGCTAATATAGACTGGTTGATAAAGAGATAGTATACTCGTAACTAGTATGACTATAAAGAAAGAAAAAAAAACCACGGTTAGGTGGTATATACAATTATGGACGGGCTGCCGAGTGCCGACACAGAGGTAGCCACAGCCGTGAACTACCGCACTGTACTGTGTCTGCTGCTAATATAGACTGGTTGATAAAGAGATAGTATACTACTAATATTATATATACTGGTGGTCAGGTCACTGGTCACTAGTCACACTGGCAGTGGCACTCCTGCAGCAAAAGTGTGCACTGTTTAATTTTAATATAATATTATGTACTCCTGGCTCCTGCTATAACCTATAACTGGCACTGCAGTGCTCCCCAGTCTCCCCCACAATTATAAGCTGTGTGAGCTGAGCACAGTCAGATATATATATACATTGATGCAGCACACTGGGCTGAGCAGTGCACACAGATATGGTATGTGACTGAGTCACTGTGTGTATCGTTTTTTTCAGGCAGAGAACGGATATATTAAATAAAACAAACAACTGCACTGTCTGGTGGTCACTGTGGTCGTCAGTCACTAAACTCTGCACTCTCTTCTACAGTATCACAGCCTCAGGTCAATCTCTCTCTCTCTCTCTCAACCCTAATCTAAATGGAGAGGACGCCAGCCACGTCCTCTCCCTATCAATCTCAATGCACGTGTGAAAATGGCGGCGACGCGCGGCTCCTTATATAGAATCCGAGTCTCGCGAGAATCCGACAGCGTCATGATGACGTTCGGGCGCGCTCGGGTTAACCGAGCAAGGCGGGAGGATCCGAGTCTGCTCGGACCCGTGAAAAAAACATGAAGTTCGTGCGGGTTCGGATTCAGAGAAACCGAACCCGCTCATCTCTACTAGGCACCACTAGAATTTATCCCAGACAGTTCTCTAGTTACCTTATTACACACATCTGTGTCTTCTCTTCCATTAGATGTCAGGGATAATCCATTATTGTATACTCCTTGTGTGGCCTTGCATATCTCCCATAGATGCCTACACTTATCATATACCCGCTCACTGTCTACCACTGGTGTAAAATGGTGATTTTCAGAATGGTAATGCAGATATGATTTTTAAGACTTGGCATCTCCATGGCCTTAGTTTAGTACATCAGTTTTTGGACAATGACTGTTCCTCCGTCCTCACCCTGTCCAGATTTAAGCATTTATTTCCTTACATTCAGTTTTCACTATTTGCCTATTTCCTATATAGTGAGACTAGTGAGACTGCTGACTGAACTCCAACTAACCGACAGAACAAATTCTATAAATGTTTGTTAAAAAGTTGCAAGGGCAGGCCATTTTCCACTTCACTATTATACGGTCAGATTAGGAAGAAGTATCTTTCCAGTATACCTACGGGCCTGGCTAAGGGGAAAGACACTGGGGGTGATTCCGAGTTGTTCGCTCGCTAGCTGCTTTTAGCAGCATTGCACACGGTAAGCCGTCACCCTCTGGGAGTGTATCTTAGCTTTGCAGAATTGCTAACGAAAGATTAGCAGAATTGCAAATAGAAATTTCTTAGCAGTTTCTGAGTAGCTCGAGACTTACTCCTACACTGCGATCAGCTCAGGCCGTTTCGTTCCTGGTTTGACGTCACACACACGCCCAGCATTCGGCCAGGCATTCCCCCGTTTCTCCAGACACTCCCGCGTTTTTCCCTGACACGCCCGCGTTTTTCCGCACACTCCCAGAAAACGGCCAGTTTCTGCCCAGAAACACCCACTTCCTGTCAATCACACTCCGATCACTTCAACGATGAAAAATCTTTGTTCGGACGTGAGTAAATCTACGCACTGCATACCATGCGCATGCGCATTTTTGCCTTAATCGCTCCTTTGCGAAAATCGGCAACGAGCGAACAACTCGGAATGACCCCCACTGTCCCTGAGCTATCCCTGCAAGCTATAGTCAAATCCAGCTTTGTTAAACAAGCAGCTGATATCTTCCACTTTTGCAGAAATGCATAAGAAAATATTACACAGGGTCTATTATACTCCAAAATTATGATATATAACAGGTGTATTGGATAACTCTAATTGCTTCAAATGTTCATTGCCAGATACTGATATTCTCCATTGCCTATGGTCTTATGAGATTGTTCACACATTTTGAAATGATATCCGATCTTATGGAAATAATATTTCTCTTACGTCCTAGAGGATGCTGGGAACTCCGTAAGGACCATGGGGTATAGACGGGCTCCGCAAGAGATAGGGCACCTAAAAAGAACTTTGACTATGGGTGTGCACTGGCTCCTCCCTCTATGCCCCTCCTCCAGACCTCAGTTAGATCTTGTGCCCAGAGGAGAATGGGTGCACTGCAGAGAGCTCTCCAGAGTTTTCTGTGGAAAAAGAATTTTGTTAGGTTTTTTATTTTCAGGGAGTCCTGTTGGCAACAGGCTCCCTGCATCGTGGGATCGAGGAGAGAGAAGCAGAGCTGGCTTGTCAAGTTGGGCTCTGTTTCTAAGGTTACTGGACACCATTAGCTCCAGAGGGAGTCGGAACACAGGTCTCACCTGGGGTTCGTCCCGGAGCCGCGCCGCCGTCCTCCTCACAGATGCCGAAGATAGAAGCCGGGTGAGTATGAGAAGGCAGAAGACATCATAGGCGGCAGAAGACATCAGATCTTCATGAGGTAAGGCGCGCAGCGGTAAGCTGCTCGCCATTGCTCCCATTCACACACACAGAGCAGCACTAAAGGGTGCAGGGCGCAGGGGGGGGGGCGCCCTGGGCAGCAATAAACCGCACATTTGGGCACTGACAAGGTAGATTAGGCTGCTGGGCAGTAATTCTACGATCCCCCGCCACTTTCTATAAAAAAATCACCGGGACCGAAGCCCGCCGACGGGTGGGCGGAGCTTGAACCCCAGCACTAACCAGCGCCATTTTCTCCACAGAAGCTGCATGAGGAAAACGCTGGCTCCCTGGTCTCTCCTCTGCTGAACATTCAGGATGAAAAAGAGGAGGGGGGCATTTCTCTGACGTCCTAAGTGGATGCTGGGACTCCGTAAGGACCATGGGGAATAGCGGCTCCGCAGGAGACTGGGCACAACTAAAGAAAGCTTTAGGACTACCTGGTGTGCACTGGCTCCTCCCTCTATGACCCTCCTCCAGACCTCAGTTAGAATCTTGTGCCCGGCTGAGCTGGATGCACACTAGGGGCTCTCCTGAGCTCCTAGAAAATAAAGTATAATTTTAGGTTTTTTATTTTCAGTGAGATCTGCTGGCAACAGACTCACTGCTACGAGGGACTAAGGGGAGAAGAAGCGAACCTACCTGCTTGCAGCTAGCTTGGGCTTCTTAGGCTACTGGACACCATTAGCTCCAGAGGGATCGAACACAGGGCCCGACCTCGATCGTCCGGTCCCGGAGCCGCGCCGCCGTCCCCCTTACAGAGCCAGAAGCAAGAAGATGGTCCTGAAAATCGGCGGCAGAAGACTTCGGTCTTCAACAAGGTAGCGCACAGCACTGCAGCTGTGCGCCATTGCTCCTCATGCACACCTCACACTCCGGTCACTGATGGGTGCAGGGTGCTGGGGGGGTGGGGCGCCCTGAGCAGCAATATTAACACCTTGGCTGGCAAAAAAAATCACAATATATAGTCCTAGAGGCTATATATGTGAAAAATACCCCTGCCAGAGATCCATCAAAAAGCGGGAGAAGCCCACCGAAAAAGGGGCGGGGCTATCTCCCTCAGCACACTGGCGCCATTTTTCCCTCACAGCTCCGCTGGAGGGATCGCTCCCAGGTTCTCCCCTGCAGTTTTCAAGACTACAAAGGGTAAAAAAGAGAGGGGGGGCACTAAATTTAGGCGCAGCAGTATATATATAAGCAGTTATTGTGAAAATCACTCAGTTACAGTGTTAATCCCTGTGTATATAAAGCGCTCTGGTGTGTGCTGGCATACTCTCTCTCTGTCTCCCCAAAGGGCTTTGTGGGGTCCTGTCCTCAGTCAGAGCATTCCCTGTGTGTGTGCGGTGTGTTGGTACGGCTGTGTCGACATGTTTGATGAGGAGGCTTATGTGGAGGTGGAGCAGATGCCGATAAATATGATGTCACCCCCTGCGGGGCCGACACCTGAGTGGATGGATAGGTGGAAGGTATTAACCGACAGTGTCAACTCCTTACATAAAAGGCTGGATGACGTAACAGCTGTGGGACAGCCGGCTTCTCAGCCCGCGCCTGCCCAGGCGTCTCAAAGGCCATCAGGGGCTCAAAAACGCCCGCTACCTCAGATGGCAGACACAGATGTCGACACGGAGTCTGACTCCAGTGTCGACGAGGTTGAGACATATACACAATCCACTAGGTACATCCGTTGCATGATCTCGGCAATGAAAAATGTGTTACACATTTCTGACATTAACCCAAGTACCACAAAAAAGGGGTTTTATGTTTGGGGAGAAAAAGCAGCCAGTGTTTTGTTCCCCCATCAGATGAGTGAATGAAGTGTGTGAAGAAGCGTGGGTTCCCCTGATAAGAAACTGGTAATTTCTAAAAAGTTACTGATGGCGTACCCTTTCCCGCCAGAGGATAGGTCACGTTGGGAGATATCCCCTAGGGTGGATAAGGCGCTCACACGTTTGTCTAAAAAGGTGGCACTGCCGTCTTAGGATACGGCCACTTTGAAGGAGCCTGCTGATAAAAAGCAGGAGGCTATCCTGAAGTCTGTATATACACACTCAGGTACTATATTGAGACCTGCAATTGCCTCAGCATGGATAGTGCTGCTACAGCGTGGTCTATTACCCTGTCAGGACAGGGATACTATTTTGCTAACCATAGAGCATATTAAAGACGTCGTCTTATATATGAGGGATGCACAGAGGGATATTTGTCGGCTGGAATCCAGCATTAATGCAATGTCCATTCTGCCAGGAGGGTATTAGGGACCCGGCAGTGGACAGGCGATGCTGACTTTCGAAGGCACATGAAGATTCTGCCTTATAAGGGTGAGGAATTGTTTGGGGATGGTCTCTGGTACCTCGTATCCACAGCAACAGCTGGGAAAGAAATTTTTTTACCTCAGGTTTCCTCACAGCCTAAGAAAGCACCGTATTATCAGGTACAGTCCTTTCGGCTTCAGAAAAGCAAGCAGGTCAAAGGCGCTTCCTTTCTGCACAGAGACATGGGAAGAGGGAAAAAGCTGCACCAGACAGCCAGTTCCCAGGATCGAAAATCTTCCCCCGCTTCCTCTGAGTCCACCGCATGACGCTGGGGCTCCACAGGTGGAGCCAGGTGCGGTGGGAGCGTGTCTCGGGAACTTCAGCGACCAGTGGGCTCACTCACAGGTGGATCCCTGGGTTCTGCAAGTAGTATCACTGGGATACAAGCTGGAGTTCGAGGCGACTCCCCCTCGCCGTTACCTCAAATCAGCCTTGCCTGCTGCCCTCGAAGGGAGGTAGTACTGGCGGCAATTCGCAAGCTGTACTCCAGCAGGTGATGATCAAGGTACCCCTCCTTCAACAAGGCCGGGGTTACTATTCCGCAATGGTTGTGGTACCGAAACCAGACGGTTCGGTGAGACCCATTCTAAAATTGAAATCCTTGAACACTTATATACGAAGGTTCAAGTTCAAAATGGAATCGCTCAGGGCGGTTATTGCAAGCCTGGATGAAGGGGATTACATGGTATCACTGGACATCAAGGATGCTTACCTGCATGTCCCCATTTACCCTCCTCACCAGGAGTACCTCAAAATTGTGGTACAGGACTGTCATTACCAATTCCAGACGTTACCGTTGGTCTGTCCCCGGCACCGAGGGTATTTACCAAGGTAATGGCCGAAATGATGATACTCCTTCGAAAAAAGGGAGTTATAATTATCCCGTACTTGGACGATCTCCTTCTGAAGGTGAGGTCCAGGGAGCAGTTGTTGGTCGGAGTAGCACTATCTCGTGAAGTGCTACAACAGCACGGCTGGATTCTGAATATTCCAAAGTCGCAGCTGGTTCCTACGACGCGTCTACTGTTCCTGGGTATGGTTCTGGACACAGAACAGGAAAAATTGTTTCTCCCGGAGGAGAAGGCCAAGGAGTTGTCATCTCTAGTCAGAGACCTCCTAAAACAAATACAGGTGTCGGTGCATCAATGCACGCGAGTCCTGGGAAAGATGGTAGCTTCTTACGAAGAAATTCCATTCGGCAGGTTCCATGCAAGGATCTTCCAGTGGGATCTGTTGGACATGTGGTCCGGGTCGCATCTTCAGATGCATCGGCTGATAACCCTGTCTCCAAGGGCCAGGGTGTCGCTGTTATGGTGGCTGCAGAGTGCTCATCTTCTAGAGGGCCGCAGTTTCGGCATACAGGACTGGGTCCTGGTGACCACGGAGGCCAGCCTTCGAGGCTGGGGGGCAGTCACACAGGGAAGAAACTTCCAAGGACTATGGTCGAGTCAGGAGACTTCCCTACACATAAATATTCTGGAACTAAGGGCCATTCACAATGCCCTAAGTCAGGCTAGACCCCTGCTTCAATACCAGCCGGTGCTGATCCAGTCAGACAACATCACGGCGGTCGCCCATGTAAACCAACAGGGCAGCACAAGAAGCAGGATGGCGATGGCAGAAGCCACAAGGATTTTCCGATGGGCGGAAAATCATGTGTTAGCACTGCCAGCAGTGTTCATTCCCGGATTGGACAACTGGGAAGCAGACTTTCTCAGCAGGCACGACCTCCACCCGGGAGAGTGGGGACTTCATCCAGAAGTCTTCCAAATGATTGTACACCATTGGGAAAGGCCACAGGTGGACATGATGGCGTCCCGCCTCAACAAAAAGCTAAAAAGATATTGCGCCAGGTCAAGGGACCCTCAGGCGATAGCTGTGGACGCTCTGGTAACACCGTGGGGGTACCAGTCGGTGTATGTGTTCCCTCCTCTGCCTCTCATACCCAAGGTACTGAGAATAATAAGAAGGAGAGGAGTAAGAACTATACTCGTGGTTCCAGATTGGCCAAGAAGAGCTTGGTAACCAGAACTTCAAAAAATGATCTCAGAGGACCCATGGCCTCTGCCGCTCAGACAGGACCTGCTGCAGCAGGGGCCCTGTCTGTTCCAAGACTTACCGTGGCTGCGTTTGACGGCATGGCGGTTGAACGCCAGATCCTGAAGGAAAAGGGCATTCCGGAGGAAGTCATCCCTACGCTGATTAAAGCTAGGAAAGAAGTGACCGCAAACCATTATCACCGCATATGGCGAAAATATGTTGCGTGGTGTGAGGCCAGGAAGGCCCAACAGAGGATTTCAGTTGGGCCGTTTTCTGCACTTCTTACAGTCAGGGGTGACTATGGGCCTAAAATTGGGTTCCATTAAGGTCCAGATTTTGGCTTTGTCGATTTTCTTCCAGAAAGAACTGGCTTCACTGCCTGATGTTCAGACAATTGTTAAGGGAGTGCTGCATATTCAGCCCCCTTTTGTGCCTCCAGTGGCACCTTGGGATCACAACGTGGTGTTGGATTTCCTAAAGTCACATTGGTTTGAGCCACTAAAAACCGTGGATTTGAAATATCTCACGTGGAAAGTGGTCATGCTGTTGGCCTTGGCTTCGGCCAGGCGTGTGTCAGAATTGGCGGCTTTGTCATATAAAAGCCTTTATCTGATTTTCCATATGGATAGGGCAGAATTGAGGACTCGTCCCCAGTTTCTCCCTAAGGTGGTATCAGCTTTTCATTTGAACCAACCTATTGTAGTGCCTGCGGCTACTAAGGACTTGGAGGATTCCAAGTTGTTGGACGTAGACAGGGCCCTGAAAAATTATGTTTCCAGGACAGCTAGTGTCAGGAAAACTGACTCGCTATTTATCCTGTATGCACCCAACACGCTGGGTGCTCCTGCTTCAAAGCAGACTATTGCTCGCTGGATTTGTAGTACGATTCAGCTTGCACATTCTGCGGCTGGACTGTCGCATCCTAGATCAGTGAAAGCCCATTCCACGAGGAAGGTGGGCTCTTCTTGGGCGGCTGCCCAAGGGGTCTCGGCTTTACAACTTTGCCGAGCAGCTACTTGGTCGGGGTCAAACACATTTGCTAAATTTTACAAGTTTGATACCCTGGCTGAGGAGGAACTAGAGTTTGCTCATTCGGTGCTGCAGAGTCATCCGCACTCTCCCGCCCGTTTGGGAGCTTTGGTATAATCCCCATGGTCCTTACGGAGTCCCAGCATCCACTTAGGAAGTCAGAGAAAATAAGATTTTACTCACCGGTAAATCTATCCTTAGTGGATGCTGGGCGCCCATCCCAAGTGCGGATTGTCTGCAATACTTGTATATAGTTATTGTTAACTAAAGGGTTATTGTTGAGCAATCCGTTGAGAGGCTCAGTTATATTTCATACTGTTAACTGGGTATAGTATCACGAGTTATACGGTGTGATTGGTGTGGCTGGTATGAGTCTTACCCGGGATTCAAAATCCTTCCTTATTGTGTCAGCTCTTCCGGCACAGTATCCTAACTGAGGTCTGGAGGAGGGTCATAGAGGGAGGAGCCAGTGCACACCAGGTAGTCCTAAAGCTTTCTTTAGTTGTGCCCAGTCTCCTGCGGAGCCGCTATTCCCCATGGTCCTTACGGAGTCCCAGCATCCACTACGGACTACGAGAAATAGATTTACCGGTGAGTAAAATCTTATTTTTGAGTGCAGTGAGTGGGAATCTGGTCATTTTATATATATATAAAAGCGCTATCTGGTCATATTTTTCCAGTGTTATTAAGCACTGGGTGTGTGCTGGCATACTCTCTCTCTGTCTCTCCTAAGGGCCTGGTTGGGGTTTTGTCCCCTTATAGGTTAATCCCTGTGTGTGTGGGGTGTCGGTACGTGGTGTCGACATGTCTGAAGCGGAAGGCTTTTCCAAGGAGGAGGTGGAGCAAATGAGTGGTGTGTCCCCGTCGGTTGTGCCGACTCCAGATTGGATGGACATGTGGCATATGTTGAATGCAAGTGTGGCATCTTTACATAAAAAGCTTGATAAGGCTGATTTAGGGGGGACATCTGGGGGTCAATCCTCAGATTGGACCGACTCACAGGGCCCGTCGGGGTCTCAAAAGCGTCCCTTAACACAAGACACTACTACCGACACGGATTCTGATTCCAGTGTCGACTATGACGAAGTAAAATTGCACCCTAGGGTGACTAAAACCATTCAGGGTATGATTGTGGCAATAAGGGATGTGTTGCATATTGTGGATGAACCCTCTGTCCCCGACACAAGGGTACACATGTTTAAGGAAAAGAAACAGATTATTAACTTTCCCACATCTCATGAATTAAATGAATTCTTTGGAAAAGCTTGGGAGACTCCGGATAAGAGACCGCAGATCCCCAAAAGAATTTATATGGCATACCCTTTCCCTAAGCAGGACAGGGAGATTTGGGAATCACCCCCCACTGTGGACAAAGCCCTGACGCGCTTGTCCAAGAAAGTGGCGCTACCGTCTCCTGACACAGCATCCCTTAAGGACCCTGCAGATCGCAGGCAAGAAACTACCTTAAAGTGTATTTATTCTCACACGGGTGCTGTGCTAAGACCGACAATTGCGTCGGCATGGGTGGGTAGCGCAATTGCAGCTTGGACAGATGAGCTGACAGATCAATTTGATAATATGGATAAGGATACTATATTCCTAACTCTAGCCCATATTAAAGACGCAGTCTTATTTATGAGGGATGCTCAAAGGGACATTGGATTGCTAGCTTATAGGGCCAATGCCATGTCTGTCTCAGCGAGAAGATCCTTATGGACTCGCCAATGGACGGGTGATGCGGATTCCAAGAAACATATGGAAGTACTACCCTACAAGGGTGATGTATTGTTTGGGGATGGGCGGACGGACCTGGTTTCCACAGCCACAGCAGGTAAATCACATTTTTTACCTTATATACCCCAACAGCAAAAGAAAGTAACACCCTATCAGATGCAGTCCTTTCGGTCGCACAAGTACAAAAGAGGTCGGGGATCCTCTTTCCTCGCCAGAGGTAAGGGCAGAGGCAAGAGAGCACCTGCTTCGGCAGGTGCCCAGGAACCAAAGTCCTCCCCGGCTGCTCCAAAACCCACAGCATGACGCTGGGGCTCCCCTGAGGGAGTCCGCACCGGTGGGGGCACGTCTTCGACTTTTTAGTCAGGCCTGGGTCAGTTCGGACCTGAATCCCTGGGTGTTGGAAATAGTTTCCCAGGGTTACAAATTGGAATTCGAGGAGGTGCCCCCGTGCCGATTTTTCAAATTGGCCCTACCAGCTTCCACATCGGAAAGGGATGTAGTGTTAGCTGCAATTCAAACGCTGTGTATACAGCAAATGATAATCAAGGTTCCCCTGCACCAGCAGGGAAGAGGTTACTATTCAACCCTATTTGTGGTCCCGAAACCGGACGGTTCGGTCAGACCTATTTTGAATCTGAAATCCCCAAACCTGTACATAAAAAGATTCAAATTCAAAATGGAATCTCTCAGAGCGATAATAGCCAACATGGAGGAGGGGGAGTTTATGGTGTCTCTGGACATAAAGGATGCATACCTTCATGTCCCCATATATGCCCCCCATCAGGAATACCTGAGATTTGCTGTACAGGATTGTCATTACCAATTTCAGATGTTGCCGTTTGGACTCTCCACGGCCCCGAGGATTTTCACCAAGATAATGGCGGAAATGATGGTGGTCCTGCGCAAATATGGAGTCACAATTATCCCATACTTGGACAATCTCCTGATAAAAGCGAGATCAAGGGAGAAATTGCTGAACAGTGTGGCGCTCTTGTTGAGAGTGCTCCAGCAACACGGTTGGATTCTAAATCTACCGAAGTCACAGTTGATTCCGACAACTCGACTACCATTCCTAGGTATGATACTGGATACGGAACAAATGAAGGTCTTCCTCCCAATAGAGAAAGCCCAAGACATACAGAACATGGTCAGAGACCTGCTAAAACCGAAAATGGTGTCAGTTCACCAATGCACTAGAGTTCTGGGGAAAATGGTGGCGGCCTACGAGGCCATTCCCTTCGGCAGGTTCCATGCAAGGACTTTTCAATGGGACCTTCTGGACAAGTGGTCCGGGTCCCATCTGCACTTACATCGGAAAATAACTCTGTCCCCAGGGACCAGAGTGTCCCTCCTGTGGTGGTTGCAAAGTGCTCACCTCCTGGAGGGTCGCAGGTTCGGAATTCAGGATTGGATCCTGGTTACCACGGACGCGAGCCTCCGAGGATGGGGAGTGGTCACACTGGGAAAACATTTTCAGGGTCTTTGGTCAGACCAGGAGTCCTGTCTACACATCAATGTGTTGGAACTCAGGGCCATTTACAACGGCCTTCGACAAGCGGAGAGTTTTCTTCGAAACCTACCGGTTCTGATTCAATCAGACAATGTCACAGCAGTGGCTCATGTGAACCGCCAAGGCGGGACAAAAAGCAGAGTCGCGATGGCGGAAGCCACAAGGATCCTTCGCTGGGCGGAAAATCATGTAAGCGCTCTGTCAGCTGTCTTCATTACGGGAGTGGACAACGGGGAAGCAGACTTCCTCAGCAGACACGATCTCCATCCAGGAGAGTGGGGACTTCATCAAGAAGTCTTTGCAGAAGTAACACGTCTTTGGGGAACTCCTCAAATAGACATGATGGCGTCACGCCTCAACAAAAAAACTTCAGAGGTACTGCGCCAGGTCTCGGGACCCTCAGGCAATAGCAGTGGGCGCTCTGGTAACACCGTGGGTGTTCAAATTGGTCTATGTGTTTCATCCTCTTCCTCTCATCACAAAAGTATTGAGGATCATAAGACGAAGAAGAGTACGAACGATACTCGTTGTCCCAGACTGGCCTCGAAGGGCCTGGTACTCGGATCTACAAGAGATGCTCACAGGAGATCCCTGGCCTCTTCCTCTGAGGGAAGATCTGTTGCAGCAGGGACCCTGTGTATTTCAAGACTTACTGCGGTTACGTTTGACGGCATGGCGGTTGAACGCCGAATCCTAGCGAAAAAGGGGATTCCGGAAGAGGTCATCCCTACGTTAATAAAGGCTAGGAAGGAGGTGACGATAAAACATTATCACCGTATCTGGCGAAAGTATGTGTCTTGGTGTGAGACCAAGAATGCACCTACGGAAGATTTTCATCTGGGTCGTCTTCTCCACTTCCTACAGACAGGAGTGGATATGGGCCTGAAATTAGGCTCTGTTAAGGTACAGATTTCGGCCCTCTCGATTTTCTTTCAGAAGGAATTGGCCTCTCTTCAAGAAGTCCAGACATTTGTAAAGGGAGTGCTGCACATCCAGCCCCCTTTTGTGCCTCCAGTGGCTCCATGGGACCTGAACGTGGTGTTGCAGTTCCTAAAATCACACTGGTTTGAACCGCTTAACAAGGTTGAGTTGAAATTTCTTACCTGGAAGGTGGTCATGTTGATGGCCTTAGCATCAGCAAGGCGAGTGTCAGAATTGGCGGCTTTGTCACACAAGAGCCCGTACTTGATTTTTCATGTGGATCGAGCTGAATTGAGGACACGTCCACAATTTTTGCCTAAAGTGGTTTCTTCGTTCCATATAAATCAACCTATTGTGGTGCCTGTGGCTACAAGTGACCTGGAGGATTCCAGATCCCTGGACGTAGTCAGGGCCTTAAAAATTTATGTAGCCAGGATGGCTAGAATTAGGAAAACAGAGGCTCTGTTTATCCTGTATGCGGCCAATAAGATTGGTGCTCCTGCTTCGAAGCAGACTATTGCTCGCTGGATCTGTAATACGATTCAGCAGGCTCACTCTACGGCCGGATTGCCGGTACCAAATTCGGTTAAGGCCCTTTCCACTAGGAAGGTGGGCTCTTCTTGGGTGGCTGCCCGAGGCGTCTCGGCTTTACAACTTTGCCGAGCGGCGACTTGGTCGGTGTCAAACACTTTTGCTAAATTCTACAAGTTTGATACCCTGGCTGATGAGGACCTAGCGTTTGCTCAGTCGGTGCTGCAGAGTCATACGCACTCTCCCGCCCGATTGGATGCTTTGGTATAAACCCCTTGGTCCTTACGGAGTCCCCAGCATCCTCTAGGACGTAAGAGAAAATAAGATTTTAAACCTACTGGTAAATCTATTTCTCCTAGTCCGTAGAGGATGCTGGGCGCCCGTCCCAGTGCGGAAACTCTGCAAGACTTGTATATAGTTGTTGCTTACATAAGGGTTATGTTGCAGTTGACATCGGTCTTGGACCGTTACTGTAGTTTGTTCATACTGTTAACTGGTTATGTATGTTCCAGGTTACATGTTATGATTGGTATGGGCTGGTATGAATCTTGCCCTTGGATTGCTAAATCCTGCCTTGTATTGTCCATCTCCTCTGGGCACAGTTCTCTAACTGAGGTCTGGAGGAGGGGCATAGAGGGAGGAGCCAGTGCACACCCATAGTCAAAGTTCTTTTTAGGTGCCCTATCTCCTGCGGAGCCCGTCTATACCCCATGGTCCTTACGGAGTCCCCAGCATCCTCTACGGACTAGGAGAAATAGATTTACAGGTAGGTTTAAAATCTTATTTTTACATATCCCGTTGGGCCCTGTGGAACCATTGTCTTGGGCCCTGTGGAACCATTATACCCCATCCGTAGCTTATAAGCCTACTGTAGGTGTCCGCCTATTTTACTGGTAAAGGTAGCAGCGGTGGCCAAGATAACTACAGGTATCTCTTGTCTAAATGGATCTAGACCAACTCTATCTCACTATCACTTATGCTCCCCAGACTCGCTTATGTTTATCAAATGGATTGTGTTGAATGTTCATTGGATGCTGAATCTAGAGTGCAGAAATTCTTTGATTTTTAGTTGCCATATATCCATTCATTCATCACAGTGGAAAGGACTATAGTCACAGGATAGTTCACCTGACCACATAGCAATTCTGGAAGGAGGTGCTCCCCATTACTGCTGAATCTCTTAAATTACTTACCTGATGTTTAGGATTCTATGATGGACCTTTTGAATTACATGTTTGTAATATATGCTAGAATAATTGGGTCACTGATGCACCTTTTTGTGGATGGGCTACAGCTTTTGTCTTGTCATGTTTTAATTCTACTCATTGTGAACTGTTTTCTGCTATCTGTACCGTCATGCATACCTGTACTTCACAACCTTTTTTTAATGTACTTATCTCTCAATATATACCGTATTTGCCGGCGTATAAGACGACTTTTCCCCCCTGAAAAACATGCCTCCAAGTGGGGGGTCGTCTTATACGCCGGGTGTACTTCGTAGGCATACATATAGCCAGGGGCGTCACTGCCCCTGGTGACACCCGGTGCGGGAAGTCGCGAAACGGGGGTGTGGCCTAGCATAAGGGGGCATGGCCTCGCGGGCGGAGCCCCGTTTTCGGCAATCCAGGGGGTTAAGAAGATGTTGGCTGCCCCCCCCCCACTCCCCCTGTGTCCGGTTAGTGTACGGCGCTGCCGGCGGGTGAAGCTGTGCTGTGGCAAGTTTCTCTCGAATGCAGTGCCGGCTCCTACACAGGGACAGGAGCCAGGTGCTGCACGTATTGTTACAGTGCAGCACCCGGCTCATGTCACTGAGCAGGAGCCGACATTTTGGTGTCACCCCCACGTTGTGACGCCACTGCATATAGCTGCCCCAAGGGTTACACTTTTATACATTTCATACACACTCCTCGGCCCCCCGCCTTCTTAAGCATACCTTGATACTCCAAATCTCTTATAAGAGACATGTCAGTGCTGCCGCAGTCCTCCCTGCCTAACCGCCTTTCACATTCAGCAGTGACAGGCGGTTAGGCAGGGAGGACAGCGGCAGCACTGACATGTCTCTTATAAGAGATTTGGAGTATCAAGGTATGCTTAAGAAGGCGGGGGGCCGAGGAGTGTGTATGAAATGTATAAAAGTGTAACCCTTGGGGCAGCTATATGCATGTAAATCTGATGTTCTTTTACGTTTTATTTGGTGTGTGGAAGGTGTGCGGGAGAGGGGATAGTCTTATATGGCGAGTATATAACAAACTCTATATTTTGAGTGGAAATGTTGGGGGGTCGTCTTATACGCCCAGTCGTCTTATACGCCGGCAAATATGGTATATATATATCTATACATATCTATCTATCTATCTATCTATCTATCTATCTATCTATCTATCTATCTATCTATCTATCTATCTATCTATATATATATATAAAATCATTAGAGTGACTGAATATATTTACTGATTAGTGTTCTAAGTGGAGGTGCTCGCAAAATTCTTTGAATGTTTTATAAATATTTTATTGCCTATTTTACTTTGTGTAATAAACAGGAGTTGTATACATTTTCTATCTAAGGGTAATACGTTAGTGGTCACAGCACTTCAGGTCACCAACTTTTAATTGTTCCTTTCTTCTTTATAATTTTCAGTTCCTAATTAGCAATCCCACTGTGGTAGCAGCATTTTCATCTTATTTTTGGATGAATAACACTATTTATTTATCTGACTACCTACTCTTTTATTCCCTTCGCTGTTTTGGAAAAAGAGAAGTACTATATTCAATGTCTTGCCTCTAATTTAGGGATTTAAGATTGAATGAACGCCACCAGATGGTTGGGTCAATAACTTCATAATTTATGGAAGTGGGGGAAAAAATCACAACACTAACCGTCAGGAGCATGCAAAATTAAGATTGTATATGCGGTGTACAGTATGTGAATATAGTATACAGAAAGTGTTAACAGGCTCTAAACTAATTTAGTAACATTTTGTGCTTGCAAAGATAATTTTCTATATAAGACAGAGTGGTGAGTTATAACTAGCAAGGTTGCAAAATGTGATTATAGAAGTCAGCAATTGTTAAATTGATTTACAGTAGTAATATCTGCTTCAACAAGTAAGCAGGAAAATGTCCTCCAAACAAAAAGTAAACTTGATTGACCAAGTAATGCAATATTAGAGGATTACTACAGCTTCATAACTAACTAAAGCAGTGGTTCCCAAACTTTCTTGAATCACGGCACCCTACAATATCAGCATTTTTTTCCTGGCACCACAAAGTTTTTTATTGATAAATATGGAAAATAAATATTAAATTTAGAAAATTGTGCCTACCTGTTATCATTTGGTTCAGTTATGAGGTGTTGTACAGTTGTGCTTCTGATTAGCCACACATTTTATAATTGGCCAGAGCATCGTGGTACGCCAGTGTGCCTAGGCAAACAGTTTGAGAACCACTGAACTAAAGTCATATGATAAATTATAATTGCACCTATTTGAATGACAACTATTCAAAAATATCTTCTTAAAAGTAAATCAACAAATGAATGAGTTATAGTTAGGAATATTTTCAATGGGGGTCATTTAAGTAACCAAACCACAGCACAGCTTGCGACAAATATCATTATAAGTCACTATTTATGAAGCATAGATAAACTGTACAGTGGGCCTGATTCAGACTTGTGGGCTAACCCAATGATTGACAGGCTGAGGGTGTTTGGGGACAGGGAAGGAGCAGCGACCAGGTTCATTCCTCAAAATAAAGTGGTGTCACCTCTGTTTTGTGGGAGTGCTCAAGTCAGTGTCCGCGTCTTGTGATGCAGATTTACTGACCTTGACTGCTGGTCCAAGACAGGAATCTGAGTAACCTGAAGGTTACTTAGATGACTAATGGTCCCGCAGAGTGGTCCGATGGTGCACCTTGTGATGCAACAGTGGATCATGGAACAAGGCGGGAAGCATCTATTTACACCAAGCGCCTCCTGCTGCATTAGCAAATTAGCTGTACGGTATTACATAGCCACTTTACTGTGGCTGTGCAATATCACTATCTGAATTATGACCAGTATGTAGTTGCGGATTGATTTGTATGCTAAGACAATGTGCAAATATTTGTAAAAGTTTTTTAAAAGCTTAAACTGAGTGTTGTAAATTTCCAGTACAGATATTAGTGACAGGGCTCTAGGAGCATTTGGCTTGAACATTTTACACGTTTGAAGTTAAGAAATGAATCATTATTTGTACTCTCAATAAATTGCTATATTTGATTGTGATTGATCTCCTTGTGTTTATCCAATCTGGTTCCACTGGGAACATTGTCTGGCATAGTTAGCAGGGTACAAACTTTTAAATACATACATAATGAGTGTAATACGTAAATGCTTCAAGGGCCAAGATGAATGGCCAAAAAACCCTCCTGGTGTAGCAGATCTGGACGCTACTGCATTGTGATGGAGGACTGTTATAAATATATTTGTCTGTAAATAGTAAACAAGAATCACAGCCTATAACAACAGTACCGAGCATTGTTGCCAGGCACTGAATGAGTGGGTGGATGTACAAATGGCACACCTCACAGAGAGAGAGTAATATGCTGTTCTCACATTCTGTGTCAGAGTGCAGGAGGGTGATGCCCAGATGCTGTGGCAGCAGTCTGAGACATATGTTGTAAACACTTTAAATAAGAAGTGGCAATGGCAAGGCCTCAGGGATGTCCTTAGTCATGTCCTTAGTCTAAATGGTGTAGCTGGATTGGGAAAACCTGCAAAGTTTTGATGCCGACTCCTTGGATGAGATGATGATATGCAGAGGATGTACAGTAAGAGGGGAGTTACTGCTAGAGATGAGCGCCTGAAATTTTTCGGGTTTTGTGTTTTGGTTTTGGGTTCGGTTCCGCGGCCGTGTTTTGGGTTCGAACGCGTTTTGGCAAAACCTCACCGAATTTTTTTTGTCGGATTCGGGTGTGTTTTGGATTCGGGTGTTTTTTTCAAAAAACACTAAAAAACAGCTTAAATCATAGAATTTGGGGGTAATTTTGATCCCAAAGTATTATTAACCTCAAAAAACATAATTTACACTCATTTTCAGCCTATTCTGAACACATCACACCTCACAATATTATTTTTAGTCCTAAAATTTGCACCGAGGTCGCTGTGTGAGTAAGATAAGCGACCCTAGTGGCCGACACAAACACCGGGCCCATCTAGGAGTGGCACTGCAGTGTCACGCAGGATGTCCCTTCCAAAAAACCCTCCCCAAACAGCACATGACGCAAAGAAAAAAAGAGGCGCAATGAGGTAGCTGACTGTGTGAGAAAGATAAGCGACCCTAGTGGCCGACACAAACACCGGGCCCATCTAGGAGTGGCACTGCAGTGTCACGCAGGATGTCCCTTCCAAAAAACCCTCCCCAAACAGCACATGACGCAAAGAAAAAAAGAGGCGCAATGAGGTAGCTGTGTGAGAAAGATAAGCGACCCTAGTGGCCGACACAAACACCGGGCCCATCTAGGAGTGGCACTGCAGTGTCACGCAGGATGTCCCTTCCAAAAAACCCTCCCCAAACAGCACATGACGCAAAGAAAAAAAGAGGCGCAATGAGGTAGCTGTGTGAGTAAGATTAGCGACCCTAGTGGCCGACACAAACACCGGGCCCATCTAGGAGTGGCACTGCAGTGTCACGCAGGATGGCCCTTCCAAAAAACCCTCCCCAAACAGCACATGACGCAAAGAAAAAAAGAGGCGCAATGAGGTAGCTGACTGTGTGAGTAAGATTAGCGACCCTAGTGGCCGACACAAACACCGGGCACATCTAGGAGTGGCACTGCAGTGTCACGCAGGATGTCCCTTCCAAAAAACCCTCCCCAAACAGCACATGACGCAAAGAAAAAAAGAGGCGCAATGAGGTAGCTGACTGTGTGAGAAAGATAAGCGACCCTAGTGGCCGACACAAACACCGGGCCCATCTAGGAGTGGCACTGCAGTGTCACGCAGGATGTCCCTTCCAAAAAACCCTCCCCAATCAGCACATGATGCAAAGAAAAAGAAAAGAAAAAAGAGGTGCAAGATGGAATTATCCTTGGGCCCTCCCACCCACCCTTATGTTGTATAAACAAAACAGGACATGCACACTTTAACCAACCCATCATTTCAGTGACAGGGTCTGCCACACGACTGTGACTGATATGACGGGTTGGTTTGGACCCCCCCCAAAAAAGAAGCAATTAATCTCTCCTTGCACAAACTGGCTCTACAGAGGCAAGATGTCCACCTCATCTTCACCCTCCGATATATCACCGTGTACATCCCCCTCCTCACAGATTATCAATTCGTCCCCACTGGAATCCACCATCTCAGCTCCCTGTGTACTTTGTGGAGGCAATTGCTGCTGGTCAATGTCTCCGCGGAGGAATTGATTATAATTCATTTTAATGAACATCATCTTCTCCACATTTTCTGGATGTAACCTCGTACGCCGATTGCTGACAAGGTGAGCGGCGGCACTAAACACTCTTTCGGAGTACACACTTGTGGGAGGGCAACTTAGGTAGAATAAAGCCAGTTTGTGCAAGGGCCTCCAAATTGCCTCTTTTTCCTGCCAGTATAAGTACGGACTGTGTGACGTGCCTACTTGGATGCGGTCACTCATATAATCCTCCACCATTCTATCAATGTTGAGAGAATCATATGCAGTGACAGTAGACGACATGTCCGTAATCGTTGTCAGGTCCTTCAGTCCGGACCAGATGTCAGCATCAGCAGTCGCTCCAGACTGCCCTGCATCACCGCCAGCGGGTGGGCTCGGAATTCTGAGCCTTTTCCTCGCACCCCCAGTTGCGGGAGAATGTGAAGGAGGAGATGTTGACAGGTCGCGTTCCGCTTGACTTGACAATTTTGTCACCAGCAGGTCTTTCAACCCCAGCAGACCTGTGTCTGCCGGAAAGAGAGATCCAAGGTAGGCTTTAAATCTAGGATCGAGCACGGTGGCCAAAATGTAGTGCTCTGATTTCAACAGATTGACCACCCGTGAATCCTTGTTAAGCGAATTAAGGGCTGCATCCACAAGTCCCACATGCCTAGCGGAATCGCTCCGTGTTAGCTCCTTCTTCAATGCCTCCAGCTTCTTCTGCAAAAGCCTGATGAGGGGAATGACCTGACTCAGGCTGGCAGTGTCTGAACTGACTTCACGTGTGGCAAGTTCAAAGGGCATCAGAACCTTGCACAACGTTGAAATCATTCTCCACTGCACTTGAGACAGGTGCATTCCATCTCCTATATCGTGCTCAATTGTATAGGCTTGAATGGCCTTTTGCTGCTCCTCCAACCTCTGAAGCATATAGAGGGTTGAATTCCACCTCGTTACCACTTCTTGCTTCAGATGATGGCAGGGCAGGTTCAGTAGTTTTTGGTGGTGCTCCAGTCTTCTGTACGTGGTGCCTGTACGCCGAAAGTGTCCCGCAATTTTTCTGGCCACCGACAGCATCTCTTGCACGCCCCTGTCGTTTTTTAAAAAATTCTGCACCACCAAATTCAAGGTATGTGCAAAACATGGGACGTGCTGGAATTTGCCCATATTTAATGCACACACAATATTGCTGGCGTTGTCCGATGCCACAAATCCACAGGAGAGTCCAATTGGGGTAAGCCATTCCGCGATGATCTTCCTCAGTTGCCGTAAGAGGTTTTCAGCTGTGTGCGTATTCTGGAAAGCGGTGATACAAAGCGTAGCCTGCCTAGGAAAGAGTTGGCGTTTGCGAGATGCTGCTACTGGTGCCGCCGCTGCTGTTCTTGCGGCGGGAGTCCATACATCTACCCAGTGGGCTGTCACAGTCATATAGTCCTGACCCTGCCCTGCTCCACTTGTCCACATGTCCGTGGTTAAGTGGACATTGGGTACAACTGCATTTTTTAGGACACTGGTGAGTCTTTTTCTGACGTCCGTGTACATTCTCGGTATCGCCTGCCTAGAGAAGTGGAACCTAGATGGTATTTGGTAACGGGGGCACACTGCCTCAATAAATTGTCTAGTTCCCTGTGAACTAACGGCGGATACCGGACGCACGTCTAACACCAACATAGTTGTCAAGGACTCAGTTATCCGCTTTGCAGTAGGATGACTGCTGTGATATTTCATCTTCCTCGCAAAGGACTGTTGAACAGTCAATTGCTTACTGGAAGTAGTACAAGTGGGCTTACGACTTCCCCTCTGGGATGACCATCGACTCCCAGCGGCAACAACAGCAGCGCCAGCAGCAGTAGGCGTTACACGCAAGGATGCATCGGAGGAATCCCAGGCAGGAGAGGACTCGTCAGACTTGCCAGTGACATGGCCTGCAGGACTATTGGCATTCCTGGGGAAGGAGGAAATTGACACTGAGGGAGTTGGTGGGGTGGTTTGCGTGAGCTTGGTTACAAGAGGAAGGGATTTACTGGTCAGTGGACTGCTTCCGCTGTCACCCAAAGTTTTTGAACTTGTCACTGACTTATTATGAATGCGCTGCAGGTGACGTATAAGGGAGGATGTTCCGAGGTGGTTAACGTCCTTACCCCTACTTATTACAGCTTGACAAAGGGAACACACGGCTTGACACCTGTTGTCCGCATTTCTGGTGAAATACCTCCACACCGAAGAGCTGATTTTTTTGGTATTTTCACCTGGCATGTCAACGGCCATATTCCTCCCACGGACAACAGGTGTCTCCCCGGGTGCCTGACTTAAACAAACCACCTCACCATCAGAATCCTCCTGGTCAATTTCCTCCCCAGCGCCAGCAACACCCATATCCTCCTCATCCTGGTGTACTTCAACACTGACATCTTCAATCTGACTATCAGGAACTGGACTGCGGGTGCTCCTTCCAGCACTTGCAGGGGGCATGCAAATAGTGGAAGGCGCATGCTCTTCACGTCCAGTGTTGGGAAGGTCAGGCATCGCAAACGACACAATTGGACTCTCCTTGTGGATTTGGGATTTCAAAGAACGCACAGTTCTTTGCGGTGCTTTTGCCAGCTTGAGTCTTTTCAGTTTTCTAGCGAGAGGCTGAGTGCTTCCATCCTCATGTGAAGCTGAACCACTAGCCATGAACATAGGCCAGGGCCTCAGCCGTTCCTTGCCACTCCGTGTGGTAAATGGCATATTGGCAAGTTTACGCTTCTCCTCCGACAATTTTATTTTAGGTTTTGGAGTCCTTTTTTTTCTGATATTTGGTGTTTTGGATTTGACATGCTCTGTACTATGACATTGGGCATCGGCCTTGGCAGACGACGTTGCTGGCATTTCATCGTCTCGGCCATGACTAGTGGCAGCAGCTTCAGCACGAGGTGGAAGTGGTTCTTGATCTTTCCCTAATTTTGGAACCTCAACTTTTTTGTTCTCCATATTTTATAGGCAGAACTAAAAGGCACCTCAGGTAAACAATGGAGATGGATGGATTGGATACTAGTATACAATTATGGACGGACTGCCACGGTTAGGTGGTATAAAAAAACCACGGTTAGGTGGTATATATTATAATAATAATACAATTATGGATGGACGGACTGCCTGCCGACTGCCGACACAGAGGTAGCCACAGCCGTGAACTACCGCACTGTACACTGGTTGATAAAGAGATAGTAGTATACTCGTAACAACTAGTATGACACTATGACGACGGTATAAAGAAAGAAAAAAAAATACCACAGTTAGGTGGTATATATTATAATAATAATACAATTATGGATGGACGGACTGCCTGCCGACTGCCGACACAGAGGTAGCCACAGCCATGAACTACCGCACTGTACACTGGTTGATAAAGAGATAGTAGTATACTCGTAACAACTAGTATGACACTATGACGACGGTATAAAGAAAGAAAAAAAAATACCACAGTTAGGTGGTATATATTATAATAATAATACAATTATGGATGGACGGACTGCCTGCCGACTGCCGACACAGAGGTAGCCACAGCCGTGAACTACCGCACTGTACACTGGTTGATAAAGAGATAGTAGTATACTCGTAACAACTAGTATGACACTATGACGACGGTATAAAGAATGAAAAAAAAACCACGGTTAGGTGGTATATATTATAATAATAATACAATTATGGATGGACGGACTGCCTGCCGACTGCCGACACAGAGGTAGCCACAGCCGTGAACTACCGCACTGTACACTGGTTGATAAAGAGATAGTAGTATACTCGTAACAACTAGTATGACACTATGACGACGGTATAAAGAATGAAAAAAAAACCACGGTTAGGTGGTATATATTATAATAATAATACAATTATGGATGGACGGACTGCCTGCCGACTGCCGACACAGAGGTAGCCACAGCCGTGAACTACCGCACTGTACACTGGTTGATAAAGAGATAGTAGTATACTCGTAACAACTAGTATGACACTATGACGGTATAAAGAATGAAAAAAAAACCACGGTTAGGTGGTATATATTATAATAATAATACAATTATGGATGGACGGACTGCCTGCCGACTGCCGACACAGAGGTAGCCACAGCCGTGAACTACCGCACTGTACACTGGTTGATAAAGAGATAGTAGTATACTCGTAACAACTAGTATGACACTATGACGACGGTATAAAGAAAGAAAAAAAAATACCACGGTTAGGTGGTATATATTGTAATACAATTATGGATGGACGGACTGCCTGCCGAGTTCCGACTGCCGACACAGAGGTAGCCACAGCCGTGAACTACCGCACTGTACTGTGTCTGCTGCTAATATAGACTGGTTGATAAAGAGATAGTATACAATACATACAACAATATACTACTATACTGGTGGTCAGGCACTGGTCACCACTAGTCACACTGGCAGTGGCACTCCTGCAGCAAAAGTGTGCACTGTTTAATTTTAAATTAATATAATATTATGTACTCCTGGGGGCTCCTGCTATAACAACCTGCAGTGCTCCCCAGTCTCCCCCACAATTATTATAAGCTTTGCCTTTTATACATTGATGTGCAGCACACTGGGCTGAGCTGAGTGCACACAGACTGAGTCACACTGTGTGACTGGCTGCTGCTGTGTATCGTTTTTTTTCAGGCAGAGAACGGATATAGCAGAGAACGGATATATTATATTAAAATAAATAAAAGTTAACTAACAACAACTGCACTGGTCACTGTGGTAAACTCTGTCTGACTCTGCACAATCTCTCTCTCTCTTCTAATCTAATTTCTAATGGAGAGGACGCCAGCCACGTCCTCTCCCTATCAATCTCAATGCACGTGTGAAAATGGCGGCGACGCGCGGCTCCTTATATAGAATCCGAGTCTCGCGAGAATCCGACAGCGTCATGATGACGTTCGGGCGCGCTCGGGTTAACCGAGCAAGGCGGGAGGATCCGAGTCTGCTCGGACCCGTAAAAAAAACATGAAGTTCGTGCGGGTTCGGTTTCAGAGAAACCGAACCCGCTCATCTCTAGTTACTGCCCATTGTGACAACACACAGGACAAAAGATATAATTGTCACTATACAGGGGACACCTGTAGGAACCAATATAAGCTGAACAAAAATGGACTGAAGAGTTACGATCGTACAGTATACAGCAGCTGAATTGCAAATTCTGGGGAGTAAATTTAGGCAGAAACAGAGGGAGTCATTGTTGGAGTGTGTACTAAGACTCTGGGAGGAGAGGACAGATAGCATGATTCTGGATGAGAAATAATCCACCCAAATGGGCTTTTGTACACAGATCTTTGATTGATTATTTTTATTATTTTTATTATTATTATTATTATAATTATAATAATTATTATTATTATTATTATCATCATCATTTCTTTATATGGGATCCGCAAGGCGCCCAATTACATAGTAAACAAATAAGCTAAACATGAAGACAATGACTTATAGTTCAATACAATATAGTTCAAGTAGAGGGTATATAAACATAGTTGCATCAGTAAACAGCACTGTATCAGGGTGGCAGAAACTGAAGGATTTGGTGCCATCAAAGGGAGTATTAAAAATTAGATGAGGGAAGTGGACCCTGCTCATGAGAGCTTACATTCTAAAGGGGAGCGGAACACAAACAGGGGTGACATAGATGGGGTAGAAAGTGAGCATGGGCCACAGAAGGCTTAGGATGAGAGATGGCTGGATTTGGTAAAGAAGTATGTCTTGATAGCCCGTTTGAAGTTTTGTAACGAGGTGGAGAGTCCGAGGGGGAGAGGTAGAAAATTCCAGAAATCGGGACCAGCACATGCAAAATCTAGGAGGTAGGAGTGGGAGGAGTTAATTAGAAGACAGGAGAGGTGGCGTGCATTAGCAGAGCGAAGAGGGCGGCCGAGAGTGTAAAGGGAGATAAGGTCAGAGATGTAACTTGGAGAGGAGTGAGTGAGGGCTTTGTCAGTGAGTGTCAGAAGCTTGAAATGGATTCTGAAGGGGAAGGGGAGCCAGTGAACGGCTAGTAAGAGAGGGGAGGTGGATGTAGTGTGTTTTGTGAGGAAGATGATGCGAGCTGCAGCATTGAGGATAGATTGGAGTGGAGAGATGTATGCGTTAGAGATGTCCGTCAGGAGGAGATTACAGTAGTCCAGTCTGGAGATGACCAGTGAGTGGATAACGGCATCCTGGATGAGAAAGGGTCTGATCCTGGAAATATTTTTGATATGAAAATGATAGGTTTGTGAGAGGTGCTGACTGTGTGGTTTGAAGGAGAGGGGGGAGTCAAGGATTATTCCAAGACAGCGCTCTTGGGGGCTAGAGGAGATGGTAGTGCCATCTATAGATAATGAAATTGTGGGAGGTGAGGTTGTGCGGGAGGGTGGGTAGATGGTCAGCTCAGTCTTAGACATGTTAAGTTTAAGAAAGCGCTGAGACATCCAAGAAGAGATATCAGAGAGACAGTTGGATACACAAGTGAAGAGAGCAGGAGAGATGTCAGGGGAGGAAAGGCAGATTTTAGTATCATCAGCATAGAGATGATATTGTAAGTCAAATGAGTTCTCCTAAAGAGGACGTATAGAGAGAGAAAAGGAAAGGAACAGGAATAGAGCCTTGAGGGACAACTACAGCTAGTGGAAGTGGGGGTGAGGTGGAGCCATGAGAGGAGACAGAGAAGGAACGGTCAGAGAGGTAGGAGGACAGCCAGGAGAGGGCAGTATTAAGCAGACCAAGGGAGTGAAGGATTTGCAGAAGAAGAGAGTAGTCCACAGTGTCAAAAGTAGCAGAGAGGTCGAGGAGAATAAGCAAAGAGTAGTGACCCTTGGATTTAGCAGATAGGAGGTCATTGCAGACTTTTGTGAGGGCAGTTCCAGTGGAGTGTAGAGGAGGGAAGCCAGACTGGAATGGGTTAAGTAGTGAGTGGAAGGAAAGAAAGGCAGTCAGGCGGTTAAAGACAATATGCTCAAGGAGTTTGAAGGCAAAAGGAAGGAGAGAGATTGGTTGATAGTTGGTGAGAGTGTGTGGATAAAGGGTAGGTTTTTTAAGAATAGAGGAGACAAGTGCATGCTTGAAGGCAGAGGGGACAGTGCCTGCTGAGAGGGAGAGATTGAGGAGGTGGGCAAGATGGGAGTAGGCAGAGAGAGAGAGGTAGTGGAGGAGGCAGGAGGGGATAGGTTGAAGTGGGGAGGTGGAGGGGGGAGGGTGAGGAATGGATGAGGGCCATTACTTCCTCACCAGATACATTCCTGACCAGTTTATGACTGTATACTGTATGCAAAGGTCTCATACTACTGAAAATGAATTATGTTGTTTGTGCTTAGTATGGAACTCAATCAGGAGGGTTCACGAAATAGTGATTTAGCCCCAAAACACCATGGCAAACCATTGGGTAAAGGAGATATTGATAAGACAGTTGTCATACATCTAGACACTACAGCCACAGAACATGCAGATCCTAATTGGTTAGATCCAGACATAGGGGTCTATTTACTAAACCTTGAATGGAGATAAAGTGGACGAAGATAAAGTACCAGCCAATCAGCTCCTAACTGCCGTGTCGCAGGCTGTGTTTGAAAAATGAATGTTAGGAGCTGGTTGGGTGGGACTTTGTCTCTGTCTACTTTATCTCCATCCAAGGCTTAGTAAATAGACCCCATAGTCCCCATGACAACATGTATGACAAGCTTATTGTTACATCTTTCCTTGCCCATGTTGTTCACCATGTTGTCAGTTGACACCAAAAAAATGTATGCAGGCATGTGAATCATTGGTGATACCTGACAGCTTTAAGAGCAGATAATGAGGAACGCCAGAGGTAGCACCCGGTGCACACAAATGCAGCAAAAAAAAAAGAAGGGTCCTACAGTCGAAGATCCAATGAGATATAGTGTCCTGAAAACAAATGTTTTTTGAGTTGCTCGATGCAGTTATACCAAAAGAACAGCTAGATGTTTTTTCAACTGCCAATTATTTAAGAAATATATAGCTATGCAAGAGACACACATGCTCTACTTATTCTCCCATGCACCATACCAGGAGGTGGTGGATGGGTTACATAGTATAGGGTGGGAATTAGATCCAGCCAAGCATGGGGTGTCACAATCCTATCTAAATTCCTCATGTCTTGTGACTTACCTCTGCCATCACTCCTGCAGTTCAGTCTATCCTGAATGCTGAGTTTAGGCCATCACACCGGTTCCAAGTATATCCTGCTTTGCTGAGGTCTTTGCCTTCAGGATACAAGCTGCAGTATGTGTTACTTGCTCCTGATTAGCAACCTGAGTAAGAATTCCTCTGTGTGAGTAATCAACTAGATCCTGTGTTCAATAGCTGGAGCTCTACTTTCATTCAGTATCCTGATTTAGAGACTGAAGGTGAGAGTTCCCTCCAAACACAGACATGGTCACAGCCATCTTGGTTTCAGTCAGCTGACTCAACACAGCCAACCCAGACACTGTTCTAACACCAGCTGACTAGAGCATCTAATCGCCTCACGTTCAGCCCCATAAATTCTACTTCCTGCTTACAGCAAATGACCAGTACAACTGTTTCTTCTCCTGAAGTAACAACTCTGTACTGAGCTCCCAGGTACTTTGCAGCTATATCGGTTCAAACCCGGTCTCAAAGTGCTATACCATTCCAGCCCAGTCCAAGAGTGCTATATCGGTTCCAGTCCAGTCTCAGAGTGCTATAGCAGTTCCAGCCTTGTGTCAGAAAGCTATACCAGTTCCAGCATGGTCCCATAGTGCTACACCGGTTCCAGCACTGTCCCAGAGTGCTATAAGGGTTCCAGTCTAATCCCAGAGTGCCATATTGGTTCCATCCCAGTCCCAGAGTGCTATATCAGTTCCAGCCCGGTCCCAGAGTGATAAACTGGTTCCAGCCCAGTCCCAGAATATTATACCAGTCCCAGCCCGATCCTATAGCGCCATACCTTTCCAGCCTGTCCCCAGAGTGCCACACCATTTCCAGTCTGGTCCCAGAGTGTCATACCGGTTCCAGTCTGGTCTCAGAGTGCCATACCAGTTCTAGCCCAGCCCTAGAGTGCTTTTCCGGTTCCATTCTGCTTCCAGTCCAGTCACCTGTCAGTTCCAATCTGTACACCTGTCGGTTCCAGTCCAGTCACCATCTGGTTCCAGTCCAGTCCCCATCCAGTTCCAGTCCGACTCCAGTTACATACCAGTACCATTCCAGTTCCTATATATTACTTAAGGTGTAACTCTCTAAGCTAATAGCTAGTCCAGAATCTGCCAGTTTACTCACTCATCTCTAGAACTCTGTGCTTGGTCGCTTATTACTCCAGCCAATACCTAGTGTTCTCTAGTCAATTGGGTAAGCCAATTGAGGCTGTAAGTCTTGACAGTATCTTAAGTATCAGTGGGTACATCAAGCTCTAAGGGAACAACCTGCAGCTGTTACAGGTGAAAGACCCTCTAGCTGGCTCTAGGGCTCTTACACAATTGACAGGAGTTCCATAACATTCCCATGGACTAGTCTTTAGGGACCTGGAGATGATCACCTCCAAAAAGCTACAGTGTACTGCCTACCACTACATTGATGATATCATGCTGACAGGGCCCACAGCAGAGATGGTAGATGAAGAACTTGGGATCCCTAGTGCATCAAATGGAGAGCCATTCCTGGGCAAACATCAAAGACAAAGGGTCAAATTCAGCATTGATCGCTAATTAAACAATTTGAAAATGTAAGGATTATCAAATGACTGCGCATGCGTAGCATCTGCATTGTGCATGCGCATGGGGTAATAGTGACAGCAAATGCATACAGATCATAAACGCAATGCGGGCACTGTTTGACTGACAGGAAGCCGGCGTTTCTGGGCAGAAACCTACTGTTTTCTGGGTATGTCACAAAAAACGCAGGCGTTTTTGGGGAGGGTTTCTGATGGCAGCACAGACCACTCTCAGCCCATCTCAGTCACAGATTAGTTGCAGCCTCAGACCTACTCACATTTGTTCAGACAGCAAAGAATCTTCGATGTTCCAGGATTTGCATATGCATCTGCAAGTGTATACCGATCTGCGATGCAGTCGCAAATTTGCACGGGGCGTTTTTCACTTTCTGTCAGGGCAGCGCCTTTCTTCTCGCAGACAACTGCAACTTCTCAGATTAATGATCCATGCTGAATTAGGCCAACATTCAATGCTCAGCACAAAGTGCTAAAATGATTCACTGTGGAGAAATTGCTGTAAGTAGGTACCTGTGCTGACAGGGTAGCAGGTCTCTGAAAAGTCAGGGTCTTGGAACTGTTGTGAAGATGCTAGACTGTGCAGGGACTGCTGAATTGCTATATAAAGGCATTTGCAATGACAGTGTGCAGGTTTCTGTGAGATCCAGTGACAGTAGCCCTATTGCTGAGTTGCCACCTATTGCAGACTATATAGAATCTGTGTCTAATGCACAGTGCCAGATTAAGGCCCTAATGGGCCTGGAGCTGTCATTGTTGAAAGGCCTACTGTGCGCCATTGCAGGGGGTGGGACTACTGATATGGGGGTGTGGTCTGTGCAGTGTGGTGTGGATAGCAACATGGAGGGCATAGCTACCCACCTACCTAACTATGGTTTAGTTTTTGTGTTGCGAGCCAATTAACCTACCAGTACATATTTGGATTGTTGGAGGAAACCGGAGTACCCGGAGGAAACCCACGTAGGTACGGGGAGAATATACAAACTCCACACAGTTATGCCCATGGTGGGAATCAAACCCATGACCTTAGTGCTGTAAGGCAGTAATGCTAGCCATTACACCATCCGTAGACCTGTTAGTGGCGACAGTCAAAGCCACATGGGACTTTTTCTCCCAGAACATTTAAAAAACCGAAACCCTACACCCATTTCTTGCACACACTACACTACTGCTAACCCAGTACCTGCTCCCCGCACACACACCACTGCTAACCCTGCACCCGCTCCCTGCACACACTACACTACTGCTAACCCTGCACCCGCTGCCCGCACACACTACACTACTGCTAACCCTGCACCCACTTCCCGCAAACACTACTGCTAGCCCTGCACCCGCTCCCCGCACACACTACTGCTAACCCTACACCCGCTCCCCGCATGCACTACACTATCCCTAACCCTGCACCCACTCCCTGCACAGGGCCGTCTTTTCGTATGGGCTCAATGGGCTCTTGCCCAAGGGCCCCAGGAGTGTAAGGGCCCTAGGCTGATAGCTGAGAGTCCCCTCTTTCCAGGGGTTCCAGATTTTTGAAAATCGGCCCTGGGGAACCAGAGATATCGGACTTCAAAGCAGTGGTCCCCTCCGAGCCTGTTAATTGCTCTTCCCAGCCAAATATCTCGGGCTCTGTATGACTTAGAGTTTTTCTGAGGGTACATTTCAAAATCTGTGACTCTCCACTTTCGGTGGACACTGGCAGCTTGTCTCTACTATGCCCAGAACCAGAGATATCAGCCTTCCAGCAGCCGGTCCCTGCTCCAGCTCCACATGCCTAATATGCAGTTTTATATATTTGTTGGTGGATTGCTCTGGTTCCTGAACTGTGATACCCAAGTCCCAGTACCTCCTAACAGGTGGGACTCTAGTTTTTTTTATCCCATTCAAAGCTAAGGAACTTGAGATATCTGCAGTCAAGTAAGCTGCTCTCTCACCAGAAAATGATGAAAATTATGCCCACTCCACTATCTACCCCTCCCTTATGTATTAAACACCCCATATCACCCTGGAAGTCATGTACCGGGGCCCCTTTATTCAGCCCAATGCCTCCTTCTACAGTTTAGTGTTCTCCCTCCCGCCCCATCTGTACAGTAAAGGAGTAATTAGCAGAAATGACTGCTCCAGGTCCTACATGCTGAGCGCAAGATAGAACACACCCTACCACCCGCGGGACATCAAAGCTGCCGCTGATAGCACCCTCCACCCCTACCGCTGGAGGATGAGTAAGGGCCCCAGTGTGTTGCTGTGCCCAGGGGCCCACACTGCTGTTAAGATGGCCCTGTCCCTGCACACACTACTGCTAACCCTGCACCCGCTCCCCGCACACACTACCCCTAACCCTGCTGGGGGCATATTAATGAGCAATGGGGGCACGGTCATCTATGTAATCTGAGGGTGGGTCCTTGGTGACAAGGCTGCTAGCAGGAGGGTGGCTGTGTCACTAATATACTGAGCACAGTCAGTACAGTCAGTACTGAGCACAGTCAGTACGCCCCCCCACCCCGTCACTTGCTGTGTGGTTTAAAGGTTAACATGAGTTTTTCATGTTTTTTTCTGTGTCATTTTCTCAGTACAGTGACCGGGAAGCCCAATTAGTGCACCGTGTCCCTTCGCATGGCTCGCTTCGCGAGCCATGCTTCTGGCAAGGTGCATTGCTCCGCTACCACTGCGCTCGGCACAGATTACCGTTCCAATCATAGTCCACATGGATCATTAAGTATGAAAAAGTTCAAAAAAAGAAAAAAATGTGAAAAACTCATGTCGATATTTTGACCTGTCGACCTAGCACATATCGACCTAGAAACCCCGTCGACCTTCAGGCCCTGTTGACCTAGTGACTGTCGACCTATAGTGGTTAACCTAAACAGTGTCGAGCTAGACAGTGTCGATCTTCAGACCGGATCCCTTGCTTCCGTAGCCCTGTAGGTCACACAGTAAGGGAGCCCACATGGCCGCGGCTGCTGCTGACAGTCGAAGTCGGAGTGCAGCCGCGGCTGCAGCAACGCACATTGGACCACCAGGGCCCTTTTGAAATGGAGTAAGCGGCCTGTGGCACTCGGTGATAGCGCAGCCCAGGGATCACCTGGTACTCTGCCCTGAGATGGGTGCAGTGGGCTGGTTGTGGTGCTGTGGGCTGGTTGGGGAGCAGTGGGCTGGTTGGGGTGCAGTGGGCTGGTTGGGGTGCAGTGGGCTGGTTGGGGAGCAGTGGGCTGGTTGGGGTGCAGTGGGCTGGTTGGGGAGCAGTGGGCTGGTTGGGGTGCAGTGGGCTGGTTGGGGAGCAGTGGGCTGGTTGGGGTGCAGTGGGCTGTTTGAGGAGCAGTGGGCTATTTGGGGTGCAGTGAGCTGGTTGGGGAGCAGTGGGCTGTTTGGGGTGCAGTGTGTCCTCCCGGTGACAGACAGATGACATCACCGTGAGGCGGAGCTTAAACACATACAACACTAAGAGGTGGGGCTTAAGTGCAGGGGATGGAGCTTAATCCCAGAATTTTAAATCAGTGCACTATACATGCCTTGGTGCCCCCCCTACTGCCAAATCCACATCAGAACTAGAAGGAAGGTGTTGATGCTGGAGGGGACGAGTACGCTGCTGCAGACTGCATGCAGTAGAAGGAAATTTGTTTTTCCTATCTATAGCAGCATGGACGTCTGTGGATGCTGTGGGTCTATTTTTGAGAGTGGGCTTGGAGCTGCAGCTCCATCAGCCCCATTGTTAATCCGCCCTGCTTATGCAGATAGCTGTCAGGAGGCCGTCTAACAGATCTATGGGGACGGGGGAGACTTGGACTGCACACCCTAATTCCAAACATAATAAGAGGTGCTATCATGCTGAGGCTTGTACACAGAAAAAGTTTTCTGATACACAAGAGTGCTGTGTAGTCTTTCCATGCACCCAGTGGTGCAAGTATGCAGGTATGGTCGGTTACGGCGTACCCTTAAGAATCTGACAGTGGGTACACCGTACCGCCTTTCCTGCACCTCTCCTGCCTGAGCCCGGTCGCCGCACCTTGCACTGAAACGCCAGTTCATAAGCCAATCAGAGCTCGCGGACTGGCAGCCAATCAGGAGCTGCCGCTGCTGGACCGCGAGCCATGATTGGCGCCAGATCTAATTAATTTACAGGATACAGCCGCCGCAGGAGGATGCGGATATCAGACTGAGGGCAGGAAAGGGGCAGGATGGGTGCATGCTGTGCTCTCCTCTCCCCAGCAGCAGCAGCAGCAGCAGCAGCAGCAGCAGCAGCAGCAGCAGGAGAAGACGACAGTGCCAGCCCCAGGCAGCAGCAACAAGGGTGAGTTGCACTGCTGGGGCATATCTAGCACTCTGGGGGAATGTGTATCTGGCAAAGTGGGGGCATATCTGGAACTATGGGGGCATATGTGTATCTGGCACTGTAGGGCATATCTGGCACTCTGGGGGCATGTGTATCTGGCACTGTGGGGGCATGTGTATCTGGCACTGTGGAGGCATATCTGGCACTCTGGGGGCATGTTTATCTGGCAAAGTGGGGACATATCTGGCACTGAAGAGGCATATGTGTGTCTGGCACTGTAGGGCATATCTGGCACTCTGGGGGCATGTGTATCTGGCACTGTGGGGGCATATGTATCTGGCACTGTGGGGGCATATCTGGAACTCTGGGGGCATGTTTATCTGGCAAAGTGGGGGCATATCTGGCACTGAAGAGGCATATGTGGCACTCTGATGGCATATGTGTATCTGGCACTGTGGGGGCATATCTAGCACTGTGGGGGCATGTTTATCTGGCAAAGTGGGGGTATATCTGGCACTCTGGGGGCATGTGTATCTGGCAAAGTGGGGGCATATCTGGCACTCTGGTCGGAATATATGGTACTCTGGGGGCATGTGTATCTGGCACTCTGGGGGCATATCTGGCACTCTGGGGGCAGGTGTATCTGGCAAAGTGGGGGCATATCTGGCACTGGGAGCATATCTGGCACTCTGGTGGGAATATCTGGCACTCTGGGGTATGTGTATCTGGCACTGTGGGGGCATATCTGGCACTCTGGTGGTAATATCTGGCACTCTGGGGGCATGTATATCTGGCACTGTGGGGGCATATCTGGTACTCTGGGGGGCATGTGTTTCTGTCAAAGTATGGGCATATCTGAAGTGTTTGGGCATATGTAGCACTGTGGGGGCATGTCTGGCACTGTGGGGGCATTTGTGTACCTGGCACTGGGAGGGCATATCTGGCACTGTGGAGCATTTCTGGCACTGTGGGGGCATATGTGTATCTGGCACTGTGGGGGCATATCTGGCATATGTGTATCTGGCACTGTGGGGGCATTTGTGCATCTGGCACCGTGGGGTATTTGTGCATCTGGCACCGTAGGGGCATATCTGGCTTGGTGGGGGCGTATCTGGCACTAATGGGGTCATATGTGTATCTGGCCCCCCCATATGTGTATCACACCCCATGTGACATTTGGCCTCACCCATTTTTTGGCACGCGCCCCTTCGGCGCACGCACACAGTATTTATAAGACATTTTTTCTACTTGCACTACTGCACGCACCTGCATTATATGGTGTGGGATTCACCTAACTGGATGTTATCTTGGAAAACTATTTACAAACACATATTATATATTATAATTATTTTTATTTTGGATATTGTCAAACAATATGAGATAATTGGTATGCTCTGAGAAGAGACCTGCAGAAAAATCTCATCTTCACACAAACTTTTTTTTATATATGTGCATTACTTATTACTTACTACTTTATTATTAATCACCACATAAGAATTAATATGCTACTCTAAATGGCTGTTTTTTTCACTCTTTATATACAGTATAGATGAGATTCAGTCAATATACCGTCACAGTAAGGGATGCCACCGTGTATAATAACATAACCAAGATACTGGCAAGTCGTGGAATAAAAAGGTACCAACAGCAAGTGATAAACAAGAAGTCTATGCGCAAGATGTTTATCAAAGTCCATGACATTAATTGCAATAAATGGTGCAAAAAGGATGGAATGGAAGTACTAAATAATCTTGCTAAATAATCCTCACCATATCATAAACGCCACAGTTTAACTTTCTTATTGGTACATACCTTTCCAGGCATTTCATGCATAAGCAGTAACTTAAACATACTATAGACTGTAGCCACTCTTAATCTCTTTTCATGAGCAAATCGCATGAAGGGCTACAATCAATTTCTTTCTCCCGCACTTCATATTAATTAGCATCAGGGGATAATTGATATAAACCCCAAAAGCATGATAACTCATCTATCTTTTTTTTCTGGTGAAGTTAAGGGCCCTATCCGCTCTCATTTCTCATCCTATACCAATCGGCAAGTCGAGAGAACAGCAGAAGGAAAGTGTCCCCCAAATCCCAGCCACATTTGTACACATCCCTTTCCATCTCATTTGAGAGATATATTATATACCTCTGTCTACATTAAAAACACCATCTGTTACTTAATCTATCTAAAACTGGTAATCATTATATAAAAATACAAACTGTGTCAAAGCACCATATATCTTAGCTATGAAAAGCATTTTTTTATTGTTGAATATGCACATTGAGATATTGGTGTCTCATACCTCTCATAATAATGAAGATATTTGCCATTTTCTTTAATTATTATACTAATTACAATAAAAAAACACTTATTGATGTTTAGAGATCTTTAACTAAAAGTAAAATCAGTGACCAATGATTTAAAACTCATATACCCATACTACTGTATATGGGTTATTATATAATCGATGAAGGTCACCTTTTTCAATTTAAAACAATGATACAATTGTCTTGGATGATTTGTCTTCTCACACAGGGTTACAACTGTGGATTTGGTTCCTCTTGCTTACTCCTTCCCCTACAATCATACCTCACTGTGTATGCCCAATCTCGCCTGATCTTGAAAGCAATACAGTGTTGGGCTTGGTTAGTACTTGTTGGGGGACCACCTGGGAATACCAGGTATTGTAGGGTTCGGTGCCTTAAGTGTCCCACATGAAAAAAGGACCAATCTGCTAAACTTACCCAAATATATCCTTGCATGTATGCTTGTTACAAAGTGGTATCTCTCTACTAGATTTTCACAGTGATCACATAGTTTTCCACTATACCATGGAACTTTCTTTTGGACTATACATTTCTTAAGGCATGCCTAATAAAAGTTAATTTTTAATGCTTTAATATCTCTCCAAGCTAATACAGCCTCTGTCTCTGGGCATAGAGTGCTCCCCACCAGGGTTATCTTTCTTTCTCTTTGTGTTTTTCTTAACCTAGATATCAAATCCAGGGGAGCACCACTGACCATCACAACAACTTACCTTTGAAATTTCTTGCATAGGTATTCAGGTGGAAATTATGGGCTCTTTTCTCTGGGTGTAGTACGGCTAACCGGAGGTCAGGAGACCGCCAGTCAGCTTACCGACGCCGGGATCCCGGCAGCATACCGACGCCGGGATTCCGGTGGGGAGGGGCGAGTGCAGCAAGCCCCTTGCGGGCTCGCTGCGCTCGCCACGCTGCGGGCTCAGTGGTGGCCTGCAGTCGCCACGGGTTATATTTCCACTCTATGGGTGTCGTGGACACCGACGAGTGGGAATAGTCCCTGTTGGTCGGCATGCCAACCATCGGGACAGTGAGCGGTCGGGATGGTGGAGGAGGTCATGTGACTGTCGGTCTCCCGACCGCCGGTCACATGAATACCACCCCTTTTCTCCTATAAGTGTCAATTTTCCCAGAGACAACAATCATCTTATTGATTACATTTTCCTGTGCGGCTCTCCTAAACTATATCTTGCTAACATATGGAAAAAGGATAAGATTTGTGGACACTGCAATATGAAAAGCTGGCCTAAAGAATCTGTTGCTCTAATGGATGCCTAAATGAATATGAAGACATCCCAGAAACGGCAAAAATGTTTATTGCTAGGAAGTAGGAACCCACCAATATTCTAATAATTTTCTGCAAAATATTACAAAATACAACGGATGTTTTGCAAAGACGTCTTTCAGTGATAATGAAGTAAGAGAGGGTGATAATGAAGGAAGTTACATGCAAACTTTTAAAATCCATGGTCACCTAATTGGCAGTTTACTTCCTCCACCTGAAACTAATCACCAGTTTCTGCAGATTTACTTTAGTTCCGATGATGATCAGTTGTCTTTACGTCATAAGTCGACACCAACTCTAAAAAGGAGATTCTACAATATGTACAACAGGTTCTTCACAATAATAGCAAATATGTGAACATTTTTACAAAGTTATTCACTTCCTAAACTCACTTAACCCATCTGGATTACTACCGCATGAATTGAATTAGAAAATTGCCATACCGATTATATTATTAAGGAATCTGAAGCCACCCCAGCTTTGCAATGGATACACACTAGCAGATTAGACGTCTGTTGTCTAAGGTCATTGAGGTAATCCTGACAGGGCCTGCCGCAGGTAAAATCGCGTTTATCCCTAGAATCCCAATGGTTCCGTCAAATTTGCAGTTTGAATTTAAGTGCTTACAATTTCCTGGTACTGTATGATGTTTTGTAATGATAATAAACAAACAGCAAGGTCAGTCCTAATGGTGTTGGTGTGGAATTGCGCAGCGAGGTCTTACCACATGGTCAGTTATACGTGGTCTTTATTGTATTGGTACCAATCAAATCATACTCATATATGGTGACAGTAATCGGACACGTACAGTAATGTGGTTTGCAACAAGGTATTTACAGACTGAAAACATTTGTAAACAATAAGAAAATAAAAATACATTTTTAAAACTGAACACAGTAAGACAGATGAGTGAACTAAAAAATGTTTCATTGCATAAAATTCAAAATCACTCAGCAACAATGGGCAGGCACTGCTAGTATATATTTTACAGTGCAAAACTTTTAGGCAGGTGTGGAAAAATACTGAAAAGTAAGAGTTCTTTCAAAAATAGAAATGATAATAGTTTATTTTTATTAATGAACAAAATGCAAAGTGAATGAACAGAAGAGAAATCCAAATCAAAATAAGATTTTACTCACCGGTAAATCTATTTCTCGTAGTCCATAGTGGATGCTGGGACTCCGTAAGGACCATGGGGAATAGCGGCTCCGCAGGAGACTGGGCACAACTAAAGAAAGCTTTAGGACTACCTGGTGTGCACTGGCTCCTCCCACTATGACCCTCCTCCAGAAATCAGTTAGGATACTGTGCCCGGAAGAGCTGACACAATAAGGAAGGATTTTGAATCCCGGGTAAGACTCATACCAGCCACACCAATCACACCGTATAACTCGTGATACTATACCCAGTTAACAGTATGAAATATAACTGAGCCTCTCAACAGATGGCTCAACAATAACCCTTTAGTTAGGCAATAACTATAAACAAGTATTGCAGACAATCCGCACTTGGGATGGGCGCCCAGCATCCACTACGGACTACGAGAAATAGATTTACCGGTGAGTAAAATCTTATTTTCTCTGACGTCGTAAATGGATGCTGGGACTCCGTAAGGACCATGGGGATTATACCAAAGCTCCCAAACGGGCGGGAGAGTGCGGATGACTCTGCAGCACCGAATGAGCAAACTCTAGGTCCTCCTCAGCAAGGGTATCAAACTTGTAGACTCTTGCAAAAATGTTTGAACCCGACAAAGTAACAGCTCGGCAAATTTGTAAAGCCGAGACCCCTCGGGCAGCCGCCCAAGAAGAGCCCACTTTCCTCGTGGAATGGGCTTGTACAGATTTAGGGTGCGGCAGTCCAGCCGCAGAATGTGCAAGTTGAATCGTGCTACAGATCCAGCGAGCAATAGTCTGCTTAGAAGCAGGAGCACCCAGCTTGTTGGGTGCATACAGGATAAATAGCGAGTCAGTTTTCCTGACTCCAGCCGTCCTGGAAACATATACTTTTCAGGGCCCTGACTACGTCCAGTAACTTGGAATCCTCCAAGTCCCAAGTAGCCGCAGGCACCACAATAGGTTGGTTCACATGAAAAACTGATACCACCTTAGGAAGGAATTGGGAACGAGTCCTCAAATCCGCCTTATCCATATAAAAAAAAAAAACAGATAAGGGCTTTTGCATGACAAAACCGCCAATTCCGATACACGCCTGGCCGACGCCAAGGCCAACAGCATGACCACTTTCCACGTGAGGTATAGTAGCTCCACGGATTTAAGTGGCTCAACCCAATGCGACTTCAGGAAATCCAACACCACGTTGAGATCCCACGGTGCCACTGGAGGCACAAACGGGGGCTGACTATGCAGCACTCCCTTAACAAAAGTCTGAACTTCAGGCAGTGAAGCCAGTTCTATTTTGGAAGAAAATCGATAGAGACGAAATCTGGACCTTAATGGAACCCAATTTTAGGCCCATAGTCACCCTGACTGTAGGAAGTGCAGAAATCGACCTAGCTGAAATTCCTCCTTTGGGGCCTTCCTGGCCTCACAGCACGCAACATATTTCCGCCATATGCGGTGATAATGGTTTGCGTTCACTTCTTTCCTAGCTTTAATTAGCGTAGGGATAACTTCCTCCGGAATGCCCTTTTCCTTCAGGATCCGGCGTTCAACCGCCATGCCGTCAAACGCAGCCGCGGTACGTCTTGGAACAGACAGGCCCCCTGCTGCAGCAGGTCCTGTCTGAGCGGCAGAGGCCATGGGTCCTCTGAGATAATTTCTTGGAGTTCTGGGTACCAAGCTCTTCTTGGTCAATCCGGAACAATGAGTATAGTTCTTACTCCTCTCCATCTTATTATTCTCATTACCCTGGGTAAGAGAGGCAGAGAAGGGAACACATACACCGACTGGTACACCCACGGTGTTACCAGAGCGTCCACAGCTATCGCCTGAGGGTCCCTTGACCTGGCGCAATATCTTTGTAGCTTTTTGTTGAGGCGGGACGCCATCATGTCCACCTGTGGCCTTTCCCAACGGTGTACAATCATTTGGAAGACTTCTGGATGAAGTCCCCACTCTCCCGGGTGGAGGTCGTGACTGCTGAGAAAGTCTGCTTCCCAGTTGTCCACTCTGGGAATGAACACTGCTGACAGTGCTAACACATGATTTTCTGCCCATCGGAGAATCCTTGTGGCTTCTGCCATCGCCATCCTGCTTCTTGTGCCGCCCTGTCGGTTTACATGAGCGACCGCCGTGATATTGTCTGACTAGATCAGCACCAGCCGGTGTTGAAGCAGGGTCTAGCCTGACTTAGGGCATTGTAAATGGCCCTTAGTTCCAGAATATTTATGTGTAGGGAAGTCTCCTGACTTTTCCATAGTCCTTGGAAGTTTCTTCCCTGTGTGACTGCCCCCCAGCCTCGAAGGCTGGCATCCGTGGTCACCAGGACCCAGTCCTGTATGCCGAATCTGCGGCCCCCTAGAAGATGAGCACTCTGCAGCCACCACAACAGCGACACCCTGGCCCTTGGAGACAGGGTTATCCGCCGATGCATCTGAAGATGCGACCAGGACCACTTGTCCAACAGAACCCACTGGAAGATCCTTGCATGGGACCTGGCGAATGGAATTTCTTCGTAAGAAGCTACCATCTTTCTTGCACCGACACCTGTATTTGTATTAGGAGGTCTCTGTCTAGAGACGACAACTCCTAGGACTTCTCCTCCGGGAGAAACCCTTTTTATCCTGTTCTGTGTCCAGAACCATACCCAGGAACAGTAGACGCGTCGTAGGAACCAGCTGTGACTTTGGAATATTCAGAATCCAGCCGTGCTGTTGTAGCACTTCCCGAGATAGTGCTACTCCGACGAACAACTGCTCCCTGGACCTCGCCTGTATAAGGAGATCGTCCAAGCACGGGATAATTATTTCGGCCATTACCTTGGTAAATACCCTCGGTGCCGGGGACAGACCAACGGCAACGTCTGGAATTGGTAATGACCATCCTGTACCACAATTTTGAGGTACTCCTGGTGAAGAGGGTAAATAGGGACATGCAGGTAAGCATCCTTGATGTCCAGTGATACCATGAAATTCTCCAGGCTTGCAATAATCGCCCTGAGCGATTCCATTTTGAACTTGAACCTTCGTATATAAGTGTTCAAGGATTTCAATTTTAGAATGGGTCTCACCAAACCATCTGGTTTCGGTACCACAACATTTTGGAATAGTAACCCCGGCCTTGTTGAAGGAGGGGTGCCTTGATTTCACCTGCTGGAAGTACAGCTTGTGAATTGCCGCCAGTACTACCTCCCTTTCTCCGAGGGCAGCAGGCAAGGCTGATGTGAGGTAACGGCGAGGGGGAGTCGCCTCGAACTCCAGCCTGTATCCCTGTGATACTACTTGCAGAAGCTAGGGATCCACCTGTGGGCAAGCCCACTGGTCCCTAAAGTTCCCGAGATGCGCCCCCACCGCACCTGTCTCCACCTGTGGAGCCCCAGCGTCATGCGGTGGACTCAGAGGAAGCGGGGGAAGATTTTTGATCCTGGGAACTGGCTGTCTGGTGCAGCTTTTTCCTTCTTCCCTTGTCTCTGTGCAGAAAGAAAGCGCCTTTGATCCGCTTGCTTTTCTGAAGCCGAAAGGACTGTATCTGAAAATACGGTGCTTTCTTAGGCTGTGAGGAAACCTGAGGTAAAAAATTTTCTTCCCAGCTGTTGCTGTGGATACGAGGTCCCAGAGACCAACCCCAAACAATTCCTCACCCTTATAAGGCAGAATCTCCATGTGCCTTTTAAAGGCAGCATCACCTGTCCAATGCCGGGTCTCTAATACCCTCCTGGCAGAATGGACATTGCATTAATTCTGGATGCCAGCCGGCAAATATCCCTCTGTGCATCCTACATATATAAGACGACGTCTTTAAAAATGCTCTATGTTAGCCAAATATTTTCCTGTCTAGGGTATTAATATTATCTGACAGGGTATCAGACCACGCTGCAGCAGCACTATTTATGCTGAGGCAAATGCAGGTCTCAGTATAGTACCTGAGTGTGTATATACAGACTTCAGGATAGTCTCCTGCTTTTTATCAGCAGGCTCCTTCAAAGTGGCCGTATCCCAAGACGGCAGTGCCACCTTTTTTGACAAACGTGTGAGCGCCTTATCCACCCTAGGAGATATCTCCCAACGTGACCTATCCTCTGGCGGGAAAGGGTACGCCAGCAGTAACTTTTTAGAAATTACCATTTTCTTATCCGGGGAACCCACGCTCTTTACACACTTCATTCACTCATCTGATGGGGGAACAAAACACTGGCTGCTTTTTCTCCCCAAACATAAAAAACCCTTTTATGTGGTACTTGGGTTCATGTCAGAATGTGTAATACATTTTTTATTGCCGAGATCATGCAACGGATGTTCCTAGTGGATTGTGTATATGTCTCAACCTCGTCGACACTGGAGTCAGACTCCGTGCCGACATCTGTGTCTGCCATCTGAGGTAACGGGCGTTTTTTTTTTTTTTGAGCCCCTGATGGCCTTTGAGATGCCTGGTCAAGCGCGGGCTGAAAAGCCGGCTGTCCCACAGCTGTTACGTCATCCAGCCTTTTACGTAAGGAGTTGACATTGTCGGTTAATACCTTCCACCTATCCATCCACACTGGTGTCGGCCCCACAGGGGGCGACATCCCATTTATCGGCCTCTGCTCCGCCTCCATGTAACCTTCCTCATCCAACATGTCGACACAGCCGTACCGACACACCGCACACACACAGGGAATGCTCTGACTGAGGACAGGACCCCACAAAGTCCTTTGGGGAGACAGAGAGAGAGAATGCCAGCACACACCAGAGCGCTATATAATGCAGGGATTAACACTATAACTGAGTGATTTTTCCACCAATAGCTGCTTGTATACACATATTTCGCCTAAATTTAGTGCCCCCCTCTCTTTTTAACCCTTTGAGCCTGAAAACTACAGGGGAGAGCCTGGGGAGCTGTCTTCCAGCTGCACTGTGAAGAGAAAATGGCGCCAGTGTGCTGAGGGAGATAGCCCCGCCCCTTTTTCGGCTGACTTTTCTCCCGCTTTTTTCATGGATTCTGGCAGGGGTAATTTATCACATATATAGCCCTGGGACTATATATTGTGATGATTTGCCAGCCAAGGTGTATTTTATTGCCCTCAGGGCGCCCCCCCCCCAGCGCCCTGCACCCATCAGTGACCGGAGTGTGAGGTGTGCATGAGGAGCAATGGCGCACAGCTGCAGTGCTGTGCGCTACCTTGTTGAAGACAGAAGTCTTCTGCCGCCGATTTTCCGGAACACTTCTTGCTTCTGGCTCTGTAAGGGGGCCGGCGGCGCGGCTCCGGGAACGAACACCAAGGTCGGGTCCTGGGGTCGATCCCTCTGGAGCTAATGGTGTCCAGTAGCCTAAGAAGCCCAAACTACCACCAGTTAGGTAGGTTCGCTTCTTCTCCCCTTAGTCCCTCGCTGCAGTGAGTCTGTTGCCAGCAGATCTCACTGTAAAATAAAAAACCTAAAATATACTTTCTTTCTAGGAGCTCAGGAGAGCCCCCAGTGTGCATCCAGCTCAGCCGGGCACAAGATTCTAACTGAGGTCTGGAGGAGGGTCATAGTGGGAGGAGCTAGTGCACACCAGGTAGTCCTAAAGCTTTCTTTAGTTGTGCCCAGTCTCCTGCGGAGCCACTATTCCTCATGGTCCTTACGGAGTCCCAGCATCCACTTAGGACGTCAGAGAAATTAACATTTGGTGTAACCACCCTTTTTCCTTAAAAGAGCATCAATTCTTCTAGGTACACTTGCACACAGTTTTTGAAGGAACTCAGGAGGGAGGTTGTTCCCAGCATCTTGAAGAACTAACCACAGATCTTCAGTGGATGTAGGCTTGCTCAAATCCTCCTGTCTCTTTATGTAATCCCAGGCAGACTCGATGATGTTGAGATCAGGGCTCTGTGCGGGTAATATCATTACTTCCAGCACTACTTGTTCTTCTTAACGCTGAAGATAGTTCTTAATGACATTGGCTGTATGTGTGGGGTTGTTGTTCTGATGCCGAATAAATTTGGAGTCAATCTGACGCTTCCCTGATGGATAAGAACCTGCCTGTATTTCTCAGCATTGAAAAACAAAGAAATGCGCAACGTAGACTGCCCTATATGCAGTTGTTGGTCAAGGAGAGTTAGTGCATAAGATGAAAGGAAATTATGCTTACTTCCCTTCAAAAATCGGAAGATGTCCAACAGTGCTATCAGCTCAGAACTGGCATAAACTAGTGGGACTCAGGTACACCCATATACTGTTCGGAGAAGTCTTGCCAGAAGTCATCTTCATGAAAGAATTGCAAACAAAAAGCCAGACCTTTGATGTGGAAAAAAGGCCAAGTGACTCAAATATGCTCGAAAACATAGGAACTGGGGTGCAGAAAAATAGCAGCAGGTGATCTCGACTGATGAGTTGAAATATTTGTCTTTAACAGAAGGAAGTTTGTTCGCCGAATGGTTGGAGAGAGATATAATAATGAATGACTGCAGTGAAGCAAATGGATTTGGAGATTTGGTCAGGATTAAAGAGATGCTGAGAAATACAGGGAGGTACTTATCCATCATGTATTGCTATCAGGAAGGCATCCGATTGGCTCCAAACTTATTCTGCAGCAGGACAGCAACCCCAAACATACAGCCAATATCATTAGCAACTATCTCCAGCATAAAGAAGAACAAGCATTCCTGGAAGGCATGATATGGCCCCATTAGATCCCTGATTAAACCATCATCGAGTCTGTCTGGGATTACATGAGAGTCAGGAGGACCACAGGGTTAGTTTTCCAAGATGTTTGGAACATTCTCAGAATTAAGATCAGAAACAGCTTTATTGGCCAGGTGTACTTGCGTATACCAGGACTTTGTCTTTGGTTTGCTACAACATGGTTTGCCAAGTTGGCAACAGATAAGCAGGTGTGCGGGGGGGGGGGAGGGGGTGCGCACTGAGTCATACAGATAGGTATACTGTAGGGACACAAGTGAGTTACATGTACATCTAGTCAGCCAATGTTCAGGAGTTAAGCAGGCGGACCGCTTGGGGAGTGATACTTTTGATGCTTCCGGTGGATGGGCAGGGATGGCCCTGTAACGCCTGTGTGAAGGAAGCAAGTTAAACATGCTGTGGCAGGGGTGTAGTTGGTCCTTTACTATCTTTGTTGCCCACTTTTTAGCTCTGGACAGGTACAGTTCCTGGACTGAGAGAAGGTCGGTCCCGATGATCTTCTCTGCGGTTCTGACCACTTTTTGGAGCCTGCAACTGACCTCGCGCTGGTGGAGCCGTACCATACCAGTATCGAGGAGCACAGTACCGACTTCACAATCGCGGAGTAGAAGAGGAGAAGAAGCTTCTGAAACTTGAAGGAGTCCACTAGCGATACCACACTGTCAGCAATCGTTAGCAGGGGTGCACTAGCTGACTCCCTGACAAGTTCTGTGGGCAATTGTACCAAAAAGAATTGTTGCTGTTTCGAAGGCAATTATTGATTTGATTTAGAATTCTGTTCCATAATTCAATTTGCATTTTGTTAATTGTTAAAAATAAACTACTCTTCTGTGCAGCATTTTTTACACACCTGTCTATAACTTTTGGATAGTAATATATATATATATATATATATATATATATAGGTTCCGGTATGAATGGTCGACCATGTTATGGTCGACAGTCATTAGGTTGACCACTATTGGTCGACATTGACATGGTCGACATGGACACATGGTCGACACATGAAAATGGTCGACACATGAAATGTCGACACGTGAAAAGGTTGACATGAGTTTTTTTACTTTTTTTGGTGTCGTTTTTTTCGTAAAGTTACTGGGAACCCCAATTAGTGCACCGCGTCCCCTCGCATGGCTCGCTTCGCTTGCCATGCTTCGGGCATGGTGCCTTCGCTTCGCTCGGCACAGATTACCGTTCCAATCGTAGTCCACATGGATCGTAAAGTATGGAAAAGTTCCCCAAAAGAGAAAAAAGTAAAAAAACTCATGTCGACCTTTTCACGTGTCGACCTTTCACGCGTCGACCATTTTTCATGTGTCGACCATGTGTCCATGTCGACCATGTCAATGTCGACCAATAGTGGTCGACCTAATGACTGTCGACCATAACATGGTCGACCATATGAACGGATACCATATATATATATATATATATATATATACAGTGCCTTGCTTTAAGAACAGAAAACCCATGGCATGTTTCACCAGGGGCCGGAGCATCAGAGATATTGTAATCCATACAGACATTACAGGATTTGCCAAAAGTTGTACTCCAGTGCACACTTTTTTACAACGGCCACCAAGCAGCTACAAATGCATTAATTGCACTACGTGCATGCACAGTATTATTGTAAAAACGTTCCCGCAATCCACACCAATCCAAACTGTATCTGAGTAAGCATGTACTAACGTGTCAAACGACGCATGCCATTTATACCATCACATGACCGTGCGGCCTCACTTGTGTGGGAAAAACAATTAGGACAGCAAGAATTAGGATGGCTCTACATCGGTCTGCATTAAAAGCTGCTCTTCAAACAGGTGCCTCTGGCCCTCATTCCGAGTTGTTCTCTCGCAAGCTGCTTTTAGCAGCTTTACACACGCTAAGCTGCCGCCTACTGGGAGTGAATCTTAGCAAAGTAAAATTGCGAACGAAAGATTTTCAAAATTGCGATTACACACCTCTTAGCAGTTTCTGAGTAACTTCAACCTTACTCGGCATCTGCGATCAGTTCAGTGCTTGTCGTTCCTGGTTTGACGTCATAAACACACCCAGCGTTCGCCCAGACACTCCTCCGTTTCTCCAGCCACTCCCGCGTTTTTCCCAGAAACGGTAGCGTTTTTTCCCACACGCCCATAAAACGGCCTGTTTCCGCCCAGAAACACCCACTTCCTGTCAATCACACTCCGATCGCCTGAACGAAGAAAAAGCCGTGAGTAAAATACCTAACTGTATAGCAAATTTACTTGGCGCAGTCGCAGTGCGAACATTGCGCATGCGCACTAAGCGGAAAATCGCTGCGATGCGAAAAAAATTACCGAGCGAACAACTCGGAATGACCCCCTCTGATCAACCAGTTCCACAACATTGGGTTCAGGCTAAGCATTGCTTTGCAGTCTTTAAACACCAATTAATCGACCATGTACTGTACCAGCCTGTCTGCATGGAGGGGACAGTGATGGTGCTCTGTTAAAACTTGGATCCAAATGGATCCATACTTTGGACACAATTGCTCCCAAGTTATTGAATGAAAGATTCCATTGGAATATCTTCACATGACCAAGAATGTTTGACATGTACTGCCCATGATAACCACTGCCTTAACATCAATTGCTTAGCTTATTGTCTTAATAATTGTTCATATACTATCTGGCATTATTCATCAGTTAGCACTATGCATTATGGTGTGTTTCTTCCAGTTGCTATTGCATGTTGTACGTATTAATATTTATCATTAATGTGCTTTACTATAATGTACTTATCAGTTTAATCTAGAGCTGTGCGGCGAGCACTTTTTGTGTTTTGTGTTTTGGTTTTGGTTCTGGTTCCATCCTCGTGTTTTGGATCTTAATTGGTTTTGCCAAAACCACCCTTTCGTGTTTTGATTTTGGATCTGGATGATTTTTGGGAAAAAAAACATGAAAACAGCTAAAATCACAGAATTTGGGGGTAATTGTGATCCTATGGTATTATTTCCACTCATTTCCAGTCTATTCTGAACACCTCAAACCTCACAATATTGTTTTTAGAACCTAAAAGTTGCCCCAAGGTAGCTGTATGACTAACCTAAGCGACACAAGTGTGCGGCACAAACAGCTGGTCCATCTAGGAGTGGCACTGCAGTGGCAGACTGGATGGCAGATTTAATAAATAGGCCCCATACAGCACATCATGCAAAGAAGAAAAAGAGGTGCAATGAGGTATCTGTATGACTAAGCTAAGCGACACAAGTATGCGGCACAAACACCTGGCCCATCTAGGAGTGGCACTGCAGTGGCAGACAGGATGGCAGATTTAAAAAATAGGCCCCATACAGCACATCATGCAAAGAAGAAAAAGAGGTGCAATGAGGTATCTGTATGACTAAGCTAAGCGACTCAAGTGTGCGGCACAAACACCTGGCCCATCTAGGAGTGGCACTGCAGTTGCAGACAGGATGGCACTTAAAAAACTAGGCCCCAAACAGCACATCATGCAAAGAAGTAAAAGAGGTGCAATGAAGTAGCTGTATGACTAAGCTAAGCGACACAAGTGTGTGGCACAAACACCTGGCCCATCTAGGAGTGGCACTGCAGTTGCAGACAGGATGGCACTTAAAAAAAACTAGGCCCCAAACAGCACATCATGCAAAGAAGAAAAAGAGGTGCAATAAGGTAGCTATATGACTAAGCTAAGCGACACAAGTGTGTGGCACAAACAACATGGGACATTCTGGAATTTGCCCAGATGTAATACACGCACAATATTGGTGGCATAGGAGAGCATACCCCTAAACCACACACACACACACACACACACACACACACACACACACACACACACACACACACACACACACGGCAAAGCCTGTAAAATTAATTTGGATAATAATAACCCTTTTATTTTGAGCTATTATAATAATATGCATCACAGGCGAGCATACACCACACAGGGCAAACCCTGTAAAAATTATTTGGATAATAATATAAGTAATGTATATAAGCCTTTTATTTTGAGTAAATAATATACAGCACAGGACACCACCACTGGACTTACGCAGCACAAGAAACCACCACTGGACTGATGTAGCACAAGACAGCACCACTGAACTGGACTTATACGGCAGTACCCCTGGACTTATATTGTAGTACCCCTGGAGTTGTACGGCAGTGTCAGACAGGATGGCACTTTAAAAAACTAGTCCCCAAACAGCATATGATGCAAAGAAGAAAAAGAGGTGCAAGATGGAATTGTCCTTTGGCCCTCCCACCCACCCTTATGTTGTATAAACAGGACATGTACACTTTAACAAACCAATCATTTCAGCGACAGGGTCTTCCACACAACTGTGGCTGAAATGACTGGTTTGTTTGGGCCCCCACCAAATCTCTCCTTGCACAAACTGGCTCTACAGAGGCAAGATGTTGACCTCATCCTCATCCTCCGATTCCTCACATCTTTCAGTGTGTACATCCTCCTCCTCACAGAGTATTAATTCATCCCCACTGGAATCCACCATCACAGGTCCCTGTGTACTTTCTGTAGGCAATTGCTGGTAAAGGTCTTCTTGGAAGAATTTATAATTCATTTTGATGAACATCATCTACTCCACATTTTGTGGAAGTAACCTCCTATGCCGATCGCTGACAAGGTTACCAACTGCACTAAACACTCTTTCTGAGAACACACTGGAGGGGGGGCAAATTAGGAAAAATAAAGCCAGTTTGTGCAAAGCCATCCAAATTGCCTCTTTTTCATGCCAGTATACGTACAGACTGTCTGACATGCCTACTTGGATGCTGTCACTCATATAATCCTCCACCATTCTTTCAATGGTGACAGAATCATATGCAGTGACAGTAGACATGTCAGTAATCGTTGGCAGGTCCTTCAGTCCGGACCATATGTCAGCACTCGCTCCTGACTGCCCTGCATCTCCACCAGCGGGTGGGCTAGGAAATCTTATCCTTTTCCTCGCAGCCCCAGTGGCGGTAGAAAGTGAAGGAGGAGCTGTTGACGGGTCACGTTATGCTTGAGTTGACAATTTTCTCACCTGCAGGTCTTTGAACCTCTGCAGACTTGTGTCTGCCGGAAAAAGAGATACAACGTATGCTTTAAACCTAGGATCGAGCACGGAGGCCAAAATGCAGTGCTCTGATTTCAACAGATTGACCACCCTTGAATCCTGGCAAAGTGAATGAAGGGTTCCATCCACAAGTCCCACATAGTTTGCGGAATCACTCCATCTTAGCTCCTCCTTCAATTTCTCCAGCTGCTTCTGCAAAAGCCTGATGTGGGTAATGACCTGACTCAAGCTGGCAGTGTCTCAACTAACTTCACGTGTGACAAGTTCGAAGGGTTGGAGAACCTTGCACAAGATGGAAATCATTCTCCACTGCGCTTGAGTCAGGTGCATTCCCCCTCCTTTGCCTATATCGTAGGTGGATGTATAGGCTTAAAAGGCCTTTTGCTGCTCCTCCATCCTCTGAAGCATATAGAGTGTTGAATTCCACCTCGTTACCACCTCATGCTTCAGGTGATGGCAGGGTAGGTTCAGGAGTGTTTGAAGGCACTCCAGTCTTCAGCACGCAGTGGCTGATTGTCGAAAGTGGCCTGCAATTTTTCAGGCCATCGACAGCATCTTCTGCACGCCCCTGTCATTTTTCTAAAAATTCTGCACCCCCAAATTAATTGTATGTGCAAAACATGGGACATGCTGGAATTTGCCAAGATGAATGCACGCACAATATTGGTGGCGTTTTCCCATATCACAAATACCCACTATTGTCTAATTGGGGTAAGCCATTGTGCTATGATGTCCCTCATTTTCCGTAAGAGATTGTCAGCGGTGTGCCTCTTATGGAAAGCGGTGATACATAGCGTAGACTGCCTAGGAACGAGTTGGCGTTTGCGAAATGCTGCTACTGGTGCCGCTGCTGTTGTTTTTGCTGCGGGAGGCAATACATCTACCCAGTGGGCAGTCCTTAATCTGCCCTGTTCCACTTGTCCACATGTCCATGGTTAAGTGGACAGTGGGTACAACTGCATTTTTTAGGACACTGAGGACACTTTTTCTGACGTCTCTGTACATTCTTGGTTACGCCTGCCTAGTGCAGTGAAACCTAGATGGGATTTGGTACCGGGGACACACTACCTCAAACAATTCTCTAAGTCCCACTGAACTAATGATGGATACCGGATGCACGTCTAACACTAACATAGCTGTCAAGGCCTCAGTTATCCGCTTTGTAAAAGGATGACTGCTGTAATACTGTATTTCATCTTCCTCACAAAGGACTATTAGACAGTCAATTGCTTAGTTGAAGTAATACAAGTGGTCTTCCGACTTCTCCTCTGGGATGATGATCGACTCCCAGCAGCAGCAACAACAGCAGCAGTAGGCGTACCACTCAAGGATCCTCCGGAGGAAACACGGTTAGGAGAGGACTCCTCAGTCTTGCCAGTGACATGGCCTGCAGGACTACTGGCGTTCCTGACTGAGGAGGAAGTTGACGTTGAGGTAGATGGTAATGTTGCTTGCAGGAGCTTAGGTACAAGAGGAATAAGGGATTTAGGTGTCAGTGGACTGCTTACGCTCTTACCCAAAGTTTCACAACTTGACACTGACCTCTGATGAATTTGTTGCAGGTGACGTATAAGGGAGGATGTTCCTAGTTGGTTAATATCCTTACCCCTACTTCAGGGCCGGTTCTTGCCCTTGTGGCGCCCCGGGCAAAAGTTAGGGGCGTTGCTTAATATGGGGGCGTGGTCAGTCACGCCCCCATTTGTAGCGCCGCTGAAGGGAAGAAAAAAAAAAGTATACTTACTATACCCCGCTCCTGATTACAGACCCTGCAGACCGGCGCCGCTCCTCTCCTCGGATCTATGGGAGAGACGTCAGTCATGATGTCTCTCCCATAGCACAGCATAGGCACTAGAGGTCAATTATGACCCCTAGCGTCTGTGCCACAATGCTGTGCGGTGCGCGATGACGTCATCGCGCACCGCACACCAAAGGTCCTCTCCATGAAGGGAAACTAGACGCTTAGCGTCTGATTCCCTTCATAGCGGGGGAGGACCAGCGCCACGAAGGGAAACCAGACGCGTAGCGTCTGGTTCCCTTCTCACAGCGGGTGGGGGGGCACAGCGGGGGGACACTGCTGGGGCGCACACTGCACAGTAGCGGATCTTGCCATGGTGCGGCGCCCTCCGGAAGGCGGCGCCCCGGGCAAAAGTCCTGCTTCCCCGTGGCAAGATCCGCCACTGCCCTACTTATTACAGATTGACAGAGGCAACACATGGCTTGACACCTGTTGTTCGGATTTGTGCAGAAATAATTCCACACCGAAGTGGTGGCTTTTTTGATATTTTCCCCAGGCATCACAATGGGCTTATTCATCCCATGGACAACAGGTGTCTCCCTCGGTGCCTGATTTAAACAAACCACATCACCATCAGAATCCTCATCGTCAACTTCCTCCTCAGCGACAACAACACCCATATCTTCATCCTGGTGTACTTCAGCAGTGACATATTCAATTTGAATACAGGTTGAGTATCCCATATCCAAATATTCTGAAATATGGAATATTCTGAAATACGGAATTTTGTGAGTGAGAGTGAAATAGTGAATCCTTTGTTTTCTGATGGCTCAATTTACACAAACTTTGTTTAATACATAAAGTTAATAAAATATTGTATTAAATGACCTTCAGGCTGTGTGTTTAAGGTGTATATGAAACATAAATGAATTGTGTGAATGTACACACACTTTGTTAAATGCACAGTTATTAAAAATATTTGCTAAAATGACTATCAGACCCTGTGTATAAGGTGTATATGAAACATAAATGCATTTTGTGCTTAGATTTAGATCCTATCACCATGATATCTCATTATGGTATGCAATTATTCAAAAATACGGAAAAATCCGATATCCAAAATACTTCTGGTCCCAAGCATTTTGGATAAGGTATACTCAACCTGTATCAGAAACTGGACTGTGGGTGCTCCTTCCAGCACTTGCAGGGAGCGTGCAAATGGTGGAAGGAGCCACCTCTTCCCTTCTAGTGTTGGGAAGGTCAGGCATCACAACTGCCAACACACTTGGACTCTCCTTGGGGATTTGTGATACCATCTTAGAACGCACAGTTCTTTGTTGTGCTTTTTCCAGCATTACTCTTATTATTTTTCTAGCGGGAGGATAAGGGATTCCATTGTCATGTGAAGCTGCACCACTGGTCATGAACAAAGGCCAGGGCCTTAGCCGTTCCTTGCCACTCCGTGTCATAAATGACATATTGGCAAGTTACATTTCTCCTCAGACCATTTCAATGTCCTTTTTGGGGTCTTTTTACTGAACTTTGGCTTTTTGGATTTTACATGCCCTCTACTATAACATTGGACATCGGTCTTGGTAGACGACGTTGATGGGATTTCATTGTCTATGTCATGACTAGTGGCAGCAGCTTCAGCACTAGGAGGTAGTGGTTCTTGATCTTTGCCTATTTAATCCTCCAAATTTTTGTTCTCCATTATTTTTCTGAAGTTATATAACAATATGCGGTACAAGAGAGTGTACCTCTACACCACACAGGGCAAACCCTGTAAAAATGATTTGGATTAAACATTAATAGCCCCTTTATTTGGAGTAAATAATATACAGCACAGGACAGCACCACTGGATTTATATGGCAGCACTACTGGACGGGACTGATATTGCAGTACTACTGGAATTATACGGCAGTATCAATGGACTTATACACCAGTACCACTGGAATTATACGGCAGGATCACTGGATTTATACGACAGTATCACTGGAATTATATGGCAGGATCACTGAATTTATACGGCAGTACCACTGGACTTATGTGTCAGTACCACTGGACATATACGGCAGTATCAATGATCATATATGGCAGTATCACTGGACATATAGGTAGTAACACTGGACTGGACTTATATACCAGTACCACTGGAATTATATGGCAGGATCACTGGAATTATATGGCAGTACCACTGGACTTATACGGCAGTATCACTGGACTGGACTTATACGCCAGTACCACTGGAATTTTACGGCAAGATCACTGGACTTATACGCCTGTACCACTGGAATTACACAGCAGAATCACTGGAATTATACGGCAGTACCACTGGACTTATATGGCAGTACCGCTGGACATATACGGCAGTATCAATGATCATATACGGCAGTATCACTGGACATATACGCAAGTATCACTGGACTGGATTTATACTCCAGTACCACTGGAATTATACGGCAGGTTTACTAAATATATACGCCAGTACCACTGGAATTATACAACAGGACCACTGGAATTATACAGCAGTACCACTGGACTTATACGGCAGTACCACTGGACATATATGGCAGCATCACTGCGCTGGACTTATACGCCAGTACCACTGGAATTATACGGCAGGATCACTGGACATATACGGCAGCATCACTGGACTGGATTTATACGCCAGTACCACTGGAATTATACAGCAGGATCACTGGATTTATATGCCAGTACCACTGGACTTATACGGCAGTACCACTGGACATATATGGCAGTATCACTAGACTGGATTTATATGCCAATACCACTGGAATTATATGGCAGGATCACTGGACTTATACACCAGTACCACTGGAATTATACGGCAGGATCACTGGAATTATACGGCAGTACCACTGGACATATACGGCAGTATCACTGGACTGGACGTATATGCTAGTACCACTGGAATTATACGGCAGGATCACTGAACATATACAGAAATATCACTGGACTGGATTTAAATGGCAGGATCACTGGAATTATACGGAAGGATCGCTGGATTTATATGGCAGTACCACTGGACATATACGGCAGTATCACTGGACTTGATTTATACGCCAGTACCACTGGAATTATACGGCAGTATCACTGGACTGGATGTATACACCAGTAGCACAGGAATTATACGTCAGGATCACTGGAATTATATGGCAGTACCACTGGACTTATATAGCAGTACCACTGGACATATACGGCAGTATCACTGGACTGGACTTATACGCCAGTATCACTGAAATTATACGGCAGGATCACTGGAATTATATGGATGTAACACTGGATTTATACGGCAGTGCCACTGGACATATACGGCAGTATCAATGGACATATACGGAGTATCACTGGACATATACTGCAGTACCACTGGACATATACAGCAGCACAGAGACACCGCCACTGGACTGATACAGGATAACACAGCACCATTGCAGTGGACTGCATGTAGCACTGGACACTACCACTGTACTGATGCAGGACAACACAGCACCACTGCAATGGACTGGACTTATACAGCATTACTGGACATATGGCAGTAGAGGACACCACCACTGTGACTGGACTGATGCAGCACAAGACACCACCATTGGACTGATGCAGCACAAAACAGCACCACTGGACTGGACTTATACAGTAGCACTGGGCATATGGCAGCAGAGGACACAACCACTGTGACTGGAATGATGCAGCACAAGACACCACCACTGGACTGATGCAGCACAAAACAGCACCACTGGACTGGACTTATACAGCAGCACTGGACATATGGCAGCAGAGGACACAACCACTGTGACTGGACTGATGCAGCACAATACAGCACCACTGGACTGATGCAGCACAAGACAGCACCACTGGACTGGACTTATACAGCAGCACTGGACATATGGCAGCAGAGGACACAACCACTGTGACTGGACAGATGCAGCACAAGACACTACCACTGAGGACGGAGATACGTCCTCTCTCTACAGTCTCCAATGTAAAAATTGCGGTGACGCGCGGCTCCTTATATGGAATCCAAACCCCGCGTGAATCAGACAGCGGTATGATGACGTTTTGCCTCGTTCTGGTTTCTGAGTCAGGTGGGAAAACCTGAGTCCGATTCGGATCCGGGCGTGGGTGGTGAAGTTCGGGCGGGTTCGGTTCTCAGGGAACCGAACCTGCTCATCTATAGTTTAATCATTTATGTCGTGCAGTACCTTCCGGAGGTGGACCGGTGAGACAGAGCTGAGCTGGGACGCGTTGCCTAGGCAACACTGGCGCCAAGCAATGACGTAACCAGGCTGAATGGGCCGCGCAGCAGCGTGCATCCTTGTGCACTCCATCTACCATGCCTCCCTGCTCCCGGTCTGCATCTGGAAGTATACCTGGCCTACAAAAGGTTAACTTTTACATTAAGCATTTGTTCATGTTCTATATTGCATGTTTCTTTAGCGGTTCGACTGCCACCTTAATAAAAGGGTATACCATGCCCTGAAACGTCTTTGGGTACAGTCGTGGACTCATTTGTATCTTTGATGGTTTAATGCAATTTATAAGTTTGGAAAATCCTTGGAGTGCCACTGATCCTTCTACCTGTGCATACATAGATTACAGAAGGCCCCCAGGTACTATTTAACAAGTACCTGTTCATCACTACTGCTATATATATATATATATATATAGATAGATAGATAGATAGATAGATAGATAGATAGATAGCAGTAATATAATATTACTATATATATTGCAGTAATATAATATATATAATATTACTATATATATAGCAGTAATATAATAAATATATATATATATATATATATATATATATATGTATATCAGTCTGGATTCCGGCACTCACCCCCAGGATATATCACAATAAAATACTAGCTCTGGTGCCCTCAGTATCACACTGCACAGTGGCAGTGTTACGTAGAATCACACTTCTGCGGCACTCAGAGAAAAAGACAATAAAGCAGGTCACCTGGTCAACATTTCAAGGATTACCTGACGAAAATGTGGTAAACATTGAAACTTTGACCAGGCGACCTGCCTTATTGTCTTTTTGCCTGAGTGCCGCTGAAATGTTATTATATATATATATATATATATATATATATATTTCAATAAACAACACTTGTCTTTATTCCAACGTTTTAATGTTATTTACTGTGTTTTTAAACAAGTAAAACCAGTTTTTTCTTTGCCATGATAGGATGATGTTTAAATGTATGATCTTTTTTTTTTTTTCTTTTTTTTTTTTAAATCTTCCCTCACTAGTTTACTAAACATGTCTGTAAAGCAAATCATCCTCTGATACATGGAGGAGTAAATGTTTTTTTTTTTTAACTCAACATAATTTTTCTTTCTATTTAGTAACATAGTAACACAGTTTCTAAGGTTGAAAAAGACAATTTTTCCATCAAGTTTAACTTGTTAGTGATCTCCTACACTGTAATATTTTTAAGACTAATTTAACTGTGGTAAATGTTTAGCCGTTATGTCAATTCCTTTTTTTTATTTTTATTTTATTTGAATACTATAGTGCATGATTAACCCACCATAACCCTGTATATCCTTATCCATTAGGAAGTTATCTAGCCCATTGTTAAAAGCAATAACCGAGTATGCCATTACCACTCTCTCAGTCAGGGAATTTCAAATACGTATTGTCCTTACTATGAAGATTCCTTTCCGTCTCTGTGTGTAAAATCTCCTCTCCTCTAACCTAAGCAGGTGTCCACATGTCCTTTGTGATGATCTTACCATAAACAATTTCCCCAATGTGTATTGACCCCTTATATATTTGTAAATGTTAATAATGTCCCCTCTTAATCTCCTTTTCTCTGACGTCCTAAGTGGATGCTGGGGACTCCGTCAGGACCATGGGGATTAGCGGCTCCGCAGGAGACAGGGCACAAAAGTAAAAGCTTTAGGATCAGGTGGTGTGCACTGGCTCCTCCCCCTATGATCCTCCTCCAAGCCTCAGTTAGATTTTTGTGCCCGGCCGAGAAGGGTGCAATCTAGGTGGCTCTCCTAAAGAGCTGCTTAGAGTAAAAGTTTTGTTAGGTTTTTTATTTTCAGTGAGTCCTGCTGGCAACAGGCTCACTGCTACGAGGGACTTAGGGGAGAAGAAGTGAACTCACCTGCGTGCAGGATGGATTGGCTTCTTAGGCTACTGGACACCATTAGCTCCAGAGGGATCGAACACAGGCCCAGCCATGGAGTCCGGTCCCAGAGCCGCGCCGCCGACCCCCTTACAGATGCCGAAGAGTGAAGAGGTCCAGAAACCGGCGGCAGAAGACTTTTCAGTCTTCATGAGGTAGCGCACAGCACTGCAGCTGTGCGCCATTGTTGTCAGCACACTTCACACCAGCGGTCACTGAGGGTGCAGGGCGCTGGGGGGGGCGCCCTGGGCAGCAATGAAATACCTATACTGGCTAAAAGATACATCACATATAGCCCCTGGGGCTATATGGATGTATTTAACCCTTGCCAGGTCTCAGAAAAACGGGAGAAGAAGCCCGCCGAAAAGGGGGCGGAGCCTATTCTCCTCAGCACACAGCGCCATTTTCCCTCACAGAAATGCTGGTGGGAAGGCTCCCAGGCTCTCCCCTGCACTGCACTACAGAAACAGGGTTAAAACAGAGAGGGGGGGCACTTATTTGGCGATATGATTATATATATTAAGATGCTATAAGGGAAAAACACTTATATAAAGGTTGTCCCTGTATAATTATAGCGTTTTGGTGTGTGCTGGCAAACTCTCCCTCTGTCTCCCCAAAGGGCTAGTGGGGTCCTGTCCTCTATCAGAGCATTCCCTGTGTGTGTGCTGTGTGTCGGTACATGTGTGTCGACATGTATGAGGACGATGTTGGTGAGGAGGCGGAGCAATTGCCTGTAATGGTGATGTCACTCTCTAGGGAGTCGACACCGGAATGGATGGCTTATTTAGGGAATTACGTGATAATGTCAACACGCTGCAAGGTCGGTTGACGACATGAGACAGCCGGCAAACCAATTAGTACCTGTCCAGGCGTCTCAAACACTGTCAGGGGCTTTAAAACGCCCATTTACCTCAGTCGGTCGACACAGACACAGACACGGACACTGACTCCAGTGTCGACGGTGAAGAAACAAACGTATTTTCCATTTGGGCCACACGTTACATGTTAAGGGCAATGAAGGAGGTGTTACATATTTCTGATACTACAAGTACCACAAAAGAGGGTATTATGTGGGGTGTGAAAAAACTACCTGTAGTTTTTCCTGAATCAGATAAATTAAATGAAGTGTGTGATGATGCGTGGGTTTTCCCCGATAGAAAATTATTGGCGTTATACCCTTTCCCGCCAGAAGTTAGGGCGCGTTGGGAAACACCCCTTAGGGTGGATAAGGCGCTCACACGCTTATAAAAACAAGTGGCGTTACCGTCTCCAGATACGGCCGCCCTCAAGGAGCCAGCTGATAGGAGGCTGGAAAATATCCTAAAAGTATATACACACATACTGGTGTTATACTGCGACCAGCGATCGCCTCAGCCTGGATGTGCAGCGCTAGGGTGGCTTGGTCGGATTCCCTGACTGAAAATATTGATACCCTTGACAGGGACAGTATTTTATTGACTATAGAGCATTTAAAGGATGCATTTCTATATATGCGAGATGCACAGAGGGATATTTGCACTCTGGCATCAAGAGTAAGTGCGATGTCCATATCTGCCAGAAGATGTTTATGGACACGACAGTGGTCAGGTGATGCAGATTCCAAACGGCACATGGAAGTATTGCCGTATAAAGGGGAGGAGTTATTTGGGGTCGGTCCATCGGACCTGGTGGCCACGGCAACAGCTGGAAAATCCACCTTTTTTACCCCAAGTCACATCTCAGCAGAAAAAGACATCGTCTTTTCAGCCTTAGTCCTTTCGTCCCCATAAGGGCAAGCAGGCAAAAGGCCAGTCATATCTGCCCAGGGATAGAGGAAAGGGAAGAAGACTGCAGCAGGCAGCCCATTCCCAGGAACAGAAGCCCTCCACCGCTTTGCCAAGTCCTCAGCATGACGCTGGGGCCGTACAAGGGGGGGTCGTCTCAAGAGTTTCAGCGCGCAGTGGGCTCACTCGCAAGTGGACCCCTGGATCCTACAAGTAGTATCCCAGGGGTACAGATTGGAAGTTCGAGACGTCTCCCCCTCGCAGGTTCCTGAAGTCTGCTTTACCAACGTCTCCCTCCGACAGGGAGGCAGTATTGGAAACAATTCACAAGCTGTATTCCCAGCAGGTGATAATCAAAGTACCCCTCCTACAACAAGGAAAGGGGTATTATTCCACACTATATTGTGGTACTGAAGCCAGACGGCTCGGTGAGACCTATTCTAAATCTGAAATATTTGAACGCTTACATACAAAGGTTCAAATCAAGATGGAGTCACTCAGAGCAGTGATAGCGAACCAGGAAGAAGGGGACTATATGGTGTCCCTGGACATCAAGGATGCTTACCTCCATGTCCCAATTTGCCCTTCTCACCAAGGGTACCTCAGGTTCGTGGTACAAAACTGTCACTATCAGTTTCAGACGCTGCCGTTTGGATTGTCCACGGCACCCCGGGTCTTTACCAAGGTAATGGCCGAAATGATGATTCTTCTTCAAAGAAAAGGCATCTTAATTATCCCTTACTTGGACGATCTCCTGATAAGGGCAAGGTCCAGAGAACAGTTGGAGGTCGGAGTAGCACTATCTCAAGTAGTTCTACGACAGCACGGGTGGATTCTAAATATTCAAAAATCGCAGCTGTCTCCGACGACACGTCTGCTGTTCCTAGGGATGATTCTGGACACAGTCCAGAAAAAGGTGTTTCTCCCGGAGGAGAAAGCCAGGGAGTTATCCGAGCTAGTCAGGAACCTCCTAAAACCAGAAAAAGTGTCAGTGCATCATTGCACAAGGGTCCTGGGAAAAATGGTGGCTTCTTACGAAGCGATTCCATTCGGCAGATTTCACGCAAGAACTTTTCAGTGGGATCTGCTGGAAAAATGGTCCGGATCGCATCTTCAGATGCATCAGCGGATAACCCTGTCTCCAAGGACAAGGGTGTCTCTTCTGTGGTGGCTGCAGAGTGCTCATCTACTAAAGGGCCACAGATTCGGCATTCAGGACTGGGTCCTGGTGACCACGGATGCCAGCCTGAACGGCTGGGGAGCAGTCACACAAGGAAAAAATTTCCAGGGAGTGTGATCAAGTCTGGAGACTTCTCTCCACATAAATATACTGGAGCTAAGAGCAATTTACAATGCTCTAAGCTTAGCAAGACCTCTGCTTCAAGGTCAGCCGGTATTGATCCAGTGGGACAACATCACGGCAGTCGCCCACGTAAACAGACTGGGCGGCACAAGAAGCAGGAGGGCATTGGCAGAAATTGCAAGGATTCTTCGCTGGGCGGAAAATCATGTGTTAGCACTGTCAGCAGTGTTCATTCCGGGAGTGGACAACTGGGAAGCAGACTTCCTCAGCACGACCTCCACCCGGGAGAGTGGGGACTTCATCGGGAAGTCTTCCACATGATTGTGAACCGTTGGGAAAGACCAAAGGTGGACATGATGGCGTCCCGCCTGAACAAAAAACTGGACAGGTATTGCGCCAGGTCAAGAGACCCTCAGGCAATAGCTGTGGACGTTCTGGTAACACCGTGGGTGTACCAGTCGGTGTATGTGTTCCCTCCTCTGCTTCTCATACCTAAGGTACTGAGAATTATAAGACGTAGAGGAGTAAGAACTATACTCGTGGCTCCGGATTGGCCAAGAAGGACTTGGTACCCGGAACTTCAAGAGATGCTCACAGAGGACTCATGGCCTCTGCCGCTAAGAAGGGACTTGCTTCAGCAAGTACCATGTCTGTTCCAAGACTTACCGCGGCTGCGTTTGACGGCATGGCGGTTGAACGCCGGATCCTAAGGGAAAAAGGCATTCCGGAAGAGGTCATTCCTACCCTGGTCAAAGCCAGGAAGGAGGTGACCGCACAACATTATCACCACATGTGGCAAAAATATGTTGCGTGGTGTGAGGCCAGGAAGGCCCACGAAGAAATTTCAACTCGGTCGATTCCTGCATTTCCTGCAAACAGGAGTGTCTATGGGCCTCAAATTGGGGTCCATTAAGGTTCAAATTTCGGCCCTGTCGATTTTCTTCCAGAAAGAATTGGCTTCAGTTCCTGAAGTCCAGAAGTTTGTCAAGGGAGTACTGCATATACAACCCCCTTTTGTGCCTCCAGTGGCACTGTGGGATCTCAACGTAGTTCTGGGATTCCTCAAATCACATTGGTTTAAACCGCTCAAATCTGTGGATTTGAAATATTTCACATGGAAAGTGACCATGATGTTGGCCCTGGCCTCGGCCAGGCGAGTGTCAGAATTGGCGGCTTTGTCTCACAAAAGCCCATATCTGATTGTCCATTCGGACAGGGCAGAGCTGCGGACTCGTCCCCAGTTTCTCCATAAGGTGGTGTCAGCGTTTCACCTGAACCAGCTTATTGTGGTACCTGCGGCTACTAGGGACTTGGAGGACTCCAAGTTGCTAGATGTTGTCAGGGCCCTGAAAATATAGGTTTCCAGGACGGCTGGAGTCAGGAAAACTGACTTGCTGTTATCCTGTATGCACCCAACAAACTGGGTGCTCTTGCTTCTAAGCAGACGATTGCTAGTTGGATGTGTAGTACAATTCAGCTTGCACATTCTGTGGCAGGCCTGCCACAGCCAAAATATGTAAATGCCCATTCCACAAGGAAGGTGGGCTCATCTTGGGCGGCTGCCCGAGGGGTCTCGGCTTTACAACTTTGCCGAGCTGCTACTTGGTCAGGGGCACACCCTGGCTGAGGAGGACCTGGAGTTCTCTCACTCGGTGCTGCAGAGTCATCCGCACTCTCCCGCCCGTTTGGGAGCTTTGGTATAATCCCCATGGTCCTGACGGAGTCCCCAGCATCCACTTAGGACGTCAGAGAAAATAAGAATTTACTTACCGATAATTCTATTTCTCGTAGTCCGTAGTGGATGCTGGGCGCCCATCCAAAGTGCGGATTGTCTGCAATACTTGTACATAGTTATTGTTACAAAAATCGGGTTATTATTGTTGTGAGCCATCTTTTCAGAGGCTCCGCTGTTATCATGCTGTTAACTGGGTTCAGATCACAGGTTGTACAGTGTGATTGGTGTGGCTGGTATGAGTCTTACCCGGGATTCAAAATCCTTCCTTATTGTGTACGCTCGTCCGGGCACAGTATCCTAACTGAGGCTTGGAGGAGGGTCATAGGGGGAGGAGCCAGTGCACACCACCTGATCCTAAAGCTTTTACTTTTGTGCCCTGTCTCCTGCGGAGCCGCTAATCCCCATGGTCCTGACGGAGTCCCCAGCATCCACTACGGACTACGAGAAATAGAATTATCGGTAAGTAAATTCTTATTTTTTCCAGTGTAAACATGCCAAGCCTAGCAAGCCTTTCCTCGTATTCTAGCATATCCATCCCCTTTATCAATTTGATCGCCCATCTCTGAACCTTTTCTAGTTCCAGGATATCCTTTTTATAGTATGGTGCCCATAATTGTGCACAGCATTTGAGATGTGGCCTCACTAGTGATTTATATAATGGGAGTATAACACTCTCATCCCCAGCATCAATTCCACGCTTTATGCATGCTAATACCTTGTTTGCCTTTTTTGCTGCATTCATACTTTGGGTACTACTGCACAGTTTGTTATCTATGTGAACATCTAAATCTTTTTCCAGTACAAAATCCCCTAGTTTTTCCCCATTTAGTATGTACAGATGGAGCCGTGCTCATCTGAGGCGACTCCATTGCAGGCATGCACTCCCGGCGTGACTAGGCGATCCATCTGCCTAGTCATGCCAGGAGTGCACAGAGACGCTCCCATTCTGAGCGTCTCAGTCCGGTTGCACGGCGGAGACGCTCTCCCATTCTATTGAAGGGGGCGCGTCTCCATCACAGGCGCACACGCCCAACTGGATGGAGACGCGATAGGCACACACGGGCGTGCGCGCCCAGGCACAGATGGAGCCATGACTAGCGTGGCTCCATCTGTAGGTAGTATTTTTGTTCTTGCTGCCAAAGTGCATTACCTTACATTTGTCTATATTGAACCTTATTCTCCATTTTATTTGCCCATGTTACAGTTTAAATAAGTCATTCTGAAGAGACTCAGCATCCCCGCCCAAATTTATGACCTTACACTGTGCTCTCTAGACCTACTACCAGATCATTTATGAAAATGTTGAACAATAATGGTCCATGTACAGACCCTTGTTGCACACCACTTAGTACCAATTCGATAAAGTTCCATTTAGCACCACTTGCTGCTCCCTTTTATCCAACCAGTTTCTAACCCAAGTGCATATTGTGCTCTGTAGCCAAGTTCTCTTAATTTGTAGATAAGTTTCATGTGAGTTACTGTATCAAAAGCTTTAGCAAAGTCTAGAAATATTACGTCCACCTCTTTACCCTGATCTGTGTTCGCACTAACTGTTTCATAAAAGCCTATTAAGTTAGTTTAACATGATCTATCGTTCACAAATCCATGTTGGTCCCTATTAATAACCTTATTCGTTTCAAGGAACTCCTGTGTTCTAGCCCTTAAAATACCTTTTAGTACCTTCCCCACTATGGATGTAAGAGTTACTGAACTATAATTACCCGGTTCAGATTTACTTTCCTTTTTAAATATCGGCACTACTTCCGCTATATGCCAGTGTTTGGGAACCATACCTGATATAACTGAATCTTTGAAGATCAAAAATAGCGGTCTTGCTAGTTCAGAGTGAAGCTCCATGAGAACCTTTGGATGAATTCCGTCGAGACCAGGTGATTTATTAATCTTAATTTTTCTTAGTAGGTCACAGACTACTTCCTCACTTAAATAAGCATTTAGCAGTGGGACACATTATCATTGCTGATTGTTGCTTTATTACATTCCTTTACAGGGGATCATTTTTTAAAGAAGAAAATGTTAATTGTTTTAAATCTCAATAAAAGTATAAAATTGATTAATTGTACTTGAATGTGAATGTATAATTTGAGAAGGGATTATTCTTCTGGGATCAAACATTTGTAATTAGAATATATATTGCAGTATCATCACTGTATTTATACTATATTAGAACATTTACAGTATGTTTTCTTTACTAAGCCATATTTATTCTTCCTTTTTCTTAACTCTTGCAATATAATTTTACTTCTGCCATTTTTTTTCTATTTGTGATTTCTTGATTTTGGTTTAAGACATTGATCCCATTTCTAATAGAGAGAATTGATTATATGAGATGCATCAAACTGTGCTTTGTACTGCAAATAAGCGTGACTCGTTCAACCTTGTTTATGTGGCTTATGCCTCCCATAGAAATCTCTTTTGTTTCTATTTGCTTTCTGAAAGTATTTATTATCATGTTTGGCATTTCTAGATAGATATTTCCTTTATTCCATTTATACATGAACCTTTTCCATATGGCCAAATGAATTCAACCTTTCTTGTTTCTGATATGGGACCTTATTCAGCATGAGTAGCAGATTCTGCTAAAAAGCAGAATCTGCTACTGCCATAACTCATATTGCTGGGGGCTTCCCAGCACATTGCATAGCCACCCAGCATGCTAATGGTGGCCAGCGATCTGATTACAATTCAGTGGTGATTGCATCGCTGAATGAGAGGAGCCAATCCTACCTGTGCAGCCTGGCTGCAAAGGCAGTCAGTCCACTGCTATTTTACTCATTGAACCAGCTGCGTGTGACGTCATGTGGCCACCCTGAACACATCCCCATTTCCGACGACATGCCCCCGCAATGTCATGGTGCCGCCCCACAACGCTGTTGCTGCTCATTAAACCCCTCTGCCTGTCAATCACACAGAGGTGTTCGCATTAATGTGATGCAATCGCATTGGGCAGCCTGTGCCCGTGAGATCGGGACCTGCACGTGCACAATGGGCCTAAAAAAAGGGGAAAATGTGATTGCATTGCATTAGCAGGCCTTACTGAATAAGGCCCGTGGTCGATGATGGTCCATGGCCCTTGGTCACCTCTAATTTTCACATTTACCATCAGAATATGAATTAACTATGTCCGCTATGTTCCCCTTACTTTTACACGAGACAGAAGCAGTACGGAATTATTTTTTTATATGGCTAAGTACATGTTAAATCCATTTTGTCTAATGTTGTTTTTTTGTTTTTGGTTCATAATTTCATTTTACTTCACATTGAGTTTATTTTCTATTCCTTCCTCCAAGTACAGTCATCTTCTAAATCTCTAAGTTTCCTTATTCAGTTTTCCTTCTTTCTTTAATTATCATATTATAAAAGGATCAATAATTAAATGTAAAGACATTTATTTTTAAATAATGACGTTTCAATATTAGATAGGGGTATTATATAGTAGTCTCAAACAAGCAGCTAAATGTAATAGCCTCCAAGTTACGGAGGTGCAGGACTTTTGTGCAAGTATGTATTTTTTTTAAAGCAGCAATTCACAGAAGCAGGTAGAAAGACTCAGTTCACACTTAGCAGAGAAATAGCAGAGTTACCTTGAACAGGGGACATGCTTAGTGGTGTCAGACAAATTGCAAGTCCTATTCAGCCCAGGGTCTCTTAACAAAATATCCAAGTGTGCCAGACAAAAGCAGAAATAGTTCATGTCTGGTGCAAGGTCTGGTAACAGAATCTCCTAGTATAGTATGTAGGGAAAAAGCATAGGCAGGTCAAGTTTGGTCTAGTGTTTGATAATGGAATATCCAAGTATGCAGGGCAAGGGCAGAGGCAGGTCCAGTCCAAGGTCATATTGGTTGGTCTTGATATTAATGTGTAGTCTAGCTGAATAAGCCTTGGCTGAATCAGACTGGGATGCATGTTATCAAAGGATGAATGTTTCTAAGGATGTCGTCTGTGACTTATTCTGGATAATTTTATGATCAATCTGCAAAGGACTGTGAAGTAACTCCAAAATGTAATTGTTCTCTTACCTGCAGGTAATGAATCATGGAACTACACTTACAACCAAGTTGTATTGCATCTGCTGATTATCACAAATGAATACCATGATTGCTTAGCACTAGGTAATGAATCGTGGAACTACACTTACCAGCAAGTTGTATTGCATCTGCTGATTATCACAAATGAATACCATGATTGCTTAGCACTAGTTTAGCTGAATAAGCCTTGGCTGAATCAGACTGGGATGAATGTTATCAAAGGATGAATGTTTCTAAGGATGTCGTCTGTGACTTATTCTGGGCTTAAACTGGCTGAAAACTGAAATGAAACAACAAACAAATGCAAAAAAATCCTTCAAAAGCTAGCACTACTTGGACTGCATCCCAACTACAAATGTATGTTCACTTCTAATATTCTCCAATCCTCGCTGACTCAGGAAACTATACAATCGCTTTCTGCAAAAAAACACCTGTAATGTAATTTTTAAATGGACCTGCAAATACCTGAAAAACAAATTTTGCACCAAGCATAGTTAATGAAGAAACACTGACTTGCTGTTTGCTAACACTGTGTAATTTCCCATTTTACATCAGCAAAACATTTGCCTTACTGTTAACCTGTAGACATTAACCACATTTTAAATACTTGCAAGTTGTCTTTATTTATGCAATTCCACTACTCTCTCATTCAGCCACCACTCCTTCTCCTATTCTCATTTTACTACCACTATTTACCCCATCCACACTATGGCCTTCCTAAGCCTTTAATCTGTCCCCTGGTTCCACCTCTATCCTTCTCTCCCAGTCTCCTACATCTCATCCTCTCTCCTCTCCTCTGTCTCCCATCCTCCTCTTCACAGGCTCTCTACCCCACCACTCAACCCTGCTCTCCCCCTCCTCTGCCTGTCACCTCACCTCTCCTCCACCACTATTATTCTATACTCCCTACATGCCTCACTCCTGAAATCTCCCTTCCTAACAAAGGACCCAGCACCATCATTACACCCTCTATATCCCTTCCTTCCAAATTTATCTTATTTCAATGCTACAGCAACCCTGTATCTCATTCACATCTCTCCCACAAACTCATACCCCCTATCCTGTGCCCTCTGGAATGCCAGATCTATTTGCAGCAAACTGGCCCCCACTCATAACCTTTTCATTTCAAACTCCCTGCACCTCATGGCCGTTACAGAAACCTGGATTACTCTCTATGACACCACTTCTCCTGCTGCTCTCTCTGCTGGGGGCCTCACATTCTCACACACACAGACCCGGGGGTCACCATGGTGGTGGTGGTGTTAGGGTTCCCTCTACCTACACATACCAACTTATACCTCCAGAACCATACCTTACATTCTCTACATTTGAGGTCCATGCGATACGCCTCTACCAACCTACTAATCTTCGAGTTGCTGTAATTTACAGTCCACCTGGCATTTCCTCCAAATTCCTCGACAACTTTGCTTCCTGGCTACCTAATTTCCTCTCTTCTGATATTCCATCCATTATCCTAGGTGATTTCAACATCAATATCGATAACCCCACAAAATCACCTGCCTCTAAACTCCTTAACCTCATCTCTTCACTTGGTCTCTCCCAGTGGACCATTTCACCCTCCCATGTGAATGGGAGCTCACTAGATCTGGTTTTCACTCACCGCTGTGATATTTCTGATTTCTCCAATTCCCTTTTCCCCTCTCTGACCACCACCTGCTCTCTTTTCAACTTATCTATCTCCGCTTTCCCATCTCTCCCTCCTAAGGCTACCATCACTAAGCGTAACATTGAGGCTATTGACACCTCAACCCTATCCTCCCTGTTCGACTCGCTTCTCTCTCCTATTCTCTCTCACACATGCCCTGAACAAGCCACATCCCTACACAATGCATCTCTTACTTCTGCTCTGGACTCTGTTGCTCCACCAACCACTATTCGCCCTCGCAGATCAACACCTCAACCCTGGCACACCAATTGCACTAGATATCTTCAAAAATGCTCACGTACTGCTGAGCGACAATGGAGGAAATCACCCAGTCTTCAAACCCCCGGCGCCTCTTCGCCACTGCCAACTCCCTCTTTTGCCCACTACCACCTCCTCTCCCATCCTAATTGTCTGCTCTTGACTTTGCCACTTATTTTATATCCAAGATTGACTCCATGCGTCAGGACATCACATCCCACCAGACCAGCAACCAGCCTCCACCCATCCCTTGCCACCCCTCCCCTTCCCTCTCACCAACTCTGACATCTTTCTCCCATGTTTCTGTGAGAAAGTCATGGCCCTCATCAATTCCTCCCCCACCACCACCTACCCTCTTGACCCTATCCCCTCCCACCTCCTCCGCTTCCTCTCTCCTTCTGCCTGTTCCCATCTTGCCCACCTTCTCAATCTCTCCCTCTCATCAGGAACTGTCCCCTCTGCATTCAAGCATGCACTCATCTCCAGTATTTTTAAAAACCTACTCATGATCCAAACACCCCCTCCAACTATTGACCGCTCTCTCTCCTCCATTTTGCCTCCAAACTCCTTGAGCATATTGTCTATAACCACCTCACTGCCTTTCTTTCCTCCCACTCACTGCTTGACCCATTCCAGTCTGGTTTCCATTCTCTCCACTCCACTGAAACTGCCCTCACAAAAGTGTGCAATGACCTCCATGCAGCCAAATCTAAGGGCCACTACTCTCTGCTAATTCTTCTTGACCCCTCTGCTGCTTTTGACACTGTGGACCAGCCTCTACTTCTGCAAATACTTCACTCTCTTGGTCTGTGTGATACTGCCCTGTCCTGGCTGTCCTCCTACCTCTCTGATCATTCCTTCTCTGTCTCCTCTTATGAAACTACCTCCCCCCACTTCCACTAACTGTTGGTGTCCCCCAAGGTTCTGTTCTTGGTCCTCTCCTTTTCTCTCTCTATACATCCTCTTTAGGTGAACTCATTAGTTATTTTAACTTCCAATATCACCTCTATGCTGATGACACTCAAATCTACCTTTCCTCCCCTGATCTCTCCCCAGCTCTTCTCACTCATACCTCCAACTGTCTCTCTGTTATCTCTTCCTGGATGTCCCAGCGCTTTCTTAAACTCAACATGTCCAAGACTGAGCCGATCATCTTCCCACCCTCCCGCACAACCTCACCTCTCACAATCTCATTATCCATTGATGGCACGACAATCTCCTCTAGCCCCCAAGTACGCTGTCTTGACATAATCCTTGACTCCTCCCTCTCCTTCAAACTACACTTTCAGCACTTTTCACAAACTTGTCATTTTCATCTCAAAAACATTTCCAGGATCAGTCCCTTTATCACCCAGGATGCCACCAAGACCATTATCTGGCCTCCCTGACGATTGCGTCTCTCCACTCCAATCTATCCTCAATGCTTCAGCCCGGATCATCTTCCTCACCAAAGGCACTATGTCCACCTCCCCTCTCCTACAAGCCCTTCACTGGCTTCCCTTCCCTTTCAGAATCCAATTCAAACTTCTCACACTCACTTACAAAGCACTCACCCACCCCTCTCCCATTTACATCTCTGACCTTATCTCCCTTTATTCTCCCACCCATCCTCTTTGCTCTGCTAATGCACGCTGACTCTCCTGTCTTCTGATTACTTCCTCCCACTCCTACCTCCAAGATTTTTCCACGTGCTGCTCCCTTACATTGGAATTCTCTACCTCTCCCCCTCAGACTCTCCACCTCCCTACAGAACTTCAAATGGGCTCTCAAGACACACTTCTTTACCAAACCCAGCCAAATCTCTTCCTAACCCTCTGTCCCACTCTGGGCATATGCCAGAATGCCCAGATGGGCAGTCCGGTCCTGTCTCCTGCGTGTTGCCACCCAGTTTCTGTCCAATTTCAGCACAATTCATGCAAAGTGAGACCACTTCTAAGTATCCACTGTATGTAAAATCGCTATTTGCATCCATGAGGAGAGATTTGTCTGACTCAGCATCAGGCCCAGGAGCTATTATAATAATGCCCAGATAAACACTGTCTGCAGTAGCTGCTCTTGCCACTGGCAAGCAGGACTTTTGCCTGGGGCACTGCTGTCCCGGGGGCGCCGCCGCCGTGGCAAGAGACGCTACTAACTAGGATGGCGGTGGCTATGAAAAGGTCCTCTCCGCGAAGGGAATCTAAATGCACAGTGAGGTAGCATCTAGTTTCCCTTCGCGAAGAGGACCTTTCTGTGCGGCGCTATGGGAGAGACGTCACAACGTCTCTGCCATAGATCAGAGGAGCGGCGCTGGAGGCGGAGATGGAGTGCAGTGGTCGGGAAGCAGGAACGGGGCTGGTATTTTTTTTTTTTTACTAGGGGCACAGCTACTGGTGGGCACAACTACTGGGGCCACAACTAATGGGGGCACAGCTGCAGGGGGCACAACTACTGGGGACACAGCTGCAGGGGGCATAACAGCTACTGGGGCACAGCTGCAGTGGGCACAACAGCTGCAGGGGGCACAACTACTAGGGGCACAGCTGCAGGGGTCATAACAGCTACTGGGGGCACAGCTGCAGGGGGCACAACAGCTGCAGGGGGTACAACAGCTACTGTGGGCACAGCTCTAGAGGGTGCATAACTCTACAGGGGGCAAATCTACAGGGAGCAAAACTGACGCCCCTTTCCTATGACGCCACACCCCCATTTTTTAAACCGGGGGGGGGGGGGGCAAAGTAAACATTCGCCCTGGGTGCCACAAGGTCTAGAACCGGTCCTGACTGTCTGCACTGTAAAATCCTCCAGACCCTACTCTGCCATCACATGGCATATATACTGCTGTGGGCCTCATTCGTAGAAAGAAGCAACGTTAATCTTATATGGAATGGAGCAATGTTTTGCCATTGTGTATGCAAAGTCACACAGGGCATGTGCTGTGGTAGTCTTACGACGACGGTCACAGGTTTTTTTTTTCACAAAGTGATTAACAGCCAGTTGTGGGAGGTCATGGCCAAATGGCGACTTAAACGTAGGCGTCTTACTTTCAATGACCATAAGGTTACTGAGATCAGAAGTTTGATGTTTGACCGATGTGCATTCAGTGGTTGCATCTTTGTATAGAGCCGGTGGTTCAGATACACTGCAGGTGAGTATGTCAATACAAATACCGGTGAATGCGACATTGCATATTTTCACACATTCGCTGTGTATACATTCACAGCTGTGGTGGCATTAGTGCCCAAGAGACTTTGATAAGAAGATAATAAATTATAGGATGTTGCTGAGAAAGATACAGGCTGGAAGGTTACTTCACTTGCTATTTAAAGAAAAATAAATGATATGGGATCACTGCTTTAATGAAACTTGGCCCTTTTTATGTCTGTGTTGTATATCTGCAGTGTCAGCAAACACTGTAGGAATTGGGACATTTACATAAATTGCATGAACAGGGACATAACTAACATCTCTGGGATGCTTTGCAATTTGGGATTTTGGACCTGATTCAGTAAGGATGGCAAATTCTGCTAAGTAGCAGAATTTGCAATTCTTTGAATTGCATGCTGGGGGCTGCCATTGCAAGGCAAGGCCACCCAACATGCTATCAGAAATCCCCCCCCTTCCCCCGAGGACATGCTGAAATTGCGATGCGACTGCAATTTCAGCGTGATCGTTAAAAATGAGGTAGTCATCTGACGTCATACAGCCACCCCAATCACGCCCCGGTCACGCCTACCGTTTCTCTGTCGCTGCCCCCATTTCTCTGTCACCACCCCCACGACACTTCATCTCTGCCTTGGAAATGGAGAGTTGCCACCCCCCCCCCCGCCCCCAGGCAGGCAGAGGAGATCTCATTCTCTGCGGGCGCCTGCAGAAAATGCAGGCGCAGCCGCAGGACTGGCCCTGCGTCCTTAGCATCCTCTTAGCAATTTTGAATTGTGTATTGTGATCCAACCTGCATGTGTGCCTTTTATATCAGCTGCTGTTTTGATCCAGAGAGAAATATTCTCCTTTCCACAAAGCTGCTGTTGATAATCCGTTGTGTTTATACATACTGTAGATACATGTAATTGCTTTCCATGAAGTGATTGAAGCAAAACCCTTGCGAACCTGTCAAATGAGTTATTAAATCTAATGTCTAATGTATTGGAGAAGGTCGTATTATTAATAAGATGGATGCTGATGTGACATCATTTCTTTTTATCTGTATTGATCTAATTTCCTTCTGTTTACAATTTTATGGCATTAAAAAATAAATAACTTGCATATTCTGTAACTATATAATTTGTTCACTGACCCACATCAGGTGCATCAATGTGCTTTTCACCTTTACAAAATTCAAGAGCCAAATGTTATATATAGTATATTGTATATAAATTCCGAGTAAGCACAATATGCAGGAAGCAGCTGTTTGGAATATGATGCCTTGCTCATTTTTAATGTTCTAGTAACTATTTTTTCTGTAGAGATTTAAATATAACACCATTTTTTGCTTCATTGTAAATACAAAGAAATTAGCAAGATGAATGCGAATTTTGTAAAGTAGCTATTAGTATCTAGTTGTTTCAATGCATTTTACAGTACTAGTGGATTGTATTTGCTTGAATGTTTGAAATACAGTACAATAAATGATATATTGGATAATGTAAATTGAAAGGATGTTGTAAGTGACCAAGGAGTTTCTTCCTACTTTGCAGGTCAAGGATTTCAAAGGTGGATACTAATACAGATACAGATGTGTCCTCTTACATCTAGCGCCCACACACCATGTCACAGCTTTGCCTATTAAGTTGTATCATGGTGTATTGAGTTGCATCATAACGCAACGAAATGCCTGAAAAGCTAAAGAGTGTAATACAACTTTATGTTCACCAGATGTCACTTTTCATAAACTGCGCTGCATATGTGTCCAATATCTAACGTAGTTTCTGTGGCATTGGGGGTCATTTCCGAGTAGATCGCTCGCTAGCTACTTTTAGCAGCCGTGCAAACGCATTGTCGCCACCCACGGGGGAGTGTGTTTTCGCTTTGCAAGTGTGCGATTGCATGTGCAGCCAAGTGGTACAAAAACATTTTGTGCAAAACAAGACCAGCCTTGTAGTTACTTATACTGTGCAACAGTGGCGTAACTAGATTTTTTTCTCCCCCAAGCCAAAAAATTATTCGGCGCCCCCCCCCCATATCCCCCATAATTGGCACTAGTAAAGGGACAAACCTGCGCGCGGCGAAGGCGCGTGCCACCAAAAAGGAGGCGTGGCTTCATTGAATGGGCGTGGCTTTGCATAAAGGGACATGGCATTGCAGGAAAAGACTACCTTATACCCCAGTTTTGCAACCTGCACGCCCAGACGTTAGCCACCACAGGAAAGAAAAATAATCCTGATTCATGCCCCTTACATTATTTGTCATTTTTCCTCCTTATAGTAATGCCCAGTATACATTATGCCACATACTGCAATGGCCCTTAGACATTATGCCACACACAATAATGCACATGACACAATATGCAAACACCGTAATGCCCCCGACACATTATGCCACACACTGTAATGCCTGTGACACATTATGACAGGAATCGCAATGCCCGTTATACATTATGCTACACACTGCAATGCCCCTGATACATTATAGCACATACAATGCCTGTGACACATTGACACACACCAAAATGACCCTGAGACATTATACCACATATCACAATGCCCGTGATATAGTATACCATACACCGTAATGCCTGACACATACCGCAATGCCCGTTATACCCTATGCCACACACCGCATTGCCCTTTATATATTATGCCACACTGCAATGCCCCTGAGACATTATACCACATACCACAATGCCCGTGATATAGTATGCCACACACCGTAATGCCTGTGACACATTATGACACACACCGCAATGTCCGTGATACATTATGCCACAAACCGCAATATCCGTGATACATTATGCCACACACCGTAATGCCCATTACACATTAAGTTCTACAGTAAGGCTTCGAATTACTTTTAAATTACCTGCTCGTTGCCAGGGGTTTCATGCTCTTGGTTCCATGCACGGTGCCAGGGATTTTCATGCTCATGGTGTCATGCTCGTTGCCAGGGGTTTCATGCACTGGGTGTCATGCTCGTTGCTAGGGGGTAGTGCTTGTTGCTAGGGCCGTGCTCCCAGTGTCACATATGACCCCAGTGCCAGGTATTCCCCCACAGTGCCAGGTACTCACATGCCCCCAGTGCCAAATATTGCCCCCCCATGTGCCAGGTACACATATACCCCCCCAGTGCCACATATGCCCCCAGTGCCAGATAGTCCCCCACAATGCCAGGTACTCACATGCCCCCAGTGCCAAATACAGCCCCCCCCAATGTGCCAGGTACACATATACCCCCCCAGTGCCACATATGCCCCCAGTGCCAGATATTCCCCCACAGTGCCAGGTACTCACGTGCCCCAGTGCTAAATATACCCCCCCAGTGCCACATATGCCCCCTCAGTGCCTGCCACATATGCTCCCCCAGCGGCGTGCTCCCCCGCTCTCCCCCCCCCGCTCCTTTGTGTTGGAGGGACACGGAGGGCACAGCGCGCGTCTCTCCTGTGTCCCTCCTGGGTCTCCGGCGGGTCTGTAAAGGAAGTGCGGTTCATAAGCCAATCAGAGCTCACGAACGGCACTTCCTTTATTAGACCCGCCGGAGACCCAGAAGGGACACAGGAGAGGCTCGCGCTGTCCTTACAGCAGCGGAGGGAAGGAGACCGCAGATTGACGCTCGTCCGCATGTCAATCTGCGCTAAATCAGTGGCGCCCCCGCAGCCCCTAGCCCCCAAGCCACGGCGAGGGCTGCGGGGGCAGTAGTTACGCCACTGCTGTGCAATGATTCCAGCGACAAAGATCCCGGAATTGACGTCAGATACCCGGCCTGCAAACGCCCTGTCATGCCTGCGTTTTCCCTACCACTCCCAGAAAATGGTCAGTTGACACCCATAAATGCCCTGTCAATCTCCTTGCGATCGGCTGTGCAAATGGAATCGTCGCTAGAAGCATTGCACAGCAACGATGCTGTTTGTACCCGTACGACGCGCATGTGCATTGCGGTGCATACGCATGCACATTTTTCCATTTTTTTACCTGATCGCTGCGCTGCGAAAATTGACAGCGTGCAATCAACTTGGAAAGATCCCCATTGTCCGCTAATTGACTAAAAGAACCATGGGGGTAATTTAGACATGATCGCTAGCATGCGTTTTTTGCATCCCTGTGATCAGGTAGTCGCTGCCTACAGGGGGAGGGTATTAGCTGTGTGTAGGTGTGCGAGCACTTGTGCTGGAGTGCTGCACAAACAGCAGTTTGTGCAGTCTCTGCACAGCCCAGGACTTAATCACCCGCTGCTATGTTCGGGGCCGGAGCTGACGTCAGGAATCCTTCCACAAAACACCGGGTCCCTCCTGCCTTTTTCCGGACACTCCATAGAAATGGTCAGTTGCCACCCACAAACGGCTTCTTCCTGTCAATCTCTGTGTGTTCGCCGGTGTAATCAGATTTTTCTCACCATCCTGTCGCTGACCAGCGCTCCCCGTCCCTGCGGACCATCGCACCTGCGCATTGCAGTGCATATGCATGCGCAGTTCAGACATGATTGCGAAAAAGCACAGCAGCGGTCAGGTCTGAATTTGCCCCCATGTGGGAACTGCCATTGCTATAGTACAGCCACTGTCATGGATCCAGAGCTGCATTTTATTGTTTTCTGAAGACCGGATTCTACTTGAACAAGGGAAGGACACCAAGTACCGGCAAGGAGTAGGTGAGTGTGTACAGTATAGTAGTGTGAGTTTAAAATAAAGGATTAAATAATTTGGTGTTTGAGTCTAGTCTTTTTTTTAAAATATGTTCTTTATAGTGGTAGTACAAGTGCCAGCTTTTCATTCCTGTCCAGATATCTTGTAACATGCGGTTCTTCAAGTGCCAACATGCCAGGACAGGCTGAGTGTAATCTGTAGTCCCACTGTAACAGACAATGGGGTAAATTTACTAAGATGGGAGTTCTATTTAAGATGGGATGTTGCCCATAGCAACCAATCAGATTCTACTTTTCATTTATCTAGCACCTTCTAGATGATAGTACCTGGAGTCTGATTGGTTGCTATGGGCAACATCTCATCTTAAATAGAACTCCCATCTTAGAAAATTTACCCCAATATGGCTTCTTATTTTACACTATCAATTCAGCACCTGCCACCACCAGGGATTATTGCATGCGTTTGTGTATAATATGCATGTACTGTACGTGAATGTGAAGAATGAATGGTATCAATATGGTGCTGATTGGTTCAAAAAGGGATATCTCAAAGCCGAAAACCAAAAATATAAAATTTAAAATAATAAGGATCCAAAAAAGAAAGTCAGTTTCTTACTCTGTGGTTCAGTGTGACATAAATGGTGGACAAGTCCAGTCCCAGAGTAATAAACCAATGATTTCTTATTATTTTAAATATAAAATAGGATCCAAATAAGGCTGTATATGTTTTTTCTGTTCACTAATCCAACACTCTCCTCATATACTTGAAATCCCAAAGGCAAACAGAGAAACAGTAGTAGTACAACACCATTGGAAAATAATGTAAAATTTGATTCACATTTCACACTTACATTTTTATAAAGGATAAAAAAAAATGTAAGAAACCACACAATGTGGCATCCCTGTGGACACAGCGTGCCTCACAGTGCACACCGCCTATCCATCCAGATGGTAATTGGAAGTAGTGATGAGCGGGTTCGGTTCCTCGGAAACCGAACCCCCCCGAACTTCACCCATTTTACATGGGTCCGAGGCATACTCGGATTCTCCCGTATGGCTCGGTTAATCCGAGTGCGCCCGAACGTCATCATCCCGCTGTCGGATTCTCACGAGATTCGGATTCTATATAAGCAGCCGCGCGTCTCCGCCATTTTCCCTCGTGTATTGGAAATGTTAGGGAGAGGACGTGGTTGGCGTCCTCTCCGTTTATTAATGTTGATGCAAATATTTGTGCTAATTGCTTAATTGTGGGGACTGGCTGTATTATATAGGAGGAGTACAGTGCAGAGTTTTGCTGACAGTGACCACCAGTATACGTTGTCTGCCTGAAAAACACTCCATATCTGTGCTCAGTGTGCTGCATATATCTGTGCTCACACAGCTTAATTGTGGGGACTGGGGAGCAGCTGTATTATATAGGAGGAGTACAGTGCAGAGTTTTGCTGACAGTGACCACCAGTATACGCTGTCTGCCTGAAAAACACTCCATATCTGTGCTCAGTGTGCTGCATATATCTGTGCTCACACTGCTTTATTGTGGGGACTGGGGACCAGCAGTATTATACAGGAGGAGTACAGTGCAGAGTTTTGCTGACAGTGACCACCAGTATACATTGTCTGCCTGAAAAACACTCCGTATCTGTGCTCAGTGTGCTGCATATATCTGTGCTCACACTGCTTTATTGTGGGGACTGGGGACCAGCAGTATTATACAGGAGGAGTACAGTGCAGAGTTTTGCTGACAGTGACCACCAGTATACATTGTCTGCCTGAAAAACACTCCGTATCTGTGCTCAGTGTGCTGCATATATCTGTGCTCACACTGCTTTATTGTGGGGACTGGGTACCACCAGTATATTATATAAGAGGAGTACAGTGCAGAGTTTTGCTGACCAGTGACCACCAGTATACGTTGTCTGCCTGAAAAACATATCTGTGCTCAGTGTGCTGCATATATCTGTGCTCACACTGCTTTATTGTGGGGACTGGGGACCAGCAGATTTATATAGGAGGAGTACAGTGCAGAGTTTTGCTGACAGTGACCACCAGTATATATAGCAGTACTGTACGGAAGCCCACTGCTCTACCTACCTCTGTGTCGTCAAGTATACTATCCATCTAGATTCTATACCGGTGGTGTATTTTAGTTTTGCAGTTTGCTGACAGTGACCACCAGTATATATAGCAGTACGGTACGGAAGGCCACTGCTCTACCTACCTCTGTGTCGTCAAGTATACTATCCATCTAGATTCTATACCTGTGGTGCATTTTAGTTTTGCAGTTTGCTGACAGTGACCACCAGTATATATAGCAGTACGGTACGGAAGGCCATTGCTCTACCTACCTCTGTGTCATCAAGTATACTATCCATCTAGATTCTATACCTGTGGTGCATTTTAGTTTTGCAGTTTGCTGACAGTGACCACCAGTATATATAGCAGTACGGTACGGAAGGCCACTGCTCTACCTACCTCTGTGTCATCAAGTATACTATCCATCTAGATTCTCTACCTGTGGTGCATTTTAGTTTTGCAGTTTGCTGACAGTGACCACCAGTATATATAGCAGTACGGTACGGAAGGCCACTGCTATACCTACCTCTGTGTCGTCAAGTATACTATCCATCCATACCTGTGGTGCATTTCAGTTGTGTGCTGTATATATAGTAGTAGGCCATTGCTATTGATACTGGCATATAATTCCACACATTAAAAAATGGAGAACAAAAATGTGGAGGTTAAAATAGGGAAAGATCAAGATCCACTTCCACCTCGTGCTGAAGCTGCTGCCACTAGTCATGGCCGAGACGATGAAATGCCATCAACGTCGTCTGCCAAGGCCGATGCCCAATGTCATAGTAGAGAGCATGTAAAGTCCAAAAAACAAAAGTTCAGTAAAATGACCCAAAAATCAAAATTGAAAGCGTCTGATGAGAAGCGTAAACTTGCCAATATGCCATTTACAACACGGAGTGGCAAGGAACGGCTGAGGCCCTGGCCTATGTTCATGGCTAGTGGTTCAGATTCACATGAGGATGGAAGCACTCATCTTCTCGCTAGAAAAATGAAAAGACTTAAGCTGGCAAAAGCACAGCAAAGAACTGTGCGTTATTCTAAATCACAAATCCCCAAGGAGAGTCCAATTGTGTCGGTTGCGATGCCTGACCTTCCCAACACTGGACGGGAAGAGCTTGCGCCTTCCAACATTTGCACGCCCCCTGCAAGTGCTGGAAGGAGCACCCGCAGTCCAGTTTCTGATAGTCAAATTGAAGATGTCACTGTTGAAGTACACCAGGATGAGGATATGGGTGTTGCTGGCGCTGGGGAGGAAATTGACAAGGAGGATTCTGATGTTGAGGTGGTTTGTTTAAGTCAGGCACCCGGGGAGACACCTGTTGTCCGTGGGACGAATATGGCCATTGACATGCCTGGTCAAAATACAAAACAAAATCACCTCTTCGGTGTGGAATTATTTCAACACAAATGCGGACAACAGGTGTCAAGCCGTGTGTTGCCTTTGTCAAGCTGTAATAAGTAGGGGTAAGGACGTTAACCACCTAGGAACATCCTCCCTTATACGTCACCTGGTCCGCATTCATCAGAAGTCAGTGACAAGTACAAAAACTTTGGATGACAGCGGAAGCAGTCCACTGACCACTAAATCCCTTCCTCTTGTAACCAAGCTCCTGCAAACAACACCAACTCCCTCAGTGTCAATTTCCACCTTACACAGGAAAGCCAATAGTCCTGCAGGCCATGTCACTGGCAAGTCTGACGAGTCCTCTCCTGCCTGGGATTCCTCCGATGCATCCTTGAGTGTAACGCCTACTGCTGCTGGCGTTGCTGTTGTTGCTGCTGGGAGTCGATCGTCATCCCAGAGGGGAAGTCGGAAGACCACTTGTACTACTTTCAGTAAGCAATTGACTGTCCAACAGTCCCTTGCAAGGAAGATGAAATATCACAGCAGTCATCCTGCTGCAAAGCGGATAACTCAGGTCTTGTCAGCCTGGGTGGTGAGAAACGTGGTTCCGGTATCCACCGTTAATTCACAGGCAACTAGAGACTAGTTTGAGGTACTGTGTCCCCGGTACCAAATACCATCTAGGTTCCATTTCTCTAGGCAGGCGATACCGAAAATGTACACAGACGTCAGAAAAAGAGTCACCAGTGTCATAAAAAATGCAGTTGTACCCAATGTCCACTTAACTACGGACATGTGGACAAGTGGAGTAGGGCAGACTCAGGACTATATGACTGTGACAGCCCACTGGATAGATGTATTGCCTCCCGCAGCAAGAACAGCAGCGGCAGCACCAGTAGCAGCATCTCGCAAACGCCAACTCGTTCCTAGGCAGGCTACGCTTTGTATCACCGCTTTCCATAAGAGGCACACAGCTGACAACCTCTTACGGAAACTGAGGAACATCATCGCAGAATGGCTTACCCCAATTGGACTCTCCTGGGGATTTGTGACATCGGACAACGCCACCAATATTGTGCGTGCATTACATCTGGGCAAATTCCAGCACGTCCCATGTTTTGCACATACATTGAATTTGGTGGTGCAGAATTATTTAAAAAACGACAGGGGCATGCAAGAGATGCTGTCGGTGGCCCGAAGAATTTCGGGCCACTTTCGGCATTCAGCCACCGCGTGCCGAAGACTGGAGCACCAGCAAACAGTCCTGAACCTGCCCTGCCATCATCTGAACAAGAGGTGGTAATGAGGTGGAATTCAACCCTCTATATGCTTCAGAGGATGGAGGAGCAGCAAAAGGCTATTTAAGCCTATACATCTGCCCACGATATAGGCAAAGGAGGGGGAATGCACCTGACTCAAGCGCAGTGGAGAATGATTTCAACATTGTGCAAGGTTCTGCAACCCTTTGAACTTGCCACACGTGAAGTCAGTTCAGAAACTGCCAGCCTGAGTCAGGTCATTCCCCTCATCAGGCTTTTGCAGAAGGAGCTGTAGACATTGAAGGAGGAGCTAAAACAGAGCGATTCCGCTAGGCATGTGGGACTTGTGGATGGAGCCCTTAATTCGCTTAACCAGGATTCACGGGTGGTCAATCTGTTGAAATCAGAGCAGTACATTTTTGCCACCGTGCTCAATCCTAGATTTAAAACCTACGTTGTATCTCTCTTTCCGGCAGACACAAGTGTGCAGAGGTTCAAAGACCTGCTAGTGGGAAAATTGTCAAATCAAGCGGAATGTGACCCGTCAACAGCTCCTCCTTCACATTCTCCCGCAACTGGGGGTGCGAGGAAAAGGCTAAGAATTCCGAGCCCACCCGCTGGCGGTGATGCAGGGCAGTCTGGAGCGAGTGCTGACATCTGGTCCGGACTGAAGGACCTGGCAACGATTACTGACATGTCGTCTACTGTCACTGCATATGATTCTGTCACCATTGAAAGAATGGTGGAGGATTATATGAGTGACCGCATCCAAGTAGGTACGTCAGACAGTCCGTATGTATACTGGCAGGAAAAAGAGGCAATTTGGAGGCCCTTGCACAAACTAGCTTTATTCTACCTAAGTTGCCCTCCCTCCAGTGTGTACTCCGAAAGAGTGTTTAGTGCAGCCGCTCACCTTGTCAGCAATCGGCGTACGAGGTTACTTCCAGAAAATGTGGAGAAGATGATGTTCATCAAAATGAATTATAATCAATTCCTCCGTGGAGACATTCACCAGCAATTGCCTCCAGAAAGTACACAGGGATCTGAGATGGTGGATTCCAGTGGGGACGAATTAATAATCTGTGAGGAGGGGGATGTACACAGTGAAAGGGGTGAGGAATCGGAGGATGATGATGAGGTGGACATCTTGCCTCTATAGAGCCAGTTTGTGCAAGGAGAGATTGATTGCTTCTTTTTTGGTGGGGGCCCAAACCAACCAGTCATTTCAGTCACAGTCGTGTGGCAGACCCTGTAGCTGAAATGATGGGTTCGTTAAAGTGTGCATGTCCTGTTTATACAACATAAGGGTGGGTGGGAGGGCCCAAGGACAATTCCATCTTGCACCCCTTTTTTCTTTCATTTTTCTTTGCATCATGTGCTGTTTGGGGACAATTTTTTTGAAGTGCCTTCCTGCCTGACACTGCAGTGCCACTCCTAGATGGGCCAGGTGTTTGTGTCGGCCACTTGTGTCGCTTAGCTTAGTCACACAGCGACCTTGGTGCGCCTCTTTTTTTTCTTTGCATCATGTGCTGTTTGGGGACTATTTTTTTGAAGTGCCATCCTGTCTGACACTGCAGTGCCACTCCTAGATGGGCCAGGTGTTTGTGTCGGCCACTTGGGTCGCTTAGCTTAGTCACACAGCTACCTCATTGCGCCTCTTTTTTTCTTTGCATCATGTGCTGTTTGGGGACTATTTTTTTGAAGTGCCATCCTGTCTGACACTGCAGTGCCACTCCTAGATGGGCCAGGTGTTTGTGTCGGCCACTTGGGTCGCTTAGCTTAGTCACACAGCTACCTCATTGCGCCTCTTTTTTTCTTTGCATCATGTGCTGTTTGGGGACTATTTTTTTGAAGTGCCATCCTGTCTGACACTGCAGTGCCGCTCCTAGATGGGCCAGGTGTTTGTGTCGGCCACTTGGGTCGCTTAGCTTAGTCACACAGCTACCTCATTGCGCCTCTTTTTTTCTTTGCATCATGTGCTGTTTGGGGACTATTTTTTTTGAAGTGTCATCCTGTCTGACACTACAGTGCCACTCCTAGATGGGCCAGGTGTTTGTGTCGGCCACTTGTTTCGCTTAGCTTAGTCACACAGCGACCTTGGTGCGCCTCTTTTTTTCTTTGCATCATGTGCTGTTTGGGGACAATTTTTTTGAAGTGCCATCCTGCCTGACACTGCAGTGCCACTCCTAGATGGGCCAGGTGTTTGTGTCGGCCACTTGTGTCGCTTAGCTTAGCCATCCAGCGACCTCGGTGCAAATTTTAGGACTAAAAATAATATTGTGAGGTGTGAGGTGTTCAGAATAGACTGAAAATTAGTGGAAATTATGGTTATTGAGGTTAATAATACTAAGGGATCAAAATGACCCCCAAATTCTATGATTTAAGCTGTTTTTGAGGGTTTTTTGTAAAAAAACACCCGAATCCGACAAAAATTTTTCAGGGAGGTTTTGCCAAAACGCGTCCGAATCCAAAACACGGCCGCGGAACCGAATCCAAAACCAAAACACAAAACCCGAAAAATTTCCGGTGCACATCACTAATTGGAAGTATAATCACAATGGTCCTGGTAGCCAGTGATCACATATGGGTATAAGGTAGAGATGAGCGGGTTCGGTTTCTCTGAATCCGAACCCGCCAGAACTTCATGTTTTTTTTCACGGGTCCGAGCGACTCGGATCTTCCCGCCTTGCTCGGTTAACCCGAGCGCGCCCGAACGTCATCATGACGCTGTCGGATTCTCGCGAGGCTCGGATTCTATCGCGAGACTCGGATTCTATATAAGGAGCCGCGCGTCGCCGCCATTTTCACACGTGCATTGAGATTGATAGGGAGAGGACGTGGCTGGCGTCCTCTCCGTTTAGAATAGATTAGAGAGACACTTGATTTACTAATTTTGGGGAGCATTAGGAGTACTCAGTACAGTGCAGAGTTTTGCTGATAGTGACCAGTGACCACCAGTTTTATTTATAATCCGTTATCTGCCTGAAAAAAGCGATACACAGCACACAGTGACTCAGTCACATACCATATCTGTGTGCACTGCTCAGGCTCAGGCCAGTGTGCTGCATCATCTATTATCTATATATAATATTATATATATCTGTCTGACTGCTCAGCTCACACAGCTTATAATTGTGGGGGAGACTGGGGAGCACTACTGCAGTGCCAGTTATAGGTTATAGCAGGAGCCAGGAGTACATAATATATTATATAGTGAGTGACCACCAGACACACAGTGCAGTTTATTTAATATATCCGTTCTCTGCCTGAAAAAAGCGATACACACAGTGACTCAGTCAGTCACATACCATATCTGTGTGCACTGCTCAGGCTCAGGCCAGTGTGCTGCATCATCTATATATATTATATATCTGTCTGACTGCTCAGCTCACACAGCTTATAATTGTGGGGGAGACTGGGGAGCACTACTGCAGTGCCAGTTATAGGTTATAGCAGGAGCCAGGAGTACATAATATTATATTAAAATTAAACAGTGCACACTTTTGCTGCAGGAGTGCCACTGCCAGTGTGACTAGTGACCAGTGACCTGACCACCAGTATATATAATATTAGTAGTATACTATCTCTTTATCAACCAGTCTATATTAGCAGCAGACACAGTACAGTGCGGTAGTTCACGGCTGTGGCTACCTCTGTGTCGGCACTCGGCAGCCCGTCCATAATTGTATATACCACCTAACCGTGTTTTTTTTTTTCTTTCTTTATACATACATACTAGTTACGAGTATACTATCTCTTTATCAACCAGTCTATATATTAGCAGCAGACACAGTACAGTGCGGTAGTTCACGGCTGTGGCTACCTCTGTGTCGGCACTCGGCAGCCCGTCCATAATTGTATATACCACCTAACCGTGGTTTTTTTTTCTTTCTTTATACATACATACTAGTTACGAGTATACTATCTCTTTATCAACCAGTCTATATATTAGCAGCAGACACAGTACAGTGCGGTAGTTCACGGCTGTGGCTACCTCTGTGTCGGCACTCGGCAGCCCGTCCATAATTGTATATACCACCTAACCGTGGTTTTTTTTTCTTTCTTTATACATACATACTAGTTACGAGTATACTATCTCTTTATCAACCAGTCTATATATTAGCAGCAGACACAGTACAGTGCGGTAGTTCACGGCTGTGGCTACCTCTGTGTCGGCACTCGGCAGCCCGTCCATAATTGTATATACCACCTAACCGTGGTTTTTTTTTCTTTCTTTATACATACATACTAGTTACGAGTATACTATCTCTTTATCAACCAGTCTATATATTAGCAGCAGACACAGTACAGTGCGGTAGTTCACGGCTGTGGCTACCTCTGTGTCGGCACTCGGCAGCCCGTCCATAATTGTATATACCACCTAACCGTGGTTTTTTTTTCTTTCTTTATACATACATACTAGTTACGAGTATACTATCTCTTTATCAACCAGTCTATATATTAGCAGCAGACACAGTACAGTGCGGTAGTTCACGGCTGTGGCTACCTCTGTGTCGGCACTCGGCAGCCCGTCCATAATTGTATATACCACCTAACCGTGGTTTTTTTTTCTTTCTTTATACATACATACTAGTTACGAGTATACTATCTCTTTATCAACCAGTCTATATATTAGCAGCAGACACAGTACAGTGCGGTAGTTCACGGCTGTGGCTACCTCTGTGTCGGCACTCGGCAGCCCGTCCATAATTGTATATACCACCTAACCGTGGTTTTTTTTTCTTTCTTTATACATACATACTAGTTACGAGTATACTATCTCTTTATCAACCAGTCTATATATTAGCAGCAGACACAGTACAGTGCGGTAGTTCACGGCTGTGGCTACCTCTGTGTCGGCACTCGGCAGCCCGTCCATAATTGTATATACCACCTAACCGTGGTTTTTTTTTCTTTCTTTATACATACATACTAGTTACGAGTATACTATCTCTTTATCAACCAGTCTATATATTAGCAGCAGACACAGTACAGTGCGGTAGTTCACGGCTGTGGCTACCTCTGTGTCGGCACTCGGCAGCCCGTCCATAATTGTATATACCACCTAACCGTGGTTTTTTTTTCTTTCTTTATACATACATACTAGTTACGAGTATACTATCTCTTTATCAACCAGTCTATATATTAGCAGCAGACACAGTACAGTGCGGTAGTTCACGGCTGTGGCTACCTCTGTGTCGGCACTCGGCAGCCCGTCCATAATTGTATATACCACCTAACCGTGGTTTTTTTTTCTTTCTTTATACATACATACTAGTTACGAGTATACTATCTCTTTATCAACCAGTCTATATATTAGCAGCAGACACAGTACAGTGCGGTAGTTCACGGCTGTGGCTACCTCTGTGTCGGCACTCGGCAGCCCGTCCATAATTGTATATACCACCTAACCGTGGTTTTTTTTTCTTTCTTTATACATACATACTAGTTACGAGTATACTATCTCTTTATCAACCAGTCTATATATTAGCAGCAGACACAGTACAGTGCGGTAGTTCACGGCTGTGGCTACCTCTGTGTCGGCACTCGGCAGCCCGTCCATAATTGTATATACCACCTAACCGTGGTTTTTTTTTCTTTCTTTATACATACATACTAGTTACGAGTATACTATCTCTTTATCAACCAGTCTATATTAGCAGCAGACACAGTACAGTGCGGTAGTTCACGGCTGTGGCTACCTCTGTGTCGGCACTCGGCAGCCCGTCCATAATTGTATATACCACCTAACCGTGGTTTTTTTTTCTTTCTTTATACATACATACTAGTTACGAGTATACTATCTCTTTATCAACCAGTCTATATATTAGCAGCAGACACAGTACAGTGCGGTAGTTCACGGCTGTGGCTACCTCTGTGTCGGCACTCGGCAGCCCGTCCATAATTGTATATACCACCTAACCGTGGTTTTTTTTTCTTTCTTTATACATACATACTAGTTACGAGTATACTATCTCTTTATCAACCAGTCTATATATTAGCAGCAGACACAGTACAGTGCGGTAGTTCACGGCTGTGGCTACCTCTGTGTCGGCACTCGGCAGCCCGTCCATAATTGTATACTAGTATCCAATCCATCCATCTCCATTGTTTACCTGAGGTGCCTTTTAGTTGTGCCTATTAAAATATGGAGAACAAAAATGTTGAGGTTCCAAATTAGGGAAAGATCAAGATCCACTTCCACCTCGTGCTGAAGCTGCTGCCACTAGTCATGGCCGAGACGATGAAATGCCAGCAACGTCGTCTGCCAAGGCCGATGCCCAATGTCATAGTACAGAGCATGTCAAATCCAAAACACCAAATATCAGTAAAAAAAGGACTCAAAAACCTAAAATAAAATTGTCGGAGGAGAAGCGTAAACTTGCCAATATGCCATTTACCACACGGAGTGGCAAGGAACGGCTGAGGCCCTGGCCTATGTTCATGGCTAGTGGTTCAGCTTCACATGAGGATGGAAGCACTCAGCCTCTCGCTAGAAAAATGAAAAGACTCAAGCTGGCAAAAGCAGCACAGCAAAGAACTGTGCATTCTTCGAAATCCCAAATCCACAAGGAGAGTCCAATTGTGTCGGTTGCGATGCCTGACCTTCCCAACACTGGACGTGAAGAGCATGCGCCTTCCACCATTTGCACGCCCCCTGCAAGTGCTGGAAGGAGCACCCGCAGTCCAGTTCCTGATAGTCAGATTGAAGATGTCAGTGTTGAAGTACACCAGGATGAGGAGGATATGGGTGTTGCTGGCGCTGGGGAGGAAATTGACCAGGAGGATTCTGATGGTGAGGTGGTTTGTTTAAGTCAGGCACCCGGGGAGACACCTGTTGTCCGTGGGAGGAATATGGCCGTTGACATGCCAGGTGAAAATACCAAAAAAATCAGCTCTTCGGTGTGGAGGTATTTCACCAGAAATGCGGACAACAGGTGTCAAGCCGTGTGTTCCCTTTGTCAAGCTGTAATAAGTAGGGGTAAGGACGTTAACCACCTCGGAACATCCTCCCTTATACGTCACCTGCAGCGCATTCATAATAAGTCAGTGACAAGTTCAAAAACTTTTGGTGACAGCGGAAGCAGTCCACTGACCAGTAAATCCCTTCCTCTTGTAACCAAGCTCACGCAAACCACCCCACCAACTCCCTCAGTGTCAATTTCCTCCTTCCCCAGGAATGCCAATAGTCCTGCAGGCCATGTCACTGGCAATTCTGACGAGTCCTCTCCTGCCTGGGATTCCTCCGATGCATCCTTGCGTGTAACGCCTACTGCTGCTGGCGCTGCTGTTGTTGCCGCTGGGAGTCGATGGTCATCCCAGAGGGGAAGTCGTAAGCCCACTTGTACTACTTCCAGTAAGCAATTGACTGTTCAACAGTCCTTTGCGAGGAAGATGAAATATCACAGCAGTCATCCTACTGCAAAGCGGATAACTGAGTCCTTGACAACTATGTTGGTGTTAGACGTGCGTCCGGTATCCGCCGTTAGTTCACAGGGAACTAGACAATTTATTGAGGCAGTGTGCCCCCGTTACCAAATACCATCTAGGTTCCACTTCTCTAGGCAGGCGATACCGAGAATGTACACGGACGTCAGAAAAAGACTCACCAGTGTCCTAAAAAATGCAGTTGTACCCAATGTCCACTTAACCACGGACATGTGGACAAGTGGAGCAGGGCAGGGTCAGGACTATATGACTGTGACAGCCCACTGGGTAGATGTATGGACTCCCACCGCAAGAACAGCAGCGGCGGCACCAGTAGCAGCATCTCGCAAACGCCAACTCTTTCCTAGGCAGGCTACGCTTTGTATCACCGCTTTCCAGAATACGCACACAGCTGAAAACCTCTTACGGCAAATGAGGAAGATCATCGCGGAATGGCTTACCCCAATTGGACTCTCCTGTGGATTTGTGGCATCGGACAACGCCAGCAATATTGTGTGTGCATTAAATATGGGCAAATTCCAGCACGTCCCATGTTTTGCACATACCTTGAATTTGGTGGTGCAGAATTTTTTAAAAAACGACAGGGGCGTGCAAGAGATGCTGTCGGTGGCCAAAAAAATTGCGGGACACTTTCGGCGTACAGGCACCACGTACAGAAGACTGGAGCACCACCAAAAACTACTGAACCTGCCCTGCCATCATCTGAAGCAAGAAGTGGTAACGAGGTGGAATTCAACCCTCTATATGCTTCAGAGGTTGGAGGAGCAGCAAAAGGCCATTCAAGCCTATACAATTGAGCACGATATAGTAGGTGGAATGCACCTGTCTCAAGTGCAGTGGAGAATGATTTCAACGTTGTGCAAGGTTCTGATGCCCTTTGAACTTGCCACACGTGAAGTCAATTCAGACACTGCCAGCCTGAGTCAGGTCATTCCCCTCATCAGGCTTTTGCAGAAGAAGCTGGAGGCATTGAAGAAGGAGCTAAAAGGGAGCGATTCCGCTAGGCATGTGGGACTTGTGGATGCAGCCCTTAATTCGCTTAACAAGGATTCACGGGTGGTCAATCTGTTGAAATCAGAGCACTACATTTTGGCCACCGTGCTCGATCCTAGATTTAAAGCCTACCTTGGATCTCTCTTTCCGGCAGACACAGGTCTGCTGGGGTTGAAAGACCTGCTGGTGACAAAATTGTCAAGTCAAGCGGAACGCGACCTGTCAACATCTCCTCCTTCACATTCTCCCGCAACTGGGGGTGCGAGGAAAAGGCTCAGAATTCCGAGCCCACCCGCTGGCGGTGATGCAGGGCAGTCTGGAGCGACTGCTGATGCTGACATCTGGTCCGGACTGAAGGACCTGACAACGATTACGGACATGTCGTCTACTGTCACTGCATATGATTCTCTCAACATTGATAGAATGGTGGAGGATTATATGAGTGACCGCATCCAAGTAGGCACGTCACACAGTCCGTACTTATACTGGCAGGAAAAAGAGGCAATTTGGAGGCCCTTGCACAAACTGGCTTTATTCTACCTAAGTTGCCCTCCCACAAGTGTGTACTCCAAAAGAGTGTTTAGTGCCGCCGCTCACCTTGTCAGCAATCGGCGTACGAGGTTACATCCAGAAAATGTGGAGAAGATGATGTTCATTAAAATGAATTATAATCAATTCCTCCGCGGAGACATTGACCAGCAGCAATTGCCTCCACAAAGTACACAGGGAGCTGAGATGGTGGATTCCAGTGGGGACGAATTGATAATCTGTGAGGAGGGGGATGTACACGGTGATATATCGGAGGGTGAAGATGAGGAGGACATCTTGCCTCTGTAGAGCCAGTTTGTGCAAGGAGAGATTAATTGCTTCTTTTTTGGGGGGGGTCCAAACCAACCCGTCATATCAGTCACAGTCGTGTGGCAGACCCTGTCACTGAAATGATGGGTTGGTTAAAGTGTGCATGTCCTGTTTTGTTTATACAACATAAGGGTGGGTGGGAGGGCCCAAGGACAATTCCATCTTGCACCTCTTTTTTCTTTTCTTTTTCTTTGCATCATGTGCTGATTGGGGAGGGTTTTTTGGAAGGGACATCCTGCGTGACACTGCAGTGCCACTCCTAGATGGGCCCGGTGTTTGTGTCGGCCACTAGGGTCGCTAATCTTACTCACACAGTCAGCTACCTCATTGCGAGTAGAAAGATGTATTGGTTTTTTATCTAGTGCGCAAAGAGGTGCAGCCTATATCAAATTTTCACTATATGGGTGTCTCCCAAACCCCCCAAAAATGATACAATGCAAACAAAATCTTTGAAAACGATATATGGCGCTCCTCTAGCTTAAAATATCATAGGTTCTAATCAGTGAAATACAGCTCAACTGTATACATTCCTGTAAATCACTTGTATTGTCAGCATGTAAGGAATCCTCCACACTTCCTCAGGTCTCCTCCTCCACACTTCCTCAGGTATTCTCCCCCAGAATTATGTTCATGAAATAGAGGAAATACGGATAGGATAGTGTAATGACGTTTTAATAGAACAGCATAATATACATAAAATCCAAGATAAAATCCAATTACATTAAAATTTGACACACAGGTGACAGAGGAAAAACCCAATGGGCAAATGGGGAATGCAATTACCGAATCCTCTGAGAACAGAAAGCACTCAGAGATCCTTAGGTGTACAGGAATGCCAGGTGACCTCCCGGGTTTCACAGTCTCCTGGTTCCGGTAAGTGTCTCAGCCAAGTGTCAATAGGGGAATCCTCCGCACCGCACCAACGCGTTTCAGATCCGTACTGGACCCTTTTTCAAGGTAGTGTGTCTTCCCTTATCCCAATCCCACTATTTATTGTGGAATCAGCCAATAAAAATGTCCCATTGTTAATAATTGCACCTGTGTGCAAACGGCCGTCTCCATATTGTATCTGATTACCGTGGTGATGCGTGACGTAATCGTGTCATGTGGTTTGAACTCCGGGATTCACGTCCGTGATATCGCGATATTTCATGTGGTTTCTCCCATCTGGTAGTCTTTCACAGTCTCCATGGCAACCACACTGTGCGGCATACCTCGAAGCTATGTCCTTTTTCACGTGGTTTGTTGTGGTGCGTGACGTATTCATGTCACGTGATTTCGGTTCCGGGATTCACGTCCGTACTGACGCGATATCCTGTGCGGTTCCTCACATTGAATAGTATATCCCGATCTCCATGGCAACGACGTTGTACGGCATACATCAGAATTTCATCCCTATTTGAGTGGTTAAAAGGATTTTATACGTCCGTTACTTCCGCCCTTACTAGTCCCATACAGGGCCATAACTTCCGCCCTTCTTCCTAGTGTCCATATAGCTAGACATTCTTTAGTTTTAATTGGAGTTCAAGCTGTAATGTAGTTCCAATAAAACTTGTGTTTTCTCATTTATCCTTGATTTGCAAAAGATAATGTCACTGCCAAAGATGAAAAGATGTATGTTCTGTTATCACTTTTACAGACAATGTGCATAGACGGTAAAAACTGTATATTCCATTTAACATGATAAAAACGTGTATAAAATGTATATAAAATTAATGACCCCCCCCAAATTAACTGTAAAGAAAGGGGGGATGCAAAGAAAGGGGGATAATTGAAAAGAAGAACTCACTAGAGGAACCACTTCAATTCGAAGTCTGCATTTAACCCCATAGGGATCAAAGTATTATACTTATAAATTAGTTCCATTTCTGTTTTAGCTAGAATTTTTGATGTGTCTTTCTGTCTTCGGCCACATTCCACTCGTTTGATCCCAACAAACCTAATGATATGTTTGGGATCGCAGTTGTGTACTTTTTTGAAATGGCTGGACAGGGCATGCGTGTCCAAACCCCTTCTAATGTTCCTAAGATGTTCCCCTATGCGTATTTTTAATTGTCTGGATGTGCGTCCGATGTAGAATAAATGACATGTACATTCTATAGTGTAGATCACATTTCTAACATTGCAAGTGATGAAGTCTCTTATTTCATGAACCTCATTATTAATTTGTAAATTTTCTAATTTCCTCCCACTATCTGTGGTGATTTCCCTACATCCAATACAGGAGCCACATCTATGAAAACCCTTGGTACTTCTTATTCCACTTTTTTTCAAAGGTGGTAGATCCCCCCGTACCAATGAATTTTTTAGGTTGGGTGCCTTCCTGTAAATGAAGGTGGGATGCTCTGGTAATACATCTTTTAAAACTAGATCTTTTTTAAGGACTCCCCAATGTTTTCTAAATGATCTTTCCAGAATTTTGTGTTGTTTACTAAATCCAGTGATGAAGGCATATTCGAACTTATTCGTTGATTCTATGTTCTTATTACTTGTGAAGAGAGTTCGCCTATCCAACTGTAAGACTTCATTTTTTACCGTCTTCAGAGATGCTTCTTCATATCCACAATCCAAGAATCTGGCTTCCATTTGATTGAGTTGTTCTTTACACGTCGCTTCCTCCGAACAGTTTCGTTTAATCCGTTTGAATTGACTATTAGGAATGGAGTCAAGCCAATTCTTATGGTGACAACTGTTCTTTTGGATAAAGGCTTGAGAGTCGGTCGGTTTGGTGAACGTTTTAGTACATATAATGCCTTCCTTAATGTATATGGTGACATCCAAATAGTTGACCTCTATATTGCTTATATTGAAAGTGAGCTCAATATTGCGGGGGTTGTTATTCAAATAGGTGCAAAATTCATCCAACTTTTCCCTCTCTCCTTTCCATAAGAAGACAATATCGTCTATGTATCTTCTCCAGGACACCAGGTTCGCCCCAAATGGGTTGGGACCCCAGACAAAATCTGTTTCCCATTCCCCCATAAAGATGTTAGCGTAACTTGGGGCGAACCTGGTGCCCATGGCCGTCCCTATCTTTTGCAGAAAAAAGTCACCATCAAACATGAAGTAATTGTTCTCCAATATGAATCGTACACTGTCACTGACAAAGTTTTGCATGTTGCTATCTAACTCACTGTTTAGCAGTGCATTAGTGATGGCCCCTATACCCATTTGATGATCTATAATACTATAGAGGGACTTAACATCTGCTGTGATCATGTACATATCATCTTCCCACACAATTGTTGATATGAAATTTAAAAGATCCTTAGTATCCTTTAAGTGGGATCTATTCTTTATTACCAATGGTTGCAGATGATAGTCAACCATCTCAGAGAGATTGGCTGTTATTGACTCCACTCCTGAGACTATAGGTCTCCCCGGTGGGTGTTGCGTATCCTTATGGACCTTTGGGAGAAGATAAATAACCGGGACTATGGGGTCCTTATTGATGACAAATTCTTGTTCTTTGTTAGTGAGTACCCCCAAGTCACCGTATCTTTTAATTAATGCTCCCAATTCTCCCTGGATTCTCACCGTGGGATCCGTTCTAAGTTTTTGGTAAGTATCCCTATCACTAAGGTGTAATTTCACTTCTCGGACATACCAGTTCCTGTCCATGACTACAACTCCCCCTCCTTTATCTGCTGGCTTGATGATCAGCTCCTGATTATTTTTGAGACAGTTAAGAGCTTCCCTTTCTTTCATGGTGAGATTACATTTCACTCTTGTGCTTTTTATATTCCGTAGATCTTCCTGTACAAGGGAGGAGAAGGTTTCCATAAACGAACAAAGGCCCAGAAGAAATAGAATATATTCACGGAGTAACTATCAGGGAGAGAGGACACGCCGGTCACCATATAGAAAGTACACACGATGGAATGGCTATCAGGGAAATCAGAGACTTTGGGAAACAACAAGGCGAGAGAGACAACCTACATATACAGGAAGAAGAAACCAGAACTTTGACGACCCCCCACGAGACAGAATACAAAGAAGGGTCCAAGACCTACATTGGAGGAACAACAATTATTATAGAGAGCCTACTCCACTCGAACAAAGAAATAAATTTGCCCCAATAGATAACGATTCACGAGAGGAGACTTTTTTAGAGAGGAGGAGGAGGAGGGAGAATCTGAGATAAGCCCTAAGAGTAGAAAATCAAGAGGGAAAAGAGGGGGAAAAAAGAAAGAGGTAGTGAAAAAACGAAGGAGAAAAAAGAAAAAGAACAATGGAACTGAGGGCCAGACTATTTCCGACCACCATCACAAGGATCGAAACGGAGATGTAGAATGTGAAAGTCAATCAAGGATGGAATCAGATAAAGGAAAAATAAAGATCTTTAATATTAGTTCCCACAATCTCTCCGGTCATGAAATAAAAGTTTTAGAGAAAGGGATGAAATATGCCCCTACCACCTCAATCAATAAATTCGCCACTTTCGTAGACATCCACAAGTACATCAGGAAATTGTGTCTTAAGAAATTTTTTCTCACGAAAGAAAGCGTACAGGAACCTGAAAATGCCACCATGGAAGCTAATACTCCATTTAAACCTAAGTCTATTTTTTTCCCTCAACATGTCAAAGGGCACTTTATGGAAACCTTCTCCTCCCTTGTACAGGAAGATCTACGGAATATAAAAAGCACAAGAGTGAAATGTAATCTCACCATGAAAGAAAGGGAAGCTCTTAACTGTCTCAAAAATAATCAGGAGCTGATCATCAAGCCAGCAGATAAAGGAGGGGGAGTTGTAGTCATGGACAGGAACTGGTATGTCCGAGAAGTGAAATTACACCTTAGTGATAGGGATACTTACCAAAAACTTAGAACGGATCCCACGGTGAGAATCCAGGGAGAATTGGGAGCATTAATTAAAAGATACGGTGACTTGGGGGTACTCACTAACAAAGAACAAGAATTTGTCATCAATAAGGACCCCATAGTCCCGGTTATTTATCTTCTCCCAAAGGTCCATAAGGATACGCAACACCCACCGGGGAGACCTATAGTCTCAGGAGTGGAGTCAATAACAGCCAATCTCTCTGAGATGGTTGACTATCATCTGCAACCATTGGTAATAAAGAATAGATCCCACTTAAAGGATACTAAGGATCTTTTAAATTTCATATCAACAATTGTGTGGGAAGATGATATGTACATGATCACAGCAGATGTTAAGTCCCTCTATAGTATTATAGATCATCAAATGGGTATAGGGGCCATCACTAATGCACTGCTAAACAGTGAGTTAGATAGCAACATGCAAAACTTTGTCAGTGACAGTGTACGATTCATATTGGAGAACAATTACTTCATGTTTGATGGTGACTTTTTTCTGCAAAAGATAGGGACGGCCATGGGCACCAGGTTCGCCCCAAGTTACGCTAACATCTTTATGGGGGAATGGGAAACAGATTTTGTCTGGGGTCCCAACCCATTTGGGGCGAACCTGGTGTCCTGGAGAAGATACATAGACGATATTGTCTTCTTATGGAAAGGAGAGAGGGAAAAGTTGGATGAATTTTGCACCTATTTGAATAACAACCCCCGCAATATTGAGCTCACTTTCAATATAAGCAATATAGAGGTCAACTATTTGGATGTCACCATATACATTAAGGAAGGCATTATATGTACTAAAACGTTCACCAAACCGACCGACTCTCAAGCCTTTATCCAAAAGAACAGTTGTCACCATAAGAATTGGCTTGACTCCATTCCTAATAGTCAATTCAAACGGATTAAACGAAACTGTTCGGAGGAAGCGACGTGTAAAGAACAACTCAATCAAATGGAAGCCAGATTCTTGGATTGTGGATATGAAGAAGCATCTCTGAAGACGGTAAAAAATGAAGTCTTACAGTTGGATAGGCGAACTCTCTTCACAAGTAATAAGAACATAGAATCAACGAATAAGTTCGAATATGCCTTCATCACTGGATTTAGTAAACAACACAAAATTCTGGAAAGATCATTTAGAAAACATTGGGGAGTCCTTAAAAAAGATCTAGTTTTAAAAGATGTATTACCAGAGCATCCCACCTTCATTTACAGGAAGGCACCCAACCTAAAAAATTAATTGGTACGGGGGGATCTACCACCTTTGAAAAAAAGTGGAATAAGAAGTACCAAGGGTTTTCATAGATGTGGCTCCTGTATTGGATGTAGGGAAATCACCACAGATAGTGGGAGGAAATTAGAAAATTTACAAATTAATAATGAGGTTCATGAAATAAGAGACTTCATCACTTGCAATGTTAGAAATGTGATCTACACTATAGAATGTACATGTCATTTATTCTACATCGGACGCACATCCAGACAATTAAAAATACGCATAGGGGAACATCTTAGGAACATTAGAAGGGGTTTGGACACGCATGCCCTGTCCAGCCATTTCAAAAAAGTACACAACTGCGATCCCAAACATATCATTAGGTTTGTTGGGATCAAACGAGTGGAATGTGGCCGAAGACAGAAAGACACATCAAAAATTCTAGCTAAAACAGAAATGGAACTAATTTATAAGTATAATACTTTGATCCCTATGGGGTTAAATGCAGACTTCGAATTGAAGTGGTTCCTCTAGTGAGTTCTTCTTTTCAATTATCCCCCTTTCTTTGCATCCCCCCTTTCTTTACAGTTAATTTGGGGGGGGGTCATTAATTTTATATACATTTTATACACGTTTTTATCATGTTAAATGGAATATACAGTTTTTACCGTCTATGCACATTGTCTGTAAAAGTGATAACAGAACATACATCTTTTCATCTTTGGCAGTGACATTATCTTTTGCAAATCAAGGATAAATGAGAAAACACAAGTTTTATTGGAACTACATTACAGCTTGAACTCCAATTAAAACTAAAGAATGTCTAGCTATATGGACACTAGGAAGAAGGGCGGAAGTTATGGCCCTGTATGGGACTAGTAAGGGCGGAAGTAACGGACGTATAAAATCCTTTTAACCACTCAAATAGGGATGAAATTCTGATGTATGCCGTACAACGTCGTTGCCATGGAGATCGGGATATACTATTCAATGTGAGGAACCGCACAGGATATCGCGTCAGTACGGACGTGAATCCCGGAACCGAAATCACGTGACATGAATACGTCACGCACCACAACAAACCACGTGAAAAAGGACATAGCTTCGAGGTATGCCGCACAGTGTGGTTGCCATGGAGACTGTGAAAGACTACCAGATGGGAGAAACCACATGAAATATCGCGATATCACGGACGTGAATCCCGGAGTTCAAACCACATGACACGATTACGTCACGCATCACCACGGTAATCAGATACAATATGGAGACGGCCGTTTGCACACAGGTGCAATTATTAACAATGGGACATTTTTATTGGCTGATTCCACAATAAATAGTGGGATTGGGATAAGGGAAGACACACTACCTTGAAAAAGGGTCCAGTACGGATCTGAAACGCGTTGGTGCGGTGCGGAGGATTCCCCTATTGACACTTGGCTGAGACACTTACCGGAACCAGGAGACTGTGAAACCCGGGAGGTCACCTGGCATTCCTGTACACCTAAGGATCTCTGAGTGCTTTCTGTTCTCAGAGGATTCGGTAATTGCATTCCCCATTTGCCCATTGGGTTTTTCCTCTGTCACCTGTGTGTCAAATTTTAATGTAATTGGATTTTATCTTGGATTTTATGTATATTATGCTGTTCTATTAAAACGTCATTACACTATCCTATCCGTATTTCCTCTATTTCATGAACATAATTCTGGGGGAGAATACCTGAGGAAGTGTGGAGGAGGAGACCTGAGGAAGTGTGGAGGATTCCTTACATGCTGACAATACAAGTGATTTACAGGAATGTATACAGTTGAGCTGTATTTCACTGATTAGAACCTATGATATTTTAAGCTAGAGGAGCGCCATATATCGTTTTCAAAGATTTTGTTTGCAGCTACCTCATTGCGCCTCTTTTTTTCTTTGCGTCATGTGCTGTTTGGGGAGGGTTTTTTGGAAGGGACATCCTGCGTGACACTGCAGTGCCACTCCTAGATGGGCCCGGTGTTTGTGTCGGCCACTAGGGTCGCTAATCTTACTCACACAGCTACCTCATTGCGCCTCTTTTTTTCTTTGCGTCATGTGCTGTTTGGGGAGGGTTTTTTGGAAGGGACATCCTGCGTGACACTGCAGTGCCACTCCTAGATGGGCCCGGTGTTTGTGTCGGCCACTAGGGTCGCTAATCTTACTCACACAGCTACCTCATTGCGCCTCTTTTTTTCTTTGCGTCATGTGCTGTTTGGGGAGGGTTTTTTTGGAGGGCCATCCTGCGTGACACTGCAGTGCCACTCCTAGATGGGCCCGGTGTTTGTGTCGGCCACTAGGGTCGCTAATCTTACTCACACAGCTACCTCATTGCGCCTCTTTTTTTCTTTGCGTCATGTGCTGTTTGGGGAGGGTTTTTTGGAAGGGACATCCTGCGTGACACTGCAGTGCCACTCCTAGATGGGCCCGGTGTTTGTGTCGGCCACTAGGGTCGCTTATCTTACTCACACAGCGACCTCGGTGCAAATTTTAGGACTAAAAATAAATTATGGTTTTTGAGGTTAATAATACTTTGGGATCAAAATGACCCCCAAATTCTATGATTTAAGCTGTTTTTTAGTGTTTTTTGAAAAAAACACCCGAATCCAAAACACACCCGAATCCGACAAAAAAAATTCGGTGAGGTTTTGCCAAAACGCGTTCGAACCCAAAACACGGCCGCGGAACCGAACCCAAAACCAAAACACAAAACCCGAAAAATTTCAGGCGCTCATCTCTAGTATAAGGAGGCACAGGTGCAGCAATCTGTCCAATCAGGGGTCTTTCATCAGTGTCTTAACATGTTTCGGACTCAAGAGTCCTTCATCAGAAGCATGGTGATGACTGTCCCAAAAATTCTTTAAATACCCCTATTGATTGCTTTCTCCCTTCCCCTTCAATTAGTGTCACTTTCTCAGCATTTTCCGCACCTCCGCAGACTAGAAATGTGTCATTGACAAAACCAGAATAAAATTGCCGCTGGACTTCTGCTATATACATTCCATTGTGTGTTTCACAGCCATTACATGCGATACACATGTGTTCCGGTCATCGTTTGTAGTCTGGCGGGGATTTTTTTACGATTTTGCAGATGACACATTTCGAGTCCCACCTTATCTCTCTCCAAGATTTTATAAGTCTTTCTCACTGATAACTACTCTGTTTGGGAATGGGTTGGCTACCAATATGTTTCTTAGTGTGGACGTTAAACAAATTTAAAGTTTCTAGGGGGTAATTCAGAGTTCCTTCCAGCAGCAAAATTTGTTAGCAGTTGGGCAAAACCATGGGCCTAATTCAGACCTTATCGCTCGCTAGGGTTTTTTTGCACGGCTGCGAGCAGATAGTCGCTGCCCACAGGGGAGTGTTTTTTTTGCTTTGCAAGTGTGCGATCGCATGTGCAGCCGAGCGGTACAAAAAAGTTTTGTGCAGTTTCTGAGTTACCCAGAACTTACTCAGCCACTGCGATCACTTCAGCCTGTCCAGGCCCGGAATTGACGTCAGACACCCGCCCTGCAAACGCTTGGACACGCCTGCGTTTTTCCAAACACTCCCATAAAACGGTCAGTTGCCAACTTGCCACTGACAAACGCCTTCTTCCTGTCAGTCTACTTGCAATCGGCTGAGCAAATGGATTCTATGTACATTCCATCGCACCGCAATGATCCGCTTTGTACCCGTGCAACGCGCCGGCAGATTGCGGTGCATGCGCATGCTCAGTTTTGACCTGATTGCAGCGCAGTGAAAAAACCGAGCATGCGATCAGGTCTGAATGACCCCCCATGTGCACTGCAGGTGTGGCAGATATAACATTTGCAGAGAGAGTTAGATTTGGATGGGTTATTTTGTTTCTGTGTAGGGTAAATACTGGCTGCTTTATTTTTACACTGCAATTTAGATTTCAGGTTGAACACACCACACCCAAATCTAACTCTCTCTGCACATGTTATATCTGCCGCCCCCCCCCCCCCCCCCCTACAGTGCACATGGGCCCTTATTCCGAGTTGTTCGCTCGCAAGCTGCTTTTAGCAGCATTGCACACGCTAAGCCGCCGCCTACTGGGAGTGAATCTTAGCTTAGCAAAATTGCGAACGAAAGATTCGCAATATTGCGAAAAGACTTCTCTGTGCAGTTTCTGAGTAGCTCGAGACTTACTCTGCCAGTGCGATCAGTTCAGTGCTTGTCGTTCCTGGTTTGACGTCACAAACACACCCAGCGTTCGCCCAGATACTCCTCCGTTTCTCCAGCCACTCCCGCGTTTTTCCCTGAAACGGCAGCGTTTTTACACACACACTCCCATAAAACGGCCAGTTTCCGCCCAGAAACACCCACTTCCTGTCAATCACACTCCGATCACCAGAACGAAGAAAAAACCTCGTAATGCCGTGAGTAAAATACCAATCTTCATAGCAAATTTACTTGGCGCAGTCGTAGTGCGAACATTGCGCATGTGCAATTAGCGGAAAATCGCTGCGATGCGAAGAAAATTACCGAGCGAACAACTCGGAATGACCACCATGGTTTTGCCCAACTGCTAACAAATTTGCTGCTACGATTTTCCCTGAATTAGGTCCATAGGGGGTCATTACGAGTTGATCGCTCGCTGCTGATTTTCGCGGCGCAGTGATCAGGTAAAAAACCGGCAAAACTGCACATGCGTATGCACCGCAATGTGCAGGCGCTGCATATGGGTACAAAGAGGATCGGTGCTGGGCGATGGATTTAGCGAAGATTCCATTCGCAGAGTCGAACGCAAGGTGATTGACAGAAAGAGGGCGTTTATGGGTGTCAACTGACCATTTTCTGGGACTGTTTAGGAAAACGCAGGCGTGTCCAAGCGTTTGCAGGTCGGGTGTCTGACGTCAATTCTGGCACCAAAAAGACTGAAGTGATCGCAAGGGCTGAGTAAGTCCAGAGCTACTCTGAAACTGCACAAAATGTTTTTGCTGCGCTCGGCTGAACAGGCATTCACACACTTGCAAAGCGAAAATACACTTCCCCATGGGCAGCGACTATGCGTTTGCACGGCTGCTAAAAGTAGCTAGCGAGCGATCAACTCGGAATGACCCCCCTAGTCTTGTTCGTAATGCTTTTAACAAACTACAAATTAGTTGGGTACTTATCTGCACTCTAGAATGTGAATTGTGCACTGCATTGTTTAGTATCCTTTGTACTCACAGAAAAGCTTTGCATTCTATTGCATTCTTGGTGCATCTGCTCTTGTATTTGCATGGGAGGGATGCACATTTGCTACCACTAGTTTGCAGAGTTGGTTTCATTTACAGCATACTCTGAATACAGAGCCTAATGCAGACCTGATCGCTGTTGTGCAAAATTGCAAAACGGGCGTTTATCGAATGATTGCACATGAGCATGCACCGCAATGCACAGGCGCGAGACCAAACAGTGACAGAATGGTTTGAAAATGTAGATCGCCATGCATAAGCAAGGTGATTGATAGGAAACGGTTGTTTGTGTGTGGTAACTGGCCATTTTCTGGGAGTGTCAGGAAAAATGCCGGCATTCCCTAGCGTTTTCAGGGAGGGTGTGTGATGTCAACTCCAGCCCCGATCAGCCTGTTTGTATCGCACTGTAAGAGTAAGTCTGCACAGACTGGAAAAATCATTTGACGGTGAGTGAGTTGCAAAAGGATTTGCAGCTGTATGCTGTCTGGTGAAGCTGTCGCATGGCGTATGCATGTATTTGCACACTTGCACGGGGCAGGTTTTCAATCTCTATGGACGGCGACTATCTGATCACAGACCTCTGCAAATTTGCAGAGGAGCGATCAGGTCTGAATTACGCCCACAGTTGGCCTGCTTTTACATTTGCATCCAACTCAGAATAAGGCCCTCAGTATTCTCTAACTGTACTGGACCTACAGTGATCCACTCCTTTCCTCCTGTCACATCTCTTCAAGGTGTTGTAAGTGTATTATGCACCTAAACTTGTATATACACGCATGTGTATGTATTGTTAGTGCACATGTGCAGTACTGAAATTCATACTTTATGCAGAAAACAAAAAACAACAAAAACCTCCAACCTCCAACCTTACTTGGGTGCGGATTACTAGATCTATGCTAAAAGTCAATAGGTCTACCACTAATGTCAGACATGCATTAGATCAACAGGGTCAAAAGGTCGACATAGAATAGGTAGATAGTAGAAAAGGCCAACAGGGTCAAAAGTTCGATAGTGTCAAAACGTCGACATGGAAATGGTCGACATAAAAACAGGTAAACACATTTTTTTTTTAGTTTTTTTGGTGTTTTGTTACTTTACTGCCACATGTCAGCATCCAGAGCCTTACCTTCAGTTCTGATCCCTGCGGCCTTCCTGTTAGCTGGCTGGCGTGGCTGCGCAAGCGAGGTCCTCTGGTGCAGCTGCCCAGCATCCAGAGCCTTACCTTCAGTTCTGATCCCTGCGGCTTTCCTGTTAGCTGGCTGGCGTGGCTGCGCAAGCGAGGTCCTCTGGTGCAGCTGCCGGGTGTCTGAAGGCCGGGGTCCGGGTCCTGGGGAGCATAGCATGGCATCTGGAGGTGTCTATTTCCAAGTGTCCTGTTGCTGGAGTGCAGTGTCTGGGAGGCTGAGGCCAGAGGTAGTGGCTCTGTGCTGGTTCCACATGTGTCCTCTGTGCAGAAAGCCGCCATGTTGGAGACCAAGCCATGCCAATAGGTATCCCAGTCCACGTTTAGCCAATCCAGGGCAGTCTTCCCTTATAAAAAAGGGGTTGATGCTTAGCTATGTGCCAGTGCTTCAAGTTACTTGCTGCTGTAAGGTGCTCAAGCTCTGTGCTCCCAGGTTAACCCCTGGTATCCTGGTTCTGTGGAGGCCGCCCGGTGGTCAGTTCTGTTATTGCAGTCCTTTGCTCCCAGTCTACCTGCTCTCGCAGTTTAACTGCTGGGTTCTCTATCTGGTAGAGGGTCTCTACTGTCGTTGCTCACTGCTATCCTCTCTTCAACATCGTTCTTCAAGTCATCTCTTCATCCAGTGTTCCTCAACATCATTTACAAATTACAAGTCATCTCTTCATTCAGTGTTCTTCAGCATCATTTACAAATCACAAGTCATCTCATTCAGTGTCCTACAGCATTGTTTACAGATCACAAGTCATCTCATTTAGTGTTCTTCAGCATCATTTACAAATCACAAGTCATCTCCTCATTCAGTGTTCTTCAGCATCGTTCACAAATCACAAGTCAGCTCTTCATTAAGTTTATTTCAGTGTCGTTTACAAATCACAAGTCACTTCTCCATCCAGTATTCTTCAGCACCGTCTACAAGTCACAAACATTTCATTTTTCAGAACTCACTCGGACTTATCTCCTAGTCGTTGTGTATGATTGTGGTCTCATTAAAACTGAATTAATCTTTCTTCGGTGTATCGTTCTCAGTCATTGTCCTCATTGCTTACCCCTCTTTATCTTCGGGAGAAATCTTCAATCCATGAGTAAGAACTATATTCAGCTACCTCGTTTCCTTCCTTTGCCGAAAGCTGCTCCCTCAGTCGATTGTCAGTCGTCAGATCCTCAACTCAAGCCGAGCGTGACACCACAAAGAAGCCCCATTAGTGTACTGCTTCACTCGCCATGGCTTCGGGCAAGATGCCTCACTCTGACAGGTTACTATTCCCAATTGTAGTCCACATAGATGGTGAAGTATACTATATTTAGGAAGGACAGAATGGGAAGAATCAGAAGAGGGGTAGCAATGTATGTAAAAAAAAAAAAAGCATAAATACTACCTTAATACAAAGTATTGAAGTAAAAAAACTGAGGCCCATTGGGTGACCATAGAAACAGTGGAGAAGTTGATTCTTCATATTGGAATGATATACAGGCCACTAGTTCAGGAAACGGAACTGGACAAGATCCTATTGCAGGACATAACTAAAATGGCAATAAAAGGAGAGATAATAATCATGGGAGACTTTAATCTTCCTGGTGTAAACTAGAGATGAGCGGGTTCGGTTTCTCTGAATCCGAACCCGCCAGAACTTCATGTTTTTTTTCACGAGTCCGAGCGACTCGGATCTTCCCGCCTTGCTCGGTTAACCCGAGCGCGCCCGAACGTCATCATGACGCTGTCGGATTCTCGCGAGGCTCGGATTCTATCGCGAGACTCGGATTCTATATAAGGAGCCGCGCGTCGCCGCCATTTTCACACGTGCATTGAGATTGATAGGGAGAGGACGTGGCTGGCGTCCTCTCCGTTTAGACACTTGATTTACTAATTTTGGGGAGCATTAGGAGTACTCAGTAGTGTACAGTGCAGAGTTTTGCTGATAGTGACCAGTGACCACCACTTTTATTTATAATCCGTTCTCTGCCTGAAAAAAGCGATACACAGCACACAGTGACTCAGTCACATACATACCATATCTGTGTGCACTGCTCAGGCTCAGGCCAGTGTGCTGCATCATCTATATATATTATATATCTGTCTGACTGCTCAGCTCACACAGCTTATAATTGTGGGGGAGACTGGGGAGCACTACTGCAGTGCCAGTTATAGGTTATAGCAGGAGCCAGGAGTACATAATATTATATTAAAATTAAACAGTGCACACTTTTGCTGCAGGAGTGCCACTGCCAGTGTGACTAGTGACCAGTGACCTGACCACCAGTATATAATATTAGTAGTATACTATCTCTTTATCAACCAGTCTATATTAGCAGCAGACACAGTACAGTGCGGTAGTTCACGGCTGTGGCTACCTCTGTGTCGGCACTCGGCAGCCCGTCCATAATTGTATATACCAGTGACCTAACCGTGGTTTTTTTTTCTTTCTTTATACATACATACTAGTTACGAGTATACTATCTCTTTATCAACCAGTCTATATATTAGCAGCAGACACAGTACAGTGCGGTAGTTCACGGCTGTGGCTACCTCTGTGTCGGCACTCGGCAGCCCGTCCATAATTGTATATACCAGTGACCTAACCGTGGTTTTTTTTTCTTTCTTTATACATACATACTAGTTACGAGTATACTATCTCTTTATCAACCAGTCTATATATTAGCAGCAGACACAGTACAGTGCGGTAGTTCACGGCTGTGGCTACCTCTGTGTCGGCACTCGGCAGCCCGTCCATAATTGTATATACCACCTAACCGTGGTTTTTTTTTCTTTCTTTATACATACATACTAGTTACGAGTATACTATCTCTTTATCAACCAGTCTATATATTAGCAGCAGACACAGTACAGTGCGGTAGTTCACGGCTGTGGCTACCTCTGTGTCGGCACTCCGCAGCCCGTCCATAATTGTATATACCAGTGACCTAACCGTGGTTTTTTTTTCTTTCTTTATACATACATACTAGTTACGAGTATACTATCTCTTTATCAACCAGTCTATATATTAGCAGCAGACACAGTACAGTGCGGTAGTTCACGGCTGTGGCTACCTCTGTGTCGGCACTCGGCAGCCCGTCCATAATTGTATACTAGTATCCAATCCATCCATCTCCATTGTTTACCTGAGGTGCCTTTTAGTTGTGCCTATTAAAATATGGAGAACAAAAATGCCACTCCTAGATGGGCCCGGTGTTTGTGTCGGCCACTAGGGTCGCTAATCTTACTCACACAGCTACCTCATTGCGCCTCTTTTTTTCTTTGCGTCATGTGCTGTTTGGGGAGGGTTTTTTGGAAGGGACATCCTGCGTGACACTGCAGTGCCACTCCTAGATGGGCCCGGTGTTTGTGTCGGCCACTAGGGTCGCTTATCTTACTCACACAGCGACCTCGGTGCAAATTTTAGGACTAAAAATAATATTGTGAGGTGTGAGGTATTCAGAATAGACTGAAAATGAGTGTAAATTATGGTTTTTGAGGTTAATAATACTTTGGGATCAAAATGACCCCCAAATTCTATGATTTAAGCTGTTTTTTAGTGTTTTTGGAAAAAAACACCCGAATCCAAAACACACCCGAATCCGACAAAAATAATTCGGTGAGGTTTTGCCAAAACGCGTTCGAACCCAAAACACGGCCGCGGAACCGAACCCAAAACCAAAACACAAAACCCGAAAAATTTCAGGCGCTCATCTCTAGTGTAAACTGGGAGGTATCTTTTGCTAGTTCCACTACAAGTAGGGACATTTTAAATACCCTGCAGGGAGTATCCCTCCACCAATTGGTGAGGGAGCCCACTCGGAAAGACGTAATCTTAGACATAATACTTACAAATGAAGACAAAATATCGGTCATAAAAGTGTGTGAAAACCTGGGATCCAGTGATCATCAAGCAGTACGGTTCAGCATAAAGACAGTATCCCATACAAAAACAAAGGTGTTAGATTTTAGGAAGGCTGATTTTCTAGGGATGGGAAAATGTGTAAGCGATTCTTTGGCAGAGTGGAGGAACTTGGAAGCAGTGCAGGAGAGGTGGGAAACATTAAAAAGTGCAATATTAAAGGCAACAGACCTTTATATCAAAAGTGTTAGGAAAAACACAAAGAATAGAAAGCCAGCGTGGTTTGCGAAAGAAGTAGCAAGTATTGTGAAAGCAAAAAAGATGGCTTTTAGGATATACAAGCAGACACAAAATAATGAAGACAAAGAGATGTATCTTTTTAGACAGAAGGAGACTAAGAAGGAAATCAGATGTGCAAAGGCACAAGCTGAGGAGAAAATGGCCCAGTCAGTGGGTAAAGGAGGCAAAACATTCTTTTTAGGTATATAAGCGAAAGGAGAGACTTGTTGATGGAGACAATGTAATAGCAGATCATCTTAATAATTATTTTTGCTCAGTATTCACTACTGAAAGAGAGGGTAATGGGCCACAGTTAGGTTGCAGGGATATTTAGGAAAATGAAACAAGTACATTTACAGAGGAAAAGGTCCTAAAAGATCTATCAAAGCTATAAGTGGACAAATCAATGTGGTCAGATAGGTTACATTCATGGATACTAGATATGTGCGGCTGGCACTTTTCGTGTTTTGTGTTTTGGTTTTGGTTCTAATTCCACTTTTGTGTTTTAGTTTTGGCTTGGTTTTGCCAAAACCACCCTTTCGTGTTTTGGTTTTGGATCTGGATGATTTAAAAAAAAAAAAAAAACAGCTAAAATCACAGATATTATTAACCTCAATAACAATAATTTCCACTCATTTACAGTCTATTCTGAACACCTCACAATATTGTTTTTAGGCCAAAAGGTTGCACCGAGGTTGCTGGATGACTAAACTAAGCGACACAAGTGGACAACACAAACACCTGGCCCATCTAGGCGTGGCACTGCAGTGTCAGACAGGAGGGCAGATATAAATAAAAGGCCCCAAACAGCACATCATGCAAAGAAGAAAAAGAATTGCAATGAGATAGTTGTATGACTAAGCCAAGTGACACAAACAATGGACCCATCTAGGAGTGGCACTGCAGTGGCAGACAGGAGGGCAGCTATCAAAAAAAGGCCCCTAACAGCACATGATGCAAAGAGCACCGAGGTTGCTGTTTGACTAAGCTAAGCGACACAAGCACCTGGCCCATCTAGTAGTGTCACGCAGTGGCTGAATGTCGAGACTGGGCCGCAATTGTTCGGTCCACTGACAGCATCTCCAGCACGCTTCAGTCATTTAAAAAAAAATTATGCAATTGGTGGACTTATACGGCAGTACCCCAGGACTAATACAGTAGTACCCCTGGACTCATACGGCAGTGTCACACAGGATGGCACTTTTCAAAAACTAGGCCCCAAACAGCACCTCATGCAAAGATGTCGAAGAGGTGCAATGAGGTAGCTGTATGACTAAGCCAAGCGACACGAACAATTCCAACTGGAATTATACGTCCAAATCACTGGAATTATACGTCCAAATCACTGGAATTAATTGGCAAAATCACTGGAATTATACGTCCAAATCACTGGAATTAATTGGCAAGATCACTGTAATTAATAATTATACGTCCAAATCACTGGAATTAATTGGCAAGATCACTGTAATTAATAATTATATGCCAAAATCACTGGAATTAATTGGAAAAATCACTGTTATTAATAATTATACGTCCAAATCACTGTAATTAAATGGCAAAATCACTGGAATTATACGTCCAAATCACTGGTATTAATTGGATAGATCACTGTAATTAATAATTATACGTCCAAATCACTGGAATTAATTGGCAAAATCACTGTAATTAATAATTATATGTCCAATTCACTGGATTTAATTGGCAAAATCACTGTAATTATATGTCCAAATCACTGTAATTATTTGACAAGATCACTGTAATTAATAATTTTACGTCCAAATCACTGGAATTAATTGGCAAAATCACTGGAATTATACGTCCAAATAACTGGAATTAATTGGCAAGATCACTGTAATTAATAATTATAGGTCCACATCACTGGAATTAAATGGCAAAATCACTGTAATTAATAATTATACGTCCAAATCACTGGAATTAATTGGCAACATCACTGTAATTAATAATTTTACATCCAAATCACTGGAATTAATTGGCAAAATCACTGTAATTATACATCCAAATCACTGGAATTAATTGACAAGATCACTGTAATTAATAATTATACATCCAAATCATTGGAATTAATTGGCAAGAGCACTGCAATTAATAATTATACATCCAAATCACTGGAATTAATTGGCAAAATCACTGTAATTATACGTCCAAATCACTGGAATTAATTGGCAAGATCACTGTAATTAATAATTATACATCCAAATCACTGGAATTAATTGGCAAAATCACTGGAATTAATAATTATACGTCCAAATCACTGGAATTAATTTGCAAAAATCACTGTAATTATATGTCCAAATTACTGTAATTAATTGGCAAGATCACTGTAATTAATAATTATATATCCAAATCACTGGAATTAATTGGCAAAATCACTGGAATTATACGTCCAAATCACTGTAATTAATTGGCAAAATCACTGTAATTAATAATTATACGTCCAAATCACTGGAATTAAATGGCAAAATATCGCTATCGCCTGCCTAGTGAAGTGGAATCTAGATGGGATTTGGTACCGGGGACACAATACCTCCATCAATTGTCTAAATCCCACTGCACTAATGGCGGATACCAGATGATCTAACACAAACATAAGTGTCAAGGCCTCAGTTATGAGGGCTTCCATCATCATGTGAAGCTGAACCACTAGTCATGAACATAGGCCAGGGCCTCAGCCGTTCCTTGCCACTCCGTGTCGTAAATGGCATATTGACAAGTTTACGTTTCTCCTCAGACCATTTAAATTTCTTTTTTTGGGTCTTTTTACTGAACTTTGGCTTTTTGGATTTTACATGCCCTCTACAATCACAATGAACATCGGCTTTGGCAGACGATGTTGATGGCATTTCATCATCTATGTCATGGCTAATGGCAGCAGCTTCAGCACTAGGAGGAAGTGGTTCTTGATCTTTCCCTATTTTATCCTCCAAATTTTTGTTCTCCATTATTTTTCTGGAGTTATATAACACAATATGCGGCACAAGAGAGCGTACCCCTACACCTCACAGGGCAAACACTAAAAATTATTTGGATTAAATATTAATAACTCCTTTATTTGGAGTAAATAATAAACAGCACAGGACAGCACCACTAAACTTATATGGCAGCACCACTGGACTGGATTTATATGGAATTATATGGAGTTATATGGAATTATATGCTACGACAACTGGAACTATATGGCAGTATCACGGGAATTATATGACAGTATCACAGGAATCATACGCCAGTATTCTGAGAATTATAAGGCAATATCACTGGAATTATATGTCAGTATCACAGGAATTATACGCCAGTATTCCAAGAATTATATGGCAATATCACAGGAATTATACACCAGTATTCCGAGAATTATACAGCAATGTCACAGGAATTATACGCTAGTATCACAGGAATTATATGGCACTATCACAGGAATTATACGCCAGTATTCCGAGAATTATATGGCAATATCACAGGAATTATACGGCAATGTTACAGGAATAATACGCCAGTATCACGGGAATTATATGGCAGTATCACAGGAATTATACGCCAGTATTCCGTGAATTATACGGCAATATCACAGGAATTATACGGGAATATCATAGGAATTATACGCCAGTGTTCTGAGAATTATACGGCAATGTCACAGGAATTATACACCAGTATGCCAAGAATTATACGGCAATATCACAGGAATTATACGCCAGTATACCGAGATTTATACTGCAATATAACAGGAATTATACGCCAGTATCACAGGAATTATACGGCAATATCACGGGAATTATACGCCCATTTCACGGGAATTATACGGCAGTAACACTGGATATATGGCAGCAGAGGAAACCACCACTGTGACTGGTCACTGGACTGATGCTGCACAAGACACTACCCCTGGTCTGATTCAAGACAACACAGCAAAAATGCAAGGGACTTATACAGCAGCCAGCAGCACTGGGGACATATAGCAGCAGAGGACACCAACACTGTGACTGGCTGGACTGATGCAGCATAAGACACTGACTACACTGGACTGGACTGAGCAGCACAACACAGCACTAGACTTGCCACCTCACTTTTCCGCCCCCACACAGACACTAAGGACGGAGACACGTCCTCTCACTACACTCTCCGAGACTGGAGTGAAAATGGCCGTGACGCACAGCTCCTTATATGGAATCCAAATCCAAAGAGAATCCGACAGCGGGATGATGACGTTTTGCCTCGTTCAGGTTTCCGAGTCAGGCGGGAAAACCTGAGCCTGGCTCGGAACTGGACTCGAATGGTGAAGTTCGGTACGGTTTGGTTCTCTGAGAGCCGAACCTGCTCATCTCTAATGGATACTAAAAGAGCTTAAAAGGTGCTAGTATCACCTTTAACAGAATTCTTTAACCAGTCATTACTTACAGGATAATGACCCAGGGATTGTACAGGTCCCACTGTACAAAAGTCGAAGCAAGGAAGATGCAAACAACTACAAACCAATGAGTCTTACATCAGTAGTGTGGAAATTGATGGAAACACTCTGAAAAGAAAGAGTTGTAGAATATCTCAAATCCAGCAATTTAGAGGCTCCCAAACAGTATGGATTCCCTGGGGGAGATCATGTCAAACAAACCTTATTGACTGTTTTGACTGTGTGACTAAAGTGATGGAGCCATGGATATTGCTTATCAAGACTTTAGTAAGGCTTTTGACACTGTTCCACATCACAGACTGCTAAATGAACTCGAAAGTTTGGGATTGGATAATAAGATTGTTGAATGGATAAGATCTTGGTTGCAGGATAGAAAACAGAGAGTTGTAGTAAATTGAGTGCATTTACAGGAGGCAAATGTTACCAGTGTAATACCCCAGGGATCAGTACTTGGACCAGTGCTTTTTAATATCTTTATTGGTCACATTGCAAATGGCATTAAAGGGAACGTATGCCTTTATTTTGCAGATGACACAAAGGTATGCAAGAGGGTAGACACACCACGAGGGGTAAAACAAATGATTGAGGATCTAGGTAGACTAGAGGAATAGTCAAGAGTATGGCAATTACAGTTTAATGCCAAAAAATGCAAAATCATGCACTTGGGTCTCAAAAATCCAAAGGCTAAATACAGGGCTGGATCTAGACCTTGTGGCGCCCAGGCCAAAAGTTTCCTTTGGTGCCCAGCCCCCCCCCCCCCCCTCCGACAGGTAAAAAAGGGTCGTGGCTTCATGGGGAAGGGGTGTTGTCACAGCCATGCCCCCTGTAGCTGTGCCCTCAGTAGTTGTGCCCCCTGTAGCTGTGCCCCCAGTACTGTGCCCTCCGTAGTTGTGCCCCCAGTACTGTGCTCTCTGTAGCTGTTCCCTCAGTAGTTGTGCTCCCAGTACTGTGCCCTCAGTAGTTGTGCCCCAGTACTGTGCCTCCTGTAGCTGTGCCCTCAGTAGTTGTGCCCCCAGTACTGTGCCCCCAGTTGTTGTGCCCCCAGTAGCTGTGTACTCAGTAGTTGTGCCCCCAGTACTGTGCCCCTTTTAGCTGTGCCCCCAGTAGTTTTTCCCCCAGTACTGTGCCCCCTGTAGAGTTGTGCCCCCAGTACTGTGCCCCTTAGTTGCTCTGCTTACCAAAAAAAAATTGCAAAAAAATAATAAATACTCATCATCCCCGCTCCTGCTTCCCAACCGCTGCTGCCCTCGGTCTCCGGCCGCCGGCGCCGCTCCTCGGATTTATGGGAGAGACATCATGACGTCTCTCCCATAGCACTGCATAGACACTAGAGGTCAATTATGACCTCTAGCATCTGTGTGCCACTCCCACAATGCCGTGCAGTGCGCGATGATGTCATTGCACACCACACAGCACCATACAGTACCGGCACCAGTAGCGGGTCTTGCCATGGCGGCGGCACCCTCCAGACGGCGGCTGCGCCTTCCGGACAGCGGCACCCCGGGCAAAAATCCTGCTTGCCCGTGGCAAGATCCGCTACTGGCTAAATACAGTATTAAAAGGGATCTAGGCATCACTATTTCAGGTGACTTAAAGGCAGGTAAGTAATGTAACAAAGCAATGAGGAAGGCTAGTCAGTTGCTTGGCTGCATTGGGAGAGGAATCAGCAGCAGAAAGAAAGAAGTAATTATGCCACTGTATAGGTCATTGGTACGGCTTCATCTAGAATACTGTGTTCAATTCTGGAGGCAATATCTTCAAAAGGATATTAATACATTAGAGACTGTTAAGAAGGGCAACTAAAATGGTGCATGGCCTACATCACAAAACATACACAGAAAGACTAAAACATCTAATTACTGTATGTATAGTTTGGAGCAGAGAAAGGAAAGGGGGAGACATGATAGAAACTTTCAAATATATCGAGGGTTTTAACAAAGTCCAGGAGGGAAACATACTTCAATTGAAGAGAAGCAATAAGACACAAGGACATGTACTGAGACTGGAGGGAGGTAGGTACAGGGGAAATTTGAGGAAAAATTACTTCACACAAAGGATAGTAGAAAAGTGGAATAACCTCCCATCAGAGGTGGTAGAGGCTAAGACAGTAGAGCAATTTAAACATGCATGGGATAGACATAAGGATATCCTTACAAAGAAATAAGGATCAAATATGGTTTGAGATAAAAAATATGGTAAAAAAAGGGGCAGACTAGATGGGACAAGTGGTTCTTATCTGCCGTCAAATTCTATATTCTCTGTTTTATGAAAAAATTGAAAAAAAAGGAAAATTAAAATAAACTTGTGTCTATCATATGTGTGTCGGCCATTGTTATGGCGACCTTTTGACCCTGTCGACCTTTTGACCATGTTTATCTAATGCATGTCTACTATTAGTGGTTGACCTATTGACTGTAGACCTTCTTTATGTTGATGTATAGTCTAGATGCCACTTTACATGCATATAGCAGTTTACAAATCTTAAAGGTACTGAAACCCCTTGAAAGAATTTTCTGTTATTTATACCTCTGCATTACATAATTAATAAGAAAGTGGTCTCCAACCTTAATTGGGGTGTGAGCTACTTTCGGGAAAAAAAAACTCTGGAAGAGCTACCCCCTCCCCCCAATGCGTGCGCAGTCCTGTGAAAGTGGATGTGGGCTCACAAAAATCGGTGTGGTCTCACAAAAGTAGGTGTTGCCTCGCAACAGTAATGCCCCTCTGCGTAGTGCCAGATACACAAATAAAGCCTCCAAGCAGTGCCAGATACACAATTAATGCCCCCCAGCAGTGCTAGATACACAATTAATGCCCCCCAGCAGTGCCAGATACACAATGCTCCCCAGCAATGCCAGATACACAAGTAATGCTCCTCAGCAGTGCCAGATATACAACTAATGCCCACAGCAGTGCCAGATACACAAATAATGCCCCCCCCCCGCAGTACCAGATATACAAATAATGCCCCCCAGCAGTGCCATATACACAAATAATGCCCCCCAGCAGTGCCAGATACACAATTAATGCTCCCCAGCAGTGCCAGATACACAAATAATGCCCCCCCAGCAATGCCAAATACACAATTAATGCCCCCAGCATTGCCAGATACACAATTAATGCCCCCCAGCAGTGCCAGATACACAATTAATGCTCCCCAGCAGTGCCAGATACACAATTAATGCCCCCCAGCAGTGCCAGATACACAATGAATGCCCCCCAGCAGTGCCAGATACACAATTAATGCTCCCCAGCAGTGCCAGATACACAATTAATTCCCCCAGCAGTGCCAGATACACAGTTCATGTCCCCAGCAGTGCCAGATACAAAATTAATGCTCTCCAGCAGTGCCAAATACGCACATAATGCCCCCCTAGCAGTGCCAGATACACAAATAATGCCCACCCACACAGTGCCAGATACATGTGATGCCCCCCAGCAGTGCCAGATACAAAAGCAGTGCTCACATTTGTTGCCCCCGCATCCGCCGCTGTGTTTGAGGGGAGGAGATGAGTCCACTGGCAGCCACAGCGTGTCTCCTCGGTCTGAAGTTCCGGCAGCGGGACTGATGACGTCTCAGACCACGCGCTGCATGACCATTTGAAATATGGTGCGGACCGCCAGCCAATCAGGAACTAGCGCGTGAGCTCTGATTGACTGGTGGCTGGCACCATATTAATATGCACGCATCGTGACCGCCACCGCCACGAGGTACCTAAGAAGCAGCGCCGAGCGCAACGGATTGGCGACCGCTGCTATATATGGTATTTAATATGTGGAAATGATTTTGATAAATAAGAATGCCTTTTTGGGTATAAGAAACATTGCATTTTGTTTTATTTCTTCTTTGTCAAAGAAATGGATCTCACAAGTTCCCTGTAGGGAATAAGCAGTGGTTTCTATTCTGACAGGTCCACTGGAGCGCTTCTATACTTGACTTGTGAGCTGTTAATAATTGATATTCTCTGCACTTTACTAAGGAAATGCTACATGTATTGGAAACAAGTAAGCTATGCAAATATAAAATTCTAAATATTCTGAAAAGATAAGGGATTAGAGCATGTAAAGCAATCATTGTTTGTGCTAAATGCATTTGCAAGACATCCTAACATGGATACATTAGAAATTATTAGCTGTATGAATGAATTCCTTAGTTGTTGTTTTCCCAAACTTGCAAATAGAGAACATTTAGATCTTGCCATCTAGCAGAAATCTTCAATTAATTATAGCACATAAACATAACACAAAAAGAAAACCTGTATTTTTCTGTACTTCCTATTTTAACCCAACATGTGCTGTGGGGATCACAAATGGTGTATTAGTTTAGATTTACAGATGAAAGTCTGAAGAGAATTACAGCATTGGCACTACCATTTCTAGTGGGACGTGACAGACAACGGAATATCGACACCACTCATGAGACCGGCGCCGGATCACAAACAGCCGACATCCCAAAAGTAGGTATCGGGGTATGGGTTAGGGCAGTGATGGCTAACCTTGACAATCCAGCTGTTGTTGAACTACACATCCCAGCATGCCCTGCTATAGTTTTGCTATTTGGCCATGCTAAAACTGATGCAGGGCATGCTGGGATGTGTAGTTCAACAACAGCTGGAGTGTCAAGGTTAGCCATCACTGGGTTAGGGCATAGCCAGATTAAGGGGAGGATGCAAGGCATACTGTACCCTGGGCCCCCGTTTTCAGGGGGCCCCCCAGCCAGAGCACACTGACATCACTAGCTTTCCCTCTTAGGCAGCAATAGAACCAGCAGCCATAATGTGAGCAGGACAGTATGCAGTGAAGGTAGAGACACAGGAGTATCATGTTTCATGAGCTACCGACCAGAGGAGAGATTGGAGGGTGGAGAAAGCTGTAAGTGACACAGGGATTCCAGCTTCTTCTCTCCGCTACTTGGGTGTCTGAGTCTTGTGTAAACTGTTATGCAACTAAACCATTTGGGTCTAGAGATAGAGACACACACAGAGAGTCCTCCTAAATCCTGTCTCAGTGTGTAAGTAGTACAGAGGCTGCTGCTATTCTTGCATGTGACCAGATAAATTATTTTAGTTTTCTATGTGTATTTTAAGGTTAAGTTGTCTTTGTTACACTACAAGAATTTTTTTTATAATAGTTGTCTTTCAATTAGGTAGAGCTATAAACAGTACCCAGCCATTATTAAACTATTAGTTTAAAACTTATATACATTATTGGTTTAAATTTAATATACACAATCCATAAATCCCAACATGACCCATTCCAGGAGGGACAGCACGCTCTCTACCTGGATTGTAATCACCTATGTTGACATGCCTTTCTTATCAATGAAATAGTTCAACACAGGTGACACCAATCATATATTAAGGCGGAAGACCAGGTACAGAGCATTTTGTCCCTCCTGGAATGGGACATGTTGGGAGGTATGCACAATCTAATATACACCTCCCACCTACCAAAGGGGCTCCTCTGTCTTAAGTGCCCCGGGTACCCCAAGTCTTAATCCGGCCCTGATACTTATTATATGTATACTCTTTGAAAAAAAGAGACTTAAGGACTTATTACATTCTTGTCTTCCTTATACAGTACTTTGTTTTTTTATGGGGATTTTTTATGTACTTATGGATTAGGCTTTTGTATACACTTTTATGGTATATTTATTTTTACATTGTATTGGTAATGCACATACTGTATATGAAATGGTTTACTGTATTATTTTGTATTTTCAGATGACGAGGGTGAAGCTTTGATCCCAGTCATGTGACCTTATGGTGAGTAAATAAGAGAACTTCTTCCTTGACAAAGGATCTTCATTGAAACGTGTTGGTGTGGTTAGCTGTGACCTCCTTCCATTACCTGGACCCAGTGTCGGACTGGGGCAGGGAGGGCCCACTGGGGGAATGCAGTGATAGGGGCCCATACTTAAGGGTGTGGCCAACCTACAAAGGCGGTGTGGCCAGCCTCCACATAGGCTTGAAATACACAATAGTCTAGTGCAGTGTAATGCAACATATTTACCATGTATAATACAAGTGCACAGTCTGGAACCTGATCCCCAGAGGAAGGAGTGGGCCCTCAGGCAGTGGGGCCTACCGGTGGTTTCCCTGGTACCCCTGTGGGCCAGTCCGACCCTGCCTGGACCTGATTTCCATAAAGGGATTCCATTTTCCTTTTTCCATTTCTCAGGTTTTCTATCAAGTCACTTTTGGTTATTGATTCAGGTCCCTCCAGTTTGGGATAATATATTTTTTTTTAAATCTTTTTTATGTAAGTAGCATTTTGTGAATAAATTCATGTTTTTATGGTAATGCATTATTAGTGTGTTTTTTTATCTGTATTTTTTCATATGCCTGCTTTCACCATCCTTATAGTGTAATAGTAGGATTCTTAAATATCACTGAGGATTTGCCACTTAGGGACTGGGACCAGGGACCTTATTCAGAGATGGATGCAGATCACTGCATACGCAGCCAGATCTGTGTCCATCTCCTCACATGCTGGGGGCTGCCCGGCCTGTGTGACGGGCCACCTCCTGATGTGTCCGCAATATACATTGCATTAAGGTTGACCCCTCTGCGCTGTCAGGGAGTCTGCCACCATTTTTTAAAATCTGAGCGACTGCGTGTGACATCATGCGGCTGCCCCAAAAATGCTCCTGCCCCCGTTCAGCCCACCAAGCCCACCCAATGCCACATTTGCTATTGTCCTTCTTTTCTCCTTTTGGTAAGAACTTGTTATAGGATGGGTGACCCTGGTGTTGGACTGTAGAAGTTGTGTAGGATTCCACATTCTTCTGCATTTCTTACATCGCCATGTCAGTAAAATGACTTCTTTTTCACTTAAAAAAATTAAAACAGGGAACGACGATTCCACGACTTTGGGTGAATAGGTAGAAGACACAATTTAAAAACCACTGATTCTGATTTATAGTTGCAGTCAAGTAGCCACAAATGTAGCCTCTGAGATAAATGTAGATAACAATCCATAGTCATAGTTGGCTGCATTCATGTGACTACACAGCTCCCATCCATCCATTTGTTAAAGTAGACATCATCGTCGGCAGCACATATTTTCACCAATCCTATACTTGGTGCTAGATATCCATCAGTAATCTGACAGATCTCTGCGTGCGCTCAACTCTCCGTAGGCTGCAATTCTGCCTACCCTTCTGTGACATGCCATCAGAACACATAGCCTACCCATAAACACCTAGCCTACCTGTAAACAGCCAGAAGTGGAGACATAGCAGAGATGCATACACTCTGAAACACTTAGCGGCTCGTAGCTGCATATGCTAGGCTCGGATGTAAATATCCTTTTCCTTTTTGCTTTGTTACAGTAAATAAAACATTGTTTAAAAAAAAAAATGAAAATTTAGAAAAAACTGCCTTGCAGGTAAAAATATAGTAAATTGTTATATAAAAATCTCTTCACAAGTCCAAATATATTTAGTGAAAAAATATGAAAAATGGAATGTTGCTTTTGTCCTTTATGTATTAGAAATTTCCACCAAAAGACACATATAGACTAGAGATGAGCGGGTTCGGTTCGCCGAGAACCGAACCCTACCGAACTCCACGTGTCAAACACGGTTCCGAGCCCGGCTCGGTTATTCCCGCCTGACTCGGAAAACCCGAAAGAGGCAAAATGTCATCATCCCGCTGTCGGATTCTCGTGAGATTCGGATTCCATATAAAGAGCTGCGCATCGCCGCCATTTTCACTCGGCATTGTAGAGAGTACAGGGAGGACATGGCTACGTTTTCTCAGTGTCAGTTCTCAGTATCAGTGCTCAGTATCAGTGCTCATTATCTTGTGCTGCATCATGCTGCTCAGTAATACTAGTACAGTGTATTGTGCTGCATCTTGCTGCTGTAGGGTGCTGTGGTAGTAGTGTCCTGTGACTGTGCATCGGTCATCATCATTCCAGTCACAGTGGTATCTGGGGGGTAACAATTCCAGAGTGCTTTTGTGCTGCTCTCTAATACTAATACTAGTACAGTGTCTTGTGCTGCATCGTGCTGCTCAGTGTCAGTTCTCAGTAGTATCATCAGTGCTCAGTATCACTGCTCATTGTCTTGTGCTGCATCGTGCTGCTCAGTAATACATTACTAATACTAGTACAGTGTCTTGTGCTGCATCTTTCTGCTGTACGGTGCTCTGGTAGTAGTGTCCTGTGACTGTGCATCGGTCATCATCATTCCAGTCACAGTGGTATCTGGGGGGTGACAATTCCAGAGTGCTTTTGTGCTGCTCACTAATACTAGTACAGTGTCTTGTGCAGCATCGTGCTGCTCAGTGTCAGTTCTCAATAGTATCATCAGTGCTCAGTATCATCAGTGCTCAGTATCATCAGTGCTCAGTTTCGCTGCTCAATAGTCTCATCAGTGCTCAGAATCACTGCTCAGTATCAGTGCACCTCTTTTTCTCTTTTCTTTGCATCATGTGCTGTTTGGGGAATATTTTTTTTTAAAGTGCTATCCTGTCTGACACTTCCATATATATCCAGTGGTACTGCCATTCAGAGCCGTCTTAACAGCAGTGTAGGCCCTTGGGCACAGAAATGCACTAGGGCCCCCACCCACCCATCAGCAGTAGGGGTGGGGGGTGCTATCAGCAGCAGCTTTGATGTCCCATGGGGGGTAGGGGGGTTCTATCTTTCGCTCAGCATGTAGGACCTGGAGAAATAATTTCTGCTAATTACTCCTTTACTGCACAAATGGGGCGGGAAGGAGAACACTAAACTGTAGAAGGGGACATTGTGCTGAATGAAGGGGCCCTGGTACATGACTTCAAGAGTGGTAGGGTGTATTTAATACACAGGGGAGGGGAGGACAGTGGAGTAGGCTTAATATTCATCATTTTTTCGGGGGTCAGGGCAGCTTGCTTTACTGCCGATATCTCCAGCTCCTGGAAATAGATTTCTTAGCTTTAATGGGATAAAAAAAACTAGAGAGTCCCACCTTTCAGCAGGTACTGGGGACTTGGGGATCAGACTTCAGTAGCCAGAGCAATCTACCAACAAATATATAAAACTGCATATTAGGCGTGTGGAGCTGGAGCAGGGACCAGCGGCTTGAAGGCTGATATCTCTGGTTCTGGGCATAGTAGAGACAAGCTGCTAGTGTCCACTGAAAGGGGAGAGTCCCAGCAGAAAAATGCTAAGTTAGACAGAACCCGAGATATCTGGCTGGGAAGAGCAATTAACAGGCTTGGATGGGGACCACTGCTTTGAAGTCGGATATCTCCGGATCCCCAGGGCCGATTTTAAAAAATCTGGTACCCCTGGAAAGAGGAGACCCTCAGCTATCAGCCTAAAGACCTTTTACTCCTTGGGCAAGAGCCCATTGAGCCCATATGAAAAGACGGCCCTGCTGCCATTTGATATAATTCCCGACATTACTGCCATTTAATTCCAGTGATTTTGTCATTTTCTTCCAGTGATTTGGACCAATAATACCATTGATTAGAATGAATAATTCCTGTGATACTGGCTTTTAATTCTAGTGATTTTGTCATTTTTTTCCCAGTGATTTGGACCAATAATTCCATTGATTATAACGAATAATTCCAGTGATATTGCCTTATAATTCACATAATACTGAAGTCTAATTATAGATGGGCCAGGTGTTTGTGTCACTTAGCTTAGTCATCCAGCAACCTTGGTGCACCTCTTTTTTTCTTTGCATCATGTGCTGTTTGGGGACTATTTTTTTAAGTGCCATCCTGTCAGACACTGCAGTGCCACTCCTATAATGGGCCAGGTGTTTGTGCAGGCCACTTGGGTCGCTTAGCTTAGTCATCCAGCGACCTCTGTGCAAATTTTAGGACTAAAAATAATATTTTGAGGTGTGAGGTGTTCAGAATAGACTGGAAATGAGTAGAAATTATTGTTATTGAGGTTAATAATACTATAGGATCAAAATTACCACCAAATTCTATGATTTTAGATGTTTTTGTGTTTTTTTTTTTCCAAAAATCACCCGAATCCAAAACACATGAGAATCCAAAACCCGAAAGGGTGGTTTTGCCAAAATGCGTTTGAATCCAAAACACGACCATGGACCCGAATCCAAAACCAAAACACGAAAAATGCCTGCTGCACATCTCTAATATAGACAGACTGCTGCTCATGTTGTAATTGCACTTACTGTCAAATGTTTGGCTTCTGTTAAGTGTGGTGGCCCTTTATGAATTAACCAAGGCTGCTTTCCAGTGAGCTCTGAGGGATTTTGATTTTTATACATGAAACCATGGACAATATCTGGAACTTTATTCACTGTTTAAATCTTCTCAAGTGTATTTGACAGCAAATATTTGTACAATCCTGACAAAAATGAGGACAAATAAAAAATCATAATTTTGAAGAAACTAGAAGAAGGTGTAATAAAGTGAGGCAGGCAGGGAGCAGAGGTTTTTAAAGGGCACTCAGCATAATGTTTTTCTAAATACTTTTACCCCACTTGATAATATTATTATTTGCTAATTATTTTTCTTAGCGTTTATTCTATCTAGCAAGATATTGATATATTACAGCTTATTTCTGGCTTTTCCACTTACAAACCAATTATTTCAGGTGGCATTTACTTACTGGAAATGAAGTGATAACGTAATAACGTTTGGATAATGTTAATAATCAATAGGTGATGTTATTAGATTACACTGAAATTTGCAGTTTATCTATAAAATAACCTACAGTCAGCATTATACAAGTATCACAGAAGATTAATAAACAAGTTATAAAAGGTTTTCTCTTTATATAATAAGATAAAATACATCCATGCTTGGGTAATACCTAATTGGTTAGTTGATCAAAAGATTAAAAAACGGATTGTTCTATATTAATGCTTTGTCAGCATCCTCTGAAATAAGTAATGAAGAAAGAAAGACTTTATTCCTGACACATATAACAGATATTAAGTATTTTATTTCAAGTTATTAATATTTCTATTAGATTCAGAGGTTAGCTGCAAAATTTAATTTAACATCCATTCCTGTGAAACATGAAAGATTTCATCAAATAGCAGCTGTATTGAAAATGTACTGTATTTAATTTATCTAGGCTTTCACACATTCACATATAATCAGACCTTTTACAATCCTGTTAAATTTAGGGTAAATTGTGACACAAGTTTTAGTATATTGTATTGTATTACATTTGTTACGTATGTATTACAATCAGTTTCGGACTGGGGCATGTAGGGCCCACCGGGGGAATACAGTGGTAGGGGCCCATGTTTAGGGGTGTGGCAAGTCTCTAGAGGGGGTGTGCCCAGCCGCCACATTGGTTTGCCTAACAATTTTGTAAGTGTTCATCCCCTATATATACAGTAAATACATGCATGATAATGCACTAGATTAGTAACAGTACAGTCTGGAATCTGATCCCTAGAGGAGGGGGTGGGCCCCCAGGCAGCAGGGCCCATTGGTGGTTTCCCCTGTACACCTGTGGGCCAGTCCAACCCTGATTACAATGTAGTCATGTACAGTATGTGAGGAGAACAAGAGTTAACCATCACATTTATGAGACGCATATTTAATTGCATTGGTGAGTTGAAGCCAAATGTAATAGAGGGGGAGTTTGAAAAAGTGGCATGATCCCGGTGTACTTCCAGCCATATTCAAGTCACCATATGAATAGAAAGCAAATACACAGAAACGTGCGAACTTGCACCTCAATCAATCTTGTTGCAATGCAACTCACCATCCAGACGAATCTAATACTAAAATCACAACTTACATAAACATTATAGGTGGACTCAGAGGCGGATTGGCCATGGGGTTTACAGGGAAGATTCCCGGTGGGCCGACGCACCTGTGGGGCCTGTTTTGTTTGAGGACACATGGTCCTTTTTATAGACATAATGAACAAGATGCAAAATAATTTGCATATATGAAAATGACTTTGCCACTTAGCCTGTGATTGCAGATGATCTAATGTATGCTCTGTCTGCCTGCTTGGCTGACATATAAGATTGAGTGAATAGTGATTGGGATACGGTTAATGTAATAAGCAAGAAAATATATCTTTCTAAAGAATGATATAGTTTCCTAAATTCTGAAGGTGTATCATATAATGTGCTCATAATATTTCATTTTATTTATTTTTAACTTCCCCCTTGATGCTGGACATGTCCACTATCTGGAAAGTTTTGGGGGGAGGGTGCTGCTGCCATGGCCCATGGGTAGACCTTACACCTCTGGAGCTGCCCAAGTGGGGCCACTAGTACAAATTTTTCCAGGGCCGCTTTTTGTTCCCAATCCGCCCCTGGGTGGACTTCAGGGCAGAGGGATAGCCGCTAATGCTAGCTAATGATAACTAAGTTTCAGACATTAAGGGCGGAATCCGAAACAGAAAAGAAATATGTCTGCGCTTGATTTTACCCATATTATACATGGTACCAGCTGCGTGACAGTACTAATGCCATAGTTGTATACAAAACAGAAATACATTTGCTATTGGCACTAACAATAATATACTGCAAATCTCTGTGTATGCAGCAAATAAAACAGAGGGGTTTTGTCATATTTTAATAAAAACATTTAAGCTTGCAGCCTAACATCAAGGATCCCAATTTTCTGTAAGTCCCTACACTACCATATATGCTCAGCACATTGCAGTGACATGTACTCACATACCAGATACAGAGGGGAACATCTATACAGCAGGGCTGGCTTGTGAGCCACACACAACTAGCCTTAATTGAAAGCTGCCATGATATCACTAGGCTAAACCACTGTATTTGTGTGTGTAGTGTTTATTCTCCCAACTAGGGATATGTATCACTTATTCCTGTGATCTCATAGGGTACTGCTTCAATTTTTGCAATACTGTAACAATTTTTATTATTTGAGAGAGGATATGCTTGTATCAATTTTCTACTATGAATTAATTCTTTATGCCTAACTTTTCATCACAAATAACATAAGGGTGTGCGCAGCACCTATGTATGGTTATCTGTGATTAAGGCATATCATATATCCATCTCTTAATAAATTGTTGTAAATCCCAGTTGAATATTTTATGTTCTTGTTTATTGAAATTTAAGATACACATATAAGATCATAAATGGACTGCTAGATTCAATTAATTGAGGATTTGTAGTGAAACTTCACTTTTAACACATAATAGTGCTTAATATATAGTTGGATGACTCTGTTAGTACCATTTGTTGGACATCATACATCCCATATTCAATATATTTCTATTTTTCTAGCATCCCTAAGGTGCAGATGGATGGATGACATACTGTAGATGTATATTCTCTATCTCTCAGGCTGTGCTGTCATATTTTTACACGTGTCTGTCCCACACTTCTATTTTTCCAGAGAGCCACAGTATTTTATTGTACCTCAGGTGTAAATCTATAATGTTACACCTCTCAGCATCTGCCATAATTGAATGGAAAATATATCAGAATCTACCCGAACAGCCAGAACGAGCTGTTCGAAATAAGCAGTCTCCCTGATTGGAATTGCCAGTATCACTCAGAGCACATATGAAGGAGTATCTTTGAGACTCCTATGTTCTTAATGTATGTGCAAGTGTGGGCAGCCATTCTCGCTGTTCATATCAGTATTTTAATTCTAAATCCCACATTGTAGTATACCTGTCCAAATATGAATGTAACTGAGTTATTCCTAGGGTGGCATGTAAAGATGTGTGGACACATAAGCGGGATAATGTATAGTACTCGCCATCTATGGTCTAATGATATATACAATTTGTAAGACAGCGATGGTCTCATTGACCGCGGCCGGCATGTTCCCGGCACCCACGGTTTGGGAGTGTATTAGATGTGCTCTGACAGCGATAATCTTGCTGTCAGCATCTGGAGTCTTAACGGTACGCTGGGGCCGCGGGGCTGGCTTCTCTGGCGGTGTGCGGGCAGCGGCGGAGGTGGGCTGCTGCGCCGGGTCCGTGGGCAGCAGTGGCGGCACTGAGGGGGTCCGCTCGTGGCGGCGGGACGCCGCTACAGCGGGTCGCTCTTGCTGAGCCATTGCTAGGAGACCAGAGGCAGTGAGCAATGTTGCTTTGCAGAAAGGTCTGCATTATTGGGCGCCGCCATGTTGGAGACCAAGTTTTAAGCATAGTTCCTGTTTCCTGTTTCTTCCAGCCACTCCATGGTAAGCTCTCCCTATAAAAGGGGTCTGGTTTAGGACAGGGACGCCAGTACTTCAAGTTACAACCCTGTTGTAGGTGCTTTAGCCTGTGCTCCCAGGATCCTTGTCGTATTCTGGTTACGCCTGCTCCTGCTTGGTCGGTTCTCTGTGGCTGCTTCAGTCCTGCCGTTTCTAACCTGCTACTGCCTGTGGAAGCGCTCCTGGAAAACCCGGTCCAGTAAGACCCTTTGAGCACAGTCGGCCCCGGGTCTTCTGCCTCGTCTTTCAAGCCACACTCCACAGATCTACTTCACCAGCCACGTCTTTGTACCACGACCACAACCTGCAGATTGTTATCTTCAGCCTCATCCTCCAAACCACAGTCCACAGTCCTTGTCTCCAGCCACGTCTTCAACTACCATCCACAGTTCCACAGTTCATTATCTACAGTCTCGTCTTTCAAATCACAGTCCACAATTCCTACCTCCAGCCACGTCTTTTAACCACCATCCACAGTTTTGCAGCTCATTATTCACAACCTTGTCTTTCAAGCCACAACCTGCAGTGCTTGATCCGCAACTACGTTCTTTAACCAACGTGCTCCAGCCACAGTTCTTTACCTCAGCCATGTACATAATAAATACTATTCTTTGACTTTCAACCCCGCCTACGTTCTTCATTGTTCTGTGTCCCATGAGAAGGAACTATATCCAACCCCCTCATCTTGCTCACCCACAGCCATCTACCTCCTTGGGCAAGTCTCAGCTGCTGGATCCTCAAACTTTGCTAGATGTGACACTTGCTAATTGCTGCCAGCGTTTTGCCGGCACCCACAGTCTGAGAGTATATTGAGTGTGCCCTGACAACGGTAATCTCACTGATCGCAGCCGGCGTCCCCCGGCACCCACGGTCGTGATAAATGTGACCGGACAGTAGTGATCTCGCTGACCGCAACCCATGGTCTGACAGGATCTATTCACAGGTGTCACTTTCTATATAATAGTATAATATAATAAGCACTTGGCCTGTTGAGATGTGCTGAGTCTCTATAATGCAGCCACATGTAATATCACTGTGCTGCTAACGAGCGCGTCTCACACATGGGGGCTGTCACTCTCCGTTTCACCACAATCAGTGGTGAAACAATCAGTGGTGAAACGGAGAGTGACAGCACCCATGTGCGGGACGCACTCGTTAGCAGTACAATGATATTACATGCGGCTGCATTATAGTGGAGACTCAGCACATCTCAACAGGCCAAGTGCTTATTATATTATACTATTAGACCTAATGCATTTACCCTATAATCCATACAGTCATTTTGAAAAACATCCCAAAATGAATCCTGCAGCACTCAAAGTGATGGTGATTGAACATATTTCCACCGCTGCACATGAAGACAAGAGATGTAGACAGGAGATGTAGACAGGAGGACTTCTAAATGCTCAAAGTTGAAACAGCTCATCAATAGGTTTTCAATGAAATGATTGAGTTTAAAGGTATATTTCAGGGGTGTTGGATGATAGATAGACAGGGTCTAGTTAGACAGTCTATAGATAGACACCAAATGTCAGACAGACATTAGGTCGACAGGGTCAGAAGGTCGACAGGGTCAAAAGGTCGGCATGAAAAAGGCACACAGTACAAAAGGTTGACAGGGTCAAAAGGTTGACATAAAAATGGTCGACACAAAAAGGTAGACACTATTTTATTTTATTTAGCATTTTTGTGGTTTTTGTGGATAGCTTTGCCATCTGGGACCCCCGATTGTAGAAAGGCATTCCCTCGTGGGGCTCGCTTTGCTCACCATGATTTGGGCTCGGTGGCTTGCTGTGCTTGCCACAAGGTTTATAACCAATTCTATGATGACATGGATAAATAAGGTATGCAATAGTCCAAAAACGTGTAAAATTGTATAAAAACTGTGTCAACCTTATTTCTGTTGTTCATTTTCATGTCATCCTTTTGACCCTATCAATCTTTTGTACTGTCTACCTTTTTTATGTCAACCTTTTGACCCGGTCGACCTAAGGTCGACCTATTGACTGGTTAACTAGACACTGTCTATCTATCATCTGGATACCATATTTCAGTTGCCATTTTGTATTATTTCTTTTTTTTGCTTCTTTATGGATTTACATATTTTGTGTTAGGTTGAAATAGTGTTTACATTGGGGCCATCTGCAGAGAATTTCCGGTATTTACAGAAATTAAATATAGTGTTTTTGTTAATTGTACAGTCTAATAAATACAGGGATATTGTAGCTAGAGATGTGTGGTCCAGTTTTCCTGAAATACAAACACACCCGAAATTAGGGGTCCCAAGGCAAAGCAAGTCTCAGTTCAGAATCACTTTTGGGTTCCAAGTGGAACTGAATCCCGTTTTAGGTCTATTGTCATTTTAGAACCCATATTTAAAAACTGAAATTGCTAAAAAAAATTACTCGGTGATATAGACTGGTCACTGGGTTGATACCAGTGGCTGACTGCAAATGGACTTGGCCTGGATTGGAATTAATAATAAAACCAGGACTCAAAGGTCCAATGATTATTAAATAAATATACACACATGTGAACCACAGATTAAATCACATATATATAAAAACAGGACACTCCTTACTGATTCCACGGTATTATCCTAAGAAGCTAGGCACATCTAGGATTATATGCTCAAGTGGATATTTCTTTATCATTTAGCAATGCATTGCAATAAATCCCATAGTTGGAAATCATTAAATATAGCTGCTTCTTTAGTACTAATGTTGTTCAAAGTTCCTTAGGGAATTCTAGATGACCATTAGGCACATAAGTATGAACTTGTTCTTATATTCTTAGCTGTGCAGTTAATTACCAGATTTAATTGGCAACAGTTAATCCGCTCAATGGGGCAGAAACAATACTCAGCACTGCAGCGGCTCCGTCATCCGCTCTCCGTAAGTTGGTATTGCGGTAATGATAAATGCTTACCGCTTCCAAGTGAGTATGAGACCGGCAGCGCTGGGCGTCCCTGTGCGCTGGCTGGTAACGCTGCTCACTCGTGGCGGGTGGATGTCGGCCACGGCCCCCGTTTGGCAAAGGAGGCCACTTGCAGGTGGCTTGGAATCCAAGATCTCAGTGCGGTGCGATGCAGTGCAGTATCAGATGATACCCATGGCAGCTACAGTAGTCCCGAAGCCTGAGCTCTGACGCGTTTCTCAACCAAAAGGCACTGGTTGTTTCTTCAGAAGAAACTTGGATTCTAAGCCACCTGCAAGTGGCCTCCTTTGCCAAACGGGGGCCGTGGCCGACATCCACCCACCACGAGTGAGCAGCTTAACCAGCCAGCGCACGGGGACGCCCAGCGCCGCCGGTCTCATACTCACTTGGAAGCGATAAGCATTTATCATTACCGCAATACCAACTTACGGAGAGCGGTTGACGGAGCCGCTGCAGTGCTGAGTATTGTTTCTGCCCCATTGAGCGGATTAACTGTTGCCAATTAAATCTGGTAATTAACTGCACAGCTAAGAATATAAGAACAACTTTGAGCAACATTAGTTCTAAAGAAGCAGCTATATTTAATGATTTCCATCTATGGGATTTATTGCAATGCATTGCTGAATGATAAAGAAATATCCACTTGAGCATATAATCCTATATGTGCCTAGCTTCTTAGGATAATACAGTGGAATTAGTAAGGAGTGTCCTGTTTTTATATGTATGTGATTTAATCTGTGGTTCACATGTGTGTATATTTATTTAATAATCATTGGACCTTTGGATCCTGGTTTTATTATTAAATATTTTAATTCATTTAGTCTGTTTGTGCTCTCTGTGTGTCCTTTTTCTAACTCCATACCTATCACATGGTTTCAGTCTTGAGGGGCCAGCCAGACCTTTTCCATTTACTATTAGACATTCAGCATGTCGACAATAAACATATCAACATGTTCATCATGTTGACACCATGTCGACAATGTATGTACCAGGTTAGTCTATCCATAATACTAACAATAACCTTAACCTCTAACCCGTAAACCTAATCATTTTCTCCATTTCAACATTTTCCAGATGTCAACATATTTTTATGCCAACATGTCAAACTAAAGTAACATCATAACTGTAGACATTTTGGTGTCAACATTATGCCAACATTCTGAATAGCAATGTCAATGTCAACATTCTGAGGAAGAGAAGTATTAGAACTTGAGGACAGACACTGAGACTGGAAGGGGGAGGTTCAAGGGAAATTTAAGGAAAAATTACATCACAGAAAGGGTAATGGATAAGTGGAATAGCCTCCCATCAGAGGTGGTAGAGGCTAAGACTGTAGAGCAATTCAATTCAAACATGCTTGGGATAGGCATATGAATATCCTTACAAAGAATTAAGGTTCAAAAAGGGATGAGATTGCCTAAAGTAAGGTTCAAAAAGGGATGAGATTGCCTAAGAATAAAAAAGGGTAGACTAGATGGGCCAAGTAGTTCTTATCTGCTGTCAAATTCTATGTTTCTATGTTACTCTACCCATACTGTACCTTTCCTTATATAATTATGTTAACTATACATTGTCATTTTGTATATATGCAACTTGCCTGTTCTATCCCCTTTGAGTGCCTAATAAATAATAGATGATGATAACGATCATAATGATGATGGTGATAATAATAATAATAATAATAATAATATAGTAGTATGTGTACTTTGGACAGACACACCGGCAGAATAATAAATGGCCTACATGTATGTTTCAAGTTAATATATTTTTTAACCTACATATGCATCCTCATACTGTACATCTAGCCTCAATACTGAGTAAGCCTCCAGGTCATGTGCAACTCTGCTAATGTCAGGCATCTTTTTTTTCCTGAAAATCCATCTTAGTTAAAACACAATATGACTAGGACACATGAGGAGACTGTGCTGATTAATATAATAAATGAGATTTGTATATTGTATGGGAATGAGTCTGTATATGGAGCAGAACAGAACTTGTATTGGAAAAAATATGTCATTAATGACCCACAGAGTCATCCGTACATGCAGCTCAATTTGCATGTAGAGCCTGGCTGCGGCATGACATCACTGTGCAATATCGCTATTGAGTAAACAGGTATATTGTTATGAACTGAGTATCTGGAACTCAAGGGAGTGGGTGGCAACCGGTGAGTTCCAGTACTCATGGGTGAAGCTGCGGTTAGTAGGAATAACCGCAGCAACTCCTATTCTACCCCTGTCTCCGTTACTCTTCCCAGTGGTCGGTTGGTGCCTGCAGAGCTTGTCTTCTCCTATAGCAGCCACATTTGAATGGGTGAGTTAGGTCCGCCTTGACTCCGATGCCCCCAGGTCTTACGAGGTAACAAGGCACCAATGAGATTGCACGTGAGTGAGGGAAAAGCTAACTAAAACTTGCAAGACTTCCAACGGGAGAGAATACAGAAGGACAATGAACAGATTATATGTGGCGTGACCTCCGGAATCCCAACATAGGAATCAAGGCATGGACTAAGGAGAGAGTTCAAAACACAAACAAATTACACATACTGTATTAACTTGCACAGAGTGTTGAAAGCAATGACACTAAATATAAGAGTGATTGTGAAAGCAGCAATGCTCTAAGATGTTATAAGCAATAAATAAACAGTGAGAGCAACAATGCTCAAAGACGTTATATACAGAAATGCAGGCAAAGCAAAGTTTGTGTGGAAACTCCACAAAAACCTGGATAGCCTACGAGCTGACAAGATCACACTAAAGCAGGAACTATCACCAGCGATTTGGGAGAGGCCAGGAAGGGAATATAAATGGTGCTGCACCAATCAGAATGCAGTAATTAGATATTAATGAAAGGACGTGCAGCTGTGCTGCTGCACATCCACAAGACACAGCATGTCTAGTTACCCAGCAACCGGGAATGCTGCCTGTGTCTAGCGTCCTGGTTGCTAGGTGCTCGGCAGCTCCCAGTCCCTCCTGCGGTAGCATTACTAGGCACAGGGCAGGACCTGGAAGCACCGGCTGATGGAGGAAGTGCAGCGTCCTGGTCGTTTGCTAATGGCCGGGACCTGCCTTCTCCACGAGAAACCCCTAGAACCTGGTTTCTGGGGATATTTCTTAAAGAATACTTTTTTTAGTTCAGGGGCATGGAGGAATTTCCCAGGCACCTAAGCTCTCTCCTCAGGACCATAACCTTTCCAATGAACTAAATAATGTACTTGACCCCACACAAACTTGGAGTCCAGGATTCTTTCAACAACAAACACTTGGGGCTAAATGTAATAGAGTGAGAGTTTCAGAAAGTGAGAGATTTGGTAAGGTTTTTCATTTTTTTTTAAAGTGGCAATCATTTACACTGCAAAACCAGGTTGATCTTGCTGTGTAAATGTTTGCCACTTTAAAAAAAAACTGAAAAACCTTACCAAATCTCTCACTTTCTGAAACTCTCACTCTATTATATTTGGCCCTCGATGTCCCAGAATCATGACTGGAGAAGGTCTCCTGAAACTTCTTACTTTAAATTTCTTAGAAACAAATGGCGGTTTAAATAGAGAACAATGGAAGGTATTATTGATTCTCAAACATCTGGGTAAATGCAGATGGAAAGCAACAGGATTGACTTTCTGGATGTTTTGAAATGGTCCAATGTAACGGGGACCCAGTTTCTGAGATGTCTGCAGAGCTTGATATTTTGAGCAGATAACCATATCATGTCTCCTACTTTGAAAGGACAAGGTTTCCGAAATCTGTCAACAAATTTCTTAGACCAGACTACCACATCCAATAAAGCTTGATGTACTTCCCTCCAAATCCTCCTAATGCGAGACACAGGAGATAAAAAAAGAACTAGACTGTAGTGATGGAATGAAAGTATTAAATTTAGGATGAATACCGAAACACAGAAGAAAGGAGACATGGAAGTTGAAGAATGTTCAGAATTATTATGCACAAATTCTGCAAAGGGTAGATGGTCAACCCAATCATCCTGGCATTTAGAGATATAACATCGTAGATATTGCTCAAATGATTGATTAACCCGTGTTGTCTGGCCATTGGACTGTGGGTGATATACTGATGAGAGACTGATATTGATTCCTAGTTCCGCACAGAATGATCTCCAGAAACGGGCTATGAATTGAGAGTCTCTATCCTAGACAATGTCTTGTGGTAGGCCATGAATACGGGATATGTGTAGAATGAACAGTGAAGCAAGATCCTTAGCATTAAGCAGTTTAGACAGGGGAATGAAATTAGCCATTTTACTGAAATGGTCAACTACCACCCAGATGACCGAGCATTTGGAAGATCTTGGTAAATCTATAATAAAATACATTGAAAAATGGGTCCATGGCTTGGAAGGTACAGACAGAGGAAGTAATTGTACAGAAGGAAGAACATGAGGAGACTTATTTTTGGCACAGACATGACAGGCCCTAACAAACTCTTGAACATTTGCCTTGATAGTTGGCCACCATACAGAGCGTGAGAGAAGATGTTAAGTCTTATTAACCCCTGGATGTCCTGCAGTCCTGTTGTCATGGAACTCAGATAACACAGCTGATCTGAGTTTCTCTGGAATGAACAGGAGTCCTGAAGGAGTCTCAGATGAGGCCTGCGTCTTTCCTGACTGGATTTGAGAGGCAAGATACATGGTAAGACCAGCAAGAATACATCCTGGGGTAAGAATCAGCTCCGGATGCGTAGATACTTCATGACTAGACAGCAAACTTTGGAATAAAGCGTCAGCTTTGATGTTTTTAGAGCCAGGCCTATAGGTAATTACAAAATTGAACCTAGCAAAGACAGGTGCCCATTTGGCTTGCCGAGAGTTCAATCTTTTAGCAGATTCAAGGTAGACTAAATTTGTGTGGCCTGTGAAAACGGTTATTGTATGCCTTGCTCCCTCCAGCCAGTGCCTCCATTCTTTCAAAACACATTTGACTGCTAGGAGCTCTCGATTCCCTACGTCATAGTTGACTTCAGCAGAAGAAAATTTTCGATAGAAAAAGGCACAGGGATGGAGCTTATGACTGACTGGATCCTTTTGTGACAAAATAGCTCCAACGCCACTTCTACAATGAAAGGTAGATTTGGATCGGAATGCCTGAGAACAGGCATTCCGATTCAATGTCCTCACTGATTTGGATCGGAATGCCTGAGAACAGGCATTTCGATCGAATGTTTTTTTAAGGTCCTCAAAGGCCTTTACCGCCTGTGGTGGCCAATGAGCAGGATCTGCACCTTTCTTGGTCAGGCTACAATTGGAGCAACAATTGAAGAGAATGAATCAATAAATCTTCTGTAGTAGTTTGCAAAACCAAGTACTGTAAATGTTGAGTAGCTTTTAAATTATAGGAACGTACCAATTCCACAATTGCCTGAAGTTTCTTAGGATCCATAGAAAACCTCTTGGAGGTGATGATGTATCCTAGGAAGGCCACCATCTCAACCTCAAATTCACATTTTTCCAATTTTGCACATAGATGATATTGGGTATGAATTTTTGAATGTTATCTTATTCAGTCCCCTGTAGTCTATGCATGGCCGTAATAAGCCGTCCTTTTTACAGACAAAGAAAAACCCGTCTCCTACCAGTGATTTAGGAGGTATGATGAGGCCTTTTTCTAAACTCTCATGGATGTATTCCTCCATAGCTTTCGTCTCGGGCAAAGCCATAGCGGCAGCCTTTTGGGAATCTAGCTCCAGGTATGAGATTGATTGCACAATCATAAGGACAGTGAGGAGGCAGAGATTCAGCTTGTCATTTGGAAAAACATCCACAAAAGATACGTACTGGGTTGGCAACCCTTCAGGAACTGGAAGTACTGAGCGGACTGGCATGGTCAGGCATTTGGTTGCACATTCCATGCCCCAGGAAACAAGATCTCCTGTACTCCAGTTGAATACTGGATTATGAGTCTTTAGCCAAGGTAGGCCCAGAACTACTGGAGTTAGGGGAAAATGTACCAGAAAAAAAGACAACTTTTCACAATGGAACATTCCAACAAAAAACTGCAGGGCTGGAGTCTGGGTACTTACCCGACCATTTTGGAGAGGACTGCCATCTAATCCACAAACGGAAATTGGTGAGCAAAGAGTCTCCATAGGAATTCCTCTGGCAAGAGCAAATTCCAAGTCCATAAAATTTCTGGCAGCTCTGGAGTCAACAAAAGCATTTACTTCACTTGGATCAGGAGGGGTTGTTATCCTAACAGGTAACAATAAAGAATGATTCAGGGAGATTGAACAGAGACCCCAAAAAACTCTCCCAATATTTCTTGGGTCTACTAGTTTTCCACCTTCTGCGGACAAGTGTTCGCCAGATGTCCTTTGGTCCCACAATAGAGACACAGTCCAAGAGTGCAATGACTCGCCTTCTCTTGAGGCATTAAGCAGAAAGCATAAATTTGCATGCGTTCCTCCGTATTCCCTGCAACCTCTGGCACTGTTAAACGAGACGTAGGTGTGGGAACCTCTTTCTCCATTCGTCGTTCCCGAATGCGCCTATCTACTTTGATGGCTAACTCCATTAGTGCATCCAGAGTGGCTGGGGAAGGATACTGGATGAGAAAATCCTTAATTTGTTCTGTTAATTCCAACCAGAACTGTCTCCGAAGTGCTGGGTCATTCCAGCCACAGTCATTGGCCATCGGCAAAATTCGGCAGAGTTTCTCCCTTGTTTAAGAGAATGAAGATGGGCCCCGTGTGGATGCTGCCCAATCTGGATCATCATAGAGAACACCCAAGGCTTTAAAGAAGGAAACCACAGAAAGCAGACTAGGGTGATCTGCTGAAAGGCCAAAGGCCCAAGACTGTGGGTCACCTTGTAACAGGGAAACTATGATCCATACTCGCTGGGTCTCTGTACCGGAAGAGAAAGGCCTGTGCTTGAAATACAGCTTGCAACTTTCCCAGTAGTTCACAAACTGTTTACGGTCCCCAGAAAACCTATCTGGGAGGATTAGCTTAGGCCCCCTGAAAGCAGATAACAAGACAGTCTGGGTCCTATGAGTTTCCTCCTGAGTGACCACATGAAGAGTAAGATCCTGTAGCTGCTGGGTTAAACCCTGGATCTGAATCTGGGCCGGATTTTGTGCTGGATCTATCCGGAGACAAACAACACATGGAGCTACAGTTTGTGGCTGGTGATACTGTTATGAACTGAGTACCTGGAACTCAGGGGAGTGGGTGGCAACCGGGGAGTTCCAGTACTCATGGGTGCTGCTGCACATCCACAAGATACAGCCTGTCTAGTTACCCAGCAACTGGGAACGCTGCCTGCATCTAGCGTCCCGGTTGCTAGACATTCGGCAGCTCCCAATTCCCCCTGCTGTAGGGTTGATAGGAAGTGCAGTGTCCCGGTCGCTTGGCAATGGCCAGGACCTGCCTTCTCCATGAGCTGCATTGCGGCTGATAACATATATGTCATATTCTGTGTGTGGTACCATAGAATGGGAGCAGGATGACTAAGAACTTTGAATGGGACTATTTCACCTTCTGTGTGATTCTACACAAGGGGTGTAATTATCCATCAATACTACACCACTGTGTTGTTTCTGTTGTTTCATTTTCATGTAAGGACTCTAACCCTGAGAACATCTGGAAATTGTGACATTTTGAAGTTCCTGGGGCAATTTACTGTATAGCACAAGCTAGAGCTTTATTTTTTCATGTGTATGTAAGTTGGTGGTTCAGTTCTTCTCTGGCTGCAGATGTCTGCCTGAGTATTATGCTCACCAGAGATCATTCAGGTGCGTTTGGATTACTTATCACTGCTACTTCCTTTCTCAGTCACTATAGGGAGGCTTATGGCACCTATGGTGCCAAGCAAGATGCCCATTGCAGAAGCCAGGGAAACTCTGTGCTACAACAGAGATCCCAGGCCTCTTCCCACCCCCAAAACAGCATCAGACTATTTGATGATGGCCTGTGTCCTATGCCGCAGAACCCATTTGGGCATGCGCAGAATGGGTCCTGCGAATGTGCAAAGTACCTTGAACCGGTACTTTGCGCCGATTGTGTAAGTGCACCTGAATGACCCCCACTATCTAGCTCCAGCATTCTGTGATATCTAAGGTGTTGCTCCTGTGTATGTCTGCTCTTGTATCCTTCCTCTCCACTATATCACTGTGGGTTATCCATATCCTCCTAGTCTTCTAACCCAGGCTCTGTCCATGACCCCTCTCAGAATTCCAAACATAATGCCAATAAAATATGTGCTAATAAAATTAATTCTTTTTTTTAATCAAGAATTCTTGAAAGAAAAACAATATAGCTGCTGAAAGTGATATACTGTATTATCAATATGTAAACATTAGCATTGTCATGTACTTCAGTAGTGAAAGATACATAAAGGGTTAGTAAATCTGTCCAGGCATGGGAAAACTGGTATGATGCTTTAATGCATCTGTTATCATCCCCAAAACATCTGTCTCTATCCTACTGGTGTAAAGGCCAGTACTCACTGGCCGATGGCAGAGAGATGTGTGCTGAGCGAACCGCTCAGCACACATCTCTCCCGGCGCTCAGCACAGCGCGATCTGTGCTGAGCTTGCGGGGGGAGACGGGGGGGCCGCTCACTTCACCCAGCGGGTGAAGTGAGCGACCCGCTAGATTGGCCTGCATGCAGGTCAATCTAGCAGCAGCGATAGCGATGCGCGGGGCTGCGCATCGCTATCGCTGAGGGGGCTACACACGGAGCGATCGTGCTTAAAATCTAAGCAATCTAGTCAGATTGCTTAGATTTTAAGCAGCGATCGCTCCGTGAGTACCCCCCTTAACTCAACTAAACCCTGTAGGCATTCTGTACCCTGGAACTCCATTTTTTATGAGCAGGTAGAAAATGTCATATTATTTAATGGAAAATGTAATACAGGTTGAGTATCCCTTATCCAAAATGCTTGGGACCAGAAATATTTTGGATATCGGATTTTTCCGTATTTTGGAATAATTGCATACCATAATGAGATATCATGGTGATGGGACCTAAGTGTAATCACAGAATGCAATTATGTTTCATATACACCTTATGCACACAGCCTGAAGGTAATTTTAGCCAATATTTTTAATAACTTTTCTCTAACGTCCTAGTGGATGTTGGGAACTCCGAAAGGACCATGGGGAATAGCGGCTCCGCAGGAGACTGGGCACAACTAAAGAAAGCTTTAGGTCACCTGGTGTGCACTGGCTCCTCCCACTATGACCCTCCTCCAAGCCTCAGTTAGATCTTTGTGCCCGGCCGAGCTGGATGCACACTAGGGGCTCTCCTGAGCTTCTAGAAAGAAAGTATATGTTAGGTTTTTTATTTTACAGTGAGACCTGCTGGCAACAGGCTCACTGCACCGAGGGACTAAGGGGAGAAGAAGCGAACCTACCTGCTTGCAGCTAGCTTGGGCTTCTTAGGCTACTGGACACCATTAGCTCCAGAGGGATCGACCGCAGGCCCGTCCTTGGTGTTCGGTCCCGGAGCCGCGCCGCCGTCCCCCTTACAGAGCCAGAAGCAAGAAGAGGTCCGGAAAATCGGCGGCAGAAGACATCAGTCTTCACCAAGGTAGCGCACAGCACTGCAGCTGTGTGCCATTGCTCCTCATACACACTTCACACTCCGGTCACTGAGGGTGCAGGGCGCTGGGGGGGGCGCCCTGAGCAGCAATAATAAGACCTTGGCTGGCAAAATAATCACAATATATAGTCCCAGAGGCTATATATGTGATAAATACCCCTGCCAGAATCCATAAAAAAGCGGGAGAAAAGTCAGCGAAAAAGGGGCGGAGCTATCTCCCTCAACACACTGGCGCCATTTTCTCTTCACAGTGCAGCTGGAAGACAGCTCCCCAGGCTCTCCCCTGTAGTTTTCAGGCTCAAAGGGTTAAAAAGAGAGGGGGGGCACTAAATTTAGGCGCAATATTGTATATACAAGCAGCTATTGGGGAAAATTCACTCAGTTATAGTGTTAATCCCCACATTATATAGCGCTCTGGTGTGGGCTGGCATACTCTCTCTCTGTCTCCCCAAAGGGCTTTGTGGGGTCCTGTCCTCAGTCAGAGCATTCCCTGTGTGTGTGCGGTGTGTCGGTACGGCGGTGTCGACATGTTTGATGAGGAAGCTTATGTGGTGACGGAGCAGATGCCGATAAATGTGATGTCGCCCCCTGTGGGGCCGACACTAGAGTGGATGGATAGGTGGAAGGTATTAACCGACAGTGTCAACTCCTTACATAAAAGGCTGGATGACGTAACAGCTGTGGGACAGACGGCTTCTCAGCCCGCACCTGCCCAGGCGTCTCAAAGGCCATCAGGGGCTCAAAAACGCCCGCTCCCTCAGATGGCAGACACAGATGTCGACACGGAGTTTGACTCCAGTGTCGACAAGGTTGAGACATATACACAATCCACTAGGAACATCCGTGACTTGATCCCGGCAATAAAAAATGTGTTACACATTTCTGACATTAACCCAAGTACCTCTAAAAATGGGTTTTATGTTTGGGGAGAAAAAGCAGGCAGTGTTTTGTTCCCCCATCAGATGAGTGAATGAAGTGTGTGAAAAAGCGTGGGTTCCCCCGATAAGAAACTGGTAATTTCTAAACAGTTACTGATGGCGTACCCTTTCCCACCAGAGGATAAGTTATGCTGGGAGATATCCCCTAGGGTGGATAAGGCGCTCACACGGTTGTCAAAAAAGGTGGCACTGCCGTCTTAGGATACGGCCACTTCGAAGGTACCTGTTGATAAAAAGCAGGAGGCTATCCTGAAGTCTGTATTTACACACTCAGGTACTAGACTGAGACCTGCAGATCGTGCTGCTGCAGCGTGGTCGGTGACCCTGTCAAACAGGGAGACTAGTTTGCTAACATATGAACATATTAAAGACGTCGTCTTATATATGAGGGATGCACAGAGGGATATTTTGCCGGCTGGCATCCAAAATTAATGTAATGTCCATTCTGTCAGGAGGGTGTTAGAGACCTGTCACTGGACAGGTGATCCTGACTTTAAAAGGCGCATAGAGATTCTGCCTTATAAGGGTGAGGAATTATTTGGGGATGGTCTCGGGGACCTCGTATCCACAGCAAAAGCTGGGAAGAAAATTTTTTACCTCAGGTTTCCTCACAGACTAAGAAAGCACTGTATTATCAGGTACAGTCCTTTTCGGCTTCAGAAAAGCAAGCGGGTCAAAGGCGCTTCCTTTCTGCATAGAGACAAGGGAAGAGGGAAAAAGCTGCACCAGTCAGCCAGTTCCCAGAATCAAAATTCTTCTACCGCTTCCTCTGAGTCCACCGCATGACGCGGGGGCTCCACAGGCATAGCCAGGTACGGTGGGGGACCGCCTCAAAAATTTCAGCGATCAGTGGGCTCGCTCACGGGTGGATCCCTGTTTCCTTCAAGTAGTATCTCAGGGGTACAAGCTGGAATTCGAGATGTCTTCCCCCCGCCGTTTCCTCAAATCTGCCTTGCCGACAACTCCCTCAGGCAGGGAGGCTGTGCTAGAGGCAATTCACAAGCTGTGTTCCCAGCAGGTGATAGTCAAGGTGCCCCTACTTCAACAAGGACGGGGTTACTATTCCACACTGTTTGGGGTACCGAAACCGCACGGTTCAGTGTGACCCATTTTATATTTAAAATCCTTGAACACATACATAAAAAATTCAAGTTCAAGATGGAATCGCTCAGGGTGGTTATTGCAAGCCTGGACGAGGGGGATTACATGGTATCCCTGGACATCAAGGATGCTTACCTGAATGTCCCCATTTACCATCCTCACCAGGAGTACCTCAGATTTGTGGTACAGGATTGCCATTACCAAGTCCAGACACTGCCGTTTGGACTGTACACGGCACCGAGGGTGTTTACCAAGGTAATGGCCGAAATGATGATACTCCTTCGAAAAAAGGGAGTTTTAATTATCCCGTACTTGGACGATCTCCTTATAAAGGCGAGGTCCAAGGAGCAGTTGTTAGTCGGGGTAGCACTATCTCGGAAAGTGCTACAACAGCACGGTTGGATTCTAAACATTCCAAAGTCACAGCTGGTTCCTACGACACGTCTACTGTTCCTGGGGATGGTTCTGGACACAGACCAGAAAAAAGTGTTTCTCCCGGAGGAGAAAGCCAAGGAGCTGTCATCTCTAGTCAGAGACCTCCTGAAGCCGAAACAGGTATCGGTGCATCATTGCACGCGAGTCCTGGGAAAAATGGTAGCTTCCTACGAAGCAATCCCATTCGGCAGGTTCAATGCAAGAACTTTTCAGTGGGACCTGTTGGACAAGTGGTCCGGATCGCATCTTCAGATGCATCGGCTGATAACCCTCCAAGGACCAGGGTATCGCTACTGTGGTGGCTGCAGAGTGCCCATCTTCAAGAGGGCAGCAGGTTCGGCATACAGGACTGGGTCCTGGTGACCACGGATGCCAGCCTTTGAGGCTGGGGGGCAGTCACACAGGGAAGAAACTTCCAGGGACTTTGGTCAAGTCAGGAGACTTCCCTACACATAAATATTCTGGAACTGAGGGCCATTTACAATGCCCTGAGTCAGGTAAGGCCTCTGCTTCAAAACCAGCCGGTCCTGATCCAATCAGACAACATCACGGCAGTCGCCCATGTAAACCGACAGGGTGGCACAAGAAGCAGGATGGCGATGGCAGAAGCCACAAGGATTCTCCGATGGGCGGAAAATCACGTGTTAGCACTGTCAGCAGTGTTCATTCCCGGAGTGGATAACTGGGAAGCAGACTTCCTCAGCAGACACGATCTACACCCGGGAGAGTGGGGACTTCATCCAGAAGTCTTCCAACTGATGGTAAACCATTGGGAAAGGTCACAGGTGGACATGATAGCGTCCCACTTAAACAAAAAAACTAGATAAATATTGCGCCAGGTCAAGAGACCCTCAGGCAATAGCTGTGGACGCTCTAGTGACACCGTGGGGGTACCAGTCGGTTTATGTGTTCCCCCCTCTGCCTCTCATACCAAAGGTACTGAGAATAATAAGTAGGTGAGGAGTAAGAACGATACTCGTGGTTCCGGATTGGCCAAGAAGAGCTTGGTACCCAGAACTTCAAGAAATGATAACAGAGGACCCATGGCCTCTACCGCTCAGACAGGATCTGCTACAGCAGGGGCCCTGTCTGTTCCAAGACTTACCGCGACTGTGTTTGACGGCATGGCTGTTGAACACCGGATCCTAAAGGAAAAGGGCATTCCGGAGGAAGTCATTCCTACGCTGATTAAAGCTAGGAAAGAAGTAACCGCAAACCATTATCACCGTATTTGGCGAAAATATGTTGCGTGGTGTGAGGCCAGGAAGGACCCAACGGAGGAATTTCAGCTGGGTCGATTTCTGCATTCCTACAGTCAGGAGTGACTATGGGCCTAAAATTGGGTTCCATTAAGGTCCAGATTTCGGCTCTGTCGATTATCTTTCAGAAAGAACTGGCTTCACTGCCTGAAGTTCAAACTTTTGTAAAGGGAGTGCTGCATATTCAGCCCCCTTTTGTGCCTCCAGTGGCACCTTGGGATCTCAACGTGGTGTTGAGTTTCTTCAAATCACATTGGTTTGAACCACTTAAAACCGTGGATCTAAAATATCTCACGTGGAAAGTGGTCATGTTATTGGCCTTGGCTTCGGCCAGGCGTGTGTCAGAAATGGCGGTTTTGTCATGTAAAAGCCCTTATCTGATTTTCCATATGGATAGGGCGGAATTGAGGACTCGTCCCCAGTTTCTCCCTAAGGTGGTATCAGCTTTTCACTTGAACCAACCTAATGTGGTGCCTGCGGCTACTAGGGACTTGGAGGATTCCAAGTTACTGGACGTAGTCAGGGCCTTGAAAATTTATGTTTCCAGGACGGCTAGAGTCAGGAAAACTGACTCAATATTTATCCTGTATGCACCCAACAAACTGGGTGCTCCTGCTTCTAAGCAGTCTATTGATCGCTGGATTTATAGCACAATTCAGCTGGCGCATTCTGCGGCTGGACTGCCGCATCCTAAATCTGTAAAAGCCCATTCTACAAGGAAGGTGGGCTCATCTTGGGCGGCTGCCCGAGGGGTCTCGGCTTTACAACTTTGCCGAGCTGCTACTTGGTCAGGGGCAAACACGTTTGCAAAATTCTACAAATTTGATACCCTGGCTGAGGAGGACCTTGAGTTCTCTCATTCGGTGCTGCAGAGTCATCCGCACTCTCCCGCCCGTTTGGGAGCTTTGGTATAATCCCCATGGTCCTTTCGGAGTTCCCAGCATCCACTAGGACGTTAGAGAAAATAAGATTTTACTCACCGGTAAATCTATTTCTCGTAGTCCGTAGTGGATGCTGGGCGCCCATCCCAAGTGCGGATTGTCTGCAATACTTGTACATAGTTATTGTTAACAAAAGGGTTATTGTTGAGCCATCTGATGAGAGGCTCAGTGTTTTCATACTGTTAACTGGGTATAGTATCACGAGTTATACGGTGTGATTGGTGTGGCTGGTATGAGTCTGACCCGGGATTCAAAAATAAGAATTTACTTACCGATAATTCTATTTCTCGTAGTCCGTAGTGGATGCTGGGAACTCCGTAAGGACCATGGGGAATAGCGGCTCCGCAGGAGACTGGGCACAAAAGTAAAAGCTTTAGGACTACCTGGTGTGCACTGGCTCCTCCCCCTATGACCCTCCTCCAAGCCTCAGTTAGGATACTGTGCCCGGACGAGCGTACACAATAAGGAAGGATTTTGAATCCCGGGTAAGACTCATACCAGCCACACCAATCACACCGTACAACCTGTGATCTGAACCCAGTTAACAGCATGATAACAGAGGAGCCTCTGAAAAGATGGCTCACAACAATAATAACCCGATTTTTGTAACAATAACTATGTACAAGTATTGCAGACAATCCGCACTTGGGATGGGCGCCCAGCATCCACTACGGACTACGAGAAATATAATTATCGGTAAGTAAATTCTTATTTTCTCTGACGTCCTAGTGGATGCTGGGAACTCCGTAAGGACCATGGGGATTATACCAAAGCTCCCAAACGGGCGGGAGAGTGCGGATGACTCTGCAGCACCGAATGAGAGAACTCCAGGTCCTCCTCAGCCAGGGTATCAAATTTGTAGAATTTAGCAAACGTGTTTGCCCCTGACCAAGTAGCTGCTCGGCAAAGTTGTAAAGCCGAGACCCCTCGGGCAGCCGCCCAAGATGAGCCCACCTTCCCTGTGGAATGGGCTTTTACAGATTTTGGCTGTGGCAGGCCTGCCACAGAATGTGCAAGCTGAATTGTACTACAAATCCAATGAACAATAGTCTGCTTAGAAGCAGGAGCACCCAGCTTGTTGGGTGCATACAGGATAAACAGCGAGTCAGATTTTCTGACTCCAGCCGTCCTGGAAACATATATTTTCAGGGCCCTGACTACGTCCAGCAACTTGGAGTCCTCCAAGTCCCTAGTAGCCGCAGGTACCACAATAGGCTGGTTCAAGTGAAACGCTGAAACCACCTTAGGGAGAAATTGAGGACGAGTCCTCAATTCTGCCCTGTCCGTATGAAAAATTAGGTAAGGGCTTTTATAGGATAAAGCCGCCAATTCTGAGACACGCCTGGCTGAAGCCAGGGCTAACAGCATTACCACTTTCCATGTGAGATATTTTAAGTCCACAGTGGTGAGTGGTTCAAACCAATGTGATTTTAGGAACCCCAAAACTACATTGAGATCCCAAGGTGCCACTGGAGGCACAAAAGGAGGCTGTATATGCAGTACCCCCTTGACAAACGTCTGAACTTCAGGAACTGAAGCCAGTTCTTTCTGGAAGAAAATTGACAGGGCCGAAATTTGAACCTTAATGGACCCTAATTTTAGGCCCATAGACAGTCCTGTTTGCAGGAAATGCAGGAAACGACCCAGTAGAAAATTCCTCTGTAGGGGCCTTCCTGGCCTCACACCACGCAACATATTTACGCCAAATACGGTGATAATGTTGCACGGTTACATCCTTCCTGGCTTTGATCAGGGTAGGGATGACTTAATCTGGAATGCCTTTTTCCTTCAGGATCCGGCGTTCAACCGCCATGCCGTCAAACGCAGCCGTGGTAAGTCTTGGAACAGACAGGGTCCCTGCTGGAGCAGGTCCTTTCTTAGAGGTAGAGGCCACGGGTTCTCCGTGAGCATCTCTTGAAGTTCCGGGTACCAAGTCCTTCTTGGCCAATCCGGAGCCACGAGTATAGTCCTTACTCCTCTCCTTCTTATGATTCTCAGTACCTTGGGTATGAGAGGCAGAGGAGGGAACACATACACTGACTGGTACACCCACGGTGTTACCAGAGCGTCCACAGCTATTGCCTGAGGGTCCCTTGACCTGGCGCAATATCTGTCTAGTTTTTTGTTGAGGCGGGACGCCATCATGTCCACCTTTGGTTTTTCCCAACGGTTCACAATCATGTGGAAGACTTCTGGGTGAAGTCCCCACTCCCCCGGGTGGAGGTCGTGTCTGCTGAGGAAGTCTGCTTCCCAGTTGTCCACTCCCGGAATGAACACTGCTGACAGTGCTATCACATGATTTTCCGCCCAGCGAAGAATCCTTGCAACTACTGCCATTGCCTTCCTGCTTCTTGTGCCGCCCTGTCTGTTTACGTGGGCAACTGCCGTGATGTTGTCCGATTGGATCAACACCGGCTGACCCTGAAGCAGAGGCCTTGCTTGACTTAGGGCATTGTAAATGGCCCTTAGTTCCAGGATATTTATGTGAAATGACGTTTCCATGCTTGACCACAAGCCCTGGAAATTTTTTCCCTGTGTGACTGCTCCCCAGCCTCTCAGGCTGGCATCCGTGGTCACCAGGACCCAGTCCTGAATGCCGAATCTGCGGCCCTCTAGAAGATGAGCACTCTGCAACCACCACAGGACAGACACCCTTGTCCTTGGAGACAGGGTTATCCGCTGATGCATCTGAAGATGCGATCCGGACCATTTGTCCAGCAGATCCCACTGAAAAGTTCTTGCGTGGAATCTGCCGAATGGAATCGCTTCGTAAGAAGCCACCATTTTTCCCAGGACCCTTGTGCATTGATGCACTGACACTTGGCCTGGTTTTAGGAGGTTTCTGACTAGCTCGGATAACTCCCTGGCTTTCTCCTCCGGGAGAAACACCTTTTTCTGGACTGTGTCCAGAATCATCCCTAGGAACAGCAGACGTGTCGTCGGAATCAGCTGCGATTTTGGAATATTTAGAATCCACCCGTGCTGTCGTAGTACTACTTGAGATAGTGCTACTCCGACCTCTAACTGTTCCCTGGACCTTGCCCTTATCAGGAGATCGTCCAAGTAAGGGATAATTAAGACGCCTTTTCTTCGAAGAAGAATCATCATTTCGGCCATTACCTTGGTAAAGACCCGGGGTGCCGTGGACAATCCAAACGGCAGCGTCTGAAACTGATAGTGACAGTTCTGTACCACAAACCTGAGGTACCCTTGGTGAGAAGGGCAAATTGGGACATGGAGGTAAGCATCCTTGATGTCCAGAGACACCATATAGTCCCCTTCTTCCAGGTTCGCTATCACTGCTCTGAGTGACTCCATCTTGAATTTGAACCTTTGTATGCAAGTGTTCAAGGATTTCAGATTTAAAATGGGTCTCACCGAGCCGTCCGGCTTCGGTACCACAAACAGCGTGGAATAATACCCCTTTCCCTGTTGTAGGAGGGGTACCTTGATTATCACCTGCTGGGAATACAGCTTGTGAATGGCTTCCAATACCGCCTCCCTGTCGGAGGGAGACGTTGGTAAAGCAGACTTCAGGAACCGGCGAGGGGGAGACGTCTCGAATTCCAATTTGTACCCCTGAGATACTACCTGCCGGATCCAGGGGTCCACTTGCGAGTGAGCCCACTGCGCGCTGAAATTCTTGAGACGACCCCCCACCGTACCTGAGTCCGCTTGTAAGGCCCCAGCGTCATGCTGAGGACTTGGCAGAAGCGGGGGAGGGCTTCTGTTCCTGGGAAGAGGCTGCCTGCTGCAGTCTTTTTCCCCTTCCTCTGCCCCGGGGCAGATATGAGTGGCCTTTTGCCCGCTTGCCCTTATGGGGACGAAAGGACTGAGCCTGAAAAGACGGTGTCTTTTTCTGCTGAGAGGTGGCCTGGGGTAAAAAGGTGGATTTCCCAGCCGTTGCCGTGGCCACCAGGTCCGATAGACCGACCCCAAATAACTCCTCCCCTTTATACGGCAATACTTCCATATGCCGTTTGGAATCCGCATCACCTGACCACTGTCGCGTCCATAACCCTCTTCTGGCAGAAATGGACAGCGCACTTACTCTTGATGCCAGAGTGCAAATATCCCTCTGTGCATCTCGCATATATAGAAATGCATCCTTTAAATGCTCTATAGTCAATAATATACTGTCCCTGTCCAGGGTATCAATATTTTCAGTCAGGGAATCCGACCAAGCCACCCCAGCACTGCACATCCAGGCTGAGGCGATTGCTGGTCGCAGTATAACACCAGTATGTGTGTATATACTTTTTAGGATATTTTCCAGCTTCCTATCAGCTGGCTCCTTGAGGGCGGCCGTATCAGGAGACGGTAACGCCACTTGTTTTGATAAGCGTGTGAGCGCCTTATCTACCCTAGGGGGTGTTTCCCAACGCGCCCTAACCTCTGGCGGGAAAGGGTATAATGCCAATAATTTTTTAGAAATTAGCAGTTTTTTATCGGGGGAAACCCACGCTTCATCACACACCTCATTTAATTCATCTGATTCAGGAAAAACTACGGGTAGTTTTTTCACAACCCACATAATACCCTTTTTTGTGGTACTTGTAGTATCAGAAATGTTCAAAACCTCCTTCATTGCCGTGATCATGTAACGTGTGGCCCTACTGGAAAACACGTTTGTTTCCTCACCGTCGACACTGGAGTCAGTGTCCGTGTCTGGGTCTGTGTCGACCATCTGAGGTAACGGGCGCTTTAGAGCCCCTGACGGTGTTTGAGACGCCTGGACAGGTACTAACTGACTTGCCGGCTGTCTCATGTCGTCAACAGTCTTTTGTAAAGTGCTGACGCTATCACGTAATTCCTTCCATAAGACCATCCAGTCAGGTGTCGACTCCCTAGGGGGTGACATCACTATTACAGGCAATTGCTCCGCCTCCATACCATTTTCCACCTCATACATGTCGACACAACGTACCGACACACAGCACACACACAGGGAATGCTCTGATAGAGGACAGGACCCCACTAGCCCTTTGGGGAGACAGAGGGAGAGTTTGCCAGCACACACCAGAGCGCTATATATATACAGGGATAACCTTATATAAGTGTTTTTCCCTTATATAGCTGCTGTATTGATTAATCTGCCAAATTAGTGCCCCCCCTCTCTTGTTTTACCCTGTTTCTGTAGTGCATGACTGCAGGGGAGAGTCAGGGAGACGTCCTTCCAGCGGAGCTGTGAGGGAAAATGGCGCTTGTGTGCTGAGGAGATAGGCTCCGCCCCCTTCTCGGCGGCCTTTCTCCCGCTTTTTTAAGGAAAAACTGGCAGGGGTTAAATGCATCCATATAGCCCAGGAGCTATATGTGATGTATTTTTCGCCATCTAAGGTGTTTTTATTGCGTCTCAGGGCGCCCCCCCCCCAGCGCCCTGCACCCTCAGTGACCGGAGTGTGAAGTGTGCTGAGAGCAATGGCGCACAGCTGCGGTGCTGTGCGCTACCTTATTGAAGACAGGACGTCTTCTGCCGCCGATTTCCCGGACCTCTTCTGTCTTCTGGCTCTGTAAGGGGGCCGGCGGCGCGGCTCTGGGACCCATCCATGGCTGGGCCTGTGATCGTCCCTCTGGAGCTAATGTCCAGTAGCCTAAGAAGCCCAATCCACTCTGCACGCAGGTGAGTTCGCTTCTTCTCCCCTTAGTCCCTCGGTGCAGTGAGCCTGTTGCCAGCAGGACTCATTGAAAATAAAAAACCTATACTTAAACTTTTTTCACTAAGCAGCTCAGGAGAGCCACCTAGTGTGCACCCTTCTCGTTCGGGCACAAAAATCTAACTGAGGCTTGGAGGAGGGTCATAGGGGGAGGAGCCAGTGCACACCAGGTAGTCCTAAAGCTTTTACTTTTGTGCCCAGTCTCCTGCGGAGCCGCTATTCCCCATGGTCCTTTCGGAGTTCCCAGCATCCACTACGGACTACGAGAAATAGATTTACCGGTGAGTAAAATCTTATTTTTGCATTAAACAAAGTGTGTCTACAGTCACACAATTAATTTATGTTTCATATACACCTTATACACACAGCCTGAAGGTCTTATAATATAATATTTTTAATGACTGTGTATTAAACAAAGTTTGTGTACATTGAGCCATCAGAAAACAAAGGTTTCACTATCTCACTTGCACTCAAAAAATTCCGTATTTTGGAATATTCCGTATTTCGGAATATTTGGATATGGGATACTCAACCTGTATACTTGTTTCTACAGGATGATGTGTGTGCAGGTCAAGTAACAAAGAGAAATTTTTGTTGTCCCTCCAAATAATATAGTGGTTTACACACAATATTCATAGGCTAAATAGTACCCCTTTCACATCACAAATTAGGGTCACACCCGAGAAATGTACATGGGTCCTTCCCGAGTGCGACCCGCAATGAGACCCCTTTCAGACTGGCAACGCAACCCGGCAATATGTGACGTATCGACCCGGGTAACCCATTTACACCGAATCCTGACACGGGAATAACCCGTGTAAAACACTCCTTTAATACTGGGTTGATATGCCGGGCTGCTCGACCCAGGATATTTTAACCTGGCCCTTTAACAGTGCACCTCCACCCGGGTCGACCTAACAATATAGCGGGTTATTTTGCCGAAGCGAAAGAGGTATAGGTTACACCGAGCAAAACTGCATATATTATATTATAGAATCTGCAAGTACTTCAAATAAAAAAAAAGTTGAAGATGAGCACAAAAATAAACATCCATAAAATAATTTCCTTTGCATTTTGTGAAAAGAATAAAAGTAAGGAGATTTCAGCTATATTTATTCTCCTGGGAAGTGTTCTCATTGTAATTGTAAAAACGTTCTGGCAGTCTGGTTCAATTCACAAGTTCACACATGTTACAAGAATCTTTTGTTCTGTTCTCTTTCCAGCAATCTCACTTAACAGGCTAATTGTTATGTGCACTCTCCTTGTAGGAGAAAAATAAAAAAAATGATGTATAAGAGCAGATAGGTTAGAAAATTGTTAGATATAAAGAAGCAAACCTGTATCTAAGACTAACTCATAGACAAGTCGCCTCATGATCTGCATGTGCCTTCAGATCCTCCATGAACTTATAAACTCTTGAGGGGGATGTCAGTTGCTTACAAACAAAAGATAGCTTCCGTACAAAGGATAGCTTCCGTGACTTTAGAACATGTTAGTTGGAGAATGAATGAAAATTTTGTTTTCATAGCGAACAGTCTCTTTCTGTTGATGTTAGATGAAAGACACTAGTCATAAAAGGGCTATTTCCTTCTTAAATCAGCTTTTTTATGCATATGTACTAGAGATGAGCGCCTGAAATTTTTCGGGTTTTGTGTTTTGGTTTTGGGTTCGGTTCCGCGGCCGTGTTTTGGGTTCGAACGCGTTTTGGCAAAACCTCACCGAATTTTTTTTGTCGGATTCGGGTGTGTTTTGGATTCGGGTGTTTTTTTCAAAAAACACTAAAAAACAGCTTAAATCATAGAATTTGGGGGTCATTTTGATCCCAAAGTATTATTAACCTCAAAAACCATAATTTACACTCATTTTCAGTCTATTCTGAATACCTCACACCTCACAATATTATTTTTAGTCCTAAAATTTGCACCGAGGTCGCTGTGTGAGTAAGATAAGCGACCCTAGTGGCCGACACAAACACCGGGCCCATCTAGGAGTGGCACTGCAGTGTCACGCAGGATGTCCCTTCCAAAAAACCCTCCCCAAACAGCACATGACGCAAAGAAAAAAAGAGGCGCAATGAGGTAGCTGTGTGAGTAAGATTAGCGACCCTAGTGGCCGACACAAACACCGGGCCCATCTAGGAGTGGCACTGCAGTGTCACGCAGGATGGCCCTTCCAAAAAACCCTCCCCAAACAGCACATGACGCAAAGAAAAAAAGAGGCGCAATGAGGTAGCTGTGTGAGTAAGATTAGCGACCCTAGTGGCCGAAACAAACACCGGGCCCATCTAGGAGTGGCACTGCAGTGTCACGCAGGATGTCCCTTCCAAAAAACCCTCCCCAAACAGCACATGACGCAAAGAAAAAAAGAGGCGCAATGAGGTAGCTGTGTGAGTAAGATTAGCGACCCTAGTGGCCGACACAAACACCGGGCCCATCTAGGAGTGAATCTAAAAGGGTTTACAAAGGACTGCCGCGCCCCAGAGAGCAGCAGTGGTGATATCTACAGGTGGTCACTCAACCTCCTACAACATAGATACATAAAACAAAAAGAGAAATCACGGCTGCGCTCATCTCGGAGTATACACTAAGAGAGGTGGGGTTAATAGTACATAAGTCTCTAATAAAAGGATTGTTCTTGAATTAAGTGCGTTGACTTAATATATCCCGTAAAGTTATTGATGCGTACTTGGGCCTTTCTTTATGTGTTTTAGTTCCTACTTCTCCAAGTTGGATCTTGAGTGGGTTCGTGTTGTTGGACTGTGGTATATTCTTCTTGTACCGGTGAATTCGGTATTCGTTCTCTGGATTTTCTCCTGTGCTTCCCTCCGGGGTACCAAGATATTTCTTGACCTCAGAAATTAGGGGTAGAGAAGCAGAGATAGCCGCTGATAGTGTAGTAAGCGTATTAAGAATGACGTTATAGACTAGTAGGGGTGTCTTATGAGAAGATCTTAAAGAAGTGGGGACTGTTGGTTGCGTACCGTACTCACGTGAGAGACGTGATGTACCCCTTGCATAAAGGTATCTTTAATGTTCTTATGTTGTTCTCCTCTTCCTCCAGACAGGATTCTATATAGTTCTTATCCTCGGGAGGGAGAGAGGAGATAGAACAGTTGGTAGTGTGATAGGTTTTTTGTGTGAAGTGAGTATTTACTAGAGAGCAAATCACTCCTCTGAACTTATCATTTTTAAAGGGGAGTGCGTACCGTACTCACATCCGTACAGGAAAGTTCAAAACACATAAAGGTATCTTTTCTCGAATCGATATATTGTCATACACGGTTACACTCATGCAGGTAAAATAGATGAGAGAAATGGTGGGCGTACCCAACTCACACTGTACAATGCGGGGACTTGTATATAAAGGTATCTTTAAAATGATCCTGTTGGCTCTAGAAGTTCTTAGTTTCGGAATCCATTCCGCTCGTATAAATATGAAGAAAAATGAATACATATCCCATAAGGGGATGTAATAATTAGCTGTTTCTGTCATTCACAATAGCCGGTTCTTAAAAGACACCTCACTATATGTACATTTCTAAACTATACAATAGACTATCTTAACATCTGATTAATCACTGTATCTGTTTTGCAAATTGTATGCGTTCCACATACACCAATGGGAACACTACCAAGTGCAGTTTTGTGCGTCCCTCTCCCTCCGTGGAACGCACACACCACTTCCCGCTACTTCCGGGATTACATGCGTTCCAACCTAAAACTTGGTACGCAAAAGCCGCTTTTCAGCCTTTGCACTCCATTTACCGGAAGTACATATCTCTCCTTTCGGGTGGAACGCATGGCCGTCACTTCCGGTACATGCGTTCCACGGCCCGAAATAACCTCGAACGCCCCGAGGACGCCAGGGGAGACTACCAGCGCCATATAAGCGCTTGAGCACTTGTCAACATTATAGTTCATCTCTTCTAGCACCGTTTAATAAAATAAATACAGTTTATTTTAGCCACACTATTACATTAGTTTTTCACACACGCCACTTCCGGAACCACATGCATTCCAAAAACCGGAAGTGACGTGTCGAGCTCCGTCAGTATATATCTGAAAACACTGTCTTAAGCTGTATAGAAAGCCATTTCTATCCATTTAAAATTTTAAACTATTTGTATTGCTCATTTTACTGTTTGTTATAGGCAAAATGTTGCCATTGTGTGTTTTATTATTATTACATCTTGTTCTGTATGTGGTAACCACACCCCCATCACATGACTTCCTGTCAGGGGGTATAAATAGTGGCAATAGTGCCCTCATTACACACCTTGAAAAAGACTTCTTCAGTCGAAACGCGTTGGTGTGAGGGCCAGGACTTCCAGGGACTGATAGGGACGGCATTTACTAAGGTGAGAACGATCCGGACATTAACATCTTTTATCCACCCGTGTATGCCCCCCTTTCCTATCTGGAGTCCATTGGCAGTTTTATGTTGTTTTAGAAGTTTTTTGTACTATTAAATCATTTTAAATGGGTTACCCCATGACACCCTGCTTCATTTTTCTTCATATTTATACGAGCGGAATGGATTCCGAAACTAAGAACTTCTAGAGCCAACAGGATCATTTTAAAGATACCTTTATATACAAGTCCCCGCATTGTACAGTGTGAGTTGGGTACGCCCACCATTTCTCTCATCTATTTTACCTGCATGAGTGTAACCGTGTATGACAATATATCGATTCGAGAAAAGATACCTTTATGTGTTTTGAACTTTCCTGTACGGATGTGAGTACGGTACGCACTCCCCTTTAAAAATGATAAGTTCAGAGGAGTGATTTGCTCTCTAGTAAATACTCACTTCACACAAAAAACCTATCACACTACCAACTGTTCTATCTCCTCTCTCCCTCCCGAGGATAAGAACTATATAGAATCCTGTCTGGAGGAAGAGGAGAACAACATAAGAACATTAAAGATACCTTTATGCAAGGGGTACATCACGTCTCTCACGTGAGTACGGTACGCAACCAACAGTCCCCACTTCTTTAAGATCTTCTCATAAGACACCCCTACTAGTCTATAACGTCATTCTTAATACGCTTACTACACTATCAGCGGCTATCTCTGCTTCTCTACCCCTAATTTCTGAGGTCAAGAAATATCTTGGTACCCCGGAGGGAAGCACAGGAGAAAATCCAGAGAACGAATACCGAATTCACCGGTACAAGAAGAATATACCACAGTCCAACAACACGAACCCACTCAAGATCCAACTTGGAGAAGTAGGAACTAAAACACATAAAGAAAGGCCCAAGTATGCATCAATAACTTTACGGGATATATTAAGTCAACGCACTTAATTCAAGAACAATCCTTTTATTAGAGACTTATGAACTATTAACCCCACCTCTCTTAGTGTATACTCCGAGACGAGCGCAGCCGTGATTTCTCTTTTTGTTTTATGTATCTATGTTGTAGGAGGTTGAGTGACCACCTGTAGATATCACCACTGCTGCTCTCTGGGGCGCGGCAGTCCTTTGTAAACCCTTTTAGATTCAGTTAAGTTCACTCATTCAATAGGACCACTGCTGCCCCATAGTGTCATTATGTTTTCCCACAGAAATGTGAGGAAGGATAAATTCGACAACATATTCAATAGTAAAGAAGATTCTGTTGATTTAGCAGATGAAGATTTAGAAAATGTGATGTCTAAATTAGAAAGAGCGTTGATCAAAGAGGGAAAGATATGGTGGGAAGTAGTAGCATTAGAGAGATATCTAGCCGAAGAAATCATACCCAGAGGGCTTAGAATAGACAAATTACCCACTTTTACTAACAAATCACCAGCCTTTGAAGAAGAATGGTGAACTTTCCTGTACGGATGTGAGTACGGTACGCACTCCCCTTTAAAAATGATAAGTTCAGAGGAGTGATTTGCTCTCTAGTAAATACTCACTTCACACAAAAAACCTATCACACTACCAACTGTTCTATCTCCTCTCTCCCTCCCGAGGATAAGAACTATATAGAATCCTGTCTGGAGGAAGAGGAGAACAACATAAGAACATTAAAGATACCTTTATGCAAGGGGTACATCACGTCTCTCACGTGAGTACGGTACGCAACCAACAGTCCCCACTTCTTTAAGATCTTCTCATAAGACACCCCTACTAGTCTATAACGTCATTCTTAATACGCTTACTACACTATCAGCGGCTATCTCTGCTTCTCTACCCCTAATTTCTGAGGTCAAGAAATATCTTGGTACCCCGGAGGGAAGCACAGGAGAAAATCCAGAGAACGAATACCGAATTCACCGGTACAAGAAGAATATACCACAGTCCAACAACACGAACCCACTCAAGATCCAACTTGGAGAAGTAGGAACTAAAACACATAAAGAAAGGCCCAAGTACGCATCAATAACTTTACGGGATATATTAAGTCAACGCACTTAATTCAAGAACAATCCTTTTATTAGAGACTTATGTACTATTAACCCCACCTCTCTTAGTGTATACTCCGAGACGAGCGCAGCCGTGATTTCTCTTTTTGTTTTATGTATCTATGTTGTAGGAGGTTGAGTGACCACCTGTAGATATCACCACTGCTGCTCTCTGGGGCGCGGCAGTCCTTTGTAAACCCTTTTAGATTCAGTTAAGTTCACTCATTCAATAGGACCACTGCTGCCCCATAGTGTCATTATGTTTTCCCACAGAAATGTGAGGAAGGATAAATTCGACAACATATTCAATAGTAAAGAAGATTCTGTTGATTTAGCAGATGAAGATTTAGAAAATGTGATGTCTAAATTAGAAAGAGCGTTGATCAAAGAGGGAAAGATATGGTGGGAAGTAGTAGCATTAGAGAGATATCTAGCCGAAGAAATCATACCCAGAGGGCTTAGAATAGACAAATTACCCACTTTTACTAACAAATCACCAGCCTTTGAAGAAGAATGGATCCGCATCATCGATTCGTGCTCCATGTCACTCATGAGACTCATAGTCCGAGAGAGAAGTAAAGATCTTAAAGAGCTAGAAACTGAAATTGAGACACTTAGAGAAACTGTAGAGCCATTGGTAGATTTACCAGATTTCAAGGATATGGAACAGGACATCGTTGAGAAAATTGCCACAAACGAAAAGGAGCTTATGGAAAAGAAGAAGAAGAAGTACAACAGAGATATGAATGACTTCAAAAATGGAGTCCAACACCAACAAACCAAGAAGGAGAAAAACTTCTTCAGAAACAAAGAGACCTACAACAAAGTAAGATTCGAAAGAAATAAAGATTGGAGAACCCCGGAATGGAGACAAAATTGGAGGCAGATTGAACATAGAATGAGTCCACGAAGGAACTCATATAGACCAACTTGGACATCCAGACAAAGAGCCCAGTCGTCCAATGAACGACGGACCTATCCTAGAAGAAGATACACAAGAGAAGAACTCCACCATCAGGACGAATATAACTCAAGACGCTCTCATAAACGGACCTCCGAGGATAGGAACCAACGAGAAGACAGAACTCTGGAATATATTAGAAGACCCACCACTTTCAGAAGATCTCCCAATAGATTCCACTCATACAGGAGAAACGAGGACAACAATGAGGTTTTTTTAGAACCAAGCAGGGGCCGTCAAAACAGAAGACGCTAACAAGAAGAGGAAGACGAGGAAAGACTTCATCCAAAAAACATCAATCATTATACCACAACAAAAAAAAGTTAAAAAACACCACCTCAACTAGGACCGACATTCCCATAGAAATGGACGAAACGGAGAATAATAATCAAGAGATTGCATTCACTAAGATCTATAATTTGAGTAACCATATCCTCACTAAAAACGAGGAAAATGTTCTCAAGAAGGGATTAAAGTACGCACCGTCCAGCAAATTGGACAAGTTCGAGGCTTATATTGACCTACAACGGTTCATAAGAAAATTGACCTTGAAAAAATTCTTTCACGATCAGGATACCTCCACCACCTCCAACGGCCAGGGAATGTCAACGTTCAAACCCAAGTCCACCTTTTTCCCCACCTTCAAGAAGGGGTGCTTTATTGAAAGCTTCGAACGAATCGTCAAAGACGAACTCGAAAACACCACATTTAAAAACACGACCAAATCAAATATGACAAAAGCAGAAAGAGAGGCATTAAAGAGTCTTCAAGATAATCACGCCATCGTTATCAAACCAGCGGACAAGGGGGGTGCAGTGGTTATCCAAAACGTTGAAGATTACAAAAAGGAAATCGAAAGACAACTTAACGACGGTAGAACCTATAAAAAACTCAGAGGAAACCCATCGGAAGGAATATCTAAAAAAATGATAGATCTCCTGACCAAACACGAACGCAAGAAAGTCATCACGGATAAAGAACGAGATTACATCATCATTCCACACCCTTCCCTACCAGTTATCTACACCCTTCCAAAAATACACAAAGATAACACACATCCACCAGGTCGACCAATAGTAGCTGGTACAGAATCCATTACTTCAAATTTATCTCAGTATATCGACCATATCCTACAGCCACTTGCACAAAATACTCGATCCTACCTTAAAGACTCCACAGCAGTCCTACAAGAACTGCAACCCATCAGCTGGTCACCAGAATTTATCCTCGTCACAGCTGACGTCACATCCCTCTACACGGCCATCAGCCATCAACACGGCTTGGAGGCCACCTCCCATTTTTTGGAAGCAGCATCCATGGATCATGATCGAAAAACCTTTGTTTTAGAGAGTATTGAATTCATCTTAACCAACAACTTTTTCTGGTTTGACAACTCATTCTACCTACAACTACACGGCACGGCCATGGGCACCAGGTTCGCCCCTAGTTATGCCAACCTTTTCATGGCCCATTGGGAAGAAAAAACAGTCTTTGGTGACCATGAATTTGGGGCGAACCTGGTGCTATGGAAACGTTACATAGATGATATCCTCTTCATTTGGAAGGGAGATTCAATCTCGTTGGATACTTTCTGCGATTTTCTGAATACTAATGACCGTAACATAAAGCTTACATACCAGAGAAGCACTGAAACCGTTAATTTTCTTGATTTATCCATATTTATAGAAGAAAACACGATACATACGAAGACATACACCAAGCCAACGGATTGTAATTCATTTATTCCTGTGAGTAGTAATCACCATCCCAACTGGTTATCATCAGTACCTAGTAGCCAGTTTCATAGGATAAGAAAAAATTGTTCAAAAATAAGGGACTACCATAATCAAGGCACATCAATGAAAGACCAATTCCAGAGAAAAGGATACGAAACTAAAGTATTAGACGCTCCATATGAAAAATACCAGCAAGCCGACAGGGACCAGATGATACAACCAACAACATCCGTGGAAAACCATAGACGGGGAGGCGAGGTCAATACAGTTACCTTCATCACTAAATACAACAGCCAATACAAGGGGCTGGAACATATTGTCAGAAAAAACTGGGGACTGCTGCTTCAGGATCCCACACTTAAACAATACATATCGGACAAACCAAGATTTATATACCGAAAGGCTGATAACCTACGTAAACATCTAGTAAAAAGTGCACTGGAGGTCCCGAAGAAAATCACCACCATCAAGAATAAGGGCTTCTACAGGTGCGGGCAATGCCAAATGTGCCGCAACTGTAAAAGCAGCTCATCTGTCATAACCAGCTACACATCCACTAGCAATCAGAAAACATACAACATTAAAGAATTCATCACGTGTGATAGCAAAAATGTGGTCTACTTGATACAATGCAAATGCGATAAACAATATATAGGAAGAACAACCAGAAAATTAAAAGAAAGAATGAGTGAGCACCTCAGAAACATAAAGAAAGGTCTCCCCACCCATGGAATCTCTGCACATTTTAAGGAGAAACATGAGTGCAAACCATCAGAGTTATCACTCTTCTGCGGAATTCAAGCTGTGGCAGGTAACTGGAGAAAGGGAAACATTGAAGAAAGATTGGCCCAAACTGAAATGCGAAGTATTTTCAATCTGGGGACCTTGAAACCTAAAGGCCTCAACCTGGAATTTGAAACTAAATGGTTTCTATAAGGGCCCAGGATCCTCTACCTGCTCCTAACCTCCCCACCCAGTAGTTAGCTCCTCCCTCTTTTCTTTATGCCAGCCATAGGGTGAAAACTATTATTATGCAACATATCAATATGTCAGGTCTTAATTTAATTATATTATGTCACGATAATCTGTTATCCTTTACCCTGTGGCAATTATTATCCATTAATCTTTCTTAAATTGTTCTTAATTTTACACAACAGTGATAGTATCCATCACTGTAATTATGGAACACTATACTCCTATACTACCTATATATGTATACAGTGTTTATGAATACATATCCCATAAGGGGATGTAATAATTAGCTGTTTCTGTCATTCACAATAGCCGGTTCTTAAAAGACACCTCACTATATGTACATTTCTAAACTATACAATAGACTATCTTAACATCTGATTAATCACTGTATCTGTTTTGCAAATTGTATGCGTTCCACATACACCAATGGGAACACTACCAAGTGCAGTTTTGTGCGTCCCTCTCCCTCCGTGGAACGCACACACCACTTCCCGCTACTTCCGGGATTACATGCGTTCCAACCTAAAACTTGGTACGCAAAAGCCGCTTTTCAGCCTTTGCACTCCATTTACCGGAAGTACATATCTCTCCTTTCGGGTGGAACGCATGGCCGTCACTTCCGGTACATGCGTTCCACGGCCCGAAATAACCTCGAACGCCCCGAGGACGCCAGGGGAGACTACCAGCGCCATATAAGCGCTTGAGCACTTGTCAACATTATAGTTCATCTCTTCTAGCACCGTTTAATAAAATAAATACAGTTTATTTTAGCCACACTATTACATTAGTTTTTCACACACGCCACTTCCGGAACCACATGCATTCCAAAAACCGGAAGTGACGTGTCGAGCTCCGTCAGTATATATCTGAAAACACTGTCTTAAGCTGTATAGAAAGCCATTTCTATCCATTTAAAATTTTAAACTATTTGTATTGCTCATTTTACTGTTTGTTATAGGCAAAATGTTGCCATTTTGTGTTTTATTATTATTACATCTTGTTCTGTATGTGGTAACCACACCCCCATCACATGACTTCCTGTCAGGGGGTATAAATAGTGGCAATAGTGCCCTCATTACACACCTTGAAAAAGACTTCTTCAGTCGAAACGCGTTGGTGTGAGGGCCAGGACTTCCAGGGACTGATAGGGACGGCATTTACTAAGGTGAGAACGATCCGGACATTAACATCTTTTATCCACCCGTGTATGCCCCCCTTTCCTATCTGGAGTCCATTGGCAGTTTTATGTTGTTTTAGAAGTTTTTTGTACTATTAAATCATTTTAAATGGGTTACCCCATGACACCCTGCTTCATTTTTCTTCATATTTATACGAGCGGAATGGATTCCGAAACTAAGAACTTCTAGAGCCAACAGGATCATTTTAAAGATACCTTTATATACAAGTCCCCGCATTGTACAGTGTGAGTTGGGTACGCCCACCATTTCTCTCATCTATTTTACCTGCATGAGTGTAACCGTGTATGACAATATATCGATTCGAGAAAAGATACCTTTATGTGTTTTGAACTTTCCTGTACGGATGTGAGTACGGTACGCACTCCCCTTTAAAAATGATAAGTTCAGAGGAGTGATTTGCTCTCTAGTAAATACTCACTTCACACAAAAAACCTATCACACTACCAACTGTTCTATCTCCTCTCTCCCTCCCGAGGATAAGAACTATATAGAATCCTGTCTGGAGGAAGAGGAGAACAACATAAGAACATTAAAGATACCTTTATGCAAGGGGTACATCACGTCTCTCACGTGAGTACGGTACGCAACCAACAGTCCCCACTTCTTTAAGATCTTCTCATAAGACACCCCTACTAGTCTATAACGTCATTCTTAATACGCTTACTACACTATCAGCGGCTATCTCTGCTTCTCTACCCCTAATTTCTGAGGTCAAGAAATATCTTGGTACCCCGGAGGGAAGCACAGGAGAAAATCCAGAGAACGAATACCGAATTCACCGGTACAAGAAGAATATACCACAGTCCAACAACACGAACCCACTCAAGATCCAACTTGGAGAAGTAGGAACTAAAACACATAAAGAAAGGCCCAAGTACGCATCAATAACTTTACGGGATATATTAAGTCAACGCACTTAATTCAAGAACAATCCTTTTATTAGAGACTTATGTACTATTAACCCCACCTCTCTTAGTGTATACTCCGAGACGAGCGCAGCCGTGATTTCTCTTTTTGTTTTATCCATCTAGGAGTGGCACTGCAGTGTCACGCAGGATGTCCCTTCCAAAAAACCCTCCCCAAACAGCACATGACGCAAAGAAAAAAAGAGGCGCAATGAGGTAGCTGACTGTGTGAGTAAGATTAGCGACCCTAGTGGTCGACACAAACACCGGGCCCATTTAGGAGTGGCACTGCAGTGTCACGCAGGATGTCCCTTCCAAAAAACCCTCCCCAATCAGCACATGATGCAAAGAAAAAGAAAAGAAAAAAGAGGTGCAAGATGGAATTGTCCTTGGGCCCTCCCACCCACCCTTATGTTGTATAAACAAAACAGGACATGCACACTTTAACCAACCCATCATTTCAGTGACAGGGTCTGCCACACGACTGTGACTGATATGACGGGTTGGTTTGGACCCCCCCCAAAAAAGAAGCAATTAATCTCTCCTTGCACAAACTGGCTCTACAGAGGCAAGATGTCCACCTCATCATCACCCTCCGATATATCAACGTGTACATCCCCCTCCTCACAGATTATCAATTCGTCCCCACTGGAATCCACCATCTCAGCTCCCTGTGTACTTTGTGGAGGCAATTGCTGCTGGTCAATGTCTCCGCGGAGGAATTGATTATAATTCATTTTAATGAACATCATCTTCTCCACATTTTCTGGATGTAACCTCGTACGCCGATTGCTGACAAGGTGAGCGGCGGCACTAAACACTCTTTCGGAGTACACACTTGTGGGAGGGCAACTTAGGTAGAATAAAGCCAGTTTGTGCAAGGGCCTCCAAATTGCCTCTTTTTCCTGCCAGTATAAGTACGGACTGTGTGACGTGCCTACTTGGATGCGGTCACTCATATAATCCTCCACCATTCTATCAATGTTGAGAGAATCATATGCAGTGACAGTAGACGACATGTCTGTAATCGTTGTCAGGTCCTTCAGTCCGGACCAGATGTCAGCATCAGCAGTCGCTCCAGACTGCCCTGCATCACCGCCAGCGGGTGGGCTCGGAATTCTGAGCCTTTTCCTCGCACCCCCAGTTGCGGGAGAATGTGAAGGAGGAGATGTTGACAGGTCGCGTTCCGCTTGACTTGACAATTTTGTCACCAGCAGGTCTTTCAACCACAGCAGACTTGTGTCTGCCGGAAAGAGAGATCCAAGGTAGGCTTTAAATCTAGGATCGAGCACGGTGGCCAAAATGTAGTGCTCTGATTTCAACAGATTGACCACCCGTGAATCCTTGTTAAGCGAATTAAGGGCTCCATCCACAAGTCCCACATGCCTAGCGGAATCGCTCCGTGTTAGCTCCTCCTTCAATGTCTCCAGCTTCTTCTGCAAAAGCCTGATGAGGGGAATGACCTGACTCAGGCTGGCAGTGTCTGAACTGACTTCACGTGTGGCAAGTTCAAAGGGCATCAGAACCTTGCACAACGTTGAAATCATTCTCCACTGCGCTTGAGACAGGTGCATTCCACCTACTATATCGTGCTCAATTGTATAGACTTTAATGGCCTTTTGCTGCTCCTCCAACCTCTGAAGCATATAGAGGGTTGAATTCCACCTCGTTACCACTTCTTGCTTCAGATGATGGCAGGGCAGGTTCAGTAGTTTTTGGTGGTGCTCCAGTCTTCTGTACGTGGTGCCTGTACGCCGAAAGTGTCCCGCAATTCTTCTGGCCACCGACAGCATCTCTTGCACGCCCCTGTCGTTTTTTAAAAAATTCTGCACCACCAAATTCAAGGTATGTGCAAAACATGGGACGTGCTGGAATTTGCCCATATTTAATGCACACACAATATTGCTGGCGTTGTCCGATGCCACAAATCCACAGGAGAGTCCAATTGGGGTAAGCCATTCCGCGATGATCTTCCTCAGTTGCCGTAAGAGGTTTTCAGCTGTGTGCGTATTCTGGAAACCGGTGATACAAAGCGTAGCCTGCCTAGGAAAGAGTTGGCGTTTGCGAGATGCTGCTACTGGTGCCGCCGCTGCTGTTCTTGCGGCGGGAATCCATACATCTACCCAGTGGGCTGTCACAGTCATATAGTCCTGACCCTGCCCTGCTCCACTTGTCCACATGTCCGTGGTTAAGTGGACATTGGGTACAGCTGCATTTTTTAGGACACTGGTGACTCTTTTTCTGAGGTCTGTGTACATTTTCGGTATCGCCTGCCTAGAGAAATGGAACCTAGATGGTATTTGGTACCGGGGACACAGTACCTCCAACAAGTCTCTAGTTGGCTCTGCAGTAATGATGGATACCGGAACCACGTTTCTCACCACCCAGGATGCCAAGGCCTCAGTTATCCGCTTTGCAGTAGGATGACTGCTGTGATATTTCATCTTCCTCGCAAAGGACTGTTGAACAGTCAATTGCTTACTGGAAGTAGTACAAGTGGGCTTACGACTTCCCCTCTGGGATGACCATCGACTCCCAGCGGCAACAACAGCAGCGCCAGCAGCAGTAGGCGTTACACGCAAGGATGCATCGGAGGAATCCCAGGCAGGAGAGGACACGTCAGAATTGCCAGTGACATGGCCTGCAGGACTATTGGCATTCCTGGGGAAGGAGGAAATTGACACTGAGGGAGTTGGTGGGGTGGTTTGCGTGAGCTTGGTTACAAGAGGAAGGGATTTACTGGTCAGTGGACTGCTTCCGCTGTCACCCAAAGTTTTTGAACTTGTCACTGACTTATTATGAATGCGCTGCAGGTGACGTATAAGGGAGGATGTTCCGAGGTGGTTAACGTCCTTACCCCTACTTATTACAGCTTGACAAAGGGAACACACGGCTTGACACCTGTTGTCCGCATTTCTGGTGAAATACCTCCACACCGAAGAGCTGATTTTTTTGGTATTTTCACCTGGCATGTCAACGGCCATATTCCTCCCACGGACAACAGGTGTCTCCCCGGGTGCCTGACTTAAACAAACCACCTCACCATCAGAATCCTCCTGGTCAATTTCCTCCCCAGCGCCAGCAACACCCATATCCTCCTCATCCTGGTGTACTTCAACACTGACATCTTCAATCTGACTATCAGGAACTGGACTGCGGGTGCTCCTTCCAGCACTTGCAGGGGGCGTGCAAATGGTGGAAGGCGCATGCTCTTCACGTCCAGTGTTGGGAAGGTCAGGCATCGCAACCGACACAATTGGACTCTCCTTGTGGATTTGGGATTTCGAAGAATGCACAGTTCTTTGCTGTGCTGCTTTTGCCAGCTTGAGTCTTTTCATTTTTCTAGCGAGAGGCTGAGTGCTTCCATCCTCATGTGAAGCTGAACCACTAGCCATGAACATAGGCCAGGGCCTCAGCCGTTCCTTGCCACTCCGTGTCGTAAATGGCATATTGGCAAGTTTACGCTTCTCCTCCGACAATTTTATTTTAGGTTTTGGAGTCCTTTTTTTTCTGATATTTGGTGTTTTGGATTTGACATGCTCTGTACTATGACATTGGGCATCGGCCTTGGCAGACGACGTTGCTGGCATTTCATCGTCTCGGCCATGACTAGTGGCAGCAGCTTCAGCACGAGGTGGAAGTGGATCTTGATCTTTCCCTAATTTTGGAACCTCAACATTTTTGTTCTCCATATTTTAATAGGCACAACTAAAAGGCACCTCAGGTAAACAATGGAGATGGATACTAGTATACAATTATGGACTGCCTGCCGAGTGCAGACACAGAGGTAGCCACAGCCGTGAACTACCGTACTGTACTGTGTCTGCTGCTAATATAGACTGGTTGATAAAGAGATAGTATACTCGTAACTAGTATGTATGTATAAAGAAAGAAAAAAAAACCACGGTTAGGTGGTATATACAATTATGGACGGGCTGCCGAGTGCCGACACAGAGGTAGCCACAGCCGTGAACTACCGCACTGTACTGTGTCTGCTGCTAATATATAGACTGGTTGATAAAGAGATAGTATACTCGTAACTAGTATGTATGTATAAAGAAAGAAAAAAAAACCACGGTTAGGTGGTATATACAATTATGGACGGGCTGCCGAGTGCCGACACAGAGGTAGCCACAGCCGTGAACTACCGCACTGTACTGTGTCTGCTGCTAATATAGACTGGTTGATAAAGAGATAGTATACTCGTAACTAGTATGTATGTATAAAGAAAGAAAAAAAAACCACGGTTAGGTGGTATATACAATTATGGACGGGCTGCCGAGTGCCGACACAGAGGTAGCCACAGCCGTGAACTACCGCACTGTACTGTGTCTGCTGCTAATATAGACTGGTTGATAAAGAGATAGTATACTCGTAACTAGTATGTATGTATAAAGAAAGAAAAAAAAACCACGGTTAGGTGGTATATACAATTATGGACGGGCTGCCGAGTGCCGACACAGAGGTAGCCACAGCCGTGAACTACCGCACTGTACTGTGTCTGCTGCTAATATAGACTGGTTGATAAAGAGATAGTATACTCGTAACTAGTATGACTATAAAGAAAAAAAAAAAAACACGGTTAGGTGGTATATACAATTATGGACGGGCTGCCGAGTGCCGACACAGAGGTAGCCACAGCCGTGAACTACCGCACTGTACTGTGTCTGCTGCTAATATAGACTGGTTGATAAAGAGATAGTATACTACTAATATTATATATACTGGTGGTCAGGTCACTGGTCACTAGTCACACTGGCAGTGGCACTCCTGCAGCAAAAGTGTGCACTGTTTAATTTTAATATAATATTATGTACTCCTGGCTCCTGCTATAACCTATAACTGGCACTGCAGTGCTCCCCAGTCTCCCCCACAATTATAAGCTGTGTGAGCTGAGCACAGTCAGATATATATATACATTGATGCAGCACACTGGGCTGAGCAGTGCACACAGATATGGTATGTGACTGAGTCACTGTGTGTATCGTTTTTTTCAGGCAGAGAACGGATATATTAAATAAAACAAACAACTGCACTGTCTGGTGGTCACTGTGGTCGTCAGTCACTAAACTCTGCACTCTCTTCTACAGTATCACAGCCTCAGGTCAATCTCTCTCTCTCTCTCTCAACCCTAATCTAAATGGAGAGGACGCCAGCCACATCCTCTCCCTATCAATCTCAATGCACGTGTGAAAATGGCGGCGACGCGCGGCTCCTTATATAGAATCCGAGTCTCGCGAGAATCCGACAGCGTCATGATGACGTTCGGGCGCGCTCGGGTTAACCGAGCAAGGCGGGAGGATCCGAGTCTGCTCGGACCCGTGAAAAAAACATGAAGTTTGTGCGGGTTCGGATTCAGAGAAACCGAACCCGCTCATCTCTAATATGTACACAGGATAATCTAACCCACTGGGTAGATTGAGCTGCAACACTTTTGAGTTTTATTGCCTAAATGTATTAAGCATTGATTCATATGTTGTAGTGGTTCAACACATAAAATTATTACCCAAGATGACAGCTACCATTTACAGCAGTGATTTTCAACCTTTTTTTTTACTTGCGGCACACCGAGCACTATTTTAAAATTGCCAAGTCACACCATCAGTTCCCCACAGAAAACAAAAACAAAAAACACACATTGGCCCTCACAGTAAAAAGAAAAATCCACACATACATTTTTTTTTTGTGTAGGACAATCACATTGCTCCCCGCATGAATCATGTTGCTCCCCACATGAACTCACATTGTTCCCCCCATAAATCCATAAATCATAATGCTCCACACAGGAGAAATAACATAACAAATATTAGCCCCTATCGGTCAGCTGTCCTCCTTCCTGTCCCTCAGTGGCGGGGGTTGTTCATACTGGAGTGCTGCGAATACTGAGCAGCAGGCGGTCGGGCAGGTGTGGATGTGGGTGGGCAAGGAAAGCAGTGGATGCAGGCGGGAACTGGAAGATGTGTATGCAGGCGGGTGGGCTGGCTGGTTGTGAGATGTTGCGGCCGTGACCTATGATATCACACCGCAGCGTCATCAAGGCATAGGATACGGACACAGCATGACTGATCCTCTAAGAAGAGCCCAGGCCAAAAGTTCACTCTGAAGGTGCAGGAAGCTGCTCTGGCTTCGCGGCACACTGGTTGAAAAAGCCTGATTTACAGTATAGTTTTGTAGTTTGAGTTTATATTTGTAAACAAATATTTTGCCTAGTGCTATCACAGCAGCTTACAGTTAAGACTATAAAATGAATTGTTGGATGTGGCTTACAAGCCAGCCCTGTATAAATGATCCCCTCTGGAACAGGGAGGTGAGTACTTTTAAATGTAATACAATGGTGTGCTAAGCATTTATGCTAGGTTTGGGATTACTTAGAAAAGAATTTGACAGCATATAAGAACCACTCGGTCCATCTAGTCTGCCCCTTTTTTAACCTTATCGTTACCTCAAACCCTATTTGAACCTTTCAGTATTTCTACTCCATGCATGTTTAACCCTTTATATACTAAGCCTACCTCATCAACGTACTTTACCAAGCTGGGGTCTTCAGAGGATCCCATGGTTTTTTGTCTAAATTCTCAGTTGTTTGATGCGGTAAATTACTAAAATTATGTTTTTTGGGTTTCTGAAGGGATACATTTTAGTAAGGGTATGACAGCATAAAATATTTTGTTTATTTATTTCAAGAGTAGTTACCCAATAAAAGCCATAAATTCTTCTTCATTACAGTGTGTACATATTTACATCTGATTGGATACTGTATATTCTTGTAAAAGGTTATATAATTTTACTATGATAACAATACATTACTATTCATGTGTTGCCATCGCTACAGTCCTTAGCACATGTCACAGTGGTGGTTGTTTTCCTGTGTTTCTCACATATAAAACATTCTGCATTTGTAACATAGTATAGAGTGTTTTTTATTATTTACGTTTTTTTGAAAGAACATTTTATAAGCCTAATTACACAGTATTTATCTTAATCCGATGCAGGACATATAGAAAAATCATGAGTAAAATAGTTGTTATAGATGCAGCAGGATCACAAAAAAATTACATTCTGGAGTCCTCAGAAGACACCCCTTGGCATACTAAGGGTTAAATTGCTTTACTGTAATAGTCTCTACCACCTCTGATGCTATTCCACTTATCTACTACCTTTACATGAAGTCGTTTTTCCATAAAATTTCCCCTGAACCTACAGTACCCTCCTCCAGTTTCAGTGCATGTCCCCATGTTCTAAAACTTCTTTTTGAAGAATGTCTCCCTCCTGTACTTGGTTAAAACCCTTCATATATTTGAAAGATTTTATTATGTCCCCCCTTTCTCTTCTCTGCTCCAAACCATACATATTACTATGAATTATCTGGTTGAACCTCTGTTGTATGAAAATGACATATTATTTGTATGCAAACAGGTTGTTTTTGTATCAAATGATCTCCTATGATACCACATCAAGGCACTGTCTGCCCAGGGAGGCTCAATTTCTCCCCCGTCACAGAGAAACCACCAAATAGGTAAGAAAAGACACAAGCACATGGGATACATAGGGGTTCCAAAAAATATGGGGCACCCAAGTGCTAAAGCTTTGGGGACCCCTTAAAAAAACTCAGAGGGGTTGCAGAAAAATAATTAAGAGTGACACTTATGGCATAGAACTTTTTTCTTTTTAAGGGCTCAGTGTAGTCTTAGCTGGTGGCAGGAGTGCTAATAAAACATCTAAAATGTATTTCATGCTACAGATGTGTCCCTATGCATTGTTGTTCGCATTGCGGGCTATGGCCCTCATTCCGAGTTGATCGCTCGGTAATTTTCTTCGCATCGCAGTGAAATTCCGCTTAGTACGCATGCGCAATATTCGCACTGCGACTGCGCCAAGTAATTTTACAATGAAGATAGTATTTTTACTCACGGCTTTTTCTTCGCTCTGGCGAACGTAGTGTGATTGACAGGAAATGGGTGTTACTGGGCGGAAACACAGCGTTTTCGGGGCGTGTGGATAAAAACGCTACCGTTTCCGGAAAAAACGCAGGAGTGGCCGGAGAAACGGGGGAGTGTCTGGGCGAACGCTGGGTGTGTTTATGACGTCAAACCAGGAACGACAAGCACTGAACTGAACGCAGATGCCGAGTAAGTCTGAAGCTACTCTGAAACTGCTAAGTAGTTTGTAATCGCAATATTGCGAATACATCGGTCGCAATTTTAAGAAGCTAAGATACACTCCCAGTAGGCGTAGGCTTAGCGTGAGCAACTCTGCTAAATTCGCCTTGCGAGCGATCAACTCGGAATGAGGGCCTATATGCCATGGCATAACTTTATTTACTGGGATTGTGTGTTTGCATGCTCCCACAATTGTGGCACAAGCAGGCTGGCGGGATACCTATGCAAAACGTACAGTGGTAAAAAGTGCTGACCACTACTAGAGATGGGAGTGGGAGCTAGTGGCACATGGTACATACAGGCAGAGGGGTTCTCTGTACTCGCAACCCTTACTTTTAAGCAATTTGACCAATGCCTACTTATGCTCCCGTAATTAATAGCAAAACAAAGAGTAGGCTTCCATTGCATTTTGCCGCTATGCATACACACCCTCAGGCAAATTTAAGATAAGATGTGAGGACACATATGTATCATAGCCCCTAAAGCTTCTTGGGGCCTAGGCGGCCCCCAGGCCATTCATTTGAATTTTTTCCATACACAACTGTATGTGTGTGTGTGTTTGCATGTGTGCTGGTAATTATCCTACTCATATTGAGGCTTTACCTTGCTCTTGCAATTCCCTTAGTTTGAAGCCAAACATTTTTAATGGACAGTATTATTAGGGGAAGCACTTTTTTTAAAAGTTTACTCTGGTAACCATTAACCCCAGTGTCAAGGCACAACCTCAGAGTAGGTAGCTCTGCCTAATGGTGGGGAGGATTTGGTGGCAGAGGACATGAGTTCCACAACCTCTTTAGGACCACTTTAAGCACTGCTTGTTCCTGTTCCTTTTCCTATAGTTAGTAGAAGTTCCCGCTGTTGGACTGGGGCATGAAGGGCCCACCGGGGGGAGGCAGTGGTAGGGGACCATGTTTAAGGGTGTCAACAGTCTCTATAGAGGGTGTGGCCAGCTATCAAGAGGGTTGACTTACCACTAGAGAGTGCATGGTCTGGGTCCCTTGATAAATAAATAAATATATATATATATATATATATATATATATATATATATACTGCTAGTGCATCATGATAATGTACCAGATTACTAACAGCAAGGCTCTGTAGAGAATACACCATAGTACTGTGCAGTATAAGGTAACATATGAACAGTATAATGTTTAATTCAAGTGCACAGACTGGAAGCTGATTCCTAGAGGAAGAGGTGGGGCCCCATACAGTGGGGTCCACTGTGGGTTGCCCATGTGTACCCCTGTGGGCCAGTCCAGCCCTGGAATTCTCCATATCTTCCTCCTGTATTTCCCATATTAGTTGTACCTTCCAGCCTTGCAAGAGCACATATGAGTTTGCAGTGTCACAGCTTGTGGGAGATGTATGTGCCCCTCTGAAAATCTCTGCCTTTAAGAGCCCACAGTTATCCAGGCAGCATGTGTTTGTGAGCTTTCTGTGGCAGTGGTGGCTTTGAGGACACAGACATCCTACATATCTCAGCATGCAGTTTAGCTATCTCCTCCTGCAGCAGAGAAAATTGCTCACAGATTAGACAGCAGCTGAGTCTCCAGAATGCCTGCTGCAAATTTATTTTCTGAATTTATATTTGGTAAACTTAAAAAAATGAAAATACAAATCTGTTCATACTGTAAATTGTGTTGATCAAAGGGAAGATGCAAAAAAAAACCACATAAAAACTAGTGATGAGCGGGTTCGGTTTTACTCGGTTCTCAAAACGGCATCTTATTGGCTCACGGATGTCACGTGTTTTGGATAGCCAATAAGATGCCGTTTTGAGAACCGAGTAAAACCGAGTAAAACCGAGTAAAACCGAACCTCGCTCATCACTAATAAAAACACTGGAGAGGCATCCATCAATTTGGCCTTAGCTGGCAAATATTCCTTTCTGGATGTATACTGTACATAATTTAATTAATACCTCTGTGATGGAATGTGTTTCAAACCTTTGTGATCAGACTCATTTATACAGTTTTGTTATGTATTGATTGGATAACAAATGAATTAATGTATGTTACTGATTTATTATTTTGACACAAATAGGAATTTCTTTTGGTAGCATATTTTATTTGAAGCTTATTATAAAAGAAGATATCAGAAAATTAGACACACACACACACACACACACACACACACACACTTTTCTATAATTTGTCCCATAGTTACCTTTAGCCAATTGGTGCATTCTTAACAATGTACTGTACTTCTAATACAAATATACATATTGTATAGTAGAGTTCTTCGTAGAATAGGTATGGAAAATGTCTGTATGTTATGTGAGGTTGACATAACATGTTTTATGGCCACATATCACCTAGTGTTAAGTGTAGGCTACTGTAAGTAATTTACAATGCTAAAACAGGTATTGTAGTGTGCAGCACAAATACAGGTTGAGTATCCCATATCCAAATATTCCGAAATACGGAATATTCCGAAATACGGACTTTTTTGAGTGAGAGTGAGATAGTGAAACCTTTGTTTTCTGATGGCTCAATGTACACAAACGTTGTTTAATACACAAAGTTATTAAAAATATTGTATTAAATGTCCTTCAGGCTGTGTGTATAAGGTGTATATGAAACATAAATGAATTGTGTGAATGTACACACACTTTGTTTAATGCACAAAGTTATAATAAATATTGGCTAAAATTGCCTTCAGGCTGTGTGTATATGGTATATATGAAACATAAATGCATTCTGTGCTTAGATTTAGGTCCCATCACCATGATATCTCATTATGGTAGGCAATTATTCCAAAATACGGAAAAATTCCATATCCAAACTACCTCTGGTCCCAAGCATTTTGGATAAGGGAGACTCAACCTGTACAGTTTTGGAACTTTTTACATGCTGTCAGCTACAACATGCTCAAGAGCTTCTAAATTCAACCAGAGTTGCATTTGTTTGCTAGACAGCATGGTTACACAGTGATAAGTATTGCTGCCTCCCAGCTCTGGGGTCATGATTATGACCAGGGTGTTTTGTTTACTTCTGTGTGTTCCAGATTACTCCAACAGTCCAAAGAACACTAGAATGCTAATTTTCTTTGTTGTAAAGAGACCCTGATCTGAAATGCAATAGAATATCAATTTACAGATGTAATAGCTGGCACTTTGGAAGATGAGTAGCCAAGCTACCAGCAGTTTCCATCAAGTTTAAAATCCACACATCACTGGCATTCTGGTGTGTTTCCAGTGCCACTTTTAAATAAATCAGAAAAAATGTATGTATCCTCCCCAGAAAGTGAAGCTAGACCTAGTGCTGTCAGCATAGACTGATATTAGGGAACTAAGGAAGACACACCACATGGGAACCGTAATCTTAATGCCAAGCAGCCTGAGGCTGAGCCACATGAGGCTGCCCCCTCACCCCTCCCTGTAAAAACCATACTTATTAACACTAGGGCTATTCGCAACACTCCCAGGTGATGGGTTGGAGGTTAATATCTATGTTAAAATAAGAATAAATATACTTTTTTTTACTGGTTAATTACAGGTCTCAACAGTGCTTGTCACTCCCAATTTTAATGGTTTACACTTGGATAATTAGAAGTACCAGCATGTCCTGTTATCCAGGTCATGATGGCACCTGCATTTTACCTGTAAAAAAAAAAAAATGAAAAAAGATGTACACACTATAGAAAATCTTAAATTATTTAAAAACACCCAATATATTCAATGATACTAACAATATTACTTGCATTTTATTTTGAAGGTCCAAGTTAAAATCCAGGATCCTCAGAGTTGGCAAGAAAAACCAAAACACTTAGGCTCCTGATGACTAGGGACTCCTGTCATGAATGACTGTGCTAAGGCAGTCAAAGTATACTAATATACTGGCTTTACTCTGATTGGCTAGTACTAGTGTAGGGATGTTGAGAATTCACATAGTGAAATTAGCACACAGGTGTTTTTTGTCCAGGGGTGGGGGGCCAGCATTTTTATAAAAGCTTCATCACCCATTGGTTCTCAAACTGAACACACAAGTATCCCCAACAGATCACCTTTTCAGGATTTCTCTCTGTTGAAACAGGTGAGATTATTTTGTTACTTCACATCAATGGCAGGAAACCATATCTGGGGAAACCCGTCGATGGGGTCATCAATACTTTACATCAATGGCAGAAACCCATAGAGAAACATTGATGGGCATCAGTGACCATAAACTGGTGGGCCAATCAGTGAAGCGGAGGGTCAATGAAGGTGATGGGCAAATCAGAGAAGGGGGTGGAGTTACAATTCTCTAACAGGGGCAGGGCATAAAAACATCTCCTGCATGCCTGAATTGATGGTGGAGAACTATTGAATCTCTATCATTGAGCCATAGGTGGCAAACCATTGATGGCCATCCCTATATGACAGGAAGGAGAGATCAGAGACTGATCTCCCTTACAGGAGCAAGGTTTTGCATTAAAAATGTGTAAATCCCTGATAACATCACCTTAGTGATGTCTCAAAGATCTCCTTTTCTCAATGGTAAAGTCTTGCCATCTGCATGGAGTTGTACATAGCATTACCTTTGAGCACAATACAGAATGTTTGAGTATCCAGGATCTGTAGCAAATTATTCATGGTCATTTCACAGAACCCCAGCCTATCAACAATCGAGCATAAACCTATCATATTGGGGTAGCACAAGGCAACTCAGTACCCCATTTATAGCTGGGGTAAATGTTCTGTTGCAAGTGGTAATGAATTAATAGTATGGATCAATCAGTATATGCTTATTAAAACCATAGCTACAATTTATGAGGGAAAGGGGCACACACAGTCAGTGTTTTATCCATTTTGTAAGTTTTACTTCAGCACCATCATTATCAGGGAATTTAACTGAATGATGGCTAAGTTGTACAAGCAATGCATTCTATGTTGAACATGATAGCATTTTTCCTCCAATCTCTATCTCCAATAGATATTCCTTAAATCACTTGAACAAATTTGAATTGAATTGTTTGATAAATTATGTCTTGACTTTTGTAGGTTTGGAAAACAGTCAACTTCATCCAGCAATGCTGGGTGATATATCTAGATGATAAGTAAAAGTCTACAACTTACTAACTCAAATGTTACTAGATGTCTGTGTAAGCAAACACATGGTTTATTATGCTTCAAATATGTCATTGGGATGCTATTCTTAAACTGCAGATACATTTAAAAAAATAGTTAAAACATCTAAGGACTTAAATCTAATGTTCAACATTTTGTTCTTGCTTTAAGATGACTAAAAACATTTGATATTTTCTCCTACAATTATTACTAAATAACTATTACATTTGTATTCTGATCAGCCATTAATTCTGTGGTTAATTACAATGTAAATTCCTATTAATTTATTCTCCTTTTTATGCAATTAATTATATGTTAGTAAATTTTCTTTAGCCATAAGCAGCATGCTTTAATCACAAAGCAAAAAGCCAATTATGTTTTTTTGCCAAGCTCTACAGAACATGTATTTTATACTACAATATATGCCAGGAAATAATCAAATCTATAATACTAATTTCAATAAGTTAATGGAAAATCAAGTGAATGATTACTTACGTAGCAAAAAAACACAAACAAACTAACAAACAAACAATTTACACTGTCAGCTATTATTATGATTCTTGACTTGATATATGACTGGGCATATTGTTCATATCCTGACGTTATTCAAGTCTGTAGTAATTTTACCAAAATAGGTATGTATACCAAATATGTATAGTGCATCTCATGCTCACACCACAGGATAGTAACAGAGGATAAAGACTTTTTGAAAGCATAAATATAATTAAAAAATATTCAATTTATTATAAACAGTGGCAGGCTAGGCTGGGTGACAAAAAAGATGTGGGTGTGAGTCTCCCTGATGCTTCGTTTGGTACAGTGGCTGCCTCATATTTTCACAAAAAAGACTTATCACGAAAAGTTCAATTTAGAATATAGAGACGGAGGAACATGAAAAAGATGGCACTACTGTGCCTATGCAGATGAAGGTATGGTGAATGATAGGAAAAAAAATTGTATATTAAATACTTATCCTAAATAAAGTAGGACAACTGGGTGCTCCGTGTTCTGATTCTTAAAATGCACGTATGACTCCTAGGTTCTCAATATGTGTCCACCCAAATGAATGTTAAGTTCACACTGTTGAAGCTGACTCTGGAGGGAAGAGACCAGAAACAGTCCACAGTGCAGTCAGGAAGTGCAATGCATCTGTGCTTAACAGTTATTGGGGTGGACACATAATGAGAACCTAGGAGTCATCCATGAATTTTAAGAATCAGAACACGGAGCACCCAACACCTTCACATCTGCCTGGCACATCTTGTTTTCCATGTACCTATGAGCCCACTGTGTGACATCACAAAGAGGGGATATCCATTTCAATCAAGGAGTCCCAGTTGTCATAAATTATTTGGGATAAGTATTTAATATACATTTTTTTCCTATCATTCACCATACTTTCATCTGCATAGGCTCAATAGCGCCATCTTTTTCACATTCCTCCATCTCTATGGGCTGGGTGACAGTTCACATGAATGTACAATAGTCTAAGCTACTAAAAGTTACTACAGGATTGACCTGGAGACACGCAGTATGCAAGCCTGTGCCAAAACACAGGGGTTCCCAACAAAAAAAATAAATACAGGAAAAAACAAAAAAACACATGGGCCCTGATAGGTAACAATAACACACATTGGCCCCAATAGGGAAAAAACAAACACATTGGCACCCAGAGGAACAAAATAAAACACAATGGCCCCCACAGGAAAAACAGAAACACATTGGCTCTGATAGAAAAAAACACACATTAGTTGCCCCAGCCCGCCACTGAATTTATAGTATATAGTTACAGCTACAATAAATTGTATTTCTTTAGTATCAGCTCATATACTGTAGTTTATTAAAGAAGAAAATTATCTTCTTTCCATGACTTGACTCCTTCACAAGTACACCAACTAGCTGTCTACCATTAGATTACATAAAATCGTAAATGTGACAAAGTGGTATCCATAGATTTGTTCACTTACCTCAGACAACAATATCCGTGGTTGGAAACTGTTAATCAGTTTTCTGTAGAGTGCAGCATCAAAGTTCTATTAGGAAATTTCAGTAGGTTACTTCATCTGTGTCACCCCTGTCTGCCCCTGCCCTTCAGAATGCAAGCTCTCATGAGCAGGGCACTCAACTCCTCATGTACTTTTACTTCTCTTACTTAAACCTTCTTCAACAGCACCAAACCTCGTGGTTTTCTGCCACCCTGATACTTATGTCAGTGTCGCTTGTCACAGTAGCTATGTTTATTTACCCTGTACTTGTCCTATATTGTCTTTAACTGTAAGTCACTATTTTACTGTTTTGATTATTTTGTTTATGTACTCTGTAATTGGGTGCTGCGTATCCCTTGTGGCGTCATATAAATAAAAATAAGATTTTACTCACCGGTAAATCTATTTCTCGTAGTCCGTAATGGATGCTGGGAACTCCGAAAGGACCATGGGGAATAGTGGGCTCCGAAGGAGGCTGGGCACTCTAGAAAGATTTATGACTACCTGGTGTGCACTGGCTCCTCCCACTATGACCCTCCTCCAAGCCTCAGTTAGGACACTGTGCCCGGACGAGCTGACATAATAAGGAAGGATTTTGAATCCCGGGTAAGACTCATACCAGCCACACCAATCACACCGTACAACTCGTGATACTATATCCAGTTTGACAGTATGAAAACAACTGAGCCTCTCAACAGATGGCTCAACAATAACCCTTTAGTTAGCAATAACTATTTACAAGTATTGCAGACAATCCGCACTTGGGATGGGCGCCCAGCATCCACTACGGACTACGAGAAATAGATTTACCGGTGAGTAAAATCTTATTTTCTCTGACGTCCTAGTGGATGCTGGGAACTCCGAAAGGACCATGGGGATTATACCAAAGCTCCCACACGGGCGGGAGAGTGCGGATGACTCTGCAGCACCGAATGAGAGAACTCAAGGTCCTCCTCAGCCAGGGTATCAAATTTGTAGAATTTTGCAAACGTGTTTGCCCCTGACCAAGTAACAGCTCGGCAAAGTTGTAAAGCCGAGACCCCTCGGGCAGCCGCCCAAGATGAGCCCACCTTCCCTGTGGAATGGGCTTTCACTGATTTAGGATGCGGCAGTCCAGCCGCAGAATGCGCCTGCTGAATTGTGTCACAGATCCAGCGAGCGATAGTCTGCTTAGAAGCAGGAGCACCCAGCCTGTTGGGTGCATACAGGATAAATAGCGAGTCAATTTTCCTGACTCTAGCCGTCCTGGAAACATAATTTTTCAAGGCCCTGACTACGTCCAGTAACTTGGAATCCTCCAAGTCCCTAGTAGCCGCAGGCACCACAATAGGTTGGTTCAAGTGAAAAGCTGATACCACCTTAGGGAGAAACTGGGGACGAGTCCTCAATTCTGCCCTATCCATATGGAAAATCAGATAAGGACTTTTATATGTCAAGCCGCCAATTCTGATACACGCCTGGCCGAAACCAAGGCCAATAACATGACCACTTTCAACGTGAGATATTTTAGATCCACGGTTTTTAGTGGTTCAAACCAATGTGATTTTAAGAAACTCAACACCACGTTGAGATCCCCAGGTGCCACTGGAGGCACAACCGGGGGCTGAATATGCAGCACTCCTTTTACAATGTCTGAACTTCAGGTACTGAAGCTAATTCTTTCTGGAAGAAAATCGACAGAGCCGAGATCTGTATCTTAATGGAGCCTAATTTTAGGCCCATAGACACTCCTGCTTGTAGGAAATGCAGAAATCGACCTAGTTGAAATTCCTCTGTTGGGGCCTTTTTTGGCCTCACACCAAGCAACATATTTCCGCCATATGCGGTGATAATGTTTTGCAGTTACATCTTTCCTGGCTTGAATCAGCGTAGGAATGACTTCCTCCGGAATGCCCTTTTCCTTTAGGATCCGGCGTTCAACCGCCATGCCATCAAAACGTAGCCGCGGTAAGTCTTGGAACAGACAGGGCCCCTGCTGCAGCAGGTCCTGTCTGAGCGGCAGAGGCCATGGGTCCTCTGATATAATTTCTTGAAGTTCTGGGTACCAGGCTCTTCTTGGCCAATCCGGAACCACGAGTATCGTTCTTACTCCTCGCCTTCTTATTATTCTCAGTACCTTTGGTATGAGAGGCAGAGGGGGGAACACATAAACCGACTGGTACACCCACGGTGTTACCAGAGCGTCCACAGCTATCGCCTGAAGGTCCCTTGACCTGGCGCAATATCTTTTATAGCTTTTTGTTGAGGCGGGACGCCTTCATGTCCACCTGTGGCCTTTCCCAATGGTGTACAATCCTTTGGAAGACTTCTGGATGAAGTCCCCACTCTCTCGGGTGGAAGTCGTGTCTGCTGAGAAGATCTGCTTCCCAGTTGTCCACTCCGGGAATGAACACTGTTGACAATGCTAACACATGAATTTCCGCCCATCGGAGAATCCTTGTGGCTTCTGCCATCGCCATCCTGCTTCTTGTGCCGCCCTGTTGGTTTACATGGGCGACTGCCGTGATGTTGTCTGATTGGATCAGGACCGGCTGGTTTTGAAGCAGAGGCCTTGCCTGACTCAGGGCATTGTAAATGGCCCTCAGTTCCAGAATATTTATGTAGGGAAGTCACCTGACTTGACCAAAGTCCCTGGAAGTTTCTTCCCTGTGTGACTGCCCCCCAGCCTCAAAGGCTGGCATCCATGGTCACTAGGACCTAGTCCTGTATGTCGAACCTGCGGCCCTCTTGAAGATGGGCACTCTGCAGCCACTACAGTAGAGATACCCTGGTCCTTGGAGACAGGGTTATCAGCCGATGCATCTGAAGATGCGACCCGGACCACTTGTCTAACAGGTCCCCCTGAAAAGTTCTTGCATGGAACCTGTCGAATGGGATTGCTTCGTAGGAAGCTATCATTTTTCCCAGGACTCGCGTGCAATGATGCACCGATAACTGTTTTGGCTTCAGGAGGTCTCTGACTAGAGATGACAGCTCCTTGGCTTTCTCCTCCGGGAGAAACACTTATTTCTGGTCTGTGTCCAGAACCATCCCCAGGAACAGTAGACGTGTCGTAGGAACCAGCTGTGACTTTGGACTGTTTAGAATCCAACCGTGCTGTTGTAGCACTTTCCAAAATAGTGCTACCCCGACTAGCAACTGCTCCTTGGACCTCGCCCTTATAAGGAGATTGTCCAAGTACGGGATAATTAAAAACTCCCCTTTTTCGAAGGAGTATCATCATTCCGGCCATTACCTTGGTAACACCCTCGGTGCCATGTACAGTCCAAACGGCAGAGTCTGGACTTGGTAATGGTAATCCTGTACCACAAATCTGAGGTACTCCTGGCGAGGATAGTAAATGGGAACATGCAGGTAAGCATCCTTGATGTCCCGGGATACCATGTAATCCCCCTCGTCCAGGCTTGCAATAACCGCCCTGAGCGATTCCATCTTGAACTTGAATTTTTTTATGTATGTGTTCAAGGATTTTAAATATAAAAAAGGGTCACACCGAACCATGCGGTTTCAGTACCCCAAACCGTGTGGAATAGTAACCCCGTCCTTGTTGAAGTAGGGGCACCTTAAGTATTACCTGCTGGGAATACAGCTTATTAATTGCCTCTAGCACAGCCTCCCTGCCTGAGGGAGTTGTCGGCAAGGCATATTTGAGGAAACGGCGGGGGGAAGACATCTCGAATTCTAACTTGTACCCCTGAAATACTACTTGAATGAAACAGGGATCCACCTGTGAGCGAGCCCACTGATCGCTGACATTTTTGAGACGGCCCCCCACCGTACCTGGCTATACCTGTGGAGCCCCCGCGTCATGCTGTGGACTCAGAGGAAGCGAGAGAAGAATTATGATTCTGGGAACAGGCTGACTGGTGCAGCTTTTTCCCTCTTCCCTTGTCTCTGTACAGAAAGGAAGCGCCTTTGACCCGCTTGCTTTTCTGAAGCCGAAAGGACTGTACCTGATAATACAGTGCTTTCTTAGTCTGTGAGGAAACTGAGGTAAAAATATTCCTTCCCAGCTGTTGCTGCGGATACGAGGTCCCAGAGACCATCCCCAAATAATTCCTCACCCTTATAAGGCAGAATCTCTATGCGCCTTTTAAAGTCAGCATCACCTGTCCAGTGACAGGTCTCTAATACCCTCCTGACAGAATGGACATTACATTCATTTTGGATGCCAGCCGGCAAAATATCCCTCTGTGCATCCCTCATACATAAGACGACGTCTTTAATATGTTCTCATGTTAGCAAACTAGTATGTTTGACAGGGTCACCGACCACGCTGCAGCAGCACGCTCTGCAGGTTTCAGTCTAGTACCTGAGTGTGTAAATACAGACTTCAGGATAGCCTCCTGCTTTTTATCAACAGGTACCTTCAAAGTGGCCGTTCCTAAAACGGCAGTGCCACCTATTTTGACAACCGTGTGAGCGCCTTATCCACCCTAGGGGAGATCTCCCAGCGTAACTTATCCTCTGGCGGGAAAAGGTACGCCATCAGTAACTTTTTAGAAATTACCAGTTTCTTATCAGGGGGAACCCACGCTTTTCACACACTTCATTCATTCAACTGATGGGGGAACAAAACACTGCCTGCTTTTTCTCCCCAAACATAAAAACCCATTTTTAGAGGTTAATGTCAGAAATGTGTAACACATTTTTTATTGCCGGGATCAAGTCACGGATGTTCCTAGTGGATTGTGTATGTGTCTCAACCTTGTCGACACTGGAGGCAGACTCCGTGTCGACATCTGTGTCTGCCATCTGAATGAGCGGGCGTTTTTGAGCCCCTGATGGCCTTTGAGACGCCTGGGCAGGCGCGGGCTGAGAAGCCGGCTGTCCCACAGCTGTTACGTCATCCACCCTTTTATGTAAGGAGTTGACACTGTCGGTTAATACCTTTCACCTAACCATCCACTCTGGTGTCGGCCCCACAGGGGGCGACATCACATTTATCGGCATCTGCTCCGTGTCTATATAAGCCTCCTCCTCAAACATGTCGACACAGCCGTACCGACACACCGCACACACACAGGGAATGCTCTGACTGAGGACAGGACCCCATAAAGCCCTTTGGGGAGACAGAGAGAGAGTATGCCAGCACACACCAGAGCGCCATATAATGTGGGGATTAACACTATAACTGAGTGAATTTTCCCCCATAGCTGCTTGCATATACAATATTGCGCCTAAATTTTGTGCCCCCCCTCTCTTTTTAACCCTTTGAGCCTGAAAACTACAGGGGAGAGCCTGGGGAGCTTTCTTCCAGCTGCACTGTGAAGAGAAAATGGCGCCAGTGTGTCTGAGGGAGATAGCTCCGCCCCTTTTCCGCGGCCTATTCTCCCGCTTTTTTCTGGATTCTGGCAGGGGTATTTACCACATATATAGCCTCTGGGGCTATATATTGTGGTATTTTTGCCAGCCAAGGTGTTTTTATTGCTGCTCAGGGCGCCCCCCCCCAGCGCCCTGCACCCTCAGTGACCGGAGTGTGAAGTGTGTATGAGGAGCAATGGCGCACAGCTGCAGTGCTGTGCGCTACCTTGGTGAAGACTGATGTCTTCTGCCGCCGCTTTTCCGGACCTCTTCTTGCTTCTGGCTCTGTAAGGGGGACGGCGGCGCGGCTCCGGGACCGAACACCAAGGACTGGGCCTGCGGTCGATCCCTCTGGAGCTAATGGTGTCCAGTAGCCTAAGAAGCCCAATCCGGCTGCAAGCAGGCGAGTTCGCTTCTTCTCCCCTTAGTCCCTCGCTGCAGTGAGCCTGTTGCCAGCAGGTCTCACTGAAAATAAAAAACCTAAATCTATACTTTCTTTCTAAGGGCTCAGGAGAGCCCCTAGTGTGCATCCAACCTCGGCCGGGCACAAGATCTAACTGAGGCTTGGAGGAGGGTCATAGTGGGAGGAGCCAGTGCACACCAGGTAGTCATAAATCTTTCTAGAGTGCCCAGCCTCCTTCGGAGCCCGCTATTCCCCATGGTCCTTTTGGAGTTCCCAGCATCCACTAGGATGTCAGAGAAAGATAATAATAATAATACTAATTATTTATTAAATAGTTTCTGCTACACAATAAAAGTTACTTATATGATACACTATTCAGAGAGCCTTCTTTATTAAATTATTACAAAAGGACTAGGTTAAAATGAAAAACAATGCATTAATCTACAGTAAATTTAAATATAATTTCAACAATTATACATTTTTATTAAGTGACCCTTATTAAAATATTTTAGAATACATATTTTATAATATATACTGATATTGGTTATACTTATTAGCAGTATATAAGTAACATCCTTTTGAATATAATTTCTTGTTTTAGCAAAATTTTGACTTCTTTCAACTTTTACAAAATACAATACTGTACGTAAGTATTAGTTCTAACAGTATGGATGTTTTATGTTTGGAACCATGTGGAATACTCATAACTTACAGAGAATTGAGCTGAAGCTGAATTTAGTCTATCCTTTGTCGTTAAGCAGCATTGAGCAGCCCAGCAAAAAGTAATCAAGCAAACTACAGTATGCGTTCACAAACCTCTTATTTTTTTTTATCAAACACACTTCTTTCTAGTTGACTTTTTACAGAACATTCCAATGACAGGTTAACATTTTACATATAGTATTATACTGTGGTAAACATTTTAGCATGTGACTAATAAAGTATTTTTAGCAGATTAAACTTCTGTAAGCCTTATTTGTTATATGTGCTTATTCATGAACATAAGCTTGAAGCTCAAACATAATACTAACCAAGAAAGAGATCTGAGTGGTATTGAAAGATTATACTTTTTCATTTCAGTTAGCTAGTGTTTGAATGGTATCACTATCACTCACTATTGTTCACTCTATTCTATTGGCTAACAAAGTAACATTCTCTAAATTAGTGCCTATGAAAGATCTGAGATACTAGAAACTATTTGAGAGGTACATTCAGTACTACAGCAGGCATAAATAAATAATGAGGTTTGTGGGTGGAAATCTAACCCCTTAATGACTGGAGGTAGTGTGCCCCTTGCCATGGAACAATTTTTATATTACTTTTCCTATACCAAGATTAACTTTTTTATTTTAAATAGGTAAGTAAACTTTATATTCCAGTTTTGTTTTGAACTTCCATTGAGCAGCATATTGGATTAATTAATAGTTTTATGTGACAGGCATTAAAATGCAAACTTTTTATATATTTTTTTTTCTTTTCCCAAATTTTTAATGTACATTTTTTTTTGTATTTATATATAGTAATGTAGTTAATGTAGTTATTTTTACACATGGAACATGGGGGTCATTCCGATCCGATCGCAGCGTGCTTTTGTTCAGATAGCTGCGACCGGGTCACTACTGCGCATGCGCGGGGGCCGTAATGCGCACGCGTGTCATTGTCCCGGGACAGAAACGACGCTGACAGCGGAAAAAGCGGTCGCAGCGGCGATCGCAAGAAGATTGACTGCTGGAAGGCATTATGGGGCGTCAACTGACCGTTGGAGACCATTTTCGGGAGTGGTAAGAAAAACGCAAGCGTGTCCAGGCGAACGGAGGGCGGATGTCTGACGTCAAAGCAGAGCCCATCATCGCTGGATCCGTCGCACAGGGTAAGTACAGTATTTCCAGGGCTGGTCTTGTTTTGCAGGAAACTTTTTTAGCATAGCAGGAATGCACAAGCGATCGCAGCCCTGCTATGATAAAATACACTCCCCCCCATAGGCGGAGATTAGTTGATCGCACCAGCAGCAAAAAGTTGCTTGGTGCGATCAACTCGGAATGAGGGCCATAAGTCCTTAAAACTACCCTAAACATTTAAAGTATTGCCTAGTTTCCCCCTTGGATACCAGACAAGTGTACTTGTAAGGCCAGTAGAAATCATTGAATTTAAAAAAGAAGTTTGACCTTTTTTGTCTACAATTATCTCTTAAATTGGATCTAATAGTAACAAATGGAGAAGTTACTATTGAATCCATTGTGTCCACTAGTAATATCTTGCATAGGATCTGCCAAGATCTGCCGGATATAGGGGGTAATTCAGACTGCATCGCTGCAGTGGCAGCGATCGCAGTCTGAATTACTATGAGCAGTGTGCATGCATTGCAGGCGCACGCAATGCAGGTGCACGCAATGCAGGCGCACGCAATGCAGGCGCACGCAATGCAGGCGCACGCACTGCAGGTGCACTGTGCCTGTGCATCCAGTGAAATGCAAAAGCTGACAGGCAGAGGCGGTCACGGGTGGGAGGGGGCGTGCCAACGTCATTAGAATGCCGTTCGCGGGGCGCGGTGTCCGGACCGTTGCGGGGGGGGGCGGGGCGCGGTGGCCACAGGATGTTACATGCAGCTGATGCATCCTGGGATGTGGTGGTTAGCCCCCTGTCAGCGCACAGGAGCCGCGCTGGCAGGAGCTACTTGTTAGGTACAAAAGCATCACTGCCGTGCAATGTTTTTGTACCTGTGCTGGTGCGGGGTGGGGGTTTGTAGGGCCTGACGTGCGGGGCGGACTAGCTCTGTATGTCAGAGAAACTGATCGTAGATCTACGATCATGTCTGAATTACCCCCATAGTCCTCAGTTACAGAGGGAGCCCTTGTTGCTCTAAGTACTCTGGATCTTCCTGGCTCCATCTGTCTGCTGCAGCATTTTCTGAAACCTGGTCCTTCTGCTAACATCTTGCTAGGCCAAGCCTCAGTATATCCTGCACACCTGGACTGTCTGTTAACATCTTGCAAGGCTACACCGCAGTTGTTCCTGAATATCTGGCCTATCTGCTAACATCCTGCAAGGCCTTGTTGCAGCTGTCCCTGAATATCTGGCTTGTCTACTAACATCCTCCAAGGACAAGCTGCAACTGTTCCTAAATATCTGGCTCATCTACTAAAATCCTACTAGGCCAAGCCGCAGCTATTTCTGAATATTGGGCCTGTCTGCATCTGCCAACATTTGACAAATTTTCTTGTATTGTCAGAATCATATTTAGTTGCTGCAGTCACTCTAGAGACTTGGACCCCTATACTGGTTGTAGCATCCGCATGCCTCCATTCTCTGTGCAGCCATAAATAGGCACTCTCCATTCACAGACTGTCTGTAGTGACCAGTGGTCAATTGGTGGATCTTACAAGACTCAGTTGTTCCAAAGTCTTGTCCAATCACTTCCTTATCACCTAAGCACTGCCATATTTACTATCTCAAAGCAGTGATGGATCTAGCAGAGGGGGATGAGGGCACCCCGTAACTCAGCAACCCAGCCCCACCCACTTGTTCCTGCGGGCAGTAGAGGTCAGGGAAGCTGAGTGCGATGGCTGGGAACTGGCTGCATTGACAGGACAACTGAGATGGTGCTGGGTGGGACCAACCAGTGTGTCCCGGCCCCAGCTACCAGCAGCAGTACAACTCCCTGCACCGCAGCCTAGTTCACTCCTTCAGTCGCGGAGGAGCTGCCGCTGCCTTGTCTGGCAGATCGTGAACCGCAAGGACGCACGACAGTTGAGGGGTGGGGAGAGGAGGGGGAGGCGATTGGCTGGTGTGGAGAGAGCAGCCGGAGTTCTGTCCTGTGGAGAGCCAGGGCAGGAGAGACAGGGGGCCCGTTCCGGCAGATGGAGCGCTGGTTGGATGCGACTCTACTGTATCCTATTGTGTCTGTGTATGTACACATTGTGTCTATGTATGGTACATCGCTAGTGTCTGTATGTACGTGGAGTGTTACTAGTAGAGATGAGCGCCTGAAATTTTTCGGGTTTTGTGTTTTGGTTTTGGGTTCGGTTCCGCGGCCGTGTTTTGGGTTCGAACGCGTTTTGGCAAAACCTCACCGAATTATTTTTGTCGGATTCGGGTGTGTTTTGGATTCGGGTGTTTTTTTCCAAAAACACTAAAAAACAGCTTAAATCATAGAATTTGGGGGTCATTTTGATCCCAAAGTATTATTAACCTCAAAAACCATAATTTACACTCATTTTCAGTCTATTCTGAATACCTCACACCTCACAATATTATTTTTAGTCCTAAAATTTGCACCGAGGTCGCTGTGTGAGTAAGATAAGCGACCCTAGTGGCCGACACAAACACCGGGCCCATCTAGGAGTGGCACTGCAGTGTCACGCAGGATGTCCCTTCCAAAAAACCCTCCCCAAACAGCACATGACGCAAAGAAAAAAAGAGGCGCAATGAGGTAGCTGTGTGAGTAAGATTAGCGACCCTAGTGGCCGACACAAACACCGGGCCCATCTAGGAGTGGCACTGCAGTGTCACGCAGGATGGCCCTTCCAAAAAACCCTCCCCAAACAGCACATGACGCAAAGAAAAAAAGAGGCGCAATGAGGTAGCTGACTGTGTGAGTAAGATTAGCGACCCTAGTGGCCGACACAAACACCGGGCACATCTAGGAGTGGCACTGCAGTGTCACGCAGGATGTCCCTTCCAAAAAACCCTCCCCAAACAGCACATGACGCAAAGAAAAAAAGAGGCGCAATGAGGTAGCTGTGTGAGTAAGATTAGCGACCCTAGTGGCCGACACAAACACCGGGCCCATCTAGGAGTGGCACTGCAGTGTCACGCAGGATGTCCCTTCCAAAAAACCCTCCCCAATCAGCACATGATGCAAAGAAAAAGAAAAGAAAAAAGAGGTGCAAGATGGAATTATCCTTGGGCCCTCCCACCCACCCTTATGTTGTATAAACAAAACAGGACATGCACACTTTAACCAACCCATCATTTCAGTGACAGGGTCTGCCACACGACTGTGACTGATATGACGGGTTGGTTTGGACCCCCCCCAAAAAAGAAGCAATTAATCTCTCCTTGCACAAACTGGCTCTACAGAGGCAAGATGTCCACCTCATCTTCACCCTCCGATATATCACCGTGTACATCCCCCTCCTCACAGATTATCAATTCGTCCCCACTGGAATCCACCATCTCAGCTCCCTGTGTACTTTGTGGAGGCAATTGCTGCTGGTCAATGTCTCCGCGGAGGAATTGATTATAATTCATTTTAATGAACATCATCTTCTCCACATTTTCTGGATGTAACCTCGTACGCCGATTGCTGACAAGGTGAGCGGCGGCACTAAACACTCTTTCGGAGTACACACTTGTGGGAGGGCAACTTAGGTAGAATAAAGCCAGTTTGTGCAAGGGCCTCCAAATTGCCTCTTTTTCCTGCCAGTATAAGTACGGACTGTGTGACGTGCCTACTTGGATGCGGTCACTCATATAATCCTCCACCATTCTATCAATGTTGAGAGAATCATATGCAGTGACAGTAGACGACATGTCCGTAATCGTTGTCAGGTCCTTCAGTCCGGACCAGATGTCAGCATCAGCAGTCGCTCCAGACTGCCCTGCATCACCGCCAGCGGGTGGGCTCGGAATTCTGAGCCTTTTCCTCGCACCCCCAGTTGCGGGAGAATGTGAAGGAGGAGATGTTGACAGGTCGCGTTCCGCTTGACTTGACAATTTTGTCACCAGCAGGTCTTTCAACCCCAGCAGACCTGTGTCTGCCGGAAAGAGAGATCCAAGGTAGGCTTTAAATCTAGGATCGAGCACGGTGGCCAAAATGTAGTGCTCTGATTTCAACAGATTGACCACCCGTGAATCCTTGTTAAGCGAATTAAGGGCTGCATCCACAAGTCCCACATGCCTAGCGGAATCGCTCCGTGTTAGCTCCTTCTTCAATGCCTCCAGCTTCTTCTGCAAAAGCCTGATGAGGGGAATGACCTGACTCAGGCTGGCAGTGTCTGAACTGACTTCACGTGTGGCAAGTTCAAAGGGCATCAGAACCTTGCACAACGTTGAAATCATTCTCCACTGCACTTGAGACAGGTGCATTCCATCTCCTATATCGTGCTCAATTGTATAGGCTTGAATGGCCTTTTGCTGCTCCTCCAACCTCTGAAGCATATAGAGGGTTGAATTCCACCTCGTTACCACTTCTTGCTTCAGATGATGGCAGGGCAGGTTCAGTAGTTTTTGGTGGTGCTCCAGTCTTCTGTACGTGGTGCCTGTACGCCGAAAGTGTCCCGCAATTTTTCTGGCCACCGACAGCATCTCTTGCACGCCCCTGTCGTTTTTTAAAAAATTCTGCACCACCAAATTCAAGGTATGTGCAAAACATGGGACGTGCTGGAATTTGCCCATATTTAATGCACACACAATATTGCTAGCGTTGTCCGATGCCACAAATCCACAGGAGAGTCCAATTGGGGTAAGCCATTCCGCGATGATCTTCCTCAGTTGCCGTAAGAGGTTTTCAGCTGTGTGCGTATTCTGGAAAGCGGTGATACAAAGCGTAGCCTGCCTAGGAAAGAGTTGGCGTTTGCGAGATGCTGCTACTGGTGCCGCCGCTGCTGTTCTTGCGGCGGGAGTCCATACATCTACCCAGTGGGCTGTCACAGTCATATAGTCCTGACCCTGCCCTGCTCCACTTGTCCACATGTCCGTGGTTAAGTGGACATTGGGTACAACTGCATTTTTTAGGACACTGGTGAGTCTTTTTCTGACGTCCGTGTACATTCTCGGTATCGCCTGCCTAGAGAAGTGGAACCTAGATGGTATTTGGTAACGGGGGCACACTGCCTCAATAAATTGTCTAGTTCCCTGTGAACTAACGGCGGATACCGGACGCACGTCTAACACCAACATAGTTGGCAAGAACTCCGTTATCCGCTTTGCAGTAGGATGACTGCTGTGATATTTCATCTTCCTCGCAAAGGACTGTTGAACAGTCAATTGCTTACTGGAAGTAGTACAAGTGGGCTTACGACTTCCCCTCTGGGATGACCATCGACTCCCAGCGGCAACAACAGCAGCGCCAGCAGCAGTAGGCGTTACACGCAAGGATGCATCGGAGGAATCCCAGGCAGGAGAGGACTCGTCAGACTTGCCAGTGACATGGCCTGCAGGACTATTGGCATTCCTGGGGAAGGAGGAAATTGACACTGAGGGAGTTGGTGGGGTGGTTTGCGTGAGCTTGGTTACAAGAGGAAGGGATTTACTGGTCAGTGGACTGCTTCCGCTGTCACCCAAAGTTTTTGAACTTGTCACTGACTTATTATGAATGCGCTGCAGGTGACGTATAAGGGAGGATGTTCCGAGGTGGTTAACGTCCTTACCCCTACTTATTACAGCTTGACAAAGGGAACACACGGCTTGACACCTGTTGTCCGCATTTCTGGTGAAATACCTCCACACCGAAGAGCTGATTTTTTTGGTATTTTCACCTGGCATGTCAACGGCCATATTCCTCCCACGGACAACAGGTGTCTCCCCGGGTGCCTGACTTAAACAAACCACCTCACCATCAGAATCCTTCTGGTCAATTTCCTCCCCAGCGCCAGCAACACCCATATCCTCCTCATCCTGGTGTACTTCAACACTGACATCTTCAATCTGACTATCAGGAACTGGACTGCGGGTGCTCCTTCCAGCACTTGCAGGGGGCATGCAAATAGTGGAAGGCGCATGCTCTTCACGTCCAGTGTTGGGAAGGTCAGGCATCGCAACCAACACAATTGGACTCTCCTTGTGGATTTGGGATTTCAAAGAACGCACAGTTCTTTGCGGTGCTTTTGCCAGCTTGAGTCTTTTCAGTTTTCTAGCGAGAGGCTGAGTGCTTCCATCCTCATGTGAAGCTGAACCACTAGCCATGAACATAGGCCAGGGCCTCAGCCGTTCCTTGCCACTCCGTGTGGTAAATGGCATATTGGCAAGTTTACGCTTCTCCTCCGACAATTTTATTTTAGGTTTTGGAGTCCTTTTTTTTCTGATATTTGGTGTTTTGGATTTGACATGCTCTGTACTATGACATTGGGCATCGGCCTTGGCAGACGACGTTGCTGGCATTTCATCGTCTCGGCCATGACTAGTGGCAGCAGCTTCAGCACGAGGTGGAAGTGGATCTTGATCTTTCCCTAATTTTGGAACCTCAACTTTTTTGTTCTCCATATTTTATAGGCAGAACTAAAAGGCACCTCAGGTAAACAATGGAGATGGATGGATTGGATACTAGTATACAATTATGGACGGACTGCCACGGTTAGGTGGTATAAAAAAACCACGGTTAGGTGGTATATATTGTAATACAATTATGGATGGACGGACTGCCTGCCGAGTGCCGACACAGAGGTAGCCACAGCCGTGAACTACCGCACTGTACACTGGTTGATAAAGAGATAGTAGTATACTCGTAACAACTAGTATGACACTATGACGGTATAAAGAATGAAAAAAAAACCACGGTTAGGTGGTATATATTATAATACAATTATGGATGGACGGACTGCCTGCCGACTGCCGACACAGAGGTAGCCACAGCCGTGAACTACCGCACTGTACACTGGTTGATAAAGAGATAGTAGTATACTCGTAACAACTAGTATGACACTATGACGGTATAAAGAATGAAAAAAAAAACACGGTTAGGTGGTATATATTATAATACAATTATGGATGGACGGACTGCCTGCCGAGTGCCGACACAGAGGTAGCCACAGCCGTGAACTACCGCACTGTACACTGGTTGATAAAGAGATAGTAGTATACTCGTAACAACTAGTATGACTGACTATGACGGTATAAAGAATGAAAAAAAAACCACGGTTAGGTGGTATATATTATAATACAATTATGGATGGACGGACTGCCTGCCGACTGCCGACACAGAGGTAGCCACAGCCGTGAACTACCGCACTGTACACTGGTTGATAAAGAGATAGTAGTATACTCGTAACAACTAGTATGACACTATGACGGTATAAAGAATGAAAAAAAAACCACGGTTAGGTGGTATATATTATAATACAATTATGGATGGACGGACTGCCTGCCGACTGCCGACACAGAGGTAGCCACAGCCGTGAACTACCGCACTGTACACTGGTTGATAAAGAGATAGTAGTATACTCGTAACAACTAGTATGACACTATGACGGTATAAAGAATGAAAAAAAAACCACGGTTAGGTGGTATATATTATAATAATACAATTATGGATGGACGGACTGCCTGCCGACTGCCGACACAGAGGTAGCCACAGCCGTGAACTACCGCACTGTACACTGGTTGATAAAGAGATAGTAGTATACTCGTAACAACTAGTATGACTATGACGACGGTATAAAGAAAGAAAAAAAAATACCACGGTTAGGTGGTATATAATTATACAATTATGGATGGACGGACTGCCTGCCGAGTGCCGACTGCCGACACAGAGGTAGCCACAGCCGTGAACTACCGCACTGTACTGTGTCTGCTGCTAATATAGACTGGTTGATAAAGAGATAGTATACAACAATATACTACTATACTGGTGGTCAGGCACTGGTCACCACTAGTCACACTGGCAGTGGCACTCCTGCAGCAAAAGTGTGCACTGTTTAATTTTAAATTAATATAATATTATGTACTCCTGGCTCCTGCTATAACAACCTGCAGTGCTCCCCAGTCTCCCCCACAATTATTATAAGCTTTTATACATTGATGTGCAGCACACTGGGCTGAGCTGAGTGCACACAGACTGAGTCACACTGTGTGACTGCTGTGTATCGTTTTTTTCAGGCAGAGAACGGATATAGCAGAGAACGGATATATTAAATAAAAGTTAACTTAACAACAACTGCACTGGTCACTGTGGTAAACTCTGTCTGCACAATCTCTCTCTCTCTCTCTTCTAATCTATTCTAATGGAGAGGACGCCAGCCACGTCCTCTCCCTATCAATCTCAATGCACGTGTGAAAATGGCGGCGACGCGCGGCTCCTTATATAGAATCCGAGTCTCGCGAGAATCCGACAGCGTCATGATGACGTTCGGGCGCGCTCGGGTTAACCGAGCAAGGCGGGAAGATCCGAGTCGCTCGGACCCGTGAAAAAAAAAAGTGAAGTTCGTGCGGGTTCGGATTCAAAGAAACCGAACCCGCTCATCTCTAGTTACTAGGGGATGTGTATGCTGTGTATCATTAGTGTCTATGTGTGTGTTAGTAGTGTATGTATGGTGTATCGCTAGTGTGTGTGTGTGTGTGTGTGTGTGTGTGTGTGTGTTTTAGTAGTTTATGTATGGTGTATCACTAGTGTCTGTCTGTGTATGTGTGCGTGTGTTAGTAGTGGATGTATGGTGTATCATTAGTGTGTGTGATAATAGTGTATGTATGGTACATCATTAGTGTCTGTATGTGCATGGAGTGTTATTAGGGGTTGTGTGTGCAGTGTATCACTAGTGTCTATGTATGTGTGTTTATTAGTAGTATATGTATGGTATATCACTAGTGTCTGTGTGTGTGTGTGCGTCAGTAGGGTATGTGTGGTGTATCACTAGTGTATGTGTGTTAGTAGTGTATGTATGGTGTATCACTAGTGTGTGTGTGTGTGTCAGTAGTGTATGTATGTATGGCGTATCACTAGTGTCTGTGTGTTAGTAGTGTATGTATTGTTACGTTCCTGATGCTCAGAACTAGAGAGATGTTGCGTAGTGAGTCCAGAGCACCAGGACGTGACGCTGAAATAAGGGATGGTACGGGAATAGCCCCTAGCACCCTACCTCCATTGTTTTACCCGTGTGGTCAGTTCACGCCTGAGTGACTATGGTTTCTTGGGCCCACGGCAGCCGCGTTTGAAGGGCGGATTAGGTCTGCCCAACTCCGATGCCCCCAGGTCTTAGAGTGAGACAAGGCGTGAGCCGAGACAGGATAATAACAAGGGGACCTCTAACTAAAGCAAACAGAAAGCTAGGGGCTACTTACTACCCTAAAACTAAATATATGTGCGGCACGCCGCCAAAGGAAAAGAACAACAAAAGACACCACTGTCCACACCCCCACACGGCATCGCCGTGTACCGGGGAGAACAGTGAGAAGCGGAAACCTCCGCAAAAACCACCAATACAAAATTAACACAAGGACTAAGCGGCCTAGGCCGCAACCCGCGGCAGAAGCCGCTACTCACGAAACTGGGAGAGAACCCCAACAAGCGAGAACCCCCAGATGACTGCAACAGATTCACTTGGACAGGAAGGATTCCCAGGACCGGCTTCAGAACTCTAGGACTCAGGAGCGCAGGGTGCAGGATCGACCAGATACAGCTGACCAGGAACAGACATTGCAAGGCAGGAACAGCATACAGGAAGCTATCACCGGCGAGGCTGCAGTGTGCTGGCTCCCATAAAAAGGCCCTGCTGGCCAATGACAGGATGGCCAGCAAGACCAGCCCCCCAGACCCTAATTACTAGTTGCCGTGCAGCTGCCCTGCTGCACGAGCAACTAATCAATCTTTATCTGACAACGGGGAATGCGGTCTGCCAATGGCGTCCCCGTTGCTATGGACCCATCGGCTGTGGACGCCCGGCGTCCTAGCGTTGCCAGGGACCCGGCGGCTACAGTACGCATGGCGTCCTGGCATTGCTAGGCGCCGGGCGGGCAGGGAGGGAGGTGCGGCGGCCGTGAGCGTCTCTCGGAAGCAGACCGAGCGGCGCCGCCGACCGCGGCACCTAACAGTATGGTGTATCACTAGTGTCTGTGTGTATGTTTGTTAGTAGTGTATGTATGGTGTATCACTAGGGCCTAGCGGACTGGACTGGAAGGGGAGGAGTCTGATTTTATTTTAAAACCGCTCCCCCATAGGAGAAGTTTAGATCTGCCCTTGTCTTAAAGTCATCGTTCAGTGCTATCCTATTGGGTGAGCTCCTATTGCTGGAGGTATTAAGTCCAGGGGATGCAATGTTGCCATGGTGTTGCAGGATTTCAAGGGACATGAGAGGCAGCAAATTTGTGTCTACCTTAGTGGACTGCCATTTATTGTACATATTCACAAATCACACAAGGTCCATTTTTATTATGCATTCTTGGACAACAAAATATGCTAAGCCCTCCTATCAACAATGAACTATAGAAATAAAACCCAGTATAACCAGTGGTCAAAGTGGATTTTTTTAAGTGGGGGTATGGAAAAAGGAAAGGGTTAGTGCGCACCAAAGGCGCGTGGCAAAAATACGGGTGTGGCTTCATGTGGAAGGAATGTGGCCCCAGAATAGTACCAATTCACATTACACTGCACACTAGTGTCCATCAGTCACATTACACAACACAGTAGTACCCATTGTACACATTACGCAAGGTAGAGCCCCCTATACAGCACAGGAAATACAAAAACATGGGATAAAAACTGATTCATGCTCATTGCATTATTCGTCATTCTTGCTCATTATAGTAATGCCCCTTACACATTATGCCACACACCATAATGCCCATTACACATTATTCCACACACCATAATGTCTATTCCACATTATTCTACACACTGTAATGCCCATTCCACATTGTGCCACACATTACGCCATTCACTGTAATGCCCATTACACATTTTGCCACATACAGTTATGCCCCGGACATCATTTTATGCTCCACACACAACAATGTCCCTTACAAATTATGCCCCCAGTAAGGCCTCTAAATATTTTTAAATTACCTGCTCATTGACAGGGGTCTCATGCTCATTGCCAGGTGTCTCATGTTCGTTGTTAAGGGTTTCATGCGCTGGGTTCCATGCTCATTATTTATTTATTTATTTATTAACAGTTTCTTATATAGCGCAGCAAATTCCGTTGCGCTTTACAATTTGAAATAACAATAACAAACTTGGTGATAACAAACAGTTATAGAGGTAGGAAGGCCCTGCTCGCAAGCTTACAATCTATAGGGAAATAGGCATGTGTACACAAGGAAAGGTGCTTGCATAGAATGAGAAGACATGTGAGGATATGTGTGGACTGTACAGAGTGGATGCAATTTGATAGGAAGTTTTATGAAAGTTATGTGGGCGGCTCTGGAATTTGATATGCTTGCCTAAAGAGGTGAGTTTTCAGGGAACGCTTGAAGGTTTGGAGACTAGAGGAGAGTCTTATTGTGCATGGTAGGGCATTCCACAGAGTGGGTGCAGCCCGATGAAAGTCCTGCAATCGTGAGTGGGAGCGAGTAATGAGTGTGAATGAGAGACGCAGGTCTTGTGAAGAGTGAAGAGGTCGGGTTGGGAGATATTTTGAGATAAGCGAAGTGATGTACGTTGGTGTAGTTTGGTTAATGGCCTTGTGTGTGAGTAAAAGTATTTTATATTGAATGCGGTAGAGTACAGGTAACCAATGGAGGGACTGACAGAGTGGATCTGCAGACAATGAACATCTAGCGAGGAAGATAAGCCTCGCCGCTGCATTCAGAATGGATTGAAGTGGTGAGAGTCTCGTTTTGGGAAGACCAGTTAGGAGACTATTGCAATCATCAATGCGGGAGATAATGAGAGCGTGGATTAGAGTTTTTGCAGTGTCTTGTGTAAGGTATGGTCGTATTTTGGATATGTTTTTTAGATGCATGTAACATGATCTTGAGACAGATTGAATGTGGGGAACAAAGGACAGATCAGAGTCAAGGATGACACCTAGGCAGCGAGCTTGTGGAGTAGGGTAGATAGTCGAGTTTTCAACAGTGATAGAGATATCAGGTTGGTACCTACTATTTGCCAGTGGAAATATAATTAACTCTGTCTTTGAAATATTCAGTTTGAGGTGGCGAGATGTCATCCAGGATGAAATGGCAGAAAGGCATTCAGTGACACGGTACAGTACAGATAGGGACAAGTCAGGGGAGGATAGGTAGATTTGAGTATCATCTGCGTACAGATGATACTGAAAACCAAAAGAGCTGATTAGTTTACCAAGAGATGAGGTATAGATAGAGAAAAGCAGAGGACCCAAGACTGAGCCTTGCAGTACTCCAACTGAAAGAAGTAGTGAAGAGGAGGTAGATTCAGAGAAGTGAACACTGAAGGAGCGATTAGATAGGTAGGAAAGGAACCAAGAAAGGGCTGTGTCTTTAAGACCTAGGGATTGTAGTGTCTGTATGAGAAGAGAGTGGTCAACAGTGTCAAATGCAGTAGATAGATCTAGAAGAATAAGTAGTGAGTAGTGGCCTCTAGACTTCGTAGTGACCAAATCATTAACCAATTTAGTCAGTGCTGTCTCTGTGGAATGTTGGGAACGGAAGCCTGACTGAAGTGGGTCCAACAAAGTGTATGAGTTAAGAAAGTGTGTGAGTCGAGTGTAGGCAAGTCTCTCAAGTAGTTTAGAGAGACAAGGGAGCTGAGAGATAGGGCGGTAGTTTGAGAGAGCATTAGGGTCAGATTTTTTTTTTTTTTTAAATGGGAGTAATCACTGCATGCTTGAAGAGTGAAGGAAAAATACCAGTAGAGAGAGAGAGAGATTACAGATGTTAGATAAGGTAGGGATGAGCACCAGAGACAGAGCTATACTTATTTGTGAGGGTAAAGGATCAAGAGGAGAGGTAGTAGAGAAGCAGGATGAAAAGAGTGATGATACTTCATCTTCATTTGTGGGATCAAATGAAGAAAGAGTGCCAGAGGGTTCAGGTAAAGAACGGAGCAGGTCACTGGCTGCCAAAGAGCATACCATTTCATTTCGGATCTTATCATTCTTCTCCTTGAAGTAGGAAGCAAGATCCTGTGCCTTGATAGTGGCTGGTGGGGTAGGTGCGGGAGGATTCAGAAGTGATTTAAATGTATTAAAGAGTCGTTTGGGGTTAGAGGCTTGAGCAGAGATTAGAGTTTGGAAATATGTTTGTTTGGCAGTGTCCAGGGCATTTTTATAAGCCTGGTAGACAGTCTTATATGTGAGGAAGTCACTTGAAATATGAGATTTACGCCACTGACGTTCAAGTTTTCGTGTGAGTTTTTGTAGTTGTCTTGTTAATTTGGAGTGCCATGGTTGACATCTAGGCCTACGTGGAGTGTGATGGGTAGCTGGAGCCACTTCATCCAGGGCAAGTTCTAGAGTCTCATTAAGGTGTGATACAGCCATCTCAGGAGAGGTGAATGCAGAATTACCAGCGGTTTCATGCTCATTGACAATGGTTTCATGCCCTGGGTTCCATGCTCGTTGCCATCAGTTTCATGCTCATTGTCAGGGGTTTCATGCTCATTGTCAGGGGGTTAGTGACATGTGGCATGCCAGATGTGGCAATGGGGCACTTTTATATCAGATATAAATCAGCACTTAATACCTAGTTGAAAGTATCAGCAGAGGCTGGAGCAGGGGAGGGGGCCTTCCCTAGTTGCGCACCAAGATGAGGGGTCATGGTGCTGCTGCAGGACAGTATTTATGTTTTATTGTAAATATTTTCAGTAAATATACATATTTTTAGAGTTGGTTTATTGCTGCAGTTGAACCATTAAGCAGGACAAGCGCTCTCCATACACATATTTCTGTTTCCACATGCCTGTGCTCAGTCATTATCTGAGTTGGAAGCTGTCTCTTCATGTGGGAAATTAACATATTTCTTACAGGGTTAGTTCTCCCCACAGCAGTTGCAAGGGGTTTTGCCACCCCGTGCAAGCCCTCCCACCCTCTCAACAGGACAAGGATGTAGCTAACAGACTGGAGAGTCCTCAGGGCACTTGCGGGAGAGAGTGCTGCAGAGAGTGGCTGCCATGCGTGAGGAGGACAGTGAGAGGGGGAAGCACCGGCAGCAGGGCAGAGAGGAGGAAGTGGTGGAAGTTGCACGCCGAGATCATGGCTTCCAGTGTGGCGGCGGTGGGGGGAGGACGGACCCGCTGCAGCCTGAGTGTGCCGCACACAGGGGGACTGGGCTAGCCAGCTCCTTGAGCAGTGCTTTGTGCTGAGGTCTGTGAGCGGGAGCAGTGGGGCAGATTTATTAACCTGGAGAAGGCATAAGGAAGTGATAAACCAGTGATAAGTGCAAGGTGATAAACGCACAAGCCAATCAGCTCCTAACTGGTAATTTACATATTGTAGCTGATTGGCTGGTGTGTTTATCACCTTGCACTTATCACTGGTTTATCACTTACTTATGCCTTCTCCAGGATAATACATCTGCCCCTTTGTTCCCAGTTTCCCAGCATCACAAGTAGGCAGAGCAGTCGCTGCAGACACAGCTTGTCTGCGCGGCTGGGGACCAGGAGCTCATCGGCCCTGCACAGTGCTCGAAGTGGCAGTATGCCATACCATTGTATACCGCCCCACTTCGAGCACTAGTATAACTATGAAATTAGTCAGTTCTATAATTTTTTCCATAAACAGGTCAGGAACAGTTATGGGCCCTACAGACTCGGCGACCCACCGCCGAGCTGCCCGGCGGCTGATACGGCAGACGGGCGACCCGGAGGTGGGGGGAGGTGATGGGGGGAGTGAAGTTTCTTCACTCCCTCCATTACCCGGCTCCATAGCAGTGCAAGCTAATATGGACCAGATTGTCCATATTGGCCTGCATGCATAAGCGACACGGTACCAACGATGAACGAGCGCGAGACTGCACATCGTTCATCGTTGGTGCCTACACACTGAATGATATGAACGAGTTCTCATTCATTAATGAATGAGAACGTTCATATCGTTCACTGAAATCTTTCACTGTGTAGGGCCCATTAGAGTTCATGACTTCAGTTGAATATCGATATGTATCAAGCAGTGTAAAAAGGAGAGCAGTAGACAGGTGGAGAAGTTGACCATACTGTAACAACCTATCAGCTTTCACTAAAAATGTATCAAGTACATTCTGTAAATTGATAGGTAGAAGCTACTTGTCCACTTCTCCACTCTTTACACTGCTTAATTAATCTTCCTCAGTGTCACTACATACAGTATTTCTGATTCACCCCCTCAGACTCTTGGAAGAAAGGTAAAAACTTACCTTAAATGGCCACTGTGTTTTTCTTCAAAGGTGTCCAAGAGTTTGTGTTTCTGACAAAAATGTTGATATCTCAGTGGAACCGTAAAACTGATAGAGTACAAAGATTTCTGATTCTGATAAATAATAAAAAGTGGTTTATTAGCACACTAGCACGGACCATTATACAGTATAGATGAAAAGTATCATACTGTATGCAAAAAATATATATATGCTTTTCAATAAAGATAAGAATAAGAGAGACAACAGAAGGAAAGGAAGATTGTGTCTTATACAAGATTTACTTTTCTAACAAAGATAAGAAAAGAGCAGAATACAGGGGCAGAAGGTTGCAACTCTGCAACTCATACTATGACTGTGCTGATCAGTAAGAAGGATAGATGTCTTTTCAGAAATACTGTCAATTGTTCCGTCCTGTTGAAAGTCTGTTACAAACACAAGTCACCTTATTTGGCTTAAAGCTATGTGTTCACTGACTGTACAGTATGTATACATTTTTTCATTATCAGTGTTTAGTGTTTTTAGTGATCATGTTAATTGTGGTGATTGATCCTCATTATCCCCATCAAAAGACGATATCAAAATCACATACTGTATATTTATTCTTATACAGGCTGAGTATCCCTTATCCAAAATGCTTGGGATCAGAAGAATTTTGGAAATCGGATTATTCCATATTTTGGAATAATTGCATACCATAATGGCATATCATGGCGATGGGACCCAATATTTTTAATAACTTTGTGCATTAAACAAAGTGTGTGTACATTCACACAATTCATTTATGTTTCATATACACCTTATACACACAGCCTGAAGGTCATTTAATACAATATTTTTAATAACTTTGTGCATTAAACAAAGTTTGTGTACATTGGGGGTAATTCCAAGTTGATCGCAGCAGGATTTTTGATAGCAATTGGGCAAAACCATGGCCCTCATTCCGAGTTGTTCGCTCGTTCTTTTTCTTCGCATCGGTGCGATTTTCCGCTAACTGCGCATGCGCAATGTTCGCACTGCGGCTGCGCTAAGTAAATTTGCTAAGAAGTTTGGTTTTTTACTCACGGCATTCCGAGGTTTTTTTTTCGTTCTGCTGATCGTTGTGTGATTGACAGGAAGTGGGTGTTTCTGGGCGGAAACTGGACGTTTTATGGGAGTGTGTGAAAAAACGCTGCCGTTTCTGGGAAAAACGCGGGAGTGGCTGGAGAAACGGGGGAGTGTCTGGGCGAATGCTGGGTGTGTTTGTGACGTCAAACCAGGAACGACAAGCACTGAACTGATCGCACTGGAAGAGTAAGTCTCGAGCTACTCAGAAACTGCAAAGTAAAATCTTATCGCAATATTGTGAATACTTTGTTCGCAATTCAGCTAAGCTAAGATTCACTCCCAGAGGGCGGCGGCTTAGCGTGTGCATTGCTGCGAAAAGCGGCTAGCGAGCGAACAACTCGGAATGAGGGCCCATGTGCACTGCAGGGGAGACAGATATAATATGTGCAGAAAGAGTTAGATTTGGGTGGGTTATTTTATTTCTGTGCAGGGTAAATACTGGCTGCTTTATTTTTACACTGCAAATTAGATTGCAGATTGAACACACCCCACCCAAATCTAACTCTCTCTGCACATGTTATATCTGCCTCCCCTGCAGTGCACATGGTTTTGCCCAATTGCTAACAAAAATCCTGCTGCGATCAACTTGGAATTACCCCCATAGAGCCATCAGAAAACAAAGGTTTCACTATTTCACTCTCACTCAAAAAATTCTGTATTTCAGAATATTCCGTATTTTGGAATATTTGGATATGGAATACTCAACCTGTAATTACAATATTTTAAGGGACAAATAACGTTAGCCTCATCTCCTCATTTAACAGTTATTATTCTGCAACGAAACACCCACAATAAGGTAAAAAGTAGAGATGAGCGGGTCCGGTTCCTCGGAATCCGAACCCGCCCGAACTTCAGCTTTTTTTACACGGATCCGAGCGACTCGGATCTTCCCGCCTTGCTCGGTTAACCCGAGCGTGCCCGAACGTCATCATGACGCTGTCGGATTCTCGCGAGGCTCGGATTCTATCGCGAGACTCGGATTCTATATAAGGAGCCGCGCGTCGCCGCCATTTTACACGTGCATTGAGATTGATAGTGAGAGGACGTGGCTGGCGTCCTCTCCGTTTAGAGAAGAAATAGATAGGAGAGTGAGAGTGAGACAGTGACACTTCATTTACTGGAGCTTAGGAGGAGTACTCAGACAGAGAGTGCAGAATTTTGCTGATAGTATTAGTTAGTTATACTAGTGACAGAGTGAGACAGTGACACTTCATTTACTGGAGCTTAGGAGGAGTACTCAGACAGAGAGTGCAGAATTTTGCTGATAGTATTAGTTAGTTATACTAGTGACTGACCAGTGACCACCAGTGCAGTTTTATATTATTTAATATAATCCGTTCTCTGCCTGAAAAAACGATACACAGTGACTCAGTCACATACCATATCTGTGCTCAGCCCAGTGTGCTGCTGCATCATCTATGTATAATATCTGACTGTGCTCACACAGCTTAATTGTGGGGGAGACTGGGGAGCAGTTAGGTTATAGCAGGAGTCAGGAGTACATATTAAAAAATTAAACAGTGCACACTTTTTTTCTGCAGGAGTGCCACTGCCAGTGTGACTGACCAGTGACCTGACCACCAGTATATAGTATGCTATATTGTATTGTGAATGTCTGCCTGTAAAAGTTAAACACACGTCGTGTGACTTGTGTGGTGTTTTTTTATTCTATAAAATAAAAAACTCATTCTGCTGACAGACAGTGTCCAGCAGGTCCGTCATTATATAATATATACCTGTCCGGCTGCAGTAGTGATATATATATATTTTTTATATCATTATTTATCATCCAGTCGCAGCAGACACATTACGGTAGTTCACGGCTGTAGCTACCTCTGTGTCGGCACTCGGCAGTCCATCCATAATTGTATACCACCTACCCGTGGTTTTTTTTTTCTTTCTTCTTTATACATACTACATCTCATTATCATCCAGTCTATATTAGCAGCAGACACAGTACAGTACGGTAGTCCACGGCTGTAGCTACCTCTGTGTCGGCACTCGGCAGTCCGTCCATAATTGTATACCACCTACCCGTGTTTTTTTTTCCTTTCTTCTTTATACATACTACATCTCATTATCAACCAGTCTATATTAGCAGCAGACACAGTACGGTAGTCCACGGCTGTAGCTACCTCTGTGTCGGCACTCGGCAGTCCGTCCATAATTGTATACCACCTACCCGTGTTTTTTTTTTCTTTCTTCTTTATACATACTACATCTCATTATCATCCAGTCTATATTAGCAGCAGACACAGTACAGTACGGTAGTCCACGGCTGTAGCTACCTCTGTGTCGGCACTCGGCAGTCCGTCCATAATTGTATACCACCTACCCGTGGTTTTTTTTTTCTTTCTTCTTTATACATACTACATCTCATTATCAACCAGTCTATATTAGCAGCAGACACAGTACGGTAGTCCACGGCTGTAGCTACCTCTGTGTCGGCACTCGGCAGTCCATCCATAATTGTATACCACCTACCCGTGGTTTTTTTTTCTTTCTACTTTATACATACTACATCTCATTATCATCCAGTCTATATTAGCAGCAGACACAGTACAGTACGGTAGTCCATGGCTGTAGCTACCTCTGTGTCGGCACTCGGCAGTCCATCCATAATTGTATACCACCTACCCGTGGTTTTTTTTTCTTTCTTCTTTATACATACTACATCTCATTATCATCCAGTCTATATTAGCAGCAGACACAGTACAGTACAATAGTCCACGGCTGTAGCTACCTCTGTGTCGGCACTCGGCAGTCCATCCATAATTGTATACCACCTACCCGTGGTTTTTTTTTCTTTCTTCTTTATACATACTACATCTCATTATCATCCAGTCTATATTAGCAGCAGACACAGTACAGTACAATAGTCCACGGCTGTAGCTACCTCTGTGTCGGCACTCGGCAGTCCGTCCATAATTGTAAACCACCTACCCGTGGTTTTTTTTTCTTTCTTCTTTATACATACTACATCTCATTATCATCCAGTCTATATTAGCAGCAGACACAGTACAGTACGGTAGTCCACGGCTGTAGCTACCTCTGTGTCGGCACTCGGCAGTCCGTCCATAATTGTATACCACCTACCCGTGGTTTTTTTTTCTTTCTTCTTTATACATACATACTACATCTCATTATCATCCAGTCTATATTAGCAGCAGACACAGTACAGTACAATAGTCCACGGCTGTAGCTACCTCTATGTCGGCACTCGGCAGTCCGTCCATAATTGTATACCACCTACCCTTGGTTTTTTTTTTCTTTCTTCTTTATACATACTACATCTCATTATCAACCAGTCTATATTAGCAGCAGACACAGTACGGTAGTCCACGGCTGTAGCTACCTCTGTGTCGGCACTCGGCAGTCCATCCATAATTGTATACCACCTACCCGTGGTTTTTTTTTCTTTCTTCTTTATACATACTACATCTCATTATCATCCAGTCTATATTAGCAGCAGACACAGTACAGTACAATAGTCCACGGCTGTAGCTACCTCTGTGTCGGCACTCGGCAGTCCATCCATAATTGTATACCACCTACCCGTGGTTTTTTTCTTCTTTCTTCTTTATACATACTACATCTCATTATCATCCAGTCTATATTAGCAGCAGACACAGTACAGTACAATAGTCCACGGCTGTAGCTACCTCTGTGTCGGCACTCGGCAGTCCGTCCATAATTGTATACCACCTACCCGTGGTTTTTTTTCTTTCTTCTTTATACATACTACATCTCATTATCATCCAGTCTATATTAGCAGCAGACACAGTACAGTACGGTAGTCCACGGCTGTAGCTACCTCTGTGTCGGCACTCGGCAGTCCGTCCATAATTGTATACCACCTACCCGTGGTTTTTTTTTCTTTCTTCTTTATACATACATACTACATCTCATTATCATCCAGTCTATATTAGCAGCAGACACAGTACAGTACAATAGTCCACGGCTGTAGCTACCTCTGTGTCGGCACTCGGCAGTCCGTCCATAATTGTATACCACCTACCCGTGGTTTTTTTTTCTTTCTTCTTTATACATACTACATCTCATTATCAACCAGTCTATATTAGCAGCAGACACAGTACGGTAGTCCACGGCTGTAGCTACCTCTGTGTCGGCACTCGGCAGTCCATCCATAATTGTATACCACCTACCCGTGGTTTTTTTTTCTTTCTTCTTTATACATACATACTACATCTCATTATCATCCAGTCTATATTAGCAGCAGACACAGTACAGTACAATAGTCCACGGCTGTAGCTACCTCTGTGTCGGCACTCGGCAGTCCGTCCATAATTGTATACCACCTACCCGTGGTTTTTTTTTCTTTCTTCTTTATACATACATACTACATCTCATTATCATCCAGTTTATATTAGCAGCAGACACAGTACAGTACGGTAGCCCACGGCTGTAGCTACCTCTGTGTTGGCACTCGGCAGTCCGTCCATAATTGTATACCACCTACCCGTGGTTTTTTTTTCTTTCTTCTTTATACATACTACATCTCATTATCAACCAGTCTATATTAGCAGCAGACACAGTACGGTAGTCCACGGCTGTAGCTACCTCTGTGTCGGCACTCGGCAGTCCATCCATAATTGTATACCACCTATCCGTGGTTTTTTTTTCTTTCTTCTTTATACATACATACTACATCTCATTATCATCCAGTCTATATTAGCAGCAGACACAGTACAGTACAATAGTCCACGGCTGTAGCTACCTCTGTGTCGGCACTCGGCAGTCCATCCATAATTGTATACTAGTATCCATCCATCTCCATTGTTTACCTGAGGTGCCTTTTAGTTGTGCCTATTAAAATATGGAGAACAAAAATGTTGAGGTTCCAAAATTAGGGAAAGATCAAGATCCACTTCCACCTCGTGCTGAAGCTGCTGCCACTAGTCATGGCCAAGACGATGAAATGCCAGCAACGTCGTCTGCCAAGGCCGATGCCCAATGTCATAGTACAGAGCATGTCAAATCCAAAACACCAAATATCAGTAAAAAAGGACTCCAAAACCTAAAATAAAATTGTCGGAGGAGAAGCGTAAACTTGCCAATATGCCATTTACCACACGGAGTGGCAAGGAACGGCTGAGGCCCTGGCCTATGTTCATGGCTAGTGGTTCAGCTTCACATGAGGATGGAAGCACTCAGCCTCTCGCTAGAAAACTGAAAAGACTCAAGCTGGCAAAAGCACCGCAAAGAACTGTGCGTTCTTCGAAATCCCAAATCCACAAGGAGAGTCCAATTGTGTCGGTTGTGATGCCTGACCTTCCCAACACTGGACGTGAAGAGCATTCGCCTTCCACCATTTGCACGCCCCCTGCAAGTGCTGGAAGGAGCACCCGCAGTCCAGTTCCTGATAGTCAGATTGAAGATGAAGATGTTGAAGTACACCAGGATGAGGAGGATATGGGTGTTGCTGGCGCTGGGGAGGAAATTGACCAGGAGGATTCTGATGGTGAGGTGGTTTGTTTAAGTCAGGCACCCGGGGAGACACCTGTTGTCCGTGGGAGGAATATGGCCGTTGACATGCCTGGTGAAAATACCAAAAAAATCAGCTCTTCAGTGTGGAGGTATTTCAACAGAAAAGCGGACAACAGGTGTCAAGCCGTGTGTTGCCTTTGTCAAGCTGTAATAAGTAGGGGTAAGGACGTTAACCACCTCGGAACATCCTCCCTTATACGTCACCTGCAGCGCATTCATAATAAGTCAGTGACAAGTTCAAAAACTTTGGGCGACAGCGGAAGCAGTCCACTGACCAGTAAATCCCTTCCTCTTGTAACCAAGCTCACGCAAACCACCCCACCAACTCCCTCAGTGTCAATTTCCTCCTTCCCCATGAATGCCAATAGTCCTGCAGGCCATGTCACTGGCAATTCTGACGAGTCCTCTCCTGCCTGGGATTCCTCCGATGCATCCTTGCGTGTAACGCCTACTGCTGCTGGCGCTGCTGTTGTTGCTGCTGGGAGTCGATGGTCATCCCAGAGGGGAAGTCGTAAGCCCACTTGTACTACTTCCAGTAAGCAATTGACTGTCCAACAGTCCTTTGCGAGGAAGATGAAATATCACAGCAGTCATCCTGCTGCAAAGCGGATAACTGAGGCCTTGACAACTATGTTGGTGTTAGACGTGCGTCCGGTATCCGCCGTTAGTTCACAGGGAACTAGACAATTTATTGAGGCAGTGTGCCCCCGTTACCAAATACCATCTAGGTTCCACTTCTCTAGGCAGGCGATACCGAGAATGTACACGGACGTCAGAAAAAGACTCACCAGTGTCCTCAAAAATGCAGTTGTACCCAATGTCCACTTAACCACGGACATGTGGACAAGTGGAGCAGGGCAGGGTCAGGACTATATGACTGTGACAGCCCACTGGGTAGATGTATGGACTCCCGCCGCAAGAACAGCAGCGGCGGCACCAGTAGCAGCATCTCGCAAACGCCAACTCTTTCCTAGGCAGGCTACGCTTTGTATCACCGCTTTCCAGAATACGCACACAGCTGAAAACCTCTTACGGCAACTGAGGAAGATCATCGCGGAATGGCTTACCCCAATTGGACTCTCCTGTGGATTTGTGGCATCGGACAACGCCAGCAATATTGTGTGTGCATTAAATATGGGCAAATTCCAGCACGTCCCATGTTTTGCACATACCTTGAATTTGGTGGTGCAGAATTTTTTAAAAAACGACAGGGGCGTGCAAGAGATGCTGTCGGTGGCCAGAAGAATTGCGGGACACTTTCGGCGTACAGGCACCACGTACAGAAGACTGGAGCACCACCAAAAACTACTGAACCTGCCCTGCCATCATCTGAAGCAAGAAGTGGTAACGAGGTGGAATTCAACCCTCTATATGCTTCAGAGGTTGGAGGAGCAGCAAAAGGCCATTCAAGCCTATACAATTGAGCACGATATAGGAGGTGGAATGCACCTGTCTCAAGCGCAGTGGAGAATGATTTCAACGTTTTGCAAGGTTCTGATGCCCTTTGAACTTGCCACACGTGAAGTCAGTTCAGACACTGCCAGCCTGAGTCAGGTCATTCCCCTCATCAGGCTTTTGCAGAAGAAGCTGGAGACATTGAAGGAGGAGCTAACACGGAGCGATTCCGCTAGGCATGTGGGACTTGTGGATGGAGCCCTTAATTCGCTTAACAAGGATTCATGGGTGGTCAATCTGTTGAAATCAGAGCACTACATTTTGGCCACCGTGCTCGATCCTAGATTTAAAGCCTACCTTGGATCTCTCTTTCCGGCAGACACAAGTCTGCTGGGGTTGAAAGACCTGCTGGTGAGAAAATTGTCAAGTCAAGCGGAACGCGACCTGTCAACATCTCCTCCTTCACATTCTCCCGCAACTGGGGGTGCGAGGAAAAGGCTCAGAATTCCGAGCCCACCCGCTGGCGGTGATGCAGGGCAGTCTGGAGCGACTGCTGATGCTGACATCTGGTCCGGACTGAAGGACCTGACAACGATTACGGACATGTCGTCTACTGTCACTGCATATGATTCTCTCACCATTGAAAGAATGGTGGAGGATTATATGAGTGACCGCATCCAAGTAGGCACGTCACACAGTCCGTACTTATACTGGCAGGAAAAAGAGGCAATTTGGAGGCCCTTGCACAAACTGGCTTTATTCTACCTAAGTTGCCCTCCCACAAGTGTGTACTCCGAAAGAGTGTTTAGTGCCGCCGCTCACCTTGTCAGCAATCGGCGTACGAGGTTACATCCAGAAAATGTGGAGAAGATGATGTTCATTAAAATGAATTATAATCAATTCCTCCATGGAGACATTGACCAGCAGCAATTGCCTCCACAAAGTACACAGGGAGCTGAGATGGTGGATTCCAGTGGGGACGAATTGATAATCTGTGAGGAGGGGGATGTACACGGTGATATATCGGAGGATGATGATGAGGTGGACATCTTGCCTCTGTAGAGCCAGTTTGTGCAAGGAGAGATTAATTGCTTCTTTTTTGGTGGGGGTCCAAACCAACCCGTCATTTCAGTCACAGTCGTGTGGCAGACCCTGTCACTGAAATGATGGGTTGGTTAAAGTGTGCATGTCCTGTTTATACAACATAAGGGTGGGTGGGAGGGCCAAAGGACAATTCCATCTTGCACCTCTTTTTTCTTTAATTTTTCTTTGCATCATGTGCTGTTTGGGGAGGGTTTTTTGGAAGGGACATCCTGCGTGACACTGCAGTGCCACTCCTAGATGGGCCCGGTGTTTGTGTCGGCCACTAGGGTCGCTTATCTTACTCACACAGCTACCTCATTGCGCCTCTTTTTTTCTTTGCGTCATGTGCTGTTTGGGGAGGGTTTTTTGGAAGGGACATCCTGCGTGACACTGCAGTGCCACTCCTAGATGGGCCCGGTGTTTGTGTCGGCCACTAGGGTCGCTTATCTTACTCACACAGTCAGCTACCTCATTGCGCCTCTTTTTTTCTTTGCGTCATGTGCTGTTTGGGGAGGGTTTTTTGGAAGGGCCATCCTGCGTGACACTGCAGTGCCACTCCTAGATGGGCCCGGTGTTTGTGTCGGCCACTAGGGTCGCTTATCTTACTCACACAGTCAGCTACCTCATTGCGCCTCTTTTTTTCTTTGCGTCATGTGCTGTTTGGGGAGGGTTTTTTGGAAGGGCCATCCTGCGTGACACTGCAGTGCCACTCCTAGATGGGCCCGGTGTTTGTGTCGGCCACTAGGGTCGCTTATCTTACTCACACAGTCAGCTACCTCATTGCGCCTCTTTTTTTCTTTGCGTCATGTGCTGTTTGGGGAGGGTTTTTTGGAAGGGCCATCCTGCGTGACACTGCAGTGCCACTCCTAGATGGGCCCGGTGTTTGTGTCGGCCACTAGGGTCGCTTATCTTACTCACACAGTCAGCTACCTCATTGCGCCTCTTTTTTTCTTTGCGTCATGTGCTGTTTGGGGAGGGTTTTTTGGAAGGGCCATCCTGCGTGACACTGCAGTGCCACTCCTAGATGGGCCCGGTGTTTGTGTCGGCCACTAGGGTCGCTTATCTTACTCACACAGTCAGCTACCTCATTGCGCCTCTTTTTTTCTTTGCGTCATGTGCTGTTTGGGGAGGGTTTTTTGGAAGGGCCATCCTGCGTGACACTGCAGTGCCACTCCTAGATGGGCCCGGTGTTTGTGTCGGCCACTAGGGTCGCTTATCTTACTCACACAGCGACCTCGGTGCAAATTTTAGGACTAAAAATAATATTGTGAGGTGTGAGGTATTCAGAATAGACTGAAAATGAGTGTAAATTATGGTTTTTGAGGTTAATAATACTTTGGGATCAAAATGACCCCCAATATCTATGATTTAAGCTGTTTTTTAGGGTTTTTTGAAAAAAACACCCGAATCCAAAACACACCCGAATCCGACAAAAAAAATTCGGTGAGGTTTTGCCAAAACGCGGTCGAACCCAAAACACGGCCGCGGAACCGAACCCAAAACCAAAACACAAAACCCGAAAAATTTCCGGCGCTCATCTCTAGTAAAAAGCATTTATTTTTATTATTTGATAACTTGAAATTAAAATTAGTATTTTTAGGGGTACAAAAGTAAAAATCAAAGCTGTGAGCTTACTTACCTGCTGCACTGTGTTTACTCAATTAAAAAAATAGTCTTACAGTTTCACGTCAAAGTCCACTGTACTCTCTTTTTGTTTATCCTGTTTAAAACATGCTGAAAGGTACCGTATATACTCGAGTATAAGTCGACCCGAATATAAGCCGAGGCACCTAATTTTACCACAAAAACCTGGGAAAACTTGTTGACTCCAGTATAAGCCTGGGGTGGGAAATGCAGCTCTACCCGTACACAGCCCTCATACTGCCAGATATGCCCCACAGTGTCAGATATGCCCCACAGTACCAGATGTGCCAGATATGCCCCACAGTGCCAGATATGCCCCACAGTGCCAGATGTGCCAGATATGCCCCACAGTGCTAGATGTGCCCCACAGTGCCAGATGTGCCCCACAGTGCCAGATGTGCCCCACAGTGCCAGGTGTGCCAGATATGCCCCACAGTGCCAGATGTGCCCCACAGTGCCAGGTGTGCCAGATATGCCCCACAGTGCCAGGTGTGCCAAATATGCCCCACAGTGCCAGGTGTGCCAGATATGCCCCACAGTGCCAGGTGTGCCAGATATGCCCCACAGTGCAAGGTGTGCCAGATATGCCCCACAGTGCCAGGTGTGCCAGATATGCCCCACAGTGCCAGGTGTGCCAGATATGCCCCACGGTGCTAGATATTTACCCTCCATCGCTCCCGCGCTGTCTTCTGAAGGAGGGACACGGAGAGCGCAGCGCACGGCTCTCCTGTGTCCCTCCTGCGTTTCCGGCGGCAGCGGCGTGTGTTAAAGAAAGTGCCGGTGCGTGCACTTCCTTTAACACACACACGCCGCTGCCGCCGGAGATGCAGGAGGGACATAGGAGAGCCGCGCGCTGCGCTCTCCGTGTCCCTCCTAACGCTGACTCGAGTATAAGCCGAGGGGGCTTTTTCAGCAAAAAAAAATGTGCTGAAAAAGTCGGCTTATACTCGAGTATATACGGTATTAACTTCCTATATATTATACTGTAGTATGATTGGGATGAGGCATTGGCAATGATAATAATGGGCAAGTGGTAGATGGGTTTTTTACACTCAAGGTGAATTTGATACATTTTGCCAATCAATATTTCAACCCTCAATGACTTAGCCAAATATATATATACAGGTTGAGTATCCCATATCCAAATATTCCGAAATACGGAATATTCCGAAATACGGACTTTTTTGACTGAGAGTGAGATAGTGAAACCTTTGTTTTTTGATGGCTCAATGTACACAAACTTTGTTTAATACACAAAGTTATTAAAAATATTGTATTAAATGATCTTCAGGCTGTGTGTATAAGGTGTATATGAAACATAAATGAATTGTGTGAATGTAGACACACTTTGTTTAATGCACAAAGTTACAAAAAATATAGGCTAAAATGACCTTCAGGCTGTGTGTATAAGGTGTATATGAAACATAAATGTATTCTGTGCTTAGATTTAGGTCCCATCACCATGATATCTCATTATGGTATGCAATTATTCCAAAATACGGAAAAATCCGATATCCAAAATACCTCTGGTCCCAAGCATTTTGGATAAGGGATACTCAACCTGTAATAGGGATAGATGGGCACCTCTAAACACACAGCATCCCAGGATAGGGATAGATGGGCACCTCCAAACACACAGCAGCCAGGAAAACTATACATCAGTCTAGGGTTTTCGTGCAATCTAGCCTTGGCTAGTTTAATTGTGCAGTACAAAAAAAAACATAAAAATCCTAGCCCATCTGGGGACTAACTAAATATCATAGATTTCCTCTCTCAAAGTGATAGATCCTAATGCCCCTACCATAAACACAGGCATATGCACAGTACTTACAATCAGTAAATCTCAGTGTCTCATAACAGGCCTGCAGCCTGTTTTCCTATGTAGTGAGAATCCCATCACCTTTTAACTGTAAATTACTCATCACCATCCATTGCAGTGGAGAGGAGGCTTAGAACCGCCCCATCTCCGGAAGGCATGTAAGGATAGTGACAGAGAGGTCTTGCTCAAGAAGCTACTATGCACTAGAGTCTACTGTGTCTTCCTGCAGTGCCTGGTGCTGTTATGCTTCCTCATGGCCCCTGTCCTTTTAGTGCCTCTCACCACCCTGTGTCTCCCAGCGCTGCCCTGTGTCTCTCACCCCTCCTCAAAGCTCCTGTCTTTCTATTGCCTCTCACCCCCCATGTGTCTCCCTGCACTACCCTGCAGTGTCACCCCTCCTCATTGCCAGTTTTTCAAGGTCCTCTCACCTCTTATGTGTCTCCATGTACTGCCCTGTGGCTCTCACCCCTCCTCATAGTCCCTGTGCTTCTAGTGCCCCTCACCAGTGTGTCTCCCTGCACTGCCCGGTGGCTTTCATCTCTCCTTATAGTCCCTGTCTTTTACTGCCTCTCATACCCCATGTGTTTTCCTGCACTGCCCTGTAGCTGTAACCCCCCTCATAGACCCTGTCCTCCTAGAACAGGCATGTCCAAACTGTGGACCTCCAGCTGTTGTGAAACTACATATCCCAGCATGCCCTGACACAGTTTTGCTGTCACAGAATGCTAAAGCTGTGTCAGGGCATGCTGGGATATATAGTTTCTCAACAGCTGGGGGGCCGCAGTTTGGACATGCCTGTCCTAGAACCTCTCACCCCATCTGCACTGACTGGCAGCTGTCTGCCTTCCTCTTTGTCCTTATCCTCATAATGCCTTGGCTGGTGCGTTATCACCTTGCACTTATAGCTGCTTTATCACTTCTTTATCCCTTCTCCAGGCTTAATACATATGCCCCTCTGTGCCAAGCCACGTGGAGTATGCCTGGATGGAACTACCCACAAGCAGAACGCCTGCTTATAGTGTGACACTCCTGTCCCAGACAGTGAATGAATGTGAACCACTCTCTGCCTGTCAAAAAATACAATAAACATATTGCAAGTTATTTCAAGTAAATTATTATTATTATTATTATTTTTTGTGAAGCCTTATGTATTTACATTTTTTCCGGGGGCCATTTTGTTTGCTCTTAGTAACAAAGTTTTTTTTGTTTTTTTATCTGTGAAGCCTCTGTGTTTTCATTTTTCCTGTGGGGGCTATTTTTTCCTATTTGTGACAATGGTTTTTTTTTCCATGATAAGCCTATGTGTTTTATTTTTTAAGTCCTGTATGGGTCAATGTGTTTTTTTGTTTCCTATTTGTGCCAATGTGTGTATGCATTTTTCATGTAGAGCCTAGGGGGTACATGCAATTGCGGTCGAATTCCCGAAATTGTCGAATTTCGGGAATTTTTCGCCAAACAAAAAAAATTTGTCAATGCAATTCAGTGCTTTCCGTCAAAAAAACGGACTTTCAAAATTCGACTTTTTGAAATTCGACTTTTGTCAAATTCGACTTTTCTGCAATGATACAAGTGCTGCAATTCGACCAAAGTGTATTCAATTCAAGTTTGGAAATTCGACAACAGTGCTTTTAGACAGTAAATTCGTCATTTTCAATCCACCACACTTTGGAGGGTGAAACCAATAAAAAAAATTTAAAACATGTTTTTTTGGGTTTTTTTTTTTTGGGGTAAAAGCAGATCTATTTATATTAGAAGGGATTAGGTACTTGGTTTGTCTTTTTTGGAGGCACAAGTATTATTTATATATTTTTAAAAATATATATATTTTTCTCCCGCAGCCACCTGCCGGAATTCACCTGTCGAATTGTGTCGAATTTAAAAAACGGCGATAATTTGCCGCGATTCGCCCGCAATTGCATATACCCCCTAGGTGTATTTTTTTTTCCTGTTGGGGCCTGTCTTTTAATTTTTGTCATATCACCACTTCTAAAATCTCCATAACCCACTTCAAAATGTTCACTTTGGCTATGTATGTATGTATGTATGTATGTATGTATGTATGTATGTATATAAACACTGCTCAAAAAAATAAAGGGAACACTTAAACAACACAATGTAACTCCAAGTCAATCACACTTCTGTGAAATCAAACTGTCCACTTAGGAAGCAACACTGATTGACAATCAATTTCACATGCTGTTGTGCAAATGGAATAGACAACAGGTGGGAATTATAGGCAATTAGCAAGACACCCCCAATAAAGGAGTTGTTCTGCAGGTGGTGACCACAGACCACTTCTCAGCTCCTATGCTTTCTGGCTGATGTTTTGGTCACTTTTGAAAGCTGGCGGTGCTTTCACTCTAGTGGTAGCATGAGACGGAGTCTACAACCCACACAAGTGGCTCAGGTAGTGCAGCTCATCCAGGATGGCACATAAATGCGAGCTGTGGCAAGAAGGATTGCTGTGTCTGTCAGCATAGTGTCCAGAGCATGGAGGCGCTACCAGGAGACAGACCAGTACATCAGGAGATGTGGAGGAGGTCGTAGGAAGGCAAAAACCCAGCAGCAGGACCGCTACCTCCGCCTTTGTGCAAGGAGGAACAGGAGGAGCACTGCCAGAGCCCTGCAAAATGATCTCCAGCAAGCCACAAATGTGCATGTGTCTACTCAAACAATCCGAAACAGACTCCATGAGGGTGGTATGAGGGCCCAACGTCCACAGGTGGGGGTTGTGCTTACAGCCCAACACCGTGCAGGACGTTTGGCATTTGCCAGAGAAGACCAAGATTGGCAAATTCGCCACTGGTGCCATGTGCTCTTCACAGATGAAAGCAGGTTCTCACTGAGCACATGTGACAGACATGACAGAGTCTGGAGATGCCAAGGAGAACATTCTGCTGCCTGCAACATCCTCCAGCATGACCGGTTTGGCAGTGTGTCAGTAATGGTGTGGGGTGGCATTTCTTTGGGGGGCCGCACAGCCCTCCATGTGCTCGCCAGAGGTAGCCTGACTGCCATTAGGTACCAAGATGAGATCCTCAGACCCCTTGTGAGACCATATGCTGGTGCGGTTGGCCCTGGGTTCCTCCTAATGCAAGACAATGCTAGACTTCATGTGGCTGGAGTGTGTCAGCAGTTCCTGCAAGACGAAGGCATTGATGCTATGGACTGGCCCGCCCGTTCCCCAGACCTGAATCCAATTGAGCACATCTGGGACATCATGTCTCGCTCCATCCACCAACGCCACGTTGCACCACAGACTGTCCAGGAGTTGGTGGATGCTTTAGTCCAGGTCTGGGAGGAGATCCCTCAGGAGACCATCCGCCACCTCATCAGGACCATGCCCAGGCATTGTAGGGAGGTCATACAGGCACGTGGAGGCCACACACACTACTGAGCCTCATTTTGACTTGTTTTAAGGACATTACATCAAAGTTGGATCAGCCTGTAGTGTGTTTTTCCACTTTAATTTTGAGTGTGACTCCAAATCCAGACCTCCATGGGTTAATAAATTTGATTTCCATTGATAATTTTTGTGTGATTTTGTTGTCAGCACATTCAACTATGTAAAGAACAAAGTATTTAATAAGAATATTTCATTCATTCAGATCTAGGATGTGTTATTTTAGTGTTCCCTTTATTTTTTTGAGAAGTCTGTATATATATATATATATATATTCAGTTTAATATAAGAAAGGCACTCACCAGACTTGTAATGAAAATGCAAAAAATTGTTTATCAAATCTCACATCAGCAGCTTAATCATGGTTGGTCGACGTTTCGGTCCCAAGCCGGACCTTTTTCCAGACCAGTGTGTACAATCGTCAGAAACACAAACCAAATGACCCTCAGTGTGGAACTACAAGTACCCCCACAGAGCCCGCCCATGACTCCATCAACCAATTACAATCAAGATGCTCTATCAGCCAGATTATATAATTGGCAAACACATATAGCACACTGCACCTCTCATACATGTAAATTAACCTATCTATATACAACATATTGAAATAGTGTGATGGCGCTCACCTCATTCCCTGTTTAGAATCGATTGACAAGTGGAACGCACGCCGCCGGTGACCCGCATGGTACTTCCGCCGTCTCTAGTTTTCATATTACCCCTTCCGGTTTCATCGTTCAACACTAGGTAACTAGTGGAACGCACGCCGCGGATGACCCGCAAGGCGCTTCCGCATCTCATATCAGAGTATTGTCACTTCCGGATGTTCATGTGAATACCGGAGCGCAGCGTGAATACGCTATATAGTGATGCATACAACTTCAAACATTGATATAGTTACATAAAGCTGAATGTGAGTGACTATGTCTGTGTTTACACTAGTGTAGCATCAATCAAATCTTTTTAAGTTGGCCGCCCACGCGGGTATCAGTAGTTCCACACTGGTTTAAGACAACATAATGAAAATCTGATATCAATACATATATACATACAAATAATATATTACTAAATAACATATTATTATTAAAATCCTATAATTAGACTGAATCGCTGGACAACCATGGTGGACATCCCTTTCATGAAACTAATCCTTAAACAATCAAAGATCTCAAACTTGAAATTATTAGAGCACAATGTCCAATATATTTAGAAAAATATTTGTATCTTTAAAGAAAAATACTTAGATGATTCTGTTCATTTAGCCCTCTTGGTGACACAGTTCCCAAGTAGTGTATCCAATACGCTTCTCTTTTTAGGAGTAATAGACCTCTGTCTCCCCCCCGTAGGGGTGGCGGGATCCAGTCAATGATCATATGACGTAATGTGGCAACCTGATGTTTCATCTGCATAAAATGAAGTGCCACAGGTTTGTCTGTTTTACCGCTGGTGAGTGCCAATTGTATTGAGGACCTGTGTTGGTTGATTCGTTCCCGGTACGTTCTCACAGTTTTTCCCACGTACATCTTCCCACATGGGCAAGTGAGATAGTAGACTACATGGTCCATTAAGCATGTCAGATGGTGTCGTAACTGAACTTTTATACCATATAGTGGGTGGTTGAAGAATCGCCCAGTTATCATAGCTCTGCAGGTCATGCATTTCAAGCATTTGAAGCATCCTGGATTTACATTCAACCAGGTAGTTCCAGTCGTCATCATTGGTCGCATGGTCGGTCTCATCAGCATATCCTTCAAGTTAGACCCTCTTTGTACACTCAGTAAAGGTGGTTTGCTGCCAACATTCTTGAATTTGGGGTCAGTACTGATCATGGACCAATTTTTCTTTATTGTTTTCTCCACAGTATGCAAACTGGTGTTACAACTGGTCTTAAATATTATGCGGTCACGGTTCTTGTCTCTGCTGCTGGTACTTTTCCTATGTAGTTTATGTGCTTTGACTAAACACTTATCCACCACTGATGCTGTATATCCACGTTCAATGAAGTGTTGTCTGCACTCAAGCAGTTGTGTGTCAGCATTGATGTCATTAGAGTTATTTCTTAATACCCGGAGAAATTGAGAAACAGGTAAATTAGATTTTAACTTATCCGGGTGATGGCTGGATGCCCATAAAAGAGTATTTCGATCTGTGGGCTTGCGATATAGAGTATAATCAAGTATTGATGGTGATGATGGATCTTTGTATATGGTAATGTCCAAAAAGTTAATGGTCAACTCACTTTTTGTAGCTGTCAATCTAATTGGACTATTGAGAGCATTAAGGGTGTCCACCATGGTATGAAAAGATTCGTCGGATCCCCGCCAAATAATAAAGAGATCATCAATGTATCTCTTGTAACATACAATATGCTAAGCATACTTCACCAAAATGTTTTCTTGTTCATATTTTGCCATGTACAGATTGGCGAACACCGGGGCCAAATTAGAACCCATAGCGGTGCCCGCCAGCTGCACATAGTACTCGTCCTGGTATTGAAAGTGATTACATGTAAGTACCAATCTAATCAGACTCAAAACAAATTCAATAGGAGGACCCTCATAGGGCCCCTTGATCAGTGCTTCTCTTACAGCAGTTATCCCTTCTTCATGAGGGATAACGGTGTATAGTGATGTAACATCTAGAGTTGCTAAAAGGCAGGTGGATACATCATCAGTAATCCGAGTTAAAACCCCCCGGAGATCACCTGTGCCGCGGATATAGCTATCCATCATCTTCACACATGGTTGTAGAAAATGATCGACAAACTGTGCCAACGGTTGCAACAATGACCCTTGTGCAGATATTATCGGTCTCCCTGGGGGTTTTTCCAAGGATTTGTGCACCTTTGGGAGGGTGTAGATGATAGGACATATAGGGTGAGTCACCGATAAGTAGTCAAAGGCATCGTCATTAATCCATGCACATCGTAGTGCCTGTGTCAGTAGGTTGTCAACCTCCTTTTTGAATCTAGGGATGGGGTTATAAGGAACTTGAATATAGGTGTTAACATCAGACAATTGTGTTTTAATTTCAAAGTCATAGTCCGCAAAGTCCTGGAGGACTACTGCTCCTCCCTTGTCGGCATTCCTAATGACCAGGCTAGTATTTTGTTTTAAATCTCTAAGTGCTTGCCATTCAGCATTGGATAGATTGGAGTAGCCTTCACTATCCTTATTGCTTTTCTGAATCTCATTGTCTATTACCTGTAGGAAGGTTTTTAAACTTGCATTATTAGATACCGGGTCAAATTTGCTTGAATTTCTAAACAACCCCAGTGGTCGTGTTGGCGTTTCAAGCTGTGGCTGATTGTTGGCAAATTTATTATCAAAAAATTCCCTTAGACGCAATTGGCGTCCCATCTTATACCGCTCAATTGACCACTTAAAGGGTTTAAAATGACAGGTTGGGACAAATGAGAGGCCTTTATTTAACAACGAAGTTTCAGCCTCAGATAACACATGAGTAGACAGATTAAATATTAAGTTCGGGAACCTCTCCCTCCTCGTCCCCGTGTTTTTGATCCTCCCCCTCCTCGGGTGGGGTCGCCTGTAACGACTTTGGCCCTCCGAGCTCTGGTGCCTGGTCCTAAAAAAAGAGGATGAAGCTCCAGCTCCAGATGAAGGTATAGTATCAGTGAACTCAGAGTCGGACGAAGAATAACCTTGTGAATAATTAAATCTTTGCTGTCTTTGATTATATCTACCTTGTCGGTTGCGTCGCCATCTGGTGGAATGATCCTCTCCAGATAGCCACTTATATACTGAATGTTGTTGATAATCAGATTCAACGGTTTCCCATTTCTTCCTTTTGAAAGCTAACAGATCAGTTCTGTATTTATCAATCTGTAATTTAATTTTCTCTAACCAGTTTTCTGATTTGTCAGCCTTCAAATTGGAAGTATATTCACGTTCGAACATCTCAATATCACTTCTCACCTTTTTAAGTTCTATCCCTATCTCTTCCACCACAAGCACCAGTAAGTCAGACGAACATTTATTTAATATTCCACACCACTTAACACAAAAAGATGGATTTTTTCTGCCAATTGTGGGAGTATTGGCGATTCTAAATCCCCTGGGGATTCTTTTTTTCGGTAATATTCGGAAAGAAACTGCCCATGAAGGGTTAAATCAATTTCCCTCTTTTTTAATTTGTTAAGCTTGTGAAAAAGATCTAACGGTGTTCGAGCTGGCAGCTGTTCAAAGTCTGTTTGATTAAATAGAACTTTTTCAATGTCATCATCAGTGAAGCTAACTAATGCATTTTCTGCCTCACTTAATGAATTCTCATCTAAAGTGCCACTATTTTGAGACATTCTATACCAGGCGAGACTATGAACAATATCTTATCCAGCGATTCAGTCAACACACAAACATAGACAATTTAAAATAACCATATACTTGGTCACAAGAATAAGAATTCCTGACAACTTGTATTCAATCAAATGTATTCACCATCTAAATCTCATTTTTTATAAAAGCTCATGAAAATCCATCCAAAGGTAGAACTTCTTAGTCCTGATATTCAATGAAGGGTGCTCACTTAGATATATATCATAATGATATCATCAAATATTTCAGAACAAATGAAGTGGCACTCACTATATATCCAAAGTCATCTGCTGGGGTGCCAAAATTCCAGGGAGAAACTTTTGTCCACAAGGTCCCGTTATACATTCAGTTTAATATAAGAAAGGCACTCACCAGACTTGTAATGAATATGCAAAAAATTGTTTATTAAATCTCACATCAGCAGCTTAATCATGGTTGGTCGACGTTTCGGTCCCAAGCCGGACCTTTTTCCAGACCAGTGTGTACAATCGTCAGAAACACAAACCAAATGACCCTCAGTGTGGAACTACAAGTACCCCCACAGAGCCCGCCCATGACTCCATCAACCAATTACAATCAAGATGCTCTATCAGCCAGATTATATAATTGGCAAACACATATAGCACACTGCACCTCTCATACATGTAAATTAACCTATCTATATACAACATATTGAAATAGTGTGATGGCGCTCACCTCATTCCCTGTTTAGAATCGATCAACAAGTGGAACGCACGCCGCCGGTGACCCGCATGGTACTTCCACCGTCTCTAGTTTTCATATTACCCCTTCCGGTTTCATCGTTCAACATTAGGTAACTAGTGGAACGCACGCCGCGGATGACCCGCAAGGCGCTTCCGCATCTCATATCAGAGTATTGTCACTTCCGGATGTTCATGTGAATACTGGAGCGCAGCGTGAATACGCTATATAGTGATGCATACAACTTCAAACATTGATATATTTACATAAAGCTGAATGTGAGTGACTATGTCTGTGTTTACACTAGTGTAGCATCAATCAAATCTTTTTAAGTTGGCCGCCCACGCGGGTATCAGTAGTTCCACACTGGTTTAAGACAACATAATGAAAATCTGATATATATAATATATATATTAGAGATGTGCGGCGGGCACGTTTTGTGTTTTGTGTTTTGGTTTTAGTTCTAATTCCCCGCTCTTCTTTTGGTTTTGGGTAGGTATTGCCAAAACCACCCTTTCGTGTTTTGATTTTGGATCTGAAGGATTTTTGAAAAAAACATAAAAACAGCTAAAATCACAGAATTTGGGGGTAATTTTGTTCCTACGGTATTATTAACCTCAATAACATTCATTTCTACTCATTTCCAGTCTATTCTGAACACCTCACAATATTGGCCCTCATTCCGAGTTGTTCGCTCGTTCTTTTTCATCGCATCGCAGTGAAAATCCGCTTAGTACGCATGCGCAAAGTTCGCACTGCGACTGCGCCAAGTAACTTTACTATGAAGAAAGTATTTTTACTCACGGCTTTTTCTTCGCTCCGGCGATCGTAATGTGATTGACAGGAAATGGGTGTTACTGGGCGGAAACACGGCGTTTCAGGGGCGTGTGGCTGAAAACGCTACCGTTTCCGGAAAAAACGCAGGAGTGGCCGGAGAAACGGTGGGAGTGCCTGGGCGAACGCTGGGTGTGTTTGTGACGTCAACCAGGAACGACAAGCACTGAACTGATCGCACAGGCAGAGTAAGTCTGGAGCTACTCTGAAACTGCTAAGTAGTTAGTAATCGCAATATTGCGAATACATCGGTCGCAATTTTAAGAAGCTAAGATTCACTCCCAGTAGGCGGCGGCTTAGCGTGTGTAACTCTGCTAAATTCGCCTTGCGACCGATCAACTCGGAATGAGGGCCCTTGTTTTTAGGCCAAAAGGTTGCACCAAGGTGGCTGTATGACTAAGCTAAGTGACACAAGTGTGTGGCACAAACACCTGACCCATTTAAAAAAATAGGCCCAAAACAGCACATGATGCAAAGAATAAAAAGAAGTGCACCAAGGTTGCTGTATGACTAAGCTAAGTGACACAACCACCATCTAGTAGTGGCATGCAGTGGCTGAATGTCGAAAGTGGCCCGCAATTTTTCAGTCCACTGACTGAATCTGCATCTCCTGCACCTGTCATTTTTTAAAAATTCTGCAATTGGTGGACTTATACGGCAGTACCCCTGGACTAATAGAGCAGTACCCCTGGACCTTTTACGGCAGTGTCAGAAAGGATGGCACTTTGAAAACCATGCCCCAAACAGCTCATGATGCAAATATGAAAAAGAGGTGCACCAAGGTGGCTGTATGACTAAGCTAAGCGACACAAGTGTGCGGCACAAACACGTGGCCCATCTAGGAGTGGCACTGCAGTGTCAGACAGGAGGGCAGATATAAAAAAGGCCCCAAACAGCACATCATGCAAAGATGTAAAAGAGGTGGAATGAGGTAGCTGTATAACTAAGCTAAGTGACACAAACAATTGGCCCATCTAGGAATGGCATTGTAGTGTCAGACCACCATTTCGTGTTTTGATTTTGGATCTGGATGATTTTTGAAAAAAACATAAAAACAGCTAAAATCACAGCATTTGGAGGTAATTTTGATCCTACGGTATTATTAACCTCAATAACATTCATTTCCACTCATTTCCAGTCTATTCTGAACACCTCACAATATTGTTTTTATGCCAAAAGGTTGCACCAAAGTGGCTGCATGACTAAGCTAAGTGACACAAGTGTGCGGCACAAACACCTGGCCCATTTAAGAAATAGTACCCAAACAGCACATCATGCCAAGAAGTAAAAGAGGGCAATGAGGTAGCTGTATGACTAAGCTAATCAACACAAGTGTGCGGCACAAACACCTGGCCCATCTAGGGATGGCACTGCAGTCCCACTGCACTAATGGCAGATACCGGATGCACGTCTAATATCAGCATAGTTATTATGGCCTCAGTAATCCACTTTGCAACAGGGTATATACATATATATATATATATATATACGGCATTATCACTGGAATTATACGGCAGGATCACTGGAATTATATGGCAGGTTCACTGTAATTATGCAGCAGGATCACTGGAATTATACAGCAGGATCACTGGAATTATACGGCAGTACTGCTGGACATATACAGCAGTATCAATGGACACATACAGCAGTATCACTGGACAGATATGGCAGTATCACTGGACTGGATTTATATGCCAGTTCCACTGTAATTATACGGCAAGATCACTGGATTTATACGGCAGTATCACTGGACATATATGGCAGTATCACTGGACTGTACTTATGCACCAGTACCACTGTAATTATACGGCAGGATCACTGGAATTATACAACAGGATCACTGGAATTATACGGCAGTATCACAGGAATTATATGGCAGTATCACAGGAATTATACGCCAGTATCGCAGGAATTTTTTACGGCAATATCACTAGAATTATGTGCCAGTATCACAGGAATTAATCGGCAATATCACTGGAATTATATGGCAGTATCATGGGAATTATACGGCAGTATCATAGGAATTATATGGCAATATCACTGGAATTATACGGCAGTACCATGGGAATTATACGGCAGTATCACAGGAATTATACGCAAGCATCACAGGAATTATACGGCAATATCACTGGAGTTATACGCCAGTATCACAGAAATTATACGGCAATATCACTGGAATTATATGGCAGTATCATGGGAATTATATGGCAGTATCACAGGAATTATACAGCAATATCACTGGAATTATACTGCAGGATCACTGGAATTATACGGCAGGATCACTGGAATTATACGGCAGGATCACTGGAATTATACAGAAGTATCACGGGAATTATACGCCAGTATCACAGGATTTGTATGTCAGTATCACAGGAATTATATGCCAATATCACTGGAATTATAAGACAGTATCACAGGAATTATACGGCAATATCACTGGAATTATACTGCAGTATCACAGGAATTATAAATCAGTATCACGGGAATTATACGGCAATATCACTGGAATTATACGGTAATATTACTGGAATTATACGGCAGTATCACAGGAATTATACGCCAGTATCACAGCAATTATACGCCAGTAACACAAGAATTATACGGCAATATCACTGTAATTATACGCCAGTATCACAGGAATTATACGGCAGTATCACGGGAATTATACGCCAGTATCACAGGATTTGTATGTCAGTATCACAGGAATTATATGCCAATATCACTGGAATTATAAGACAGTTTCACAGGAATTATACGGCAATATCACTGGAATTATACAGCAGTATCACAGGAATTATAAATCAGTATCACGGGAATTATACGGCAATATCACTGGAATTATACGGTAATATTACTGGAATTATACGGCAGTATCACGGGAATTATACGCCAGTATCACAGAAATTATACGCCAGTAACACAAGAATTATACAGCAATATCACTGTAATTATACGCCAGTATCACAGGAATTATAAGGCAGGATCACGGGAATTATAAGGCAGGATCACGGGAATTATATGGCAATATCTCTGGAATTATACGGCAGTTTCACAGGGATTATACGCCAGTATCACAGGAATTATACGCCCTTATCACAGGAATTATACGCCAGTATCACAGGAATTATATGCCAGTATCACAGGAATTATACGCCAGCATCACAGGAATTATACGGCAGTAACACTGGATATATGGCAGCAGAGGACACCACCACTGGACTGATGCTGCACAAGACACTTTCCCTGGTCTGATGCAGGACAACACAGCACCACTGAAAGGGACATATACAGCTACACCAGATATATGGCAGCAGAGGACACCACCACTGTGACTGGTCACTGGACTGATGCTGCACAAGACACTATACCTGGTCTGATGCAAGACAACACAGCAAATCTGCAAGGGACTTATACAGCAGCACTGGGGACATATAGCAGCAGAGGACACCACCACTGTGACTGGCTGGACGGATGCAGCATAAGACACTACACTGGACTGAGCAGCACAAGACAGCACTAGACTTGCCACCCCACTTTCCCGCCCACATAGACACTAAGGACGGAGACACGTCCTCTCACTACACTCTCCGAGACTGGAGTGAAAATGGCGGTGACGCGCGGGTCCTTATATGGAATCCAAACCCCACGAGAATCTGGCAGCGGGATGATGACGTTTTGCCTTGTTCTGGTTTCCGAGTCAGGCGGGAAAACCCGAGCCTGACTTGGATCCGGACTCAGGTAGGGAGGTTCGGTAGGGTTCGGATCTCAGGGAACCGAACCCACTCATCTCTAATATATATATAGCATTTTTATACAGATAAACAAAAATATTGCCATTTATCTATCACATAGCAAACATGCATCTGGTTTCAAAAGCTATAAAGCCATTGAAAATAAATGTATGTGCTCACTTGCTTTACAATTAAACCTCAAATAAATTAGTCAAGTAAATATGTATAAATTATACAAACTTTATAATGTAATCTTCAATTTCTTCTATTTTCAATTTCTTTATTACATTTATTGATATTAAACATTGCGCTTATCTACAATAGGCTATGATCCCCAAGCTGAAAGCAAAGATACAATACTTTCTGATGTAAATTAATATTTAATACCAAGCTTAGCTCATAGTCTGATTCCACAGATTGAATATTAAAGCTGTCATTTTTCTGCATATAGACTTTAATTTTTATTCATGTGACATAATACTTCAAATAGCTCTTTTAAACTGCTTATCTGTCCTGAACAATGCAGTAAAGTTGCAAGTGATTTAAAGTTTTACTGTTAATACTTTTACTTCTGCACTTTATTAATATTTTTAGCTACTTTGGATGCATCATGTTAATGTAGACTAAGTGGCTTGTACTACATTAAGATAAAGAAATTTCTTGAAAATTTGTCAAGTAAACGAGTTACCGCAAACATTAACAATGACAGTAATAATGGTAAAATGTGCCAATAAATACCTTGTACAAAACGCTGATTTAGATCTTCTCCTGGTAGTCAGACTCGGAGGCGTTTCATTATACCAGTGGTTCCCAAACTTTTTTGAATCACGGTGCCCTAGAGTATCAGAATTTTTTTCTTGCCACCCCTAGGCCAAAAGTTTCTTATTGAGAAATTTACAAAGAAATATTAAATTAAGTAAATTGTGTTTATATATCATCCTTAGGTTTAATTGTGTGGTGAGGGACAAGATTTGCTTCTGTTTGTCCACATACAGTATTTTATGATTGACAGTCACCAGCACTGGTTTTGCCTATTACATTGGCCATAAATAATTTGAACTGGTCCTGAACCATCAATCCAAGATACCCCTGGAAGTGCCACGAGACACCCTAGGGTGCCAGGGCACACACTTTGAGAACCACTGCATTATACAGTAGTATATACAAAGAGTTAAACGTGCAACCTTTTGCTTAGTGCATATTGCGCCATCTCTCACTGTGCATGCTCCAACACCAAGTGTACACAAGTACAAGGGATGCAGAGTCATATGCATTCATATAATGCTGGGGCTTGACCGATGCCCAGGGAGCTGCCATGCAGATCCCAGCCCCTAACAGCACACAAGTACAGTGTGGATAACGGCATGCTTGTGCACATCATCCATCACATCTGCTCAGTGACACCATCCAAGAGTGCGACACCAAAATAGAAGGGCAGCTCTTTTGGTGTAACCTCTTTGGTTGATGTCACCTGATGCGGTTTGCTTCCCCCGCACTCCACTAGTGATGCTACTGTCATGTGTGCACTGATGATAATAATAACCTAGCATGTAGATACAGGCGGTCTGCTTGCACAGATGCATGTAACTCTGCATACTGTTGAAAGTATACAGTTTCATCCATGCATGTAAAGCAAGATTTTCTATGTCAGAGTTGCGCTTAACTCTACATTAGCCCAAGTGCTGGACTTGAACATTTCTACAAGGTGGTTTAGCAATTGTTAAAAATAGCCCCAAGTACCTGAGTCTTACATTCCCAACGCAATGCATTTGGAATTCCAGAGCAATCAAAAGTTATGAGATGCATATTTTGTGCAAATGCTCTCATTTGTACACCTACAGTACAGTAGCATGTACATAGGTACAGTAAACGCACACTGTCCAGTTTTGAAAGTATCCACATACACAACCATTACAATTATATTATACAGGGTATTACACACTTAAGAGGTAATTTATGATGTGTAAACCTGTCAATGGGCCTAATTTAGACCTGACTGTAGTTGTGCTAAATTTAGCACATCTACAATCAGCTTCCCAGACATGTGGGGGAGGGGGGGGGGACCCAGCACAGCGCTAGTCCGCCCCACATGTCAGGCCCTACCCCGCCACACAAGTACAAAAGCATCGCACAGCAGCGAATAGGTCTGAATTAGGCCCATTGTACAATGCAAATTTCTCTTTGTGACACCATGTAACTTGATTTGCACTTCTACCATAGGAGTGCACACAGGGTATGGAAAGCGTTTGCCCCCACACCTCCTAGACAGCCCCAAACTGTACCTAAAGTGTCTCCTCCCTGCACTTCAGCTGGTTTTACATTGGCCATTTATAATTCAAAACAAGGCCAACTCTTCCATGGGAGCTGGCTGAAATGTGGAGAGTAGACAACAACAGGGACTGTTGCCTGACCACCAAGGTGAGTAGCCTACACTATGTTTCTGGGGGGCAGGCATCAGTGGTGGCTTATGTCTGAGGGGCAGGGAGGGTGGAAGTTGGGTAAGCAGCAGTAGTCTATGTTCAGTAAGAGTCGAAAACCTCTTGTCCACTGCCTGCACATGCTTGTGGCTAATACAAAGGGGTGCTGAGCAGGGCCAACTTAATGGCATTATAGGCCCCTGGGCAAAGCAATGCACTGAAGACCCTACCTATCCTCCAGTGGTAGGGGTGCTATCAGTGGTAGCTTTGATGTCCAGCAGGCGGTAAGGTGTGTTCTCTCTTCCGCTTAGCATGTAGGACCTGGAGCATTCATTTCTGCTAATTACTCCTTTACTGCACAAATGGTGGGAGATGGGGCAGTAGGGAGATCCCAAAACTGTAGAAGGGTCATTGGGCTGAATGAAGGGGCCCCGGTACATGACTTCCAGGGTAGTAGGGGTGGATAGTCAAGTGGGCTTAATATTCATAATTTTTCGGTGGAGGAGCAGTTTGCTTGACTGCAGATATCTCTCTTAGAAATAGATTTATTAGCGTTCAATGGGATAAAGGGCCTAATTCAGATATGATCGCAAGGGAAGCGATTTTTTGAGCCCTGCGATCAGATAGTTGCCGCCTAGTGTGGGAGTGTATTTTAACTGTGCAAGTGTGATAATTTTGTGCAGTCTCTGCGCAGCCCAGGACTTACTCAGCCGCTGCGATCACTTGAGCCTGTCTGGGACTGGAATTGACGTCAGACACACGCCCTTTCAATTCTTGAACATGCCTGCGTTTTTCCAGTCACTCCCTGAAAATGGTCAGTTGCCACCCACAAATGCCCTCTGTCTGTCAGTCACCTTGCGATCGCCTGTGCGATCACTTTTTCACACCATCCCGTCGCTATGCACCGATCCTCGTAGCGGCGGTCTGTCGTGCCTGCGCATTGCGGTGCATACGCATGTGTAGTTCAGACCTGATCGCAGGCTGTGAGAAAACACAGCCTAGCAATCAAGTCTGAATTAACCCCAAAGAACTAGAGTCCCTCATTTCAGTAGGTACTGGGGACTTGGGGACCAGCGTTCAGGAGCCAGAGCAATCCACCAATGAATATTTTAGAACTGCTTACCAGGCGTGTGGAGCTGGAGCAAGGACTGGCAGCTAGAAGGCTGATATCTCTGGTTCTGGTCATAGCAGAGACAAGCTGCCAGTATCCACCAAATTATAAGTCAGACAGAACCCGAGATATCTGGCTAGGAAGAGCAATTAACAGGCTTGGATGGGGACCACTGCTTTGAAGTCGGATATCTCCGGTTCCCCAGGTCCGATTTTCAAAAAGCTGGTACCCCTGGAAAAAGGGGACCCTCAGTTATCAGCCTTAAGCCCTTACACTCCTGGGTCCATGGACAACTGCCCATTGAGGCCATATAAAAAGATTGCCCTGGTGCTGAGAGAGAGGTAGTATGGTGTAAGTAAAGCTTAACTGGGCCTGGGTCAGCAGGGGAGGCAGAGCAATGTCACATACTTGACGGGCACGATTGTAGCAGTACACAATATGTCAAATAAAACATATCTATGCCACCCACAACTGACCATGACACAACTCTAGCAGCAAAGGCCATCTTCTGACTTCTTGGCAGTCTTTTATATATTTTAACAATTAAAAAGTTTGTTTTTTCATAGCTTAAATAGTATACAGTACAATTGCCATTCTGCTCAACAGAGGATTTGTACTCCCTGAAGAGAAAAACCAAGGACACTTGCGTTAGGGTTTACAGATTTACAGTACAACACAGTCATTCTGTATTAAATACTTTATGGACAAATTAATTTACACTATTCTGAAATTCACAACTCTGTGCCAATATAACAAGACTGTCAAATGGAGACTCTTGCATACCACATTGATTGTACAGTACTTTAAGAAGACTGTCAGCAGGCACCAAAATACAGATGTGTCCTCATACTCACAGCCTCACTATGCACCACGGATGCAGCAAAACACCACTCACAGTGTACTGCAGATGTTGGGCTGAGACTTTACCACACAGGAATTCGATTTAAACACGTACAAAGTTGCAGATGAAGCACAACGGAATTTGCCATGGAGTAAAAGCCATGGCTGCTGCATCATAGTGCTTGCTATACAGTTTCAGATACACTTGCACACAGATACCAGGGCCATAACTAGGTGTGTGCTAGTGGTGCCTTGCCCACAGCGCAAATGCACTGTGGGAGCACCATCTGGCAGTACCACCTGCACGGCTGCTCTCTCCCTCTGGTGCCTGCACTTCTATCCACTAAAACAGTATAGCCAGTCACAATAACTTAACACCCCCCGGGTACCTTCTCCCTGACTACCCTTTCATCTGGATGGTGCATGCTGTGCAACATTGTAATGAATGATGCCGCAATGCTGCGCAGGCTCCTCTTTCCAACTTCCTGCCTCCCTGCAACCGCAGGCACCACCAGAAGGTGAGCAGAGAAGCAGAAGGAAGTGCAACCTGGCTGCGAGTCCACAGCAAGCAACTGCAGCACCACTGACTGTAGACACCATACCCACCCCAGGGGCCCCCACAGGAGCAGAACACACACACACACACACACACACACACACACACACACACACACACACACACATATATATGTGTGTGTGTGTGTGTGTGTGTGTGTGTGTGTGTGTGTGTGTGTGTTATGCAGTCTATTTAAATGTATGATCCTAATTGTCATTTGTCCAATTCACTTCTCATGCTGGTACTTCTTGTGTGCTGGCTAGTACTGGGTCAGTGGAATATCCCCAGCAACACTGCATGGGCACAGTGAGTTGTGAGGGTACAATGTCCCACCATCTCTGTAACAGATGGCAGTGGGGACATTTTTTTTCACTTTATGGGTAAGCAATAAATTGTGGTGAATAAGAGTGCGGCTTCTGTCCCACTCCCTGTGGTGCCCAGTAAGAGCAGAAAGGTGGAGAGTCAGCATGAGGTGTGACCTGACTGCAAGCAAAGGAAGTGATCTGCAGCATCACTGTCTGTCCACTGGGCTGAGGGAGGTGGTGTGTGTGTGTGTGTGTGTGTGTGTGTGTGTGTGTGTGTGTGTGTGTGTGTGTGTATGTATGTATGTATGTGGTGGGGGGCGGTTCAGTGGGGAGTGTACCAGGACTCAAGCTTTCTATTGCCGGCTCTGCCCACTATACAAGCAAGGTACCTCCAGCTTTGCCTTCTCCCCAGGTCAGATGTTCCGCCTCTGCAACCCCTGCAGTGTCTCCAGGCCAGGGAGAGACGTGATGACATCTCTCTCAGCCCCAGCTGACTCTCACAAGTGCCCTGTGCCAGCAAGGAGCAGCAGCATTTGGGTGGGCGGCTGGTGGGGGGAGGAGTGGGCATTCCATCTATCTCACACTGCAGCAGGTGCCCTACTCCCTCTAAATTTATAATAACTTCACCTGCCATTAATAACTACCCAAACCCCCTCCCCAGGGCCGTAACTAGGTGTGTGCCAGTGTTACATTGCACACAGCGCATCTGCACATGTGACATAGGGCTGCGCCGCACATGTGGCACTACTGTGTGATGTAATGTGAATAATGGTCACTACTGTGTTGTGTAATGTGAATTGGTACTATTATGTGGCCATGTCCCTTCCCTGTGAAGCCACAGTCCCTATTTAAATTAGGGGGACACCAATTCCCTTTCTGGCACCAGGCACCAAAATGTGTAGTTACGACTCTGACAGATACATATGTGTCCACTTACATTTAGCCTCCCTGCACATTAAACAGCCCTTCTTGTCACGCCATGCCGTTATTATTAAAATGGATTTTATTAGAAAAACTATGTAAATAGGACGCACAAGCAGCTTATGTTGATTAAAATGATATGCAGCATACCTAATGTATATTCTATGTGCAACTGTGGCTGTATCTGCATACAAAATGGTACATTAATATACCATTTCGTATGCAGTCACATCCATATATGCACAGAGAATGCCGCATATAATTTTATGACTAAAAATTAGATACAGAAGCACTGCTTAGAGATATCACAAATCCCCAGGGAGAGTCAAAGTGTGTCCGCGGTTGCGATGTCTAGGCCTGACCTTCCCAAGACTGTATGGGAAGAGGAGGCTCCTACCACCATTTCACGCCCCCTGTTAGTGCTGGGAGGAGCACCGCCAGTCCAGTTGCTGATATTGAGATTGAGGATGTCACTGTAGAAGAACATCAGGGTGAGGAGGATATTGGTGTTGCTGGCGCTGAGAAGGAAGTTGATGATGAGAATTCTGATGGTGATGTGGTGTGTTTGAATAAGGCACCAGTGGAGACAGTTGTTGGCCATGGGATGAAAAAGCCCATTGTCATGCCTGGGCAATATACCAAAAAATCCAGCTCTTCGGTGTGGAGTCTTATGGTGGCTTACTGCCAGGAAGCTGTCTGGATTGCCAGGCTGAGGCATGCATGTGGCACAGAGGTTAGCATTGCTTCCATCCACAGTCTTACTTCTAATATGAAATGAGTTTGGATTAGAGTGGTAAACTCCACTAGGGCAGGGGCTCAATAACAAAAATTCACTGCACAGTCCTGCTTAGCACTGTACTGAACCCACCCAAACTCAACATGCCTGATCCGGGGCTGCTGTGGGGGCTCATGAGGGGCTGCTAAAACATCTAAGGGGCTGCTTTATTTAAGAAAAAAATACAGACGTCAAAATGTATGCCAAAATGATTGTAAATCCAGATCAAGTAGGCTTTGTAAGAAGCTGACAAGGGATAAATAATACTTGAAGAGCAATTACTATAATAGAGCAATCACAACAGAAAGAAATTCCGCTGGTGACAATATCGCTGGATGGAGAAAAGGCCTTTGATCGCCTACATTGGGTATACATGGAAAGGATACTACAAAAATATGGAATAGCAGGGTGTATTTTGAGGGCCATACTGGCACTTTACACAGTACCAACAGCTGAGGTTTTTTGTAATGAGTTCATCTCATCTAAATTTTACATCAGGAATGGAACCAGACAGCACTGCCCGTTGTCCCCAATCATGTTTGTTCTAGTGATAGAGCCCCTAGCGGAATTGGTAACACAAGCCAAGGGTATAATGGGCTTGTTGAATGATATGCAATAAAAGATCTCTTTGGGGCCTATTTTTTAAAACTGCCATCCTGTCTGCCACTGCAGTGCCACTCCTAGATGGGCCACGTGTTTGTGCCGCCCACTTGTGTTGCTTAGCTTAGTAATCTAGCTACCTCTGTGCAACCTTTTGACCTAAAAACAATATTGTGAGGTGTTCAGTGTTCAGAATAGACTGGAAATGTGTGGAAATGAATGTTATTGAGGTTAATAATACTGTAGGAAGAAAAAAATAAAAATAATTCTGTGATTTTAGCTGTTTTATGGGTTTTTTCCCCAAAGAAATCCAGATCCAAAACCAAAACCAAAACCTGAAAGGGTGGTTTTGGCAAAACCAATCCAGATTCAAAACACGAATGGAGATACAGATCCTAAACCAAAACACAAAACACAAAAAGTGTCCGGTGCACATCTCTACTTACTACACTTAGAGTAGAAAAAACTATTTATTATACCATAAAAAGCAGTATAAAATATTACATAAATCTGGTAAAATAGCACAATAATATTAAAGCTGGGTAAATATAAAAGCAATATAAAAGCAACAACACTGCATATATAAGTAGTTACTAAATGAGATTACTTAAAAGTAGAGATGTGCGTTTTTGGTTTTACTCGGATTTACGCAGATCTTCTTATTGGCTCTCGGATGTTACGTGTTTTGATTAGCCAATAAGAAAAATCCGGAAAATCTGAACTGGCATTAATTCTGGCGTTAAGAACCGAGTAAATCCGAACCCGCTCATCTCTACTTAAAAAAAAATCTCTGCGTGTATGTTTCAACCCGGTCTCATAATTCGGATGGAAATAACAGTTACAGCACACACACTGTGGAGACTCTCAATGTAATCCCTTTAGTCTCAACACAGCGTGTTAACACTAACACATCAGACTGTAAAGTGAAAGTTTGATGGTAGCCACAAAAGCTCAATGAGGTCCGTCTATGTATATTTGATGCAACGCTGCCCGTAACAAATTGGCTATAATATGAGTCCAATGAGCCTACATGATGGTTACTGGGCATTTAAAAGCTATAAAGATACCTCTGTGTGAACGTATTTACCTGCTTTCAGGTGAGTCTGTACTCCTATGGGGGATCATGGTAGCATGAGTGTTGATAGTATACTGAAGGAAAAGTTCGACTTCAGATGGAAAGGTATTAAAAGAAACCTTTATGTGCATGCATCTCACTGCCATTAGGTGAGTCCATTAAAGAAACCTGTTGCTGTGCATAAACGGTTGATGTAATCGGATGGTCTCTATCTTTATCTTTCTGAGAGTGTGAAAGGCCTACCAGAAGGGAGATGGAAGTGGAGGAGATCTTAATAACTCTCTTACAGGACTTTGCTCTCTTGGACCATTCATCTATATTGTTTTGAAGTAGGATGGACACAATTGTGCTGTGTGAATCCCAGTGGAAGGTTCGGTGATATGCAATGCCCAGCGGTATTGGAGATATCTTTCAATGCATTTCTTTGCTCCAGGTGGGATCAGTAGGATTTACTGACGATCGGATACCAGCAGTCAGTATACTGACAATGGCATCCTGATCGTTAGTATGCTGGCAGCGGGGCGAGCACAAAGAGTGGGAATAGCCCTTGTTTGCCGGCTGTCTGCATTGCCAGCGGTCGGGATCCCGGTGTCGGTATCCTGACCCCTGGGATCCCGACTGACGGCAACTTAACTACATACTCTCTAGGCAGCTTTTTAAGAAATGGATATCCTTTTCTTGACCAGATTAGAACATACACACAGAGAGATTGCTTCTAAGTAATCTCATTAAATCTCACCCACTGCAGCTTCTACAGCACCTGTACCTTGCAGGAAGGCTAAGAACTTACGAAGGATACGATTGCATAATGAAAGTTTAAACAAGCGCAGTGCCGCCACAGCATGTGCGCAGATGGCTGAAAAGCACCCGTTTAGGATTTTAGGAAGGCTGCATTCATCTCTGAATAGCCCCCACAGTTTCCAAAATGAGGAAAATAATTTACCAATGTATAATCTAAAAATGTATTTATAAGAGAAAAAAATTTACATATTCGGGTTTTTACTAAATCATGATTAACATTTAACACAGAATCCTCTCTGAGCAGAAACTATTTTTCATAAAATATTAAACTGCAAACACATTTTGTCTAGTACAGTAATTGTGTAATAGTTCAGCACGTCTCTCTGTCACTTATGACCGGTTTCTGAGTTGCACATTACGTGGTCGCAAACCATCCGTATACCTCCCAACTGCCTTTCCAGTGGGATAGTCCCGCTAATTGGACACTGTCTTACTGTCCCACCTGAGGGCTGCAGTGTCCTGTGGGTAAGGGGAAGTTGGGGGAGCCTTTGATCATGACTGTTCTGCTCTGGAAAGTGGTGGGTGATCCCTGAATAGATGCCATGCGCACGTGCGTTGCATCTAAACAGTGCAGGGGGTGATGGGCATGCCCCCAAAATGCTAGAGACAGGGTCAAGCAGGCCACACCCCCTCACAACTGAGGTCACACACCCTTATAGGATGGGCTTGTCTATGGTGCGCAAGGGTCCCAAGTCCACGGCAGCCAAAGTTTAGAGTTATGCATCTGCTGTTTGGAATTTAATGCAAACATCTGACTGTATTCTGAGATGGCCATATGTATGTGAGCCCTTTGCTTGTGATGTGTCAGGTCCGGGTGTTTTTGTGAATCCGTTAACCTGGAACCAACCTCAGGTGTAGGTGCTGGGGTATGAAGAAAACAGGGAGGACGAAGGAAGTTCCGTTCCATATATTTATTAAAGTAACAATTCGGTAAGGAGTTAAATGACTAGTTGTTAATCATCATTATACTGAAGTATTGCAGGAATGACAGAAATAATATGCAAGAGAAAACTCAGAAATAAATAAAAGAAATGTTCATGGAAACATATGCAAAAACAAGCTGAAGGATAAATGTTGAATTGTCCAAATATAAACAGGCTTTGATGCTGAACTGCAGATTGTGTTTAACTGGTTAATGCAAACATGGAGAATTAACTGTAAGAATTTGCAATGGAGTTTTAAGAGTTAACTGAGAGACTGTGAAGAATTATCCTTGTAATGACAACATAGAAAAAGTACTGAATTGGGTTACTTGCGGGTTCCGGAGATCACTGTGAAACTGTAGTAGATGGCAAGGTGATGAATGGGTTAAATGCAGAGTTGAACAAACGAACAGCTGAGGGAATTGGAATCCTCCAGACTTTGTATGATAGGCAGACAGACAGGGTAACCTCATGCAGGACACTGGGAATCCGAGTATTTCCAATAGGTGTGCAATTGACTGATAGCACAATGGAGAGCCGGTAGATCTTTGGCAGTGAAGGCTGCAAAACGGACCTCTGGGAACGGAGGCGATATCTGGACCACGGGAATCACACAGGAATGCACGGAGAGAGTTCAGAGCTAGAGCACAGCTTTGATACAACAAAGCACTGGCCCAGAGTGACATAATCCCAGCCTACTTAAAGGCAGCACAAGCACGGGATTGGCTTACACCTGCCCACAGGTGTTTTCACAAGTGCTCAGTATTAGCTATTTGGTCTCCAACATGGCCACCTCCTATACAGCAGACACACCGCAGTGCCTTAGGCCATTTGGTCCCCGCACTCACAGTTCCCAGACTCTGCATTACCTGTGCCATTGATCACGCCGTGTCCCCATACGGGCGCACAGCACCGCGAGCAACCGCACTGGCAACGGATGAACCCCAGAACCCGCAAAGGTGAGAGACCGGTTCGTGACAGTACCCCCTCTTCTACGGGTGGTCTCCGAACACCTTTGAACCTTGTCAGGATTTTTGGAGAAGTATTTCTGTACCAGTCTTGGAGCATGAACATCTTCAGAGAAAACCCAGGATCTCTCCTCCGGGCCGTAACCCTTCCAGTCGACCAGAAACTGTAAACGTCCATATCGGGAACGTGAGTCCACAATCTCTTTAACTTCAAATTCCTCATTCTGCAAAGAGTGAACTTTAGGAGATTTGGACTGGGTAGTACGGAACTTATTGAGAATCAAAGGCTTCAGTAAAGATGTATGAAAGGCGTTAGGAATTCTCAAAGACGGAGGCAGCTTGACTTTGTATGACACAGGGTTGAGTACCTTTACAATGGGAAATGGACCAATAAACCTGGGAGCAAATTTCTTAGAAGGAACTTTGAACTTGAGATTGCGCGTAGAAATCCAAACTTGGTCTCCCACTTTGTAATTCGGTACAGCTTTACGTTTTCTATCTGCAAAAGATTTATAACGAGCGGAAGTTTTGACCAAGGACTTACGTACACAACTCCAGATGCTAGATAGACGTTGAAGCTCTTGATCTGCCGCTGGGACCTCTAGGGCTGGCAATGGATGAAACTCTGGCACACGAGGATGAAAGCCGAAGTTAATATAAAAGGGCGTAGATTCTGAAGATGAATGGAAGAGATTATTATGAGCAAATTCTGCCAATGGAAGGTAGTCAACCCAGTCATCCTGTGAGGACGATATATATAGCCGGAGAAATGTTTCAAGGTCTTGGTTGACTCTCTCAGTTTGTCCATCTGTCTGAGGATGATATGCAGAAGAAAAGTTCAACTTGACATTTAAAGATGAACAAAGCGACCTCCAAAACTTGGCCACAAACTGTGTTCCCCGATCAGAAACAATTTCTCGAGGAAGGCCATGCAACTTGAAGATTTCAGAGATGAACAATCTGGCTAGTAAAGGGGCAGATGGTAACCCAGTTAATGGAATGAAATGTGCCATTTTCGAAAATCGATCCACTATCACCCAAATGGTATTTCGCCCTTTTGATGGAGGTAGATCGGTCACGAAATCCATTGAGATATGAGTCCATGGTTGTTTGGGTATGGATAGTGGATGTAACAAACCTGGTGGAGAACTTCTTGGACTCTTATGTTGGGCACATTTAGGACATGCTGCTATAAACTCTTGGACATCGGCTTTGAGACGTGGCCACCAATAAGACTGTTGAATAAACTTGAGAGTCTTTAGAACCCGAGGATGACCCATGAAGGAAGAGGAGTGAGCCCAGGTAAGCAGCCGTTTTCGAAGACTTGTGGCGACAAAGGTCTTGCCAGGCGGAGGAACTGGAGAGGTTCGAGTCATTAAAAAGGACCTAGGATTCACAATGGCTTGATTCGTGGTAGCATCATTTAATTCAGAAGAAGCAAAGGACCGGGAAAGGGCATCTGCCTTTTTGTTCTGAGACCCTGGACGATAGGTGAGTTTGAAATCAAATCGTGAGAAGAAAAGCACCCATCGAGCTTGTCGTGGATTCAAACACTGAGCTGACTGCAGATACAGAAGATTCTTATGATCAGTATAAACTGTAATGCGATGTTGAGCTCCTTCTAGAAGGTATCTCCACTCCTCAAATGCCAACTTGATGGCAAGTAACTCTTGCTCACCGATTGCATAATTACGTTCTGCCGGGAGGAACTTACGGGAGAAATATCCGCAGGGATGGACCTTTTTATCTTCAAAGACTTGTGACAACACAGCTCCTACTGCTTCTGTAGATGCATCCACCTCTAGTAGAAAGGGACGATTCAGATCAGGCTGTCGAAGAATGGGGGCTGACACAAAGGCTTGCTTTAAATCAGAGAAGGCTTTGATTGCTTCTGAAGACCAGTTCGTAGGATTTGCTCCCTTACGAGTTAGGGCTGTAATGGGAGCAGCTAACGTAGAATAATTCTTAATGAATCTCCTATAGAAATTAGCAAAGCCGAGAAATCGCTGAATCCCCTTGAGAGTTGTAGGAGTGGACCAATCTCGGATAGCTTGTACCTTACCGGGATCCATACATAGCTCTGATCCAGAAATGATGTAACCAAGGAACGGTATGGAAGATACTTCAAAAGTGCACTTCTCTAACTTACAATAAAGTTGATTTTTCCTCAGACGTGTCAGTACCTCTTTAACTTGGTGACGGTGAGACTTTATATCCCTAGAGAATATTAGGATATCATCCAGGTACACTACTAGACACTTGTAGAGAAGATCACGAAAAAGTTCATTCACATAGCTTTGAAAAACTGCAGGTGCATTACAAAGACCGAAAGGCATTACAAGGTATTCGTAATGCCCATCCCGGGTATTAAAAGCAGTTTTCCACTCGTCCCCTTCTCGGATGCGGATTAAATTGTAGGCCCCTCGGAGATCCAGTTTTGTAAACACAGTAGCTCCTTTTACCCGGTCAAATAATTCTGGAATTAAGGGTAATGGATACTTGTTTTTCACAGTGATCTCATTGAGTCCACGGTAATCTATGCATGGTCGTAACCCACCGTCCTTCTTCTTAACGAAAAAGAATCCGGCTCCTGCAGGTGAAGAAGATGGTCTGATAAATCCTTTGGTTAGATTTTCTTGTATATAATCAGACATAGCTTGCGTCTCTGGGATGGATAGCGGATAAATTCGTCCCCTAGGAGGTGTTTTACCCGGAACCAGGACAATTGGGCAGTCCCATTCGCGATGAGGAGGTAGAGAGTCTGCTGCTTGTTTACTGAAAACATCCGCAAAGGATTGATACACCGGAGGTAGGTCGGGAAGGCTGATTGACCGGAGAGGTACAATTGAGGCTAAACAGTCCTTGGTACAAGATTTACCCCATGAAAGGACTTCCATGGTTTGCCAATTAAGTTGAGGGTTATGTTTCTGCAGCCAAGGTAAACCAAGTATCACATCTTGAGAGGCTTTGGGAATCACGTAGAAGGAGGGGTATTCGGAATGGAGCACACCAACTTTCATCTTGAGACATACGGTTCGATGAGTAATTATACCATCTGGAATTCGACTTCCATCCACTGCTGTAACGGCAACTGCTGCTTCCAGAGGCATGGTTTGAACTTTAGACCGCATGACAAAGGCTGAGGAGATGAAGTTCTCGGCTGCCCCAGAATATAGGAGAGCTGAAACTTTCACTGTAGAACTTGGAACTTCTAATTGAATAGACAAAGTCGGCTCTTCCCCAGAACGTGATTCTAGAGTAACTCCTAGCTTAACCTCTCTTGAATAAGCTAGGAGCGAGAGTTTCCCGGTCGGAGTTTGCAGAATTTAACTAAGTGTTCAGAGGACCCACAGTACATGCAGAGGTTACCCTGTCGACGACGAAGTCGTTCCTCTTCTGTGAGGCGAGAGCGCCCAATCTGCATAGGTTCGTCTGTCGTTACCGGAGACTGTGATGAAGAATCTTGTCGAGGCCTAGGATGATAACGTGGACTGGATCGCTCTGCCCTGGATTTCTCTAAACATCGCTCCCTGTAGCGTAGGTCAAGTTTGTTACAGAGAGAAATCAATTCATCCAGTTTAGTTGGCACATCCCGGATAGTTAAATCGTCCTTGATTCTCTCAGAAAGTCCATTCCAAAACGCGGCGATCAGGGCCTCCTCATTCCAGTTTAACTCTGAAGACAACGTGCGAAACTGAACAATATATTGATTGACAGGACGTAAACCTTGACGTAGACGGAGAATCTCCAAAGATGCTGAGGTGGTCCTGCCGGGTTCGTCAAAGATTCTCCGGAAAGAAGATACAAACTCTTTGTAATTAGAGAGGATAGGATCACCTCTCTCCCATAATGGTGATGCCCACTCCAGAGCCTGACCGGAGAGGAGGGCAATAATATATGCGACCTTAGAACGAGCTGATGGGAAACTGGCGGACATCAGTTCGAACTGGATCTCGCATTGATTCAGGAATCCCCTGCAAAGTTTTGGAGTTCCGTCAAACTTACTCGGAGAGGGTAACTGCAAGCGGGACGTAGGCAGCATCACAGGAGAAGCTGTAGTGGTAACTGGGACAACCGGAGTTGGAATCTGGACTTGAGACGTTTTAATTGCTGTATGAAGAGTCTCTAAACGGTCTGCCATAGTTTGCATAAACTGCACTATTTGTGTCTATATAGACTCCTGGTTTTCCAGACGGGAAAGGATATTTGACGTAGCACCGCCTCCTGCGAATTGGTCACTTGACGGATCCATGTGGCCAGTGCTTACTGTCAGGTCCGGGTGTTTTTGTGAATCCGTTAACCTGGAACCAACCTCAGGTGTAGGTGCTGGGGTATGAAGAAAACAGGGAGGACGAAGGAAGTTCCGTTCCATATATTTATTAAAGTAACAATTCGGTAAGGAGTTAAATGACTAGTTGTTAATCATCATTATACTGAAGTATTGCAGGAATGACAGAAATAATATGCAAGAGAAAACTCAGAAATAAATAAAAGAAATGTTCATGGAAACATATGCAAAAACAAGCTGAAGGATAAATGTTGAATTGTCCAAATATAAACAGGCTTTGATGCTGAACTGCAGATTGTGTTTAACTGGTTAATGCAGACATGGAGAATTAACTGTAAGAATTTGCAATGGAGTTTTAAGAGTTAACTGAGAGACTGTGAAGAATTATCCTTGTAATGACAACATAGAAAAAGTACTGAATTGGGTTACTTGCGGGTTCCGGAGATCACTGTGAAACTGTAGTAGATGGCAAGGTGATGAATGGGTTAAATGCAGAGTTGAACAAACGAACAGCTGAGGGAATTGGAATCCTCCAGACTTTGTATGATAGGCAGACAGACAGGGTAACCTCATGCAGGACACTGGGAATCCGAGTATTTCCAATAGGTGTGCAATTGACTGATAGCACAATGGAGAGCCGGTAGATCTTTGGCAGTGAAGGCTGCAAAACGGACCTCTGGGAACGGAGGCGATATCTGGACCACGGGAATCACACAGGAATGCACGGAGAGAGTTCAGAGCTAGAGCACAGCTTTGATACAACAAAGCACTGGCCCAGAGTGACATAATCCCAGCCTACTTAAAGGCAGCACAAGCACGGGATTGGCTTACACCTGCCCACAGGTGTTTTCACAAGTGCTCAGTATTAGCTATTTGGTCTCCAACATGGCCACCTCCTATACAGCAGACACACCGCAGTGCCTTAGGCCATTTGGTCCCCGCACTCACAGTTCCCAGACTCTGCATTACCTGTGCCATTGATCACGCCGTGTCCCCACACGGGCGCACAGCACCGCGAGCAACCGCACTGGCAACGGATGAACCCCAGAACCCGCAAAGGTGAGAGACCGGTTCGTGACATGATGGCAGCCATCATCACTATTATATTCAGTATATTTCCACTAGCCTATTGTGCAGGAGATCTGACTTGAAATTAGATGGATCTCTGCATTTGGTCACCCAGAATAGCACATATATATGTTATATTGCCTTAGGTAAGGGAGCTTGGGGTCCCAATATATGCTTTGCTTCATTAATAGAAGATCTATTAATAAAATAAATCCATGAATAAAATAATAATTACAATAACCAAATAAATGGTACGCCTGGGTGACTCTGCCCCATCAGAACCTGTGCTAGCCTGTAAGATGGGCATGTTATACTAGGGAGGATTACTACTGATTTCATTTCACATTTTCTTTAAACAACCAAATTTTGCTCATTTATTAAAAAACAAATTAGTTAGCAAATCCCATTTCCCTTCTTTATGTGTATAAACAAGTCATACGTTATATTTCACCACATTCTATTCTACAAGGTTTATCTTCCTCTGTTCTACACATTGTTATTTGACAGCTACGTTATCGGCTGTAACATGAGGCTGATTAAGTAGTTCTGTCCTGCTGAGCTTCCTTTTTAGTCAAACTATCTCTGTTTAAGTTGTGCTTCTGAGCAAAGTGCAACTTCAGCATCCCATTAAATGTTACAGAGAATCATGGCTGAGCTTCCTTTCGTTTTGGAATTTGATGTGTGTAAAAATGACATCTTGAATTGGTTGGATTCAACCACAAGTTCAAAAAAGCTTTTAACTTACACAGAGTGACAGTTTACAGATTCCATTTCTATGCACAAAACATTTTATTGAAATCGCAAATTGCTCTAGCCATTTGTATGCTTTTAGTAAAGGAATACGGTCCTCCTAATATGTGTGTATTTACTTACAGATCCTATTTTCATCCTCATGTATTGTTGTATTTTACTGCGGATTTAAGCAATGATTGACACTTTGTGATAAAGGTGACCATGCACTTTTACAGTCATGAATGCAATAAAGGTAACAATATGCATAACATTTTTTACTGTGTGTCAAAATAAAGAGGAGTAATTTCCTGGAATAATGAGTTATTGTCATTTGTTTTTGTAAAGTGGTCAGTGTGCAGATCACCACATTACTCTGGAGTGCTGTCTTTACTATCTGTAAGTCATATAGAGCAATGGCTGCATCCACACTTCATGTATAACAAAACACTTCCTGTGTAACAAAACATTTCCTATATGACAAGTGGATGGCAATAATGCAATCCACATAAGGCATACATCTACAGTTTTTATTGATTTTGCTCCAAGATTGCATAGTTGTGGAGATTTGGGTATTACATATGTACACGGATCTGGTATGATATACCGGCAAACAGGATGCCGGCTACCGGTATAGTGACAGCGGCATCCTGTCTGTCGTAAGCTCACCACAGGTTCTATTCCCAATCAGTTGGTGGCGTGGACCCACCAACCGAGTGGGAATTCCTGTCGGGTGTCGGGATTTCGGCTGCTGGTATAATGTCGGCTGTCGGGATTGCAGCATAGGTATCCTGAATGGCGTAATCCCGACAGCCGGCATTTTAACTGCATTCCATGTACACATAGTATATTAAGCTGTACAATGGGCAATGAAGGAATGCTATATGTGTAAAATATGTACCACATTTTGCCCTAATATAGCACACAGACTCCAGAACAATGCTTTCTATTCACTAAGGCAAATTTGTAACAAAGTGCAATGCATTTCATCTCTTTATATTTACACCTGCTCCATTTTTTGTAAACAAAGCTGCATCTTATTCATTAACAACATTTTACAAACAGAAACACTTCCAAATAAAAAAAGTACCAAAAAAGGAACAATTTGCTGCTGAATACTTATAATACTTACAACTATGATATAGTTGCTGTTCTGTCAACACTATTTGGGAGCTAAGCAGTAATGATGTGTTTCTATGAGAATGTATCATCATTAGACTTTATAGTTTATGTAAGCCCTTGCTACGTTGCTATGAAATACAAGCTATTTGAGACGTTATGGCATTTCTGGGAGATATTAAGTGCCCACCCCATGATGCATGTCCATGACATACAGTGGAAAGTATTTATACGCATTACATGTAATCACTGTCTCTGGTGGCATAATCCACTCTCATTGTCTCTTCCAGCACAAGGGTGTGTGAAATTTATTTTTCCTTTTTATAAAAGTAATATTTTAATCACCTTTTTACTCCTGTAGAAAGCGGATTTATTATAATTTGCTAAAGGCACAGTTTAAAAGTAATAATATTAAATTAATTTAGGGAGCTTACTTTTCTTACTAAGGCAGATATCTTCATACTGTATTTCAGTCAGTCTTTGTGAAAGAAAAGTGATAGCTGTGGATAAGTAAGATGTAGCCACACCTTGAGAAACGTGTGGGAGTGACATAATGAGACACTGTATCATGAAAGTGGATATGATTTTGTTTTCCCTTAAAAATAATACACTGCAAACCACTAAAAGGAAAATGTTTTCTAATAAATTGGTGTTTATCTAGTAACATTTGGACAATAAGAATAAAATATATAATATAAAAAAGATATAACATATTGGGATATTGGGGAATCTAGTATAATGGGGTATAGATGGGGTCCAAAGGAGCCAGTGCACTTTAAATTTATTCAACTGGGTGTGCTAGCTCCTCCCCTCTATGCCCCCTCCCACAGGCAGTTATAGCTAAAAACGTGCCCGAAGGAGAAAGGACATATATGAGTGAAGGAAATATGATAACAAAGAGTGGTAAGATTTACACACCAGCACACCACTAACAAATAACAACCAGCAACTGCTGGTAACAACAACAGCAACAGCTGAACAGGTAACCACATAACAGAGAACCTGCAGAAAAGTCAACGCACTGAGGCGGGTGCCCAACATCCCTTATGGACTACGAGAACAGGATTTACCGATAGGTAATTAAAATCCTATTTTCTCTAGCATCCATAAGGGATATTGGGGAATCTAGTACGATGGTGACATCCCAAAGCTTCTAGAATGGGCAGGAACATGCGGAGACTGCTGCAGCACCACCTGCCCAAACTGGGAATCCTCTTTGGGCAGGATATTAAACTTGTAGAATTTCACAAAAGTGTTCTTACCCAACCAGGTAGCAGCTCGTCAAAGTTGTAAGGCCGAGACTACACGGGCAGCCACCAAGGAAGAACCCACTGATCTCGTAGAGTGGGCCTTCAGAGACTTAGGAACAGGCAAGGCTGCCGACACATAGGCTTGTTGAATAATAAGCCTAATTCAACGAGCAATGGACTGCTTTGAAGCAGGACAACCCTTTTTCTGTGCATCATAGAGCACAAACAAATAATCTGTCTTTCTGATCCAAGCCGTTCTTTTGACATAGATCTTCAAGGCTCGCACAGCATCCAATGTCTCCGGAGGAGCAAAAGCGCCAGAACTGGACGTAATCACTATAGGCTGATTTAAGTGAAACGCAGAGACAACCTTTGGCAGGAACTGTTGCCTAGTCTGGAGTTCAGCTCTGTCCTTGTATAAGACCAAGTATGGACTTTTACCCGACAAGGCCCCCAATTCTGAGAAACGTTAAGCAGAAGCCAGGGCCAGTAACATCACTGTTTTTCACATGCGGTACTTGTCTTCCACTGTCATTAGAGGTTCACACCAGGAGAACTGGAGAAAATACAACACTACATTCAGATCCCAAGGTGCCGTAGATGGCACAAAAAGAGCTTGGCTGTGGAGTACCCCTTGCAAGAATGTCTGAACTTCTGGCAACACTGCCAATTTCTTCTGGAAGAAAATGGAGAGGGCTGAAAATGAACCTTAATGAAACCCAGACTTTATCCACACCAGCCTGCAGGAAACATAAGAAACGTCCCAAGTGAAACTCAGCAGGTGGATACATGTGCTCCTCGCACTAAGAGACAGATCTCCTCCAGATATGATGATAGTGTTTTGACGTCACCGGTTTTCTTGCCTGAACCATGGTAGCAATAATCTTTTGGAAAGGCTCTTGTGAGCTAATATGTTCCACTCAACTTCCATGCTGTCAAATGAAGTCGCCGTAAGTCCCTGTTGAAGAAGATCACTTCTTACTGGCAGAGGCCAAGGGTCTTCGACGGACATGTCCAGAAGATCCGCATACCAGGGCCTCCAAGGCCAATCCGGGGCAATCAGAATTTCCTGGACTTTTTGATTCCTGATTTGTTTTAGCACCCTTGGGAACAATGGAATCGGAGGAGACAGGTAGATCACCCGGTAAGGTCAAGGCGACGCCAGTGCATCCACTGCCCTCGCCCTAGGGTCCCTGGATCGCGAGCAATACCATGGAAGTTTCTTGTTGAAATGATTATCATTTCTATCTGCATGCAGCCCCACTGGTTGATGACCTGCTGGAACACCTGCTGGTGGAGACCCCACTCCCCCGGGTGGAGATCATGACGAAGTCCGTTTCCCAGTTGTCCACATCCAGAATGAAGATTGCTGACAGAGCTCTTGCATTTCTTTCTGCCCAAAAGAGTATCGTTGACACTTCTCATATGCAGGCTCTGCTTTTTGTCCCTCCTTGTCGATTGATATACGTCACAACCGTGGCGTTGTCCGACTGTACTTGGACCACGTAATCCCTGAGCAGAGAAGAGGCCTGAAGCAGAGCATTGTAGATCACCTGAAGTTCCAGAATGTTGATTGGAAGGAGGCTTTTGTGGGTTGTCCACCTGCTCTGGAACTGCGCCCCTTGGGTGACAGCTCCCCAATCCCTTAGACTCGCATCCATGGTGAGGAGGGTCCAATCCTGAATCCCGAAACTCCGGCCTTCCAATAGGTTGGAGGACTGTAGCCACTACAGGAGGGAAATCCTGGCCTGAGGTGACAGCCAAACCATCCGGTGCATCTGCAGATGTGATACGGACCACTTGCTCAGGAGATCCAACTGAAATTTTCTTGCATGGAACCTCCCATACTGGATCGCCTCGTATGAGGTCACCATCTTTCCCAACAACCTTATGCAAAGATGGACGGACACTCGAGTAGGTCGGAGCACCATGCAGACCATCTCCTGAAGTGTCCTCGTCTTGTCCTCTACTATGAACACCTTCTGGGCCCCAGTATCCAGCAACATCCCCAGGAGCAGGAGCCTCTGATTTGGCTCAAGGTGGGACTTCTGTAAGTTGAGAATCCACCCATGGTGTGACAGAAGTTGGATAGTGCGGTCGATATGGAGCAATTAAAGCTCCCTGGATCTTGCTTTTATCAGAAGATCATCCAGGTAAGGTACAACATTGATTCCCTGGACCTGGAGTTGGAACATCATTTCCACCATCATCTTCATGAATACCCTCAGGGCTGTAGACAGGCCGAAGGGCAGAGCCTGGAATTGGAAGTGATTGTCAAGCAGGGCAAAATGCAGGTACGCCTGATGAGGCGGCCAAATTGGAATATGGAGGTAGGCGTCCTTGATATCCAAGGAGACCATGAATTCTTGTTCTTCCAGGCCAGCAATCACTGCTCGCAGGGATTCCATTTTGAACTTGAACACCTTCAAATAAGAATTCAAGGATTTTAGATTCAAAATGGGTCTTACCGAACCATCCTGTTTCGGCACCACAAAGAGGTTGGAGTAAAACCCCTTTGCCGCATTGCAGTATTGGTACTGGAACAATGACGTGGGACTGGACCAACTTTTGGATGGCCTGTTGCAACATAACCTGCATATCCTCCAAAGCTGGTAAGCTTGATTTGAAAAATTGTTGGGGAGGAGTATCCAGATTGTAGCCTTGAGAAAGGAGATTTCTGACTCAGGTATCCTGGCAGGAAGTCTCCCAGATGCAGCTGAAGTGACTCAGTCAAGCTCCCACCTTGAGATCCCCTCGGGGTGGGTGGGCACCGTCATGCTGAGGCCTTCGCGGAAGCAGAAGCGGTGGACTATTCCTGAGAGCTGGTGCTTTCAGGCTTTCTGGGCCTACCTCTATTCGCAATAGAGGCACCTCTGGTCTTAGATCAAAATCTGTGAGACCGAAAGGACTGGGCAGATGGCCCCGGGTAGGACCGTCTCGCCGACGGGGCCCCAGAGGGGAGACATGTGGATTTCCCAGCTGTAACTTTGGAAATCCAGGTATCCAATTCAACCCCAAAGTGCCATTCCCCAGAAAAGGGGAGGGATTCCACACTACGTTTGGATTCTGCGTCCGCAATCCACTGACGCAGCCACAAGGCCCGGCGCGCCGACACTGCCATTGCAGAAGTCCTAGCATTAATGTACCCCATCTCCTTGAGCGAATCACAGAGGACACGTGTAGTGTCCTGAATGTTTTTTAGGAGGGTCACCATAGTGACCAAGGGCGTATCTGCCAACATGTCCCCCTGAATTTGAGTGGCCCAGGAATGAATGGCATGGGTCATCCATCAACCCGCAATGACTGGCCTTTGTGATACACCTGCTGTCATGTAAATAGATTTGAGTGTAGTATGTATTTTCCTAACCCCAGGATCCTTCATGGTAAAGGAGCCCGGGGCAGGCAGCACCACCTTTTTGGACAGGTGAGAGACTGATACATCAACCCCAGGGGGATCCTCCCAAAATTTCCTACCTTCAGGAGCAAATGGGAAAGTGTGCAAAATTTTTTTGGACACTTGGAATTTTTTGTCTGGATTTTTCCAGGCCAATTTGAATAGGTCATCTAACTCTGTAGAGTCAGGGAAAGTGACATTAGGTGTTAGGCGCCGAGGGTCCGCTCGTCAGTGCGGCCCGGCGCCTAGCAACTAGGGACGCCGCATGCGGACAGCCGCCGGCTCCCTAGCAACGCTAGACGCCGGGCGCACGGAGCCGCACAGACCCTAGCAACGGGGATGCCACTGTCGGACCGCGTTCCCCGTTGCTGGGTCTAAGTTAATCACCTCACTGGTTCCTGGCCGTGCAGCATGCAGCTGCACGGCATGTTGTAATTAGCCCTGTCTGGCTCCTGATTGGAGGGCTCCCATTTAAAGGCACTCTCAGGACTTCTCACAGACGCCGGTAATAGCTTCCTGTTTGCTGTGTCAGTTGCAGAGAGTTTTCCAGTCCTGTTCTATCCGGTCGTTCCTGTCCTCAGTGGTCCAGTACTCGGAAGTTGTCATCTTTTCCTGGAGTCCAGACCGAGCACCTTTAACATCCTGTGGTGTTCGTGAGTCGCGGCGTAGCCGTGTGTTGCGGCTTGACCGCTTACTATTTATTATTTGGTTATATTGTGTTTCGGAGCCTTTTGCGGAGTATTCCGCTCCCACAAATCCACTCTGGTATCCAGCGGTGCTGGATAGGAGTAACGGATTAGTGGATTTTTGGTTGTCCTTTTCCCTGGCGGTTTGTCCGCACATACTTCTGGTTTTAGTTAGTTAGCTTGTAGCCCCTGGCCTGGTTGCTTAGTCAGAGGGCCCCTTGTTATCACCCTGTCTCGGATTTCCCTTTGTCTCCCATTAAGACCTGAGGGGGCATCGGAGTTGGGCAGACATAATCCGCCCTTCAAACGCGGCTGCCATGGGCTCAAGCAACCATAGTCTCGCAGGGGATTTCTGATTACACGGGCGAGACAACGGAGTTAGGGCGCCAGGGGTTACTAGGCTTTCCCGCTCCCGTAACCAGCATTTCCTTCCAGTACTCTGGCCTCTGTCATAAGATCTCCTCTGGTCAGAAGTACTGGAATCATAACATTATTACCGGCCAGACCAAAACTTAAAATTAAACAGGGTTTGATTTTTTCCCTTATTCAGTTTAGAAGATTTGTCGGCCTCATGAATCCCACTGGTTTAGGGCCAAATCCTGGCCAGCTTCTAGTTAGCCAGATTCAAGAACTTACTCAGATGGTTCAGGATCTTTCCCTTCGGGTGAGGTCACAGGAAGATCTTTTACGGACTTCCCCGAGGGTCGTTCCTGAACCGAAAATGCATTTGCCTGACCGTTTTTCTGGTGATAGGAAGCAGTTTTTTAATTTTAAAGAGTCTTGTAAACTTTATTTTCGTTTAAGACCAGTCTCCTCAGGTACGGAATCTCAGCGGGTCGGAATTATTATTTCTTTACTTCAGGGGGATCCCCAGACCTGGGCTTTTGGTTTAAGAACAGAGGATCCGGCATTGTTGTCTGTAGACGCCTTTCTGGGGTCTTTAGGGCTATTGTATGATGACCCTGATAGAGAGGCATCCGCCGAGAGTCAGTTACGTGCTCTCAGACAGGGTAGGAATCCCGCAGAGATTTATTGTACGGAGTTTCGCCGTTGGTCGAACGACTGTGGATGGAATGACCCAGCCCTGCGCAGTCAGTTTCGCCTCGGCTTATCTGAGTCTATAAAAGACAGTCTCCTCCAGTATCCCGCTCCTGAGACTCTCGATAAACTCATGGAGCTTTCTATTAAGATTGATCGTCGTCTCAGAGAGCGGAGGGCTGAAAAAGGAGCACCTGTCGGGTCTACCCCTTGTGTTTTTTCCATTCCTGTGGACATAGAGGAGCCCATGCAGATGGGTCTCTCCAAGCTGTCTCCTGAAGAAAGAACCAGAAGGCAAAATTCTGGTCTTTGTTTGTACTGTGGGGGTAAAGGACATTTTGCCCGTAATTGTCCGAACAAGTCGGGAAACGCCTCGACCAAGTGAATTGTGAGGGGGTTCACTTTGGTCTGCAGCTTATCTCCTCGAATAATTCCCTGTTAGTCCCAGCTAAAGTTTCCTTTGGCAGCCTCTGTTCTTCGGTGTCGGCTTTCGTTGACAGTGGAGCTGCAGGGAACTTTATGGACTTAACGTGGGCCAAGGCCTTAGGTATTCCTCAGTTAACCTTGGGTAGGCATATCACCATGCATGGTTTAGATGGGAGTCCCTTATCCAATGGGGTTATTTCTCTCTGTACACCCCCTGTTCTACTTTCGGTAGGAGCTCTTCATTCCGAAAAAATTGAATTTTTCCTTACCCATTGCCCAGCAGTTCCAGTGGTTCTGGGTCACCCTTGGCTGGCCTTTCATAATCCCATCATTGATTGGCAGTCGGGGGAGATCTCACAATGGGGTACCATCTGTAATAAGGAATGTATTACGCTTCCCCTCAGAATTGCTGCTGTCATTCCCGCACCCATTCCTGTGGAATACCAGGATTTTGTTGATGTATTTTCCAAGGGCAATGCGGACATTCTGCCTCCCCATCGGCCTTATGATTGTGCTATTGAGCTAATTCCTGGTGCCACATTGCCAAAGGGAAGGTTATATGCATTGTCCGGACCAGAAACTGTGGCCATGAATGAGTATGTTAAAGAGAGCCTAGGGAAAGGATTTATCAGGCCATCTAAATCCCCTTTAAGTGCAGGCTTCTTCTTTGTGGAGAAGAAAGATGGATCATTGACTTTAGAGTCTTGAAAAAGATCTCAGTAAAAAATACTTACCCTTTGCCGCTGATTTCTGTCCTCTTTGATCAGCTACGTTCGGCTGTGATTTTTTCTAAGATTGACCTGAGAGGAGCGTATAACCTCATCCGAATCAATTCAGGAGATGAGTGGAAAACGGCATTCAGTACTCAATCGGGTCACTACGAGTATCTGGTTATGCCATTCGGCCTGTCTAACGCTCCGGCAGTTTTCCAGGATCTCATTAACGATGTGCTCCGTGATTTTCTTGGAAGGTTCGTAGTCGTCTACTTAGACGATATCTTGATCTATTCTGACTCTATTGAACAACATGTTACCCAGGTGCGTCAGGTTCTTCAAAAATTACGTGAAAATCACCTATATGCCAAGCTGGAGAAGTGTGAATTTCATGTCACGGAGGTATCCTTTTTAGGGTACATTATTTCTCCTCGGGGATTCTGTATGGAACCAAAGAAGCTCCAAGCCATCCTTAGTTGGGCGCAACCCACCAACTTAAAAGCAATTCAGCGCTTTTTAGGGTTTGCGAATTATTATAGAAGATTTATTCATTCTTTTTCCGACCTGGTTGCTCCCATTGTGGCACTGACTAAGAAGGGAGCGGATCCAACCAACTGGTCACGTGAAGCTGAAGTATCTTTTCAGGCCTTGAAACAAGCCTTCATCTCAGCCCCAGTCCTCAGACATCCCAACCCAGAATTGCCTTTCATTGTTGAGGTTGATGCCTCGGAGGTTGGAGTAGGGGCTATCCTGTCTCAGAAGGATCCGGACTCTCTAGAATTACATCCTTGTGCCTTTATGTCCAGGAAATTCTCTTCTGCTGAATCCAACTACGATGTTGGTAACCGGGAATTACTGGCTATTAAATGGGCTTTCGAGGAGTGGAGGCATTGGCTTGAGGGAGCAACACATACCATTTCAGTTTTGACTGATCACAAAAATCTTCAGTACATCGAATCAGCTAAACGGCTGAATGCCCGGCAGGCTCGTTGGGCTTTATTTTTTACTCGTTTCAAGTTTTTTATCACCTTCAGGCCAGGTTCCAAGAATACCAAGGCGGATGCCCTGTCACGCAGTTTTCTTCCAGTTCATGATAACAGTCCTGTTACTCCCATACTTCCGTCTTCAGTCATTCGGGCAGGTCTCACACAAGATTTATTCACCCAGTTAAAGCAGCTTCAACATCAAGCTCCTGGAAATACTCCTGCTGGTCGTCTTTATGTCCCTGAGTTTTTGAGAGCAACTGTTTTGACTGAGTTTCATGATAGCAAAGTTGCCGGGCATCCGGGGATCTCTAAGACTTTGGAATTAGTCTCCCGCTCAGTATGGTGGCCTGGTTTTTCCAAAGACATTAAGGAGTTTGTTTTTTCTTGTCAAGTCTGTGCACAGCATAAAGTTCCCCGTTCCTTGCCTATTGGTCAACTTATGCCCTTGAATGTTCCTCTCAGGCCATGGTCTCATATTTCCATGGATTTTGTGGTAGACCTCCCTCTGTCAGCCGGATGCCGAGTCATATGGGTAGTAGTGGACCGTTTTAGCAAGATGGCCCATTTCATTGCTCTTCCCCGACTGCCATCTGCCCAGGGATTGGCAGTTTTGTTCCTCCGCCATGTTTTCAGACTCCATGGATTAACCACTGATATTGTTTCTGATCGGGGTCCACAATTCATTGCACAGTTTTGGAAGTCTTTTTGTGCCTCATTAAAGATGAAATTGTCTTTAACGTCCGGCTACCATCCCCAATCCAACGGGCAGACTGAGCGAGTTAATCAATCATTAAAACAGTATTTGCGTTTGTACTCGGCCAAACTCCAAAATGATTGGTCCGAGTTTCTTCCTTTGGCGGAGTTTGCTTACAACAATGCCTGTCATTCCTCCACCAATGTGTCTCCATTTTTTACAGTTTTCGGTTTTCACCCCAGGGCTAATTCCTTTTTTCAACATTCCTCTGTCTCCTCGCTGACCTTGACCTCTCATCTCAGACTCATTTGGAGAAAAGTGCACCTTGCTCTCAGAAAAGCGGCATTTCGGGAGAAAAAATTTTCTGACAGGCTCCGGCGGCCTTGCACTTTTAAAGTAGGAGATAGGGTATGGTTGTCGACTCGCAAAATTAAACTTCGACAAACCTCAGCCAGATTGGGCCCCAAATTTATTGGACCATTTCATATTATAAAAAAAATCAATCCAGTTGCTTTCCGGTTACGTTTACCAAGAACTCTCCGGATCGGAAATACGTTCCATTGCTCCTTGTTGAAACCATACGTTTCTTCCAGTAGATTTCCTCGAAAGGTCTCTCAGGGGAAATCACCAGTAGATGTACAGGGTCAGCAGGAGTTCTTGGTGGAGAAGGTTCTCGATTCCAAGTTGTCCCGGGGTCGGCTTTATTTTCTGGTACATTGGAGAGGTTATGGTCCAGAAGAAAGGTCTTGGGTCCTGGATAAGGATCTCCATGCCCCGAGGCTCAAGAGGGCATTTTTTCGAGAATTTCCTCAGAAACCTGGCCTTAGGGGTTCCTTGACCCCTCCTCAAGGGGGGGTACTGTTAGGCGCCGAGGGTCCGCTCGTCAGTGCGGCCCGGCGCCTAGCAACTAGGGACGCCGCATGCGGACAGCCGCCGGCTCCCTAGCAACGCTAGACGCCGGGCGCACGGAGCCGCACAGACCCTAGCAACGGGGACGCCACTGTCGGACCGCGTTCCCCGTTGCTGGGTCTAAGTTAATCACCTCACTGGTTCCTGGCCGTGCAGCATGCAGCTGCACGGCATGTTGTAATTAGCCCTGTCTGGCTCCTGATTGGAGGGCTCCCATTTAAAGGCACTCTCAGGACTTCTCACAGACGCCGGTAATAGCTTCCTGTTTGCTGTGTCAGTTGCAGAGAGTTTTCCAGTCCTGTTCTATCCGGTCGTTCCTGTCCTCAGTGGTCCAGTACTCGGAAGTTGTCATCTTTTCCTGGAGTCCAGACCGAGCACCTTTAACATCCTGTGGTGTTCGTGAGTCGCGGCGTAGCCGTGTGTTGCGGCCTGACCGCTTACTATTTATTATTTGGTTATATTGTGTTTCGGAGCCTTTTGCGGAGGATTCCGCTCCCACAAATCCACTCTGGTATCCAGCGGTGCTGGATAGGAGTAACGGATTAGTGGATTTTTGGTTGTCCTTTTCCCTGGCGGTTTGTCCGCACATACTTCTGGTTTTAGTTAGTTAGCTTGTAGCCCCTGGCCTGGTTGCTTAGTCAGAGGGCCCCTTGTTATCACCCTGTCTCGGATTTCCCTTTGTCTCCCATTAAGACCTGAGGGGGCATCGGAGTTGGGCAGACATAATCCGCCCTTCAAACGCGGCTGCCATGGGCTCAAGCAACCATAGTCTCGCAGGGGATTTCTGATTACACGGGCGAGACAACGGAGTTAGGGCGCCAGGGGTTACTAGGCTTTCCCGCTCCCGTAACCAGCATTTCCTTCCAGTACTCTGGCCTCTGTCATAAGATCTCCTCTGGTCAGAAGTACTGGAATCATAACATTAGGCTTGTTTTGTACAAATAAAAATTACTGCTGTGATGCCACTAATGGGATCCAAGTCATCCCCATCCATTTGTATATCCTCATCTGTATCAGAGAGTAGAGCAGGTAACCCACGCTTCTGTGGACCTGCATGAGAGAGGGGGGGGGGGCTGTGCAGCATCTGCTCTAGCAGCTAAATTTGCAATAGCTTGTTGTAGTAGCTGAGTCTTCTGTACATTAGCAGTGAGCTGTGATGACATATCTGACATCATACTGTTGTTTAAGAGACCCTAGCCAGTGGGGCTCTGGATCCTTTCCCCCAGCCCCTTTACTGATCTGTGAAGATTGGCTGCATTGTTCACAAGAATCAAAATCAGTAGATAATGGAGAGAATATGGTGTGGCATATACTGCACAGCTTGTGTTTACCCATGTTTCACAGTAAGCGCAATAACATACACACAGATAGTTATATTGCTAGCCTGTCCTGCTGTATGTGAGAGGAGACACAGAGAGAGAAGGACACCAGCACACCCTTAGCTGTACAGTGCCAGTGAGGCTGTCAGCTAACTATATTACAGTAAACAATAACAAATCCTGTCCTAAAGAGGACCAGATAGTGTACACAAGCGGCTCTCCCCCTTTGCTACACCCTGCACCAGATATCCAGCATGGCTGAAGAATCAGAAAGCACTGTGTGTGCTGAGAATGGCTGCAGTAAGCAGAGGAAGGTGCCAAAATGCCTCAGGGCCCGCTCTGAGAAAGCTCCGCCCCCCAATGGTGCCAGAGCTACAGAGATAGATTATACTGGCAAAGTCTCCATATAACTTAAAAACATCACAACAAGTGCTAATCAAAGCATTTTTGTGCCAGTCTACACTGGGAACTTAGTGGGACTCCCAGGGAGGGTCCCATACGCCATACTCGCGGTCAGCTGCACAGTGAACCAGTGGACCTGTAATATCCTGTTAGACCCACTGCGAACTGTACAAGTATAAATTATAGCTAGTCTTTAGGCACTGTGTGTAGATATAAATATTTAAAACTAAAAGTTCATCTATGTAGCAATGCCCTCACAGAGGGATGTTAAAATAAGAATATAGTTGCTCTCATGGAGAGAAGTTTTGCTCATAAATGTTCCCCTCACTGAGGGGAGTTGGACTGCTCCACCTAGTCAGGATACAATGACTGTGGATACAAATGAGGCGAATCCATACCCTTAAAAAGGTGTTTCATTTATGTGTGATTGGGGGGATACCAGCCGGCTCGTGCGTTGTAACGGCTGGCGGAACAGATCTGGGTGACTGGAGAGAGAACATAAAAGGGGAACCAGGAGAGACCGTTGCGGCTGTCTGGGACCTGGTATGGAGGAAGGAGCGATGCATGGCCTCTATATTAAACTAAAGTGCGACATACCCGGTCCGTAGGCAAAAAAGACTGACTAAAGCTCCCATGGAGGCCCCGGTAAAGTGTGGAGTGAGGTCGCAGCTCCCAGCGGTGTACAGAATGGCTAGAGGAGGCGACAGAGAAACACTTCAATCTCCGGCTGTGGGCAGCGGCGTCCCGGCGTCAGGACTTTCTATGGGGCGGAGAGAGAGACTTCATCCTCCGGCTGTGGGCAGCGGCTTCCCAGCTTTAGGACCTCCTACGGGGCGGACCTGAGGAGGCAGCCTTGTATGGTGGGTGGCGACTAGGCTGGGAGAAGCAGAGCATCCTTGTTAGAACCTTCTAGGGGGAGGATCGGAGGATCGTCAGTGCCCTAGACCCGACTACCAAGGGAGTTAGCCTGAAACCGTGAGTGATGGGGGAGGCGGAGTCAACTCAGGGACAGCAGCATTTAGGTACCAGAATTGAGGTATACAGTAAGTCGCCATCCCAAGCATCCATAAGGAGGCTTTCAGGCAAGATATATAGACATATCTATATCGCTGACACAGCATCTGGTCACATGCAACAGATTTAGGGAGACATATATCAGGGAGCATCGAAGTTTAGGGGGCAAGTACAGCATCAGTTGTCTCAAGTGAATTACATCCCTCACCTCCCTCTATGCCTAGGATTACCAGGAGCTAAGTAAGGATTGAACATTATTCCTCATTTACAAGCTGGACCTCAGTGTAGTGGTCACAGGGCTCAGGTGTTAGTCTCTTATTGCAAGACTGACTAGTACGACATCCCGAGGCACCTAAGACTTAGAGTCTGGTCAGGAAAGTATTGCTCCCCGACTAGCCATGTTCTTAAAACGGGTGTAGTACGGCTGACCGGCGGTCTCCTGACCGTCGGTCAGCTTACCGACGCCGGGATGCCGGCAGCATACTGACACCGGGGCGAGTGCAGCAAGCCCCTTGCGGGCTCACTGCGCTCGCCATGCTGCGGGCTCGGTGGCGACCTGCGGTCGCCACGGGTTCTATTCCCACTCTATGGGTGTCGTGGACACCGAGTGGAAATAGTCCCTGTTGGTCGGCATGCCGACCATCGGGACAGTGACCCGTCGGGCTGGTGGAGGAGGTCATGTGACTGTCGGTCAGCTGATCGGCGGTCACATGAATACCACCCCTTAAAACCCCGTACTAAGGCGGTAACAAAGCGTCGCCTCTGGATTCCCCACTAGTACACGCACTGCTATCCCTAAGCGTTTATACAGAACTCCTACCAGCGGTAAGGTGAGCTATACTTATCAAAGGCTCTTACTCGCATACAATAACTTTGACAATTTGGCGAGTGAAAAGAGATAGAGGAGACGTAGCTAAATAATTCATCCATTCATGTACTGGGGATCAGGATTCATCATTAAAAAACACTAGTCCCATTTACTTGGAAGATGAACCAATTAATTCACCCCTTGCATGTATCCTCTTAATGTGCACCAACAAAGTACAGAGTACTCAGACAAGCCGGCAGGGACAATACACTGAGTATAGCGTACGCGACTCTACAGTTAGCGGTAGCCAGACTAAGTGAGATAGTGTTGTATGAAAGTATTGTGTTGTTAGTTTGTCAGGGAAAAGTGTTAAAGTTAATGAAATAGAGATTGTAATAACCCTTTGCATCTAGGTAACATAGTTGACCAGAGTGTAAGAAGAAACGAGTTCCAGTACAATAAAACCGATTTCACTGTTCTTGATTGTTGCAAACCTGTTAACACTGTGTTTAGTTTAAAAGTGAGATATAACTAAAAATATTGAAACTAAAGTACTCCGTAATAACCAATAAATATACCTTGTGAGGAAATCTCTCATCCAGTCTTGCTGTGGAATTCCTCGCTTCTCTGTGAAGAATTGAAGGGCATGACACCGTAAGTGAAAAGGGTACATAAATACCGAACAGAATATATCTACCCGTATTTTGTTACAGACCCCCCTAGCAGGGCCCCCGGTGTGTACTCACCACCGATGTCACCTCCATGCAGCGTTAGGGGTGTGCGGCATGCTGCGGCTGTGACAGCCAAGGCGTAGTGCCCCGCTAAACAACAACCCCTCAGAGGGTAAGCAGCTCTGCACCTCGAAAGGCCGGTGACTGTCCCCCCCCCCTAACTCCCACGGTACAGGTATGCTGTTGCTCAAACAGCATACCGAAAATAACAAACAGAAATAAAGAAATTGAAGAAAACTCTCTGGAGTTCAGAGATGTGCATCCTCTTCTGAAGGCACTTTTTTCTAAACTGCCTGTGGGAGGGGACATAGGGGGTAATTCCAAGTTGATCGCAGCAGGATTCTTGATAGCAATTGGGCAAAACCATGTGCACTGCAGGGGAAGCAGATATAACATGTGCAGAAAGAGTTAGATTTGGGTGTGGTGTGTTCAATCTGCAATCTAATTTGCAGTGTAAAAATAAAGCAGCCAGTATTTACCCTGCACAGAAATAAAATAACCCACCCAAATCTAACTCTTTCTGCACGTTATATCTGCCTCCCCTGCAGTGCACATGGTTTTGCCCAATTGCTATCAAAAATCCTGCTGCGATCAACTTGGAATTACCCCCATAGAGCGGAGGAGCCAGCACACCTAGTTGAAGAAATTTAAAGTGCACTGGCTCCTTTGGACCCCGTCTATACCCCATCGTACTAGATTCCCTAAGATCCCTTATGGATGCTAGAGAAATATGATTTTTAAATATATTCTTTACCTGACAGAAACACAGTCCATTTACAAACCAGAGAGATGAGCGGACATATCACCTCACTACTTTCTGTTTTGCAAACATCCCAACCTTTGAAAACCTGTCAGCGAAATTTTTGCTCTTGAAAAGGGGCGCAATTTCAAGTCATGGGGCCACAAACCTGCTGTATGACATTTTGGGAGCATGATAGCCAGCCCCCCACCTCTTCCTGCACTGTGTGGATGACACGAGTATGCACAGGTCATCCATTTACTGCTGCTCTGCTATGCAGTCAGTGCTTACAGAGTGGTCCCCCAACTCCCGCCCGTGAGACACTGCGGCCGATCGGTGGGAAAGCGAGACAGTGGCTGAAAACCATGACAGTCCTGCTGAATTTGGGATGGTTGGGAGGTACGCAACAGTATTTTGCACTAATATGCCAATTTGAACATCATGCACATTCATTAATGCATGCCAATATTATAGGTTTGGATGTCTGCCAATACATTGTCATCCCAAACTGTAGCAGGAGAGATGTGTTGATAATGAAGTATGCTACTGCACAGAATCCATGTTGCTACTACTCCAGAGAAGCTTGATTCCCTGTACCAAGATGGCAATTGAGGCTACTACTTGGCATGTTCGAAACCTTCTTGAGAATGTGTAAGAGTGTCACAGTGGAAGACAATAGTCTTCCACTTAGCTTCAGTGAGACCTGCGATTATTTGCTGTTTTAGACACTGTTACGGCATCCTGTACCGCTACCCTGTACCTACATATAGTCAGCGGCTGGTGAGCTGTAGGACACTCTGCTCTACTTCATCTTCAGTGTGTATAACAGTGAGTATGGCTGTATCTGCTTTATCTTCAATTAAACTACTCCACTGCTGAAATAAAGGGCTGTCCATAGTTGTAAGGCATCCGCTGGTGTGCACAGAACCTCTGCTATATCCTCAAGCCTAAACGCACAAATTTCCAACAAGATATGAAAAACAATTACTTGCATATATTCTGTCAGAAGCTAATCTCGACTTGCATCCAGCTGTGCACCACTGGCATATGCACCAGGTTTACATCAAGAGTATCACATATACAGGGCCTGATCAACCAATAGGCTGATCAGGCTGCAGCCGGGGGTGCAGCGCCGGCACAATACTTAATTAGGGCCCTCATTCCGAGTTGATCGGTCGCAAGGCGAATTTAGCAGAGTTACACACGCTAAGCCGCCGCCTACTGGGAGTGAATCTTAGCTTCTTAAAATTGCGACCGATGTATTCGCAATATTGCGATTACTAACTACTTAGCAGTTTCAGAGTAGCTCCAGACTTACTCTGCCTGTGCGATCAGTTCAGTGCTTGTCGTTCCTGGTTGACGTCACAAACACACCCAGCGTTCGCCCAGGCACTCCCACCGTTTCTCCGGCCACTCCTGCGTTTTTTCCGGAAACGGTAGCGTTTTCAGCCACACGCCCCTGAAACGCCGTGTTTCCGCCCAGTAACACCCATTTCCTGTCAATCACATTACGATCGCCGGAGCGAAGAAAAAGCCGTGAGTAAAAATACTTTCTTCATAGTAAAGTTACTTGGCGCAGTCGCAGTGCGAACTTTGCGCATGCGTACTAAGCGGATTTTCACTGCGATGCGATGAAAAAGAACGAGCGAACAACTCGGAATGAGGGCCTAGGTTTCTTTTTTCTTTTCTTTTTTTACTGTGCGATCCTGCAGCAGTGCAGCTGCGCCTAATGTCGGCACCATAATTGTCTGTGTCACTCACCCAGTCACTGCTGCAGACAGTCTGCAGTGCAGCGATGACTGATTCAGTCATCATTGCTGCTGAGCACTGCCTGAGCTGCAGAGGTCATCAGAGTACCATTTTCAGCAGCAGAGCATAGTGCCTCAAAGGGCCTGATCAACCAATAGACTGACTGCCTGTCAGGCCTGTTGAGCGTGTCCCGAGACTATCTGAGGGCGGCTGTGTTACAGTCCTGATACCAGTCCTTTAGGAAGCACTTTAATATAATGGGGACCCAGGGGGGGAGCCGTCTGGTTTGAAAAGTTTGCAGCTTCTAAAGCAAGAAAAAGGAAACTGTTGATGTAAATGGTGAGTCTGATGACTATTTTTAATGTATCATGTTGTATTATTGTCATTAATCTATGTTTCTACAGAATAAAAAAATATATAATTTGTATCAGCAAACAATAATTGAATCTGTGGTAAATTTTGACACATACTTAGAGATTTTTAGTTGAATATGAGCGAAAATATTGGTGGTGGGAGGTGTGGAAGGGGGAGGGGGGGGGGGGAGGTGGACACTTCTGTATTAGCCTAGGGTGGCCGGAACCCTTAATCAGGCCCTGTACGAAAATATATGTATTTTCACATTAGCATTAAGAAAGTGTAATAATAGCAAACACAAATAGTTAAAACATGACCCTAATGTGTTCGCAGTTAAGACCAAAGTCTCATTACCTAATATGCACACAATGAAATAATATAATGTTATACGCAAAACAGGGAATAGTGTCTTGACAGTTATGCATAAATGTGAAAGTCACATTTACCATATAAAATAAAATTAAATATGAATACATATACAAAATAAAATTTTTAATCTTCTTTCCTGGCACAGTTCAAATGGAAATCCAAATGATGTACTGTAAATAGACAGCCATGACTTTAAATAATAAAGTACTATTAGCTAAAGCTGTCAATCCTCATTCAGCTAGTGCTGCTGATTCTCTACACCTTTGCATCTCTCTGTGCCAGCTCCCAGCAGCCACAAGTGAACCATTTTCCTTACAGGTGTATATTTGTGCTGCTGATTCAATGTATAGTATACAAATAATGACCTGCTCCTTATAATGTGATTTAGTGCTGCAACATACAGGAGAGCAGAGTATGACCTGTTCCTGGGCCGTATACAGTGATTTAGGGGGTATTTATCATGGATTTCATATTCAATGCGATTTGGGCAGGATCTTATAGCTTAGGATCGCATTGCAATATGCGATCAGATCAACTGAATGTTTTGTTGTGCACACCCATCTTTAGATTGCAGTAGCTATGGGGGCCAATATCGGGAATACATGTCATTACAGATATTGGTAAATCAGGCAGCATCTCATCCTCCAAAGGAACCTATGGGGGATGCAGCCGCAGCAGGAATGGAGTGATTGCATCTCCACCTGCTGTAGTCCCTCCTTTTTCCATTCACGGGATACTTAATATTTGCAGTTAACCCTCGAAAACATGTGTTTTGGGGTATATAGCCTAAAATATACAATGATAAATGGACACCTTAGTGCTGCAGCATATGAGAGTGATGAGTATGGCAAAGATAAACCTTGTATATAGTGTAAAGTATCAGGGGACTTGTTTATCCCATCTAGCTAGTGATCACCTTTAGGTGGGTACAGCCCGTACTAATGTACCAGGCCTGGACTTAGGGGCCCCTGGCTTTGTCATCTGTACTGGGCCCCACAATGTCTGACAGTAGCCCTAGCTTCCGTGTCTGGAATCTTTATGCTGTGCACTGATGGTCATTGGCATATGTGCATCCCCGTGAATTTTGCCTCTGGGCGTCTGGTATGAACTTACGCCTCTGAGTTGTAAGTATCATATGCGATGAAATCTACATACAGAAGTATGTGAACACATTCAGATTTTCCTGTTTTACCTAAATTGTCTGAAGTTCATTATTAATATTTTTACATTATTTTTGAATGTAATGAGTTTTATTTATGTATGTATAAATACACGGTTGCCTTTTTTTCATGTGTTACAATTGTATGTTTTGATGTTTTATTTCATTGAGTTAATGTTTTCATTGAAATGAATGCATAGTTTCCAATTATCACAGATAATAAAGATAATTTAATATTCTGTCTGTGAACTATGCCTCTATAAAGCACAGACTGCATAATTTGAAGTATATTATTGAAACAATGTATAATTATTTTTGCATTCAAAAGCAGAACCAGGAGCAGAGCCATGACTAGTATTTCACTGACTTGATGGGAAGGTGGCATGAACCAAGCCTCTATTGATGAAGGAGAGTACACCAACTACTGCACTAAGATGTTTACTGATCTGCCATTCTCACCAAAACTAGGCTCTCCCAATAAGCCACAGCTACCATATGACTTAAAAAAATTAAAAATAAACACCTCTACACCAATTCCCAATAAAAAGGGAAAGGCCTAATCAGCATAGAAGGGGCTGACGGAGTGTTACATGACCATATCACATGAAACTTTACCATACAGTACAAAAATACCCTTCATAATAAACAGGGAAAAGCCCTCATTAAAGAGGTAGACTCCATCAAGCTGATATAAATAGGTATCACAAAAGTATAACAGACAGTGACTTAACACAATTTCCATTTGGCTGACATGGACCAGGCCACCACAGTGTTAACCTGCTTTCTGCCATCATTGATAACCACACCACCTTGCAGATAATGCCAAGCATCAGGTAACATACCACACTAGCCTAGACATGGGCCACGCCCCCAAAATCAACAAGTCTCACATAATGGTCAAATGCAGATACAACCGAGGTCAATTCCTCCCACTACTGAAATCTTTGCAATACCAAAACATCTTGCTGCCATCAACCTGGATTATAAAGGAGTACCAACTAAGGCCACAAAAGCCCAAACACCTGCAAGAGATACGAACACACCCTTTCCGCAGTCTAACCCTAACCTCCTACTTTACTGCCTGATGCTAACCTTCCCCCGGTACTACTTAACCCTAACCCTCCCCCCTTTTTCAGAAAACCAAGTCCACTTATCTCTAATGTACAGTACATCCGGAAAGTATTGCAAGCGCTTCACTTTTTCCACATTATGTTATGTTACAGCCTTATTCCAAATTGGAATAAATTCATTTTTCCCCTCCATATTCTACACACAATAGCGCATAATGACAATGTGAAAAAAAGTGTTTTTGAGATTTTTGCAAATTTATTAAAAATAAAAAACTAAGAAATCACATGTACATAAGTATTCACAGCCTTTGCTCAATACTTTATTGGCACACCTTTGGCAGCAATTACAGCCTCAAGTCTTTTTGAATATGATGCCACAAGCTTGGCTCACCTATCTTTGGGTAGTTTCACCCATTCCTCTTTGCAGCACCTCTCAAGCACCATCAGATTGGATGGGTATCATCTGTGCACAGCCATTTTCAGATCTCTCCAGAGATGTTCAATTGGATTCAAGTCTGGGCTCTGGCTGGAGCATTCAAGGACATTCAAAGAGTTGTCCTAAAGCCACTCCTTTGATATCTTGGCTGTGTGCTTAGGGTTATTGTCCTGCTGAAAGATGAACTGTCATCCCAGTCTGAGGTCAAGAGCTCTCTGGAGCAGGTATTCATCCAGGATGTCTCTGTACATTGCTGCATTCATATTTTCCTCTATCCTGACTAGTCTCCCAGTTCCTGTTGCTGAAAAGCATCCCCACAGCATGATGCTGCCACCACCATGCTTCACTGTAGGGATGGTATTGGCCTGGTGATGAGTGGTGCCTGGTTTCCTCCAAGCATGACGTCTGGCATTCACGCCAAAGAGTTCAATCTTTGTCTCATCAGACCAGATAATTTTGTTTCTGATGGCCTGAGAGTCCTTCAGATGCATTTTGGTAAACTCCAGGCGGGCTGCCATGTGCTTTTTATTAAGGAGTGACTTCCGCTTGGCTACTGTACCATACAGGCCTAATTGGTGGATTGCTGCAGAGATGGTTGTCCTTCTGAAAGGTTCTCCTCTCTCCGCAGAGTAATGCTATAGCTCTGACAGAGTGACCATCGGGTTCTTGTTCACCTCCCTGACTAGGGCCCTTTGCCACTGATCGCTCAGCCAGCTCTAGGAAGAGTCCTGGTGGTTACAAACTTCTTCCATTTATGGATGGTGGAGGCCACTTTGTACATTGGGTTCTTCAAAGCAGCAGATATTTGTCTGTACCCTTCACCAAATTTGTGCCTCGAGACAATCCTGTCTCGGAGGTCTATAGACAATTCCTTTGACTTCATGCTTGGTTTGTGCTCAGACATGCACTGTCAAGTGTGGGAGCTTAAATAGACAGGTGTGTGCCTTTCCAAATCATGTCCAATCAACTGAATTTACCACAGGTGGACTTCAATTGAGCTGTAGGAACATCTCAAGGATGATCAGTGGAAACAGGATGCACCGGAGCTCAATTTTGGGCTTCATGGCAAAGGCTGTAAATACTTATGTACAATGGCTTTCTTAGTTTTTAAAATTTTAATAAATTAGCAAAAATCTCAAAAACACTTTTTTCACATCGTCATTATGGGGTATTGTGTGTAGAATTTTGAGGGAAAAACTGAATTTATTCAAGTTTGGAATAAGGCTGTAACATAACAAAATGTTGAAAAAGTGAAGTGCTGTGAATACTTTCCGAATGCACTGTATTATTCATACTTGGTAAATCTAAACTCGCAGTAGTAAAATACAAAGTCAAGTGAAACACACCCATAAAAAAGTTTAGTCCAATTATGAAAGGGCAAGTACAGTACCCTCTGGTCAATAAGTAGTAAAATAATCCTGTAAGTACTTTATGCAGCATGACAAAGTATTGTCAAAATATAACATCTCTGAATATGGCCTTCTTTGCAAATGTTTGATTTCTATCTGAAATGTCAGAATATGTGATACAAGAACTAACACAATAAAACTGGTAGGATTTTCCCCATAAACAGATCCTGTCACCAAAGCAGATTGAAGCATTTTAAATGGTGCCTTATGCATGTGCCACCTGTTACCCAGAATAATGCCTGTAAAATAACAGACACAGTATTCTTATTACTTGATTTGATTACTGAGTCAAGCTGAATTATCCTCCCTCCTGTCTCAACAGTGATGGTGAGTAAGTTGAGCTGTGATGTATGAATAAGCCAACATAGTGCAATAGCACAGTATGAAGCTTGACTCAGGAGCTAAATCGAACTATTACCATACTGAGCATTTTCATTTACAAGCTCTCTTTTGAGCGGCAAAGGACAAAGAGTTAAATTGTCTTTTTTTTTAGACTTGTAAACAGGATAGTCATTCATTATATTTCAAATGCCAACATTTTTTTTATCAACCCGGATTCTATTTGAGAAAGAATTTTTAAATTTTCAATCATTCATCCTAAGAGCACAGCTATAGTGTAATATACAGAACAATCAAAACAAGTTACACATATTTAAGTGGAGTGGCCTTTAATTTCTAACCCTATTAAAGCATCACTTCACTTTCCCTTACATTTTCAGTTATTTGCATTTGTAATGCTTATCTAAGGAGTCAATCCACTATTTTAAATTAATATATTGTTTCTGTCATTAACCAGGTAGACAGTGACTACCAATCCTTCAGGCTTTACAGAGATTATTTCATTTATACACCGGGTTAGGGCCAGAGACAGTGATGTTCAAACATCGAAAATATCTGCAATTCCAACATTTTTTTGACCTGCAACATATCCTATGATATCCTATGACACTATAGAGTTCAGAGTATATGCTGCTTTGTAATCTCACACAACTAATTAGTACATTGGTTTTTAATGAATACTTGCCTACTCTCCTGCAAGTTGCAGGAGACTCCTGATTTTGGGGGAAGTAACACACACCCATGGAAGAGTGAACAGTTCTCAAGCATCCTGCACATTTCCTAGTGAAGCGGGCAGGATATGGGATATAATGCTGGTAATAGCTGCTCCTTGTAGTGGGGGATGGGACTAAATGGCACAAAATCACATTGGTGATATAACAGCCCCCCTAAAAAAAAAAAAAAGGAGCAAGCTGGGTCTCCTCTCCGGCTTTTCCCGGAGAGGAGACCTTTAAAATAAGTACGTTGTTTTAATGGGATTTTCAAACAAAGATGGCAGAATATGTGAGGGGGTATGATACAGGATCCTGGTGTTGAGAATGCATTGAGGATCAAGATGTAGCCGATCCCGGCATTGAGGATGCCGGTGGTCAGAATACCGATATCTACACCCCGACAGATATTTGCATGGAAGGTATGCTTAATCCTTACCTTCTTCCTTCCCTTCCTTCCCCACAGCCTAACCCTAACCCTCCTCCTTCAGCCTAACCCAATTCTCTAATTCCCGCAAATTAACTCTCCCTCTTCACAGACTAACCCTACCACCAACCCCCCCCCCCCCCTTGCAGCCTAACCCAACCTCCCTCTGATACTTATGTTTGGGATGTCAGCTGTCGGGATTCTGACGTTGGACTTCTGTCCGCCGCTATAGATGGGATCAGGGGCGGATCCAGAAAAAAATTAAAGGGGGGGCACCATGATAGGGTAACGGTAATAGTTATATTTACATGCACCTAAGGCACGTGTGCTCACAGATAAGGGGTGTGGTATCACAGGGGGCGTAGCCTCGCAGTATACGCCATCAGGGAATGATTGGTTGTAGGAGTGCATCCTTGTTTATTACCAATGGCCCTCATATCGAGTTGATCGCTGGCTAGCTGCTTTTAGCAGCAGTGCAAACGCTAAGCCGCCGCCCTCTGGGAGTGTATCTTAGCTTAGCAGAAGTGCGAATGAAAGGTTAGCAGTTCTGCTACTAAAAAATGTCATGCAGTTTCAGAGTGGCTCGATACTTACTCCTACCTTGCGATGACTGCAGAATGTTTAGTTCCTGGTTTGACGTCACAAACATGCCCTGCATTCAGCCAGCCACTCCCCCGTTTCCCCAGCCACTCCTGCGTTTTTATCAGGCATGCCTGCGTTTTTCAGCACACTCCCTGAAAATGCTGAGTTGCCTCCCAGAAACACCCACTTCCTGTCAATCACACTACGAACACTCGAGCGACTGAAAAGCATCGCTCGAACTTGTGTAAAACTGCATAGTTTTGTTTGAAAGTACTTCGCACGTGCGCACTGCGTACCATATGCATGCGCAGAACAGACGATTTTTAGCCTGTTCGCTATGCTGCGAAAAACGGCAGCGAGCGATCAACTCGGAATGAGGGCCAATGTTTCACCCTGATGAAAAGGCTGATTGGGCCTTGAAATGTTGGTCACCTGTTCCATTAGGCATGGGAGCCTGGAAGACACAATATAATTATTAAAGTTTTTAGTTGGTGGTGGTAGGTGCAGCATACCTTGTTTTTGGCACTGCAGTGAGGCTCAGACTATACAAAGGAATGTAACCAGGCGCTAATATATCATCACCATAATTTGATGGTCAAATTACAAATATTAAAAAATTATATATAAATAATACTGCAAATACTGTATACTCAAGCTGCAGGAGAGAGCTTGACTTGGGGTAAATCAAGTCAAAAAGAACCGGCACTTTATAGTCTCCGGTAACACTAGAACACTGAACTAATCCCCTCTTGCGCTGTAAATAGTATGATATGGCTCAAAGTTCAATAAGGACAAATGGATAAATTCATATATTCTATATATTTTTTAATAATACATATAAATATATATATATATATATACACTTTACAATGAACTATTAGACCGGTCAAAATAAAATCACTAACAAATATATTACCTAGCTATAGGAGGTGGATCTCAGGTAAACTCTGTGCACAGAGTATTTTTTAAAAATAAAAATCAGTCCATGTATTGAATTAAAAAATCAATTGACCAACTATAATTCGCACCCATGTAGTGAATAACATATTTAAACGTGGTTATGTATTGGAATTCCTCAATATGTTACCACTTAACCAGGAAGATAGTATTGTGCAGAATAACCGCTCCACACTGGAGCCTTACGTGTAGCTTGCACCAGTGGTTGTATCACGGGAGAGTCCAATGACAGGAGAGACGGTCTCGGGCTGCGGGAACGGCGCTTCACTGGCGCCTGCTGTGCTGATAGTTTACCCGACTTCCAAGCTGCGGGAACGGCGCTTCACTGGCGCCTGCTGTGCTGATTGTTTGCCCGACTTCCAGGCTCTCTGAGTACACGTCTCCAAGTGCCGTATGCAGACACCTCAGTCACGGTTGTATTCCGCCAATCTCCGTTTGATCCACGAATAGTACCGCTGGATGATGGTATATTGTAGGGGTGCAAATAAGCTGGTACAAGGGTCCAATGGTCTACTTCTGACGCGTTTCGCTCCTCTTATGGGGGCTTCCTCAAAGAATGAACTCCAAATACTCCAGAACCCTTTTTAAAGGAGAGATCTTAGCTCCTATTGGTGTTTCTATTAATGAGTATATAAAACACCTGTTTCAACGTTTACCTAATTCCACCTCCTGATCCAACCTCCTTATAGACATCATTCAGTTTATAACAAGAAATTCTCAATATCATTCTACTAAAAGAATGATACAAAATAATATGTACAAATATAAATATATAAATATAGTCATGGTTATACATACATACATGCCCGCTCGTCCATATAATATTTTTTATATACTATATATTCAATTAATTTCTAAACAATTAAAAAATCAAATATAAAAGCCAAATATATAAACAAGTGTACACACAAAACCTGCACTTATATTAACAGTCCAACGTATGAATTGAACCAAGTACCCTATCTCTCGCAGTCCGATGCTCTACCACTTATCCATCCTTAGCCTCTATAGACATGTTTGATCTCAATGATACAAGTGATTTAAGGCGTACAACATTAATCACAAGTGCATAATTATGCGCAACAGGTGAGGTTTCTCAATAAACAGGTTTTTCAAATAGACCTCATGTGTTATTCATAATCTCAACTCTAAAATGAAAAAATATAAAAAATATCTATTACCGCAATAATTATTAGTGTTGGACTACGGGTACCATTATAAGACTCTAATTTGCCAATCCATAAATCGAACCTGCAATTACACCTTCCCCAAACGGTTGGTCTGCCGTTCCCCTATCGGCAGTTCTTGTCTCCAGAATGTTCAATTTCTGTATTATTTTTATTTTCCCCATGTGTTTCTTTTTCAAATAAATTGTAATAAATGTGCTGATTAACTAATACTTGTTTTATATTTTAATTGATTCTACATATTCATTCTTTATTAATATTTATTAATATTTTTATTATTATTACTCAATTCATATTTATTTGTGATTATTATTCGTTGTACAACTTCATATTATCTTCTTTAGTTGACACAATGAAGAATTTATAATCGGCAAAACGATGCCAGGAATAATAATATTCCTATCCACATATTAATCTCAAAAATGGAACAATGACTATATGTGTCAAACTATACTAAATCCCCCCCATATTTGACTACTAAATTGGAGCCACTCCCACCCACCCCTCCCCTCCCACCCTCCACTGGAAGACCACGCAAAAGTATGCGGCTGTATGACAACCTGACAGGTAACTGCATATTAAACCATACCCCACAGAAGGCTTCATGCAAACGATTCGAACTCAATACTCTCATTGAGTCCTTGGGGTGATAAGGTTCTCAACTGAAAAATCCATAATGATTCTTTCCTACATAATTTTCGAAAACGGTCCCCCCTCTAATAGTCCCCTTCACATGATGCACTCCTGTAACTACAAGACCTAATGGGTTAGACTGATGTACCAAGCAGAAGTGGCGAGAAACGCTGTGTTTATTGAAACCCTTCATAATATTGAGACGATGCTCCCTAAACCTGGTTTTTAATGAACGGGTAGTCCTACCCACGTACTGCAAGCCACAAGGGCATTGCAGTACGTAAATGCAATATGTAGTGTCACAATTGATAAATTCTTGTATAGTGAATCTCTCTTTCGTAATGAATGATTCTATTTCACTAGACCTATTTAATATATAGCCACAAGTGAGACATTTGCCTTTTCCACATCTGAAGCAACCCACAATTGGTTTCCCCAACCATGGTAAAGAGGTAGAGTGAACTAACTCCCTAGAGGTCTTTTTTAACATGCTGGGTGCTAATAAACTTTTCAGATTACGGTTCTTTTTGAATATAATTTGAGGGTCTGGTAGGATGGCAGATTGTAACAAGTTATCCTGTAGTAAGATTTTGAAATTTTCCTTCACTACCCTTTTTATTTCTATAGACTGACTATTAAATTTAGTTATGAACCTCATCTTGACTGGAGTTTCTCTATTAGTTGCCTCATGTGATACAGCTTTCTTCTTTTTAGTTAGTAGTGTATTCCTATCACTTCTTATTACTTTATCACAAGCTGCTGTTACCATCCCTTTCGGATAACCTCTAGTGACAAAATCCTGTGTCATTCCATTGGCCTGCTCCCTGTAATCTTCAATACTGGAACAGTTCCTACGTAGCCTACCGAATTGACTGAAAGGTACATTGCGTAACCAAGGTTTATAATGATTACTGGAGTAGTGAAGGAAATTGTTGGTATCAACTTCCTTTTTATAATTTTTTGTGGTTATATTCCCTTCACTTAAGGAGATAGCTAAATCCAAATAATTAATCGTGGTTTTGCTATAGGTATGTGTAAATTTCAAATTATAATCATTAGTGTTCAAATAAGTGACAAAATCCAGTGCCGAATCCAAATCCCCATCCCAAATGAAAAACAAGTCATCTATATAACGGCCATAGAATACCAGGCTCGCGCCGAAGGGTCCATCCCAAATGTATTGATCTTCAAACATTCCCATATATAAATTCGCAAAACTCGGCGCAAACCTGGTACCCATGGCCGTCCCTAGTACTTGTAAAAAGAAATCACCCTCAAAAACAAAATAATTGTGTTCCAAAATAAATTTAATAGCAGAAAGCAAAAAACGTTCCAGTCCCTCTGAAATGTCTAGACTATTTATAAAATAATTTTCAATAGATTTAACTCCTTTGTCATGAGGAATATGAGTGTACAGAGCCTGTACATCTAATGAAAGGAATGCATATTTTGAATTCCATTTTATATTCTTTAAGGAATTAATCAAACTGGTAGTGTCCCTTATATAAGATTTCAGAGAGACCACAAACTTCTGTAAATAATAATCAATAAATTGTGACAAATTAGATGTGAGGGACCCAATACCCGAAATAATAGGACGACCGGGAGGTGATGTGAGGGATTTGTGTATTTTAGGAATGTGATAAAAAATAGGTGTAATAGGGTGATCAATAAATAAAAAATAATATTCATCCTTAGAGATCACCTCCCCTATAAGAGCTTCCCTCAACAATTCCTTAAATTGATTCTGAAAAAACACTGTGGGATCTTTGTCCAACTTTTTATAGAAAATGGTATCGTATAACTGATTGTATGCTTCCTTTAGATAAAACTCTCTGGTCATTAATACTACCCCCCCCCCCCCTTATCCGCACACCTAATGACCAGGGACTGGTCCTGTTCTAGAGTCTTCAATGCTCTACGCTCTCTTGGATTAAGATTGGACCAACCGGATTTTTTATCACAGATCTTCTGAAAATCATCCATCGTTTTTTTATAAAAATATAAGATGGTATTAGATTTATGATATACGGGATTGAACTGTGACTTCCTCTTAAAAGAACTAACTCCTTCTTCATTTTTTGTTGAATTGTTAACATTATAAAGTAGTACTGGTTCTTTCTGTTGGGTATCAATATGATTCTCCTCCCATAGGTTTTCTAGCTCCAATAGAGCTCCCACATCAGTATTGTCTAATATTATTGGGGTTACTTCGTCATTCCTCAATTTTTTGGAAGCAAAATATCTCTTACGGCACAAATCACGTGTGAAATAATTCAATTCTACAAACAGATCGAACATATTAGGACCTCGTGTGGGAGCAAAATTCAGTCCCTTCTTTAAAAGAGATATTTGTTCGTTGCTAAGAGATCTGTCTGTTAGATTGAAAATGCCTTTTTGATCTAATATAATCTGGCCTTTCTTACGTAATTTCCTTCCTCCTCTTCTTCCTCTTGTTCTCTTGGCCTTTTGGACATGTCTCTGGTCAAGGGGGCAAACCGATTGTGAGTATTGAATTTCCCTATCTTTGTGCCCGCCTCTAAAAAATCACTAGTGGGGGTATTATTTTGTTGATCAGTACTGTTTCGTCTGGGTCTCTTTTGACTATATGTGGGGGTATAACTTGAATAGTAGTTCTTGTTTTCGTTCCTAGGCTGCTTACTCCATTCTTTATATGGGGACCTACGGGGAAGGTATTTATTAGGCAAGGGCCTCCTATTCTCATAGGGGCTCCTAGAATATTGGGGTGTGCCCTGTTGTGTACGGACATCAGTTCTTTGTTGATTACGTGTAAATTGTTTACGATATGTTCTTACTTGGCCATCCCTATAATCATTGTCATCTCTTAATAATTTCTTATTTTTCACTTCCACCAATTCTTTCTCAAAATTCTCAACACGTAAATTAGTATTTCTATCCCTTTCAGAAAATAGAGGAAAGTCTTTATATTTAATCAATGATTCTTTGACCTCCTCTATTTTCTGTCCTATCTCTTTCACCTTAGTTTCTCTGTATGAGATGAGTAGTTCTATAAGTTTAAACGAACATTCGTCCAAAGTGCAATCCCATTTAGAAATCAACGTGGGATCATCATGAATTGATAAAGACTTAAATATTCTTAAGCCTCGTGGTATCTGTTTAGCAGCTAAATATTTTCTTAAAGAGACACTGTCCCACCAGTGTCTCATTTCATCTTTCAACAGTTGTTCTAATTTGAAAAAACCTTTTATAATTTCACCATCACTGCCATTCGTGGAAATCTCAATAGGCTCTAATCTATCTTTTTCTGTTTGTGCATATAGTTCCCTTCTGGACAAGAGGGCCTTAAAACAAGTGAACTCAGCCATATCATAAGATTTTCTTGCAATTAGCTTTATTCAATAAAAAACAGCTGCCTGATTGATACAACCAGCTGGAACTAATTCCTGCTGGAATACCCACACTGCGACAATACAAAGGAATGTAACCAGGCGCTAATATATCATCACCATAATTTGATGGTCAAATTACAAATATTAAAAAATTATATATAAATAATACTGCAAATACTGTATACTCAAGCTGCAGGAGAGAGCTTGACTTGGGGTAAATCAAGTCAAAAAGAACCGGCACTTTATAGTCTCCGGTAACACTAGAACACTGAACTAATCCCCTCTTGCGCTGTAAATAGTATGATATGGCTCAAAGTTCAATAAGGACAAATGGATAAATTCATATATTCTATATATTTTTTAATAATACATATAAATATATATATATATATATATATATACACTTTACAATGAACTATTAGACCGGTCAAAATAAAATCACTAACAAATATATTACCTAGCTATAGGAGGTGGATCTCAGGTAAACTCTGTGCACAGAGTATTTTTTAAAAATAAAAATCAGTCCATGTATTGAATTAAAAAATCAATTGACCAACTATAATTCGCACCCATGTAGTGAATAACATATTTAAACGTGGTTATGTATTGGAATTCCTCAATATGTTACCACTTAACCAGGAAGATAGTATTGTGCAGAATAACCGCTCCACACTGGAGCCTTACGTGTAGCTTGCACCAGTGGTTGTATCACGGGAGAGTCCAATGACAGGAGAGACGGTCTCGGGCTGCGGGAACGGCGCTTCACTGGCGCCTGCTGTGCTGATAGTTTACCCGACTTCCAAGCTGCGGGAACGGCGCTTCACTGGCGCCTGCTGTGCTGATTGTTTGCCCGACTTCCAGGCTCTCTGAGTACACGTCTCCAAGTGCCGTATGCAGACACCTCAGTCACGGTTGTATTCCGCCAATCTCCGTTTGATCCACGAATAGTACCGCTGGATGATGGTATATTGTAGGGGTGCAAATAAGCTGGTACAAGGGTCCAATGGTCTACTTCTGACGCGTTTCGCTCCTCTTATGGGGGCTTCCTCAAAGAATGAACTCCAAATACTCCAGAACCCTTTTTAAAGGAGAGATCTTAGCTCCTATTGGTGTTTCTATTAATGAGTATATAAAACACCTGTCAATTTTATTAAATTTTGTGAAAAAACTTTTTAAAAAAAATCCCTGGCTGTGGATTCTAAATTTTTGGGACTTGCATATACCCAGAAAGTTTTAAACACATAATTGGTCCATTTTATCTATAGATTGAAAACTATATATTTATACTTCTACCTTTGTCTTTTTATGTGTGTTTTATGGTGAAAAACTTTCGATACTGAATCCCTGGCTGTGGATTTTAAAGTTGTGATATTTACTTTTACCCAGAAAGCTTCTTAAACACACATTTTGTTTATATGATCTGTAGATTGTAATGGCGTAAAAACAGTACGCGCTATGTTATTCTGTTCTTCTTTTTTCATGTGCCTGTACTGGTCCTATGACTGAAGCAAAAGTCTATTTAAGACAGATAAGTAGTCTCCTGTTCTCAATCACATCAGTTTTATAACTATATTTAGACACTAGTAGGCGCCCTTTTCTTCACTTTCAAAAAATTTTTTATTTATGTGTTTTCCAAGCACATATTTATTGCTTAAGGTCGCAGCCACTCTTATAGTAGAGGAAGTGTCACTTATTCTATACACTTGATTCATTATATATTAGCGGTAGTACACCGTGATATCTGAGCGCCCCCTTTTCCCTTTTCGACTACATATATATATATATATATATATATATTTATATGTATTATTAAAAAATATATAGAATATATGAATTTATCCATTTGTCCTTATTGAACTTTGAGCCATATCAAACTATTTACAGCGCAAGAGGGGATTAGTTCAGTGTTCTAGTGAGGCTCAGACTGCAAGACACGAACTGCCCATCTTTAATTAGCAGAAGCAGCCAGCTGGATCTCCAACAAGCAGCGTAAGACATCTGCAGGACAGCCCTGTCACAATCACACAGACTGCCTTCTCAAAGCCGAAGCTGAGTTTGACTGCACCTAGCATGGTGGTAAAGGAAGTGGAGGAGGAAGTGCTGGGAAACTGTGTGGTGCAGTGAGGGCTAATGAAGCCTTCTGCGCCGTCATAAGTAACAGTCTTACTCGATGGTGGCATTTGAACCCCGCGCCTGGGCTGGACTCTGGATGACTGGCAGTGGGGCTGGTAGGTTGTGGTGTGAGCATGGGGAGGCTGGAGCTGCAGCTCCAGCCTCCCCATTGGTTGCCACACAGACTTGCTGTTAGAGCCGCGGGTCCTAGTGCCTGCTAGCTCTTTTATCAAATCTGACTGACGGAAATAGCAGTAGTGCTGCTGCTGTTCTCCTTTTGAAAAAAAAAAAGAAGTCAGAAACGACAGGGGGGGGGGGGCACAGGCCCGAGTGCCCCCCCCCCCCCCATGGATCTGCCTATGGATGGGATGGGCATGTAATGCCAGCTGTTGGGATGCTGGCAGTCAGGAGACCTGCAGCGGCATCCAGACATGCAAAATCCTGACAAGGGGTGTTAAGTAGTCTAACCCTACCCTAACAATTTTAGGTGCCTAACCCTAACCCTCCCCCCCACAGCCTAAGTCCCCCGGGGGTCGTATAAACCTAAACCCCCATCCTCGACATAGTATTTACCCACCCCAATGTCTGGATGATCGGGAATCTGTCGTCAGCATTCCATCATCTGTTAGGATTCCAGCGCCGGTATCTCATGCGCCGGGATTCCGACTGCCGGGATTGTAACCGTATTCCTTTATAGAAATATCAATTAAAAACAGTAATATAATTAGCATTTATTAATGTTACTTATTGATCAAATTTAGCAGCCGCTATGATGATGAAGGAGGTCAGCCTGGAAACAGCAAATCGGAAGAGTCTAAAATTGATATTATTGTCATTTCGTATATTTACAACAGATCTCTTGCTTCTGTATCTACATTTGTGTCTACTGTACATCTATTTGAGTTGCAATTAAATTCATATTTTCTGTAAGATGCAAAAATGTGCATTGAGTTTGGTTTATTTTTTCGACATTTACCATGTTGATATTCATAATGTAGAAATAAGATGATCCAGTGCCGCCATACCCAGAGAGAAGGAGCCAGGCTCCATTGCACTGTAACATCACTTTGTTTTCAGGTCATATGCCGACATTTTCTCAGTGTCAATATTTGATATTTCTTGCAGACATCGACATTTTAGATGTTGACATAGAATTTGATGGCTGATCAGAACCACTTGATCCATCTATATGTCAATACTTGTGTTATTTTTCTATTGGGAGCCAATTAACCTACTATTAATTTTTTGGTGGGGATTGTGGGAGGAAACCAGAATAACCCGGGGGAGAATATACCACACAGTTAGGGCCATGGTGGCATTCAAACCCATGACCTCAGTGCTGTGAGGCAGTAATGCTAACCATTAAACCATCAATTAACCATGTCACCATCATAACATTCAACATTCTGGTGGAAGCTCTAATTGGGAAAAACATGTTTGTTGACACCCACAAACATTTAAGTCCTTGCCCAGGCCTATTGCTGCTGGAACCAGGAAGTTAGAGCCGTGTACAGATGTGTTCTCTTATACTGCGGCTGCAATGCTTTTTCATTGCAGCACACAGGTCGCGCATGCCCTACACCAGAGGTTCTCAAACTCGTTCCTCGGGGGCACACACAGTGCATGTTTTGCAGGTCTCCTCACAGAATCGCAAGTGAAATAATTAGCTCCACCTGTGGACCTTTTAAAATGTGTCAGTGAGTAATTAATACACCTGTGCACCTGCTGGGTTACCTGCAAAACATGCACCGTGTGTGCCCCCGAGGACCGAGTTTGAGAACCTCTACCCTACACTATACACCGAATTGAATGGGAGCCACGTGCAACAATGATTTCCAATAGTAGCCAGTTACGATAAATGTGGATTTTTTCTATTTTCCAGCATTGACATTGTGATAGTCGACAAAGTGACTGTGGACAATCTCACTGCATACTTTATCTAAAACAGAAAAAAAAACTGGAATATGTACAACTCAATTGTCAATACAGTTGAGCGACTATTGCCTAATCATTGTGTTCTAAGGAGGGGTGACATTCCATGCAGGATACTTATGTATGACCAAATTCTACCAGAAAAATATGCAACCAAATGCCCAAATGCAGATTGGGATGAATATTTCTTAGAATTTGCACTTCTAAAATTCTTAAACCTTCCAGCTATACTTTTAGGGAACGCTCATTTTAGATGAATTTCAGCAGATGTACAGTAATAAAATCTGTAAAATGCTAATGATAAATCCTAATTAGTAAAATATATGTAAACAGGTGCTCCAGAAATAGGAGCATATTACAGATTTTACTATTTACTCGCTACTTCTGTACTCTTCAGAGGATACCTTATAATGTATTAACATCCTTTGTACACTTTTCTTACTATAACACCTGTTAGATGTGGAAATCCAGGACCTTTCCAAATTAATTGATTTATGTTTGGTGATCAGAGCAGCCTCCTGTCTTTAAGTTCCAGTTTCTATTTCCTGTCCCAAGGTTACAGTCGCTGCTTTATTTCATGGAGTTGCAGTCTCTGCCTCCTGACCCAAGGTTCCTGCTGCTGCTTGCTGTCCTGGAGTTCCAGTCTCTGCCTCCTCTCCCAAAGATGCAGTCACTACTTGCTGTCCTGGAGTCCAATCTCTGCCTCATGTCCCAAGGTTGCAGTCACTATTTGCTGTGCTGGAGTTCCAGTCTCTGCCTCCTGTCCAAAGATTCCAGTTGCTTTTCTAACTGCACACTGCAATGTGGGCTTGGTTTATCTAAAGTGTGTGTGAATGAAATAGCCAACAAAATATATGGAAAATAGTTATAAACAAATATAATACCTACTGGCCTCATCTGAGCATTAAAGTGATTTATATACAATACAGAAACAATTCTAGTGACTGATATACAATACAGTGGTTTTCATAGATGTGCCAAAGGTGCACACACTAAATATGAGAGTGTGGCCTCATAGCTAAGGGGTGTGGCCTCACTGGAAGTGCGTGATTGCTGGTCACTCCCCGTTTTTGCCAATGCGGGGGCATGACCAACGCTCTGTGAGCTGCTGGTCATGCTCCTAGACCCTCTCTAACAGTGAATAGATGTTGTGAGCATGCAGAGCAGCAGGTGAGAGAGGTATCCCAACTGCCCCCCCACCCCAGGTGCGACCCGCAGGTGGGACAGCAGGACAGTCCCAGAAAAACGACTGTCTTGCCAAAATTGGGACAGTTGGAATGTATGGAACCATCCTATTGACTGATATACAATATAGGAAGCATCCTAGTGACCATCATACTGAACATTCCAGTGAAATAGAACAAGTACTGTAGGTGATAAATGTAACAAGATATGCCACTGGTGATGGCAATTGCCAGCGGTAAGCATTGCTGGAGCTCTAAATGACCCACAGGCTGTCCTCTGATGCCATCACCATCTAAGGAACGTGGAAGTAGAGGCAATCCACAGGTAAAAAAAGGCTTATTTTTAAAATAAATCATTTTACCTTTCAGTGATTTCATTAAATAATAATTTGTGTTCTTTTCTTTATTTTCCCATTTATCTTTACCATATGATGAGTTTAACTTTTTTTTTTTTACTGAAACTGCAACAGGAACATCAAATACACGCTTCCAGTACATTGCACAAGTGTGACTCTTCAATACAAATTTTAAATACGGATAGCAGAAAAAGGTGCATGGTCTCAAGGGGAAGGGGTGTGTCCTCACAAAAGTACCCCCAATTCAGATTATGCCACACAGTAGTACACCTTACTCACATTACAAAGTATAGTAGTGTCCCTTATTCAAATTACACCTCACAATATTGTCCCTTATTCACATTACAGCGCACAATATTGTCCCTTATTCACATTACACCACACAGTAAAACCCCTTATACACATTATGTCGCACATTAAAGCTCCTTACACAAGTTGCGCTACTCAGTAATATCCCTTATACAAGTTAGGCCACTCAGTAATACCCCTTATACACATTATGCCACACACTACAGCCCTTATTCACATTATGCTACACAGTAGTACCCAGCATTAAATAATTGATTTCCCCTCTTAATTCTATACCACTCATGTACATACTAAATATCCATTGAGTCATTGTAAGTGACTACAATTTCTTGTGTATAATAGATATCTCTTTTTTTAAATTATATAACAAAAAAATCCTCCCCCTACCCTCTTCTCTCTGCCACCCCTTTCCCTTTTTTACTATGTTCCTCTGCTTCAATTAAGCTCCAACCTCTTAATATCTCTATCTTGTCTCTCCTGATTTTCTTTTGCTATGGCTGGGAAGGGCTTATGGGGTTCATTCCGAGTTGATCGCTCGCTGCCGTTGTTTGCAGCGCAGCGATCAGGCAAAAAACTGGCATTTCTGCGCATGCGTATGCACCGCAATACGCACGCGCAACATATGGGTACAAAGTCCTTTGTGGTTTTGCACACGTAGCTTTCAGTTGCACGGCACAACGCAAGAAGATTGACAGGAAGGGGGCATTTCTGGGTGTCAATTGACCATTTTCAGGGAGTGTTTGGAAAAATGCAGGCGTGCCGGGGAAACGCAGGCGTGGCTGGGCGAGCGTTGGGCGAGTGTGTGACATCAAAAGCCAACCCTCCAACGTTACAATCAACGCACACGGAGAGTAAGTCCAGGGCTGGTCTTGTTCTGCACAAAATGTTTTTGCAAACGCTCTGCTGCACAGGCATTCGCACTTCTGCAAAGCAAATATACACTCCTCGGTGGGCAGTGACAATGCGTTTGCAGGGCTGCTAAAAACTGCTAGCGAGCGATCAACTTGGAATGACCTCCAATGTCTTCAGGGGGATGTAGGTAATTTGCCGGCATCCCGGCCGACAGTAAATCATACTGATCCATCTTCAGGCATGCTGGATAGCTTTCTTTTTTTCAGCACCGAGATCCTTATCTTCACGCCTGGGGGATGAGATGTCATGGTGTCTCATCACGCACAGGAGAAAGGAAGCCATGGACAACTGGCTGACATATTATGTATTATCCTTTGCAGTAGGCAAGCAGTCCGTCATTTTGTTGCAGGCTGTGGAAGTGGCAATTCCATTCACAGGGCATGCATGTGCGAAGTCCTGCTCCAAATGCTCAAAAGTGTATCGGCCCAGGGGGCAGATGTCACCCTGTCCCCTGGCCCAGCCTGCCACTGACAGTCACTGCCCACTGTAATGTATTTTAGTAATAGTTCAGAAAAGGAGCCAGGTGCACTGCTACTTATATACATGCAGCGGGTTCGCCAGCCCTGCCACCAACCTCCAGTATAGTGATGACTAGAGATGTGCACCGGAAATTTTTCGGGTTTTGTGTTTTGGTTTTGGATTCGGTTCCACGGCCGTGTTTTGGATTCGGACGCGTTTTGGCAAAACCTCCCTGAAATTTTTTTCGGGTGTGTTTTGGATTCGGGTGGGTTTTTTTTTAAAAAAAACCCTCAAACACAGCTTAAATCATAGAATTTGGGAGTAATTTTGATCCCATAGTATTACTAACCTCAATAACCATAATTTCCACTCATTTCCAGTCTATTCTGAATACCTCACACCTCATAATATTATTTTTAGTCCTAAAATTTGCAGCGAGGTCGCTGGATGACTAAGCTATGTGACCCAAGTGGCCAGCACAAACACCTGGCCCATCTAGGAGTGGCACTGCAGTGTCAGACAGGATGGCACTTAAAAAAATTGGCCCCAAACATCACATGATGCAGAGATAAATAAATAAAAAAAGAGGTGCAAGATGGAATTGTCCTTGGGCCCTCCCACCCACCCTTATGTTGTATAAACAGGACATGCACACTTTAACAAACCCATAATTTCAGCGACAGGGTCTGCCACATGACTGTGGCTGAAATGACTGGTTGGTTTGGGCCCCCACCAAAAAAAGAAGCAATCAATCTCTCCTTGCTCAAACTGGCTCTACAGAGGCAAGATGTCGACCTCATCATCATCCTCCAATTCCTCACCCCTTTCACTGTGTACATCCCCCTCCTCACAGAGTATTAATTTGTCCCCACCGGAATCCACCATCTCAGGTCTCTGTGCACTTTCTGGAAGCAATTGCTGGTGAATGTGTCCACGGAGGAATTGATTATAATTAATTTTGATGAACATCATCTTCTCCACATTTTGTGGAAGTAACCTTGTACGCCGATCACTGACAAGGTGACCGGCTGCACTAAACACTCTTTCGTACTACACACTGGAGGGGCAACTTAGGTAAAATAAAGCCAGTTTGTGCAAGGGCCTCCAAATTGCCTCTTTTTCCTGCCAGTATACAAACGGACTGTCTGACATGCCTACTGGATGGTGTCACTCATATAATCCTCCACCATTCTTTCAATGTTGACAGAATCATATGCAGTGACAGTAGACGACATGTCAGAAATTGTTGGCAGGCCTTCAGTCCGGACCAGATGTCAGCAATCGCTCCAGACTGCCCTGCATCACCACCAGCGGATGGGCTCGGAATTCTTAGCCTTTTCCTCGCAGCCCCAGTTACGGGAGAATGTGAAGGAGGAGCTGTTGACGGGTCACGTTCCGCTTGACTTGACAAGTGTCTCACCAGCGGGTCTTTGAACATCTGCAGACTTGTGTCTGCCAGAAAGAGAGATACAATGTAGGCTTTAAACCTAGGATCGAGCACAGTAGCCAAAATGTAGTGCTCTGATTTCAACAGATTGACCACCAGTGAATCCTGGTTAAGCGAATTAAGGGCTCCATCCACAAGTCCCACATGCCTAGCGGAATCGCTCTGTTTTAGCTCCTCCTTCAGTCTCTCCAGCTGCATCTGCAAATGCCTGATGAGGGGAATGACCTGACTTAGGCTGGCAGTGTCTGAACTGACTTCACGTGTGGCAAGTTCAAAAGGTTGCAGAACCTTGCACAACATTGAAATTATTCTCCACTGTGCTTGAGTCAGGTGCATTCCCCCTCCTTTGCCTATATCGTAGGCAGATGTATAGACTTGAATGGCTTTTTCCTGCTCCTCCATCTTCTGAAGCATATAGAGGGTTAAATTCCACCTCGTTACTACCTCTTGCTTCAGATGATGGCGGGGCAGATTCAGGAGTGTTTGCTGGTGCTCCAGTCTTCGGCATGCGGTGGCTGAATGCCGAAAGTGGCCCTCAATTCTTTGGGCCACCGACAGCATCTCTTGCACGCCCCTGTCATTTTTTAAAATTTTTCTGCACCACCAAATTCAATGTATGTGCAAAACATGGGACGTGCTGGAATTTGCCCACATGTAATGCACGCACAATATTGGTGGCGTTGTCCGATGTCACAAATCCCCAGGAGAGTCCAATTAGGGTAATCCATTCTGCGATGATGTTCCTCAGTTTCCGTAAGAGGTTGTCAGCTGTGTGCCTCTTATGGAAAGCAGTGATACAAAGCGTAGCCTGCCTAGGAACGAGTTGGCGTTTGCGAGATGCTGCTATTGGTGCCGCCGCTGCTTTTCTTGCTGCAGGAGGCAATACATCTACCCAGTGGGCTGTCACAGTCATATAGTACTGAGTCTGCCCTGCTCCACTTATTCACATGTCCGTGGTTAAGTGGACATTGGGTACAACTGCATTTTTAAGGACACTGGTGACTCTTTTTCTAACGTCTGTGTACATTCTCAGTATCGCCTGCCTAGAGAAGTGGAACCTAGATGGTATTTGGTACCGGGGACACACTACCTCAAGAAATTCTCTAATTCCCTGTGAATTAACGGTGGATACCGGACACACATTTAACACCAACATAGCTGCCAAGGCCTGAGTTATCCGCTTTGCAGCAGGATGACTGCTGTGATATTTCATCTTCCTCGCAAAGGACTGTTGGACAGTCAATTGCTTACTGGAAGTAGTACAAGTGGTCTTCCGACTTCCCCTCTGGGATGACAATCGACTCCCAGCAGCAACAACAGCAGCGCCAGCAGCAGTAGGCATTGCATTCAAGGATCCATCGGAGGAATCCCAGTTAGGAGAGCACTCGTTAGACTTGCCAGTGACATGGCCTGCAGGACTATTGGCATTCCTGTCTAAGGAGGAAATTGACACTGAGGGAGTTGGTGGTGTGGTTTGCAGGAGCTTGGGTACAAGAGGAAGGGATTTAGTTGTCAGTGGACTGCTTCCGCTGTCACCCAAAGTTTTTGAACTTGTCAATGACTTCTGATGAATGCGCTCCAGGTGACGTATAAGGGAGGATGTTCCTAGGTGGTTAACGTCCTTACCCCTACTTATTACAGCTTGACAAAGGCAACACACGGCTTGACACCAGTTGTCCGCATTTCTGTTAAAATAATTCCACACCGAATAGGTGATTTTTTTTGTAATTTGGCAATGGCCTTATTCATCCCACAGACAACAGGTGTCTCTCCGGGTGCCTGACTTAAACAAACCACCTCACCATCAGATTCCTCCTTGTCAATTTCCTCCTCAGCGCCAGCAACACCCATATCCTCATCCTGGTGTACTTCAACAGTGACATCTTCAATTTGACTATCAGGAACTGGACTGTGGGTGCTCCTTCCAGCACTTGCAGGGGGCGTGCAAATGGTAGAAGGCACCACCTCTTCCTGTCCAGTGTTGGGAAGGTCAGGCATTGCAACCAACACAATTAGACTCTCCTTGGGGATTTGTGATTTAGAAGAACGCACAGTTCTTTGCTGTGCTTTTGCCAGCTTAAGTCTTTTCATTTTTCTAGCGGGAGGATGAGTGCTTCCATCCTCATGTGAAGCTGAACCACTAGCCATGAACATAGGCCAGGGCCTCAGCCGTTCCTTGCCACTCCGTGTTGTAAATGGCATATTGGCAAGTTTACTCTTCTCCTCAGATGCTTTTAATTTAGATTTTTGGGTCATTTTACTGAACTTTTGTTTTTGGATTTTACATGCTCTCTACTATGACATTGGGCATCGGCCTTGGCAGACAACGTTGATGGCATTTCATCGTCTCGGCCATGACTAGTGGCAGCAGCTTCAGCACGAGGTGGAAGTGGATCTTGATCTTTCACTATTTTACCCTCCACATTTTTGTTCTCCATTTTTTAATGTGTGGAATTATATGCCAGTAATATATCAATAGCAATGGCCTACTGTACTGTACTATATGTATACTGCTGGTCACCAAAATGCTGCACTGTCCTACTATATACTGCTCACAATAATACAGCACAGAGATAGTATACTTGATACAGAGCTGCAAGATACAGCAATGGCCTACTGTACTGTACTATATGTATACTGCTGGTCACCAAAATGCTGCACTGTCCTACTACATACTGCTCACAATAATGCAGCAAAGAGATAGTATACTTGACACAGAGCTGCAAGATACAGCAATGGCTAACTGTACTGTACTATGGGGGTAATTCCAAGTTGATCGCAGCAGGAATTTTTTTAGCAGTTGGGCAAAACCATGTGCACTGCAGGGGAGGCAGATATAACATGTGCAGAGAGAGTTAGATTTGGGTGTGGTGTGTTTAATCTGCAATCTAAATTGCAGTGTAAAAATAAAGCAGCCAGTATTTACCCTGCACAGAAACAAAATAACCCACCCAAATCTAACTCTCTATGCAAATGTTATATCTGCCCCCCCCCCCCCCCCTGCAGTGCACATGGTTTTGCCCAATTGCTAAAAAATTTCCTGCTGCGATCAACTTGGAATTACCCCCTATATGTATACTGCTGGTCACCAAAATGCTGCACTGTCCTACTATATACTGCTCACAATAATGCAGCACAGAGATACTGTAGTATACTTGACACAGAGCTGCAAGATACAGCAATGGCCTACTGTACTGTACTATATGTATACTGCTGGTCACCAAAATGCTGCACTGTCCTACTATATACTGCTCGCAATAATGCAGCACAGAGATAGTATACTTGACATAGAGCTGCAAGATACAGCAATGGCCTCCTGTACTGTACTATATGTATACTGCTGGTAACCAAAATGCTGCACTGTCCTACTATATACTGCTCACAATAATGCAGCACAGAGATAGTATACTTGACACAGAGCTGCAAGATACAGCAATGGCCTACTGTACTGTGCTATATGTATACTGCTGGTCACCAAAATGCAGCACACTGAGCACAGATATTTGCAGCAAACTGAGCACAGAAATGGAGCATTTTCAGGCAGAGAACGTAGATATTTTCAGCACACTGAGCACAGATATTTGCAGCACACTGAGCACAGATATTTGCAGCACACTGAGCACAGATTATGAAGCTTTTCAGGGAGAGAATGCAGCCACGTCCTCTCCGTTCAATCTCCAATGCACGAGTGAAAATGGCGGCGATGCGCGGCTCTTTATATAGAATACAAATCTCGCGAGAATCCGACAGCAGGATGATGACGTTCGGGGGCGCGTTCGGGTTAACCGAGCAAAGCGGGAAGATCCGAGCCTGCCTCGGAACCGTGTAAAATAGGTGAAGTTCGGGGGGGGGGTTCGGATCTCGGAGAACAGAACCCGCTCATCTCTAGTGATTACCATTTACTTGTGTTCTTTAACTGGATCCACATACCATCCACTGGTGAGCTCGGCTTTCAGCTGCTCTTTCTGTTGGTGTCATGGACATGGCATAATAGCTATCTGTGATGAGGATCTGGGCATGCGGGGCACGTAGTGTGTATACAAATGTAGAAGCTGGGACAGTGGAGGACTGGAGGTGCTCTTTCTGGGGCTTGCACTTGGAAACAATCACCTCCATTGCCTCCAGCAGTTTCGCAACCTGGGAAAGGAATAGTGATGGGCTTCATGGATGGATGGAAGTAGCTGGACCTAAAAGGGGCTGGCCACCAGGGTGCATCTATTTGTGTGTCAGAAGTCTTGGACAGCCCACAAGCTAGTGGACCTGGTACTGACCTGCTGTTATTGCATATTAAAAGACCAGATTTTATTTGTTTTACTCACTTTGTCTCAAGTGAAGAGATGTTGTGACTGTAAACAAGTGAGGGTTGAGGGAGAGCTGGAGGGTCAGATGCCACTGGAGACACTAGAGACAGTCAACAAGGCTGCACACTTACAGGACTGCTGAAGAAATCCTGACAGCTCAGCCTCAGGCACATAACCAAAGCCACAGGGTGCGAGCCTATTGATACAGTGCACAGCCCCTGCCTCCTCCTCCCTGGTGGTCGTAGATTGCTTCCTTTATAAGCCACATCAGGACCTGTTTTCCATGGCACTGCTAAGTGAGATAAGCATGCAGAGGGTTAGAGAACATCCTTATCAGACTAGCTACATGTAAGTATAGCTGAAGGGACTGGGATGGGAATAAAGGGGGTGGTGGGAGAAATAGGTATAGTTGAGGACATTTTAAAAGAATAAAGGGGTAATGACAGTGTTAATGCTTCAATTGTGGATAATTAACACAAAGGGTTTTCATTAGACTGAGGGAGGTATTTAAAGGAAATGAGGGAGATAAGGGAGTTAGGGCCTGACTCTGAGATGCACGCAATGCTTATGTTCATGTAGTTGAGCAATTTTTTAGCAACAGAGTATGCACAAAAAATTCTGGAAACCCCTATGGTGTATGCGTGAAACAGATTGTACGCACAAAGACACTGCTGTGATCAGGGCAGACATTATCAGAAATGGGGCAGAAAAGAGGTGGGCATTCCTGGGTGGTGACTGGGAGGGCTAGAAGTGAATGCAAAAATAGTTTGTTTTATGGGAATATTTCAGGTGTTTCAGTTGTAGCGTCTGCATTCCCATATGCACAGCTGCAGCATTAGGAGGTCAGAGTAAGACGGTGCAACTGCAATAGGGCTGGTGCAAATGTCAATGGTGAAAGCTTTGGTGCACTGAATGGGGTGTCTAAAGAATCACTGGTGGGATTACTGCATGCAGAGACGCAGAATGTGAGTGTCTTAGTTATAGCACATTGAAATGTGGGCTACCACACCAGGTGAAAGGCTAATACTAGCATTTGTACATTATCACAGCCATGACTAAGGCAACAGATTAGTGATGAGCGGGTTCGGTTCCTCAGAATCCGAACCCCCCCGAACTTCACCCATTTTACACGGGTCCGAGGCAGACTCAAATCTTCCCGCCTTGCTCGGTTAACCCGAGCGCGCCCGAACGTCATCATCCCGCTGTCGGATTCTCGCGAGATTCGTATCCTATATAAGGAGCCGCGCGTCGCCACCATTTTCGCTCGTGCATTGGAGATGATAGGGAGAGGACGTGAAGCGTACTCTCAGATGTGTCCACTTACAGCTTTGCTTTTTTACAAATTTGGCACAACATGCAAAACACGGCTAAGCTGTTTTTCACAAGTAGCGAGTGGATGAATTTTAAAATTTTTGTTTGCCATAATAGAATATGTATAAAGTAACATATTAAAGAAGCAAATTAAGGAAAATGACAAGGCATGGCTAAATCTCTGAGTCTATGGCATGCAAAACTGTGCCATACATGGCGGGATATAGCAAAGATGTATGTGGACACATCTGTATCTGTGCTCAGTGTGCTGCAAATATCTGTGCTCAGTGTGCTGCAAATATCTGTGCTCAGTGTGTTTAAAATATCTGTGCTGAGTGTGCTGAAAATATCTACGTTCTCTGCCTGAAAAACGCTCCATATCTGTGCTGCATTGTAGAATAGGAGGACAGGACAGTGCAGAATTTTGCTGACCAGTGACCACCAGTATAGCAGTATGGTACAGTAGTCCACTGCTCTACCTACCTCTGTGTCGTCAAGTATACTATCCATCTAGATTCTATACCTGTGGTGCATTTTAGTTTTGCAGTTTGCTGACAGTGACCACCAGTATATATAGCAGTACGGTACGGAAGGCCACTGCTCTACCTACCTCTGTGTCGTCAAGTATACTATCCATCCATCCCTGTGGTGCATTTAAGTGGTGCGGTGTATATATAGTAGGAGGACAGTGCATAATTTTGCTGACCGCCAGTATATAATATATAGCAGTACGGCACATTAGGCCACTGCTCTACCTACCTCTGTGTTGTCAAGTATACTATCCATCCATCCCTGTGGTGCATTTTAGTTGTTGTGCGGTGTATATATAGTAGGAGGACAGTGCATAATTTTGCTGACCACCAGTATATAATATATAGCAGTACGGTACAGTAGGCCACTGCTCTACCTACCTCTGTGTCGTCAAGTATACTATCCATCCATCCCTGTGGTGCATTTAAGTGGTGCGGTGTATATATAGTAGGAGGACAGTGCATAATTTTGCTGACCGCCAGTATATAATATATAGCAGTACGGCACATTAGGCCACTGCTCTACCTACCTCTGTGTTGTCAAGTATACTATCCATCCATCCCTGTGGTGCATTTTAGTTGTTGTGCGGTGTATATATAGTAGGAGGACAGTGCATAATTTTGCTGACCACCAGTATATAATATATAGCAGTACGGTACAGTAGGCCACTGCTCTACCTACCTCTGTGTTGTCAAGTATACTATCCATCCATCCCTGTGGTGCATTTAAGTGGCACAGTGTATATATAGTAGGAGGACAGTGCATAATTTTGCTGACCACCAGTATATAATATATAGCAGTACGGTACAGTAGGCCACTGCTCTACCTGCCTCTTTGTCATCAAGTATACTATCCATCCATCCCTGTGGTGCATTTAAGTGGTGCAGTGTATATATAGTAGGAGGACAGTGCATAATTTTGCTGACCACCAGTATATAATATATAGCAGTACGGTACAGTAGGCCACTGCTCTATCTACCTCTGTGTCGTCAAGTATACTATCATCCATCCCTGTGGTGCATTTAAGTGGTGCGGTGTATATATAGTAGGAGGACAGTGCATAATTTTGCTGACCACCAGTATATAATATATAGCAGTACGGTACAGTAGGCCACTGCTCTACCTACCTTTGTGTTGTCAAGTATACTATCCATCCATACCTGTGGTGCATTTTAGTTGTTGTGCGGTGTATATATAGTAGGAGGACAGTGCATAATTTTGCAGACCACCAGTATATAATATATAGCAGTATGGTACAGTAGGCCACTGCTCTACCTACCTCGGTGTCGTCAAGTATACTATCCATCCATCCCTGTGGTGCATTTAAGTGGTGCAGTGTATATATAGTAGGAGGACAGTGCATAATTTTGCTGACCACCAGTATATAATATATAGCAGTACGGTACATTAGGCCACTGCTCTACCTACCTCTGTGTCGTCAAGTATACTATCCATCCATAACTGTGGTGCATTTTAGTTGTCGTGCCCAGTATATATAGTAGTAGGCCATTGCTATTGATATATTACTGGCATATAATTCCACACATTAAAAAATGGAGAACAAAAATGTGGAGGGTAAAATAGGGGAAAGATCAAGATCCACTTCCACCTTGTGCTGAAGCTGCTGCCACTAGTCATGGCCGAGACGATGAAATGCCATCAACGTCGTCTGCCAATTGACTGTCCAACAGTCCTTTGCGAGGAAGATGAAATATCACAGCAGTCATCCTGCTGCAAAGCGGATAACTCAGGCCTTGGCAGCCTGGGTGGTGAAAAACGTGTTTCCGGTATCCACCGTTAATTCACAGGGAACTAGAGAATTGCTTGAGGTACTGTGTCCCCGGTACCAAATACCATCTAGGTTCCACTTCTCTAGGCAGGCGATACCGAAAATGTACACAGACGTCAGAAAAAGAGTCACCAGTGTCCTAAAAAATGCAGTTGTACCCAATGTCCACTTAACCACGGACATGTGGACAAATTGAGCAGGGCAGACTCAGGACTATATGACTGTGACAGCCCACTGGGTAGATGTATTGCCTCCCGCAGCAAGAACAGCAGCGGCGGCACCAGTAGCAGCATCTCACAAATGCCAACTCGTTCCTAGGCAGCCTACGCTTTGTATCACCTCTTTCCATAAGAGGCACACAGCTGACAACCTCTTACGGAAACTGAGGAACATCATCGCAGAATGGCTTACCCCAATTGGACTCTCCTGGGGATTTGTGACATCGGACAACGCCACCAATATTGTGCGTGCATTACATGTGGGCAAATTCCAGCACGTCCCATGTTTTGCACATACATTGAATTTGGTGGTGCAGAAATAATTGAAAATTGACAGGGGCGTGCAAGAGATGCTGTCTGTGGCCCGAAGAATTGCGGGCCACTTTCGGAATTCAGCCACCACATGCTGAAGACTGGAGCACCAGCAAACACTCCTGAACTTGCCCTGCCATCATCTGAAGCAAGAGGTGGTAACGAGGTGGAATTCAACCCTCTATATGCTTCAGAGGATGGAGGAGCAGCAAAAGGCCATTCAAGCCTATACAGCTACCTACGATATAGGCAAAGGAGGGGGAATGCACCTGACTCAAGTGCAGTGGAGAATGATTTCAATGTTGTGCAAGGTTCTGCAACCCTTTGAACTTGCCACACGTGAAGTCAGTTCAGACACTGCCAGCCTGAGACAGTTCATTCCCCTCATCAGGCTTTTGCAGAAGAAGCTGGAGAGATTGAAGGAGGAGCTAATACAGAGCGATTCCGCTAGGCATGTGGGACTTGTGGATGGAGCCCTTAATTCGCTTAATCAGGATTCACGGTTGGTCAATCTGTTGAAATCAGAGCACTACATTTTGGCCACCGTGCTCGATCCTAGATTTAAAACCTACGTTGTATCTCTCTTTCCGGAAGACACAAGTCTGCAGAGGTTCAAAGACCCGCTGGTGAGAAAATTGTCAAGTAAAGCGGAACGTGACCCGTCAACAGCTCCTCCGTCACATTCTCCCGCAACTGGGGCTGCGAGGAAAAGGCTAAGAATTCCAAGCCCACCCGCTGGCAGTGATGCAGGGCAGTCTGGAGCGAGTTCTGACATCTGGTCCGGACTGAAGGACCTGCCAACGATTACTGACATGTCGTCTACTGTCCCTGCATATGATTCTGTCACCATTGAAAGAATGGTGGAGGATTATATGAGTGACAGCATCCAAGTAGGCATGTCAGACATTCCGTACGTATACTGGCAAGAAAAAGAGGCAATTTGGAGGCCCTTGCACAAACTGGCTTTATTTTACCTAAGTTGCCCTCCCTCCAGTGTGTACTCCGAAAGAGTGTTTAGTGCAGCCGGTCACCTTGTCAGTGATCGGCGTACGAGGTTACTTCCACAAAATGTGGAGAAGATGATGTTCATCAAAATGAATTATAATCAATTCCTCCGTGGACACATTCACCAGCAATTGCCTCCCGAAAGTAAACAGGGACCTGAGATGGTGGATTCCAGTGGGGACGAATTAATAATCTGTGAGGAGGGGGATGTACACAGTGAAAGGGGTGAGGAATCGGAGGATGAGGAGGAGGTGGACATCTTGCCTCTGTAGAGCCAGTTTGTGCAAGGAGAGATTGATTGCTTCTTTTTTGGTGGGGGCCCAAACAAACCAGTCATTTCAGTCACAGTCGTGTAGCAGACCCTGTCGCTGAAATGATGGGTTTGTTAAAGTGTGCATGTCCTGTTTATACAACATAAGGGTGGGTGGGAGGGCCCAAGGACAATTCCATATTGCACCTCTTTTTTCTTTCATTTTTTTTGCATCATGTGATGTTTGGGGCTATTTTTTGAAGTGCCATCCTGTCTGACACTGCAGTGCCACTCCTAGATGGGCCAGGTGTTTGTGTCGGCCACTTGGGTCGCTTAGCTTAGTCACACAGCTACCTCATTGCGGCTCTTTTTTTCTTTGCATCATGTGCTGTTTGGGGACTATTTTTTTAAACTGCCATCTTGTCTGACACTGCAGTGCCACTCCTAGATGGGCGAGGTGTTTGTGTCGGCCACTTGGGTCGCTTAGCTTAATCACACAGCTACCTCGTTGCGCCTCTTTTTTTCTTTGCTTCATGTGCTGTTTGGGGACTATTTTTTGAAGTGCCATCCTGTCTGACACTGCAGTGCCCCTCCTAAATGGGCCAGGTGTTTGTCTCGGCCACTTGGGTCGCTTAGCTTAATCACACAGCTACCTCGTTGCGCCTCTTTTTTTCTTTGCATCATGTGCTGTTTGGGGACTATTTTTTGAAGTGCCATCCTGTCTGACACTGCAGTGCCACTCCTAGATGGGCCAGGTGTTTGTGTCGGCCACTTGGGTCGCTTAGCTTAGTCATCCAGCGACCTCTGTGCACATTTTAGGACTAAAAATAATATTGTGAGGTGTGAGGTGTTCAGAATAGACTGGAAATGAGTGGAAATTATGGTTATTGAGGTTAATAATACTATGGGATCAAAATGACACCCAAATTCTATGATTTAAGCTGTTTTTGAGGGGGTTTTGTAAAAAAACACCCGAATCCAAAACACATCCGAATCCGACAAAAAATGTTCAGGGAGGTTTTGCCAAAACACGTCTGAATCCAAAACATGGCCGTGGAACCGAATCCAAAACCAAAACACAAAACCCGAAAAATGTCCGGTGCACATCACTACAACAGATGCAAGAGCAGATGCAGAAGGATTGATTTCTAAATTAGGCCCTTAGTATTTATTAGAGATGTGTGCCAATCCCCGTGTTTTGATTTTGGTTTTGGTGTTGGATCTGTATCTCATTCGTCTTTTGGCTCTGTATTTGCCAAAACCACCCTTATGTTTTTGGTTTTGATTTTGGATCTATTTTAAAAAAAAAGCTAAAATAACAGAATGTGGGGATGCTTTTGTTCCTACAGTATTATTAACCTCAATAACATTCATTTTCACTCATTTCCAGTCAATTTTGACCACCTCACAGCTCACAATTTTGTGCACCAACATAGGCCAAAGGCTGGCTGGCTAAACTAAGCAACAGAGCTGCCGCACAATAACACGCCAGCTATTTCGGTTTAAAAATGTTTTACAAATTAGTAATGTATTAGCAATAACCAATTGAACCAACTCACAAGAACTATCAATAGAAAACAATCCAACACCAAAATTTACAGAGACTCGTGTATAGAATAACATTGCTCTAAGGCCCTCATTCCGAGTTGTTCGCTCGCTAGCTGCTTTTAGCAGCATTGCACACGCTAGGCCGCCGCCCTCTGGGAGTGTATCTTTGCTTAGCAGAATTGCGAACGAAAGAGTAGCAGAATTGCGAATAAATAATTCCTAGCAGTCTCTGAGTTGCTCGAGACTTACTCCTACACTGCGATCAGCTCAGCCCGTTTCGTTTCTGGTTTGACGTCACAAACACGCACTGCGTTCGGCCAGCCACTCCCCCGTTTCTCCAGCAACTCCTGCGTTTTATCCTGGCACGCCTGCGTTTTTCCGCACACTCCCAGAAAACGGCCAGTTTCCGCCCAGAAACACCCACTTCCTTTCAATCACACTCCGATCACTTCAACAATGAAAATTCTTCGTTCGGACGTGAGTAAATCTACTAAGTTTTGTGCTAAATTACTTAGCGCATGCGCACTGCGTACCATGCGCATGCACATTTTTGCCTTAATCGCTCCGTTGCGAAAATCTGCAACGAGCGAACAACTCGGAATGACCCCCTAAATGTAGTAGTAGTTATCAAACAGCAAAGAAAAAAAAACGTGTAAAATAGCAACAGCAGACATGGATGCCCCCTACACAAATGCACATGCCCCCAGCACATGCCTATTCTCAGTGCCCAGTTTGTACCTAGACTGGACACCATATAGCCGACATATTACCCGCATTGAAATCAATGGGACATGCTGATTGGCAGATGGCTCCCTCAGCCAATCAGCGGTCAGCCCATTAAATTCAATGGGACTAATGCCTGAGGCAAAACCCATGAGATCCGACAACAGGATCTCTAAGTTTTGCCTCAGATAAGCATGAAAGAAGAAGATCCGGACCCGCTTATCTCTAGTATTTATAGAGGGGTGAGTTACGTTGAATGGGGCTGTCTTGGTTATCGAGAAGGAATTTTACGGAGGAGTTTAAAAGGCTGAAAGGATGATATTGTGTGTCAGTCTCTGTATTATATGGTGGTCACAAAAATGCTCTATGTAATGTACATACTGTAGATTACAAAACTAGAGGTCACAAAATGCTTGGTGGTCACAAAAATGCTGTCAACAGTGTATAGCGGTCACAGAAATGCTCTCAGTGTAAAATGACAACAAAATGCTCTAATTATTTTATGATGGTCACAAAAATGCTCTCAGTTGTGGTTGATGGTTACAAAAATGGTCTGATTATATTATGGGTGTGGTATAGATCTACAATCATTAGGTCGATCCCATATGGTCAACAGACACAATGTCAACATGGACAAAGGTCAACATGGACAAAAGGTCGACATATGAAAGGTTGACACTGGAAAATATTGACAGGGTCAAATGTCAACGTGAAAATGGTCAACACATTTTTTTTTGCTTTTTGGGGTTCGTGTGGATAGTTTTGTCATCTGGGACCACCATTTGTAGAAATGTGTCCCCTCGCGGGATCGCTTCGCCCACCACGCTTCGGGCACAGTGTTTAGCTCCACTCTGCTTCACTCTCCACAAGGTTACTAAAGGTTAAGATTTGTGACATGGATAGTCAAGAAAAAAAAAACATGAACCCCTCAAATGTGTCGACCATATGTGTGTTGATCCATTGTCATGTAGACCATATGAACTTGTCAATCTTTTGAACCTGTCAACCTTTTCCAGGGTTGACCTTTGACTATGTCGACATTTTGTTCACGTCGACCGTATGTCTATTGACCATTTGGGTTGACCAAATGACTGTCGACCTAATGTATGTCGACCTATAGTCCGGATCCCTCACATTATAATAGTAAAAAAAATGCTCTAAGTAGTATATGGTGGCCACAAAAAATGCTCTCAGTAGTTTCTGGAAGTCACAAAAATGCTCTCAATAGTGTATGGCATCGCAAAAAATGCTCTGAGTAACGAAATAAGCAGTTTAGCATAGACATGCGGAAAATCAGGTGGTGTAAAACAGGTATTTCACTTGCTGAAAGCCTATAGGACTTTAGTGTTAGTTGCATATTGAACTTTAGTCTGTCACTGATATAATAGTCATGGCTGGCACCATATGTACTTTAGCTACACATGTGCATATGGTGCCAACAAGAGGAGGGCGCCACTGGAAAGTTCTGACATTGCCTTAATGCCTGTGTACTGCATCTGCTAGGGGGTAACTAAAGCTTAGTATATCTCCCCTTGTGTGTGAGGGGAGCTGAGACTGAACATGCATGGATGGTACTGCCTCTTCAAGGATGACTGTGTGAGAGGGGAGCCAACACTATGTATGCTGCTGCCTGTAATCTCTACAGATATAAGGTGAAGGTTTTGACTGATCTGGGTGAACTAAGTAGGGAGGGAGGTGCAATACCCCTGATAATTGTGGCATTACAACTGCTGCACAACATTCTGCTTTCCTACACAGAGGATACCTGTGATAGGTCAGCTGGGAGGCTGGGGATAGCTGAAGAGAAAGGGAAGTTAGTGAGTGGCAGTTGGCCTGAGAAAAGTGTAAGGACAACTGCTGTGGTAGCCATCTTGTGAGGTGGAGACTAGTGATGAGCGGGTTCGGTTTCTCGGAAACCGAACCCCCCCGAACTTCGCGCTTTTTACACGGGTCCGAGGCAGACTCGGATCTTCCCGCCTTGCTCGGCTAACCCGAGCGCGCCCGAACGTCATCATCCCGCTGTCGGATTCTCGCGAGGCTCGTATTCTATCGCGAGACTCGGATTCTATATAAGGAGCCGCGCGTCGCCGCCATTTTCACATGTGCATTGAGATTGATAGGGAGAGGACGTGGCTGGCGTCCTCTCCGTTTAGAATAGAAATAGATAGTGAGAGTGAGACACTTGATTTACTGGAGCTTAGGAGTACTCAGAGAGTGCAGAGTTTACTAGTGACTGACCAGTGACCACCAGTGCAGTTTTATTATTATTTAATATAATCCGTTCTCTGCCTGAAAAAAAACGATACACAGTGACACAGTATACCATATCTGTGCTCAGCCTCAGTGTGCTGCATCATCTATGTATATCTGACTGTGCTGAGTGCTCACTGCTCACACAGCTTAATTGTGGGGGAGACTGGGGAGCAGTTATAGCAGGAGTACATATATTTAACAGTGCACACTTTTGCTGCCAGAGTGCCACTGCCAGTGTGACTGACCAGTGACCAGTGACCACCAGTATATTGTGATTGTCTGCCTGAAAAAGTTAAACACTCGTCGTGTGGTGTTTTTATTCTATAAACGCATTCTGCTGACAGTGTCCAGCAGGTCCGTCATTATATAATATATACCTGTCCTGCAGTAGTGATATATATATATTTTTTATATCATTATCATCCAGTCTATACTAGCAGCAGACGCAGTATGGTAGTCCACGGCTGTAGCTACCTCTGTGTCGGCAGTCGCTCGTCCATAATTGTATACCTACCTGTGGTGGTTTTTTTTTTTTCTATCTTCTTCATACTAGTAGTTAACTTTAGGAGTCTGCAGTGCTGACAGTGTCCAGCAGGTCCGTCATTATATAATATATACCTGTCCGGCTGCAATAGTGATATATATATATTTTTTATATCATTATCATCCAGTCTATATTAGCAGCAGACGCAGTACGGTAGTCCACGGCTGTAGCTACCTCTGTGTCGGCAGTCGCTCGTCCATCCATAATTGTATACCACCTACCTGTGGTGTTTTTTTTCTTTCTATCTTCTTGATACTAGTAGCTTACTTTAGGAGTCTGCAGTGCTGACAGTGTCCAGCAGGTCCGTCATTATATAATATATACCTGTCCGGCTGCAGTAGTGATATATATATATTTTTTATATCATTATCATCCAGTCTATATTAGCAGCAGACGCAGTACGGTAGTCCACGGCTGTAGCTACCTCTGTGTCGGCAGTCGCTCGTCCATCCATAATTGTATACCACCTACCTGTTGTGTTTTTTTTTTTTCTATCTTCTTGATACTAGTAGCTTACTTTAGGAGTCTGCAGTGCTAACAGTGTTCAGCAGGTCCGTCATTATATAATATATACCTGTCCGGCTGCAGTAGTGATATTTATATATTTTTTATATCATTATCATCCAGTCTATATTAGCAGCAGACGCAGTACGGTAGTCCACGGCTGTAGCTACCTCTGTGTCGGCAGTCACTCGTCCATCCATAAGTATACTAGTATCCATCCATCTCCATTGTTTACCTGAGGTGCCTTTTAGTTGTGCCTATTAAAATATGGAGAACAAAAATGTTGAGGTTCCAAAAATAGGGAAAGATCAAGATCGACTTCCACCTCGTGCTGAAGCTGCTGCCACTAGTCATGGCCGAGACGATGAAATGCCATCAAAGTCGTCTGCCAAGGCCGATGCCCAATGTCATAGTACAGAGCATGTAAAATCCAAAACACCAAATATCAGTAAAAAAAGGACTCAAAAATCTAAAATAAAATTGTCGGAGGAGAAGCGTAAACTTGCCAATATGCCATTTACCACACGGAGTGGCAAGGAACGGCTGAGGCCCTGGCCTATGTTCATGGCTAGTGGTTCAGCTTCACATGAGGATGGAAGCACTCAGCCTCTCGCTAGAAAAATGAAAAGACTTAAGCTGGCAAAAGCACAGGAAAGAACTGTGCGTTTTTCGAAATCACAAATCCACAAGGAGAGTCTAATTGTGTCGTTTGCGATGCCTGACCTTCCCAACACTGGACGTGAAGAGCATGTGCCTTCCATCATTTGCACGCCCCCTGCAAGTGCTGGAAGGAGCACCCGCAGTCCAGTTCCTGATAGTCAGATTGAAGATGTCACTGTTGAAGTACACCAGGATGAGGAGGATATGGGTGTTGCTGGCGCTGGGGAGGAAATTGACCAGGAGGATTCTGATGGTGAGGTGGTTTGTTTAAGTCAGGCACCCGGGGAGACACCTGTTGTCCATGGGAGGAATAGGGCCATTGAAATGCCTGGTGAAAATACCAAAAAAATCAGCTCTTCGGTGTGGAAGTATTTCAACAGAAATGCCGACAACATTTGTCAAGCCGTGTGTTGCCTTTGTCAAGCTGTAATAAGTAGGGGTAAGGACGTTAACCACCTCGGAACATCCTCCCTTATACGTCACCTGCAGCGCATTCATCATAAGTCAGTGACAAGTTCAAAAACTTTGGGCGACAGCGGAAGCAGTCCACTGACCAGTAAATCCCTTCCTCTTGTAACCAAGCTCACGCAAACCACCCCACCAACTCTCTCAGTGTCAATTTCCTCCTTCCCCAGGAATGCCAATAGTCCTGCAGGCCATGTCACTGGCAATTCTGACGAGTCCTCTCCTGCCTGGGATTCCTCCGATGCATCATTGCGTGTAACGCCTACTGCTGCTGGCGCTGCTGTTGTTGCTGCTGGGAGTCGATGGTCATCCCAGAGGGGAAGTCGTACTCGTAAGACCACTTTTACTACTTCCACCAAGCAATTGACTGTCCAACAGTCCTTTGCGAGGAAGATGAAATATCACAGCAGTCATCCTGCTGCAAAGCGGATAACTGAGGCCTTTACATCCTGGGCGGTGAGAAACGTGGTTCCGGTATCCATCATTACTGCAGAGCCAACTAGAGACTTGTTGGAGGTACTGTGTCCCCGGTACCAAATACCATCTAGGTTCCATTTCTCTAGGCAGGCGATACCGAAAATGTACACAGACCTCAGAAAAAGACTCACCAGTGTCCTAAAAAATGCAGTTGTACCCAATGTCCACTTAACCACGGACATGTGGACAAGTGGAGCAGGGCAGGCTCAGGACTATATGACTGTGACAGCCCACTGGGTAGATGTATGGACTCCCGCCGCAAGAACAGCAGCGGCGGCACCAGTAGCAGCATCTCGCAAACGCCAACTCTTTCCTAGGCAGGCTACGCTTTGTATCACCGCTTTCCAGAATACGCACACAGCTAAAAACCTCTTACGGCAACTGAGGAAGATCATCGCAGAATGGCTTACCCCAATTGGACTCTCCTGTGGATTTGTGGCATCGGACAACGCCAGCAATATTGTGTGTGCATTAAATATGGGCAAATTCCAGCACGTCCCATGTTTTGCACATACCTTGAATTTGGTGGTGCAGAATTATTTAAAAAACGAGAGGGGCGCGCAAGAGATGCTGTCGGTGGCCAGAAGAATTGCGGGACACTTTCGGCGTACAGGCACCACGTACAAAAGACTGGAGCACCACCAAAAACGCCTGAACCTGCCCTGCCATCATCTGAAGCAAGAAGTGGTAACGAGGTGGAATTCAACCCTCTATATGCTTCAGAGGTTGGAGGAGCAGCAAAAGGCCATTCAAGCCTATACAACTGAGCACGATATAGGAGGTGGAATGCACCTGTCTCAAGCGCAGTGGAGAATGATTTCAACGTTGTGCAAGGTTCTGCAACCTTTTGAACTTGCCACACGTGAAGTCAGTTCAGACACTGCCAGCCTGAGTCAGGTCATTCCCCTCATCAGGCTTTTGCAGAAGAAGCTGGAGACATTGAAGGAGGAGCTAACACAGAGCGATTCCGCTAGGCATGTGGGACTTGTGGATGGAGCCCTTAATTCGCTTAACAAGGATTCACGGGTGGTCAATCTGTTGAAATCAGAGCACTACATTTTGTCCACCGTGCTCGATCATAGATTTAAAACCTACCTTGGATCTCTCTTTCCGGCAGACACAAGTCTGCTGGGGTTCAAAGAACTGCTGGTGACAAAATTGTCAAGTCAAGCGGAACGCGACCTGTCAACATCTCCTCCTTCACATTCTCCCGCAACTGGGGGTGCGAGGAAAAGGCTCAGAATTCCGAGCCCACCCGCTGGCGGTGATGCAGGGCAGTCTGGAGCGACTGCTGATGCTGACATCTGGTCCGGACTGAAGGACCTGACAACGATTACGGACATGTCGTCTACTGTCACTGCATATGATTCTCTCCCCATTGAAAGAATGGTGGAGGATTATATGAGTGACCGCATCCAAGTAGGCACGTCAGACAGTCCGTACTTATACTGGCAGGAAAAAGAGGCAATTTGGAGGCCCTTGCACAAACTGGCTTTATTCTACCTAAGTTGCCCTCCCACAAGTGTGTACTCCGAAAGAGTGTTTAGTGCCGCCGCTCACCTTGTCAGCAATCGGCGTACGAGGTTACATCCAGAAAATGTGGAGAAGATGATGTTCATTAAAATGAATTATAATCAATTCCTCCGTGGAGACATTGACCAGCAGCAATTGCCTCCACAAAGTACACAGAGAGCTGAGATGGTGGATTCCAGTGGGGACGAATTGATAATCTGTGAGGAGGGGGATGTACACGGTGATATATCGGAGGATGATGATGAGGTGGACATCTTGCCTCTGTAGAGCCAGTTTGTGCAAGGAGAGATTAATTGCTTCTTTTTTGGTGGGGGTCCAAACCAACCCGTCATTTCAGTCACAGTCGTGTGGCAGACCCTGTCACTGAAATGATGGGTTGGTTAAAGTGTGCATGTCCTGTTTATACAACATAAGGGTGGGTGGGAGGGCCCAAGGACAATTCCATCTTGCACCTCTTTTTTCTTTCATTTTTCTTTGCGTCATGTGCTGTTTTTGGAAGGGCCATCCTGCGTGACACTGCAGTGCCACTCCTAGATGGGCCAGGTGTTTGTGTCGGCCACTTGGGTCGCTTATCTTAGTCACACAGCTACCTCATTGCGCCTCTTTTTTTCTTTGCGTCATGTGCTGTTTGGGGGGTGTTTTTTGGAAGGGCCATCCTGCGTGACACTGCAGTGCCACTCCTAGATGGGCCAGGTGTTTGTGTCGGCCACTTGGGTCGCTTATCTTAGTCACACAGCTACCTCATTGCGCCTCTTTTTTTCTTTGCGTCATGTGCTGTTTGGGGGGTGTTTTTTGGAAGGGTCATCCTGCGTGACACTGCAGTGCCACTCCTAGATGGGCCAGGTGTTTGTGTCGGCCACTAGGGTCGCTTATCTTAGTCACACAGCTACCTCATTGCGCCTCTTTTTTTTCTTCTTTGCGTCATGTGCTGTTTGGGGAGTAGTTTTTTGAAGGGCCATCCTGCGTGACACTGCAGTGCCACTCCTAGATGGGCCAGGTGTTTGTGTCGGCCACTTGGGTCGCTGAGCTTAGTCATCCAGCGACCTCGGTGCAAATTTTAGGACTAAAAATAATATTGTGAGGTGTGAAGTGTTCAGAATAGACTGAAAAGGAGTGGAAATTATGGTTATTGAGGTTAATAATACCTTGGGATCAAAATGACCCCCAAATTCTATGATTTAAGCTGTTTTTTAGGGTTTTTTGAAAAAAACACCCGAATCCAAAACACACCCGAATCCGACAAAAAAAATTCGGTGAGGTTTTGCCAAAACGCGTTCGAACCCAAAACACGGCCGCGGAACCGAACACAAAACCAAAACACAAAACCCGAAAAATTTCCGGTGCTCATCACTAGTGGAGACATCAAGACTGAGTAAAGTCACTTTGAGATTAATTCAGGAGTCAGTGAAGATAACCTTTACAGAGTGACAAAGACTTTCAGCAAACCACTGGTTTGTCAGTGTGAACCAGGGCTGAGAAAATGGATACTGTATAAACGAGTTTCAGAGATCAGGACTTTTACCCATTTTAACTGCTGTGCCTGCATTTGGAATAAGAGTCTGTCCCTCAGGAACAGATACTTTGTACACTGGGGTAGATGTATTAACTTGGAAAAGGCATAAGGAAGTGATAAACCAGTGATAAAGCAGTGTTAAGTGGAAGGTGATAATGCACCAGCCAGTCAGCTCCTAACTGTTAATTTACATATGGGAGCTGATTGGCTGGTGTATTTATAACCTTGCATTTATCACTGGTTTATCACTTCCTTATGCCTTCTCCAGGTTAATACATCTGCCCCATTGTTTGCTAAACACACATAAGGGGAAATGTAAGTGGGTGTGACAATCAGAAAGTGAGAGATTTTGTGAGAGTACTCAGGTTTTTTTTAAAGGACAATCAGTTACATGGCAAAATTAACCTGGTTTTGTCATGTAAATGATTGCCACTTTAAAAAAAACGGAACTCTCCCAGCACAGCACCTACCACCCAGCATCACAGATCACAGCAACCAGCAACACCCATTACCCCTCACCCATAGTAATCCTCATACACAGAGCCGTAATTACAGTATACTGTATATTTCGGTGCCCTGTGCCATCAAAAGCATTGGCACACACATCCCACATATTTTAAATAGGGAATGTGCACGCCAAAGGAGGGTCATCTTGCTGGGAAGGAATGTTGCCACACAATAGTACCCGCAATTTAAATTATGTCACACAGTGGTGCAACCTTATTCCCATTACATCACATGAAAGTTGTTAGGCGCCGTGGTCCGCGATGTCCTCGCGGCCCGGCGCCTAGCAACTAGGGACGCCGGGCGTGCTAGCCACCGGGTCCCTAGCAACGCTGGGACGCCGTACGCGCTGAGCCGCCGGCTCCCTAGCAACACTGGGACGCCGGGCGCGCTGAGCCGCCTGGACCCTAGCAACGGGGACGCCAATCAAGTTAACCACATACACTTGTCTTCTGGTCGTGCAGCAAGGCAGCTGCACGGCATTTATGCTAATCAGGCTCTGAACATCTGATTGGAGGACTCCCTGCTAAATACCTTCTCAGTGCTTCACACAGACGCCGGTAATAGCTTCCTGCATGCTGCTTAGGTTTGCTGAACGTCTGTTCCAGTCCTGCTGTGTCCGGTCATTCCTGTCCTCAGAGTTCCTGAATCTTGGAGTTGTCATCTCATCCCTAGGAGTTTTCTGGTCCTCAATTGCCCGCAATAGTCGCCAGAGGATCTCGTGTGGTTTTCGTGAGTTGCGGCTCTGCCGCGTGCTGCGGCCTAGCCCGCTTCATTTTGTATTCTGTTTCGGAGCATTTGCGGAGGTTTCCGCTTCCACAAGTCCTCTCCGGAACTCGGCGGTGCCGGGTCGGAGAGTGGACAAGTGGGTATTTTGGTTGTCCTTTTCCCTGGCGGTTTTCCGCACATATTCTAGTTTTAGGTTAGTCTGTAGCCCCTGGCTTTGTTGTTTAGTTAGAGGGCCCTTTGTTATCACCCTGTCTCGGATTTCTCTTTGTCTCCCATTAAGACCTGAGGGGGCATCGGAGTTGGGCAGACGTAATCCGCCCTTCAAACGCGGCTGCCATGGGCTCAAGCAACCATAGTCTCGCAAGAGATTTCTGACAGCACGGGCGAGACAACAGAGTTAGGGCGCCAGGGGCTATTCCCGTTCCCTTTCCCAGCATTACGTTCCAGTGCTCAGGTCCTTGTTATAAGATCTCCCCAGACCAGAGTGATGGAATCATAACATTATTACCGGCCATACCAAAACTTAAAATTAAACGGGGTTTAATTTTTTCTCATTCGGTTTTCGTGAGAGTTTATCGGCCTCATGAATCCGACAGGTTTAGGGCCAAATCCCGGTCAGCTCTTAGTCAACCAGATTCAAGAACTTACTCAGATGGTTCAGGATCTTTCTCTTCGGGTGAGATCGCAGGAAGATCTTTTGCGAGCCTCCCCGAAGGTAGTCCCTGAACCAAAGATGCATTTGCCCGACCGTTTTTCCGGTGACAGAAAAGATTTATTTAATTTTAAAGAAGCCTGTAAGCTTTATTTTCGTTTAAGACCTACATCCTCTGGTACCGAATTTCAGCGGGTTGGGATTATTATTTCTTTACTCCAGGGGGATCCTCAGACCTGGGCATTTGGTTTAAAAGCTGAGGATCCTGCGTTGTTATCTGTAGATGCCTTTTTTAAGTCATTAGGGCTCTTGTATGATGACCCAGATAGAGAGGCGTCCGCTGAGAGTCATCTGCGCGCTCTCAAACAAGGTAGAAATCCAGCGGAGGTTTATTGTACCGAGTTTCGCCGTTGGTCGAACGACTGTGGCTGGAATGACCCGGCCCTGCGCAGTCAGTTTCGCCTCGGTTTATCTGAATTTATTAAAGACAGTCTCCTCCAGTACCCCGCTCCTGAGACTCTCGATAAACTCATGGAGCTTGCTATAAAGATTGATCGTCGTCTCCGAGAGCGGAGGGCTGAAAGAGGAACAACTGTAAGGTCTAGTCCTTGTGTTTATACCTTCCCAGAGGACGTTGAGGAGCCCATGCAGATAGGTCTCTCCCGGCTGTCTCCTGAGGAAAGAACCAGAAGACAAAAATCCGGTCTTTGTTTGTACTGTGGGGATAAGGGACATTTTGCTTGTAACTGCCCGAACAAGTCGGGAAACGCTCTGACCAGGTGAATGGTGAGGGGGTTCACTTAGGTCTGCAGTTTATCTCCTCAAACAACTCTCTATTAGTCCCTGTTAAGGTTTCCTTTGGCAGCCTCAGTTCTTTGGTGTCGGCTTTTGTCGACAGTGGAGCTGCAGGAAACTTTTTGGATTTAACTTGGGCTAAGGCCTTAGGCATTCCACATTTACCGTTAGATAGATGTATCACCATGCACGGCTTAGATGGGGGTCCGCTTTCCAATGGGGTAATTACTCACCGTACACTTCCAGTAATACTTACAGTAGGAGCCTTACATTCTGAAGATATTGAATTCTACCTTACACATTGCCCGGCAGTTCCTGTTGTTTTGGGTCACCCTTGGCTTGCCTTTCATAATCCCACCATTGATTGGCGGTCCGGGGAGATTTCCCCGATGGGGTACTTTTTGTGTTAAAGAATGTATTTCGTATCCAGTCAGAGTTGCAGCAGTCGTCCCAGAGCTCATTCCTGTGGAATACCAGGAGTTTGCCGATGTCTTCTCCAAAGGCAATGCGGACATTCTGCCTCCCCATCGGCCCTATGATTGTGCAATTGAGCTAGTTCCAGGTGCCACTTTGCCTAAGGGGAGATTATATGCCTTGTCCGGGCCAGAAACCCCGGCCATGAATAATTATATTCAAGAAAGCCTAAAGAAGGGATTTATTAGACCATCGAAATCTCTTTTAAGTGCTGGTTTTTTCTTTGTGGAGAAAAAAGATGGCTCGCTTAGGCCATGCATTGATTTTAGGGCTCTGAATAAGATCTCCGTTAAAAACACCTATCCTTTGCCGTTAATTTCTGTGCTTTTTGATCAGTTACGTTCCGCCGTGATTTTTTCTAAAATTGACCTTAGGGGAGCTTACAACCTCATCCGAATTAAATCTGGGGATGAGTGGAAGACGGCTTTCAGCACTCAGTCGGGTCACTATGAATACCTGGTGATGCCGTTCGGCCTGTCAAATGCTCCGGCAGTTTTTCAAGACCTCATTAATGATGCTCTCCGTGACTTCCTAGGGAAATTCGTGGTCGTTTATTTAGACGACATCTTGATTTATTCTGAATCGATGGAACAACATGTTACCCAGGTGCGTCTGGTTCTTCAAAAGTTACGTGAGAATCATTTATATGCCAAGCTGGAGAAGTGTGATTTTCACATCACAGAAGTATCTTTTTTAGGGTACATAATTTCTCCCCAGGGATTTTCCATGGAACCGAAGAAGCTCCAGGCCATTCCTTAATTGGGCGCAACCCACTAATTTAAAAGCAATTCAGCGCTTTTTAGGGTTTGCGAATTATTATAGGCGGTTCATTCATTCTTTTTCTGACCTGGTTGCTCCCATAGTAGCTCTGACTAAAAAAGGAGCGGATCCTTCCAATTGGTCACATGAAGCTGAGTTGTCTTTCCAGGCCTTGAAACAAGCCTTTGTCTCGGCTCCTGTCCTCAGACATCCTAATCCGGAATTGCCCTTTATTGTGGAGGTTGATGCCTCAGAGGTTGGAGTGGGGGCTGTCCTTTCTCAAGAAGATCCGGAGTCTCTGGAGTTACATCCTTGTGCCTTTATGTCCAGGAAATTCTCCTCCGCTGAATCCAACTATGACGTTGGTAATCGGGAGTTACTGGCAGTAAAATGGGCTTTCGAGGAATGGAGGCATTGGCTGGAGGGAGCTAGACATACTATTTCGGTTTTAACTGACCATAAGAACCTGAAATATATTGAATCAGCTAAACGGCTTAATGCTCGGCAGGCACGTTGGGCATTATTTTTTACTCGTTTCAGGTTTATCATCACTTTCAGGCCTGGTTCTAAGAATACGAAAGCTGATTCCCTGTCACGTAGCTTTCTTCCGGTTCACAATAGCAATCCTGTTGTTACCCCCATAGTTCCATCTTCGGTCATCCGGGCAGGCCTCACACAGGATTTATTTACCCAGTTAAACCAGCTTCAACACCTAGCTCCTAGACTTACTCCTGCTGGTCATCTTTATGTCCCTGAATTTTTGAGAGCCACTGTTTTATCTGAGTTTCATGACAACAAAGTCTCAGGGCATCCGGGTATCACTAAGACCTTGGAGTTAGTCTCAAGCTCAGTGTGGTGGCCTAGTCTTTCTAAAGACGTTAAGGAATTTGTCCATTCCTGTCAGGTTTGTGCACGGCATAAGGTTCCTCGTTCGTTGCCTATCGGGCAACTCATGCCTTTAACTGTTCCTCTCAGGCCATGGTCTCATATCTCCATTGATTTCGTGGTTGACCTTCCCCTTTCAGCCGGATTCCGAGTCATTTGGGTGGTAGTGGACCGTTTTAGTAAAATGGCTAATTTTATTGCTCTTCCCCGATTGCCTTCTGCTCAAGGGTTGGCAGTTTTGTTCCTCCGCCATGTGTTCAGGCTTCATGGTTTGCCCACTGATATTGTTTCTGATCGGGGTCCACAATTCATCGCACAATTCTGGAAACGTTTTTGTGCCTCATTGAAGATGAAACTGTCTTTAACATCTGGTTATCACCCACAGTCTAACGGGCAAACCGAACGAGTCAACCAGTCATTAAAACAATATTTACGTTTGTATTCAGCCAAACTCCAGAATGATTGGTCCGAGTTTCTCCCTTTGGCTGAATTTGCTTATAATAACTCTTGTCATTCCTCCACCAAAGAGTCTCCATTCTTTTCAGTTTTTGGTTTTCACCCCAGAGCCAATTCTTTTTTTCATCATTCTCCAGTCAACTCGCTGACCTTAACCTCTCATCTCAGAGCAATTTGGAGAAAAGTGCACCTTGCTCTCAGAAAAGCGGCCTTCCGAGAGAAGAAATTTTCTGACAGGCTCCGACGTCCTTGCACTTTTAAGGTGGGAGATAAGGTGTGGTTGTCTACTCGCAACATCAAGCTTCGACAATCCTCGGCTAGACTGGGACCCAAATTTATTGGACCATTTCTTATTATTAAGAAGGTCAACCCAGTTGCCTTTCGGCTACGTTTACCAAGATCTCTCAGAATTGGAAATACTTTTCACTGTTCCCTGTTGAAACAATATGTTTCTTCCAGTAGATTTCCTCGGAGGATCTCTTAGGGTAGATCTCCAGTGGATGTGCAGGGACAACAGGAGTTCTTGGTAGAGAAAGTTCTTGATTCTAGAATGTCCCGGGGTCGGCTTTATTTTTTGGTTCACTGGAAAGGCTATGGTCCGGAGGAAAGGTCTTGGGTCCTGGATAAGGATCTTCATGCCCCTAAACTCAAGAGAGCATTTTTTCTGGAATTTCCTCAGAAACCTGGCTTTAGGGGTTCGTTGACCCCTCCTCAAGGGGGGGGGTACTGTTAGGCGCCGTGGTCCGCGATGTACTCGCGGCCCGGCGCCTAGCAACTAGGGACGCCGTGCGTGCTAGCCGCCGGGTCCCTAGCAACGCTGGGACGTCGTGCGCGCTAAGCCGCCGGCTCCCTAGCAACGCTGGGACGCCGGGCGCGCTGAGCCGCCTGGACCCTAGCAACGGGGACGCCACGGGCGGACCGCGCTCTCCCCGTTGCAGGGTCAATCAAGTTAACCACATACACTTGTCTTCTGGTCGTGCAGCAAGGCAGCTGCACGGCATTTATGCTAATCAGGCTCTGAACATCTGATTGGAGGACTCCCTGCTAAATACCTTCTCAGTGCTTCACACAGACGCCGGTAATAGCTTCCTGCATGCTGCTTAGGTTTGCTGAACGTCTGTTCCAGTCCTGCTGTGTCCGGTCATTCCTGTCCTCAGAGTTCCTGAATCTTGGAGTTGTCATCTCATCCCTAGGAGTCTTCTGGTCCTCAATTGCCCGCAATAGTCGCCAGAGGATCTTGTGTGGTTTTCGTGAGTTGCGGCTCTGCCGCGTGCTGCGGCCTAGCCCGCTTCATTTTGTATTCTGTTTCGGAGCATTTGCGGAGGTTTCCGCTTCCACAAGTCCTCTCCGGAACTCGGCGGTGCCGGGTCGGAGAGTGGACAAGTGGGTATTTTGGTTGTCCTTTTCCCTGGCGGTTTTCCCACATATTCTAGTTTTAGGTTAGTCTGTAGCCCCTGGCTTTGTTGTTTAGTTAGAGGGCCCTTTGTTATCACCCTGTCTCGGATTTCCCTTTGTCTCCCATTAAGACCTGAGGGGGCATCGGAGTTGGGCAGACGTAATCCGCCCTTCAAACGCGGCTGCCATGGGCTCAAGCAACCATAGTCTCGCAAGAGATTTCTGACAGCACGGGCGAGACAACGGAGTTAGGGCGCCAGGGGCTATTCCCGTTCCCTTTCCCAGCATTACGTTCCAGTGCTCAGGTCCTTGTTATAAGATCTCCCCAGACCAGAGTGCTGGAATCATAACAAAAGTATCCCTTATTCACATTACGTCACACAGTAGTGTCCTTCAGAGGCGGAACTCCAGGAGGCAACTGAGTTGGCTTCCGCCAGGCTTCTGCCCTGAAGGAGGCACCTCACCTCCACTGTCTCCAGTTCCATGACGGCTGCAATCATCCTGTAAGCAAGCCGGTTGCGGGTTGTTATGCGACCCCTCCAGTGTTTAATCCCGTCACTTGTGCGTGGCTGCAGTGGCAGTTGGGAGGCGTTGTTATGATTAGGAGAGCTGGTACAGCTACCGTGCTCACCTCAGACTCTGTATTTTGCGCCTCTGCCTCCGGTAATTGGGGAGAGCAGAGCCTTCTTTCACTAGCTCTCCCCTGTGCTCAGTGTGTCTGCTCAGATCATGACTGAGCTTTCCGGCTTCTACTGTTCCTGACCTGCTTCTGACCCTCAGTACAGTGCCTATAAAAAAAAGGCATGCTCCCTTTCTCGCTCTGTGAGTGCACTGACAATTGGATCCCTCCCAGCCCCCCCCTCCCCCCCCAGCGGCGCTCGTCAGATAGGACTCCAGGTCATTAACATGGAAGTCCTGTCATAGCAAAGAACAGCTCTTACCACAAGAGCCATCCTTCGGAATTTTCTTCAAGCATAAGCCATTATGCTTGTGAAGAATGGTGGCGCATATATAAATATATATATATACAATGTTCAGACCGGCACTCCGATGAGCATAATAAACAGCTGGTGCCCTCACATATACCTCCGTATATACATACAATCGCTGCTGGTGCGGCACTCTGCTCAAGAAGAAATTCCAGTAGACTGGCGTGTATAACAACGTTTCAGTGCTCCTTTTTATTGCACTATCATCAGGTTAAAAACAAAATAACAATTACATACCTTTTTATATGATCAACACCCATGTGAGACGCCGGTTCGGAAAACCCGCCCAGGGTCCCGTTCCGGAAACAGTAACATGTGACGTCAGCGCGTTAGCGCTCACAAACCATCACCATGACAACACATAAACAAGAAGTGAACGGACCTGCATTAGAAAGGAGTTTCATATTACTTTAGAAAAAATGCTACGAATATGCGTTCATATGTAAAATTAAAATAACTTTACATCAGAAAAAAATATTTTTTATGACTCTAGGTACAATTATATGCTGAAAAACAAATTATAAATAAAGACTGACTAGTTGAAACAAGCGAAGCTTATGTATTCATTAAGGCCGCGAGGTGATAATACATCCAACCGATGTATCCACTGTGTCTCTCTCTGAAGTAATAATCTATTGCGGTCACCTCCTCTAATGGGTTTCTGTACAAAATCAATCATTCTATATCTCAGACTTGAAATACTGTGTCTGAGATCTGAAAAGTGACGGGCCACAGGGTGTTCAGATTTTTTGTCAGATAATAAAGCAGCTCTGATGGATGAGCGATGCATTGACATACGATCTTTAAATCTACATTGTGTTTTGCCTATATACGATAAGCCGCAAGGACAAATAATTTGGTAAATTACATAGGTTGAATTGCATGTAAGATGATGTTTAATATAAAACTTTTTGCCGGTGTGAGGATGGAAAAATATATCTCCAGCAATCAAAAAAGAGCATGTGGTGCAACCACATTTAAAGCATCCATTTTTCTTTTTAGATAAAAAATGTGAAGTGGATTCTACAGAGTAATTACCGATGTCAGATTTTACAAGTATGTCTCTTAAGTTACGGCCCCTACTATAACAGGGCATTAAATGGACGTTTTGAAATGGCAGATTCTTATCAGTCTCTAAAATGTTCCAATGCTTTTTAACTGCCTTATTAATTTTAATTGACTGAGTGTTGAATTGATTCACCATTGGGATTATTTTGGATGTAGAAGGATTACTTTGTTTGCATAACAGGGCTTCCCTATTCATACTCATAACACGATTCTTTGTGATAAGGAGATCTGATTTAGAGTATCCTCGTTGAATCAATTTAATTATCAGATCATCAATCTGAGTGTTAGCCATCTCAGATTCTGTGTTGATTCTACGGATGCGTAGCATCTGTGAATAAGGTAAAGATTTTTTAAGACTAGTGGGATGACAACTGCTGTATTGCAATAATGTATTACGATCAGTAGTCTTACTGAATACTGACGTGGAGAACTGCCTTCCACATTTTCTGATATCAACGTCAAGAAAATCAATCCGTTGATCACTAATTCTTAAAGTAAATTTAATTGGACAATCCGATTTATTATGTAATTCGATCAATAAACAAAATTCCTCCTTACTACCTCCCCACAGGATGAACAGATCGTCAATAAATCTTGTGTACAGTAACATCTTTGCTGACACTATCGGATCTGAGAAAAATATTCTCTGCTCGACATAAAACATGAATATGTTGGCAAATGCCGGTGCTACCGATGATCCCATTGAGCAGCCGCTCAATTGGATATAATATTTCTTGTCGAACAGAAAATAATTTCTGGTAAAATCTGAACACCCTGTGGCCCGTCACTTTTCAGATCTCAGACACAGTATTTCAAGTCTGAGATATAGAATGATTGATTTTGTACAGAAACCCATTAGAGGAGGTGACCGCAATAGATTATTACTTCAGAGAGAGACACAGTGGATACATCGGTTGGATGTATTATCACCTCGCGGCCTTAATGAATACATAAGCTTCGCTTGTTTCAACTAGTCAGTCTTTATTTATAATTTGTTTTTCAGCATATAATTGTACCTAGAGTCATAAAAAATATTTTTTTCTGATGTAAAGTTATTTTAATTTTACATATGAACGCATATTCGTAGCATTTTTTCTAAAGTAATATGAAACTCCTTTCTAATGCAGGTCCGTTCACTTCTTGTTTATGTGTTGTCATGGTGATGGTTTGTGAGCGCTAACGCGCTGACGTCACATGTTACTGTTTCCGGAACGGGACCCTGGGCGGGTTTTCCGAACCGGCGTCTCACATGGGTGTTGATCATATAAAAAGGTATGTAATTGTTATTTTGTTTTTAACCTGATGATAGTGCAATAAAAAGGAGCACTGAAACGTTGTTATACACGCCAGTCTACTGGAATTTCTTCTTGAGCAGAGTGCCGCACCAGCAGCGATTGTAAATATATATATATATATATGCAGAAGTAATAAGGGTTCTGGCGACCACTGGTGTATTAAATTAAAAATAGGTATCAATTTATGTCTATAAAATATAACAAATTTATTTTGATGCAGATACAATACAACAAATTATAATGATAAGAAATTAATATTGTTTTAAAAAAAAAATGGTGGGAGGGAGCAGATTGTGCTTTAAAACAAAAAAAAATGGTACCCCTTGAAGAAGTCAACAGGACGAAACGCATTGGGCTCTCCCTCTGTGACCTTCCATCTTTGAGTTAAGACTCTCCTTATTTCATTTATTGATTACTTGAACGCTGGTATTCAATTGGATTTTAGAACCATTTTTTTTTTGTTTTAAAGCACAATCTGCTCCCTCCCACCATTTAAAAAAAAACAACAATATTAATTTCTTATCATTATAATTTATTGTATTGTATCTGCATCAAAATAAATTTGTTATATTTTATATACATAAATTGATACCTATTTTTAATTTAATACACCAGTGGTCGCCAGAACCCTTATTCCTACTGCTTATAAACTACTTTTACAGTAACTCACCATTACTGCATACTTAAGGGACGGCTGACACCCAAAATTATTGGGAGTGTTCTTAGTTGGGGATATCTATAACACTTGTGGCGCTGTCATATTCTTTGTTTTATATATATATATATATATATATATATATATATAAAATCGGCAAGATAAGTATTAGAGGATAAATAAGCTACATAGGGGTGGGGGACACTGATTTTTATATTGCCTCCACCCTTTATTCACATAGTACACTTTTACCTTATACATGTTATGCCTCACAGTAGTGCACCTTAGTAATGTTTCGTCACACAGTAATATCCGTTATTCACATTACACCACACCGTATTGCTCCTTATTCATATTACACCATAATGTAGTGCCCTTTATACATGTTATGCCACACAGTAGTACATCTTATACACATAATGCCACACAGTAGTAGTGCCTCTTACACACAAAATTCCACATAGTAATGTCTCTTACACATTATGTTACACATTTGTAATGCCCTTATACACACAATGTCACAGAGTAATGCCCCTTACACATTATGCCAATCATTGGTAAGGCTAACACACATAATGCCACACAGTAATGCCCTTCAGACATTATTCCCCACATTAGTAATTCCCTTATGTACGTAATGCCACACAGTAATTCCCCTTACACATTAATCCACACATTACTAAACCCCAACCCCCACCCCCACCTGAACTCCCTGCACAACACTCACCTGACCAATAAAACTGTCCTCAGCCTCACTCTGCCTGGACTCTGCAAATATTAAAGCCGCAATGCTTGCAATCCTCACTCTATGCACAGCTCAAAATAGAAGAAACAGAGCTTGACACATCGCTACTAATTTACATTGCAGCGGGTGCCTGCCAATTGCAGATTGCATCTGCAGATGGTTCTGTATACAGAGCATCTGCGCTCTGTGCCAGGTCACCAGTCACACTGCCTTAAAGGCCCGTATTCACGAGCAGATGTGGGAGAGATGTGTGCTGAGCGAACCGCTCAGCACACATCTCTCCCCCTGCTCAGCACAGTGCGATGTGTGCTGAACATGCGGGGAGGGGGCCGCTCATTTCACCCAGCGGGCGAAATAGCGACCTACTAGATTGAGCCTACATGCAGGCAATCTAGCACCAGCGATAGCAATGCGCGGGGCTGCGCATCGCTATCGCTGTGGGGGGTACACACGGAGCGATCATGTTTAAAATCTAAGCAATCTAGTCAGATTGCTTAGATTATCTCTCCGTGAGTACCCCCCTGTAGATATGGCTCTGCTCATCCAGCACCTCTCATACAGAACCCCTCTGCCCTCTCCCAGCAAAAGCACCCCTCACCCACAGCACAGATCACAGCAACATCCATCACCAGTCACCCCTCACCCGGCCAGCACACTGCACCAGCACTCCTCAAGTACCCCTCCATGCATGCTAAGATGACTTTAATCATAACATTTTTATAATTCTTCTTAAAGGTAGCTGCATGTGGGTTGTGGCACTGTGCATCTGTCTGGTCCTGCAGTTGGCTCTGGCTGGTGTAATCCTGACTATTGACTTGTGGGAGTGGCTATTAGCAGGCTGCATAGAGTCATTGCAGGTGCAGCCTCCTATTCTCCAAAAATGGCCCATGGGAGGAAGAGCTACTGCAGCTGGGCAGTGGGCATGCGCAGTAGCCTTCCTCCAGCAGCCATTTATGTTACTGCCCAATGCCCCCAGTTACTGCTCCTTCCTCCAGTGTACATGCTGCCACCCAGTCGGAGCTTAGCTGAGAGCTCCGATAGTGCTAGAGCAGCAAACGCAGAGCTTCCGGTGTCATCCACCTGTTCTGCCTCTGCCCACTGTGTCAAGCTAACTCTGAGCCAGCTGTATGCATGGAATGTATGTCCCTAGTCTTTGCAAATGTCCTAGACATGTGCATAGTTTGCCTATGCCAGGGCTGGCCTTATACCTTGCAGCCAGGAGGAAGGCAGAGGAACCATCCTGACTGCAGGTATCTGCATACAGAACGCATCGACAGCCCTAGCACTGCTGCATTGTACCAACCCTGGAGGCAGGGGTTAAAGTGGGGGGAACGAGGTGGAGCTGAGTTCCACCACCTGTAGTTGTAGGGGGAACTCAGTTTCACAACCTCCATTTCCCTGCTCGGTAATTCCAACAGAAAAGCCCACCCCATCACCTGCGTCAATAGATGATGCAGGCAGTGCTAGTGTTACTGATGAGTTGCAGACAACTCCCCCTACCTTAGGTCCTTCATGGTCCATGGTCCTTCTCCTTTTACAGCCCACCCCTCCTGGTACTTAAACACGCTGTGTCTGTTGGACAGCATTCTTCCCCTCCTCAGGTCCCAGTGGCTTTCTTTTCCAGCATGGCATATGTGATTTTATGCTGTCACCGCTGTTGAAATGAAGATGAGCCAAGAAGAGGAGCAGGCTCTATGAATCTGGAAGACAAGATGAAAGGGGGCTGAAGGGACAAGAGAGGTGGGGAAGCTGCTGGAGAGATATGGGGCATGGAGCTGCTGGAGGGATACAGGTGGTGAGCTGCTGGAGTGACAGAGGCAGAGATGTAAATAAGGGGAACTATTGTGGGCATTATGTGTATAAGCTACAAAAATGTAAATTGCTCTCCCTTTGCGCTCCCCAGGTGCAAGCAGGTGGCTAAGTCACAGATCTCCCAACAATCAGTGTAAAATCGAAAAAAAATGGTGACCAGCCTTTTGCACTCCCAGATAAATTCTTAGTAGTATCACACACCAATTTAATAAGTGTGGATTTTGGCACACAGTAAGCTATGGAGACAAACTTACATATGAGTTCTGTCCCGCGTTCACGTAATGGTTTCTTTTAAACATCAGCCTTAAAAGTCAAAGCTACACTTACATTCTGTTTCACTCTCGCGTGCACACAAGGTTTCTTTTTCCTCCTTTTAGGTAAAGGACATCCGTTTGAGTACCAAGGTAATTAAAAAAATGTATTTAAAAAACCTTGATACCTCCAAGAGTATTACAGGAAACATTTAAAAATTGATATGCATACACCAGTGTGTAGATTCAGAGTCTCACAAAAAAACAGGTTCTATCAGAAAGGTAAGTGTCGGGGAGAACCTCTGCAGCAGTGATGGCCCCACTATCAGCTTCCTCTCCAAGATCCCGAGTGGATGTCTGATCTGCTGGCAGGTGAACAGCACACAAAGACGCGTTTCGGAGCTCTCCTGCTCCTTTTTCAGATTGTCTGTGTGTATAAGCAACATTACTGTGGTCATTATGTGTAAGAGGCACTACTATTGTGGGCATTGTGTGTAAGTAGCATTACTATTGTGGGCATTGTGTGTAAGGGGCACTATTACTGTGGGCATTCTGTATATAAGCGGCAGTACTGTGGTCATTATGTGTAAGGGGCACTAGTATTGTGGGCACTGTGTGTAAGTTTCATTACTATTGTGGGCATTATGTGTAAGGGGCACTATTACTGTGGGTATTCTGTATATGTGGCACCACTACTGTGAGCATTATGTGTATAAGTGGTACTACTGTGGTCGTCATGTGTAAGGGGCACTACAACTGTGGGCATTATGTGTAAGGGGCACTGCTACTGTGGGAATTGTGTATAAGGGTCACTACTGTGGGTATTGTATCTAAGGGGCACTACTGTGTGGTATAACATGTATATAGGGTACCATTGTGTAGTGCAATCTGAATAAAGGCCATTACTGAGTGATGTAACCTGAATATGGGACATTACTATGTGGTGTAATATGAATCAGGGGGTACTATTATGTGACCACGCTGCTTCTTTGTGAGATCAATGTCCTTTTATAAAGTATGGGAAGTAGGGCACTAATTTTTAGTTTGGAAGGGGCTGCTGAAAACACAAGCACTGGCCCTGGCTCCACTTAATGTGTGGGGTGGGGGGTGGGGGTAGGTGGCTGTGTAAATGAGTTCCACCACCTCTCCAGGACCACTTTAAGCCCTGCCTGGAGGCAGATGTCTCTGAGCCCCTTCCCAAGGCTGCCCATGCTGCTTATTGCCCTGTGGTTACAATCTTTCTCCCGGCACACAGTTCCAGTCACTGTTCTGGAGAGCCAGTCTGTGCCACATACCCTGGGGTCTCAGTCATTGCCATTCTAATAAATGAGGCTATGTTAGTGTTTAAGAATTTTAGTTTTTGCAGAGTTAAAGGTGTACATCACAAGTTATATATTATAACAGAAATAGAAACAGTACATCAGGGCCGTAACTACGTGTGGGCCAGGTGTGCCTGGCACACAGCGCAGTTGCCCTGAGGGAGCAACTGGCCGCATTGTAATGAGTCGAACGGACTCATTACAAGCCGCTTTTGTGTGCTAGGAGAGGAGCAGTGCCGGCTGGAGGAAGGGGAGAAGGAGGAGGCTGTCTGCCGTAATGTGCAAAAAAGGGGACGCGGTCTGCCGTAATGTGCAAAAAAGGGGACGCTGTCTGCCGTAATGTGTAAAAAGGGGACGCTGTCTGCTGTAATGTGTAAAAAGGGGACGCTGTCTGCCGTAATGTGTAAAAAGGGGACGCTGTCTATCGCAGTGTGTAAAAAGGCGACGCTGTCTGCCGTAATGTGTAAAAGGGGTATGCTGTCTGCCGTAATGTGTAAAAAGGGTCTCTACCTGGTGTAGTGGCGCAACTGTGCGGCATAATTTGAATAATGGAGACTACTGTGCAGCATAATATGAATTGGTATTATTTTGTGGCCACACCCCTTCCCCATGAAGTCACGCCCCTATATTTTTGACACGCGCCTATTTTACATAAGGGAGAGTGGGGGCGCCGATGCCATTTCTTGCACACAGCGCTAAAATGTCTAGTTACGGCACTGCAGTACATAAATAACAAGGATGTAACCATACAAAAAGAAAACAGCATACTGAATCAGACAGAGGGCCTAATTCAGCAAGGAATGATGCTGCGGCTGTGCTCGCATGCTGAAACCCTGTGAAGTGTGTGCACACGCAGCAGCTGCACTGCATGTGTGCACACAGTGAGATACGACAGCATCTCACTTGTGAAAACGCCTCTGCCTGATTGATAGACACAGGTGTTTGCGGGGCGGTAGGGGACCTTGACTCTGTGTTTAGGGGGCATCGTGGCAGCGTTGGAGAGGGCGCAGTCCGAACAATGTAGGCATGTCTGGACCATTTGCGGAGCGGGCTGCAGTGGCTACATGATGTCACACGCAGTGCTGCAACCCGAAAACACGGCGGGTAGGCAGAGGGATTCCTTAAACAGCCGTGCAATGCTTTTGCATGTTGGCGGGAAGGGGGGGGGGGGAATCAGGGCCCGGCATGCGGGTCAGGCTTGCGCTATGCTGGGCGTCACCCCGCATTTCAGTGTAGTGGTTCATAGATGTGTTATTTTTTTCCCGCACATCTGCAATCGATGCTGAATTAGGCCCAGAGTTATTAAAGAGTTAAAATAAGAATTAATTTGACAGTTAAATTACTTTGATAAAGATGTGTTGGCTGCCAAAATCACTTACCTGACTATGGTGAAAAAATTGCCAAACTATTATTCATTATACAATCCATTCACGTGACTGAATCAGCGTGACAATAGCCATGCTGTATGGCAGCCCGATCTCACACAAAATTGCTCACTGCCCCATAGGTTAGTGAGCACTTTGGTGCAAATCTGGCATTCGGACGGGTGAAGGAAGCAAGATGGGGTGCCATTTCCAGCGTTTAAATGTGGCAGCAGCAATTTGCATGCTTCCCCGCCAATTGAATTTTATTATTTTGTGCTGTGAATAGCAACAAATAAACTTTATTATTTTAAACAACAGAATTCAAGTTCATTTCTTTACATCTCATTCAAACAAAACTGCTGAAAAAAACCTATTAAAATAAAGTGACTTCAATAGCTGATAACCATGGTTCACATATAAAATATACATAATAGTAAAAGCATTTTTAGTAAAGATATTATTTTCCTAAACTCTAATCGGAATGAAGTGCAACATTCCAAAATGCCTATTCATAGCACGTTGGAGTAATTTTAGAATTCTGAGATAAAGCTGAATCAATCATAAAACACTAAGTGGTTTATTTGTTAACAACACAATAAAGCTATATAACAGGATGCAGTTAAAAAAGAAGTGTTCAAACATGAATTGGAAATCATGCATATCATTTGTAATGAAAAGAAATTTTAGCTGGACAATTGTTGCATTGTGATCAATAATCGTCTTTTAGAACCACAAAACTGACAAGTCTGGGCAGCAGTGAGTAAGATTGTAAGAATAATGATACTGTCTCACAGCTATTACTGTGGATGATCTAATGCAGCTGTGCATACAATGTAAACACAGGTCACTATCCACTATTTCCATCACATCTATCACTGAATAACACAGCATATAAATCTCATACTCATGAAACATAATTATTCTATGTCCTCTATTAGTTACTTGATACATCTGACAGTTGTATGCTTTGTTCTGGGTCTGACACACTTAACATTGTCAATACTTCTTTATCTTCCATATATTTTTCAATTTAAGGAATAACCTATATCAGGGATTTAGTTTATTGGATAGCATTCAAAACATGGCTTGCCCACAGCCATTTGCGGAGAGTCACAGTGATATTTTATGGCAGATGGTTGTGCATTAACAACCATATCAAGTATTAAGTATATTATGTACAAGTACTGTGCTCAATTACTTTTTTATTAGTCAAGAAATTATTGGTAAGCAGATAATAAACAGTCATAATAAATATATGAAAACATAATTGTAGTAAAGTAACAATTAAAAGGGACACTAGTAATTAAAAACTGAAACAAGGGTCCTAGCCAAAACAGATTAAGAACCCCTGATATATTGCAGTAAAATAAATGTAAGGCCGTGTACACACGGTGAGATTCGGACTTATCCGATTCTCACTGTGCGACGGGGGGTCGGGTCGGCACTTAGCCAATATCGCAAGCACATAATGAGTGTGCTTGCGATCCTGGTTCTGTGCGATTTTGGCTAAGTGTCAATCCTGACTATCTCTTCTATAGAGATAGTCAGGATTGACTTGCCTGCACAGCCTATTTTTTCGGCCGATGCCGACCGCGCGGGGCCACGCATCGGCATCGGATCGGGATCGCAAGGTGACTGTCACCTTGCGATCTGCACTATCTTTTCTTCCGATTCTGATTATATAGTCAGAATCGGGAAAAAAGATCTTACCATGTGTACACACCTTTAGACTTTGGATATGCAGATTGTTTCCAAATGTAAGACGATATGCGGATGAAAGATAGACTGGGGGAAGATCATGGCAAACAAATCTTATTGACTTTTTTTACTGGCCGACTAGAGTAATATATTACAGTATTAATGGCACTATACTGGCAACTACTGAGGAGGAAAGGGATCTAGGATTCACTATTTCAGGTAACTTAAAGGCAGGTAAGCAATGTAACAAAGACATAAGGATATCCTTACAAATAAATAAGGATCAAATAGGGTTTGAGGTAACAATATGGTTAGAGAAGGGAAAACTATTTGGGCCAAGTGGTTTTTATCTGCTGTCAAATTCTGTGTTTCTACGTAAATAGATATCCAGTCAATAGAGCGACACAAGATGGTCATCAGTGAAAAGGTTGACAGTTAAATGGTTGGCATGGACTTAGGTCTACATGATCAAAAGGTCGACATGTTTAAAAGGTTGACATTCAAGTGGTCAAAACAGAAAAGGTTGGCATATGTTTTGCATGATTTTTAGGGTTAGGTACATGCAAGGCTTAGGGTTAGGTACCAGGGGGAGGGTTGGGGATAGACACTAGGGGGAGGTTTAGGTGTACGGTGAGGATTAGGGTTACAATGCAAAAAAAAATGTGCCAACCTTTTCTGTGTCGACTACTTGCATGGTGACCTTTTAACAATATAAAAAGTACCAAAAAGTGTACAGTAAAAAGAGAGTGCTGCTAGAATTGCACAAATAGGGCATTTATGACAACACTCCAGTTAAAAGAATGAACAATTGTGCAATACTCTAGCACTCCCCCTACTTAACATATTCACTTGAAAGACCACTAATAGCAGAGCTGGCCCTAACCAATATGATGCCCTAGGCAAGATTTTGGCTGGTGCCCCCTAGCACCACCGCTGGTTCTGCCTCTGACCCTGCACCCCTTTCCCAGCACCATCACCCCCCACCCATAGCAGTCCTTTTTTTTTGTTTTCCTACCCCCTGTAATTTAAATAAGAACAGTGTGCACATTCGGTGCTCAGCCCAAAAAGGTATGTGTTTTTGCTGGCAAGTGGCATGGCCACACAATAGTACCCCCAATTCAACTTATGCCTCACAGTAGTGCAACTTTATTCACAATTTATAATGCGATAGTGTCCCTTATTCACATTACATCACACAGTAGTACCACTTTACCATATATACGTTACGCCTCACAGTAGAGCCCCTTTTTCACATTACATCACACTGTACTGCTCCTTATTCACATTACACCACACCATATTGCTCTTTAGCCACATTAGACCACACAGCAGTGCCCTTTCTATACGTTACGCCACACAGTAGAGCACGTTATACACGTAATGCCACACATTGGTAATGCATTTATACACATAATACCACACAGTAATGTCCCTTACACATATGCTGCACATTATTAGTGCCCTTATACACATAATGACACACATAGTGCCCCTTACACATATGTAACACATTATTAATGCCCTTATACACATAATGACACATATAGTTCCTGGCGTGAGTCAACTGGCAGCTCTGCTAACATCGGGTGCCTATTTTTTATGAATATGCATCTTATTTGCATTGCTATGTGGCTAGGGGTGGTCTTCAGTATGCCGACTGACGTGATCCCGGCGCACAGTATACTGGCGCCGAAATCCCGACAGCCGGCATACCGACCCTTATTCTCCCTTGTGGGGGTCCACTGCCCCCCTGGAGGGAGAATAAAATAGCGTGGCCACCGTGCCTGTAGCGTGGCGAGCGCAGTGAGCCCGCAAGGGGCTGATTTGCGCTCCCCACACTGTCGGTAAGCCGGCGGTCGGGCTACCGGCGCCGGTATGCTGGTCGCCGGGAGCCCGACCGCCCGCATACCATACTGAACCCGTAGCTAGGATGCACCAGCAGCTTCTGCTGATTAAAATGATATGGGCATGCCTATATACTGTGTGCGACTGTGGATGTGTAGTTTGCCTATGCCTATGGCCGGCTCTGACTAATAGTGAATGATAATAACCAAGGTACAATTCCAGACACCAATATATTGAAAGGATAATCACCCTCAGAATGTCCTCTATATTGAGAAGTCCAATAAGAACAATCATTCCATGACTGACATAAATTGTTCCACAAAGTTTCACAGTATAGTGAAGGAGATGGGTGAGGAAAACACCAGATCACAAACAGTAAATAGTGCAGAAACCTCTAATAGGTCAAAAAAATGAATAACAAAGTGCACTTACAATACATACAGTAGATGTTAATCACTCCTCATTGGCAATGCAGGAACATGCAGATAGTATGTAAGCTCTCACAAGCAGGATCCTCAACCCTCAAGTGCTTATATCCTTCTTATACTTAAAACGTCTTTAACGGCACCAAATCCCATGGTTTTCTGGCACCCTTATATTTATGTTAGTGTCGTCTGCTGCTGTAGCTGTGTTTATTTACCTTGTATGTGTCCTATATTGTCTTCAACTATAGGTCATTATTTTCCTGTTTTGATTATTTTGTTTATGTACTCTTTAATTGGGCTCTGCGGATTCCTCATGGCACCATATGACTAAAGAATAATAATAATAATGATAACAACCGTTCACTGCCCTAGATGGATGGCACACAGGGATTCATCAGGACCTCAGCTCCTAATGCCATGTACAGATGTATCCTCCTACATTGTGGCGCAGCGCAACATACAACTACTGGCATAGCGGGGCATATGGTATGCTATGCTAGCTTCTGAATGGGAGCAGAAGGTTGTGTGCATATACACGCTCCTGCCGCCTTTTCATTCTAATGTGAGGTAGCTAGCAATGCGTATGCAGTGGCATGCCACAACCCTTACATATCGCAGCCCCACTACAGAACATGGCTATAAACTAGATATGTGCAGCGGGCACTTTTCGTGTTTTGGGTTTAGGTTTTGGTTCTGGTTCCATGCTCATGTTTTGGATCTGGATTGGTTTTGCCAAAACCACCCTTTCGTATTTTGGTTTTGGATCTGGATGATTTTTGAAAAAACATAAAAACAGCTAAAATCACAGAATTTGGGGGTAATTATGATCCTATGGTATTATTAACCTCAATAACATTCATTTCTACTCATTTCCAGTCTATTTTACCTCACACCTCACAATATTGTTTTTAGGCCAAAAGGTTGCACCGAGGTGGCTATATGACTAAGCTAAGCGACACAAGTGTGGCACAAACATGTGGCCCATCTAGGAGTGGCACTACAATGTCAGACAGGATGGCAGATTTAAAAAATAAGCCCCAAACAGTGCATCATGCAAAGAAGTAAAAGAGGTGCAATGAGGTAGCTGGATGATGAAACTAAGCGACACAAGTGTGTGGCACAAGCACCTGGCCCATCTAGGGGTGGCACTGCAGTTGCAAACAGGATGGCACTTAAAAAAACTAGGCCCCAAACAGCACATCATGCAAAGAAGAAAAAGAGGTACAATAAGGTAGCTGTATGACTAAGCTAAGCGGTACAAGTGTGCGGCCCAAGCACCTGGCCCATCTAGGAGTGGCACTGCAGTTGCAGACATGATGGCACTTAAAAAAAACTAGGACCCAAACAGCACATCATGCAAAGAAGAAAAAGAGGTGCAATAAGGTAGCTGTATGACTAAGCTAAGTGACACAAGTGTGCGGCACAAGCACCTGGCCCATCTAGGAGTGGCACTGCAGTTGCAGACAGGATGGCACTTAAAAAAACTAGGCCCCAAACAGCACATCATGCAAAGAAGAAAAAGAGGTGCAATGAGGTAGCTGTATGACTAAGCTAAGCAACAAGTGTGTGGCACAAACAACACGGGATGTGCTGGAATTTGCCCAGATGTAATACACGCACAATATTGGTGGCACAGGAGAATGTACCCCTAAACCATACAGGGAAAACCCTGTAAAAATTATTTGGATAATAATAATATAAGTAATGTATATAAGCCTTTTATTTGGAGTAAATAATATACAGCACAGGACACCACCACTGGACTTATGACAGCACAAGACACCACCACTGGACTGATGCAGCACAAGGCAGCACCACTGGACTGGACTTAAACGGAAGTACCCATGGACTTATACAGCAGTACCCCTGGAGTTGTACGGCAGTGTCAAACAGGATGGCACTTTAAAAAACTAGTTCCCAAACAGCACATGATGCAAAGAAGAAAAACAGGTGCAAGATGGGATTGTACTTGGGCTTTCCCACCCACCCTTATGTTGTATAAACAGGACATGCACACTTTAACAAACCAATCATTTCAGCCACAGGGTCTGCCACACGACTGTGGCTGAAATGATTGGTTTGTTTGGGCCCCCACCAAAAAAGAAGCAATCAATCTCTCCTTACACAAACTGGCTCTACAGAGGCAAGATGTCGACCTAATCCTCATCCTCTGATTCCTCACCCCTTTCACTGTGTACATCCACCTCCTCCTCACAGAGTATTAATTCGTCCCCACGGGAATCCACCATCACAGGTCCCTCTGTACTTTCTGGAGGCAATTTCTGGTAATGGTATTCTGAAGGAATTTATAATTCATTTTGATGAACATCATCTTCTCCACATTTAGTGGAAGTAACCTCCTACGCTGATCGCTGACAAAGTTACTGGCTGCACTAAACACTCTTTCGGAGTACGCACTGGATGGGGGGCAACATAGGTAAAATAAAGCCAGTTTGTGCAAGGGCATCCAAATTGCCTCTTTTTGCTTCCAGTATATGTACGGACTGTCTGACATGCCTACTTGGATGCTGTCACTCATATAATCCTCCACCATTCTTTCAATGGTGACATAATCATATGCAGTGACAGTAGACATGTCAGTAATTGTTGGCAGATCCTTCAGTCCGGACCAGATGTCAGCACTCGCTCCTGACTGCCCTGCATCACCGCCAGTTTGTGGGCTAGGAAATCATATCCTTTTCCTAGCAGCCCCAGTTGCAGGAGAAATTGAAGGAGGAGCTGTTGATGGGTCACGTTCCGCTTGAGTTGACAATTTTCTCACCAGCAGGTCTTTGAACCTCTGCAGTCTGCCGGAAAGAGACATACAATGTAGGCTTTAAACCTAGGATTGAGCACAGTAGCCAAAATGTAGTGCAATGATTTCAACAGATTGACCACCCTTGAATCTTGGCAAAGAAAATGAAGGGCTCCATCCACAAGTCCTACATACTTTGCGGAATCGCTCCGTCTTATCTCCTCCTTCAATTTATCCAGCTGCTTCTGCAAAAGCCTGATGAGGGGCATGACCTAACTCAAGCTGGCAGTGTCTGAACTGACTTCACGTGTGGCAAGTTCAAAGGGTTGTAGAACCTTGCACAAGACGGAAATCATTATCCACTGAGCTTGAGTCAGGTGCATTCTCCCTCCTTGCCTATATCGTAGGTGGATGTATAGCCTTGAATGGCCATTTGCTGCTCCTCCATCCTCTGAAGCATATAGAGTGTTGAATTCCACCTCGTTACCACCTCTTGCTTCAGGTGATGGCAGGCAGATTCAGGATTGTTTGCTGGTGCTCCAGTCTTCGGCATGTGGTGGCTGAATGTCGAAAGTGGCCCGCAATTTTTCGTGCCACTGACAGCATCTCCTGCACGCCCCTGTCATTTAAAAAAAAAATCTGCACCACCAAATTGTATGTGCAAAACATGGGACATGCTGGAATTTGCCAAGATGTAATGCACGCACAATATTGGTGGCGTTGTTTGATATCACAAATCCGCAGGAGAGTCTAATTGGGGTAAGCCATTGTGCGATGATGTCCCTTAGTTTCCGTAAGAGGTTGTCAGCTGTGTGCCTCTTATGCAAAGCGGTGAACGAGTTGGCATTTGTGAGATGCTGCTACTGGTGACGCTGCTGTTGTTGCTGCGGAAGGCAATACATCTACCCAGTGGGCTGTCACAGTCATATAGTCCTTAGTCTGCCCTGTTCCACTTGTCCACATGTCTGTGGTTAAGTGGACAGTGGGTACAACTGCATTTTTTAGGACACTGAGGACATTTTTTCTGACGTCTCTGTACATTCTTGGTATCGCCTGCCTAGTGAAGTGGAACCTAGATGGGAGTTGGTGCCAGGGGACACTATTTCCATCAATTTTCTAAGTCCCACTGAACAAATGGCGGATATCGGACGCACGTCTAACACCAACATAGCTGTTAAGGCCTCAGTTATCCGCTTTGCAACAGGATGACTGCTGTTATATTTCATCTTCCTCACAAAGGACTGTTGGACAATTGATTACTTGAAGTAGTACAAGTGGTCTTCTGACTTCCCCTCTAAGATGACGATCGACTCCCAGCAGCAACAACAGCAGTGGCAGCAACATCAGCAATAGGCGTACCACTCAAGGATCCTCCGGAGGAATCCCGGTTAGGAGAGGACTCCTAAGCCTTGACTGTGACATGGCCTGCAGGACTACTGATGTTCCCGACTGAGGAGGAAGTTGACGTTGAGGAAGTTGGTGGTGTGGCTTGCAGGAGCTTGGGTACAAGAGGAAGAAGGGATTTAGGTGCCAGTGGACTGCTTACACTCTTACCCAAAGTTTTACAACTTGACACTGACTTCTGATGAATGCGCAGCAGTGACGTATAAGGGAGGATGTTCCTAGGTGGTTAATATCCTTACCCCTACTTATTACAGATTGACAGAGGCAACACATGGCTTGACACCTGTTGTCCGAATTTGTGGAGAAATAATTCCACACCGAAGAGGTGGCTTTTTTGGTATTTTGCCCAGGTATCACAATGGGCTTATTCATCCCATGGACAACAGGTGTCTACCCTGGTGCCTGACTTAAACAAACCAAATTACCATCAGAATCCTCATCATCAACTTCCTCCTCAGTGCCAGCAAAACCAATATCCTCATCCTGGTGTACTTCAACAGTGACATCTTTAATTTCAATATCTAGAACTGTACTGTGGGTGGCAAATGGTGGAAGGAGCCACCTCTTCCCATCCACTGTTGGGAAGGTCAGGCATCGCAACCACCAACACACTTGGACTCTCCTTTGGGAGTTGTGATACCATCTTAGAATGCCCAGTCCTTTGCTGTGCTTTTGCCATCTTAACTCTTATCATTTTTCTAGTGCGAGGATGAAGGCTTCCATCGTCATGAGAAGCTGAACCACTAGTCATGAACATAGGCCAGGGCCTTAGCCGTTCCTTGCCACTCTGTGGCATATTGGCAAGTTTATGTTTCTCCTCAGACTATTTAAATTTATTTTATTTGAGTCTTTTTACTGAACTTTGGCTTTTGGATTTTAAATGCGCTCTACTATCACATTGGGCATTGGCCTAGGCAGAAGACATTGATGGCATATCATCGTCTATGTAATGACTAGTGGCAGAAGCTTCAGGACTAGGAGGAAGTGGTTCTTGATTTTTCCCTATTTTAGCCTCCAAATTTTTGTTCTCCATTATTTTTCTGGAGTTATATAACAATATCCGGTACAGAAGAGCGTACCTCTACACCACACAGGGCATACCCTGTGAAAATTATTTTGATTAAATATTAATAACCACTTTATTTGGAGTAACTAATATACAACACAGGACAGTACCACTGAACTTATATGGCAGCACCACTGGACTGGACTTTTACGGCAGTATCAATGGAATTATCCGGCAGTACCACTGGAATTATATGGCAGTAACACTGGACTGGATTTATACTGCAGTATTACTGGATTTATATGTCAGTAACACTGGAATTATATGGCAGTATCACTGGAATTATATGGCAGTACCACTGGACTTATATGGCAGTATCAATGGACTGTATTTATATGGCAGTATCACTAGATTTATACTCCAGTACCACTGGAATTATACGGCATTATCACTGAAATTATACAGCAGTACCACTTGAATTATATGGCAGTACCACTGGACTTTTAAGGCAGTTCCACTGGACTGGATTTATATGGCAGGATCACTGGATTTATATGCCAGTACATCTGGAATTATACGGCAGTACCACTAGAGTTATACGGCAGTACCACTGGACTTGATTTATATGGCAATATCACTAGATTTATATGCCAGTACCAATGGAATTCAACGGCAGTAACACTGGAATTATACGGCAGTATCACTGGAATTATACAGCAGTACCACTGGACCGGATTTTTACGGCAGGGTCACTGGACTTGATTTATAAGGCAGTATCACTGGATTTATACACCAGTACCGCTGGATTTATACGGCAGTATCACTGGAATTTTACGGCAGCAGCACTGGAATTATATGGCAGTATCACTGGAATTAAATTGCAGTACCACTGAACTTATATGGCAGTAACACTGTACTGGATTTATACGGCAGTATCACTGGACTGGATTTATATGACAGTATCACTGGATTTATATGCTAGTGTCACTGGAATTATACGGCAGTACCACTGGACTGGATTTTTATGGCAGGGTCACTGGATTTATATGCCAGTATCACTGGAATTATACGGCAGTACCACTGAATTTATATGGCAGGAATTATACGGCAGTACCACTGGATTTATATGGCAGTAATACTGGACTGGATTTATACGGCAGTATCACTGGACTTATACGCCAGTACCACTGGAATTATACGGCAGTATCACTGGAATTATATGGCAGTATCACTGGAATTATATGGCAGTACCACTAGACTGGATTTCTAAGGCAGTATCACTGGATTTATACGACAGTACCACTGGAATTATATGGCAGTATCACTGGATTTATATTGGCAGTATCACTGGAATTATTTGACAGTACCACTGGAATGGATTTATATGGCAGGATCACTGGACTTATACACCAGTACTACTGAATTTATATGACAGTATCACTGGAATTATACGGCAGTTCCACTGGACTGGATTTATACGGCAGTACCACTGGAATTATTTGGCAGTATCACTGGAATTAAACGTCAGTACCACTGGAGTTATACGGCAGTTCCACTGGACTGGATTTAAATGGTAGTTTTACTGGAGTTATACGCCAGTACTACTGGATTTATATGACAGTATCACTGGAATTATACAGCAGTATCACTGGAATTATACGGCAGTACCATTGGATTTATATGGCAGTAACACTGGACTGGATTTATAAGGCAGTACCACTGGACTGGATTTATATGACAGTATAATTGGATTTATATGCCAGTATCACTGGAATTATACGGCAGTACCACTGGACTGGATTTTACGGCAGGGTCACTGGATTTATACCCCGGTACAACTGGAATTATATGGCAGTATCACTGGATTATACGGCAGTATCACTGGAATTATATGGCAGTACCACTGGACTTATATGACAGTAACACTGGACTGGATTTATACGGCAGTATCACTGGATTTATACGCCAGTACCTTTGGAATTATACGGCAGAATCACTGCAATTATATGGCAGTATCACTGGAATTATACAGCAGTACCACTGAACTGGATTTATAAGGTAGTACCACTGGATTTATACGCCAGTACCACTGGAATTATACGGCAGTATCACTGGATTTATATGGCAGTATAACTGGAATTATATGGCAGTATCACTGGAATTATATGGCAGTACCACTGGACTTATACGGCAGTACAACTGGAATGGATTTATATGGTAGGATCACTGGACTTATACGCCAGTACCACTGAAATGATACAGCAGTATCACTGGAATTATACGGCATCTCCACTGGACTGGATTTATACAGCAGTACCACTGGACTGGATTTATACAGCAGTATTACTGGATTTATATGCCAGTACCACTGGAATTATACGGCAGTATCACTGGAATTATACAACAGTACCACTGGACTTTTACGGCAGTACCACTGGACTGGATTTATACGGAAGGATCACTGGATTTATACACCAGTACCACTGGAAATATACTACATTATCACTGGAATTGTATGGCAGTACCACTGGACTTATACAGAAGTACCACTGGACTGGATTTATAAGGCAGTATCACTGGATTTATACGCCAGTACTACTGGAATTATTTGGCAGTATCTCTGGAATTGAACGTCAGTACCACTGGAGTTATACGGCAGTACAACTAGACTGGATTTATGCGGTAGATTTACTGGATTTATATGCCAATATCACTGGATTTATATGACAGTATCACTGGAATTATACGTCAGTATCACTGGAATTATACGGCAGTACCATTGGACTTATATGGCAGTACTACTGGACTGGATTAATATGGCAGAATCACTGGATTTATACACCAGTACCACTGGAATTATACGGCAGTACCACTGGAATTATACGGCAGTACAACTGGAATTATACGGTAGTACCACTGGACATATACGGCAGTACCACTGAACTGGATTTAACCGGCAGTATCATTGGACTTATACGCCAGTACCATTGGAATTACATGGCAGTATCACTGGAATTATGCGGCATTATCACTGGAATTATACGGCAGTATTACTGGAATTATATAGCAGTACCATTGGATTTATAAGCCAGTACCACTGGACTGGATTTATACGGCAGTATCACTGGACTGGATTAATTACTGGATTTATACACCACCACCACTGGATTTATACAGTACCACTGGAATTATACGGCAGGATCACTGGAATTATACTGCAGGATCACTGGAATTATACTGAAGTATCACTGGAATTATACGGCAGGATCACTGGACTAATACGGCAGTACCACTGGACTGGATTTATATGACAGTACTACTGGACTGCATTTATACAGCAGTATCACTGGATTTATATGCCAGTACCACTGGAATTATACAGCAGTATCACTGGACTTATACGGCAATATCACTGGAATTATACGGCAATATCACTGAAATTATACGCCAGTACCACTGGATTTATACGGCAGTACCACTGGACATATACGGCAGTATCACTGAAGTTTACGGCAGTTCCACTGGACATATACGGCAGTATCACTGGAATTATATGGCAGTACCACTGGACATATATGGCAGTATCACTGGATCTATACTGCAGTACCACAGGACATATACAGCAGTATCACTGGACATATACAGCAGTATCACTGGACATTTATGACAGTACCACTGGACATATACAGCAGCACAGGGACACCACCACTGGACTGATGCAGGACAACACAGCACCACTGCAATGGACTGGACTTATACAGCAGCACTGGACATATGGCAGCAGAGGACACCACCACTGTGACTGGACTGATGCAGCACAAGACACTACAACTGTACTGATGCAGGACAACAGAGCACCACTGCTATGGACTGGGCTTATACAGCAGCACTGGACATATGGCAGCAGAGGACACCACCACTGTGACTGGACTGATGCAGCAAAATACACCACCACTGAACTGATGCAGCACAACACAGCACCACTGGACTGGACTTATACAGCAGCACTGGACATATGGCAGCGGGGGACACCACCACTGTGACTGGATTGATGCAGCAAAAGACACTACCACTGTACTGATACAGGACACTGAAGTACACTGAGGATGGAGACACATCCTCTTGCTACATTCTCCAATGCCGGAGTGAAAATGGCTGTGGTACGCGGCTCCTTACATGAAATCCAAACCCGCGAGAATCCGACAGCAGGATGATGACGTTTTGCCTCGTTCTGGTTTCCGAGTCAGGCGGGAAAACCCGAGCCTGACTTAGATCTGGGCTCAGGTACTGAAGTTCGGGGGGGGGGGGGGGGGGGGGCTTCAGTTCAGTTGAACCCGCTCCTCTCTGCTATAAACAGCAACAATGTAGCGGGACACATCTGTATTTTGATAAGCCAGTTTGAAGACCATCAGCAGCGCGCAATAGTGGAGCAGGCTGAAGATATACAGGAAGCAGGTCAAAAGTTCACCGGAAAAGGTTTCTCAGCAATTGATCTGTTATGCAAACTGCTCCTCAGATCACTCTTCCTTTCCTTCCTTATGGTGACATCAGCAGGGGCTGTGACTCATGGGAAGTACACAGTTACTGCAGACTCTCCCCTTACTCTTATTTTACGCTTCTCCGGGTCTCTAACTTGTTTTAATCTGTTAAAGATCTCTGCACTATTGCCTATTTGTGTTCTGGTGCTTTCCTCACCCATGCTGCTTTTGCACATATTGTTTCAAGAAGAGCACCAGAAGTGGGGATAGACCACCCATCACCCTCACTATACTGTGAAAATTTGTGGAAATGTTTATGTCAGTCATATTGGGGGTCATTCTGATCGCTATTTGCATTTGTTTGCAGTGCAGCGATCAGGCTAAAAAACAGCAGTTCTGCGCATGCGTATGTGGCGCAATGCGCACGCGCGACATATGGGCACAACGAACGATGTAGTTTTGCACAGGGTCTAGCGATGCATTTCAGTCGCACTGCTTGCCGCAGAGTGATTGACATGAAGTGGGCATTTCTGGGTGGCAACTGACCGTTTCCAGGGAGTGTGCGGAAAAACGCAGGCATGCCAGGGAAAACGCAGGCGTGGCTGGGCAAAAGCTGGGCGGGTTTGTGACGTCAATCCGGAACTGAATATTCTGAAGTGATCGCAAGCGCTGAGTAGGTTTTGAGTTACTCTGAAACTACACAAAAATATTTTGTAGCTGCTCTGCGATACAACCGTTCGCACTTCTTCTAAGCTAAAATACACTCCCAGTGGGTGGCGGCATAGCATTTGCATGGCTGCTAAAAACTGCTAGCGAGCGATCACCTCGAAATAACCTCATAGTCGGATTGTCCTTATTGGACTGCTCAATATAGAGGACATTCTGTGGGTGATTGTCCTTTCAATATATTGGTATCTGGAATTGAACCTTGCTTATTATAGTTCACTGTGGGTGGTCAATGAAGTCAACGTGTTAAAAGGTGCCTTTAATCTGCCAGTTGTTGGGATCCTGCCGGTCAAGATACTGACACCAGAGTCCCGACAGCCAACAATGCCGCCAGCCAGAATCCCGGCACAACAGGACTATTCCGACTCGTGGGTCTTCACGACACCCATAGAGTGGAAATAGATCCTGTGGCGAGTGCAGCATGCCACAGAGCCTGCAAGGGAACTCTTTGCGCTCTCCCTGCTGCCGGCTTTCTGGCAGGTGGGATGCCAATGTCGAGATATTGACAGCCGGCATTCCGTCTGCCGGTAAATCATACTGATTCCGTTAAAAGTAGGGGGCGCAATTATTCCTTCTTTGATCTTTTAAACATGTTGACCTTTTGACTATGTTGACCTAAGTCAATTTAACTGTTGAGCTTTAGAACCTGTCAACCATTCTCAGTAGACTTTTGACTGTATATGTATAAACTGCCAATCATTTAATCTGTACTCACTTAAGACTAGTGATGTGCACCGGAAATTTTTCGGGTTTTGTGTTTTGGTTTTGGATTCGGTTCCGCGGCCGTGTTTTGGATTCGGACGCGTTTTGGCAAAACCTCCCTGAAATTTTTTTGTTGGATTCGGGTGTTTTGGATTCGGGTTTTTATACAAAAACCCCTCAAAAACAGTTTAAATCATAGAATTTGGTGGTCATTTTGATCCCATATTATTATTAACCTCAATAACCATAATTTCCACTCATTTTCAGTCTATTCTGAACACCTCACACCTCACAATATTATTTTTAGTCCTAAAATTTGCACCGAGGTTGCTGGATGGCTAAGCTAAGCGACACAAGTGGCCGACACAAACACCTGGCCCATCTAGGAGTGGCACTGCAGTGTCAGGCAGGATGGCACTTCAAAAAAATAGTCCCCAAACAGCACATGATGCAAAGAAAAATAGAGGCGCACCAAGGTCGCTGTGTGAGTAAGCTGAGCGACAAAAGTGGCCGACACAAACACCTGGCTCATCTAGGAGTGGCACTGCAGTGTCAGGCAGGATGGCACTTCCAAAAAATTGTCCCCAAACAGCACATGATGCAAAGAAAAAAAGAGGCGCACCAAGGTCGCTGTGTGACTAAGCTAAGCGACACAAGTGGCCGACACAAACACCTGGCCCATCTAGGAGTGGCCCTGCAGTGTCAGGCAGGATGGCACTTCAAAAAAATTGTCCCCAAACAGCACATGATGCAAATAAAAATGAAAGAAAAAAGAGGTGCAAGATGGCATTGTCCTTGGGCCCTCCCACCCACCCTTATGTTGTATAAAAAGGACATGCACACTTTAACGAACCCATCATTTCAGCAACATGGTCTGCCACACGACTGTGACTGAAATGACTGGTTGGTTTGGGCCCCCACCAAAAAAGAAGCAATCAATCTCTCCTTGCACAAACTGGCTCTACAGAGGCATGATGTCCACCATCATCATCCTCCGATTCCTCACCCCTTTCACTGTGTACATCCCCCTCCTCACAGATTATTAATTCGTCCCCACTGGAATCCACCATCACAGGTCCCTGTGTACTTTCTGGAGGCAATTGCTGGTGAATGTCTCCACGGATGAATTGATCATAATTCATTTTGATGAACATCATCTTCTCCACATTTTCTGGAAGTAACCTCGTACGCAGATTGCTGACAAGGTGAGCGGCTGCACTAAACACTCTTTCGGAGTACACACTGGAGGGGGGGAAACTTAGGTAAAATAAAGCCAGTTGCTGCAAGGGCCTCCAAATTGCCTCTATTTCCTGCCAGTATACGTACGGACTGTCTGACGTGCCTACTTGGATGCTGTCACTCATATAATCCTCCACCATTCTTTCAATGGTGACATATTCATATGCAGGGACAGTAGACGACATGTCAGTAATCGTTGGCAGGTCCTTCAGTCCGGACCAGATGTCAGCACTCGCTCCAGACTGCCCTGCATCACTGCCAGCGGGTGGGCTCGGAATTCTTAGCCTTTTCCTCGCACCCCCAGTTGCGGGAGAATGTGAAGGAGGAGATGTTGACGGGTCACGTTCCGCTTGACTTGACATTTTTCTCACCAGCAGGTCTTTGAACCTCTGCAAACTTGTGTCTGCCGGAAAGAGAGATACAACGTAGGTTTTAAATCTAGGATCGAGCACGGTGGCCAAAATGTAGTGCTCTGATTTCAACAGATTGACCACCCGTGAATCCTGGTTAAGCGAATTAAGGGCTCCATACACAAGTCCCACATGCCTAGTGGAATCGCTGTGTTTTAGCTCCTCCTTCAATGTCTCCAGCTTCTTCTGAAAAAGCCTGATGAGGGGAATGACCTGACTCAGGCTGGCAGTGTCTGAACTGACTTCACGTGTGGCAAGTTCAAAGGGTTGCAGAACCTTGCACAACGTTGAAATCATTCTCCACTGTGCTTGAGTCAGGTGCATTCCACCTCCTTTGCCTAGATCGTGGGCAGATGTATAGGCTTGAATGGCCTTTTGCTGCTCCTCCATCCTCTGAAGCATATAGAGGGTTGAATTCCACCTCGTTACCACCTCTTGCTTCAGATGATGGCAGGGCAGGTTCAGGAGTGTTTGGTGGTGCTCCAGTCTTCGGCACGCGATGGCTGAATGCCGAAAGTGGCCCGCAATTCTTCGGGCCACCGACAGCATCTCCTGCACGCCCCTGTCGTTTATAAATAATTCTGCACCACCAAATTCAATGTATGTGCAAAACATGGGACATGCTGGAATTTGCCCAGATGTAATGCACGCACAATATTGCTGGCTTTGTCCGATGTCACAAATCCCCAGGAGAGTCCAATTGGGGTAAGCCATTCTGCGATGATGTTCCTCAGTTTCCGTAAGAGGTTGTCAGCTGTCTGCCTCTTATGGAAAGCGGTGATACAAAGCGTAGCCTGCCTAGGAATGAGTTGGCGTTTGCGAGATGCTGCTACTGGTGCCGCCGCTGCTGTTCTTGCTGCGGGAGGCAATACATCTACCCAGTGGGCTGTCACAGTCATATAGTTCTGAGTCTGCCCTACTCCACTTGTCCACATGTCCGTGGTTAAGTGGACATTGGGAACAACTGCATTTTTTAGGACACTGGTGACTCTTTTTCTGACGTCTGTGTACATTTTCGGTATCGCCTGCCTAGAGAAATGGAACCTAGATGGTATTTGGTACCGGGGACACAGTACCTCAATCAAGTCTCTAGTTGCCTCTGAATTAACGGTGGATACCGGAACCACGTTTCTCACCACCCAGGCTGACAAGACCTGAGTTATCCGCTTTGCAGCAGGATGACTGCTGTGATGTTTCATCTTCCTCGCAAAGGACTGTTGGACAGTCAATTGCTTACTGGAAGTAGTACAAGTGGTCTTCCGACTTCCCCTCTGGGATGCCGATCGACTCCCAGCAGCAACAACAGCAGCGCCAGCAGCAGTAGGCGTTACACTCCAGGATGCATCGGAGGAATCCCAGGCAGGAGGAGACTCGTCAGACTTGCCAGTGACATGGCCTGCAGGACTATTGGCTTTCCTGTGTAAGGTGGAAATTAAAACTGAGGGAATTGGTGGTGTGGTTTGCAGGAGCTTGGTTACAAGAGGAAGGGATTTAGTGGTCAGTGGACTGCTTCTGCTGTCATCCAAAGTTTTTGAACTTGTCACTGACTTATGATTAATGCGCTGCAGGTGACGTATAAGGGAGGATGTTCTGAGGTGGTTAACGTCCTTACCCCTACTTATTACAGCTTGACAAAGGCAACACACGGCTTGACACCAGTTGTCCGCATTTGTGTTGAAATAATTCCACACCGAAGAGGTGATTTTTTTTGTATTTTGACCAGGTATGTCAATGGCCATATTCGTCCCACGGACAACAGGTGTCTCCCCGGGTGCCTGACTTAAACAAACCACCTCACCATCAGAATTCTCCTTGTCAATTTCCTCCCCAGCGCCATCAACACCCATATCCTCATCCTGGTGTACTTCAACAGTGAAATCTTCAATTTGACTATCAGGAACAGGACTGCGGGTGCTCCTTCCAGCACTTGCAGGGGGACGTGCAAATGGTGGAAGGCGCAAGCTCTTCCCGTCCAGTTTTGGGAAGGTCAGGCATCGCAACCGACACAATTGGACTCTCCCTGGGGATTTGTGATTTAGAAGAATGCACAGTTCTTTGCTGTGCTTTTGCCAGCTTAAGTCTTTTCATTTTTCTAGTGAGAGGATGAGTGCTTCCATCCTCATGTGAAGCTGAACCACTAGCCATGAACATAGGCCAGGGCCTCAGCCGTTCCTTGCCACTCCGTGTCGTAAATGGCATATTGGCAAGTTTACGCTTCTCATCAGACGCTTTCAATTTTGATTTTTGGGTCATTTTACTGAACTTTTGTTTTTTGGATTTTACATGCTCTCTACTATGACATTGGGCATCGGCCTTGGCAGACGACGTTGATGGCATTTCATCGTCTCGGCCATGACTAGTGGCAGCAGCTTCAGCACGAGGTGGAAGTGGATCTTGATCTTTCCCTATTTTAACCTCCACCTTTTTGTTCTCCATTTTTTAATGTGTGGAATTATATGCCAGTATCAATAGCAATGGCCTACTACTATATATACTGTGCACAACTGAAATGCGCCACAGGTATGGATGGATAATATACTTGACGACACAGAGGTAGGTAGAGCAGTGGCCTTCCGTACCGTACTGCTATATATACTGGTGGTCACTGTCAGCAAAACTCTGCACTGTACTCCTCCTATATAATATACTGGTGGTCCCCAGTGCCCACAATAAAGCAGAGTGAGCACAGATATATGCAGCACACTGAGCACAGATATGGAGTGTTTTTCAGGCAGACAACGTATACTGGTGGTCACTGGTCAGCAAAACTCTGCACTGTACTCCTCCTATATAATACAGCTGCTCCCCAGTCCCCACAATTAAGCAGTGTGAGCACAGATATATGCAGCACACTGAGCACAGATATGGAGTGTTTTTAAGGCAGACAACGTATACTGGTGGTCACTGGTTAGCAAAACGCTGCACTGTACTCCTCCTATATAATACAGCTGCTCCCCAGTCCCCACAATTAAGCAGTGTGAGCACAGATATATGCAGCACACTGAGCATAGATATGGAGTGTTTTTCAGGCAGACAACGTATACTGGTGGTCACTGGTCAGCAAAACTCTGCACTGTACTCCTCCTATATAATACAGCTGCTCCCCAGTCCCCACAATTATGCAGTGTGAGCACAGATATATGCAGCACACTGAGCACAGATATGGAGTGTTTTTCAGGCAGACAACGTATACTGGTGGTCACTGGTCAGCAAAACTCTGCACTGTACTCCTCCTATATAATACAGCTGCTCCCCAGTCCCCACAATAAAGCAGTGTGAGCACAGATATATGCAGCACACTGAGCACAGATATGGAGTGTTTTTCAGGCAGACAACGTATACTGGTGGTCACTGGTCAGCAAAACTCTGCACTGTACTCCTCCTATATAATACAGCTGCTCCCCAGTCCCCACAATTATGCAGTGTGAGCACAGATATATGCAGCACACTGAGCACAGATATGGAGCGTTTTTCAGGCAGACAAGGTATACTGGTGGTCACTGGTCAGCAAAACTCTGCACTGTACTCCTCCTATATAATACAGCTGCTCCCCAGTCCCCACAATTAAGCAATAAGCACTGCAGTAGCACAAATATTATTAATAAACGGAGAGGACGCCAGCCACGTCCTCTCCCTAACGTTTCCAATGCATGAGTGAAAATGGCAGCGACGCGCGGCTGCTTATATAGAATCCGAATCTCGCGAGAATCCGACAGCGGGATGATGACGTTCGGGCGCGCTCGGATTAACCGAACCATACGTGAGAATCCCAGTATGCCTCGGACCCGTGTAAAATGGGTGAAGTTTGGGGGGGTTCGGTTTCTGAGGAACCGAACCCGCTCATCACTACTTAAGACAATGGTCTTACAGCCAACTTGGCATCCCAGGCAAGCAAAAATAAGTATCACCTGCACTTTAACCCAAAAGAGGAGACATTTATAAAATGTAGAGTAACAATCAAAGCATTCTTTAAAGAATGTATGATAACCACAATAAATCACCTGCTTCAGCACACAATTGCATTTAATTAGTCTGCAAACCTTTCTTAAAATGTTACGTCATCTTAGAGGTGATGTTTATAAGATCTGAGGCCCTAAAGGTAGCAATTTATTTAAGACATACTGTAAATAATGAGTCTCCAATGAGCAGTATTTTGGATGACAACATTTGTAATGAATGAATAGGGTCAGCAAAATGTTAGTATGCAGATCTTTGTGCTGATGTTTGCTTGCATTTTCTTTCTTTTGCATGCTACTAACCTACAAGATGCACACATAAGCATCCACCACGGTAGTGAGTACATTCATTATATTTACCTCACTGATGGGATGCAGTTAATATACAGTACCGGCTGTCGGGATCCCGGTGTTCAGGAGACTGACACCGGAATCCCGACACCTGGTGAAATGGCGCCGGTCGGAATCCCGACGTACATGGGTCATTGCTACTCGGTTGGTGGGTTCACGCCAGCAACAGAATGGGAATATAACCTGTGGCAAGCGAAACAAGCCACTGAGCCCAAAGCATGGTGAGTGCAGCAAGCCCTGGAGGGGACTCGCTGCCTTGCTGCCAGGATTCCGACAGACGGGATGCCGCTGTCGGTATAGTGACAGCCGGCATCCCGTCTGCTGGGAAATCATATGTATTCCTCACAGACACATGTACAGTATTCCTATTTCTGCATTGTTGTTGTAGGAAAAGCAACAGGAAACCACAAGGAATTCCCAAAGACCTTGTACAGTATGTACCTTAATAATTCCCACCGCTCAGGGCACATTAACCTGCTCAGGTGTTGCTAAAACACCTTTTTATTTCATACCTATAAGCAGAACTATTTTTCTGGAAGAATACCTTCAGGAACTACGGGTCCAGGGGTTAAATGTTAACAGACAGACAGACAGACAGACAGACAGACAGAGACAGACAGACAGACAGACAGACAGACAGACAGACAGACAGATAGATAGATAGATAGATAGATAGATAGATAGATAGATAGATAGATAGATAGATAGATAGTTTTTAGAAAAGATGGCACTCAAAATGGACTTATCTTATGGAAAATACATGTTGGCCCAGGACCGGGTCAGGAACCCAGTTCCTGATTATGTCATATTTAATGAGAGTTTCAGGAACTGAGTTCCTGCTGGTTACTGCTGAAAAATGGCATTGCCTATATGTCCTGGGGGGATTTCATTCTGTATATTTTTTTTCTCCTTTTCTCACAGGAGTGTATAGAGTAATCAGCATTTTTAGGAATGCATTTATAAGGTGTATTGACTCGAGTCATCTTGGATAGACTGTAATTGATACCATACTGTACAGGTATATCACTTTTAGCTTGAGATCTTATATCAAATACATATTCAGCATTGCTAGAAACAACAAATGCCTTATATTGAACTGTAAATATTGGGAATTTTCACTAATTCATCAAGTACATAAAAAGAACAATACCATTGTCAAGTGAGATTTTCTGAAAGTGTCATCTGTTTTTCCATATAAAAGTGGGAAAAAAAGTAAATAAATAAATAAATAAATCAGTATTATCTCAATATGTTGTCAAACAAGCCATACAGTATGTGTGTTAACCACTCCAAATAAATTACTAGAATAAATTAGGTAACTAAAAGTTTGTTCCCACTATATTTGACACTGGCGACGATTCAGCATGAATCGCAATTGTGCTGAAATCGCTATTAGGCGTTTTCAGCAATATGCGCATGTGCGCATTTCGGTGAGCACATGTGCAAGGTATTCAACTGCGTTCTCTTCAGCACGCAGTCTAAAGTGGGGGGAACGTGGTGACGGGGCATCACCACACTGTTTGGGGGTCGAGATCCGGCCAACACTGCAGGCGTGTCCGGAGTGTTTGCAGCGACGGCTGCAGTGGGTGTGTGACGCTACACACAGCCGATGTGACCCGATAGATGGATGCCCTCCGACTACCACAGTTCCCACAGTAATTGAAATGTGATCCATCTCAGATGCAAAATGTAGACAAACCTCTTAGGTAGTGCATTGTTTAATGTAAGACATATGTCATTTTATGTCAATTATAAATAATTATTTTAAGCATAATATTAGAGGTTAAGTTCATAGCTGCTGGAGTGTTTTAGATTTTAAGTGTTTTAGCTTAAAGTTTTTAAAATCAATTATGGTGTTATACAGGACTTCTTAATTGCTGTGAAGTGACCCATCCTTTCATTTTGTCTTCAACAGGTACATTTTATGACCCCTATGATCCCTACTCCCACCTGATACAAGTGCATTTTGATTTTATTGTACAACACAGAAAATACTGCTTTGATAAAATCGCAATAGTTTATATACTGTAAGTGACTTAGGGGTACATTTACTAAGCAGTGATAAGAGCAGAGAAGTGAGCCAGTGGAGAAGTTGCCCATGGCAACCAATCAGCATTGAAGTAAAATCTATAATTTGCATACTATAACATTATACAGAGCTGCTGTTTGGTTGATGGGGAAATTTCTCCACTGGCTCACTTCTCCGCTCTTATCACTGCTTAGTAAATGTACCTCTTAAATCTTTACTTAGGGGTTAATTCAGTAAGGATCGCAAAATGTTCTGGGACTGCACATGCGCATGACCCATTCTGTGCATGTGCCACCACATAACCACAAACCCCTCACCTCTGCACTCGATTCTATGGTCCCCATCTCTTCTGTTCCCCACTGCCATTCCAACCCTAACCCTGGCACTCCAAACTAACTGGATCGCTGCAAAAATGTTGAGTGCCTCTTGAGGAAATCTCACTCTCTGGCAGGCTTTCTTCACATCAAGTTCATCCTTTCTTCCTAATGCTCTGCCCTCTCCATTGCCAAGCAACCCTTCCAGTCATTCATCTCCTCTCAGTCCTCCAATCTCCACCCCCCCCTTTTTTTACTTTCAACACTCTCCTTCACCCCCTCCCATCCTCTCTAACGACAGCTGAACTTGCCTCCTTTTCTTCCAAAACTGATGCAACCTGTCAAGAATTTTTCTCCAATCTCCCTGCAGCAGCCCATGCCCCCACCATCCGCTACCCCTGGCCACCCCACCTGGTGCTCCTTCTGCCCCTAGACTCCCTCATCTTGTCCTTCCCCCCCCCCTCCACCTGCCTCTGAACCACCTCTCTTCTAGCCTCCTCCACTCCCTCTCTGTCACTGCCTGCTCTCACCTTGCTCACCTCTTCAACTTATCTCTCTCCTCCAACATCCTTCCCTAGCTGTCATACATGTTCTTGTCTCTCCAATTCCTAAGAACCCAACCCCAGCCCATCCTCACCAACTAGATGATGCCCATTTTCTCTTCTCCCTTAACTTGAGCAGCTTCTCTACAACTTACATTTTTGACAACTCCATCCTTGGTGATCTCCAGTCTGGCTTTTTCCCACTTAACTCCACTGAAACTGCCCTGGCCAACACTTCTCTCTTCTCTCCTAAGCCTCTCTGTGACTTTGGACACTGGATAATCCTCCTTCGCACCCTTTAGACCATTGGCATCTCTAGCACCGTCCATGCCTGGATCACCTAGTACCTCACCAACCTCTCCTTCTCTGTGTCTACCTCCACCTCTTTCCCTTCCATCCTTCCCATTGGCCTCCCACAGGGTTCTGTCCTTGACCTCCTGCTCTTCTCCCTGTACACCTCTTCCCTGGGAGAACTCATCAGTTCCTTCAGATCTCCAATACCACATCTATGCCAATGATATGCAACTATACCTCTTCTCTCCTGACTTCTCCCCTTCTGTCCCCTCTTAGGTCTCCAGCTGCCTCTCCTCCATCTCCTAATGGATGTTTGAGGGTTCTGTGATGCTCAACATGGACAAGACCAAACTCATCATCTTCCCACCTAACAGAGTCTTCACCCACCCAATCTTTCTGTCACTGTTGACAATACCATCATCTCCCCTGATCTCAAACTCTGCTGCTTGGGATTCATCATTGACTCCACCCTCTCTCTTTGACCCCCACATTCAAATTCAGTCTCAGGCTCAATCCTTTCGGTTCTATCTATGCAGCATTGCTCACATCAGACTGTTCCTCTACCAGAATGCTAACAAACTGGTTATCCACTCACTAATCATTTCTCAGCTCGACTACTGCAACCTTCTCCCCACTGGGTCTCACATTCTATCTATCTATGTCAAATCTATTTACATTATCCATCTACTATCTGTCTCATATCTTCCTATTTATCTATGTCATATCTGTTTGTCTATTGATATTTATTGATTTATCTGTATGCAACTCTCTCTCATATCTTTCAGTCTGGCTATCTATCTATCTATCTATCTATCTATCTATCTATCTATCTATCTATCTATCTATCTATCTATCTATCCCATATCTATTTATCTGCTGATCTATCTATTCATATCTACCTACCATTAAATTGAACTAATGGCCATCTAGTGTGATTACTTTCCAATGCTTATGACTCATGTCATCTGTCTGTCTCCACTCTCCCTTATATTGTAATCTTCTAGGAACAGGCTCCTCACCCCTACTGTTCTCCCAGCCCTCTTCTCTAGCACTTCAATTACAGCCTTCACCTACTCAGTGGCCTTTTAGCACAGAATTCCTATCGCTTGTAATCATTCGACTTGTAATTCTACACAGAAAACAAATGCAGATGCACACTCTATAGTACTATGCACTGCTAATCATAATAATAATAAACTCTGCAATCTAACATAGAGCAAAATTGAAGTGCTAACCATAATTTTTGGCTAAAAATATATAGGCCCACCAACCGCCACCAGGTGAGGTCATCTGGTGGGTCCCTAAGGATCCGGTCAGAACACCAACGTTCAGGATCCCAGCATTCAGAATACCGATACCAGAATTCCGACACTGCTTGGAATGCTGCCGCCAGCATTCTGACATTGATTGAAATGTCAGTACCGGTATTCCAAACATGGAATACCGGTACTGACACAGTGGTAAGACATTTGGCGTTATGTTTTGGTTGCAGGGTTAGGATTAGGCTGTGGGGATGGGAAGGTTAAGGCTAGGCTAAAGGGACGGTGGGTTAGGGTTAGGCTGCAGGAATGGAGGGTTAGCGGTAAGGTGGAGGGTAAACATAACTACCCGACCCCTGTCTGGATTCTCTGCATTGGGATGCCGGTGTCAGTCATATGACCACTGGCATCCCATCTGCCAGCATATCATATGTATTCCGATCCATAACACTAAGGGTCAAGTCCATCGCATGGAACCCCCCAAGTCAGCATAGGCCAACTGCCCCAAGGCATCACACTAGTGAGTGGTTAAAGTGTTAGTAAGTGTTGCCTAAATAAGAAGCAGAAGCTATGTTTTAGGAATGTTACATTGGTAAGAAGCAATAATTAGAATGTTAAAAGGTGTTACATAAGTAGAAAAACAATGTGATGCCCCAAAGCAACCAGACCACAACAACTCAGAGGGACCCGTGCCCCAAACTCATCCTTAAAATTGAGAAATTGTATACACTTTTAATCAGGACTTACCATCGTGGTGCCTTTTCCAAATATGCAGTCTGTAAATGGGTTCAGTATGTGATCCCGGTGACCGAGAACCCAGCGGTCATTATATCGACGTCAGGATCCCGGTCATTAGAATGCCGGAAGGGGGGGCAAAAGCAACAAAGCCCCTTGTGGGCTTGCTGCGCTCACCACACTGCGTGCTCAGTGGTAAACTTTGCTCACCACAGGTTCTATTCTCCCTCTGTGGGTATGTGGACACCCACAGAGGGGGAATCACCTACCTCACTGGTATTCCGTCAGCTGTATGGTGCCCCTGGCAGGATCTTGGCATCAGTGTTGTGAGATCCGGGATCCTGTCCATCGGTATGCTGAGTGCATACCCTGTAAATGACTGATATCCATACTAATTAAAAACATTGTTGGGTGGGTGGGAGGAGTGCTAATCAAAGCTGAAGAAGTCTCTGCATTCAAGTGTACACACGTACACAATACACAATTACAAGTCTCAATATGATAGCACTCTTATGTTTGAAATTATGGTGTTCAGTTCAAGGTGCCTTTCCCCCCCATAATGTCATTTTTCTGAGGAATATATACAGATGGGTCCACGTTTATTTTGACCTTTAATAGGATTAACTGAGACTGGCCAGTCAGACTTAATCCCCTGCTGTAATTACTTAATCCCCTGCTGTATTGTTCTCTGTATTGTATTGCAGCTGAGAACAATAGATGAAGGGTTTATGCTAATAAATCATGTTGTGCCTAGGCGCAGAAAACTAGTCAAGATAACCGTGGACCCATCTGTATTATGGGCTACAGCAATTTAAATATGTGCAAAGAGGCATGCACATTCAAAATAGGCACCTCATTTCTCCCAGGCCTTATGCTGTAATGTCAGGGATTCATGCTAATTAATAGCACTCTTGGGCAGGTGGGAGGGGTGCTTATTTAAGCTGAAGGAGTCTCCGCCTTCAAATGTACACATGCACACAATATAGAACATATAGGGTGGGGAACTTGGACTGCAAACCCTAATTCCAAACATAATAAGAGGTGATATCATACTGAGACTTGTAGCTCCACACAGAAAACAAAATGTGGATACACTCTCAAAGCACTTTCTAATCAGAATTATTATAGTAAATTCTGCAATCTAACATAGAGCAAAATTAAGGTGCTTTGCACAATGTTTTTTCTTCTTCTGATGGTTACTGTAATGTAATGTTCTGTTTACCCTGTACTGTCTTACTGTTGCCATATTTACGATGCTGAGGACCACTTGTGGCACCTTTATAAAAAAAAATATAATAATAATAATAATAATAATAATAATAATAATAACAACAACAACAACTAGCTAATGTGCCCGGTTTCAACCAGCAAAAGTTTGCTTTGCGGAACATTTTACATTTTTTTATCGAATTACAAAAAATCCCTGCTTAGTGGGTTGCTGCAAATAATACAGTTTCCAGACAACCCAGCAGGTTACATGTTCCAGGTTACCCAACAGGTGCACAGGGTGACTTGGAACACAGATAGAGGTTGCATTTTCTAGAGCACAATGGTGAGGTATTGTAAACAGCAGGCGGACATTTTGCCTCATAACAAAGTAATCAATTACAACACCAATAATTTCTTGCAAATCTACGGACCAAGACCTTTAATTTGGTTTACAGGATGTGCCCTGCTCAGACAACGGCATTATAGGAATACTGTATGTCACTCATAATAGTCACCCTTCTGCTATTAATATATACTGTATATAATAGAAACACAATGCTAATTTGAATAGCTAAATACAATGTAATCTTAAATATAATGTAAAGTCCCAAAGTGATGAAATCTCAAAATTAACCAATAACCATCCAGTTTCCCTGTACACAAAATCAGAGTTAGAGCATAATAATAATAATAATAATCACCATCATCATAATAATAATAATAATAATCATAATAATAAGAATTTTTGATCTAAGTAAACCTTTTTTGTTCAAATTAACACTATATTGTTCCTATACTAGTTTGAAATAGCAGCCCACTCCTAATACAATTTCACTATTCATCACAAAAGTAATTTCCTCTGAGATGTGGATGGTGGCAAGATTTCAGTGACACAGGGGTGATTCGGAGATATGTGCAGGTAGCATCACTGCTACACGTCTTTGGATGCAACAGCGATGTGAAAATATGTTAAGCCTAAACTTACTCAGAACGTCTCCACTGGGCTCAGGAAATCTGCGCTGATGATGCAGACCCTGGCCTTGGAAACACTTACAAAATGGGGGCGTCACTTCCCTGTTTTGTAGAATGGTCTAGAATTTTGCAGATTTTGCAATCCCTACTGAATCGGGCCCTTTGTGTTTTGGTTTTGGATCTGTATCTCCTTTGTAGTGATGAGCGGGTTCGGTTCCTCGGAAACCGAACCCACCCGAACTTCACCCATTTTACACGGGTCTGAGGCATACTCGGATTCTCCCGTATGGCTCGGTTAACCCGAGCGCGCCCGAACGTCATCATCCCGCTTTCGGATTCTCGTGAGATTCGGATTCTATATAAGCAGCCGCACGTCGCCGCCATTTTCACTTGTGTATTGGAAATGTTAGGGAGAGGACGTGGCTGGCGTCCTCTCCGTTTATTGTTGAACTTTATTGTGCTTTATTGCTTAATTGTGGGGAGAACTGGGAAACAGCTGTATAATATAGGAGGAGTACAGTGCAGAGTTTTGCTAATCAGTGACCACCAGTTTTATCCGTTCTCTGCCTGAAAAAAACGCTCCTTATCTGTGCTCAGTGTGCTGCATATATCTGTGCTCACACTGCTTAATTGTGGGGACTGGGGAGCAGCTGTATTATATAGGAGGAGTACAGTGCAGAGTTTTGCTGACAGTGACCACCAGTATTATACGTTGTCTGCCTGAAAAACGCTCCATATCTGTGCTCAGTGTGCTGCATATATCTGTGCTCACACTGCTTAATTGTGGGGACTGGGGAGCAGCTGTATTATATAGCAGGAGTACAGTGCAGAGTTTTGCTGACAGTGACCACCAGTATACGTTGTCTGCCTGAAAAACACTCCATATCTGTGCTCAGTGTGCTGCTTTATTGTGAGGACTGGGGACCACCAGTATAATATTATATAGGAGGAGTAGTACAGTGCAGAGTTTTGCTGACCAGTGACCACCAGTATACGTTGTCTGCCTGAAAAACACTCCATATCTGTGCTGCATTGTAGACAGTATATAGTAGGAGTACAGTGCATAATTTTGCTGACCACCAGTATATAATATATTGGAGTATGGTATAGAAGGCCACTGCTGTACCTACTTCTGTGTCGTCAAGTATACTATCCATCCATACCTGTGGTGCATTTCAGTTTTGCACTGTTTGCTGACCACCAGTATATAATATATAGCATTACAGTACAGTAGGCCACTGCTATACCTACCTCTGTGTCGTCAAGTATACTATCCATCCATACCTGTGGTGCATTTCAGTTTTGTACAGTTTGCTGACCACCAGTATATAATATATAGCATTACGGTACAGTAGGCCACTGCTGTACCTACCTCTGTGTCGTCAAGTATACTATCCATCCATACCTGTGGTGCATTTCATTTTTGCACAGTTTGCTGACCACCAGTATATAATATATAGCAGTACGGTACAGTAGGCCACTGCTGTACCTACCTCTGTGTCGTCAAGTATACTATCCATCCATACCTGTGGTGCATTTCATTTTTGCACAGTTTGCTGACCACCAGTATATAATATATAGCATTACTGTACAGTAGGCCACTGCTGTACCTACCTCTGTGTCGTCAAGTATACTATCCATCCATACCTGTGGTGCATTTCATTTTTGCACAGTTTGCTGACCACCAGTATATAATATATAGCAGTACGGTACAGTAGGCCACTGCTGTACCTACCTCTGTGTCGTCAAGTATACTTTCCATCCATACCTGTGGTGCATTTCAGTTTTGCACAGTTTGCTGACCACCAGTATATAATATATAGCATTACGGTACAGTAGGCCACTGCTGTACCTACCTCTGTGTCGTCAAGTATACTACCAATCCATACCTGTGGTGCATTTCAGTTTTGCACAGTTTGCTGACCTCCAGTATATAATATATAGCATTACGGTACAGTAGGCCACTGTTGTACCTACCTCTGTGTCGTCAAGTATACTATCCATCCATACCTGTGGTGCATTTCAGTTTTGCAGTTTGCTGACCACCAGTATATAATACAGGTTGAGTCTCCCTTATCCAAAATGCTTGGGACCAGAGGTATTTTGGATATGGGATTTTTCCGTATTTTGGAATAATTGCATACCATAATGAGATATCATGGTGATGGGACCCAAGTATAAGCACAGAATGCATTTATGTTACATATACACCTTATACACACAGCCTGAAGGTCATTTTAGCCAATATTTTTTATAACTTTGTGCATTAAACAAAGTGTGTATACATTCACACAATTCATTTATGTTTCATATACGCCTTATACACACAGCCTGAAGGTCATTTAATACAATATTTTTAATAACTTTGTGTATTAAACAAAGTTTGTGTACATTGACCCATCAGAAAACAAAGGTTTCACTATCTCAATCTCACTCAAAAAAGTCTGTATTTCGGAATATACCATATTTCGGAATATTTGGATATGGGATACTCAACCTGTATATAGCAGTACGGTACAGTAGGCCACTGCTTTACCTACCTCTGTGTCGTCAAGTTTACTATCCATCCATACCTGTGGTGCATTTCATTTTTGCACAGTTTGCTGACCACCAGTATATAATATATAGCATTACGGTACAGTAGGCCACTGCTGCACCTACCTCTGTGTCGTCAAGTATACTATCCATCCATACCTGTGGTGCATTTCATTTTTGCACAGTTTGCTGACCACCAGTATATAATATATAGCATTACGGTACAGTAGGCCACTGTTGCAACTACCTCTGTGTCGTCAAGTATACTATCCATCCATACCTGTGGTGCATTTCATTTTTGCACAGTTTGCTGACCACCAGTATATAATATATAGCATTACGGTACAGTAGGCCACTGCTGTACCTACCTCTGTGTCGTCAAGTATACTATCCATCCATACCTATGGTGCATTTCATTTTTGCACAGTTTGCTGACCACCAGTATATAATATATAGCAGTACGGTACAGTAGGCCACTGCTGTACCTACCTTTGTGTCGTCAAGTATACTATCCATCCATACCTGTGGTGCATTTCAGTTGTGCGCAGTATGTATAGTAGTAGGCCATTGCTATTGATACTGGCATATAATTCCACACATTAAAAACTGGAGAACAAAAATGTGGAGGTTAAAATAGGGAAAGATCAAGATCCACTTCCACCTCGTGCTGAAGCTGCTGCCACTAGTCATGGCCGAGACGATGAAATGCCATCAACGTCGTCTGCCAAGGCCGATGCCCAATGTCATAGTAGAGAGAATGTAAAATCCAAAAAACAAAAGTTCAGTAAAATGACCCAAAAATCTAAATTGAAAGTGTCTGATGAGAAGCGTAAACTTGCCAATATGGCATTTACGACACGGAGTGGCAAGGAACGGCTAAGGCCCTGGCCTATGTTCATGGCTAGTGATTCAGATTCACATGAGGATGGAAGCACTCATCCTCTTGCTAGAAAAGTGAAAAGACTTAAGCTGGCAAAAGCACAGCAAAGAACTGTGCGTTCTTTTAAATCACAAATCCCCAAGGAGAGTCCAATTGTGTCGGTTGCGATGCCTGACCTTCCCAACACTGGATGGGAAGAGCTTGCGCCTTCCACCATTTGCACGCCCCCTGCAAGTGCTGGAAGGAGCACCCGTAGTCCAGTTCCCGATAGTCAAATTGAAGATGTCACTGTTGAAGTACACCAGGATGAGGATATGAGTGTTGCTGGCGCTGGGGAGGAAATTGACAAGGAGGATTCTGATGGTGAGGTGGTTTGTTTAAGTCAGGCACCCGGGGAGACACCTGTTGTCCGTGGGACGAATATGGCCATTGACATGCCTGGTCAAAATACAAAAAAAAAATCACCTCTTCGGTGTGGAATTAATTCAACACAAATGCGGACAACAGGTGTCAAGCCGTGTGTTGCCTTTGTCAAGCTGTAATAAGTACGGGTAAGGACGTTAACCACCTAGGAACATCCTCCCTTATATGTCACCTGGACCGCATTTATCAGAAGTCAGTGACAAGTTCAAAAACTTTGGGTGACAGCGGAAGGAGTCCACTGACAACTAAATCCCTTCCTCTTGTAACCAAGCTCCTGCAAACCACACCACCAACTCCCTCAGTGTCAATTTCCTCCTTACCCAGGAAAGCCAATAGTCCTGCAGGCCATGTCACTGTCAAGTCTGACGAGTCCATTCGTGCCTGGGATTCCTCCGATGCAACCTTGAGTGTGACGCCTACTGCTGCTGGCGCTGCTGTTGTTGCTGCTGGGAGTCGATCGGCATCCCAGAGGGGAAGTCGGAAGACCACTTGTACTACTTCCAGTAAGCAATTGACTGTCCAACAGTCCTTTGCGAGGAAGATGAAATATCACAGCATTCATCCTGCTGCAAAGCAGATAACTCAGGCATTGACAGCCTGGGCGGTGAGAAATGTGGTTCCGGTATCCACCGTTAATTCAGAGGCAACTAGAGACTTGATTGAGGTACTGTGTCCCCGGTAACAAATACCATCTAGGTTCCATTTCTCTAGGCAGGCGATACCGAAAATGTACACAGACCTCAGAAAAAGAGTCACCAGTGTCCTAAAAAATGCAGTTGTACCTAATGTCCACTTAACCATGGACATGTGGACAAGTCGAGCAGGGCAGACTCAGGACTATATGACTGTGACAGCCCACTGGGTAGATGTATTGCCTCCCGCAGCAAGAACAGCAGTGGCGGCACCAGTAGCAGCATCTCGCAAACGCCAACTCGTTCCTAGGCAGGCTACGCTTTGTATCACCGCTTTCCAGAAGAGGCACACAGCTGACAACCTCTTACGGAAACTGAGGAAGATCATCGCAGAATGGCTTACCCCAATTGGACTCTCCTGGGGATTTGTGACATCGGACAACGCCAGCAATATTGTGCGTGCATTACATCTGGGCAAATTCCAGCACGTCACATGTTTTGCACATACATTGAATTTGGTGGTGCAGAATTTTTTAAAAAACGACAGGGGCGTGCAAGAGATGCTGTAGGTGGCCCGAAGAATTGCGGGCCACTTTCGGCATTCAGCCACCGCGTGCCGAAGACTGGAGCACCACCAAACATTCCTGAACCTGCCCTGCCATCATCTGAAGCAAGAGGTGGTAACGAGGTGGAATTCTACCCTCTATATGCTTCAGAGGATGGAGAAGCAGCAAAAGGCCATTCAAGCCTATACATCTGCCCACGATATAGGCAAAGGAGGGGGAATGCACCTGACTCAAGCGCAGTGGAGAATGATTTCAACGTTGTGCAAGGTTCTGCAACCCTTTGAACTTGCCACACGTGAAGTCAGTTCAGACACTGCCAGCCTGAGACCATCAGGCTTTTGCAGAAGAAGCTGGAGACATTGAAGGAGGAGCTAAAACAGAGAGATTCCTCTAGGCATGTGGGACTTGTGGATGGAGCCCTTAATTCGCTTAACTAGGATTCACGGGTGGTCAATCTGTTGAAATCAAAGCACTACATTTTGGCCACCGTGCTCGATCCTAGATTTAAAACCTACGTTGTATCTCTCTTTCCGGCAGACACAAGTCTGCAGAGGTTCAAAGACCTGCTGGTGAGAAAATTGTCAAGTCAAGCAGAACGTGACCCGTCAACATCTCCTCCTTCACATTCTCCCGCAACTGGGGGTGCGAGGAAAAGGCTAAGAATTCCGAGCCCACCCGCTGGCGGTGATGCAGGGCAGTCTGGAGCGAGTGCTGACATCTGGTCCAGACTGAAGGACCTGCCAACGATTACTGACATGTCGTCTACTGTCACTGCATATGATTCTCTCACCATTGAAAGAATGGTGGAGGATTATATGAGTGACCACATCCAAGTAGGCACGTCAGACAGTCCGTACGTATACTGGCAGGAAAAAGAGGCAATTTGGATGCCCTTGCACAAACTGGCTTTAATCTACCTAAGTTGCCCTCCCTCCAGTGTGTACTCCGAAAGAGTGTTTAGTGCAGCCGCTCACCTTGTCAGCAATCGGCGTACGAGGTTACTTCCAGAAAATGCGGAGAAGATGATGTTCATCAAAATGAATTATAATCAATTCCTCCGTGGAGACATTCACCAGCAGCAATTGCCTCCAGAAAGTACACAGGGACCTGAGATGGTGGATTCCAGTGGGGACGAATTAATAATCTGTGAGGAGGGGGATGTACACAGTGAAAGGGGTGAGGAATCGGAGGATGATGATGAGGTGGACATCTTGCCTCTGTAGAGCCAGTTTGTGCAAGGAGAGATTGATTGCTTCTTTTTTTGGTGGGGGCCCAAACCAACCAGTCATTTCAGTCACAGTCGTGTGGCAGACCCTGTCGCTGAAATTATGGGTTTGTTAAAGTGTGTATGTCCTGTTTATACAACATAAGGGTGGGTGGGAGGGCCCAAGGACAATTCCATCTTTCACCTCTTTTTTCTTTCATTTTTCTTTGCATCATGTGTTGTTTGGGGACAATTTTTTTGAAGTGCCATCCTGCCTGACACTGCAGTGCCACTCCTAGATGGGCCAGGTGTTTGTATCGGCCACTTGGGTCGCTTAGCTTAGTCACACAGCGACATTGGTGCGCCTCTTTGTTTCTTTGCATCATGTGCTGTTTGGGGACAATTTTTTTGAAGTGCCATCCTGCCTGACACTACAGTGCCACTCCTAGATGGGCCAGGTGTTTGTGTCGGCCACTTGGGTCGCTTAGCTTAGCCATCCAGCGACTTTGGTGCGCCTCTTTTTTTCTTTGAATCATGTGTTGTTTGGGGACAATTTTTTTGAAGTGCCATCCTGCCTGACACTGCAGTGCCACTCCTAGATGGGCCAGGTGTTTGTGTCGGCCACTTGGGTCGCTTAGCTTAGCCATCCAGCGACCTCGGTGCAAATGTTAGGACTAAAATTAATATTGTGAGGTGTGAGGTGTTCAGAATAGACTGAAAATGAGTGGAAATTATGGTTATTGAGGTTAATAATACTATGGGATCAAAATGACCCCCAAATTCTATGATTTAAGCTGTTTTTGAGGGTTTTTTGTAAAAAAAAAACCGAATCCAAAACACACCCGAATCCAACAAAAAATTTTCAGGGAGGTTTTGCCAAAACGCGTCCGAATTCAAAACACGGCCGCGGAACCCAATCCAAAACCAAAACACAAAACCCAAAAAATGTCCGGTGCACATCACTTCTCCTTTGTGTTTTGGATCTGTATTGGTTTTGCCAAAACCGCCCTTGCAGGTTTTGGTTCTGGTTTAGGATCTGTATTTTTTTTGGAAAAAAATCATAAATACAGCAAAAATTACAGAATTGTGTGTGTGTGTGTGTGTGTGGGGGGGGGGGGGGGGGGGTTGTTCATACAGTATTATTAACCTCAATAACATTAACTTCCACTCATTTCCAGTCTATTTTGAACACCTCACAGCTCACAATAGTGTTTGCATCCAGTTTAGGCCAAACGGTTGCACTGAGGTAACTGGATGACTAGGCTAAGAGACAGAAGTGGGCAGCCCAAACACCTGGCCCATGTAGAAGTGCTTTTTAAAAAACAGTCAAAGACAATGTCTCAGACCGTCAAATCCTGGCGCTATATATTTTAATTATATAGTATCAAATGGTGTTTCTTTAGGGCTGCTGAGTAAAGACAGCTGGCTAGGCTGCAATTGAAATTGAAGAAAAAAAGAGGAGGTTACTCTGTGCTCTGAAACACCTTAGTAAAAATGAATATGTGTGGTCTGTCATGGAGCGTAATTGACTCAGTGGGACTCAATGTAAATAAAAATAAATTATTTTATCCACAGTATTTATAAACCACACATGTAACATGCAACAAGACATACAGTTAATAACAGTTTAGTAACTTATAAACAATTGATATTCATTTTGCAGATGAAAGCTGATTAGTTTGCAACTGAAGCTGAATAGTAACTTTTCCAAAAGGAGATACTAGTATGCAAATAATTGCAAAGCTTATGTTAAAAATTGGTTAAAAATGGAACTCTCTCAGAAGGCACATATGGTCGATACACTGGCGTCTCAGTGCGTTATGAGATCAATGTCCCGCAAATGACTTCACAGTACCAATAATGCAATGAAGGGGCATTCAGTAAATGTATAATTACCCACGTGCTCGTTCCTGATTTAGATACAGGGTCCTGTTTGCAGTAGTACACATGTAGAAGATGAAATGCTGTAATTACTGCCTCTGTAGCACTGAGTATGACAGTCCTGCAGGGAGACTGTGTGTGTTTCTGATTGTTAGTACCCGCAGACCGCTAATGACCCATGCAGCCATTTTTTCTTTTTCTTTTGTTTATTTATTTATTTGTTTATATATTCTTTATTTGAGTTTTATTTGTGGTCAGGACCCCTGAAGCAGGCATGGTGGAGACTTATAGAAATGTGGTGGTGGTGAAGTGGAGCAACTTAGGGCAAAGACCTTGTAACCCAAACAGCCAGCTTTAACAAAGGCAGGGAAGTGCAGGAGCTCACCTCAATTCCATCTTCAAAGATGGCCACCGCAGGGAAGCATCAGCAGGAGGGGAGCCACACAGTCAGCGTCCCCCAGCTCAGCTCGTAGCAGCGCCACCCGGCATCCACGTCAGCGGGGGCCACAGACTTTCAAACGGGCACCAGGGAGGATCAGCCGCGGGCGAGAGAGGAAGTGTGTCACCCAGACCTCCGCGGCCGCACCGAGTGCTCCATTTTTAACATAAGCTTTGCAATTATTTGCATACTAGTATCTCCTGTTGGAAAAGTTACTAATCAGCTTCAGTTGCAAACGAATCAGCTTTCATTGCAACTGCAAAATGAATATCAATTGTTTATAAGTTACTAAACTGTTACTAACTGTATGTCTTGTTGCATGTTACATGTGTTGTTTATAAATACTGTGGATAAAATAATTTATTTTTATTTACATTGAGTCCCACTGAGTCAATTACTCTCCATGACAGACCACACATATTCGTACATCTAGAAGTGCACTGCAGTTTCAGACAGGATATAATTTTTACAAACTATGCCAAAAAAATGCTCCAAAGAGCACATAATGCAAAGAAAAGATGTGCAAGAAGGAATTGTTCCTGGGCTCTCGGGTCCTCTCACCCACCCTTATGTTGTATATATTAAACAGGACATGCACAATTTAACAAACCAATAATTTCAGCGTAAGGAACCATCACTTGTGGCTGAAATTATTGATTTGTTTGGACCCCAACAAAACAATTTTTTTGAAGGACTTCCTCCGTTAAGGCCTTTGACAAAGTTCCACACAGGAGACTAATTCTCAAACTAAGAGAGATTGGGGTAGAAAACACTATTTGTACTTGGGTGAGTAATTGGCTGTTTAATAGGGAACAGCAAGGGAGGATAAATGGGATGTACTCTGAATGGGCTTCAGTACTCAGTGGAATACCGCAGGGTTCAGTACTCGGGCCATTGCTGTTTAACATATTCATCAGTGACCTAGGAGAGGGACTGGAAAGCACAGTGTCAATTTTTACAGATGATACAATACTATGTAGAATACTTAATTCAGACAAGGATGTTGAGTCTCTACAAAAGGACTTATCTAGACTGGAGGTCTGGGCAGATAGATGGAGAATGAGGTTCAATATAGTCAAGTGTAATGTTTTGCACTTTGGGACTAAGAACAATCAGGCAGCCTATAAACTAAATGGGGAAAATGTAGGGATTACGGTAGTTGAAAAAGATTTGGGAGTGCTCATCGATAATAAACTTGTAGCAGTACGCAATGTCAAAATGCAGCAACAAAGGCTAATAAGGAGTTAGCATGCATAAAATGGGGTATGGAGACAAGGGATGAGAGTGTAATCCTTCCACTGTATAAAGCATTGGTGCAGACACACCTGGAATATTGTGTATAATTTTGGGCACCGCACTATAAAAAAAGATATCTTGGAACTCGAAAGGGTTCAGAGGCGAGCCACTAAACTGGTTAAGGGGTTCGAGGCACTGGATTATGAGGAAAGACTTAAAAGGTTAGATATGTTCACACTGGAAAAGAGTCGACTAAGAGGGGACATTATTAATATTTATAAATACATTAAGGGAAAATACAAGGATTTACCAAACAATTTGTTTACCAAAAAAACACTACATAGGACACTAGGACACTCCCTGAGTTTAGAAGAAAACAAATTCCATACTCAACAGAAAAAAGGGTTCTTCACAGTAAGAGCAGTAAGGATTTGGAATTCTCTGCCAGAGAAGGTAGTAATGGTGGATTCAAACAATAAGTTTAAAAATGGATTAGATAAATTCTTAGCAGAAAAAAATATCCAGGGACACAACATTTAATTACCAAAATAAATAAAATTAAAAAAAAAATTATAATATAGGTTGAATTCGATGGACAGTTGTCGTTTTTTAAACCTCAGCAACCATGTAACTATGTAAGTATGTTAAGTAATTACTTTGAGGATGTTGATGATGAGGTGTTAATTACATTATAATCTTGTAGAATAAATGTCATGTCTTTGCCGCAAATGACGTAACATGGAGGAGGTGCCTAGATGGCTAACGTTCCTACCTCTACTAAATTTGGCCTCACAAATAGGGCATATGTTTTCATAAACATTGTAGGAATTGGTGGATAAATAATCCAACACCCAAGAGGTGGCTTTTTTTGTCTTATGCCCATCGCAATGGCTTTCTTTTTATCACATTCAACAACTGAAGCCGCCGGTGGCTGACCTACACAAACAACATCATCATCACCAACATCCTCACTGTCAGTTAGAACACACGTATCCCCTTCATTCTGTCCCACTTCCACACATGAATCCTCAATTTGTATTATGTCCTCCTCATCAGATTCATCACCATCTTTACTTGCACTACTCCCCACATGTGCAGATGGTTCAGAAATGGTGGAAGGGGGTGAAAGAGGCTTCTCTGTGAGGACAGTGAGAGAAATGTTAGACTCACACATAGCTGATGTGGACACCCCTATATGTTCCTCAAGAATGTCTGACGGTTCTGATTCTAAATGCGCAGTTTGTCTTACTGCCTTTGCAGCTAACTTTCATTTTGATTTTTTTTCTTTACCACTCTAAAATTAAATTATTTTACATACCCTGACTAAAGCACTCTATGCCCTTGGGCATCTGCCTTAGCAGATGATGTTGATGGACTTGCATTGTCAATGTCATGACTAGTGGCAGCAGCTTCAGCAGTAGTAGTATCCTCCATTTCTATCAACACAAAGTGAGGTTGACCTTCACCGACAGCATAACACAAATGAGTCAGAAATATATATAATAATTACACACTGCTGTTGACATCACCAACAGTGTCGCACAAATGAGTCAGAAATATGTATAATAATTACACACTGCAGTTGACTTCACCGACAGCATTGCACAATACTTGTATGAGTAGGAAATAATATACTGCGGTCTAACCAACAGTGTCATAGTACTTATGAAAATAAAATAAAACTTGTGTAGCACACTGGGGTATAGCACAAATAAAAGAACATACTTTTTTATAATTTTAGTTTTTTTGTTTTTAGTTTTTATTATTTTAATTTTACACTGGGGCAGAGCCCCTGGATGGATGGACAGATCACCTCTTTTAGATACAGCAGACAGAGAGCACCCCTTTTTCAGATACAGAGGACAGAGAAAGCACTCCTTTTTAGATACAGCAGACAGAGAGAGCACCCTTTTTTCAGATACAGCAGAAAGAGCACTCCTTTTTCAGATACAGCAGAGAGAGCACCCCTTTTTCAGATACATCAGACAGAGAGAGCACCCCTTTTTCAGATACAGCTGACAGAGCACCACTTTTTCAGATACAACAGAGAGAACACCCCTTTTTCAGATATAACAGAAAGAGCACCCCTTTTTCAAATACATCAGACAGAGAAAGCACCCCTTTTTCAGATACAGCAGAGAGCACCCCTTTATCAGATACAGCAGAAAGAGGGAGCACCCCTTTTTCAGATGTAGCAGAAAGAGCACCTCTTTTTCAGATACAGCATACAGAGAGCAACCCTTTTTCAGACACAGCTGAGAGAGTCCCCGTTTTTCAGATACAGCAGACAGAGAAAGCACCCATTTTTCAGATACGGCAGAAAGAGCACTCCTTTTTCAGACACAGCTGAGAGAGTCCCCGTTTTTCAGATACAGCAGACAGAGAAAGCACCCATTTTTCAGATACGGCAGAAAGAGCACCCCTTTTTCAGATACATCAGACTGAGAGAGCACCCCTTTTTCAGATACAGCTGACAGAGCACCACTTTTTCAGATACAACAGAGAGAACACCCCTTTTTCAGATATAGCAGAAAGAGCACCCCTTTTTCAAATACAGCAGACAGAGAAAGCACCCCTTTTTCAGATACAACAGAGAGCACCCCTTTATCAGATACAGCAGAAAGAGGGAGCACCCCTTTTTCAGATATAGCAGAAAGAGCACCTCTTTTTCAGATACAGCATACAGAGAGCAACCCTTTTTCAGACACAGCTGAGAGAGTCCCTGTTTTTCAGATACAGCAGACAGAGAAAGCACCCATTTTTCAGATACGGCAGAAAGAGAGAGCACCCCTTTTTCATATACAGCTGACAGAGAGAGCGCCCGTTTTTCAAATACAGCAGACAGAGAGCACCTTTTTTTCAGATACAGCACACGGGGTGGATGCCCACCCGTGCCCACCCGGTGACCACCCACCGCACACCACGCCATGCCACCCAGTATTGAGACGGACACGTCCATCCAGTACACTCTCCAATGCCGGAGTGAAGATGGTGTGATGCATGGGGACTTATATATGTAACAGGCAGGTACTATGGAGTGTTGATGCAGGTGCGGGTGTAGATGTCGGTCAATGTACCTGGATCCCTTGCCCGGAATCACCTCTGGAACCAGATCTCACTACTGGAACCCTAGGCAGAGGAATGAGGAACCCCAACCCCAGAGGACCAAACACAATAGTCACCACACATTAGGACGGTGACATAAGGATTTATTATATGGTAACAAACTGGTCAACACTGTGGAATTAATCGGTAAAGAGGCAAATACAATTTTCAGTATAAGGAAAACAACGCATACACTAAAAACACAATAATATTGCAAGCAACAATATGGAATTACTCTGAGATGATGGAATCATGTAGCATACAGTTTACATTGGCCTTTTACCACCTATCAACAAACGTAACTCAAATGTCCAGCAAATGGTAGCCTAACGCCACTGAGACTTGTACTAAGCAGGAGGTCTAACCTCAGTAGCAAGGCGTATACATTTATATTTAAATAGCACAGATACAGTATATTATTAGTTGCAGTCTTAGAGTAGCAAGTAAAGCTGAGTACTATCAGTCAGTACGGATGCACGATCCAAGAATACAGTTCAGACACAAAGGGGAGAATGGCATGCACTTTTTGATTTGCAACAAGCAGGTGAATGTGGTAAAAGCAAGAGGGACAGAGTTAGTATTTAATATGTATATCACAAGGCAAAGCACAGTCCTCCTATAGCCATACCCACATGCAATTAGGGTGTCTAGCAAAGTAACTCAGTTCCTTTTAGAACAGCGGTTAGTGAGCATAGGTGGCAGAGGTAAATCAGTGGCTCCAACAAGAATAAGTCTACTGAAGCAGTACAAGCAGCGGTGAATTAGAAGGACACAGTTCCCTTTTCTCCTTCATCCACTAGGGGCCACTGGAGCGTAGTTACAATGGGGAAATAGTAGGCAGTAATTGGGAGCTGGCACTTTAAAAATTCTCACACTGTGGCTAGCTCCTCCCCTACTATCTCCCCTCCAAGCCAGTCTTAGTATGTGCCCGATGTGAGCTGGTTCACTTGGGTTTAGCTGAAGAATTTTTCTTTTTTCTTTATTATTTTATTTTTTCTTACTTACACACACAGACTGGCAGCTCTGCCACTGCCAGTCTGCACCGCGGGAGCTGCCGGCGGGGTCCCATCGCAGCTGCGTGCGGCTCGGGATGGGCCCCGGCTGAGGGAGACACTGAGCTCTCCTGAGTTGGCGGACACCGCTGCGTGCGGCGCATGTCGCGGCCACTCCATCCAGCAGAAGATTCCGGCAGCAGGGCAGCGGTGAGTATCAGTGGCCGGACACCGCTGCGTGCGGCGCGTGTCAGGGTCACTCCGTCGGCAGAAGATTCCGACAGCACAATATATGTGGCCGGACACCGCTGCTTGCGGCGCGTGTCCGGGCCGATCGGTCGAGCAAGACTCCACGGAGTGCGGCTCCTGACAACACTACATCAGGACAGCGGTGAGTACAATCTCCCCCCCTCTAGACTGATGTAGGTTTTTACTCGGGGAGATACAAAATGATTTAATGTGTAGGCGCACTTACTGATTTGAAATTGGCGCCATTATGTGGGGGACGGAGCTTCAGCCCGCTCTGTAAGCGGGCTCAGCGCTCTTCACTACACGGCTGCAGCATAGGCAGCCGGGTGATATATAATACATTCTCCCTGCGGGTAACAGGCTCTCCTCACCCCAACCGCAGCACTCCCCGCTCCCCGGCCGCAGCATACAGGCGGCCGGGGAGATACATCTCTGTACTTAGGACCGTTCCTCGGCCGCAGCATTCAGGCGGCCGGGGAGATACATTTACACACTCCGTTCCCCGGCCGCAGCATACAGGCGGCCGGGGGGATACATACACACTCCGTTCCCCGGCCGCAGCATACAGGCGGCCGGGGGGATACATTTACACACTCCGTTCCCCGGCCGCAGCATACAGGCGGCCGGGGAGATACATTTACACACTCCGTTCCCCGGCCGCAGCATACAGGCGGCCGGGGAATACACGCTTTCCGCTGGCTATGCAGCGGATTTAAAATTGGCGCCGAAGCAAGGGGGCGGAGCTAACTCCCGCTCTGTACGGCGGGCTCTCTCCGCTCCCTGGCCGCTGCAGCATGACATCGCCGCTCCACAGTCCCCCGCTCCCCAGGCCGCTCAAAGCTCCTTTCCTCGCCTGGCTGTGCAGGGAGGATTCATCCTGTGCATATAGTACAAGGTATGAGGGGGGGTGATGGCTTATAACAGCGGGCTCCCCGGCGGCGGCTCCCAGCTCGGTTACTGTCTCTAGACAACACACCTGTCTCTGGGGGTTTTAGTTTTCTAGACATTGTTGCTGCTGAAATATAGCTACATTCCTCCCTACAGGGGAGTCCTCTGCCCTGCATTTTATACTTGTAGATCAGGGAACCTGCTCTATTACACATAGACAATATTTATCTACCCTATTAGGTTCACATACACAGTATTTCTCTACCCGGTTGGGTTCACTGTGGTGTGTGTATGTATATATATGTATGTGTGTATATGTATGTGTGTATGTATATGTATATATATATATATATATATATATATGTATATATGTATATAGATAGATGTGTAGATATGTTTATATATATATATTTAAGTGTGTGTGGGTATGTATATAGATATGTACATACAATACCATATATAGGGGATAAAACAAACACTTCCGCAATGTTTTCTAATAACAAAATACCCCTTGCCACATAACATTTTCCCCCATCTTTTCTCGCAGGCTGGTCACCATTTTGGAAAGCCAGCGCAACCTCCGAGAAACTTCGGGTGCACCTAAATTAGCGGTACACTACATACAGGGTGGGGTGTTGCCTTTCCCTTTATTATTACTTGGTGTCACTAGTTACTAATGCTATTAGTAATTTGGGGAATGTATTTAAGGCATCAGACAAATAGCGCTGTGGCTCAGTACGCTAGTAGCGGGTATCTGATCATCCAAAAAAAAAAAAAAAAAAAAAAAAAAAACCTTTAAGGGGAGCTCCTATAGCCTAGTGGCTAAGACTCCTGTCCCACAGCGCAGCGCTACTGGTTCAGGTCTCCGCTGCTCCAGAAAGTTTATTTGAATCGTGTCGGTCAAACATTATAGTGCAGACCTTACATAAACCTTGCATAGGGCTGTGTTTATTTAACCACCTTTTCTCCTTTAGTTTGTCTCACCTGGGATAGTCAAAGATTTCCCTCTTAGGTGTGAAGTAGGCGGTGGCGCCATCTGCAGAGCCCTCCACACACCTGCATGACACTCCTGTTTGAACAGCTCAGATTATACAGGTAATGTCACTATTAACCAGAGACCTTGTACGTCATTTCACCTCTCCAGGTTTCTAAAGGAACCTTGTTAACCTTCCATGTTACAATACTAATGATGTCTGTTTTCTGGGGAGTCTAAACCAGTGTCTCAGAATATCCAGGTGCATTGTACAGCAGTTCGGCTGATACTGCAGGTAAAGGAGGCGGACACGTCAAGTCCATCAGGGTTCGACGCCGAGGACGAAATGGCAGCGACTGGTCCAGTTTCGGGGTAGCTGGACATGCCCCGGTAAGCGGCCGGCAGACACCCGAATACACAATTTCAGGTATCAAACAAGGTTTGTTTTCCTATCCTTTCCCCGCAGACGGCACAAAAGGGTATCAGAACCTCTCTAGGGTATACCCCTTAATGTATCGCCGGCCCAACAAGCTGCCGTTTTCCTGAGGCAACCTGGCTCAGGGATCCATCGAAAGCACATATACGGCAGCGGGTTTCTACCCTGTCCGGAGCAGGTAGGTTGTGGAACAATTGTCCTCCAGGTTACAGAATCACGATTCTGCTTTATGTTCTTTGGAGGTCTCCACGTCTGTAGACTCGGAACCTGCATTTTCGCTTGGACTGTCTTAACCCGACGATCTCTGGGGCTGCGACAGTGACAGGGGAATATGAAATCCTACGGGGCAGATGGTTCAGGGGAAGGAACTTTCTGCAGGATTTCTTGAACCATTGGAGGTAAGTCCACTTTGATTTCTCCTACTACTGCCCCAGCTCCAAAACAGACCTTTATCGGTCTTTCCTTTAGATTTGTCCGTACCCTTTCAAGCTTTCGACTCCACACGGGCGATATCTCCGTACCCAGGGGGCCTCAGGGTAAAAAGGCTGAAGCAGTAGGTTCAACATCCTCGGTCCAGTCTGATTTTCGGTCATCCTATACACCCACTACAGGTCAGACTTTCCTACCACCTGGAGAGCCCCAGGGTAGGCGCAGGTCGGTGGGACAAGGCTTGGGCGGTTACAGACTGGATGTTGGGGTACAACCGTCTCAGGAGTCCCTCGGCATGGATCGGCCGCTTTACGATGACGAGTCATAATGCCGGCGGCGCTCTATATGCTTCAAATCGCAAAGGGGGGTGTTCCCTGTTTTTCACATATCATTTGAATCGGGACAATTCTCAGGCCTTTGTTTTCTTTTCACGTTCCGAAGCCAGTTGGCTCGGCCAGGCCTATTCTGGCCTTAGAATCCTTTCAGTCTGTGATTGCTAGTTTGAACAAAAAAGGGAGTTTTACGTGTCCCTTCTCTTCAGAGATGCCTGTTTACTGATTTCCGCTGGGTTTCCGTATCGGGCTTTTCTCAGATTCGCATTATAGGATTCTTATTTTCACTGTCAGTCCTTTCCTTTCGGTCTCTCTTCCGCTCCCACAGGGTTCAGGAAGATCACAGAATAACTCTTTTTAAAGGGCAGGAGGTGACGTTGGTTCCCTAATGGGACAATCTACTGCTACTATCCCACTCTGTACATTAGGGGCTTCTGAAGATCCGGAGGATCCAGGAGCTTCTGGTTCGACACAGATCCAATTTATGCTCCTCATAGACGTTTTCTCAACAGGGTCCGTCGGGGGATTTTTCCTTCCTCGGTACCAGGTACTCTATTTCTTCAGTCAAGCTGCGACGCAATGAGTGGTCGCCTACATTCCCCTCTGAGCGGGGGACAACAATCTTCTTTCCAGGTCAAGCCACCAGGTCAGACTCCCGGGTGAGGGAACATTCCCCGGAGTTTGGTCAGCTGGCCCGCTATGGGCAGAGAGTTCGGAGCGACCTCAGAGCGTTCTGACTGACTCTTTAACCCTTTCCTACTCTCGGACGTGAGCTCTGGCGGCAATAGCCGAGGATGACCTCAGGGTTCCTGGGAGTTTCGGGTTATTCTATCCTGCCTCCTTTTCTATTTCTACCTCACGGTCGATAACACAGGAAGGGAATATGCGTGCTAGTCCTCTCCGTGGCTCGGGTTGGGCCTCGCATGACTTGAAGATACAGCTACACCTGCTGTCAGTAGAGGAGCCTTGGCTCCTACCTCGACTGGACTGTCTACTTCAACAGGGTCCTTTTCCTTTTTCAATCTTACACTGGTTTCATTTAACCATGTGACTGTTCACGAGACCTCAGAAGGGAGGAGTTCCCTAGTTCGGTTAGGCCTACTGGGCCCCAATTTCAGAAGTCTGTTACCTCTTCTCGCTTTTGCCACTTTTGCAAAAACTTTAAGGAACTTAATAAGGAGAAAAAGGGGTTTTCCCCTTCTTTCAGTTACCATTCAGCCGTCATCTTGGGTTTCTCTGGGAGGTTTTACTCGGCTGCGCTTCAAAACACATTGACCTGTATTTTGTGTCTCTTCCTTTTTCGGTTTTCTTCCAAAAGAGATTTGCCTGGCGGCCGTAAGTTCAGCCTCTCTTTCAGAGAGTACTCTATTGACAACTCCCCCGGCTGAGCTTCGGCCTCAGCGGTCGTTCCTTCCAGAGGGGATGTACGTTTTTCATATAAATCTGACACTAGTGTATTTCAGTCCTCTTTGAATGTTGTCAGGGCTCGCCGACTCTCTCTACAGAGGTCTTAGGCTATTCAACGAAGTGTTTTTCCTCTTTGTTCTGTACGATGCTCCCGTACTAAATAGCCGGGGTCCCAGCATATGCTGGGCTGTTGGATACCTCTGACAATCAGACAGTCTTCTTGGCGGTTGCTCTGGAGCCTCTGTTTTCCTTTTCAGCGCACTTTACGCGCGTTGTGGGACCTTCGTGGGCAGCTGCCCGTGGGGTCTCCATGAATACTTTGTCGGGTGACTACTTGGTCGGACCGGCATTCGTTTAGTCAAATTCTACAAGTTTGACACTTTCGCGGCCTCTGCATCACAGTTTGGCCGAGTGGTTTTACAGGACTCTCAGCGCTCTCCCACCCGTTTTGGGAGCTCTGGGACGTCCCCATTGTAACTACGCTCCAGTGGCCCCTAGTGGATGAAGGAGAAATCAGGATTTTGGTACTTACCGATAAATCCCTTTCTCCGATTCCACAGGGGCCACTGGACGCCCGCCCAGCGCTGTTCCTCCTTGTTTTTTGCTTAACTGTTTGCAGATCACCATATGACTGCTTGTTGAGTTCAGGCTAGCCTGGTTTTTTGTCAGGTTCGGTTCCAGGTTTGGTTTAGGTTATCCTGGTTTACAGGGCGTCATTAACCTCCTCTACCTTACGGTTTGTTTATTCCAGCTCTCCTCGGGCACAGTTTTACGTAGACTGGCTTGGAGGGGAGATAGTAGGGGAGGAGCTAGCCACAGTGTGAGAATTTTTAAAGTGCCAGCTCCCAATTACTGCCTACTATTTCCCCATTGTAACTACGCTCCAGTGGCCCCTGTGGAATCGGAGAAAGGGATTTATCGGTAAGTACCAAAATCCTGATTTATAAACACGCCTCCTGTGCTGCAGTGCGTCACTGAAAAGGATCTCTGTGCTAAGTGACTCTCTCTCAAGTATTGCTTTATGATAGACTCCTTAACCCCTGTTAGATTAGGTATCCTGCTGTATCTTCAGAATAGAGTCACAATGAGGAGCAGCGGGGTTTAGTGACAATTTAAGTTTCTCTCTCCCTCTAATATTCTCTGCTCTAGCAAGTCTCTCTCTATCTGCTGTCCATGAATAACTATGGGTATTGCCACTAACTGAGGGCTCTGGTGTAAGTGTGGTTGTGGGACGTACCTGTTGGCAGCAGCCAGCTGGAGCATGAGTGCACTCCCCTCAGTGTGCAGCATCAGCAGCTCCATGTCTCCTGAGCACATCCCCTCAGCAAGGCGCACACTGGCGGCGGTGTTACAGTCCCGGCTCCTCTCAATATGGTGCGGGCTGGTGGCGGTGCTCAGCGGCGACTGGCGGATCTCCTGGCAGTTTTCCTCAGCGGCGGCTGGCAGCTCTCCTCAGCGGCGGCTCTCCTCAGCAGCGGCTGGCGGCTCTCTACAGTGTGTCTCCTCAGCATCACCTCAGCGCAGCATCACTCTCTGTGCTGTTACCTCAGAGAACTACTGCTCACAGCATCTCTCTCCCTGTCACCTCAGGAGACACCTCAGCAATCACCTCAGGAGGTAACCCCGCCTCCTACTCTTCCCTCTTTGCACCACCTAATCAGCAGCTTTGAATCCTCCTGCTCTGCAGGTCTGCACCTGGGTCCTAGCACTCCACAAGTTTCTGTCATTTGGTTGCTGGTGTTCCCTAGCAACCTAAGCAAGGGGAAGCTATTAACCCTTTCAGCTGCACTGTGCCAGCTAGTGAGAAGTGAGGGTTCCTTTTATGGAAAGTTTAGGTGTCTCACCCAGGTTGTCTCCAGTATGGGGGTGATGGTACCTATATAGCCACATATATCCCCATAAATCTAAGTTAATAGGCTATCCATGTCAGAGTGTCACATATAGAATCCAAAACCTGCGAGAATCTGACAGCAGGATGTTAGACACAGTATACAAGTCCAAGGGGGGGACTTTCTCTACAGGTTGTTCTGTACATGTCTACTTCAAAACTGGGGAGGCACAGATGACCAGAAGGTAAAGATTAATAATAAAAGATTACACATGTGCCCTCATACATCCAGCCTCAATATGCCACACACCACTACATGTCTGGCGCGAGTGAGCCTCAGGTCCTGTGCAACTCTGCTAACATTGGGCATCTTTTCTTGCTGAAAATGCGTCTTAGTCACAACACAATGTACCAGGAGACTGTGCTGATTAATATGATATGCAACACTTATGACTGAGTCTGTAATGTATATAATATACAATGGACCTTGGTATGGAAAAAGTCACAGCCACAGTATTCTAGCACTTTGTGTACAGATTCAGAGCTCTGTTGCACAGATATATACAAGTGTTGGTTATCAAATGACTCAGCACAGTCTTGGTGCAGCCCAGTTGTACCCGATACTTTCAGAGACTCACAGGAACTGGTGCACAGAGAGGAGCTGTTTGACGCAACTGCAGCAATGGTGTATGAGGAGAGACATCTGTCCATGCATCTTTAAAAAGAAAGATGATATTTTCTAGTTAATGGTCATTATAGCACCTTTTGCTACGTTATACAGTAAATGTAGTGAGTACTATTCATTGAAAAGTTATAAAGTGGCAGGGCTAAAGTACCACCCAATCATCTCCTAACTGCCATGTCACATGCTGTGTTTAGTACATCTGGCCCTTAATCTTTTAATTTCTACAATTATACTTAATCCTGAGCAATACCTAAATCACCTCTGATAGTAGATTACTAGCAAAACAAATTCCAAGTTTAAAAATAAATTTTCACTCAACTGTGAATAACACTAAAATGTCGGCACTCAAATACCAAATTCAGTAAAATATTGTTACATGTTCTGTAGTGTCATCAACTTGCAATAATGTCAAACAGGCTCAAATCATGTCCTTTGCTTTGATCCTTAATAACAGGTAAATTATATAGTACCGAATGTCAAAAGGTTCTTTCAGGTTTTAATTTCCTCACCTGTACAGTATGTCACTATAAATATTGTGAGGGAAGAAAAATAAATTTGTCAATTCTAAATTTAATAGTACTTCAAACATAAAAAATCTGAAATGCCTAAAGGCCATTTGAAATCACATTCCTAAATTTAAAAAGGGTTATGAAACTATCATTATCTATGTGTTTCATGGTTATCATCCCCCAGTAAAAACAGTAAAAAGACTAGAATTCCGCTACTTCACTAGCTCCATTAAGTGTTAAATAAAGTAGCCAAGGTTCTATTAAGTTCCTCTCTAACCAGGCTCACTATCCAGTATAGGAAATCTGTTAGAATGGTTTCTACCATTACAACTATGTAAGGTGAAGGGTGTGGGTTTGCTGTATGTAAAGATGATTTTATGAGGATGTTCTTATATTCTTATTCCTAAGCATTGCTGCATATAGTAAAATGTGAGGAGCTTGTGGTACATTCTAATGATAATTTAAACCAATTATGTTGGTTATTTCATAATTACTATAACAATGATTCAATATATGTGGAGATGAACATATTACTTGAGTGCCACTTAAGGTCCTTGACAGTTTTTATCATCTACTGGAGTTTGCTTTGTCAGGTCCCAACTTTCAAATAAATGAGAAATAATGAGAATTAACTTACAGTATCCTGGTTTCTCAAGTGGGACCAGCTCTGTGCTGCGGTATTGAGTTTGATTCCAATCCAGGGATCTATTTGCCCTCTCTGCTTGTTTCCTCCTGGTACTCTTAATTTAAGAATAGTCTAGGAAGGTAATTGGCTCCTTACTAATACTGTTGTTTTTGTGTGTGTTTTTGCATGTCCATGATATTGGTACTAGTAGATTGTAAGCTTAACTGGGTAGTCATGTCCCTGATTAAAATGCTCGGATTGTACAGTAATAAAGAATATTTTTTTGCTATACAAACAAAGCATGGTAAAAAAGTTGAATTTTAGCAATATACATAAATCATCACAACAAGTGCTTTCACTCAGCCAAGATGACCTTTACTGCAAAGCACAGTGTGCGTCACAGTTGTTTTTTATATTTATATTGTGCCTTCATTTCTTTGCCATTGCTATTAAATTGTTCTACAGTGTATTCTGTTAAACCCTGCTATGCTTATAAAAATGTTTAAAGCCAGGATTTGAAATAGTTTTAAGCTAGCAAGACCATGATGTGTGTATGTGTGTACAAGCATGTGCGTGTGTGATCGCCACTTTTGCTGCATTTTTTAGACATAATATTCTCGTGCTACTACATTCAGAGTGCTTTTAAAATATTTTAAGATAAAAGTAACCACTTCTTTTTGGTGCTCTTTGGCATTCGATGAAACATAGTACAAATACTGATGAAAGCCCAATAATTCTCCCATTTAGTTCTGTGAAAGGAAGTGGTGACTGCTAAAAAAAAAAGGAATAATAGGATCAGTGACCGTACAGTTCACTTGATCTCTTTTTATTTTGGTGCCAAACTCTATACACATACAGTGTGTTCCAAATAAGTTACTATAGACAATAACTCCTACAATTTATAATTACATTGATTAGGCTAATTAAACATTTTATAGAGTGACAATTATTTCCTTTACTTTCCAGAAAGCAATCATTTCAAAAGAATATGATATCTGAGTTCCCACCCACAGTATCACTCACATTAATGCAATTTACTGCACATGCTGTATGTCTGATAGTTAGACGTAATCAACTTGCCGTACACTTCTTCTAAAACTTAAAATAAATATCTTAATTGTAACTTGCCATCCATCAGCTATTTTTTCCCTTTAAACTGCTTATTATGTTATACGGTAAAGGCTGTATTTTAAAAAACTGACTGTCATTGATGGCAAAATGTTTTCTTTGAACCAGATTAAAAGATTGTTTGAAGTAAAGAGATCAGTGACATTTTATAAAGTGTTCAGTAAAAAAAGAGAGAGAGATCATAGTTTCTACAATCTATATGGAGGCTGTCAGGCGACTTAGGCCTGAGTTCCCTGACCGGTATCCAGTCAGAATGTTGACCTAGACATAAACTTGACAAGGAAAATGTTGACATTCACTATTGTTGACAAGGTTAAATCATCGATATGTTCATTATGCCAACACAGAATGTCGACTATACATTTTTGATTTTTGTGTTATTTTTAGGGCTAGCGTTATGATTAGGTTTAGGCTGAAGCTTAGTTTTAGGGTTAGGTTAAATTATATGTTGGTGTAGACATTACTGATATGTGTGTTCAGATTTCTGAGAATCATATCCCCCAGAATATCCAGCTCTGAGTAGATCCAGGTCCCGACTTGGTTCTTCACGCCAGCTCTGGATCCAAAAATGAAGCAAAATGTCATCTGCCTGGCATAGGATCTCCTGTATTTTGGTCTGGATTGATTGTGTGTTGGATTCAACCAGTGAGGCTTCATCTCTCCCTTGTCCCTGACTCATACCAGTACAGGTGCAGTCTGCGCTCTTCCCCAGGGCAACAGGGAGAGAGAGAGAGAGAGAGAGAGAGAGAGAGAGAGAGAGTGATGGTGCTATGCTAGTGTCACCCCATGTCAGCAGCTACATGCACACTTCTCAGCACCCTATCTGTCCCAGCATAGCCATGCAGCAGAGTCTAAATTCCCTTACCCTAACCCTACCTCTCCTTGCAGCCTAACTCTAACCCTCCGTGCAGCTAAACCTTAACCGTCCCACACCCTGAAGCCTCACCATAACCATTCTGACCCCTGCAGCCTAACCCTCACCGCAGTCTAACTCTAGCCATATCCTCCTGCAGCCCTGGGGGTGGTAGTGGTGGGGGCGGGGGCACAATTTTGTTCTGATATTAACCCTTTATTTACTGGTACAGAGAGAGAAGCACTGTACAGATTAGTGATGTGCACCGGAAATTTTTCGGGTTTTGTGTTTTGGTTTTGGATTCGGTTCCGCGGCCGTGTTTTGGATTCGGACGCGTTTTGGCAAAACCTCCCTGAAAATTTTTTGTCGGATTCGGGTGTGTTTTGGATTCGGGTATTTTTTTACAAAAAACCCTCAAAAACAGCTTAAATCATAGAATTTGGGGGTCATTTTGATCCCATAGTATTATTAACCTCAATAACCATAATTTACACTAATTTTCAGTCTATTCTGAACACCTCACACCTCATAATATTATTTTTAGTCCTAAAATTTGCACCGAGGTTGCTGGATGGCTAAGCTAAGCGACACAAGTGGCCGACACAAACACCTGGCCCATCTAGGAGTGGCACTGCAGTGTCAGGCCGGATGGCACTTCAAAAAAATAGTCCCCAAACAGCACATGATGCAAAGAAACAAAGAGGCGCACCAAGGTCGCTGTGTGACTAAGCTAAGCGACACAAGTGGCCGACACAAACACCTGGCCCATCTAGGAGTGGCAATGCAGTGTCAGACAGGATGGCACTTCAAAAAAATAGTCCCCAAACAGCACATGATGCAAAGAAAAAAAGAGGCGCAATGAGGTAGCTGTGTGACTTAGCTAAGCGACCCAAGTGGCCGACACAAACACCTGGCCCATCTAGGAGTGGCACTGCAGTGTCAGACAGGATGGCACTTCAAAAAAATAGTCCCCAAACAGCACATGATGCAAAGAAAAAAAGAGGTGCACCAAGGTCGCTGTGTGACTAAGCTAAGCGACACAAGTGGTCGACACAAACACCTGGCCCATCTAGGAGTGGCACTGCAGTGTCAGACAGGATGGCATTTCAAAAAAATAGTCCCCAAACAGCACATGATGCAAAGAAAAAAAGAGGCGCACCAAGGTCGCTGTGTGACTAAGCTAAGCGAAACAAGTGGCCGACACAAACACCTGGCCCATCTAGGAGTGGCACTGCAGTGTCAGACAGGATGGCACTTCAAAAAAATAGTCTCCAAACAGCACATGATGCAAAGAAAAAAAGAGGTGCACCAAGGTCGCTGTGTGACTAAGCTAAGCGACACAAGTGGCAGACACAAACACCTGGCCCATCTAGGAGTGGCACTGCAGTGTCAGGCAGGATGGATTTTCAAAAAAATTGTCCCCAAACAGCACATGATGCAAAAAAAATTAAAGAAAAAAGAGGTGCAAGATGGAATTGTCCTTGGGCCCTCCCACCCACCCTTATGTTGTATAAACAGGACATGCACACTTTAACGAACCCATCATTTCAGCGACAGGGTCTGCCACACGACTGTGACTGAAATGACTGGTTGGTTTGGGCCCCCACCAAAAAAGAAGCAATCAATCTCTCCTTGCACAAACTGGCTCTACAGAGGCAAGATGTCCACCTCATCATCATCCTCCGATTCCTCATCCCTTTCACTGTGTACATCCCACTCCTCACAGATTATTAATTCGTCCCCACTGGAATCCACCATCTCAGATCCCTGTGTACTTTCTGGAGGCAATTGCTGGTGAATGTATCCACGGAGGAATTGATTATAATTCATTTTGATTAACATCATCTTCTCCACATTTTCTGGAAGTAACCTCGTACGCCGATTGCTGACAAGGTGAGCGGCTGCACTAAACACTCTTTCGGAGTACACACTGGAGGGAGGGCAACTTAGGTAGACTAAAGCCAGTTTGTGCAAGGGCCTCCAAATTGCCTCTTTTTCCTGCCAGTATACATACGGACTGTCTGACGTGCCTACTTGGATGTGGTCACTCATATAATCCTCCACCATTCTTTCAATGGTGACAGAATCATATGCAGTGACAGTAGACGACATGTCAGTAATCGTTGCCAGGTCCTTCAGTCCGGACCAGATGTCAGCACTCGCTCCAGACTGCCCTGCATCACCGCCAGCGGGTGGGCTCGGAATTCTTAGCCTTTTCCTTGCACCCCCAGTTGCGGGAAAATGTGAAGGAGGAGCTGTTGACGGGTCACGTTCCGCTTGACTTGACAATTTTCTCACCAGCAGGTCTTTGATTCTTTGCAGACTTGTGTCTGCCGGAAAGAGAGATACAACATAGGTTTTAAATCTAGGATCGAGCACGGTGGCCAAAATGTAGTGCTCTGATTTCAACAGATTGACCACCCGTGAATCCTGGTTAAACGAATAAAGGGCTCCATCCACAAGTCCCACATGCCTAGCGGAATCGCTCTGTTTTAGCTCCTCCTTCAATGTCTCCAGCTTCTTCTGCAAAAGCCTGATGAGGGGAATGACCTGACTCAGGCTGGCAGTGTCTAAACTGACTTCACGTGTGGCAAGTTCAAAGGGTTGCAGAACCTTGCACAACGTTGAAATAATTCTCCACTGCGCTTGAGTCAGGTGCATTCCCCTTCCTTTGCCTATATCGTGGGGAGATGTATAGGCTTGAATGGCCTTTTGCTGCTCCTCCATCCTCATATAGAGGGTTGAATTCCACCTCGTTACCACCTCTTGCTTCAGATGATGGCAGGGCAGGTTCAGGACTGTTTGCTGGTGCTCCAGTCTTCGGCATGCGGTGGTTGAATGCCGAAAGTGGCCCGCAATTCTTCGGGCCACCTACAGCATCTCTTGCACGCCCCTGTCGTTTTTTAAATAATTCTGCACCACCAAATTCAATGTATGTGCAAAACATGGGACGTGCTGGAATTTGCGCAGATGTAATGCACGCACAATATTGCTGGCGTTGTCCGATGTCACAAATCCCCAGGACAGTCCAATTGGGGTAAGCCATTCTGCGATGATGATCCTCAGTTTCCGTAAGAGGTTGTCAGCTGTGTGCCTCTTATGGAAAGCGGTGATACAAAGCGTAGCCTGCCTAGGAACGAGTTGGCGTTTGCGAGATGCTGCTACTGGTGCCGCCGCTGCTGTTCTTGCTGTGGGAGGCAATACATCTACCCAGTGGGCTGTCACAGTCATATAGTCCTGAGTCTGCCCTGCTCCACTTGTCCACATGTCCGTGGTTAAGTGGACATTGGGTACAACTGCATTTTTTAGGACACTGGTGAATCTTTTTCTGACGTCTGTGTACATTTTCGGTATCGCCTGCCTAGAGAAATGGAACCTAGATGGTATTTGGTACCGGGGACACAGTACCTCAAACGAGTCTCTAGTTGCCTCTGAATTAACGGTGGATACCGGAACCACGTTTCTCACCACCCAGGCTGACAAGACCGGAGTTATCCGCTTTGCAGCAGGATGACTGCTGTGATATTTCATCTTCCTCGCAAAGGACTGTTGGTCAGTCAATTGCTTATTGGAAGTAGTACAAGTGGTCTTCCGACTTCCCCTCTGGGATGACGATCGACTCCCAGCAGCAACAACAGCAGCGCCAGCAGCAGTAGGCGTTACACTCAAGGATGCATCGGAGGAATCCCAGGCAGGAGAGGACTCGACAGACTTGCCAGTGACATGGCCTGCAGGACTATTGGCTTTCCTGTGTAAGGTGGAAATTGACACTGAGGGAGTTGGTGGTGTGGTTTGCAGGAGCTTGGTTACATGAGAAAGGGATTTAGTGGTCAGTGGACTCCTTCCGCTGTCATCCAAAGTTTTTGAACTTGTCACTGACTTCTGATGAATGCGGACCAGGTGACGTATAAGGGAGGATGTTCCTAGGTGGTTAACGTCCTTACCCCTACTTATTACAGCTTGACAAAGACAACACACGGCTTGACACCTGTTGTCCGCATTTGTGTTGAATTAATTCCACACCGAAGAGGTGATTTTTTTTGTATTTTGACCAGGCATGTCAATGGCCATATTCGTCCCACGGACAACAGGTGTCTCCCCGGGTGCCTGACTTAAACAAACCACCTCACCATCAGAATCCTCCTTGTCAATTTCCTCCCCAGCGCCAGCAACACCCATATCCTCATCCTGGTGTACTTCAACAGTGACATCTTCAATTTGACTATCAGGAACTGGACTGCGGGTGCTCCTTCCAGCACTTGCAGGGGGCGTGCAAATGGTGGAAGGCGCAAGCTCTTCCCGTCCAGTGTTGGGAAGGTCAGGCATCGCAACCGACACAATTGAACTCTCCTTGGGGATTTGTGATTTAGAAGAACGCACAGTTCTTTGCTGTGCTTTTGCCAGCTTAAGTCTTTTCATTTTTCTAGCGAGAGGATGAGTGCTTCCATCCTCATGTGAATCTGAACCACTAGCCATGAACATAGGCCGGGACCTCAGCCGTTCCTTGCCACTCCGTGTCGTAAATGGCATATTGGCAAGTTTACGCTTCTCATCAGACGCTTTCAATTTTGATTTATGGGTCATTTTACTGAACTTTTGTTTTTTGGATTTTACATGCTCTCTACTATGACATTGGGCATCGGCCTTGACAGACGACATTGATGGCATTTCATCGTCTCGGCCATGACTAGTGGCAGCAGCTTCAGCACGAGGTGGAAGTGGATCTTGATCTTTTCCTATTTTAACCTCCACATTTTTGTTCTCCATTTTTTAATGTGTGGAATTATATGCCAGTATCAATAGCAATGGCCTACTACTATATATACTGCGCACAACTGAAATGCACCACAGGTATGTATGGATAGTATACTTGACGACACAGAGGTAGGTAGAGCAGTGGCCTTCCGTACCGTACTGCTATATATACTGGTGGTCACTGTCAGCAAACTGCAAAACTAAAATGCACCACAGGTATAGAATTTAGATGGATAGTATACTTGACGACACAGAGGTAGGTAGAGCAGTGGCCTTCCGTACTGTACTGCTATATATACTGGTGGTCACTGTCAGCAAACTGCAAAACTAAAATGCACCACATGTATAGAATCTAGATGGATAGTATACTTGACAACACAGAGGTAGGTAGAGCAGTGGCCTTCCGTACCGTACTGCTATATATACTGGTAGTCACTGTCAGCAAACTTCAAAACTAAAATGCACCAAAGGTATAGAATCTAGATGGATAGTATACTTGACGACACAGAGGTAGGTAGAGCAGTGGCCTTCCGTACCGTACTGCTGTATATACTGGTGGTCACTGTCAGCAAACTGCAAAACTAAAATGCACCACAGGTATAGAATCTAGATGGATAGTATACTTGAGGACACAGAGGTAGGTAGAGCAGTGGCCTTCCGTACCGTACTGCTATATATACTGGTGGTCACTGTCAGCAAAACTCTGCACTGTACTCCTCCTATATAATACAGCTGGTCCCCAGTCCCCACAAAAAAGCAGTGAGAGCACAGATATATGCAGCACACTGAGCACAGATATGGAGTGTTTTTCAGGCAGACAACGTATACTGGTGGTCACTGTCAGCAAAACTCTGCATTGTTATCCTCCTATATAATACTGCTGGTCCCGAGTCCCCACAATAAAGCAGTGTGAGCACAGACATATGCAGCACACTGAGCACAGATATGGAGTGTTTTTCAGGCAGACAACGTATACTGGTGGTCACTGTCAGCAAAACTCTGCACTGTACTCCTCCTAAATAATATACTGGTGGTCCCCAGTCCCCACAATAAAGCAGTGTGAGCACAGATATATGCAGCACACTGAGCACAGATATGGAGTGTTTTTCAGGCAGACAACGTATACTGGTGGTCACTGTCAGCAAAACTCTGCACTGTACTCCTCCTATATAATACAGCTGCTCCCCAGTCCCCACAATTAAGCAATAAGCACAAATATTTTTGCATCAAGAATTCAAGATTAATAAACGGAGAGGACGCCAGCCACGTCCTCTCCCTAACATTTCCAATGCATGAGTGAAAATGGCGGCGACGCACGGCTGCTTATATAAAATCCGAATCTCGCGAGAATCCGACAGCAGGGTGATGACGTTCGGGCGCTCGGGTTAACCGAGCCATACGGGAGAATCCGAGTATGCCTCGGACCCGTGTAAAATGGGTGAAGTTCGGGGGGGGATTTGGTTTCCGAGGAACCGAACCCGCTCATCACTAGTACAGATCACCATGTCCTGTGTAGGCTCCTGCAAACACACTGTGAGGTGGTCAAAATTGACTGGAATTTATAAGAAATTAATGTTATTGAGGTTATTAATACTGTAGGAACAAAAACTGGCCCACATAATATAATTTTAGCTGTTTTAAATAAAAATTAGAGATGTGCGGCTGGCACTTTTCGTGTTTTGTGTTTTGGTTTTGGTTCTAATTCCACTTTCGTGTTTTGATTTTGGCTTGGTTTTGCCAAAACCACCCTTTTGTGTTTTGGTTTTGGTTTTGGATCTGGATGATTTTTAAAAACAAACAAACATAAAAACAGCTAAAATCACTTTTCAATTTTGCTCCCACGGTATTATTAACCTCAATAACAATAATTTCCACTCATTTCCAGTCTATTCTGAACACTTCACACCTCACAATATTGTTTTTAGGCCAAAAGGTTGCACTGAGGTTGCTGGATGACTAAGCTAAGCGACACAAGTGGACAACACAAACACCTGGCCCATCTAGGAGTGGCACTGCAGTGTCAGACAAGAGGGCAGATATAAAAAAAGGCCCAAAACAGTACATCATGCAAAGAAGAAAAAGAATTGCAATGAGGTAGTTGTATGACTAAGCCAAGCGACACAAACAATTGTCCCATCTAGGCGTGGCAGACAGGAGGGCAGATATCAAAAAAGGCCCCTAACAGCACATGATGCAAAGAAGAAAAAAAGGTGCACTGAGGTTGCTGTATGACTAAGCTAAGCGACACAACCACCTGGCCCATCTAGTAGTGTCACGCAGTGGCTGAATGTCGAGAGTGGGCCGCAATTGTCCGGTCCACTGACAGCATCTCCAGCATGCTCCAGTACCCCAGGACTAATAAAGCAGTAGCCCTGGACTCATATGGCAGTGTCACACAGGATGGCACTTTTCAAAAACTAGGCCCCAAACAGCACCTCATGCAAAGATGTTGAAGATGTGCAACGAGGTAGCTGTATGACTAAGCCAAGCGACACAAACAATTCCAACTGGAATTATACGTCCAAATCACTGTAATTATACATTCAAATCATTGGAATTAATTGACAAGGTCACTGTAATTAATAATTATACGTCCAAATCACTGGAATTAATTGGCAAAATCACTAGAATTATACATCCAAATCACTGGAATTAATTGTCAAGATCACTGTGATTATATGTCCTATTCACTGGAATTAATTGGCAAGATCACTGTTATTATATGTCCAAATCACTGGAATTAATTGGCAAGATCACTGTAATTAATAATTATACGTCCAAATCACTGGAATTAATTGGCAAAATCACTGGAATTATACGTCCAAATCACTGGAATTATTTGGCAAGATCACTGGAATTATTAATTATACGTCCAAATCACTGGAAATAATTGGCAAGATCACTATAATTATATGTCCAAATCACTGGAATTAATTGGCAAGATCACTGTTATTAATAATTATACGTCCAAATCACTGGAACTAAATGGCAAAATCTCGCTATCGCCTGCCTAGTGAAGTGGAATCTAGATGGGATTTGGTACCGAACACACAATACCTCAATCAGTTGTCTAAATCCCACTGCACAAATGGCGGATACCGGACACACGTCTAACACCAACATAAGTGTCAAGGCCTCAGCTATGTGGCCTTCCATCATCATGTAAAGCTGAACCACTAGTCATGAACATAGGCCAGGGCCTCAGATGTTCCTTGCCACTCCGTGTCGTAAATGGCATATTGGCAAGTTTCTGTTTCTCCTCAGACCATTTCAGTTTCTTTTTTTGGGTCTTTTTACTGAACTTTGGCTTTTTGGATTTTACATGCCCTCTACTATCACAATGGGCATCGACCTTGGCAGACGAGGTTGATGGCATTTCATCGTCTATGTCATGGCAGGTGGCAGCAGCTTCAGCACTAGGAGGTAGTGGTTCTTGATCTTTCCCTATTTTATCCTCCAAATGTTTGCTCTCCATTATTTTTCTGGAGTTACATAACACAATATGCGGCACAAGAAAGCGTACCCCTACACCTCACAGGGCAAACCCTGTAAAAATTATTTGGATTAAATATTAATAACCCCTTTATTTGGCGTAAATAATATACAGCACAGGACAGCACCACTGAATTTATATGGCAGCACCACTGGACTGGATTTATGCGGAATTATATGGATGTATATTGAATTATATGGCAGAATAACTGGAATTATATGGCAGTATTCAGAGAATTATATGGCAGTATCACAGGAATTATACGCCAGTATTCCAAGAATTATACGGCAGTGTCACAGGAATTATACGCCAGTATCATGGGAATTATATGGCAATATCACTGGAATTATACGCCAGTATCACAGGAATTATACGGCAGTAACACTGAATATATGGCAGCAGAGGACACCAACACTGTGACTGGCTGGACTGATGCAGCATAATACACTGACTACACTGGACTGGACTGGACTGAGCAGCACAACACAGCACAAGACTCGTAACCCCACTTTCCCGCCTCCACACAGACACTGAGGACGGAGACATGTCCTCTCACTACACTCTCCGAGACTGGAGTGAAAATGGCGGGGACGCGCAACTCCTTATATGGAATCCAAATCCCGCCAGAATCCGACAGCAGGATGATGACATTTTGCCTCGTTTGGGTTTCCGGGTCAGGCGGGAAAACCCGATCCGGACTTGAATGGTGAAGTTCGGTACGGTTCGGTTCTCTGAGAACCGAACCCGCTCATCTCTAATAAAAATACAGTTCCAAAATCAAAAACAAAACATGTGAGGGGGGTTTGCATAATTAGAACTAAACCAAAGCATGAAGTTAACACAGATCCAAAACTAAACCAAAACAAAGGGGTTGGCGCACATCTCTTGTAGACATGTTAAATGTTAACATTATGAACATGTAAACATTGTAACTATGAAGACATTTGTAAACATCAACATATTGTGTCTACAAATGTCAACATTCTGATGTCAACATTCTGAATGTCGACTTTTCATACTACACCCCTCTGACCATCTCCAAAGAGAACCCTAGAAATATTTCACAATTGCCTGTGCTGGGAAACTGCATATACAGATACAGTAAGTGTAGACTCATTCACCTATATCGACAATGTTATTTGAAGCCTATGTACTTTAATGGCTAAAAAAGCAACAGCAAGGTGCAGAATACTGTACATTTTACATATTATTAAGTCACTGCAATTTTATTTGTTGGTTAATATTGGTTTATTGAACACATTTTTTATTTTCTTAATTCTGTTAAAATCTCTTTTAAATCTACATTTCAAGCATTGATTACTGATTTATTGTGCACATCACACTTTACACTTGGCTAAAATCTAATCACATATTCCAAATAATATGCTTTAATTAAAGGTGGAGGAGAATTTGGACATAGTTATCAGAAACACCAGAACCATAATTTAATAAAAAAAAATATCATGAGCAAACACTTTCTAATTATACAGTATGTCTGCTGCCATTTTCATGCCAGTGACAGATATAAATGCTGTCACAAGAGAGAAAACAAATGAGGTAATGCCAATGAGCAGGATGAATGTGCCATATTGCCAAACATTTGGCAAATAAACACTGCGGACACTGCAGCAACATAACCTAACTATTTAATTGCAACTGTTCATCTACAGAATAAATATTATAATTTAACGATGGCACCTACTCAGAAGGGAGCGTATGGGGTAAACTTCTCTATATTATTGTTCTTGTGTGTCTAGATTAAGCTAAATATTCATGTACATGTCACTGTATAATCAGTACACATACAGTATATATTAAAGAGTGTAGTAACAAAAAATATATAATAAAGTACTGATCTTCTCTAGAAAGAAATGTAAAAAAACAAACAATCAAAAAGCAGGAGTAGACTCTTCAATATGTTCATGTATTGATTATACAGTGACATGTACATGAATATTTTGTTTATACATGTGATTTACTGTTTGTTGGATTGAATAATTATATGTGTTTTTCACTGAATTATGCTTCTTGGGCTCTCTAGTACCTCGATAATGAATGCCAATGCATACTTATATACAATGTATTTATTGTCTTACTTATGGCCTGGTTTTAACATCCCTCTAAGACCCATTAGTATCTGTGCTTAATTACAGCATTAAGTTATGTACTGTACTCGTATGTATTAGACAGCTAAAGAGGTAGCAGTATTTTGTTCCGTATTTGCGTTCCACCATTGAGAGTGGAACACGTGTCATTATGGATAGCAAGGGCTTACTGTGATAGCGTACTTCCATGCTTTCCACCACTATTGGTGGAATGCATATAGGGGGTCATTCCGAGTTGATCGCTAGATAAAAATGTTCGCAGTGCAGCGATTAAGTCAAAAAGTGGCACTTCTGCGCATGCGTATGCGGTGCAATGCGCACGCGCGACGTACTTTCACAACAGCCAATGTAGTTTTACACAAGTGAGGCTTTTCATTCGCAATGTCCGCCGCAGAGTGAATGACATGAAGTGGGCATTTCTGGGTGTCAACTGACCGTTTTCAGGAAGTGTTCGGAAAAACGCAGGCATGCCAGGAAAAATGCAGGCGTGGCTGGGAGAACGCAGGGCGTGTTTGTGACGTCAAATCCGGAACTGAACAGTTTGAAGTGATCGCAAGCGCTGAGTAGGTCTGGAGCTACTCTGAAACTGCACACTTTTTTTTGTAGCCACTCTGCGATCCTTTCGTTCGCACTTCTGCTAAGCTAAAATACACTCCCAGTGGGAGGCAGCAAAGCGTTTGCACGGCTGCTAAAAACTGCTAGCAAGCGATCAACTTGGAATGACCTCCATAGTACTATGGTCGGCAGTTATTCACCATGATGATGCACTTCTGGGCATGACAACTTCCGGTAACTGGGGATATTGCCATGCCAGTACCATATATTATGTAGTCATATTATTTACTGATTAAACAATTAATCAATTATTATATTAGGTGAGGGGTATTTATGTTAGCCTGGGAGGCATGGGAAGGAGGTTGATGATGAGGGATTTAATTACATTATAATAATGTAAAATAAATTTGGAGGAGGATCCTATATGACTAATGACCGTACCTCTACTAACTTTGGCCTCACAAATGGTGCAGATGCTTTCATAATCAGTGTCAGGATTTGTGGAAAAATAATTCCACACACACGAGGTGGCTTTTTTGGTCTTATGCCCAGGCACCACAATGGCTTTCTTTTTATCACAGGCAAGAACTGCAGCCGCTGGTGGCTGACTTACACACATAACATTATTAACATCCTCAGTGTCATATAGTAGTAATATATACATATTCGCCTTATCCTGTTCCACTTCCACACATGAATCCTCAATTTCTATTATGCCCTCATCATCATCTGTATGTGTACTGCTCCCCACATGTGCAGATGGTGCAGAACTGGTAGAAGGAGGTGAAAGAGGCTTCTCTATGAGGACAGTGTGAGAAATGTCAGACTCACACATACCTAACGTGGACACTCCTAAACGTTCCTTGGGAACATGTGACAGTTCTGAACGAACAGTTTGTTCTACTGCTTTAGTTGTTTTCATTTTTTGACACCTCTTTTATACTATGAGTGAAAAGTTCTTGTATCATCATGAGAAGCAGAAGAAGATGCCTCACTGCCTGACAGTTGCAGGCCAATGACTGAGTCTTTCCTTGCCATTTGTGTGTTGAATGGCATATTGTCCTTTTGATGTTTTTTTTTCTTTACCACTGTAAAATTATAATGCTTCTTTGATTTGACATGCCCTGACTTAAGCCCTCTATGCCCTTGGGCCTCAGCTCTAGTAGATGACATTGACAGACTTGTATTGTCATGACTGGTTGCAGCATTTGCAGCACTAGTAAGTGCTTTCTGCTCTCCTCATCTGCCATATATATATCAAGTATCAACAAAAATGAATGAAGTGGGGTACAGCACACACCACAATTTGTACAAAAAATGTACCCACTACAGTGTCACAATATGTGTATGACTCAGAAATAGTAATGAAACACTGCGGTTTAATTTCACCAACAGTGTCATACAATATGTGTATGAGTACAAAATATATTACTGTGGTACCACCTTCACCCACAGTGTCACACAATATGTGTATGAGTCAGAAATAGTAATCAAACACTGCAGTTTAATTTCACCAACAGTGTCGTACAATATTTGCATGAGTACGAAATAATAATATACTGCGGTCTGACCGGCAGAGTCACAGTACTTATAAAAATAAAATAAAAATTGTATAGTATACAATACACAAACAATTTTTTTTAAATTATATTTTAGGCTCTTTAGCTTTCATTATTTTAATTTTACACTGGGTCAGAGCCCCTGGATGGACATTCAGATCACCCCTAGGTGGACAGAGCTCTCCTGGTCAGATAATCCAGTCGACAGCCAAACACCCCATGACTGATACTGATAGGACACACCAGCCCCTGAATGTACACACAATATACCGGGTTTTTAATTAACACTGGGGCAGAGCCCCAGGATCTATGGATAGATCACCTCTAGGTGTAAAGACCACCCCTTGCCAGATACACAATATGACAGACAGAGCACCCCTGGAATTTTACTAATAGGGCACACCAGCCCCATGATGTACACACATAGTTTACTTGGTTTCAACACTGGGGCAGAGTCCCAGGATGTATATGGACAGATCACCCCTTGTCAGACAACAGACAAAGCACCCCTGGACTGATACACCAGCACTATAGCAGCCACCAGCCCCATGCCACACAACCCAGCACTGAGATGGATACGTCCGTTCAGAACACCCTCCACTGCTGGAGTGAAAATGGCATTTGTCACTGGGACCTTTATAATATTATTATTATTATTATTATTATTATTATTATTATTATTATCCTTTATTTACATTGTGCCACAAGGGATCCGCAGTGGCTGTACACAATTACAGAATAAACAAACAAATAAGCAAACACAAGAAAACAGCAACTTACAATTTGATACAATATAGGACAAGTTCAGGGTATATAAACATGGCTGCGTCAGGTTGTGCAGGAGGGTGGGAAGATGATCAGCTCAGTCTTAGACATATTAAGTTTAAGAAAGCACTGGGACATCCAAGAAGAGATAGCAGAGAACAGTTGAATACACGAGAAGAGCAGGTGAGAGGTCAGGGGAGGAAAGATAGATTTGAGTATCATCAGCATAAAGATCATGTTGTTAGTCAAAAAAGCTAATGAGTTCACCTAAAGAGGATGTATATAGAGAGAAAAGGAGATAACCAAGAACAGAACCTTGGGAGACACCTACGGTTAGTAGAAGTGGGGGGAGGAGGAGCCATGAGAGGAGACAGAGAAGGTACTGTCAGAGAGGTAGGAGGATAGCCAGGAGAGGGCAGTATAATGCAGACCAAGGGAGTGAAGGATTTGCAGAAGGAGAGAGTGTTCAACAGTGTCAAAAGCAGCAGAGAAGTCAAGGAGAATAAGCAAAGATTAGTGACCCTTGGATTTAGCAGAAAGGAGCTCTTTGCAGACTTTTGTGAGAGCAGTTTCAGTGGAGTGTACAGGATGGAAACCAGACTGAAATGGGTTAATCAGTGAGTAGGAGGACAGAAAGGCAGTAAAGCAGACAAGGAGCTTGGAGGCAATAGGGAGGAGAGAGATGGGTCAATTGTTAGAGAGATTGTGTGGATCAGGGTAGGTTTTTTAAGAATAGGGAGATGAGTGCATGCTTGAAGGCAGAGGGAATAGTACCTGATGAGATGGAGAGATTGAGGAGATGTGCAAGATGGGAGCAGGCAGAGAGAGAGAGAGAGGTAGTGGAGGAGGCGGGATGGGATAGGGTCAAGTAGGGAAGTGGAAGGTGGTGAGAAATGGATGATAGGCCATGACTTCCTCACCAGAAACATGGGAGAATGATGTCAGAGTTGGTGGGAGGGGTGGTAAGAGAAAGGAGGTGGCTGGTTGCTGATGGTTTGGTGAGATGTGATGTCCTCATGTATGGAGTCAATTTTGGATGTGAAGTAAGTGGCAAAGTCCAGAGCAGAGGATGAAGAGGGCAGACAAGGTGCAGGTGGGCAGAGGAGAGAGTTGAGAGTGGTAAAGAAGCGCCAGGGGTTCAAAGACTGGTAGAAGATGAGGTTCTTGAAGTACTGTATGACTGTTTAGCGAGGGAAAGGGCAGCACTGAATAAGAGCATAAGTTTGAAATGGAGGAAGTCTATCTTAGAATGATTTCCTCCACTGTCGCTCGGCAGTACGTGAGCATTTTTGCAAATATCTGGTGCATTTGGTGTGCCAGGGTTGAAGTGTTAATCTGTGAGGGTGAATAGTGGTTGGTGGAGTGACAAAGTCAAGAGCAGAAGTAAGGGAAGCATTGTATAGGCATGTGGCTTGTTCAAGGCATGAGAGAGACAGCATAGGATAGAGAATTGAGTCGAGCAGGGAGTATAGGGAAGTGGTGTCGATAGCCTTAATGTTATGTTTAGTAATGGTAGCCTTAAGAGGTAGAGATGCAGTAGCAAAGAGAGATAAGTTAAAGGAGAGCAGGTGGTGGGCTGAGAGGGGAAATGAGGAGTTGGAGAAATCAGAAATATCACAGCGGTGAGTGAAGACCAAATCCAGTGAGCTTCCATTCACATTGGAGGGGGAGAAGGTCCACCGGGAGAGACCAAGTAAAAATGTAAGTTTGAGGAGTTTAGAGGGATTTTGTGGCAAAATTAATTGGGATGTTGAAGTCACTTAAGATAATGGAGGGAATGTTAGAATGGAGGAAGTGAGGAAGCCAGGAAGAAAAGTTGTCAGGGAATTTGAAAGGCATGCAAGGGGGCGGTAAATAACAGCTTCTCAAAGATGGATAGGTTAGAAGAGGCATATAGCATGGACCTCAAATGTAGAGAATGTAAGGGACATTCTGGGGGTATGAGTTGGTAGGAGTAGTTAGAGAGTAAGAGGATCCCAACACCACTGCCTTTGCAACCCCCAGGTTGGTGTGTATGTGAGGTCCTCAGCAGAGAGAGAGAGCAGCAGAAGAAGAAGTAGTGTCATAGGGAGTAATCCAGGTTTCTGTAATATCCAGGAGATGCAGGGAGTTGGAAATGAAAAGGTCAAAGGTGGGGACCAGTTTGTTACAAGCAGATCTGGCATTCCATAGGGCACAGGATAGCAGGTGTGAGTTTGAGGGAGAGATGCAAATGAGATTATCAGGGTTGCTGTAGAGTTGAGGTGATATTAATTTGAATGGAAGGGATAAAATGGGCATAGTGTTGGTGTTAGCTTCTAAGCTAAGAGAGGAAACTGCAGGAGGAGGGCAGGGAGGGAGTGCAGTATGATGGAGATGAGGTGAAGTGACAGAGAATGGAGGGAGGAAACTGGGCTGAGTGGTGGGGTAGTAGGAACATGGTGGGGCAGAAGTGTCTGAAAGTAGGGTGACAGGAAGGGAGGAGAGGAAACAGAGGAGGGGAGACAGTAGGAGATGTAGGAGACTAAAGGGGAGGGATAGAGGCAGAAAGAAGGGGGAAAATAAAAGATTAGGTAGACAAGGGGTGATGGAGAGGGGTATCCAGTTGCAGTACACCCTCTCAGATCACATGCTGTACTGCAACTGGATTACATTGCACATTGTACATTGCTGTATTAAACTTGGTGGAATCTAATCATCAGGATCCAAGTACCTTGCATCCTGCAGTTTTGTGATACACCAATAATTTGTGTTCTTGTTGTCTAACAAGATTTTAAGGCCTACAGCCTGCTATTATAACAGAAGGGTATCTAAAGAACAGTGACTTCATAGAGATAAATGGTGGGAACAAAACTTCATAGAGATAAATGGTGGGAGCTACTGAAATTTCATTCTGAAAATTTCTAGAGAAATACCCCTGAAGTAGTCTCTTAAGAGACGAAACGTGTTGGGTTATTGTTTTTGAAATCTGAGTGAGAATATCACTGTTTACTTCTGTACTGTACTTTAATTACAATCAAAATTGTTCACACCTAAGAGTGGAAATTATATGTACTAATTTTTACTATGAAGATTGACATTAACACTGTGTTAACAAATCCTTTTTATTACAATAATTGTGACATTGTTTTTATGAAGAGTGCTTACAGGATTATTACAGATTCATGTTCTAGAGGTACACACATACAGCTCCCTACATTATAAATCATTTTGACTACAGCAAACGTGTCAGTCATACCAGTGCTCCTCGCTAGATTTTCATTTTATATATATATATATATATATATATATATATAGTCAAAGTCGAAAAATATTGCAGTATACACATCATGTACAAACTACACACAGATGGCCTCCGTGCGCGTACTTGCTCTGCTGTGCGTGCGCATATTTGCAATTTGCGTATGGTCGCTCCCGCTGTCCTGCGCATTAGCACGTGGTATGAGTATTTACGGTAGGGTTTGTGAACGCATGGAAGGCTATCAAAATACATTACATATTTAATCCAAATAGTGCACAATGTACACATAGCCTCCCTGCACCACACCAGAAAGTAACAGCAGTTTAAATGGTAACAGAACAAAGGGATTCACCTTTACAGGATAGGAGGGGACACAACAAGGTTACAAGGTGATGTTTGGTATCCAGCTGTAGGGTATTTTAATTTTGAGAAAGATTGCATGTTCCGGCGGATAGTTATGTGCAGGAGCAGAATATAGATATAAACTGTATTTACTGTACATTATGTATGCGGCGGGAATCCAGAGGAGACCACCCACAAGAGCAGTTGGAACAGACATCGCCCACCTATTCAAACCGACCTATGACCTCTCCTGTACTGTAAATGACCATCCCTGTGTCCAATGGACAAAGAGATTACAGTATCCATTGTGTTATGTTTTGGATGAAGTGTATAAAGAGAGCCTGCAGCAGGCCTGGTCAGACACAAGACTCACAACGTTATCTATCAGATGACGGAGGACCAGACTGGGTAGCTCGGCGAATCCACTCACGTATGTAACATTGACTGTAGCCATTTACTCTGTTATATATTGTATTGATTGTATTGTAACCCCCTTTCAGCAATAATACGCTGTGGTGTCGGAACCCAGCGGTAAATTACAAACCGGTGTTGTGTCTTCCTTTCCCTGCTAAGGTTTAAAGGTGAATTGCTATCGCATTGCATTGCTGTATAAGGTTTAAAGTGTATTAGTAATGCATCGCATTGCTGTATAAAGTTTAAAGTGTGCTCATTGGGTGTGTATGCGCTGTGTGTACTTTGTACCTTCAGCGCAGCGTTTGTACGCTAAGTCCGTACACAGCACGGGACTTTGTACGCTAATAGCGTACAAAGTACGTAGAGTGTGTATTAAGTACAGCGGCCATAGTGGCTCCATGATAAAGTGTATTTAAGGTGTGTTTAAGGTATAGCTTTCATTCCTAAGGATAAATCAGCATTATCAATTGGGGGCTCCTCTTGTTATCCACATACTTACTACCTAACAGGTCACAGCAGACTTAATCTATCAGCAAAGGGTGGACAGAAAGTATCCTACGTATCCTTTTCCTGGTCGGTGGATGCACTGAAAACCCTACTTGATTACTGATTAGATGGCGTCTGCTCTGTTTGGTTTGTAGAGATGCTGGTAGAACTCGTAAGGTAAACAGGAAAAAAGCTATTTAAAAATCTATGAATTTTTTTGGGCGCCAAAAGCGTACACGGCACCCATACTTTGCATACTCTCTCACATTGTTGCCATAACATTCAGATTGCTAGATTCATTTAGACCTGTGTGAAACCGGAGATATTTGTTGCTATATAATTAAAACTAAAATAAGTATTTAAGGAAGTAAGAGTAAAATCACAAAACGCAGTTCTGGCCCAGTAGTAAGAGGGTTAAAACGGAACAAGTGTGGATTGTGTTTAGTGGGCAATAGTAGTTTTATTGTTCACATTTATAGAATTGTATGATTTGTGCTATTGCGGACGTACGGTTTTGTACACGTGTCTCGGACAAAGTACGGAACTGCACATGCAGCGTAAGAGACACGCACGGTCGCGTGTTTACGCAAATTGCGTAAGAGTATGGTCGCTAAGTACAAATTACATAATAGTTCGTTTAGTTTAAAGGTGGGACAGTAGCTATGCTACAATAGCACCAAACTACCCGGTTTCTAAAGAAATTTAGTATAAAAACAAAATTTAGTATAAATATTTTTTTAAATTGCCTCTGGGGGTAAAGCTGCCAACTTGAATGAATCCTAATTTTCTGTACATAAAAACAAAGTATACCTGAGTGAGCGAACGTAGGAGTGAGTTAAATTCGAACCCAGTAATTCGGGATCCCGTTGTTTGGTACATCAAGTAAGTGGAGACTTGGTGGCGTGAGAAGGCTGACTCACGTTAGTATAAGGTTTAATATGTAAGTCATGAGGAGACTTACAGGAGCGTGGTAGGGAATTGTGAATTGTGTTGTGACCCATATAGTTTTTTTTTTATACGCTCCGGCTGAGGTTTCGCAGCTTGAAATTCGATTCCAGTGGTCGTACGGCAGATAAGTAACAAGTACCTATATGCTGTGCAATTGGACCGCGCATTTGTGGGTGCGATATATAGCGCAACGTGATATCCTTTTTACGAGCTTTTGCGTAAAATCGCGGTATCATCAGCGCTGTATAGAGCATACGCAAGCGTGATTTGTGTATAATAAAGTGCATAGGGAGTTTTCGCTGGTCTCTCTCAGGAAAATCTCCAATAGCCGATACTTTACTGGAAAGGGTAAGTTATTCCTAAAAACTTCCAGTAATAGGTCACATAGGGCCCTAAGTTGGGTACATTGCCTTCGCTATCGACAGTGTATGGTAGTACTGGCCAACGTGGGTGGTGAGCGGGTGAAGAGCGCTCGGAGAACTTTCACCGTTGCCTTATATTGAGTATTTTGGTGTTTGTGGGAAAAGGACCACAATTATGGGAGCCAGTTGCTCAAGTAAGGGACGTTTTGTAACCAGGGTTCAGGTTGAAAAGCCGTGGCCCAGGTGGTCAGCAAAGTTTAAAGGAAAAAGTATTGAAAACTTTTTGTCTGAATGGGAACGTGTGACTGACAAAGATAGGGTACCATACCCTGGGGTGGGCAGCTTTGAACCAGAGGTACTGCAGAATGTAAGCAGTAAAATATGTCTTCTTAAATCCAGAAAACAAAGAAAACATAATGATTGTTTAAAATTATGGCAGCAAGAGGGGGATATGCAAAGAGAACAAATTTGCAAAACAGGTTCAAAACCTAGCGGGAATGAGAACACAAACACACCATTGTCGACACAGGTCGAAGGGGAATAGATGGCTACAATCAATGTAATGATAGTAGTATGCAAAAACAATGTATTAACCCTAATTTTTGCAAGATGTTTCCTGTTTTGAAGTCTTTTCAAGGTTATAGGTCACAGGAAGATGAAGGATCCAGCCAAATCGCAGCTCTCCTCCAAGCAGTCACTTTGCAGGAAACTCAGGTGGGGCCTGTCCAACCAGGTAGAGCAGTAACAATATTCCCCAATGAAAGAACTGGTGAGGTCACAGCTACCGGTAAGTGTGAGACAGTTCATTGCACAGAGACAACAACACCTCACAGTAAACAGATTAGGAACGGGATGGTAGAATTACACCCTGTCTTGGAAATAGTAACTCCCAATGGGGGAACCGATAGTCAGGGAGTAATCCTCACTAGGAATAATGCAAGGTATTGCCCGTGGCCCAGAGATGAGCTGCGATCAATCATTTCAGAATTCCCCGACCCTCGGAAGCATTTAGCCAGATGTCAGAAATTTATCAGAGATCTGGGTAATGCGTATGAACCGACAAACAAACACTGGCGGATATTTTTGAAAGCGTGCCTACCCTCTAATATTGGCACCCAAAAATGTATCACTGATTGTAGGTTAGAATCGGATAGCCTTATGACTGACAAACACAATCAGGAGAACTTAGAACGAATTAATAGACAATTAGAGTTGTGTTTCCCCATTAATGTTAAGTGGAGAAGAATTTTCTCTATAAAACCGAGGGAAAATTAAATGACATCTGAATATTTCCATCGGGCCCTGCAAATAATGGATAGATACATTGGGGTATCAGATACAGGGAACGATGCAAATTATAGGGAAGTGGCTGTCTCTGTGCTAATGGATGGACTCAATAAGACAGTAAGGGACAGGATACAAACATCTTTGCCTAATTGGAAAGGGGTCACAGTAGCTTGTCTTAGAGAGTGCGCAATTGTACACCACAAGAATATTGTTAGGCGTAGAAAACAACAGGAGGAGAGGCTGAGGATTGAAAGTATACAGGCTCTTACACCAAAGTCTCATCAGCCTAAACCCCAGACCCCTGCTGTTTGGAAAAGACCGAGAATATGTTACAGTTGTAAAAAGGAAGGGCATTTTGCCAGAGATTGTAGGTATAGTACAACACATAGTAAATATAGACCCCTAGACAGAGAAAACAAGCCACGTTATTAAACACATAGACGGGATCAAGGGACATATAGTAAGGAATCACGAGCCATATAGAAAACACAGGTTCGGTTAATGGGAAGAACAGAATAAATGCAACTTTACTCTTTTGACAGAACTTACTGGGGTTAGGAGGAGGTCTCTAAACTTCTGCTTCTCTTTCTAGCAGAAATGACCTCTAATTAACTTAACAGGAGTTTTGTTAGAGATGGTATACATATAGAGTGCTCCCACCCAGGAAGCACAAAGTATGTGGGATACCCACGAAGACTAACGTTGCATTTCACTGTTCTAGATGCATGTCCATCACAGGTAGAGGAAATTATCTCAAAGATACCGGGTTCCCCATGAACTTAGAATGGACAGGACACTGGATTGATGGCTGGGATAGTCCCAGTAGAGATATAACACACATGGGGGGAAATTTACTAAGCTCCCGATTTTGACCGAGATGCCGTTTTTTCATCAAAGTGTCATCTCGGTAATTTACTAAGCAATAATCACGGCAGTGATGAGGGCATTCGTAATTTTTTGCAAGTCCAAGTAAAAAATTACGAATGAATACACCATCGGTCAAAACGCGGCTGTTTAAGTATGAATCTCGGTCATTTACTAAGAAGTGCAAAGCAAAAAAAAAAAAAACACTGCCGTGAAAAATTACAACTAGTAAAAAAGTGCTAAAAAAAAACAGACCTTTTTTTTTTATTCGTGATTGGATAGGCATGCACGGATCCATGAGATCCGTGCATGTATATCAGTGGGAAGGGGTGGGAAAGTGCTTATTTTTTCAAAAAAAATTGCGTGGGGTCCCGCCTCCTAAGCATAACCAGCCTCGGGCTCTTTGAGCCGATCCTGGTTGCAGAAATATGGGAAAAAAAATGACAGGGGTTCCCCCATATTTAAGCAACCAGCATCGGGCTCTGCGCCTGGTCCTGGTCCCAAAAATACGGGGGACAAAAAGAGTAGGGGTCCCCCGTATTTTTAAAACCAGCACCGGGCTCCACTAGCTGGACAGATAATGCCACAGCCGGGGGTCACTTTTATATAGTGCCCTGCGGCCGTGGCATCAAAAATCCAACTAGTCACTCCTGGCCGGGGTACCCTGGGGGAGTGGGGACCCCTTCAATCAAGGGGTCCCCCCCCCCAGCCACCCAAGGGCCAGGGGTGAAGCCCGAGGCTGTCCCCCCCCATCCAATGGGCTGCGGATGGGGAGGCTGATAGCCTTTGTTGTAAAAGAAAAGATATTGTTTTTAGTAGCAGTACTACAAGGCCCAGCAAGCCTCCCCCGCATGCTGGTACTTGGAGAACCACAAGTACCAGCATGCGACGGAAAAACGGGCCCGCTGGTACCTGTAGTACTACTACTAAAAAAATACCCAAAAAAAGACAAGACACACACACCGTGAAAGTATAATTTTATTACATACATACACACATACATACATACTTACCTTAAGTTCCCACGCAGGTCGGTCCTCTTCTCCAGTAGAATCCAAGGGGTACCTGTTGAAGAAATTATACTCACGAGATCCAGGGGTCCAGGCTCCTCGGGAAATCCAGGGGTAATCCACGTACTTGAAAAAAATAACAAAACGGTGTCCCGACCACGAACTGAAAGGGGACCCATGTTTGCACATGGGTCACCTTTCCACGAATGCCAGAAACCCACTTTGACTTCTGTCTAAGTGGGTTTCTTCAGCCAATCAGGGAGCGCCACGTTGTAGCACTCTCCTGATCAGCTGTGTGCTCCTGTCCTCACTGACAGGCAGCACACGGCAGTGTTACAATGTAGCGCCTATGCGCTACATTGTAACCAATGCTGGGAACTTTCTGCTCAGCGGTGACGTCACTTTAGGTCAACCGCAGGGCAGAAAGTTCCCATCATTGGTTACAATGTAGCGCATAGGCGCTACATTGTAACACTGCCGTGTGCTGCCTGTCAGTGAGGACAGGAGCACACAGCTGATCAGGAGAGTGCTACAACGTGGCGCTCCCTGATTGGCTGAAGAAACCCACTTAGACAGAAGTCAAAGTGGGTTTCTGGCATTCGTGGAAAGGTGACCCATGTGCAAACATGGGTCCCCTTTCAGTTCGTGGTCGGGACACCGTTTTGTTATTTTTTTCAAGTACGTGTATTACCCCTGGATTTCCCGAGGAGCCTGGACCCCTGGATCTCGTGAGTATAATTTCTTCAACAGGTACCCCTTGGATTCTACTGGAGAAGAGGACCGACCTGCGTGGGAACTTAAGGTAAGTATGTATGTATGTGTGTATGTATGTAATAAAATTATACTTTCACGGTGTGTGTGTCTTGTCTTTTTTTGGGTATTTTTTTAGTAGTAGTACTACAGGTACCAGCGGGCCCGTTTTTCCGTCGCATGCTGGTACTTGTGGTTCTCCAAGTACCAGCATGCGGGGGAGGCTTGCTGGGCCTTGTAGTACTGCTACTAAAAACAATATCTTTTCTTTTACAACAAAGGCTATCAGCCTCCCCATCCGCAGCCCATTGGATGGGGGGGGGACAGCCTCGGGCTTCACCCCTGGCCCTTGGGTGGCTGGGGGGGGGGACCCCTTGATTGAAGGGGTCCCCACTCCCCCAGGGTACCCCGGCCAGGAGTGACTAGTTGGATTTTTGATGCCACGGCCGCAGGGCACTATATAAAAGTGACCCCCGGCTGTGGCATTATCTGTCCAGCTAGTGGAGCCCGGTGCTGGTTTTAAAAATACGGGGGACCCCTACTCTTTTTGTCCCCCGTATTTTTGGAACCAGGACCAGGCGCAGAGCCCGATGCTGGTTGCTTAAATATGGGGGAACCCCTGTCATTTTTTTTCCCATATTTCGGCAACCAGGATCGGCTCAAAAAACCCGAGGCTGGTTATGCTTAGGAGGGGGGACCCCACGCAATTTTTTTTTTAAATTTTACAGTGTTTAATTAAAAAAAAAAAAAAAATAGAACCCCAGCACGGATCACACAGATCCGGCCAAGATTAATTGTAAAAAAGTCGGCAGTGTTTTGCTAATCACTGCCGTAAAAAACACAAAAAAAACACGAATGACATCGACATCGGAAGAAAAGAAAAACCCGAATACGACAGCTTAGTAAATCCATCGTAACAAATTCAAAAAGTTGCAGTTTTACACTTTCGATGTCATTCGTGATTGAACTTTGACCTGAAACGGGAAAATACGAATCTTAGTAAATTTACCCCATAGAATTTCTTTTCGTAGTGTCCAATCCAGATGTCAAATTTTGTAAAATATTCTTTGCCTCTACAAAATCATCTGTTACTAAACTCTATGTGATTTGTCTTCAAAGTTTCCTCTTCATCTCTTATGTTCACCGACAGGATTACAGCTCAAACGCCACATGCCTACTCGGTCTTTCAGAGCTCTGCCCAAATCCAGTATATCTCACCAGCATAGGGACACCAGTATTAATGCAGTGTGCCTGGTCATGCACAAAGGGTGGAGAATGAGAATACTGGTGAAGGGAGACGGTGCATAGACACCGATATGCATAATGGTGTGACAGCCTGATGGTGAATGCAAATCTGATACATTTTCTTTTTTTATTATTTCCCCTCTCTTTTCATTTTCCACAGACGGTTTACTTCACACAACTGATAATACACAACAGTTAAACACAATTGAAATGCAAGATTTGTGTTCATTACAGGAAAAGGCAGTCTGGAGGTCAAAGGGATATGGCCAGGAATCCTCGGGACTGTGGACAGGTGGACAAGGTAAGCCAGTGGCCCCCAGAGCATATCTTCCAAGCTTAGCTGAGGCGGCACACGGTCTGACTCATCTGGGTAAAGAGGGTATGTGTAAGCTGGTTAGAGCCTACTGGTGTGCACCAGGATTCTCTTCTCATGCAGGTAAGAGAGCAATGACATGGTTTACTTGCTTGAGGAAGAATATTGGAAAGTCAATACCAACAGAGCCATCCCATATCCCTCCGACAGACAGACCTTTTCAGGTAATACAAATCGATTTCATACAGTTACCACCCTGTAGGAATTTAAAATATGTGTCAGTTTGTATTGATGTATTTTCTAACTGGGTAGAAGCGTTCCCTGCTGCCACAAATACTGCTACATTCACTGCAAAGAAAATTGTGCAGGAATTTGTGTGTAGATATGGTATCCCTAGAATAATTGAAAGTGATAGGGGTACCCATTTTACAGGTGAAGTCTTTCAGGTCATGTGCAAACTGATGGGAATTAATAGCAAGCTGCATACTCCATACCGTCCACAGGCGAGTTCAAAGGTGGAGAGAGTGAATAGCACTATTAAGAACAAGCTGAGCAAATTAATGGCTGAAACTGGATTGTCGTGGCCAGAAGCTTTGCCACTAGTGTTGTACAGCATCAGAACCACTCCCAGGTCTCCCCTTAACCTATCACCCTTTGAAATCCTTTTTGGTTGACAACCTCATGTAATGATAGAACCCCAGGATGATTTGAAATATAATAATGAAGTGACTGTGAAATATTTGGTTGGGATGAGCCAGCAGCTGAAAAATCAACAAAGAAATTTAAAGCTGGTGATTCCTGACCTACCGAACAGCAATTGTCATGCCATTGAATCTGGGGATTATGTGATGTTTCTAAATTTCTTACACTCAGGTTGCCTCATAGACAAGTGGGAAGGACCATATCAAGTCTTATTAACCAGCACAACAGCATTGAAGGTTTCCGAAAGAGAGACTTGGATCCACTCGTCCCACTGCAAGCAGGTCGCTGACTCGGAGAGAACTCGTGCAGTTTCATCAAGTTTGTGTGGTGTGGTAACTGTGTGTTCAAAGAGCAAAGCAAAGAGACACTAGAGTGTTTGTTCCAGGAAAGTTGAGAGGCAGGACTGTTGAAAGGCATCTGAGCACAGAGAGTAACAAGAGCTAGAATGGTTGTCGTACCACTTTCTTTTTTCACCTCCCCCTGCATTTTTCCTTTCTTTTCTCCTTCTTATTTTCCTCCTTTCCCCTAACGAAATGGATCGATCACAAGAGACTGCGTTTCGGGTTCTGTTAGTAATTCTGGTTTTGATAAGGACAGTGTGTTTTGGAGAGGGTCCCAGAGAGGTCGAGCAGGGATCTGGAATGGGTTCTGATGGCAAGTATGAATTTGTAGGATCTCAGGATCAGCACATCACTTTAGTAAAGGCTGGCATCAGTAAGCGCTCTGGTAGTCAGGGGGCTTGGAGGCACTGTGAGGGGTTATTGTCTGATGAATATTGTATTTGTAGGAATTATGAGAATATAGTTGAGGATGGGTGCATCCAGAGATGTCAGTCCAACCTTAATATCGATATGGACCGTCATCCGTTGAGTGATTACCACTCACTAGTGGGTAAGGTCTTAAACCGTACAGAATGCTGGGTGTGCTCACAGGTACCTCAAGGTCAGAGCAAGTCAGGATTAGTACCGTACCCTTTAGCAATAGATGAGGTACTCGAATTACGGGGTGGGAGACGGGTGGACAAGAAATTCAATATCTCTAGGCCCCCTAGTTTGAAGCTCCACCAATATCATGTAGACAGGTCCTTATTGTATTTCAATATTTCCAATTACCGAAAACTGGGAAATTGGGAAGTGACGTGGAATAACCAGACAATAACCTTTTCACACAGAGCTGATATGATACCCATAGACTCTGAACTTGTACGCCAAATAGCCAACAGTGGGAGGTATTTTCGGTATAGGTATACTCGTGGAAGCAAGACCATGTGGGTTGGAAAAGTATCGCCATGGTATTGTGCCCATATCATCCAGCCCGATACTTGTACTGAGCAGATGGGAGAACTAGTGATTGGTTTCTTCACTTGGAAAGTTTGTAATATGGTGATGTTATATTTTGTCTCCTATGTTCTCCCAGATGATGCCTATTTCATATGTGGGAGGAAGGCGTACAAGTAGCTTGCTCAGAGGGATTGTGTTATCTTGGGAGAGTACTACCAGAGGTCATGACCATAACCCATGATAAGATGAAAGACGTTCCCCGCAGTGCTCAGGCTCCTTATACTCATACTCACTATGAACACATCATCAAGAGACACCTCATAGATAGGACAGAGCACGCAGCCTCTGATTTGATCCACGAATCCACTGGGATTCAATTCCTTCTTGCATTAGACATCACCCGTACTGCCAGAAGAATTATAAATTATAGGTATATCCATGCGCTAGCGAACTTGATAGATAATATCACTGAGATGTATGACGACACCTTCAGGTATACGGGAAGGGAGTTACAAGCTTACAAGAAGGAACTGATTCAGCACAGGATGGTCCGAAATTATATCACAGCCGTGACAGGTGGGTACTGTGTTACTCTGGCAACTCAATATGGGGTGAAGTGCTGTACGTATATTACGAACAGTACTGACGACCCAACGGAGATCATCGATCAAAAGATGGACGATATCTTGCAGTTGAAGTGGGAGTTCAGGAGGAAACACAACCTTACCTTGGCGACTGTGAGTAATGAACTGACCGGCTGGGTCTCATGGTTGAACCCACGAAATTGGTTCTCAGGTTTAGGAGAGTGGGCTCAAAATGTTATTATGAGTGTAGGGAAGTTTCTCCTTTGTATCCTGGGAGTCGTCATAATTATTGGTTTGATATTTAGGTGTGTTCGAATTCTGACGCGGCGCAAGCACGGCACAAAGTTGATGAGTCTAAGGAGCGAGGGTGCTGTTATAGCAGCAGATTTAATTTATGACCCATCCATAGAGACAGTGTTATGATAAGGATTGCAAATGAATTTCATGGCCTGTTTCTTTCACCCGTTTTTCTTTTGTCTCCCCCTCTGCCCAGATACATCCATCCGAAAAAAAGACATCAGCCCTACCCAAAATGTTTATGTGAATGTATTTTATTTATATGTCTTATCTTCATCTCTGCAACCTTCAGTTAATAGCACACATAGTCGACAGGTGATATCCACATATACTAGCACTCACTTATGTTTCCCCCTCCATGTATCATCAACTAAATGTGCACCCCATTTGTTTTAACAAGAAGCCGAAAAGAGCTCGGTAGTGTTTGTTGGCCCATTTACAGACCCTTAGTATGGGATGAGAAGGATTTAATGTATACTTTGCAATACCTCGAAGCTTATTTAGAACATATACGGCACAATGATACATGCCCCTCAGACATGGATTCATACATACATGCTTTCTACTATCCCACTAGGTCATACATTTCCCACCTACAACTCTCCCCCGACCGTCCAAAACTTCTGTAGATATTGTATAGATATTTTTCTGTTTAGTGATTAGATAGTGGCAGTTATTGGTGACTGCCAAAGGGTGGACTGTCAAAGTCGAAAAATATTGCAACACACACATCATGTACAAACTACACACAGATGGCCTCCGTGCGCGTACTTGCTCTGCTGTGCGTGCGCATATTCGCAATTTGCGTATGGTCGCTCCCGAGGTCCTGCGCTGAAGCGCGTGGTATGAGTATTTACGGTAGGGTTTGTGAACGCATGGAAGGCTATCAAAACACATTACATATTTAATCCAAATAGTGCACAATGTACACATAGTCTCCCTGCACCACACCAGAAAGTAACAGCAGTTTAAATGGTAACAGAACAAAGGGATTCACCTTTACAGGATAGGAGGGGACAGAACAAGGTTACAAGGTGATGTTTGGTATCCAGCTGTAGGGTATTTTAAGGGTAACATTCTGGTGTTCGTTTGAGAAAGATTGCATGTTCCTGCGGATAGTTATGTGCAGGAGCAGAATATAGATATAAACTGTATTTACTGTACATTATGTATGCGGCGGGAATCCAGAGGAGACCACCCACAAGAGCAGTTGGAACAGACATCGCCCACCTATTCAAACCGACCTATGACCTCTCCTGTACTGTAAATGACCATCCCTGTGTCCAATGGACAAAGAGATTACAGTATCCATTGTGTTATGTTTTGGATGAAGTGTATAAAGTGAGCCTGCAGCAGGCCTGGTCAGACACAAAACTCACAACGTTATCTATCAGATGACGGAGGACCAGACTGGGTAGCTCGGCGAATCCACTCACGTATGTAACATTGACTGTAGCCATTTACTCTGTTATATATTGTATTGATTGTATTGTAACCCCCTTTCAGCAATAATACACTGTGGTGTCGGAACCCAGCGGTAAATTACAAACCGGTGTTGTGTCTTCCTTTCCCTGCTAAGGTTTAAAGGTGAATTGCTATCGCATTGCATTGCTGTATAAGGTTTAAAGTGTATTAGTAACGCATCGCATTGCTGTATAAGGTTTAAAGTGTGTTCATTGGGTGTGTACGCGCTGTGTGTACTTTGTACCGTCAGCGCGGCGTTTGTACGCTAAGTCCGTACACAGCACGGGACTTTGTACGCTAATAGCGTACAAAGTACGTAGAGTGTGTATTAAGTACAGCGGCCATAGCGGCTCCATGGTAAAGTGTATTTAAGGTGTGTTTAAGGTATAGCTTTCATTCCTAAGGATAAATTAGCATTATCAATATATATATATATATATATATATATAGCTATATAGATATACACTTGTGCAAATTAATTGAAACAAAAGGGCAATTTTTTGTTTTTTATACTTAATCTCTTTCCATCTTCCGAAAAATAATAATTTGACTTCTGAATTTATTTTGTGGATGTTTTTGGACAGTTGTTTTGCCTTGAATATGTATTTGAAAGAAATTAAAATACAGATTAGCTCATCTACAGTGCGCAGGCGACTTCTTTTAGTTGGACGGAAGGCTAGAAGGCCAGTGAAAAAACAGCTGCTCACAACCTATGAAAGAAAAGCATTACAAATGGGCTCAGAAATATAAAAACTGGACCAAGGAAGACTGGCAGAAGGTTATCTTCAGTGATGAAAGCCATTTCTTTGTACAGGGACAGAGAAGTCAACATGTTTGAAGGTCAACTGGAGAGAAGATCAGTGATTGTCACATTGATCAGTGTGTGAATCAGCCAGAAAAGAAAATGTTTTGGGGATGCTTCAGCTACTATGGTGTTGGGAGCTTGAAGCCAGTTTATGGTATGATGCGCTCAGCTCAGTACATTGATATTCTTCAAATCCAGAGCTGGATAAAACATTCCCAGATGGATCAGGCATCTTCCAACAGGATCTCGCCCCATGCCATACATCCAAAATGGTCAAGAATTTAATGGCTGGGAAGAATATAAAGGTACTAGACTGGCATGGTATCTCACCAGACATGGATTCCATTGAAAATCTGTGGTCTATTTGCAAGTGTCACCTTAGAGGGAAGGACTGTACGACGAAAGTGAAGCTGATTGAAGCACTGATTCAAGTGTGGTTCCATGACCCTTAAATCACCAATGACTTTTCCAATTTGGTGGTTATTATGCAAAATTGTGTAAGAATGCTTTTGAAAAACAAAGGAGGTCATACAAACTGCTAAATTGTTGTTTGAAATAAAAATAAAATGTTTGAAATAAAATATATATATATAGAAAAAAGGAGTGGAGACTGTATGATAGTCAGAGCAGTAGAATTGCAGGAGTTCAGGTAAAAGTATGGTGTTGGTAAATGTATATGTTAGTCGACAATAATTGAGTTACAAGCTAAATTTATTGTAAAGATTATAAGATTGCATACTATAAATTGAATTTTAAAGTATACTCCAGAATTAGGAGTGGTTGTGAAAGTAAGGAAAAAGCAGTGGTAATTCAGACAGGACTTACATATGTGTTATCGGTGGCCTTGCGGGCTCTCTGCATTCGTCACACTGCGGGCATGGTGGCTCGCTGTGCAGGTTATATAGGGCGGCATTTCACCACCTGTCGGGATTCCGGCATCAGCATTGTGACCGCCACGATCCCGACAGGCGATCTCGTTTTTGCCTCCCCTTAAAAGAATATGTAAAAGCCCATCGATACAGGTGAGAAATCAGATGTGTTTGGTAAGCTAAAAACATAGATTTGAATAGCTACAGATGAAGTGGAAAGCTCTTGCAGCGTTTCTAACACAGACTTAAATTAAAAGTGTCCAAGTTACTCAGACTGGAGTAGTTTGAATTGTAGAGTAAGTGGACTCACATTTGTTTGAAAGCAGACCTTCAGTGTTCCGAATTGTGTGTAGAGTGTTCTCCTGCTGTTTTCCTTTGGTTTAACATCAGTGTAATGTCGTAAATATGTTTAAAATTTTAGCTATCCTTTCAATTAAGGTCCTTAGAATTAATGGGCACAAGCCTCCCTAATGCTCTTTAAATAATGATCCAAACATGTGAATACAATGTTTACACCCAAACTCCAATGAACCCTCCCCCAGCAATGGCTAGAAATAAAACAGTTGAATATAGAACCCAAAACCTGGCAAGAATCTGACAGTGGGATGATGACGTTTTGCCTTGTTTTGGAATCCGAGTCTGGTGGGAAACCTTGATCTGGACTCGGATCCGGACTCAGATCAGGAAGTTCAGGTGGGTCTGATTCTTGGAGAACCAGGCCCGCTCATCTCTAGTTTTTAACCATTTGTTTTGATTGTTAAAAATGCATAAAACTTAAAAACTTTCTAATATATCAGAAACATTTCTCCAATTCATGTATGATGCAAAATAATATGAAAAAGGAAATGCACACAAAAACATAATATGCAGATATGTGCTCATACACCTTTCCCCATGTGTAGTGAAAGGATGGATTTCTAATTTTTTCCCCAAAATAATTCATATAAAGTAGCACATCAAAGTTGTAAGTCTTAAGAAAAATCACAAGGCATTGTAAAATTGCAGATTAGATTGCATGGTTAATTTAGCAATATGGCTAAATTGGGAAAAGGTGTTTGTGGATACATCTGCATGTGCTGTACGAGCATGGAAGAAAACACATAGTAATGTCAGCAGTGCATTCACAATTAGTCAATCACAAGTGTTTCACTATTCCTGGTGACCATCATCATCATCATCATCATGTACAGTACATGCACATGGTCCTGCAAACTGGCATAGGTCTTATTATACATAAGCCCCTAAAAGTGTACATTTTATTGCAGAAATGTGATCCAAGATAATATAAAGCATGTAGGTGCAAAAGTATCAGTAGGGAATAATTCTGCTGTAAGGGAGGCGTCTGGGATTTGTCATATTCTTCAGGAGTAGAGAAAGGTGTAGAGCTTCTGTATGGGTGCTTAGAGATAGTTTGCTCTGCCCATTTTATTTGCTGGAGATGTCTTCAAGGATTTTCTCACACAGCAGCATAGGTGATGCTGCTGTCAGGAAGATTGAGTAACCAATCCCGCTATTATGTGCGCAGATGTACATTTTAATCTTGCTTTAACATCACAATGGGGGAATTTAATTAAATGCAATATGGATTAGCGCTGGGAATGAGTGCCTGGAACTATTCGATTAGCTGCATCGGCACTTAAGTTGGGAGATGAAGGTTACCGCACCTAAATATTGCCTTTTAGTTGTGGTAAATGGCATTTTCTGACTTAAGTGCTGGGTACAATGCTGTTAGCTTAGACGCTAAGGAAAAGATGTGTGTCCGCACCAGCCCAAAAAGAAAACAATATGATAATAAATATTACAAAACCAATATGATGACTGTTAATAATAATATAGAAAAGTACTTAATTGGTGGTGCTCCCAACAATTTTGTAGAATAGACTACAGGAAAAGAGGAGAAAAGACAAAATTACCTTTTTTGGAAGTACTCTTTTATAAATGATGAATAATTTAATTAGTGAGTAATGAAAAACATATAATTTCTTACCCAGTGTGGGTAAAAATATAAAACTTAACCTTTATTTAGTTTCTAATTAAAAATTCTCATAAATGATGAGCATCATGAATTAATTTTTGAATTTTATTAAAAACTTGATTGCCAATAAGGTTCAAGCTATGAAAAAGGTGAAAATATCAAAAAGGTGTTATGCGGATTCCTTGAAAGTAAATTGAAGGTATCCTAATGGTCACTGAAAAGTTAGGATGTAATTTATGTTCATTGACAAGTTATAACATTGTAGCATTGGTACAGTAGTTGATAAGCTGTAGCATTTGTGATGGAGCCAAATAGTAAATCTGTGACACAAAAATGAAGAGTGATAGTTTCCTGAGAAAATTGCCCACATTACCCAGTATTCCCTGGTAGTTTCCCATCCAAGTTCTGATCAGGCCTCACCTGCTAAGCTTCCGAGATCGGACAAGATCAGGCGTGTTATGGATATTATGGGCAATAGGTTCAGGAATAGGAAAGAAAAAAGGGGAAAAAACACTTCTACTTTCTGTACTTGACCGGGTTGAGGCTCTAAAGAACCAGACTCATGTCTTTCCAGATGAGAAAGTATATGAAAGTGACACTTCTGCTTTCTGTTATGATAGTGAAGTTATCCAGGAAAAGCATAATGCTTGAACAAAGAGCTACTATCAGCCAGATGAGAGAGTGTCAAAGGGAGAGTGCTTTCTGTTGTGACAGTGTGTGATCTACTGGGAGAAGCACATTGCTTGAGCCAGAATAACTCTCAGCCAGATGAGAGAGTGTTGAAAAGGAAAGTGAGAAATATGGTGTGGAGGATACTCAGAGTGTTTGTTGTGTAGAAAGGCTCCTCAAGCGTATATCTACTCCTGTTAGTGCTAAACGTAGTTGTGCACCAAAGCACAAAGCTGCCAAGCATGGATTTAAACAATTGTTTGGCTTGACACAGTTAAATGCTGAAATATTATTCTAATAAACTATAATAGATTACCATCATGGAGTTTCAGAACTGTCCGAGTTCTGTGTAGACAAATATAACAATGCTCTGTTGATAATTGGCCAACTACCGAGCTGCTCAGTTAAAAACTAACCAAACAATGTGGATACTGCATACGAAGATAGAGCATAGTATTGTATAAACAAATGCACTATTGCTCTGTTAATAATTGACCAATTTGCCGAGCAGTATCAGTGCAGTACACATAAACAGAACACAATGCTGTATAAAAAAATCAGTGCTGCACACAAAGGGGGTCATTCCGAGTTGATTGCTAGCTGAAATTGTTCGCTGCGCAGCGATGATGCAAAAAAAGGCACTTCTGCGCATGCGTATGCGGCGCAATGCGCACACGCGATGTACTTTCACAACGGCCGATGTAGTTTCACACAAGGTCTAGCAAAACTTGTCAGTCGCACTGCTGGCCACAGAGTAATTGACATGAAGTGGGCATTTCTGGGTGTCAACTGACCATTTTCAGGGAGTGATCGGAAAAACGCAGGCATGCCAGGAAAAACGCAGGCGTGGCTGGGCGAATGTTTGTGACGTCAAAACAGGAACTGAACAGTCTGAAGTGATCGCAAGCGCTGAGTAGGTATGGAGCTACTCTGAAACAGCACACTTTTTTTCGTAGTCGCTCTGCGATCCTTTCGTTCACACTTCTGCTAAGCTAAAATACACTCCCAGTGGGAGGCAGCATAGCGTTTGCATGGCTGCTGAAAACTGCTAGCGAGCGAACAACTTGGAATGACAGAGCACAGTGCTGTAAAGGCAGATATATATATAGTAATGCTCTGTTAATAATCAATTACTGAACAGTGTCAGTGCTGCACACAACACGCAAAAAAAATAGAGCACAGTGTTTGTAAAGACAAGTATGAAAATGCTCAGTTAATAATTAACCACACAGTGTGGGAACTGCACATGAAGACAGAGCACAATGTTGTATAAACAAATATAATATTGCTTTGTTATTAATTAACCAATTCGCCGAGCAGTATCAGTGCTGTACACATAAACAGAACACAATGCTCTATAAGCAAACAGTGTTGCACACAAGAAAGGAGCACAATGCTATAAAGACAAATGTATGTATGTATATATATATATATATATATATATATATATTAGTGATGAGCGGGTTCGGATCCTCGGGATCCGACCCGCCCAAACTTCACCTTTTTTTTACACGGGTCCGAGCGACTCGGATCCTCCCGCCTTGCTCGGTTAACCCGAGCGCGCCCGAACGTCATCATCCCGCTGTCGGATTCTCGCGAGACTCGGATTCTATATAAGGAGCCGCGCGTCGCCGCCATTTTCACACGTGCATTGAGATTGAAAGGGAGAGGACGTGGCTGGCGTCCTCTCCGTTATAGTAGAACACAGAGTGACTTAGTTAGTTATAATTGTGGGGAGGATTGGGGACGGGGAGCAGCTGTTAGGGAGTACAGTGCAGGGTTTTGATTATACCACACCAGTGAGTTTAATCCTTTGTTTCTCTGCCTGAAAAAAATGCTCCACCATATCTGTGCTCACTCAGTGTGCTGCACTGCTGCATGATATATCTGTGCTGAGTGCACTGCTCTGCTCACACTGCCTAATTGTGGGGACTGGGGAGCAGTTATAGCAGGAGTACAGTGCACAGTTTTGCTGACAGTGACCACCAGTCCAGTATACGTTTGTCTGACTGAAAAACAATCCTGTGTTTTTTTTTTCTTCATACTAGTTTAGCAGTCTGCTGACAGTGTCCACCAGGTCCGTTATACAGTATATTATATATATAAGCAGCAGTACGGTAGGCCACGGTTGTACCTACCTCTGTGTCGTCAGTGCACTCGTCGTCCATAAGTAATATAATACTATACTATCCATCCATCTACATTGTATACCTGTGGTGGGTTTTTTTTTCTTCATACTAGTTTAGCAGTCTGCTGACAGTGTCCACCAGGTCCGTTATACAGTATATTATATATATAAGCAGCAGTACGGTAGGCCACGGCTGTACCTACCTCTGTGTCGTCAGTGCACTCGTCGTCCATAAGTAATATAATACTATACTATCCATCCATCTACATTGTATACCTGTGGTGTTTTTTTTTTTCTTCATACTAGTTTAGCAGTCTGCTGACAGTGTCCACCAGGTCCGTTATACAGTATATTATAAATATAAGCAGCAGTACGGTAGGCCACGGCTGTACCTACCTCTGTGTCGTCAGTGCACTCGTCGTCCATAAGTAATATAATACTATACTATCCATCCATCTACATTGTATACCTGTGGTGTTTTTTTTTTCTTTCTTCATACTAGTTTAGCAGTCTGCTGACAGTGTCCACCAGGTCCGTTATACAGTATATTATATATATAAGCAGCAGTACGGTAGGCCACAGCTGTACCTACCTCTGTGTCGTCAGTGCACTCGTCGTCCATAAGTAATATAATACTATACTATCCATCCATCTACATTGTATACCTGTGGTGTTTTTTTTTTTCTTCATACTAGTTTAGCAGTCTGCTGACAGTGTCCACCAGGTCCGTTATACAGTATATTATATATATAAGCAGCAGTACGGTAGGCCACGGCTGTACCTACCTCTGTGTCGTCACTCGTCGTCCATAAGTATAAGTAATAATAGTATACTATCCACCCATCTACATTGTATACCTGTGGTGGCTTTAGTTGTGCGCAAAATATGGAGAACAAAAATGTGGAGGTTAAAAAAATAGGGAAAGATCAAGATCCACTTCCACCTCGTGCTGAAGCTGCTGCCACTAGTCATGGCCGAGACGATGAAATGCCATCAACGTCGTCTGCCAAGGCCGATGCTTAATGTCATAGTACAGAGCATGTAAAATCCAAAACACAAAAGATCAGTAAAAAAATGACCCAAAAATCAAAATTAAAAGCGTCTGAGGAGAAGCGTAAACTTGCCAATATGCCATTTACGACACGGAGTGGCAAGGAACGGCTGAGGCTCTGGCCTATGTTCATGGCTAGTGGTTCAGCTTCACATGAGGATGGAAGCACTTATCCTCTCGCTAGAAAAAAGAAAAGACTTGCGGCAAAAGCACAGCAAAGAACTGTGCGTTCTTCGAAATCCCAAATCCCAAAGGAGAGTCCAATTGTGTCGGTTGCGATGCCTGACCTTCCCAACACTGGACGGGAAGAGCTTGCGCCTTCCACCATTTGCACGCCCCCTGCAAGTGTTGAAAGGAGCACCCGCAGTCCAGTTCCTGATAGTGAAATTGAAGATGTCAGTATTGAAGTACACCAGGATGAGGATATGGGTGTTGCTGGCGCTGGGGAGGAAATTGACAAGGAGGATTCTGATGGTGAGGTGGTTTGTTTAAGTCAGGCACCCGGGGAGACACCTGTTGTCCGTGGGAGGAATATGGCCATTGACATGCCTGGTCAAAATACAAAAAAAATCAGCTCTTCAGTGTGGAATTATTTCAACAGAAATGCGGACAACTGGTGTCAAGCCGTGTGTTGCATTTGTCAAGCTGTAATAAGAAGGGGTAAGGACGTTAACCACCTCGGAACATCCTCCCATATACGTCACCTGCAGCGCATTCATAATAAGTCAGTGACAAGTTCAAAAACTTTGGGCGACAGCGGAAGCAGTCCACTGACCAGTAAATTCCTTCCTCTTGTAACCAAGCTCGCGCAAACCACACCACCAACTCCCTCAGTGTCAATTTCCTGCAGGCCATGTCACTGGCAAGTCTGACGAGTCCTCTCCTGCCTGGGATTCCTCCGATGCATCCTTGAGTGTAACACCTACTGCTGCTGGCGCTGCTGTTGTTGCTGCTGGGAGTCGATCGTCATCCCAGAGGGGAAGTCGGAAGACCACTTGTACTACTTCCAGTAAGCAATTGACTGTCCAACAGTCCTTTGCGAGGAAGATGAAATATCACAGCAGTCATCCTGTTGCAAAGCGGATAACTGAGGCCTTGACAACTATGTTGGTGTTAGACGTGCGTCCAGTATCCGCCGTTAGTTCACGGGGAACTAGACAATTGCTTGAGGTAGTGTGCCCCCGTTACCAAATACCATCTAGGTTCCACTTCTCTAGGCAGGCGATACTGAGAATGTACACGGACGTCAGAAAAAGACTCACCAGTATCCTAAAAAATGCAGTTGTACCCAATGTCCACTTAACCACGGACATGTGGACAAGTGGAGCAGGGCAGACTCAGGACTACATGACTGTGACAGCCCACTGGGTAGATGTATTGCCTCCCGCTGCAAGAACAGCAGCGGCGGCACCAGTAGCAGCATCTCGCAAACGCCAACTCGTTCCTAGGCAGGCTACGCTTTGTATCACCGCTTTCCAGAATACGCACACAGCTGAAAACCTCTTACGGCAACTGAGGAAGATCATCGCAGAATGGCTAACCCCAATTGGACTCTCCTGGGGATTTGTGGCATCGGACAACGCCAGCAATATTGTGCGTGCATTACATCTGGGCAAATTCCAGCACGTCCCATGTTTTGCACATACCTTGAATTTGGTGGTGCAGAATTATTTAAAAAATGACAGGGGCGTGCAAGAGATGCTGTCGGTGGCCAGAAGAATTGCAGGCCACTTTCGGCGTACAGGCACCGCGTACAGAAGACTGGAGCACCACCAAAAACACCTGAACCTGCCCTGCCATCATCTGAAGCAAGAGGTGGCAACGAGGTGGAATTCAACCCTCTATATGCTTCAGAGGATGGAGGAGCAGCAAAAGGCCATTCAAGCCTATACATCTGGCCACGATATAGGCAAAGGAGGTGGAATGCACCTGTCTCAAGCGCAGTGGAGAATGATTTCAACGTTGTGCAAGGTTCTGCAACCTTTTGAACTTGCCACACGTGAAGTCAGTTCAGACACTGCCAGCCTGAGTCAGGTCATTCCCCTCATCAGGCTTTTGCAGAAGAAGCTGGAGGCATTAAAGGAGGAGCTAAAACAGAGCGATTCCGCTAGGCATGTGGGACTTGTGGATGGAGCCCTTCATTCGCTTAACCAGGATTCACGGGTGGTCAATCTGTTGAAATCAGAGCACTACATTTTGGCCACCGTGCTCGATCCTTCCAGAAAATGTGGAGAAGATGATGTTCATTAAAATGAATTATAATCAATTCCTCCATGGAGACATTCACCAGCAGCAATTGCCTCCAGAAAGTACACGGGGACCTGAGATGGTGGATTCCAGTGGGGACGAATTAATAATCTGTGAGGAGGGGGATGTACACAGTGAAAGGGGTGATGAATCGGACGATGATGATGAGGTGGACATCTTGCCTCTGTAGAGCCAGTTTGTGCAAGGAGAGATTGATTGCTTCTTTTTTGGTGGGGGCCCAAACCAACCAGTCATTTCAGTCACAGTCGTGTGGCAGACCCTGTCGCTGAAATGATGGGTTCGTTAAAGTGTGCATGTCCTGTTTTTACAACATAAGGGTGGGTGGGAGGTCCCAAGGACAATTCCATCTTGCACCTCTTTTTTCTTTCATTTTTCTTTGCGTCATGTGCTGTTTGGGGAGTATTTTTTGGAAGGGCCATCCTGCGTGACACTGCAGTGCCACTCCTAGATGGGCCAGGTGTTTGTGTCGGCCACTAGGGTCGCTTAGCTTAGTCGTCACACAGCTACCTCATTGCGCCTCTTTTTTTCTTTGCATCATGTGCTGTTTGGGGAGTTTTTTTGGAAGGGCCATCCTGCCTGACACTGCAGTGCCACTCATAGATGGGCCAGGTGTTTGTGTCGGCCACTTGGGTCGCTTAGCTTAGTCACACAACGACTTTGGTGCAGCTCTTTTTTTCTTTGCATCATGTGCTGTTTGGGGACTATTTTTTTAAGTGCCATCCTGTCTGACACTGCAGTGCCACTCCTATATGGGCCAGGTGTTTGTGTCGGCCACTAGGGTCGCTTAGCTTAGTCGTCACACAGCTACCTCATTGCGCCTCTTTTTTTCTTTGCGTCATGTGCTGTTAGGGGAGTATTTTTTGGAAGGGCCATCCTGCGTGACACTGCAGTGCCACTCCTAGATGGGCCAGGTGTTTGTGTCGGCCACTAGGGTCGCTTAGCTTAGTCATCACACAGCTACCTCATTGCGCCTCTTTTTTTCTTTGCGTCATGTGCTGTTTGGGGAGTATTTTTTGAAAGGGCCATCCTGCGTGACACTGCAGTGCCACTCCTAGATGGGCCAGGTGTTTGTGTCGGCCACTTGGGTCGCTTAGCTTAGTCACACAACGACTTTGGTGCAGCTCTTTTTTTCTTTGTATCATGTGCTGTTTGGGGACTATTTTTTTAAGTGCCATCCTGTCTGACACTGCAGTGCCACTCCTAGATGGGCCAGGTGTTTGTGTCGGCCACTTGTGTCGCTTAGCTTAGTCACACAGCGACCTTGGTGCGCCTCTTTTTTTCTTTGCATCATGTGCTGTTTGGGGACTATTTTTTTGAAGTGCCATCCTGCCTGACACTGCAGTGCCACTCCTAGATGGGCCAGGTGTTTGTGTCGGCCACTTGGGTCGCTTAGCTTAGCCATCCAGCGATCTCGGTGCAAATTTTAGGACTAAAAATAATATTGTGAGGTGTGAGGTGTTCAGAATAGACTGAAAATGAGTGGAAATTATGGTTATTGAGGTTAATAATACTATGGGATCAAAATGACCCCCAAATTCTATGATTTAAGCTGTTTTTTAGGTTTTTTTTGTAAAAAACACCCGAATCCAAAACACACCTGAATCCGACAAAAAAAAATTAGTGAGGTTTTGCCAAAACGCGTTCGAACCCAAAACACGGCCACGGAATCGAACCCAAAACCAAAACACAAAACCCGAAAAATTTCAGGTGCACATCACTAATATATATATATAGTGATGCTCTGTTAATAATCAATTACTGAACTGTGTCAGTGCTGCACACAAAAACACAGAGTACAATGCTGGCACGCATACATTTGAACAGTATTAATAGTTTCACCAATTGTTAAATAAATAATATGTTTTGCCATGTAAAAGACATCTACAACATAAACATATGTAAAGGACACATGCTAATCATTTGTCAGGGAGGATGGGACAAACATAATGTATTGTGTTGGGAAACATGTCCGCGGTTTGTCTACTCAAGTGTATACTGTAGTTACCGCTCCAGGGACAAAAGCGCTGTATCAGCTGATCAATGGGTTCCCCAGGCTTAGAGAACTAAGTATAGAGGTCCCCATTTGCTGGATTCCCCAACATTCCAATGCTCCCCGTACTCAGTGACCACACGGCCACCCGTTCCGGAAGGGGCGGTGACGCGATGATGTAATTCACTTGACACCCTGTCTCTCTCAACGTATGTTTCACCGTTTACAAGGCTTGTTCACGAGAGCCTCAAGCTTTAATAAAACTCAAAAATTAATTCATGATGCTCATCATTTATGAGAATTTTTAATTACGAACTAAATAAAGGTTAAGTTTTATATTTTTACCCACACTGGGTAAGAAATTATATATATTTTCATTACTCACTAATTACATTATTCATCATTTATAAAAGATTGCTTCCAAAAAAGGTCATTTTGTATTTTCTACTCTTTTCCTGTAGCATAGACACTAAGGGGGTAATTCTGAGTTGATCGCAGCAGGAACTTTGTTAGCAGTTGGGCAAAACCATGTGCACTGCAGGGGAGGCAGATATAACATGTGCAGAGAGAGTTAGATTTGGGTGTGGTGTGTTCAATCTGCAATCTAAATGGCAGTGTAAAATAAAGCAGCCAGTATTTACCCTGCACAGAAACAAAATAACCTACCCAAATCTAACTCTCTCTGCACATCTTATATCTGCCTCCTCTGCAGTGCACATGGTTTTGCCCAACTGATAACAAAGTTCCTGCTGCGATCAACTCAGAATTACCCTCTAAGCCTGCAACTCACATTGCGCCACTACATGCCACTAGTTTTGTTATATTTCTGATTAGTGTGTGAGCAGAAAACCATCTAGTCAGGAGTTTACAGAGAGGCTAATTGAATGGGTGTAGTATGGTATGCCGGCGGCCGGGCTCCCGGCGACCAGCATACCGGCACCGGGAGCCCGACCACCGGCATACTGACAGCGTGGCGAGCGCAAATGAGCCCCTTGCGGGCTCGCTGCGGGCACGGTGGCACGCTACGTGCGCCACGCTATTTTATTCTCCCTCCAGGGGGGTCGGTACGCCGGCTGTCAGGATTCCGGCGCCGGTATACTGTGCGCCGGGATCCCGACAGTCGGCATACTGAAGACCACCCAATTGAATAGCTCTGGGCACTCATTTCAATAGCTCTGGGCACTCATTTCTGGTGCTATTCAAAAGAGTATTTAATTGAATTCCCCCCATATTAGTTAATATATTAGAGATGAGAGATATGAGTTTTGTTTCTTGAATACTTATAAAGTTAGTGATAATTAGAGATGTGCACCGGAATTTTTTCGGGTTTTGTGTTTTGGTTTTGTATTCGGTTCCGCTGCCGTGTTTTGGATTCGGACGCATTTTGGCAAAACCTCCCTGGAAATTTTTTGTCGGATTCAGGTGTTTTTTTTCAAAAACCCCTCAAAAACAGCTTAAATCATAGAATTTGGGGGTAATTTTGATCCTATAGTATTATTAACCTCAATAACCACAATTTTTTACTCATTTCCAGTCTATTCTGAACACCTCACACCTCACAATACTATTTTTAGTCCTAAAATTTGCACCGAGGTTGCTGGATGACTAAGCTAAGCGACCCAAGAGGGCGGTACAAACACCTGGCCCATCTAGGAGCGGCACTGCAGTGTCAGACAGGATGGCACTTAAAAAAATTGGCTCCAAACAGCACATGATGCAAAGAAAAGAGAAAAAGAGGTTCACTGTGGTCACTGGATGGCTAAGCTAAGCGACACAAACACCTCAATATCACAGGAATTATTCGTTCTAATCAATGGTATTATTGGTCCAAATCACTGGAAGAAAATGACAAAATCACTGGAATTATTTGGCAAGATCACTGTAATTAATAATTATAAATCACTGATATTAATTGGTAAAATCTCGCTATCGCCTGCCTAGTGAAGTGGAATCTAGATGGGATTTTGTACCGGGGACACAATAACTTCATCAATTGTCTAAATCCCACTTCACTAAAGGCGGAAAATGGGCACACGTCTAATAGCTCACTGATTATACTGAGAACTGATTATACTGATCACTGATGATACTATGGAGAACTGACACTGAGCAGCGAGAACAGCACTGGACTATTGTACTGTAGTATACTGGTCACCACAATGCAGCATTGACACTGAGCACAGATATTAAGCACTGATAAGGATACTAGAAGTGACACAGAGCTGCAAGATACAGCAATGGCCTACTGTACTGTACTACTATATACTGGTCACAGCAATGCAGCAGATATTGAGCACTGATCGGGATACTAGAACTGAGTCTGACACGGAGCTGCAAGATACAGCAATGGCCTACTGTACTGTACTATATGTATACAGCTGGTCACCAAAATGCTGCACTGTCCTACTATACACTGTTCACAACAATGCAGCACAGATATGGAATGGATACTTGCAGTGACACAGAGCTGCAAGATACAGCAATGGCCTACTGTACTGTACTACTATAATTATATACTGGTGGTCCCCACAATGCAGCACACTGAGCACAGATATTACCAGGTGTATCTCACACATCGATCAGTACAGATTACAGGATGTATAATCACCAGGTGTATAACACACGTCGCATAGTACAGTATACAGTATGCAGCTCTGGAGGGATCAGTATTTTGCAGGAAGGCGAGGCCTGGTCCTGGCAGCAGAGTGACAGGCGGCCATATAGTAGCAGCCAGCTCCAAATCTGGCAGTGTGTGGAGAGGGAGGGGGTGAGGGAAGGGAATGAGCGCTGGAGTGTCTGAGCGGAGGGCTTGGAAGTTCAGGGGGAGTGAGGCGGGAGCTGCTCTTCCATAGCAGTGCACAGTGGTGGTAACAGAGTCTGACAAAGGAGGGAGGAGGAGGATTGGGGCAACTGGCTGCAAGGGAGCACTGTGCCGCAGCATCACCTGCAGGGGGAGTGGAGGGAAACACATCCTATCTGCCCCAGATAAGTGACTTCTGATCAGAGCAATTGAGGGTCAGAGTTTTTCTGAAACGTGGAAAGGAAGGTGTTCTTTTTTATGTAGACTGGAAGGACTACAACAAACTTGGAGTGACTACACTTTTCACCCTAGTTCGGCAGCCCTGCTGCCCTTTAATACACAGATGAATGAAGACTCCATTTGGAAAGGCGGCCGCTCAGCAATCAAGAGCTGATGCAGCACATGCAGGTGTTTCTGCAAATATGATGAAGAAAAGAACATCTCATAAGAAACATCGAAACAATATGGGACCAAGTAAACCAATCTCGCAGCCAAGGCGAAATATTGTAGGCTGTAGAATACAGCATGGGTGGAAAGAGGGCAGTGAGCCAAAAACCCAGGGGAAAAGAACAGTTCTGGATCAAATACCAGTGAATCCCTCCCTCTATCTTACAAAGTATGATGGATTTGATTGTGTCTATGGAGTTGAGCTTCACAAGGATGAAGGGGTGTCTGCTCTTGAAGTTCTACCAGACAGAGTTGCCTCATCCCAAATCAGCGATGCTTATTTGGCTGACACAATGATTGGTAAATCAGTGGAGCATATGTTTGAAACAGAGGATGGTTCCAAGGATGAGTGGCGAGAGATGGTATTAGCATGAGCACCTATTATGAACACATGGTTTTATTATTATATAACCTATGAAAAGGACCCAGTCTTATATATGTATCAACTTTTAGATGACTATAAAGAAGGAGATCTTCGGATCATGCCATACTCAAATGATTCCCCTCCAGCTGAAAGAGAACCAGGGGAGGTTGTGGACAGCCTGGTGGGCAAGCAAGTGGAATATGCCAAAGAAGATGGCTCAAAAAGGACTGGCATGGTTATTCATCAAGTTGAAGCTAAACCATCTGTGTACTTCATTAAGTTTGATGACGATTTCAATATTTATGTCTACGATTTGGTGAAGACATCCTAAATGGGATTCTGTACTTTTTTTTTTTTGCCAAACGTAATCTAATATAAACATTTGTAGAAAGTAGCTGCTTTCTGATTACAGAAATGCTCAGATATTCCTGCGAATCCACAATCCCTTCCCAGAGGAAAAAGAAATTGAGAAACCGTTGTTTGAGAATGTTTGTTCTCTTTCCCTTACAAAGGAACAAACCACTTTCCAAGAAGACTGACGTTTTTGGGATTATGGAGACATAATGTTTTTGAATATAAATCATAAAGCAGATGGTGTATTAGAGCAAAAGAGTGCAAGAGACCAGCCATGCAGTTTCTGAAATATTATGTCAAAATGTTACTGTATTTCATAAGCACTCATTCCTAACTCTGCTAAATACTGTTTGGTATACTGTATCTGGCTTCCATGAGGTAGTTGTCCATTAATTCAGCTTCCATTGACCTTTTTGAAAGCGGTAGAAGTTATCGATTCTTTTTTTAATTTTTATTTTCCCCTATTTTTAATTTTCTCCTGCATAGCCCAGTAAAATGTTGCAATGTTAAGTATTGACTTGTGCCTTCTGGGGGTCCACCTCTTCACCAAACCCAGCCAAATCTCATCCTAACCCTCTGTTCCACGTTCTCTATGTACCCCATCTGTGTCACCCATGTCTGTCTACCCCTCCCCTTTACATTGTAAGCTCTCACGAGCATGGCCCTCTTCCCTCATGTGCTTATCCTTTGTCTTACTTTAATAATCTTCAACTGTACCACATCCAGCAGTCTTCTGCCACGTGATACTTATTCCAGTGTCATCTGCTGATGTAACTATGTTTATTTACCCTGTACTTGTCCTATACTGTCATCAACTGTAAGTTGCTGTTTTCCTGTTTGATTATTTATGTACTCTGTAATTGGGCACTGCGGAACCATTGTGGCTCCATATAAATAAAGGATAATAATAATAATAATAATAATAATAATAATATAGGGTGTATAATCCCCAAGTGTATCTCACACATCACTCAGTACAGTATATAGGGTGTATAATCCCCAGGTGTATCTCACACATCACACAGTACAGTATATAGGGTGTATAATCCCCAGGCGTATCTCACACATCACTCAGTACAGATTACAGGATGTATAATCACCAGGTGTATAACACACGTCGCACAGTACAGTATACAGGGTGTATAATTAATTACCTGGTGTATCACACACATCGCACAGTACAGTATATAGGGTGTATGATCCCCAGGTGTATCGCACACATCACACAGTACAGTATGTAGGGTGTATAATCCCCAGGTGTATCTCACACATCGCTCAGTACAGTATACAGGGTGTATAATCACCAGGTATCACAAACGTTGCACAGTACAGTATACAGGGTGTATAATCCCCAGGTGTATCTCACACATCGCTCAGTACAGATTACAGGATGTATAAAATCAGCAGGTGTATAACACACGTCGCACAGTACAGTATGCATACTGGTCACAACAATGCAGCAGATATTGAGCACTGATCAGGATACTAGAAGTGACAAAGAGCTGCAAGATACAGCAATGGCCTACTGTACTGTACTATATGTATACTGCTGGTCACCAAAATGCTGCACTGTCCTACTATATACTGCTCACAATAATGCAGCACAGATATGGATAGTATACTTGACACAGAGTTGCAAGATACAGCAATGACCTACTGTACTGTACTACTATAATTATATACTGGTGGTCCCCACTTCCCACAATGCAGCACACTGAGCACAGATATTTGCAGCACACTGAGCACAGATATGGAGTGTTTTCAGGCAGAGAACGGAGACATTTTCAGCACACTGAGCACAGATATTTGCAGCACACTGAGCACAGATTAAGGAGCTTTTCAGGGAGAGAACGCAGCCACGTCCTCTCCGTTCAAACTCCAATGCACGAGTGAAAATGGCGGCGACACGCGGCTCTTTATATAGAATACGAATCTCGCGAGAATCTGACAGGGGGAAGATGACGTTCGGGCTCGTTCGGGTTAACCGAGCAAGGCAAGTAAATAGGTGAAGTTCGGGGGAGTTTAGATCTCGGAGAACCGAACCCGCTCATCTCTAGTGATAATCAATACATGGTTCAATATCTGACAGGAGTAACTGAGGTGAGATTACAATTCAGGCCTTGAGAAACAATGTACTGTATATAAATTATGGTGCAATAACACAGGCAGAACTGTTTTGCAAAAAGTAAAGGCTATGGAGGGAATTCAATTAGCCACGGAAAAATACTGTATTTGCATAAACACCAGATATGTAAAAATGTACCGTACTGGTATCAGGGGCAGATTTAGAGGTCAGGCAGCCCCAAGGCAAATTATTGGTCACTCCCCATCACATCACTGCTCATTCATTTTGGGTCCAGTCCAAATGCCTACAGACTGCCAAAGCAGCCTCAACCTCACCCCACCTCCTGGAACAAAATTTGCTGCCTATTGCCCCACCTACATTAGTTGCAAAATAAAGTAATAAAATATAAGTTGCTATGTCTAAAAAAGAATCACCTGGCCTCATCAGTCGGCTGTGACTCCACCCAGCAAGTGCTGCTACTAGGCACATGCCTCATTTGCCAAGTGGGAAATCCACCACTGACTGGCACAGTATAGCGAATTCATCAATTAGTTTGATTTTAAGTACACACCAAGTATACAATTCACAGAGTTTCTTCGTAACTAAACATTTGTATGTCTAAATTAATTTACAGGCCATAAGTCACACTAAAGAGAGTGCATATGTTAGCCTTTACCAAGTAATGACAGCTGACCGAACAATGTCATTTATAGAGAGCCCTGCAATTCATATACAGATTTCAGATCCTTACAGAGTCTCAACAATTAAAAATGTTTCCATTTTTGGGGAAGAGGATCAATATACAGGTATTTTATCAACAGTGACTACGTCGGCATAAGTAGTATGTTAACCATGATGACATCATAGTGCCTACATTCTGGCTTCAGCATAGTCACAGTTGACACAGTGACTGTCAATAAACTAATTGCATCACTTTTCACTGGATAGGAAGAATGAAGTTTCTTGTTTTCTTAGCATTCTATATACGTAAATACAGGGCCATCTTTTCATATGGGCTCAATGGGCAGTTGCCAAAGGGCCCCAGTTGTATAAGGGCTGATAGCTGAGGGTCCCCTTTTTCCAAGATTTTTGAAAATCGGCCCTGGGGAACCAGAGATAACTGACTTCACAACAGTGGTTGCCATCTGAGCCTGTTAATTGCTCTTCCCAGCCAGATATCTTGGGTTATGCCTGACTTTTCTGGGGATAAACTTCAAAAACTGTGACTCTCCCCTTTCGGTTGACACTGGCAGCTTTCTTTACTATGGCCAGAACACCAGATTTCAGCATTCCAGCAGCTGGTCCTTGCGCCAGCTCCACATGCCTGGTATGCTGTTTTATATATTCTTTGGTGGATTGCTCTGGCTCCTGAACTCTGATCCCCAAGTCCCCAGTACCTTTTGAAAGGTGAGACTCTTTTTTTTTTATCCCATTGAAAGCTAAGAAATATATTACCAGGCACTGGAGATATCTGCAGTCAAGCAAGCTGTCCCACGGAAAATGATGAATATTAAGTCCACTCCACTATCCACCACTCCATATCACCCTGAAAGTCGTGTACCGGGGCCGCTTCATTCAGCCCAATGCCCCCTTCTACAGTTTTGTGTTCTCACTCCTGCCCCATCTCCCACCATCTGTGTAGTTATGGAGTAATTAGCAGAAATTACTGTTCCAGGTCCTACATTATGAGTTGAAGATAGAACACTCCCTACCGTCTGTAGGACATCTTAGCCACCACTGTTAGCACCCCTCTTTCCCTACCGCTGGAAGATGGGTTGGGGACCCAGTGCATTGCTTTCCAAAAGGTCCTACCCTGCTGTTAAGACGACCCTGCATACAGATGTGTCCATATACACCTTTCCTATATCCTACCTTGTATAGCACAGGTTGGAATGCCATAGACTCAGAGATTTAGCCATGCTTTGTGATATTTCTTTATTTCTTTCTTTAATATGCTACTTTATACATATTCTATTATAGCAAACACAAAATTTGAAATTCACTCACTCGTTAGTCGTAGATAGAAAAAAAGTGTGCAAAATTGAGATAAATATAAAAGGTGTATGTGGACACATCTTGTAAAACTGGAGCACATGAAAATACGTTTTTGTTTTACCATGTGTGATTATTTAAATAAAATAAATGGTGATATGGGTGCCAGATTTAATAATTAGATGCATTTGTGCACATTCAGTACAGTAATATGATATATATATATGTGTATGTATATATATATATATATATATATATATATGCGCACAAAGGTCCCCTGGGTGGGCATGTGGCAATCCCCCCAATAGCAAACAGGAACCAGGCGGCACTCGTTGGATTTGATGAAAAAGTTATATATGAAAAGTGGCAAAAAGCATGTTGATCACCATGCTTTTTGCCACTTTTAATATATAACTTTTTCATCAAATCCAACGAGTGCCGCCTGGTTCTTGCTTGCTATTGGGGGGATTGCCACATGCCCACCCAGGGGACCTTTGTGCATATATTCTATTTGAGGAGGGCACCGTGGTTATTCTCATTCATTTTGGAGTGCCTATTATTTATATATATATATATACATACACATATATATATATAGAATGGGGGAATATGGGTATCGGCGACTGGTGTTGTTTAAAACAGAATCATTAGAGATTAAAATTTATGAGCCAAAAAATATATAAAATTAACAAACAAGCTTTTTAACATATAAAAGTGGAATAAAATACAAACAATTTCACAAGTACTGATAAAAGCATAAAAATCTTTGTAAAAGGTAAGGAATTTGGACTTAGCTTTTTAAGATAGGCAAGGGGGGTTACTACAGGGAACCCAATGCGTTTCGTCTCAATCAGACTTCTTCAGAGGGTATGAAAAGTGTCAAAAAGCATGTTAATCACCATGCTTTTTGCCACTTTTAATATATAACTTTTTCATCAAATCCAACGAGTGCCGCCTGGTTCTTGCTTGCTATTGGGGGGATTGCCACATGCCCACCCAGGGGACCTTTGTGCATATATTCTATTTGAGGAGGGCACCGTGGTTATTCTCATTCATTTTGGAGTGCCTATTATTTATATATATATATATATATATATATATATCACACCAGCAAAAACGGCACTCACTGAATCCTCAATGATACTTAAATCACAATGGAAAAAGCCGGTGCCTTCCAATGGTAGCAGCTGGCGCTGTGTCCAAATAATATATCCAGAATTACGGCGGCACTCACGGCATCCAATAAAGAAACAGACACAGGTCTGATATCAACGTTTCAATGTTATTACAACATTTTCGTCAGGATAAACAAGTACAACAGTGACACTCACCTAAATACACCCGTCTGATGGTCCATGGCGCCAGCCGCCCGTCGCGTCCCGCTGATGTAATGACGTCATGATGGGGCGCCGGCCTTGGCGTCACGGAGCACCTGGACCGGAACACCATTACATAGTGAAGGCAGAGAATTAGATGATCACTAGAAAAATGAAACAGCTGTTACAACTCGGCACATAAGAAAAATTAGAATTCACAGATTAAATGTTAAATGGACAGATAACACGCCATTCACTATATAGGCACAAGAAGCACTATTTACCGATATGTAAAAACTGTAAATGACACACGTTAATCAGACATGAGAGGGTTTAAAATATAACATAGAAAATGATTGTAATATTGTTGCCATGCAACCATGGCAACAATAACAGGGCACATAAACTCATCACATACAGTGAGCCCTAAAGAGGAATTGTTAAAATAGACAAACTGACAATAATAATCAATCAATAGATGTAGTAGAAATAGTGGTAAACGTCAATGAAGGAAAGGAAAAAAAGGGGAAAAACCACAAGCCATAAGCTTAAAGAAATGCTGATAACCCAGCATGTTCATTGAGCCCCCGAGGGGACAAGGTGTCTAACAAAAATATCCATCGAGCCTCAGCCTTCAATAAAAGCTGACCACGGTCACCGCCTCTCTTCAGAGGTGGAATGTGATCAATTATGCGGTGCCGCAAAACTGCAATGGAGTGTTTGGCCAGTAAAAAATGTCTGGCCACGGGCTGATCGCTCCGACCAGAAGTTAGGGCGGCTCGGATAGATGTACGATGCCCTGCCATGCGCTCTTTAAACATACAATCGGTCTTACCGACATAATGGAGCCCACAGGGGCAGCTAAGGAGATAAACAACAAAACGTGTGGTGCAAGTCACACGATGTCTGATCTTAAACTTTTTTCCCGTAAAGGGATGGCAAAAGGTGTCACCCACAAGCATGTGGCTACATGTAGTGCAGCCTAGGCACTTGAAGCAGCCTGGACATGTAGATTTAAGGAAAGTGGTGGATTGTGATCTTTTGGTACTGGAAATCATGGTACAAACTATTATCTATTACCACAGTACCTGCTACGTGTTTACTGGTTACGATTGACGTCCAGAATTTATATACCTGCATTCCCCATGAGGAAGGATTGAAAGCTGTTGAATTACTGATTAGGAATAATCCAGCTTACACCGGACCTGACATTAATTTGTTCCTTTCTTTATTACAGCTTACATTGCAGAGGAATTATTTTCTGTTCAATAACCAATTTTTTTTTACAGCTTGCAGGCTGCTCCATGGGCAGTAATGTATCGCCTTCCTTTGCTAATAGCTACATGCTACAGGTGGAGGAGACTCTTTTTTTGTCTAACGAAATAGCCAAACCTCATGTTTTGTTATACCTCAGATACATAGATGATTTACTGTTGTTTTGGTCTGGTCCTCGTGCATTGTTAGAATCTTTACTTGAGTCACACAATAACTCTATTTCACCAATTAAGTTTACTTACCTTATACACGAACAGAGTGTTAACTATCTGGATGTACTAATTAGCATTCATGAACACAAAATTGTGACAGATATTTTTGTCAAAAGTACGGATAGAAATAATCTGTTACAGGCATCAAGTCCCCATCCCATATCTCTACGAAAAGGTCTTCCTTATTCCCAAATGCTTCGTTTAAAACGAATCATTAGTGACGAAACTAAGCTTGAATTGGCCTGTAATAACATGATAACCAAATTTGTACAGAGGGGCTACATACATTCAGAACTTATCTCCATCAAAAACAAAGTACTCAAATTAAAAAGAAATGACACTCTGGTCCCTGTTGATAAATCTAACAAACCTGACAGGCTAATTTGGATTAACCAATTTAATACCCAGAGTGCTGTGATCAGCAAGGTGACCAAACAGTTCTGGCCCATTGTACAAACTGATAAAAAACTGTCCACACTGTCCAAAACGCACATCATGCCAGCCTATAGGCGAGGTAAAAATATTCGTGATATGGTCGTGAAAACCATGATTTCCAGTACCAAAAGATCACAATCCACCACTTTCCTTAAATCTACATGTCCAGGCTGCTTCAAGTGCCTAGGCTGCACTACATGTAGCCACATGCTTGTGGGTGACACCTTTTGCCATCCCTTTACGGGAAAAAAGTTTAAGATCAGACATCGTGTGACTTGCACCACACGTTTTGTTGTTTATCTCCTTAGCTGCCCCTGTGGGCTCCATTATGTCGGTAAGACCGATTGTATGTTTAAAGAGCGCATGGCAGGGCATCGTACATCTATCCGAGCTGCCCTAACTTCTGGTCGGAGCGATCAGCCCGTGGCCAGACATTTTTTACTGGCCAAACACTCCATTGCAGTTTTGCGGCACCGCATAATTGATCACATTCCACCTCTGAAGAGAGGCGGTGACCGTGGTCAGCTTTTATTGAAGGCTGAGGCTCGATGGATATTTTTGTTAGACACCTTGTCCCCTCGGGGGCTCAATGAACATGCTGGGTTATCAGCATTTCTTTAAGCTTATGGCTTGTGGTTTTTCCCCTTTTTTTCCTTTCCTTCATTGACGTTTACCACTATTTCTACTACATCTATTGATTGATTATTATTGTCAGTTTGTCTATTTTAACAATTCCTCTTTAGGGCTCACTGTATGTGATGAGTTTATGTGCCCTGTTATTGTTGCCATGGTTGCATGGCAACAATATTACAATCATTTTCTATGTTATATTTTAAACCCTCTCATGTCTGATTAACGTGTGTCATTTACAGTTTTTACATATCGGTAAATAGTGCTTCTTGTGCCTATATAGTGAATGGCGTGTTATCTGTCCATTTAACATTTAATCTGTGAATTCTAATTTTTCTTATGTGCTGAGTTGTAACAGCTGTTTCATTTTTCTAGTGATCATCTAATTCTCTGCCTTCACTATGTAATGGTGTTCCGGTCCGGGTGCTCCGTGACGCCGAGGCCGGCGCCCCATCATGACGTCATTACATCAGCGGGACGCGACGGGCGGCTGGCGCCATGGACCATCAGACGGGTGTATTTAGGTGAGTGTCACTGTTGTACTTGTTTATCCTGACGAAAATGTTGTAATAACATTGAAACGTTGATATCAGACCTGTGTCTGTTTCTTTATTGGATGCCGTGAGTGCCGCCGTAATTCTGGATATATATATATATATATACATACACATATATGTGTATATATATATAGTAGACATGGCAAAGTTTGGCCAAAGAACTTAACGTCCTTTAGAACAGCAAAATGGAAAAAGGTGCAAAACATAATGTACTGAGTTTTATTGTGTTAAATTAACTATTATCATGAAAAATTAATCAATGTAGGTATTCTTTTATATTATCTAACTAATCAGAAAAACACTTTTAAGGCTATCAACCACAATAAAGAATGTGTCACTGCAATTTGCAGGGGGTTGGGGAAAAAATCCATATTTTTCAATGCAAAAATATTAGACCTTAAGTAAGTTGTATAGTGTTGTTATGTTAATAGCACTTTGCTTTGCCTTCTTGCACTCTGCCATCACCTGGCAGAGACCAGGTAATGGCAGACCCCTGGCCTCTGGCGCTGCTAAAGGAAGACATGGCTACTTGAGTGGCCAGTGGGATGGAAAGATGGACACACATTTGATTTCTAAGAACTTTTGATGAACTCTTGCCTGCAAATCTGCCCTTTGCTGATACTGCCACCTATGGCCTCTCATACCTTGAACATCATGGGCTCCATCATTTACCATGTATGTTTGCTCCACTGTATGCTATTCCTGTATGCTATACCTCCACGTGATGCAGGATGGCCTAACGTTGATCTATCCATATAGAGTATATCATACTTCTACACACGTTAGCTGTTTCCATTTAGGCCTTGGGTCTTTATATAGCTTATATTCCACAGTGTAACCTTCATATTGCTCCCAACATAATTCTGCCTCACCTGGTATGCTTCTGAATAGGATGAAAAATACATGGACTTCACGGTTATGTTGGAACCCTACTCTTAGTGTTAGGTCGCTGCAGTTACCCATTTTGTGTCATCTCTTGTAGGCATAAACTATTCCACCCAGGGTAATCCTACATCATGCGCCCAACATGGTTACCTCACCTGGTACCATTTGTGGATGGAATATATAATCTGATATCCAGACTATAGATCTACACTACAAAGTTCTACAGTCAATAGGTCTACCTCTAATGGTAGACATGCATTAGGTTGACAAGGTCAAAAGGTCGACACACAGATGGTAGACACAAGTTTTTTAATCTTTCATACTTTACCATCCACGTGGACTACGATTGGGAATAGTAACCTGTGCCAAGGCAGTGGTAGCGGAGTGAGCCATGCAATGGGACGCAGTACACTAATGGTGTTTGTTTGTGGCAGAAAAGTGACAAAACACCCACATAAACAAAAAAATAGTTTCTACCTTTTTTTGTGTCGACCTTTTGACCCTGTTGACCTAATGCATGTCTGCCATTAGTAGTAAACCTATTCACTGTAGACCTTTTTACTGTAGATCTAATAATCCACACCCATATAACCCATGGTAGTTATTACCCAAAATGTCTGTACCAACCCTACTTTATGCTTACTGTCCACTCTGGGTCTTCTTTTTACTTCTGTATTACTGTATTAATCTTTGTACTGTGTGCTTTGTTGCCTGTAAGGCGCCTTATGTCCTGTTGGAGGAAGAGCGCTATATACATAAAATTATTATTATTATTATTATTATCATCATTATTATTAATGGACATTATTAGATCACCTATGTTACATGTCTATCTTATATGAAAAAAACTGATGCATGTGTACTTCCTTTTTTATTTTGCAGTTATATTTATTTTAAATAATCTATATTTAAATTATAGTTCTTGTGGCTTATAGAACTTACATGCAGACTTTTGTCTGCTATATTTTGAAACATGTGGTAATTTCAGGTTTTAGCTTTTATATTTCAACAAATGAATGCCAAATGGACATTCTAAATGGACTTTAGACATTATGAATAATGGATTTCATACAATAGGTGAAAGTGGTTGTATGGAACAAAAATCTGTTGCTGGGCATAATATCTTGACAATCATTGTATAGCTAAAGGATACATAATCATTTTAATTTTACCAATTTTCTTTTATTTCATATAATTACAATTGATGGGTCTTGTAACATTTATGGGGAACATATTTGTGATGTACTGAATAATACCTCAGAAATCTATTTTCGTTCTCTCTTTATTTAGTGATTACAATACTTCTATGTCATATGGACTTACAATTCAAGTTTATACATATTATTTTGTCCCAAGATAAATCTAAAGGTGGCATAGAGATTTTAAAAATATCAGTGGAAACGTTTTCAAATGAAGCATAAAACACTATTATGCAAACAACATACACATGTCATACTTTATAACTTTTATGTAGAAAAATAAAACACTTTAATTGAATCAGGGTTACCTCATTATTTAATTAAGGACAAATGTTAAGCATATTGGATTTACAGTTATTGAAAATCAGGGATTATAAAGTTAATTTTCACATAGTCATAAACCATATAAAATTTTTGCCAGTAATTAAAAGGATAAACTGGCAACACTGAAGAGGCTTGCAAAAAAAAATAAAAAAAAATATATAGTTTATTGAAAAGTGTATGGGATGTGGAATAGAAGTTACCTCGTTCTATTTATGAGATTTAGCTGGGGAGATCAGGTGTAGAAATGTTTTGAGGGAAGCCAGTGGACAGCATTCAATGCCAGGCACAAGCAGCAAAAGCTGATTTCATGAAGATAAGGTATTCTGTATGTAGCTTGTGCCTTCTTTGGTTAAATAGTTTTGTCAGTTTATTATTTTTTTGCAAAGTATAAAACATTTCCCCTTGTATTTGAATTTAAGAACAAGACATCCTGCCTGTACAACGGCAAAATTGCTTAATGTTCTACAAGATTAAAGTTTTATCTTTTTAGGATTTAGCAATCCATTGTCTATTTAATTGAAGATTACTTCACTGAATGTGTAATGAATACAAAGTCAATTTCTATTCGAGTAATGATTAATCTTATTCTCTTTTGAAAAATAAATTTTTTTCCTTTTGATTTCAAGGACATTTTAGACATCGCCAAGACTTGGTCTTTTAGTTTAATATCACGCAGTGAAAGTACAAAGAAGTATGATGATATCAATTATTTAAGGGAAAAGAAATGATCTATTACTGTAGTGGTATTATATATATATATATATATATATATATATATATATTTACACAATTAACTATTAATTCAGTAGCAAACATAATCTATAGATAGAAATATTATAACATAATGTTATGGGGATCATGTAGAGTTGGATGCAATTTATGCCAAAAAACATTAACATATATTGTTAACTAAAAAAAAATTTTTTTTAAATCTTTTAATATGTAGACACAAAAGTATCTTAAGATGCTTGCACTGTCCATAACAGCCATGCATAGTAGGGCTCATTCTGTGTTGGACACATTCGCGGCCGCTTTGCCATTTGGCTGTGGATGCCTGTTTACTACTTTATATTATGCTAATGCAATAATCTGGCTGTGAATACTAAAATTCTGTCAAATGCATATGGAATTTGCCCACTGTTCTTACATAGGCAATCACAGCCATCATCATTTACCCTGGTCCTATACTGGATGCAAAAGATCCATCAGATACAGGTGTACCATCTCCGTCCATACACTTCGAATGAGCACTGAAGTTAGCCAACACCCCCATGACACTCCCATGAGAAGTATTTGTTCTGTGCGATCACATAGTCGCCGCCCAGAAACACATTATATGGATAGTATGGTCAACTAGTGAACTCCATCCATGTGCTTAAGTCTGATTTGGCATTTGTGCTATCGCCGATTTATTTTCTTCATGTATGCATAGTAAGCTGAAATATTACATAATATAGTGTCGAGGCTTCGTAAGGAGCAACTCAAAGTTGGTATAGTGGTAGTTTAGGGTTTCTTTGTTTATAGTAATATTTTTTTTTATTCAGTGTCTTTTTAGCTTATTTTCTCCTTGATGTGCACTACAGGTCCCAGTTTGTCTTGGGTCCCAGGCATGCGACCACTTATGGTTCTTCATGGTGAAAGAAAAATATTACTTTTAAAGTAAATGTTTAACCCAAAACACCATTCAGCTTGGTCAAGCTTTTGTAAATAGTTAAATTGCAGCTAACTGATGCTGTTCATTTCGGTATTAAAGCTTGGCCCTGTATTTGTCATGACGACTAAACCCATGCTACCATGAGCCTGATACTGTATGTATAATGAACAGTTTATAGTCATTTCTACTCAACAATGGTTAAACCAACCGTACAGCATGATTAGCTGAATGTGCATAGTATATTTACTCTGTGCGGCTCATTAGGTCAGTATGAATGAATGGTATAAATACAAGGGGACACATAGCAGAACAACCAATTATGGTGTCTGGATCTAAAAAACAAAGTTGGCAAAAACAGCAAGGGCACCTCTGAAACACAAAAAAAATAAAGTTTAGAATTGTAATATGAAACGGGTTTGTTTTGTGGAAACAGGATGAAGTATGATAGTTGATTTATCATCCAAAAGACAGGCATGTGGAGTTGAGCATCCCAAACATGTAACTTAGTACAGGCATTTTTCATGAAGACTGATCATAAAACATTATTTGAAGAATATCCCCTAAGATAAACTACTCCACTGTGCAGTTTTGGAAATGTCTTAACAACTGTACGTTTGTAAAATCAAAAGTGCATAAAGACACATTTTTCTGAAAGAAAACATTCTAACCCTTTTCTTTATTCTATGTAGGTATTCACCAAGTGGCTGTGCACATGGAGGTGTGTGTGGCTCAGTGGCGGAACTTCCACCGGTGCAGGGGGTGCAATGCACCGGGTCCAACAGCAATGAAGGGGCCAGGATGAGTCAGACTTCATTATACTGATTCATCTTTATTCATTTGCATTGCTGGGCACACATGGCCATGGTCCATAACAAAGGAGGAGGAGGCGGTTTAGCTGGAGGAGGAAGAGGGAGCCCACTCCCCTCTTCCCATCTCCTCCCATCCTCTTACCATCCTTCTCTCCTCTCACAGACAGGCTGCTATTGCCAGGGTCCGACATCACGCTCTAGTGACCGTCCTCGGTGGGAAAATTAAAGAGAGGAGAGATGCTTCCCTGAGTACTTGTCCCCAGGTAGGCCAGCCATCCATGCCGCCCCGGGTCACCTCCATCATGCTCCGGCCCTGGTCACCTCCATCAAGCTGCACGCCAGGGTCACCTCCATCTCACCTTCCACCCTGGCTTGGCCCCTAGTCTGTCGGCCAGATGAGGGCGCACTGCTGCAGTTAGCTTGCGCAAGCCGTGGACTGGGCAAGTTATTGCTTCATCAAACTCGTGCTCTCTCTTTTCATATCTCTCTCTTTTCATGACTCTCTTTCTCTTTTCATGTCACTCTATGTCTCTCTCTCCATGTCTGTTTCTCTCTTTTAATGTGCCTATCTCTCTTTTCATGTGTCTCACTCTCTCTTTTAATGTCTCTTTCATGTGTTTGTCTCGCTTTCTCTGTATCTCACTTTTTCATGTCTCTCTTTTCATGTGCCTTTCTCTTTTCATGTGTGTGTCTCTCTCTTTTCATGTCTCTCTTCATGTGTGTCTCTCTTTTTCTCTGTATCTCTCTCTTTTCATATTTCTGCCTCTGTGTCTCTCTCTCTTTTCATGTCTCTCTCTTTTCATGTGCCTATCTCTTTTTTCATGTGCCTCTCGCTCTCTCTTTTCATGTCACTTTTCATGTGTGTCTCTTTTCTCTGTATCTCTCTTTTCATGTGCCTATCTCTCTTTTTATGTGTCTCTCTCTCTTTTCGTCTCTCTTCATGTGTGTCTTTTTCTCTGTATCTCTCTCTTTTCATGTCTCTCTCTTCATGTTTCTCCTTCTGTGTATCTCTATCTTTTCATGTCTCTCTCTTTCTCTCATTTCATAGCTCTCTTTTCAAATCTCTCTCTCTTCAAATCTCTCTCTCTCTTCGTGACTATCTCTCTTTTCATGACTCTCTCTTTTCATGTCACTCTATGTCTCTCTCTCCATGTCTGTTTCTCTCTTTTCATGTGCCTATCTCTCTTTTCATGTGTGTGGCTCTCTCTTCATGTCTCTTTTCATGTGCCTATCTTTCTTTTCATGTGTCTCTCTTTTCATGTCTCTCTTTTTCTCTGTATCTCTCTTTTCATGTCTCTCTCTTTCTTCATTTTTCTGTCTCTCCCTCTCGCGCGTGTGTACACACACACACACATACATACATACATACATACATACATACATACATATCTATCTATCTATCTATCTATCTATCTATCTATCTATCTATCTATCACCTCACACACACATACATATCTTTCTCTCTCACACACACACACACACACACACACACACACACACACACACACACACACACACACACATACTGTGCACATCTCTCTCACACCTACAGTATGTTTCCCTTTTCATGTCTCTCTCTTTTCCTCTGTCTCTCTTTTTCTCTGTCTTTCCATGTCTGTCTCTTCCCTTTTCTCTCTCTCTCCCTTTTTCTCTGTTTACCCTTGTCTCTCTACATGTTTCTGTCTCTCTCACACACATACATATCTCTCTCACACACATACATATTTTTCTTGTCATGTCTCTCTCCATGTCTTTCTCTCTTCTCTATGTTTCTCTCCATGTCTGTCTCTCTCTCTCTCCCTTTTTCTCTATGTCTCTCTTTTTCTCTCTCTCTCTCTCCATGTCTCATTTTTCTGCCTCTCTCACACAAACACAAACAAACACAAACAAACAAACATATCTATCACACATATACATATCTCACTTAGACATACATGTATGTATCTCTCTCTGTGTCTAATCTATTAATCTCTCTCCATGTCTCTCTTTGTTCTCTCTGTCTCCCTCTAGAACACACATACCCAGTCCCAGTGAACCCTTTAAACCCAATTTACCTCCTTGACTCCATCCTATAAAGACCTCACTTCTGCCTTTCCCCTTCACTCTCTACCTGTTACCCACTCCCTCCCAGTCACCCACTGTCTCTTCCTTTCACCACTCTGTCATCCTGTGCCTCACCCTATCACACTCTGATTTCCCTGTCACCTTCTAACTCTCCCTGTCACTCTCTGCCTCTTCCTGATCACCCACTGCTTTTCCCTGTAACCATCAAACCTCTAACTGTCACCCTTTCCTTATCACCCTCTCTCCCCATCACACAAGGCCTTTACCTTTAATTGCCTCACCCTATCACACTCTGATTTCCCTGTCACCTTCTAACTCTCCCTGTCACTCTCTGCCTCTTCCTAGTCACCCACTGCTTTTCCCTGTAACCATCAAACCTCTCCCATTCATCCTTTCCTTTTCACCCTATCCCCATCACCCACTACCTCTCCCTGTCACCCTCCCCCATCACCCTCTCTCCCCATCACCCACTGCCTTTACCTTTAACCACCTCCCCTTCACCCACTGCCTCTCCCTTTAACTCTTTCCCCTTCACCCACTGCCTCTCCTTGTCATCTTCTCCCATTCACCCACTGCCTCTCCCTGTTACCCTTTCCCCTTCACCCTTTGCCTTTCTCTGTAACCCTCTCCCCGACACCCACTGCCTCTCCCTGTCATCCACTACCAAGCAACATATTTTGAACTTGAGGAGAGGGGCCCAAAGCATATTTTTGCAGCTGGGCCCACCACTCACAAGTTCTGCCACTGGTGTGGCTCTTCCACTTGGTGCTCCTCCACACTTCTCACTGAAGGTGAGGAGGTGGCAGCAGTAGTGGTGATGGACATCTGCTAGAAAGACCTTTAAAGAAATGTAGCCAGTTTAATTTAAAAGATAAATATTTTGTAAACACAACACAATTTCTGCAAATGTACAATTAGTTGGATGATGCTGAACCTGCCTTTGGGGTAGCTGGGACGCTTTGCTCTTCACTGTTATTTCTTTTCCCTGTGATTATATATTTGGAGTGATGTTATTTAAAAAAAAATGTTTTCCTACAAAAAAAAAAAATCTGCATGCACATTTGGCAAAAACAATGAGAGGCAGCCAATGTACTGTACATTGGTGGTCATTCCGAGTTGTTCGCTTGTTGCCATTTTTCGCAATGCAGCGATTAGGTGGAAAATGCGCATGCGCATGGTGCGCATGCGCTAAGTAACTTAACACAAAACTTAGGAGATTTACACAAGCTTGAGCAACGTCTTTTCAACGCTCGTGTGATCGTAGTGCGATTGACAGGAAGTGGATGTTTCTGGGCGGCACCTCTGCGTTTTTAGGGAGTTTGCTAAAAAAACGCAGGCATGCCAGGTAAAAACGCAGGAGTGGTTGGAGAAACGGGGTAGTGGCTGGCCGAACGCAGGGCGTGTTTGTGACGTCAAACCAGGAACTGAATGGACTGAGGTGATCACAATCTAGGAGTAGGTCTGGAGCTACTCAGAAACTGCAAGGAAATATTTAGTAGCAGTTCTGCTAATCTTTCGTTCGCTATTCTGCTAAGCTGAGATACACCCCCAGAGGGCGGCAGCCTAGCGTTTGCAATGCTGTTAAAAGCAGCTAGTGAGCGAACAACTCGGAATGAGGGCCATTGGCCTAACCATTACCAGAGCAGATAAGCAACTTTACTTTTTATTATAGGACTAAGGTGGTCATTCCGAGTTGTTCGCTCGCTAGCAGTTTTTAGCAGCCGTGCAAACGCTATGCCGCCGCCCACTGGGAGTGTATTTTAGCTTAGCAAAAGTGCAAAAGAAAGGATCGCAGAGCGGCTACAAAGTTTTTTTGTGCAGTTTCTGAGTAGCTCAAAATCTACTCAGAGCTTGCGATCACTTCAGACTATTCAGTTCCTGTTTTGACGTCACAAACACGCTCTGTGCTCACCCAGGCACGCCTGCGTTTTTCCTGGCACGCCTGCGTTTTTACGATCACTCCTTGAAAACGGTCAGTTGCCACCCAGAAACGCCCACTTCATGTCAATCACTCTGCAGTCAGCAGTGTGACTGAAAAGCTTTGCTAGACCATGTGTGAAACTACATCGGCTGTTGTAATAGTACGTCGCGCGTGCGCATTGCGCCGCATACGCATGCGCAGAAGTGCCATTTTTTACCTCATCCCTGAACAACGAATGAATGCAGCTAGCGATCAACTCGGAATGACCGCCTAAGATAAAACCTTTTGCATATGGCAACTCAGTTGTAATGCATTTACTGATGGAACAGAAAAAAACCCTGCCTTTTTCTTTAACCACTTAACTGATGATATTTCTATTCAAAACCATTCATAACATTGCTTTTCACATTTTTTTTATTTAATAAAGTTTAAAAAGTATTTTTTAAATTATTTAAATATTATATTATGCACATCTGCAGAATTAATCTCCTCATCATAAAATGGGGGACACAGTGGGCGGCACGGTTTCATGTGATCTGAACATGCCAATTAAGTGTTTAAGGGTGTGTACACACGATGAGATATTTTCTTTCGATTTTGACTACATAGTCAAAATCGCAAGAAAAGTTAGTGCAGATCGCAAAGTGAAAGTCACCTTGCGATCCTGATTCGATCCCGATGCGCGGTCCCGCCAGGACGGCATCGCAAAAAAAGATAGACTGTGCAGGCAAGTCAATCCTTGCTAGATCGGTGTACTCTCTAGTTCATCTCACATGTCAATGACATCTCACAAAAGCCAAAATCTCACATAAGCCAAAATCGTAATCACACATAGTCCATATCTCAAGAAAAGTTAGTCAAGATCTGTGCTATCTGGGCTCCGGGGAGTTCAAGGGAAATCGCAAGTGAAAATCGGGCATAGCAAGGATCTCACCGTGTGTACACACCCTAACACTGATAAAGGTAATGTTTTCTTTTCAAACCCAACTAAATACAAGATGGGTTATAAAAGCAAAAATGGCTGTGTGTACACATATATTTTAAAATGAGACTACTTGCCATTTCCAGGCCAACACAAAATACACGTTACTTAGTGATGTGCACCGGACATTTTTCGGGTTTTGTGTTTTGGTTTTGGATTCGGTTCCGCAGCCGTGTTTTGGATTCGGACGCGTTTTGGCAAAACCTCCCTGAATTTTTTTTGTCGGATTCGGGTGTGTTTTGGATTCGGGTGTTTTTTTACAAAAACCCCTCAAAAACAGCTTAAATCATAGATTTTGGGGGTCATTTTGATCCCATAGCATTATTAACCTCAATAACCATCATTTCCACTCATTTCCAGTCTATTCTGAACACCTCACAATATTATTTTTAGTCCTAAAATTTGCACCGAGGTCGCCGGATGACTAAGCTAAGCGACCCAAGTGGCCGACACAAACACCTGGCCCATCTAGGAGTGGCACTGCAGTGTCAGACAGGATGGCAGATTTAAAAAATAGTCCCTAAACAGCACATGATGCAAAGAAAAAAAGAGGTGCAATGAGGTAGCTGTGTGACTGAGCTAAGCGACCCAAGTGGTCGACACAAACACCTGGCCCATCTAGGAGTGGCACTGCAGTGTCAGACAGGATGGCAGATTTAAAAAATAGTCCCCAAACAGCACATGATGCAAAGAAAAAAAAAAAGTGCAATGAGGTAGCTGTGTGACTAAGCTAAGCGACTCAAGTGGCCGACACAAACACCTGGCCCATCTAGGAGTGGCACTGCAGTGTCAGAGAGAATGGCAGATTTAAAAAATAGTCCCCAAACAGCACATGATGCAAAGAAAAATAGAGGTGCAATGAGGTAGCTGTGTGACTAAGCTAAGCGACCCAAGTGGCCAACACAAACACCTGGCCCATCTAGGAGTGGCACTGCAGTGTCAGACAGGATGGCAGATTTAAAAAATAGTCCCCAAACAGCACATGATGCAAAGAAAAAAAACAGGTGCAATGAGGTAGCTGTGTGACTAAGCTAAGCGACTCAAGTGGCCGACACAGACACCTGGCCCATCTAGAAGTGGCACTGCAGTGTCAGACAGGATGGCAGATTTAAAAAATAGTCCCCAAACAGCACATGATGCAAAGAAAAAAAGAGGTGCAATGAGGTAGCTGTGTGACTAAGCTAAGAGACCCAAGTGGCCGACACAAACACCTGGCCCTTCTAGGAGTGACACTGCAGTGTCAGACAGAATGGCAGATTTAAAAAATAGTCCCCAAACAGCACATGATGCGAAGAAAAAAAGAGGTGCAATGAGGTAGCTGTGTGACTAAGCTAAGCGACCCAAGTGGCCGACACAAACACCTGGCCCATCTAGGAGTGGCACTGCAGTGTGAGACAGGATGGCAGATTTAAAAAAATAGTCCCCAAACAGCACATGATGCAAAGAAAAAAAGAGGTGCACCAAGGTCGCTGGATGGCTAAGCTAAGCAACCCAAGTGGCCGACACAAACACCTGGCCCATCTAGGAGTGGCACTGCAGTGTGAGACAGGATGGCAGATTTAAAAAATAGTCCCCAAACAGCACATGATGCAAAGAAAAAAAGAGGTGCACCAAGGTCGCTGGATGGCTAAGCTAAGCGACCCAAGTGTCCGACACAAACACCTGGCCCATCTAGGAGTGGCACTGCAGTTTTCTAGCGAGAGGATGAGTGCTTCCATCCTCATATGAATCTGAACCACTAGCCATGAACATAGGACAGGGCCTCAGCCGTTCCTTGCCACTCCGTGTCGTAAATGGCATATAGGCAAGTTTACGCTTCTCATCAGACGCTTTTAATTTGTAGTATACTTGATGACACAGAGGTAGAGCAGTGGACTACTGTACCGTACTGCTATATACATACTGGTGGTCAGCAAAATTCTGCACTGTCCTCCTACTATATACTGCGCACAACTAAAATGCAGCACAGGTCTGGATGCATAGTATACTTGACGACACAGTGGTAGAGCAGTGGACTACTGTACCGTACTGCTATATATATACTGGTGGTCAGCAAAATTCTGCACTGTCCTCCTACTATATACTGCGCACAACTAAAATGCAGCACAGGTATGGATGCATAGTATACTTGACGACACAGAGGTAGAGCAGTGAACTACTGACCGTACTGCTATATATTATATACTGGTGGTCAGCACAATTATGCACTGTCCTCCTACTATATATACTGCGCACAACTTAAATGCACCACAGGTATGGATGGATAGTATACTTGTCGACAAAGAGGTAGGTAGAGCAGTGGACTACTGTACCGTACTGCTATATATTATATACTGGTGGTCAGCAAAATTATGCACTGTCCTCCTACTATATATACTGCGCACAACTTAAATGCACCACAGGTATGGATGGACAGTATACTTGACAACACAGAGGTAGGTAGAGCAGTGGACTACTGTACCGTACTGATATAATACTGGTGGTCACTGGTCAGCAAAATTCTGTACTGTCCTCCTACTATATACTACAATGCAGCACAGATATGGAGCTGTTTTCAGGCAAAGAACGTAGATATTTTCAGCACACTGAGCACAGATATTTGCAAGCACACTGAGCACAGATATTTGCAGCACACTGAGCACAGATATTTGCAGCACACTGAACACAACTGAGAGAACGCTGCACGTCCTCTCCCTATCATCTCCAATGCACGAGTGAAAATGGCGGCGACGTGCGGCTCCTTATATAGAATACAAATCTCGCAAGAATACAACAGCGGGATGATAATGTTCAGGCGCGCTCGGGTTAACCGAGCAAGGCGGGCGGATCCGTCTGCCTCGGAACCGTGTAAATTGGGTAAAATTTGGGGGGGGTTCAGAGTCCGAGGAACCGAACCCGCTCATCACTAGTTACTATTAGTAAAGCACTATGCATAATTTGGGTACAAAACAGATTTATTCCAAGCCAAGCACACAGAGCATATTAAACTAGCATGAGAAAGGTTAGCATTAGCATATTACTCACCATGTTCTTGTGGGGCATCTGTGTCCTGCAAATGGTGCACCTGTGGCCTGCATATGGTGCACCTAAACCACTTCTGGGAAAATGAAGGCCTGCAGTGGCTCTTTATACTCCAGCCACTCCTGATGGAAGGGGAGCCAACTCCACTTTTCCATCTACACTACTAATTGAAGTGCTTTTTGGCCACATCCACAGTGCGCTTCAGTGTCCCGGATCAGTTGACCTCCTCCATGATCTTGTGCCACAGAAAATACATTTTCTGGCTACTGGTCCTGCAGGAGTAGCGACCAATGAGGTAGCCCTAAATGTGCATAACTGCCTTGACAAGGGCCGCATTCTCCTCATATATATAGTGCACATTGTGCCCACTCTTTGTCTTGCCCACAGCTACAGACACCTCATAATTATCATCCTCCTCCCACTCTGTGTCAGCCTTAAGGTGCTGCACAGATACCTCCACCACATCTGACACCATCTCCTCAGTCCTCCTGCTCCCACACTACTCTTCCATTGCATAAAAAAAAAACTTAACACAGTAAAGCAAATGTGCAATATTTTTCCTGGCAATCAGGGGTGATAAGGGGTTATTTAGGGTGATTTCTAATCTCACTGAAAATAGATTCTAAGTAAATTCCTCACTAGGAGTCAGAGGGAGTGGGAATCTATTTTTGATTATGTTGGTACTGTATTTGAATGGAAATGTGCACCGGACCATTTTTTGCTGGATTTGGATCTGATTTATCGTCTACCTTTGGATTTGAATTTGCCAAACTGCCATGACTGGTTTTGGTTTTAGATTTTTTTTCAGAAATAATAAAAAAAAACTAAAATCACATAATTTGGGCATTTCTTTGACCCTAGAGTATTATTAACCTCAATAACATTAATTTCCAGTCATTTCCAGTCAAGTTGGACCACCTCACAGCTCACAAAACTGTTTTCACCAATATTGGGCAAAGGCCGTAGCGATCTGGCTGGTTACTAAGCTACAGAGCAGCGGCACAAATACATGTCAGTTTATAGCACATCTATGAAACACTGACACAGCGTATGGGGTACAGTGCACAGAACAGTGCAAACAATAGATCTATATATTATTTTTTTTAACTTGCTGCTCGGTTAAGACTGCGTGGAGTCACAGGGCTTATAGATGCAATTGAAATAGTGCACTAGGGTTAAGCGCACCAAACAATGCAAACTATATATATATATATATATATATATATATATATATAATGGAAACAAGAAAAGCGGCACTCTAAGTCTGTCAAAAAGTCAAGTTTCTACTATCCATCCTCACCTGAGATGGCACCTAAGCACTGAGTCTTGGAGGGGGAGTGCCGGTCCTCACAGTCTTTCTATGGTATTTGGAGACATTGGAAGCTTGGCTCCCAGTACCCCAACCAGGGTCAGGGCACCCCCAAACATTAAAGCATATCTTCATTTTTTGAAGTATAGCTCTGGCCAGGAGTGAGCATTATTTGCACAGCACCAACAGCACTTTTGCACCAGCACTTTGCACCAAGCACTTATGGATCCTGCGGTTACAGATGATTCCCCGGGCTGCAGAGGGATGTATCCCACGCTGGGAGAATCCTTCAGTTTTACAGACGATGATGCAGAGCGTCTTCGATTTAAAGAGCAGATAGACCACTGTGGTACTGAGGGCAACATTGAGGATGTGTACCATCAGCTTCTCAAGTTGAAACGAAGGGAAGTTGATTTTTTACTGCATGGGATCTCTTTGTCGGAATATCATAGACAAAAGATGATTCCGCGGGGCTTTCGTGTCAAAAATGTGCCAACTATAGGCAGACACAGCCCAGATTTTTGTAGAAAATGGGTAGGGATCCTGAACAAATGCACCTTATGATACTCGTTGTGGAAGAAGCAGGCAAGGAACTCAGTGGGACATGTGAAAAAATACATGCCATTGAAACCACGCATAAATCCGTGTTACAGAACGATACACACAAGGATTGGTTAACCAAGTTGCAGCATCAGATAGACCGGTACAAGGGAGATTTGGTAAAGTTTAAAAGGAATAAACAGCATATGGTGAAGGAAGACTACGTAGTACGAACCCAATAGGGTGTATAGGTGGCTGATGTGAGAAAATGTACAGTCATCGGGCCCATATAACCATAGAAGTAGGCACAGCTGGCGTAAGAGGAGAGAAATGCAGCAGAACACAGCAGGCACCTCTAATAGTGACAGCGAATTTGGTCCGGGTGATTCTGAAGGACCTGTCCTAGACTCCAGTGTCCCTTTAGGGACCCCATTAACGCCTCAAATAGAAAAAGGACGAAGAGGCAGGCCACCCGCAGGGGTGGCAAATGCACGCGGGACCAGAGGTGCCTCAGCAAACAAAAGACGCTAATCTATAATCTCTCTAAAAGAACACTATCTGAGGCTGAACAGTGTGTATTGGAGAAGGGCCTGTCATTCGTTCCCACCAGCACCTTCAATGACTTCAGGTGGCATTTTGAACTTCACCATTATGCACGCAAGCTTAGACGTCAAGAATTCTTCCAAAATTCACCAGGGAATGAACCTTCACCTACCAGTTTGGATCATATGCGCCAAAACTTCTTAAACAAGCATTCGGCATCCACCTTTGACCCCATGTCCGCCAACGCTTCTATTAAGTCTTTCACCAGGCTGCCGAATTACTCCGTCCATAAATACAACAACGCAGTGGCTACAGTTCCAACACACCACAATTTATCCAAAGCGGAGGGAGCAGCATTGAAGCAATTGGGGAACTATGGGGACATAGTCATTCGTCCCGCTGACAAGGGGGGAGGGGTGGTGATACTGGACTTGGAATATTACGTGGAAGAAATACAGAACCAACTAGCTGATGCTGATGTATATGAGGAATTGGCCCGTGACCCTACCCCTGAGTACCAAAAAGCACTGAAGAGCACTTTAGATGCAGATAAAGAGAGTGGCAAAATAACCACAAAACTACACAAAGCACTTTTTCAGGAACACCCCTTAGTGCCCATTTTTTTCACGGTTCCCAAACTGCACAAGAATTTACATGCTCTACCAGGTAGACCTATCATTGCTGCCAGAGAATCAATTTTTCAACCAGTGTCAGTTTTTTTAGATAGCATATTACAACTAGAGATGTGCACCGGAAATTTTTCGGGTTTTGTGTTTAGGTTTTGGGTTCGGTTCCGCGGCCGTGTTTTGGGTTCGAACGCGTTTTGGCAAAACCTCACCGAATTTTTTTTGTCGGATTCGGGTGTGTTTTGGATTCGGGTGTTTTTTTCAAAAAACCCTAAAAAACAGCTTAAATCATAGAATTTGGGGGTCATTTTGATCCCAAAGTATTATTAACCTCAATAACCATAATTTCCACTCATTTTCAGTCTATTCTGAACACCTCACACCTCACAATATTATTTTTAGTCCTAAAATTTGCACCGAGGTCGCTGGATGACAAAGCTCAGCGACCCAAGTGGCCGACACAAACACCTGGCCCATCTAGGAGTGGCACTGCAGTGTCACGCAGGATGGCCCTTCCAAAAAACACTCCCCAAACAGCACATGACGCAAAGAAAAAAAGAGGCGCAATGAGGTAGCTGTGTGACTAAGCTCAGCGACCCAAGTGGCCGACACAAACACCTGGCCCATCTAGGAGTGGCACTGCAGTGTCACGCAAGATCGCCCTTCCAAAAAACACTCCCCAAACAGCACATGACGCAAAGAAAAAAAGAGGCGCAATGAGGTAGCTGTGTGACTAAGCTCAGCGACCCTAGTGGCCGACACAAACACCTGGCCCATCTAGGAGTGGCACTGCAGTGTCACGCAGGATGGCCCTTCCAAAAAACACTCCCCAAACAGCACATGACGCAAAGAAAAAAAGAGGCGCAATGAGGTAGCTGTGTGACTAAGCTCAGCGACCCTAGTGGCCGACACAAACACCTGGCCCATCTAGGAGTGGCACTGCAGTGTCACGCAGGATGGCCCTTCCAAAAAACAATCCCCAAACAGCACATGACGCAAAGAAAAATGAAAGAAAAAAGAGGTGCAAGATGGAATTGTCCTTGGGCCCTCCCACCCACCCTTATGTTGTATAAACAGGACATGCACACTTTAACCAACCCATCATTTCAGTGACAGGGTCTGCCACATGACTGTGACTGAAATGACGGGTTGGTTTGGACCCCCACCAAAAAAGAAGCAATTAATCTCTCCTTGCACAAACTGGCTCTACAGAGGCAAGATGTCCACCTCATCATCATCCTCCGATTCATCACCGTGTACATCCCCCTCCTCACAGATTATCAATTCGTCCCCACTGGAATCCACCATCACAGCTCCCTGTGTACTTTGTGGAGGCAATTGCTGCTGGTGAATGTCTCCATGGAGGAATTGATTATAATTCATTTTAATGAACATCATCTTCTCCACATTTTCTGGAAGTAACCTCGTACGCCGATTGCTGACAAGGTGAGCGGCGGCACTAAACACTCTTTCGGAGTACACACTTGTGGGAGGGCAACTTAGATAGAATAAAGCCAGTTTCTGCAAGTGCCTCCAAATTGCCTCTTTTTCCTGCCAGTATACGTACGGACTGTCTGACGTGCCTACTTGGATGCGGTCACTCATATAATCCTCCACCATTCTTTCAATGGGGAGAGAATCATATGCAGTGACAGTAGACGACATGTCCGTAATCATTGGCAGGTCCTTCAGTCCGGACCAGATGTCAGCATCAGCAGTCGCTCCAGACTGCCCTGCATCACCGCCAGCGGGTGGGCTCGGAATTCTGAGCCTTTTCCTCGCACCCCCAGTTGCGGGAGAATGTGAAGGAGGAGATGTTGACAGGTCGCGTTCCGCTTGACTTGACAATTTTCTCACCAGCAGTTCTTTGAACCCCTGCAGACTTGTGTCTGCCGGAAAGAGAGATACAACGTAGGTTTTAAATCTAGGATCGAGCACGGTGGCCAAAATGTAGTGCTCTGATTTCAACAGATTGACCACCCGTGAATCCTTGTTAAGCGAATTAAGGGCTCCATCCACAAGTCCCACATGCCTAGCGGAATCGCTCTGTGTTAGCTCCTCCTTCAATGTCTCCAGCTTCTTCTGCAAAAGCCTGATGAGGGGAATGACCTGACTCAGGCTGGCAGTGTCTGAACTGACTTCACGTGTGGCAAGTTCAAAAGGTTGCAGAACCTTGCACAACGTTGAAATCATTCTCCACTGCGCTTGAGACAGGTGCATTCCACCTCCTATATCGTGCTCAGTTGTATAGGCTTGAATGGCCTTTTGCTGCTCCGCCAACCTCTGAAGCATATAGAGGGTTGAATTCCACCTCGTTACCACTTCTTGCTTCAGATGATGGCAGGGCAGGTTCAGGCATTTTTGGTGTTGCTCCAGTCTTCTGTACGTGGTGCCTGTACGCCGAAAGTGTCCCGCAATTCTTCTGGCCACCGACAGCATCTCTTGCACGCCCCTCTCATTTTTTAAATAATTCTGCACCACCAAATTCAAGGTATGTGCAAAACATGGGACGTGATGGAATTTGCCCATATTTAATGCACACACAATATTGCTGGCGTTGTCCGATGCCACCAATCCACAGGAGAGTCCAATTGGGGTAAGCCATTCTGCGATGATCTTCCTCAGTTGCCGTAAGAGGTTTTTAGCTGTGTGCGTATTCTGGAAAGCGGTGATACAAAGCGTAGCCTGCCTAGGAAAGAGTTGGCGTTTGCGAGATGCTGCTACTGGTGCCGCCGCTGCTGTTCTTGCGGCGGGAGTCCATACATCTACCCAGTGGGCTGTCACAGTCATATAGTCCTGAGTCTGCCCTGCTCCACTTGTCCACATGTCCGTGGTTAAGTGGACATTGGGTACAACTGCATTTTTTAGGACACTGGTGAGTCTTTTTCTGAGTTCTGTGTACATTTTCGGTATCGCCTGCCTAGAGAAATGGAACCTAGATGGTATTTGGTACCGGGGACACAGTACCTCAAACAAGTCTATAGTTGGCTCTGCAGTAATGATGGATACCGAAACCACGGTTCTCACCGCCCAGGATGCCAAGGCCTCAGTTATCCGCTTTGCAGCAGGATGACTGCTGTGATATTTCATCTTCCTCGCAAAGGACTGTTGGACAGTCAATTGCTTGGTGGAAGTAGTAAAAGTGGTCTTACGACTTCCCCTCTGGGATGACCATCGACTCCCAGCAGCAACAACAGCAGCGCCAGCAGCAGTAGGCGTTACACGCAAGGATGCATCGGAGGAATCCCAGGCAGGAGAGGACTCGTCAGAATTGCCAGTGACATGGCCTGCAGGACTATTGGCATTCCTGGGGAAGGAGGAAATTGACACTGAGGGAGTTGGTGGGGTGGTTTGCGTGAGCTTGGTTACAAGAGGAAGGGATTTACTGGTCAGTGGACTGCTTCCGCTGTCGCCCAAAGTTTTTGAACTTGTCACTGACTTATGATGAATGCGCTGCAGGTGACGTATAAGGGAGGATGTTCCGAGGTGGTTAACGTCCTTACCCCTACTTATTACAGCTTGACAAAGGCAACACACGGCTTGACAAATGTTGTCCGCATTTCTGTTGAAATACTTCCACACTGAAGAGCTGATTTTTTTGGTATTTTCACCAGGCATGTCAATGGCCATATTCCTCCCACGGACAACAGGTGTCTCCCCGGGTGCCTGACTTAAACAAACCACCTCACCATCAGAATCCTCCTGGTCAATTTCCTCCCCAGCGCCAGCAACACCCATATCCTCCTCATCCTGGTGTACTTCAACACTGACATCTTCAATCTGACTATCAGGAACTGGACTGCGGGTGCTCCTTCCAGCACTTGCAGGGGGCGTGCAAATGGTGGAAGGCGCATGCTCTTCACGTCCAGTGTTGGGAAGGTCAGGCATCGCAACCGACACAATTGGACTCTCCTTGTGGATTTGTGATTTCTAAGAACGCACAGTTCTTTGCTGTGCTTTTGCCAGCTTAAGTCTTTTCATTTTTCTAGCGAGAGGCTGAGTGCTTCCATCCTCATGTGAAGCTGAACCACTAGCCATGAACATAGGCCAGGGCCTCAGCCGTTCCTTGCCACTCCGTGTGGTAAATGGCATATTGGCAAGTTTACGCTTCTCCTCCGACAATTTTATTTTAGATTTTTGAGTCCTTTTTTTACTGGTATTTGGTGTTTTGGATTTTACGTGCTCTGTACTATGACATTGGGCATCGGCCTTGGCAGACGACGTTGATGGCATTTCATCGTCTCGGCCATGACTAGTGGCAGCAGCTTCAGCACGAGGTGGAAGTGGATCTTGATCTTTCCCTATTTTTGGAACCTCAACATTTTTGTTCTCCATATTTTAATAGGCACAACTAAAAGGCACCTCAGGTAAACAATGGAGATGGATGGATACTAGTATACTTATGGATGACGAGCGACTGCCGACACAGAGGTAGCTACAGCCGTGGACTACCGTACTGCGTCTGCTAGTATAGACTGGATGATAATGATATAAAAAATATATATATATCACTACTGCAGGACAGGTATATATTGTATAATGACGGACCTGCTGGACACTGTCAGCACTGCAGACTCCTAAACTACTAGTATGAAGAAGATAGAAAAAAAAAACCCACCACAGGTAGGTATACAATTATGGACGAGCGACTGCTGACACAGAGGTAGCTACAGCCGTGGACTACCGTACTGCGTCTGCTAGTATAGACTGGATGATAATGATATAAAAATATATATATATCACTACTGCAGGACAGGTATATATTGTATAATGACGGACCTGCTAGACACTGTCAGCACTGCAGACTCCTAAAATACTAGTATGAAGAAGATAGAAAAAAAAAAACCACCACAGGTAGGTATACAATTATGGACGAGCGACTGCCGACACAGAGGTAGCTACAGCCGTGGACTACCGTACTGCGTCTGCTAGTATAGACTGGATGATAATGATATAAAAAATATATATATATCACTACTGCAGGACAGGTATATATTGTATAATGACGGACCTGCTGGACACTGTCAGCACTGCAGACTCCTAAACTACTAGTATGAAGAAGATAGAAAAAAAAAAACCACCACAGGTAGGTATACAATTATGGACGAGTGACTGCCGACACAGAGGTAGCTACAGCCGTGGACTACCGTACTGCGTCTGCTAGTATAGACTGGATGATAATGATATAAAAAATATATATATATCACTACTGCAGGACAGGTATATATTGTATAATGACGGACCTGCTGGACACTGTCAGCACTGCAGACTCCTAAACTACTAGTATGAAGAAGATAGAAAAAAAAAAACCACCACAGGTTGGTATACAATTATGGACGAGCGACTGCCGACACAGAGGTAGCTACAGCCGTGGACTACCGTACTGCGTCTGCTAGTATAGACTGGATGATAATGATATAAAAAATATATATATATCACTACTGCAGGACAGGTATATATTGTATAATGACGGACCTGCTGGACACTGTCAGCACTGCAGACTCCTAAACTACTAGTATGAAGAAGATAGAAAAAAAAAACCACCACAGGTAGGTATACAATTATGGATGAGCGACTGCCGACACAGAGGTAGCTACAGCCGTGGACTACCGTACTGCGTCTGCTAGTATAGACTGGATGATAATGATATAAAAAATATGTATATATCACTACTGCAGGACAGGTATATATTGTATAATGATGGACCTGCTGGACACTGTCAGCACTGCAGACTCCTAAACTACTAGTATGAAGAAGATAGAAATATAATGAATGACGGACCTGCTGGACACTGTCAGCAGAATGCGTTTATATATAGAATAAATAAAAAAAAACACCACACGAGTGTTTAACTTTTTCAGGCAGACAATATACTGGTGGTCACTGCTGGTCAGTCACACTGGCACTCTGGCAGCAAAAGTGTGCACTGTTAAATATGTACTCCTGCTATAACTGCTCCCCAGTCTCCCCCACAATTAAGCTGTGTGAGCAGTGAGCACTACTCAGCACAGTCAGATATACATAGATGATATTATCATGCAGCACACTGAGGCTGAGCACAGATATGGTATGTGACTGTGTATCGTTTTTTTTCAGGCAGAGAACGGATTATATTAAATAATAAATAAAACTGGTGGTCACCACTAGTATAACTATCAGCAAAACTCTGCACTCTCTGAGTACTCCTAATGCTCCAGTAAATCAAGTGTCTCACTCTCTATCTAAATGGAGAGGACGCCAGCCACGTCCTCTCCCTATCAATCTCAATGCACGTGTGAAAATGGCGGCGACGCGCGGCTCCTTATATAGAATCCGAGTCTCGCGATAGAATACGAGCCTCGCGAGAATCCGACAGCGGGATGATGACGTTTGGGCGCGCTCGGGTTAGCCGAGCAAGGCGGGAAGATCCGAGTCTGCCTCGGACCCGTGTAAAAAGCGTGAAGTTCAGGGGGGTTCGGATTCCGAGGAACCGAACCCGCTCATCTCTAATTACAACCTCTGATTTTGAAGCACAAGCACTTTATCAAAGACACCACTGGTTTTCTCAACCATCTGGGGGAGATACGACAGGTACCGATCGGAACTCTCATGTGTGTGGTTGACGTAGTTAGCCTTTACACAAACATACCACATGAGGCAGGCTTAGCAGCAATGGAAGTTTTTTTTAGAAAGGAAAACATGGATGGGCTGGATATCCCACTGTTTATGGACCTCCTCCGAATGACTTTGGAAAATAATTTTTTCCTATTCAATGGTAGATTCTACCTTCAGAAGACGGGGTGTGCGATGGGGAGCAATGTCTCCCCATCGTTCGCCAACGTCTATATGTTTGAGGAGGAAGAGAAGGTGTTCTTTTTGGATGAGTCCGTCTCTCAACATATTCTATTTTTTCCCCGGTACATAGATGACTTGTTTATCCTATGGACAGGGGGTGTAGAAGGGTTTGAACAGCTAATGCAGACCACCAACTCCAGGCCGATTGGTGTCAAATACACTTATCAGACCAGTACAAGTTCAGCACATTATCTGGATGTTCAGATTTCCATCAGAGGGGGCGTATTGCACACAGGGGTATACACCAAACCCACAGACAGGAATACCCTGTTGAGGGCCAACAGTCACCACCCTAAGGCCCTCAAAGATGGTCTGCCGCGTTCTCAGATGATCAGGGTGTCTCGCCTAATCAGTGACCGCGATATGTTGGAGATGGAGCTTGACAAGATGATTTTGAAATTTGTAGAGCGGGGGTACGGCCGTCAACTCCTTATCAAACACAAGCAGGAAGTGATGCAGCTGCCCAGGGAATCTCTTCTTTGCCCCAAGGATCGCCTAAAGAGGCCTGCCATTCCTTTTATCTCTGGATTCAACACCACGAGCCCGGTGGTACAGAGAGCGACAAGAGCCCTGTGGCCTATTATATCTTCTGATCAATCTTTGCCGGTATTCAGGGGGACACGACCAATGATGCTTCTCAAGGGGCAAAAACATCAAGGATGTAGTAGTACACTCCGACATTACGGGATTCCAGGACACGAAACAACAAAAACAGACCTCTTCAGCCTTCCTGGGCAGACAGCCTGGATGCTACAAGTGCATCAAATGTACTACTTGTGAAAACATGATAACTGGCTCCAAGTTTGACAATCCACATCGGGATAAAACTAGAGATGAGCGGATTCGGTTTTACTCGGTTTTACTCGGTTCTCAAAACCGAATCTTATTGGCTATCCAAAACACGTGACATCCGTGAGCCAATAAGATTCGGTTTTGAGAACCGAGTAAAACCGAGTAAAACCGAATCCGCTCATCTCTAGATAAAACCTATAAGATCAATTTCGTACTTACCTGTACAACCACACACATAGTGTATCTCATAAAATGTCCATGTGGACTCCACTATGTGGGTAAGTCAGTAAGAACATTGAGAGAGAGGATGGCGCTCCATCGCTCGGCCATCAAGCAAGCACTGGCAGGTAAAGAGTCAGAGCAACCAGTGGCAAGGCACTTTGCGGCGGCCAAACACACCATGAATGATCTCCGACACATTATCATCGACCATGTCCCTAAGCACATAAGAGGAGGGGACAGAGATGGCAGGCTTCTACGATTAGAAGCCGAATGGATTTTCGAGCTAAATACGACCAACCCCCATGGACTGAATGAGAAACTGAGTTGGAACATTTTCAAATAAGCTTTAGATGCACAGAATAGAGGAATTGGTTTTCTGTATGTTTGCGTTAACTTCTATAGTAGCATTAATTACTTGAGGATAGTCCCATGTATGTATTAGGTATTTTTTTAAGGGGGCATTACGTTTTGACTGAGGTGGTACCTGGAGGTCTCTAGGCGGATCTGGCCAGGGGAGTCCAATAGAGAATATTAATATTAAAATGAATACCAATATTACTAATAATTAAGATGAATAAAAATTGATAGTACACCAGTAGAGTGTCCGTCAGATCGTCCGGTGGCAGAGGACAGTATCTCAGCGGGCAGCAGGGGGATCTATATAGCTGTACTGCTTTCTTTTATGTGCACCTTTAGTTACCACTTCAGACAAACTGAATGTCTTTTAATCAGTTTTAATCTGCTTTATCTTAATGGTGTGTGGGTTTCTGTATTTTAAGCATTACGCACTTTATTACATCTTTCACCAGCGCCGCAGCCCGGCCGGCTATAGCATCGGGTCACCATGGCTACGACGCACATGCGAGCTGCGCTGTGCATGACGTCAATCAAGGGAGCTGGAAGAGGGGACGGACCACACGCGGCCGGGCGGGCGTGAACGGGACACTTGCCGGGTTCTCTTCATCTTTATAAGGTATGAATTTCACTATGTTTGACATTGTTCACCTTGACAAAGGGGCGCTTGTACCCCGAAACGTCGGATCACTTTTTGACAGACTTAGAGTGCTGCTTTTCTTGTTTCCACTATCCATTCTCACCTGAGATGGCACCTAAGCACTGAGTCTTGGAGGGGGAGTGCCGGTCCTCACAGTCTTTCTATATATATATATATATATATATATATATATATATATAGTGTCAGTCCAGTCCGGATGCCACCCCGGGTGTTTGCTGGACAGGGCACAACAGTTCAGGTGCCCCCGGGCTAAGGCAACCTGGGGGAAGGACTGGACCAAAAGGAAGCCCAGGGAGGTGTTGGGACACAGCAGGTTGTCTCTTTAATGTTGTGCCAAAGATTATCTGGCACTTGGAAATTATGTTATTGTATTGCTGTTGATACACAGAAATAGCTGGCAATTTCATACATGAGATCCCATCCATGCAGGTCCAGTCCAGATATTGGAGCAAGCTCCCAGCAATCAGGCACTCCTGTGCCACACTTTTATAAAGCTCAAATTGGCGCCCAATCAGGAACTTGAACCCTGGACCCTCGGATGATGTGGAAGCCTACCTGGTGACTTTTGAGCGCGCGGCTGTACGCCTGGGATGGCCAGAGGATAGCTGTGCGAATAAGTTGGCCCCATATTTGATGGGTGATCCCCAGAAAATATACCATGAACCCTCGGCGGAACAGGCATCCACCTATTCACAGCTTAAATCTGCCATACTGGGTTGCATCGGCGTAACCAAAGCCTGCAAAGCCCAGCGGTTCCAGGAATGGCGTTGGACCTCGACAGAGAATTCTCGAATCCAGCTGGCTGAACTGCTAAAAATGGCGAGGTCTTTGCTTCTGCCGGAAAAGAATACGACTGCCCAAGTGGTGGAGACCATAGCCATAGACCACTGTGTGTGGGTCTTAGACAGAGGCATGCAGAGGTGGGTTCTCCAGGCTGACCCTCAAAATATGGAGAACTTAGCCACCGCAATGGAGAGATATGCTGCACTGGGGAAAATGGCTAAACCCTTAGACTGAGAGACTGGGCCAGCCCCAAGACCCTGGACCCATCAAACTCTGGAAGCCAGGACCCGGACCAATCCGGTCATCTGCTATGAGTGCGGGGAACTCATTCAAGAGGACTGTATCAAACAACCAGAGCATATAGAGTGTGGAGCAGGGAAATCAGGGCAGCCAGCCTACAGCAGTGTCGGATGCAAGGGTTTGCCTGTGCCCTCCCACTTCCAGGTGACCCTCCAGATCGCAGCATGGCCAATCCAGGTGCTTGTCGACACCGGGAGTGAATTGTCAATTATCTCCTCGGGGTCAGTCCCTGAAGGCGCTGACCAGGTCTTACCTGCGGTTGAGGTGCTCTGCATCCATGATGCTACTCGCAAGTACCCCAGAGTGCGGTTTCCAGTACAAAATCGGGGGCAGACAATCCAGCTGTTGGCAGCCCTCACCCCACATTCGCCTTATCCTCTGATCCTGGGGTGAGATTTCCCTGTCCTTTCGGAACTGTTGGCATTTCAACTCGAGGAGCTGCCTTCCTCTCCCAGCTTCATGGCTCGAAGGTCGAGTAAGCCCTCGGGAACCGAGTGTGGGTGTGGAGTCGGTACGTATATGCCAGAAGAGCCGACTGATCCGGAGGAGGCGAGTGACAAAAGAACATTAAGAATTATCATGTCACTTCAGGATTTCGGATGAGACCAGCAGGAAGTGTAGTAGAGAAGGATTTACTATATATCGGGTTGTCGAGGAACAGGGCAAGAAAGTTGAGCAGCTTATAGTACTACGGGTCCCCCAGCCTCTGGTCCGAGAAGCTGCTCATTCACAGTTGTGGGTAGGACATTTGGGGAGGAAAAAACTCTGCAGAGGATACAGCAGTGGTTTTTCTGGCCGGGAATCTGAGCGTCAGTACCAAAGTACTGCCAGGAGTATCCCATCTGCCAGCATACTGCACCAAAGCCCCAATACAGAGCTCCCCTCATCCCTCTTCCAGTAATTTCTGTTCCCTTTGAAAGGATTGGGATGGATATTGTGGGGCCAGTGGAAAAATCAGCAAGGGGACATCAGTATATCTTAGTCCTCCTTGATTATGCCACACGATACCCTGAAGCCATCCCACTAAGAAATATGAAGACAGCAACCATTTCCAAAGAACTATTGCTGGTCTTCTCCCGCCTGGGCTTACCCAAGGAGGTCCTCACTGACCAGGTGACCTTCTTCATGTCCCGGCTAATGAGCGACTTATATCGGCTGCTGGGGGTTAAGAAGATTCACACCTCAGTGTATCATCCCCAGACTGATGGCTTGGTGGAGCGTTTTAACCACACACTCAAGCAGATGCTCAGGAGGGCAGTCACCAAGGACAAAAGGGACTGGGACCAGCTCCTACCTTTTCTGATGTTCGCCATCCGAGAGGTTCCCCAGTCCTCTACGGGCTTCAGTCCTTTTGAGCTGTTGTACGGCAGACAGCCCTGGGGAATCCTGGACCTCCTAAAGGTGGGATGGGAACAACAGATGTCCCCTGAACCAAATGTAGTACAGTTCGTTCACCAGCTCTACGGGAAGTTCCAGCAGATAGCTCCGTTGGTCAGGGACCATATGACTCAGGCCCAGTCTAGGCAGAAATGTCATTATGATGTCCCAGCTGAGAAATGGAGTTTTAACCCTGGAGACAAGGTCTTGGTCCTGGAACCCACAGTGGAGGGCAAGCTTTATGCCCATTGGCAAAGGCCATATACAGTGCTCGAGGCTGTGGGACCAGGGACTTATCGTGTGAGCCAACCGGGAAAGCGAAAGCTTACACAGATCTATCATATAAATCTACTGAAGCCTTGAAAGGAAAGCTCAGAGACAGCAACTGCAAGAGTGACCAAGATCTCTGCATGCGCGGTCCCAATGGACAGATTGCTTGATGAGGTCAAGACGCGTCAAGCTAAAGACATGGTCAGGAGAAATTTAGATGTCTTTTCGGCGATTCCAGGAAGGACAAAGATTATTGAGCAAGATATTGTTACTCCCCAGGGGTAGTGGTCAATCTGCAGCCATACCGGATACCCAAGGGACGGAGTACGCAAGGAAGTGGAGGACATGTTATGCCTGGTAGGTATTGAAGAGTCCATCAGCGGGTGGAATAACCCCATAGTGCTGGTTCCCAAGCCGTCTGGAGCACTGCGGTTCTGCAACGACTTCCGCAGGTTGAACCAAGTATCTAAATTTGAGGCCTACCCCATGCCATGCGTTGATGAGATGATTGAGCAACTGGCCCAAAGCCAATACTTGACCACTCTTGACCTTACTAAAGGCTATTGACAGATCCCCCTCACCGAGACTGCCAAGGCGAAAACGGCTTTTTCCACCCCAGACGGCCTCTTTCAGTATCGAGTCTTGCCATTTGGTCTTCACGGGGCCCCGGCCACATTCCAGCGGGCTATGAATAAGCTCCTGCAGCACCACCGGAAGTACGCAGCTGCATACCTAGATGACATTATTATCTTCAGCGACAACTGGGAGTCTCATCTGGCCAAAGTGGAAGCTGTATTAAAGTCTCTGCGCTTCCACGGCCTTGCAGCCAACCCAGAGATGTGTGTGATAGGTACTGTATGTTAGAGGCTATGTACTTGGGGTACGTGGTGGGCCGGGGCCAAATCAAACCTCAGTTCAATAAGGTGGAGGCGGTTGCTGCCTTGCCAAGGCCTGAGAGGAAAACCAAACTCAGGGCCTTTTTAGGCCTGGTGGGATATTACCGCAAGCTTTTCCCGAACTTTGCCACCAGATCATCCCCGCTCACTGATTGCTTGAAAAAGCAAAGTCCGGACAAGCTTGTGTGGACGTTCCAGGTAAATGAGGCCTGGAAAGACTTAAAAAGTGCCCTATGTATATCACCAGTGTTGATAGCCACGGACTTCGGTAAAAGGTTCATCCTGCAGACGGATGCTTCAGGAACAGGCCTCGGAGCAGTTTTGTCTCAGGAGGTAGGTGGGGAAGAGAAACCAGTCCTCTACCTCAGCAAGAAACTACTGCCTAGGGAACAGCAATATGCCACAGAGTAAGAATGCCTGGCTATAAAGTGGGCAGTAGAGACTCTGAGGTACTATCTCCTGGGATGGGAGTTCACCTTAATCATTGATCACGCTCCGCTCCGATGGATGTGCCTAAATAAGGAGACCAATGCCTGGGTAACACGGTGGTTCCTTGCCCTCCAGCCATACTACTTCAAGGTCCAGCACAGAGCATGAGGATTGCAGGGCAACGCGGATGCCCTTTCAAGGAAGTTCCTCTCCTCAAATGGTGCAGAGCCCCGTGGGGTGAAGCTAGAGGAGGGGGGAGGACTCAGAGAGAGACCGAACTAAAAAGGGGTATGCCTTCTGAGATTGGCGAGCAGGTATGTGCCCCAAAGAAGGACTTAGCTTCACCTGCAGGCTTGAAGATTAGGGGGAGGATATGTGGCAGTCCAGTCCAGATGCCACCCCAGGTGTTTGCAGTACAGGGCACAACAATTCGGGTGCCCCGGCCTAAGGCAACCTGGGTGCAGGACTGGACCAAAACTAAGCCCAGGGAGGTGTTGTGACACAGCAGGTTGTCTCTTTAATGTTGTGTCAAAGATTATCTGGCAGCTGGAAATGATGTTATTGTATTGCAGTTGATACACAGAAATAGCTGGCAATTTCATACATGAGATCCCATCCATGCAAGTCTAGTCCAGGTATTGGAGCAAGCACTCCCAGCAATCAGGCACACCTGTGCCACACTTTTATAAAGCTTGTTAGGGCCTGAGATTGTAGACATGCTGTCTGTGAACTGGTGCCTAATCAAGATACCCATTGAAACTTGCTGTGAAAAGTCTGTTTACTATGCTGTTGAAGTAAACAGTCTGCATTTCTTCATACAACTGTGTCAGCGTCTTGTCTGGTGGAGGGTCGCTTGTTAAAAAAAAAAATATATATATATACATATATATATATATAATTTTTTTGTAACTTGCAGCTCAGTTCAAACTGCGTTGATCACAGGGCTTTTAGATGCACATGAAAAAGTACACCAAACAGTACAAACAATAGAAATACATATATTTTTTTATTTTTCTGTCTTTTGACTTGCAGCTCGATTCGAACAGCGTAGATCACATGGTTTGTAGATGCACATGAATAAAGCGCATTAGGGTAAAGCACACAAAACAGTATAATTTAGTATAGCACATAGCAGCGTGCCCCATATACACAGTCACTATACAGCACAGCCACTTATGAGACTCTGAACACAGCACTGCGAGTATAGCACAGTATGCAGCATGCCATCTATACACTGTCACTATACAGCACATCCATTTGTGAGTCTGGACACAGCACAGCCAGTATAGCAGAGTATATCGCTGCACGGAGCAGCATGCAGCATGCCTCCTATACACAGTCACTATACAGCACAGCCACTTGTGAGTCTTGTGAATGCCATATTGGTTTCTCACAAATATTTAAAATGCCCACTCTAATATATATTGCAGACGCCAGGCACATCTTATTACCATATACGATAAAAGTGTGCTGTACATCGCAAAACACAACATCCCATAAGAGAAAACAATACACCCACACATTATCTGAGTTCCAAAGCTCATTGATGTATATATTTGTTATTAAAAGGATAAGGATTCAATATATTACAATGTACAGTATACCTATAGTTACAACTCATACAGTAAGCAGTTAATACATACAGTTACATACAGTTACAGTTACATACAGTTACCGTTACATACAGTTACAGGCCAGCAATACAATACCATTCCCTCAATGCTTATGTCTCTCTCTCTCTAAAATCATGCTGGTACTCCATCTTAAGCTGAGACCAAAACAGGAACTGAGCTCCTGTGTGATCAGCAATGTCTTATCTAGTTTTTGGGGGAGGGAACTTACTCATTCATGATGAGTCACTGGTCTCTTTGTATATGCTAATCAGGTTCAGCCTTGGGGACGTCCAAAGGGGCTGGCATGAGCTTCCTGTCCACTACCTGTTTGGAATATCTATTGTTCTAATAAAAGTGATTTTAGCTTTTATACATTTAATCATAATTATTTGTTGCAATGTCCTACAACTTAATAACTAGTATCAAATGAATCTACACATTAATCTGCTTGCTTTAATACCAAATATGACAGGTGTATCTGGTTTCGTTCAAATAATACACATACATGACATTACTTCATTATATAATTTTAAATCATCATGATGTCTGGCGCTTGATATTATTATAATTATGTACTGCATGAAATAAGTGTCGAATCCATCTCTGTGACATGTCTGTGTAAATGCGTGTGTTACCATATATTGCTGTGCTCACTCAGAGCCGGCCATAGGCATAGGCAAACTAGGCAATTGCCTAGGGCATTTGATATGCCTAGGGGCATCAGCAGCTTCTGCTGATTAAAATGATATGTGGCATGCCTATATTCTGTGTGTAGCATTTATTATGCAGATACAGCCACAGTCTCACACAACATATAGGCATGCCGCATATTTTAATCCGCAGAATCTAGCCACATAGCAATGCAAATAAGATGCATTTTCATAAAAAAAGGTGCCCGACGTTAGCATTGAGGCAAGATTTATGAGGACACATCTGTATCCAAGCAGAGACAGAGGTCACAGTGTTAGTGGCAGTGTGAGTGCTGTGTGCATGTGAGTGGGTTGGTTGTGCAGTAGTATTCGGAATATGTGTAAGCAGCATTATGTGTGTCATGTAAAAATGCATTAATAATGTGCCACATATGTGTAAGGGGCACTGTGTGTGTCATTATGTGTATAGGGGCACTAATAATGTGCGTCATGTATGTAAGGGACATTATGTGTAAAAGGGCATTAATAAAGGTTGTCATAATGTGTAAGGTGCATTATGTTTATAAGGACATTAATAATGTGTAAGGAGCATTACTGTGTGGAATTATGTGTATAAATGCATTACTAATGTGTGGCATTATGTGTATAAGGTGCTCGACTATGTGGTGTTGCATATAGAAAGGGCACTACTGTGTCATCTAATGAGAATAAAGAGCAATAGGGTGTGGTGTAATGTGAATAAGGAGCAATTCAGTGTGATGTAATGTGAATAAGGGGCACTACTGTGAGGAGTAATGTTTATAAGGTAAAGTAATACTATTGTGGGTTTAATATGAATTATGGACACTATCGCATGATCAAATGTGAATAAAGTTGCAGTACTGTGTGGCGTAATTGGAATTGGGGTTACTATTGTGTGGCCATGCCCCTTCCCAGCAAAAACACACCCTTTTTGGGCTGTGCGCCAAATGTGTGAACTGTTCCTATTTAAAATATAGGTGGTACAAACACCAAAATAAGGACTGCTATGGGTGAGGGGTGATGGTGCTGGGAAAGAGTTGCAAGGTCAGAGGCAGAACCAGCTAGGGGGCACCAGACAAAATCTTGCCTAGGGCATCACATCGGTTAGGGCCGGCTCTGTGCTCACTGCACATATTTGCAAGTATAGCGACTCATATGTGTGTAGTTTGTATGTTCTTTTTATGTAATATTTTTGACTTCGACAGTCTGGACACAGCACAGCCAGTATAGCATAGTGCAGCATGCAGTCTGCACCCTATACACAGTCACTATACAGCACTTTTGAGACTCTGTATACCAGGGATGTGCGTTGAGCTAAATGGCTCAGGAGGCACTGGCTAACCCCAGAGCCAGATTTACATGCAATATATGAGCCAAAGGGTACATCTGGGCATTATACACAGGTGCAGCAATATAAACTAATGGAAATCTGGTGAGTTTTGATTAGAGATGTGAGGAAAGGATACACAGGTGAGGCACTGCCTCACCTGCCATAGACTTTTTACTCCAGAGTTTGGGCTATAAAAATGATTAGAATAATACAAAGAAGATATTTCAAACAAATTATCAGTATTTTTCATATATTTTATTCAGTCAAAACACTGGTTTAAACGTAAGTATGACAGGAAAGGCTCTGCCTCACCTGCCTCACCCCACCGCACGTCACTGCAATACAGTACACCCACTACAGCAGAGTATAATACAGCAAATGGCAGCATGCATTTAAGTGAAATAGCGCAGAGTCCCAGCCGATGCTCCTTATACAGAATCCAACTCCCACAAGAATCTGGCACCGGGAGGAGGACGTTCAGCCTCAAAGTGGAATCAGAGTCTGGCGGTAAAACCCGTGCCGCAGCTCATGTTGGATCATATCCCCAATGTTCGGAGCAGCTTGGATTCCTCAGACTCTGAGTCTTTTTTAGTCACAAAAAATGTAACAGTCCCATTAACCATTACCAATGTTGGTATCTGATCCCCATGCCTACATCCTGCTCCCTCTAACCATTGCTGAAGAGGTAAGGTCATGTTGGCTCCCTACTCCATTTTCCATGATCTTGCCTAAAATTCTCTTCTGTCTGGATTGAAGTTAATTGCCTCATCTTTCTAACTACCAATATCCAAATCCCCAATTCTCTTGCTTACTATACCACTAACTGTCAGATTATTTTTCTCTGGAAAAAATGATTCCCCAACCTATCTCTACTCTATCAGAGAAGCCATGAATAGAACATATCTCAAGTATTATAGACAACAAGGCATCCCAGTTCATCGCTATTTACTCGCCTCTGCTAACCTTTGGCCTATGATTGTCTATTGTGCCAGCAGCCCTCTGACAGTTGACTAGCACTATCATCCTCTTGTTTTGAACCACATTTTGGCTAATCTAGTAGTGAACAAATACAAGGTATATCCCTAAGGCACACCCCTGAATTAGCTGCTTTTTGCTTTTTGGGACCGCTGCATTTTTAATAAATGGAATAACATATGCAAAGGGTAAAAAAATCAGGTGCTTCCAATGTCCAACAGAGCCTGCACCAACCTTAATGAATATATTGATATAGATCCTGACTCATACATATAATCAATCCTGAGGGTTTTACACATCTCTGATGGTTACTGATCTGTGTATGCTCAGTATATGTACTGCGTATATGCAAATCTTGTAATGCAAGATTGCTTGCAGTGCTCCTAGAGTCGTAGCATTATTGACAAACTATAGCCATTTGGGGGTAGGGATGGGGCAGTGGTAGGGACTGGTTTACAAAATGGGAATGTGTCTAACAGTATCCCCTGGATGTACGAGGGTGATGCAAAAATTAAAGGCTGTTTGCGCATCCTTGCTGAGCAGGTCATTCATCCACCCCCAATTCATGTCAGGCAGTCTCCCTAACCTGTCTTCTAAGTGCTCTGTGAGCGAGTGCTGTTGTGAGACCTGCCAAAATGTACAGTCCATTAAAGCAGTTGCATAGTTATGTGAGAAAGTGGCGTGAAATGTTCAATAATGGATGGACAAACTGACAAGACAAAGACTGACTGGGAAGCTCAACGATCGTATTATTACTACTGACATTATTACTAGTGACAGGTGCCACAATTGTGCTACATAGGAACAGAGCATAGATAAAGAGCAAAAGGAACATTGACAGGTTTCAGTGTTTTTAAATTAAATGACTGAATAAATAGTTTGATGTTAAACTTTTAAAATTACAAATGTACATTACGTTTTAGCATCTACAATTGATGATATATTGGGCCGGATGTAATGACGCCCCAGTTCGGTGGCTGTGCGGGATTTTCAAAAAGTCTGAGTTCGGCCGGCATCCTCCACGGCCTGCTGAACTCGGGCGTCATTACATTCGGCCCATTGACTTTTTTGATGCTGTAGGGCAAGGGTCTTCAACCTTGGCCCTCCAGCTGCTGTGGAACTACACATCCCAGCATGCCCTGCCTCAGTTTTAGCATGCCTTAATAGCAAAACTGTGGCAGGGCATGCTGGGATGTGTAGTTCCAGAGCAGCTGTAGTGCCGACGTTGAAGACCCATGTTGTAGGGGTTAAATTTACTAAGTGTCAGTTTTGCAGTCAATTGAAAAGTTATGGACATCACTGGCTGTTCAGTGTCTAAAAATACAATATTTATTACTCATCAGCCATTGGTTTTTAAGTCCCTGTCAAACAAATCTGTCCGCTGACAAACCAGATTGAATCTGAGGTGAATCTGCTGTACTTTTCTACAGATCAATAAAATCTGCTCAGGCTTTTATAAGTACAAAACAAAAGTGTAAAATTACAAAGGCTATTCGTGAAAAATGCTAGCTGCTGCGGCAGCTTTAGCTTTTATGCTAATACTAGTAAAAGCCCTTCCCCTTGTGTACAAGCATGCAGCTGACTGTGCAAGGACTAGGACGCCCACTATGAGAGTTTTTAGAATCTGAAATTCTGAGTGAAACATATTTAGACTAGGGATGTGCACTTAAAATTTTTCGGGTTTTGTGTTTTGGTTTTGGGTTCGGTTCCGCGGCCGTGTTTTGGGTTCGAACGCGTTTTGGCAAAACCTCACCGAATTTTTTTTGTCGGATTCGGGTGTGTTTTGGATTCGGGTGTTTTTTTCAAAAAACACTAAAAAACAGCTTAAATCATAGAATTTGGGGGTCATTTTGATCCCAAAGTATTATTAACCTCAAAAACCATAATTTCTACTCATTTTCAGTCTATTCTGAACACCTCACACCTCACAATATTATTTTTAGTCCTAAAATTTGCACCGAGGTCGCTGGATGACTAAGCTAAGCGACCCAAGTGGCCGACACAAACACCTGGCCCATCTAGGAGTGGCACTGCAGTGTCACGCAGGATGGCCCTTCCAAAAAACACTCCCCAAACAGCACATGACGCAAAGAAAAAAAGAGGCGCAATGAGGTAGCTGTGTGACTAAGCTCAACGACCCAAGTGGCCGACACAAACACCTGGCCCATCTAGGAGAGGCACTGCAGTGTCACGCAGGATGGCCCTTCCAAAAAACACTCCCCAAACAGCACATGACGCAAAGAAAAAAAGAGGCGCAATGAGGTAGCTGTGTGACTAAGCTCAACGACCCAAGTGGCCAACACAAACACCTGGCCCATCTAGGAGTGGCACTGCAGTGTCACGCAGGATGGCCCTTCCAAAAAACACTCCCTAAACAGCACATGACGCAAAGAAAAAAAGAGGCGCAATGAGGTAGCTGTGTGACTAAGCTCAGCGACCCAAGTGGCCGACACAAACACCTGGCCCATCTAGGAGTGGCACTGCAGTGTCACGCAGGATGGCCCTTCCAAAAAACACTCCTCAAACAGCACATGATGCAAAGAAAAAAAGAGGCGCAATGAGGTAGCTGTGTGACTAAGCTCAAAGACCCAAGTGGCCGACACAAACACCTGGCCCATCTAGGAGTGGCACTGCAGTGTCACGCAGGATGGCCCTTCCAAAAAACACCCCCCAAACAGCACATGACGCAAAGAGAAAAAGAGGCGCAATGAGGTAGCTGTGTGAGTAAGCTAAGCGACCCTAATGGCCGACACAAAAACCTGGCCCATCTAGGAGTGGCACTGCAGTGTCACGCAGGATGGCCCTTCAAAAAACACTCCCCAAACAGCACATGACGCAAAGAAGAAAAAAAAGAGGCGCAATGAGGTAGCTGTGTGAGTAAGCTAAGCGACCCTAGTGGCCGACACAAACACCTGGCCCATCTAGGAGTGGCACTGCAGTGTCACGCAGGATGGCCCTTCAAAAAAATACTCCCCAAACAGCACATGACGCAAAGAAAAATTAAAGAAAAAAGAGGTGCAAGATGGAATTGTCCTTGGGCCCTCCCACCCACCCTTATGTTGTATAAACAGGACATGCACACTTTAACCAACCCATCATTTCAGTGACAGGGTCTGCCACACGACTGTGACTGAAATGACGGGTTGGTTTGGACCCCTACCAAAAAAGAAGCAATTAATCTCTCCTTGCACAAACTGGCTCTACAGAGGCAAGATGTCCACCTCATCATCATCCTCCGATATATCACCGTGTACATCCCCCTCCTCACAGATTATCAATTCGTCCCCACTGGAATCCACCATCTCAGCTCCCTGTGTACTTTGTGGAGGCAATTGCTGCTGGTCAATGTCTCCACGGAGGAATTGATTATAATTCATTTTGATGAACATCATCTTCTCCACATTTTCTGGAAGTAACCTCGTACGCCGATTGCTGACAAGGTGAGCGGCGGCACTAAACACTCTTTCGGAGTACACACTTGTGGGAGGGCAACTAAGGTAGAATAAAGCCAGTTTGTGCAAGGGCCTCCAAATTGCCTCTTTTTCCTGCCAGTATAAGTACGGACTGTCTGACGTGCCTACTTGGATGCGGTCACTCATATAATCCTCCACCATTCTTTCAATGGGGAGAGAATCATATGCAGTGCCAGTAGACGACATGTCCGTAATCGTTGGCAGGTCCTTCAGTCCGGACCAGATGTCAGCATCAGCAGTCGCTCCAGACTGCCCTGCATCACCGCCAGCGGGTGGGCTCGGAATTCTGAGCCTTTTCCTCGCACCCCCAGCTGCGGGAGAATGTGAAGGAGGAGATGTTGACAGGTCGCGTTCCGCTTGACTTGACAATTTTCTCACCAGCAGGTCTTTGAACCCCTGCAGACTTGTGTCTGCCGGAAAGAGAGATCCAAGGTAGGTTTTAAATCTAGGATCGAGCACGGTGGCCAAAATGTAGTGCTCTGATTTCAACAGATTGACCACCCGTGAATCCTTGTTAAGCGAATTAAGGGCTCCATCCACAAGTCCCACATGCCTAGCGGAATCGCTCTGTGTTAGCTCCTCCTTCAATGTCTCCAGCTTCTTCTGCAAAAGCCTGATGAGGGGAATGACCTGACTCAGGCTGGCAGTGTCTGAACTGACTTCACGTGTGGCAAGTTCAAAAGGTTGCAGAACCTTGCACAACGTTGAAATCATTCTCCACTGCGCTTGAGACAGGTGCATTCCACCTCCTATATCGTGCTCAGTTGTATAGGCTTGAATGGCCTTTTGCTGCTCCTCCAACCTCTGAAGCATATAGAGGGTTGAATTCCACCTCGTTACCACTTCTTGCTTCAGATGATGGCAGGGCAGGTTCAGGCGTTTTTGGTGTTGCTCCAGTCTTCTGTACGTGGTGCCTGTACGCCGAAAGTGTCCCGCAATTCTTCTGGCCACCGACAGCATCTCTTGCACGCCCCTCTCGTTTTTTAAATAATTCTGCACCACCAAATTCAAGGTATGTGCAAAACATGGGACGTGCTGGAATTTGCCCAGATTTAATGCACACACAATATTGCTGGCGTTGTCCGATGCCACAAATCCACAGGAGAGTCCAATTGGGGTAAGCCATTCCGCGATGATCTTCCTCAGTTGCCGTAAGAGGTTTTCAGCTGTGTGCGTATTCTGGAAACCGGTGATACAAAGCGTAGCCTGCCTAGGAAAGAGTTGGCGTTTGCGAGATGCTGCTACTGGTGCCGCCGCTGCTGTTCTTGCGGTGGGAGTCCATACATCTACCCAGTGGGCTGTCACAGTCATATAGTCCTGACCCTGCCCTGCTCCACTTGTCCACATGTCCGTGGTTAAGTGGACATTGGGTACAGCTGCATTTTTTAGGACACTGGTGACTCTTTTTCTGAGGTCTGTGTACATTTTCGGTATCGCCTGCCTAGAGAAATGGAACCTAGATGGTATTTGGTACCGGGGACACAGTACCTCCAACAAGTCTCTAGTTGGCTCTGCAGTAATGATGGATACCGGAACCACGTTTCTCACCACCCAGGATGCCAAGGCCTCAGTTATCCGCTTTGCAGCAGGATGACTGCTGTGATATTTCATCTTCCTCGCAAAGGACTGTTGGACAGTCAATTGCTTGGTGGAAGTAGTAAAAGTGGTCTTACGACTTCCCCTCTGGGATGACCATCGACTCCCAGCAGCAACAACAGCAGCGCCAGCAGCAGTAGGCGTTACACGCAAGGATGCATCGGAGGAATCCCAGGCAGGAGAGGACTCGTCAGAATTGCCAGTGACATGGCCTGCAGGACTATTGGCATTCCTGGGGAAGGAGGAAATTGACACTGAGGGAGTTGGTGGGGTGGTTTGCGTGAGCTTGGTTACAAGAGGAAGGGATTTACTGGTCAGTGGACTGCTTCCGCTGTCGCCCAAAGTTTTTGAACTTGTCACTGACTTATGATGAATGCGCTGCAGGTGACGTATAAGGGAGGATGTTCCGAGGTGGTTAACGTCCTTACCCCTACTTATTACAGCTTGACAAAGGCAACACACGGCTTGACAAATGTTGTCCGCATTTCTGTTGAAATACTTCCACACCGAAGAGCTGATTTTTTTGGTATTTTCACCAGGCATGTCAATGGCCATATTCCTCCCACGGACAACAGGTGTCTCCCCGGGTGCCTGACTTAAACAAACCACCTCACCATCAGAATCCTCCTTGTCAATTTCCTCCCCAGCGCCAGCAACACCCATATCCTCCTCATCCTGGTGTACTTCAACACTGACATCTTCAATCTGACTATCAGGAACTGGACTGCGGGTGCTCCTTCCAGCACTTGCAGGGGGCGTGCAAATGGTGGAAGGCGCATGCTCTTCACGTCCAGTGTTGGGAAGGTCAGGCATCGCAACCGACACAATTGGACTCTCCTTGTGGATTTGGGATTTCGAAGAACGCACAGTTCTTTGCTGTGCTTTTGCCAGCTTGAGTCTTTTCATTTTTCTAGCGAGAGGCTGAGTGCTTCCATCCTCAAGTGAAGCTGAACCACTAGCCATGAACATAGGCCAGGGCCTCAGCCGTTCCTTGCCACTCCGTGTGGTAAATGGCATATTGGCAAGTTTACGCTTCTCCTCCGACAATTTTATTTTAGATTTTTGAGTCCTTTTTTTACTGATATTTGGTGTTTTGGATTTTACATGCTCTGTACTATGACATTGGGCATCGGCCTTGGCAGACGACGTTGATGGAATTTCATCGTCTCGGCCATGACTAGTGGCAGCAGCTTCAGCACGAGGTGGAAGTGGATCTTGATCTTTCCCTATTTTTGGAACCTCAACATTTTTGTTCTCCATATTTTAATAGGCACAACTAAAAGGCACCTCAGGTAAACAATGGAGATGGATGGATACTAGTATACTTATGGATGACGAGCGACTGCCGACACAGAGGTAGCTACAGCCGTGGACTACCGTACTGTGTCTGCTGCTAATATAGACTGGATGATAATGAGATAAAATTAAAATATATATATATATCACACTAGTACTGCAGCCGGACAGGAATATATTATGTAATGACGGACCTGCTGGACACTGTCTGTCAGCACTGCAGACTCCTAAAGTAAGCTACTAGTATCAAGAAGATAGAAAAAAAAAAAACCACGGGTAGGTGGTATACAATTATGGATGGACGAGCGACTGCCGACACAGAGGTAGCTACAGCCGTGGACTACCGTACTGTGTCTGCTGCTAATATAGACTGGATGATAATGAGATAAAATTAAAATATATATATATATCACACTAGTACTGCAGCCGGACAGGTATATATTATGTAATGACGGACCTGCTGGACACTGTCTGTCAGCACTGCAGACTCCTAAAGTAAGCTACTAGTATCAAGAAGATAGAAAAAAAAAAAACCACGGGTAGGTGGTATACAATTATGGATGGACGAGCGACTGCCGACACAGAGGTAGCTACAGCCGTGGACTACCGTGCTGTGTCTGCTGCTAATATAGACTGGATGATAATGAGATAAAATTAAAATATATATATATATATATCACACTAGTACTGCAGCCGGACAGGTATATATTATGTAATGACGGACCTGCTGGACACTGTCTGTCAGCACTGCAGACTCCTAAAGTAAGCTACTAGTATCAAGAAGATAGAAAAAAAAAAAACCACGGGTAGGTGGTATACAATTATGGATGGACGAGCGACTGCCGACACAGAGGTAGCTACAGCCGTGGACTACCGTACTGTGTCTGCTGCTAATATAGACTGGATGATAATGAGATAAAATTAAAATATATATATATATATCACACTAGTACTGCAGCCGGACAGGTATATATTATGTAATGACGGACCTGCTGGACACTGTCTGTCAGCACTGCAGACTCCTAAAGTAAGCTACTAGTATCAAGAAGATAGAAAGAAAAAAAAACCACGGGTAGGAGGTATACAATTATGGATGGACGAGCGACTGCCGACACAGAGGTAGCTACAGCCGTGGACTACCGTACTGTGTCTGCTGCTAATATAGACTGGATGATAATGAGATAAAATTAAAATATATATATATATCACACTAGTACTGCAGCCGGACAGGTATATATTATGTAATGACGGACCTGCTGGACACTGTCTGTCAGCACTGCAGACTCCTAAAGTAAGCTACTAGTATCAAGAAGAGAGAAAAAAAAAAAACCACGGGTAGGTGGTATACAATTATGGATGGACGAGCGACTGCCGACACAGAGGTAGCTACAGCCGTGGACTACCGTACTGTGTCTGCTGCTAATATAGACTGGATGATAATGAGATAAAATTAAAATATATATATATATATCACACTAGTACTGCAGCCGGACAGGTATATATTATGTAATGACGGACCTGCTGGACACTGTCTGTCAGCACTGCAGACTCCTAAAGTAAGCTACTAGTATCAAGAAGATAGAAAAAAAAAAAAACCACGGGTAGGTGGTATACAATTATGGATGGACGAGCGACTGCCGACACAGAGGTAGCTACAGCCGTGGACTACCGTACTGTGTCTGCTGCTAATATAGACTGGATGATAATGAGATAAAATTAAAATATATATATATCACACTAGTACTGCAGCCGGACAGGTATATATTATGTAATGACGGACCTGCTGGACACTGTCTGCAGAATGCGTTTATAAAAACACCACACAACGAGTGTTTAACTTTTTCAGGCAGACAATCACAATATACTGGTGGTCAGCAGACAATCACAATATACTGGTGGTCAGTGGTCACTGGTCAGTCACACTGGCAGTGGCACTCTGGCAGCAAAAGTGTGCACTGTACGTAAAATATGTACTCCTGCTATAACTGCTCCCCAGTCTCCCCCACAATTAAGCTGTGTGAGCAGTGAGCACTCAGCACAGTCAGATAATGATATACAGTATTACATATGATGCAGCACACTGGGCTGAGCACAGATATGGTATGTGACTGTGTCACACTGTGTATCGTTTTTTTTCAGGCAGAGAACGGATTAATTAAACTGGTGGTGGTCACTGGTCACTGGTCACACTATCAGCAAGTAGTACTCCGTCCTAAGCAGACAATCACAATATACTGGTGGTCAGTGTGGTCACTGGTCAGTCACACTGGCAGTGTGGCACTCTGGCAGCAAAAGTGTGCACTGTACTTAAAATATATTATTTATGTACTCCTGCTATAACTGCTCCCCAGTCTCCCCCACAATTAAGCTGTGTGAGCAGTGAGCACTCAGCACAGTCAGATATACAGTATTACATATGATGATGCAGCACACTGAGGCTGAGCACAGATATGGTATGTGACTGTGTCACACTGTGTATCGTTTTTTTCAGGCAGAGAACGGATTAATTAAACTGGTGGTCAATGGTCACTGGTCACACTATCAGCAAGTAGTAGTACTCCAGTCCTAATATGCTCCCCAAAATTAGTAAATAGTGTCTCTAACTCTCTACTCTCTTCTCTATAAACGGAGAGGACGCCAGCCACGTCCTCTCCCTATCAATCTGAATGCACGTGTGAAAATGGCGGCGACGCGCGGCTCCTTATATAGAATCCAAGTCTCGCGATAGAATCCGAGCCTCGCGAGAATCCGACAGCGGGATGATGACATTCGGGCGCGCTCGTGTTAACCGAGCAAGGCGGGAGGATCCGAGTCTGCTCGGACCCGTGCAAAAAAGGGTGAAGTTCGGGCGGGTTCGGATTCCGAGGAACCGAACCCGCTCATCTCTAATTTAGACACAACCTTCAGTCACACCATCAAAACTTGTACTTGTCCCATGCTAAGACGGTGCGTAATCTTTTCTCAACAGTATAGTCTCCAAATTGAGCGAGAAAGCATCTGAGTTTGAAACCAGCTCAGTGACACGCCTGCAACATTTCCATAACTTGGTACATATTGGAGAATCTGCATTGCCACCTCTAAGTCACCGCCCAGAAACGCCCAATGCATTTCCAATACATTTTACACACCATGCATTTTGTAGGTGTCTTGTTAATTTAGAGTGACATGGTTGGCATCAAAGTCTACATGGAGTGTGATGGGTAGCTGCAGCCACTTCATTGAGTCTGGTTCAGGTTTGATTAAGCCATCTCAGGAGAGGTGAATGTAGAAATCATGAGAGCAGAGAGGTGGATAGTTGTTGAAAATGAATAGCGTTAATATTTCTGAGGGTTTGACTTTGAGGAGGCTTGGTACTGTAGACTTAAGTGTCATTGATTTTGAAGTAATGGAGGAGAGCATGCAGATGATAAGGTTGTGATCTAAGAGAGAGAAATGAGTGCTAGTAATAACTGTTAGTGCTATTCAGAGTCCATAGCAGTTTGTGCTATTTTAGATTTAGATTTTGGATAAAATCACATACTGGGGGTTGCCCAGCACAGGGCAAGGCCATCCTGCATGTGTAACTCTATCCAGCAATGTGATCGCAATTCAAAATAGAGGTAGACACCTGTATATGCAGTCAGGCTGCGTATGCAGGCACACCACCGCCATGTCTCCTATCACAGGAAACGCAAGTGACATCATATGGCCACTCCGAAATTGTCTGTGACATGCCTGCGTTCCCCGCGCTGCTCCCCCACAATGCTGCCCCCCGACCATCTGCCGCCTGTCAATCACTATGCGTTCACATCCTTCCGGTATGCGATTACATAGTGAGAGTCCATGCATGTGCAGTGTCACAGCAGTATAGGCAGCCGATACACGGCTGTTTGCAATTTTATTAACATTACGTCCACCTTTGAATACCTTTCTTAGTCTGGTATAGACTATGCCCTATTTCAGCTTGGGACACCTCTGACTTATTATACAGTATGTATTGGAGTGAGTCAATAAATATTGTTTTTCATAACTGTTTCTACTGTAAGACTACACCAGATCCCCAAAGGAAAAGAGAAAAGAAGCTAGTTACTGCTTGGGTACACTATAAGAGTGTACTATAAGAATGATATTTTGGCAGAATATAAATTATGTTTCAATAACTGTATGTCTTTAAACTTAATTTACCCGATTTTACTGTTAAATGTGATTATTTCATAAATAATATATATTGGTGTTTGGTTGTGCTCTCTTTTCAAGGTATTAACAAGGACAACGTCTAGAGCTATAATTGATTGAACTTAAAATTGAAGTTGTAGAAATTAGTTAATTACTATGGCCATTTCTGAAATGGCAATTTGCAGATCAATTGAATAATTTATACCTCCGGTGCATCAGGTCAAGCACAGTGCATGGAACATAAAACAAATGTCACATTTATATAGCCTTATAAAAGGAGCTTATATTCCCTCTGGCAAAAGTCTATGAATGCTACTATTTGTGACTATGACTTGTGATGTGAGCTGTGACTTATTAGTGGCTTTGCCTCTTACTGTTCTAGTCTTCACATCTGTTCTGTGCGTTCTGGTACATAGCAGCATTATTTCATTTGTTTTATTATACGACTTCTTAATTTTTTTAGCTCTTTAGCGACCTGCCATCTATTGGATGCCAATAGATTTGTGTGGGTACAAATTGAGGATATACTCATCCCACTTTATTGCAGTACTGTAATAATGTAAAACCCATTTTTCTGCATCTGTCATTATGCATAGAGGTTTAAATACCTTGCATGCTGTTTCAACTGGTGCATTTTTCACTGACTGATGATACATATTAGCTAACTAGGCATACAAACAACAAAACAATACATTCTAATCCGATCTGGCATATTCTTTTACAAAACTGTCACTATCTGTAATTGGTCAATCTCATGTAACTGACCCTATTATTGTGTATCAAATTTGTTGAATTGACTGTCAGCTACAGTACTTTAGAGATTTTCAAATTATGTGTAGGAAATAAAAATATCCTTCTAAATATTTGACAAAAACATCAAACCTGGTGAAGACTCGACAGGGCCTTAAGCAAAATACTTGTTTGGGCAACAATCCTCCCCTCTGTTAAAAAAAATGCATAAAAAGAAGTTAAAGTTAGAGCAATTCAGGCCCTCAGTCCACATTGAGCCATGGACAGGAAACTACTGTAGGTTGTTTAATGTATGATCCAATCTGGACAAACAACAATTGGTGGTTTTCTAGCTATGCGTCAATCTTGACAGTTTTGACTGGTTAGCTCATTTTGACAACTGACATGGCAATGGAACTTTATATGTATTTCTTCATTGTTTTTTGGGTTTTTTTGCATTGTGGTGTGAATATTTAATCATTAATACTATTTGTCCTTTTTGTCATCAATATATTTTTAGATAACATCCTAAATGTTAATTATTAAAAAATGTTCTGAGTGTCAAACGTTTTTCAGTTGTACCCAATACCAAGCTAACTGCGTTTGCTGATTCAATAATATTTTCAGACACAGCTTGTGAAATTATTTCAAATGGTGATGATTGGCCCAACTGATCCACCAGAGATTTCTGTCCTTCCCGAGCTCCCTTTTCAAAGCTGTACATTACATGCACTACAATTTGACAGATGTTAAACTCCACACCTGCCACTGTCCCCAGAGTGGGTTGCAGCTATCAGAGCCGTAACTAGACTTTTTGGTGCCTTGTGCCAGACAGAGAATTGGTGCCCCCCATTCCCCCATTTTTCCAATAGGGATATAAGGTGCTTCACAAAGGGGGGAATCTACATGTGCAAGTAATTAAAACAGATTATTGACAAGTGCCTTCAACAGCGCCCCCCTACCTTGCAGCACTCACCTAGTTACGGCCCTTGCAGCTATATACAGAGACATGATAAGTGTAAAGAAACTGCATTGCCCATCATTCTCATCAAAAGAGGCCCATTCTGCCTAGTGATGAGCGGGATCGGTTCCTCGGAAACCAAACCCCCCCGAACTTCACCCATTTTACACGGGTCCGAGGCATACTCGGATTCTCCCGTATGGCTCGGTTAACCCGAGCGCTCCCGAACGTCATCATCCCGCTGTTGGATTCTCGCGAGATTCGGATTCTATATAAGCAGCCGCGCGTCGCTGCCAATTTCACTTGTGCATTGGAAATGTTAGGGAGAGGACGTGGCTGGCGTCCTCTCTGTTTATTAATCTTGAATTCTTGATGCAAAAATATTTGTGCTTATTGCTTAATTGTGGGGACTGGGGAGCAGCTGTATTATATAGGAGGAGTACAGTGCAGAGTTTTGCTGACCAGTGACCACCAGTATACGTTGTCTGCCTGAAAAACACTCCATATCTGTGCTCAGTGTGCTGCATATATCTGTGCTCACACTGCTTTATTGTGGGGACTGGGGACCAGCAGTATTATATAGGAGGAGTACAGAGCAGATTTTTGCTGACCAGTGACCACCAGTATACGTTGTCTGCCTGAAAAACACTCCATATCTGTGCTCAGTGTGCTGCATATATCTGTGCTTACACTGCTTTATTGTGGGGACTGGGGACCAGCAGTATTATATAGGAGTACAGTGCAGAGTTTTGCTGACAGTGACCACCAGTATATATAGCAGTACGGTACGGAAGGCCACTGCTCTACCTACCTCTGTGTCGTCAAGTATACTATCCATCTAGATTCTATACCTGTGGTGCATTTTAGTTTTGCAGTTTGCTGACAGTGACCACCAGTATATATAGCAGTACGGTACGGAAGGCCACTGCTCTACCTACCTCTGTGTCGTCAAGTATACTATCCATCTAGATTCTATACCTGTGGTGCATTTTAGTTTTGCAGTTTGCTGACAGTAACCACCAGTATATATAGCAGTATGGTACGGAAGGCCACTGCTCTACCTACCTCTGTGTCGTCAAGTAAACTATCCATCTAGATTCTATACCTGTGGTGCATTTTAGTTTTGCAGTTTGCTGACAGTGACCACCAGTATATATAGCAGTACGATACGGAAGGCCACTGCTCTACCTACCTCTGTGTCATCAAGTATACTATCCATCTAGATTCTATACCTGTGGTGCATTTTAGTTTTGCAGTTTGCTGACAGTGACCACCAGTATATATAGCAGTACGGTATGGAAGGCCACTGCTCTACCTACCTCTGTGTCGTCAAGTATACTATCCATCTAGATTCTATACCTGTGGTGCATTTTAGTTTTGCAGTTTGCGGACAGTGACCACCAGTATATATAGCAGTATGGTACGGAAGGCCACTGCTCTACCTACCTCTGTGTCATCAAGTATACTATCCATCCATACCTGTGGTGCATTTCAGTTGTGCGCAGTATATATAGTAGTAGGCCATTGCTATTGATACTGGCATATAATTCCACACATTAAAAAATGGAGAACAAAAATGTGGAGGTTAAAATAGGGAAAGATCAAGATCCACCTCCACCTCGTGCTGAAGCTGCTGCCACTAGTCATGGCCGAGACGATGAAATGCCATCAACGTCGTCTGCCAAGGCCGATGCCCAATGTCATAGTAGAGAGCATGTAAAATCCAAAAAACAAAAGTTCCGTAAAATGACCCAAAAATCAAAATTAAAAGCGTCTGATGAGAAGCGTAAACTTGCCAATATGCCATTTATGCCACGGAGTGGCAAGGAACGGCTGAGGCCCTGGCCTATGTTCATGGCTAGTGGTTCAGATTCACATGAGGATGGAAGCACTCATCCTCTCGCTAGAAAAATGAAAAGACTTAAGTTGGCAAAAGCACAGCAAAGAACTGTGCGTTCTTCTAAATCACAAATCCCCAAGGAGAGTCTAATTGTGTCGGTTGCGATGCCTGTCCTTCCCAACACTGGACGGGAAGAGCATGCATCTTCCACCATTTGCACGCCCCCTGCAAGTGCTGGAAGGAGCACCCGCAGTCCAGTTCCTGATAGTCAAATTGAAGATGTCACTATTGAAGTACACCAGGATGAGGATATGGGTGTTGCTGGCGCTGGGGAGGAAATTGACAAGGAGGATTCTGATGGTGAGGTGGTTTGTTTAAGTCAGGCACCCGGGGAGACACCTGTTGTCCATGGGACGAATATGGCCATTGACATGCCTGGTCAAAATACAAAAAAAATCACCTCTTCGGTGTGGAATTATTTCAACACAAATGCGGACAACAGGTGTCAAGCCGTGTGTTGCCTTTGTCAAGCTGTAATAAGTAGGGGTTAGGACGTTAACCACCTCGGAACATCCTCCCTTATACGTCACCTCGTCCGCATTCATCAGAAGTCAGTGACAAGTTCAAAAAATTTGGATGACAGCGGAAGCAGTCCACTGACCACTAAATCCCTTCCTCTTGTAACCAAGCTTCTGCAAACCACACCACCAACTCCCTCAGTGTCAATTTCCACTTTACACAGGAAAGCCAATAGTCCTGCAGGCCATGTCACTGGCAAGTCTGACGAGTCCTCTACTGCCTGGGATTCCTCCATTGCATCCTTGAATGTAACGCCTACTGCTGCTGGCGCTGCTGTTGTTGCTGCTGGGAGTCAATCGTCATCCCAGAGGGGAAGTCAGAAGACCACTTGTACTACTTCCAGTAAGCAATTGACTGTCCAACAGTCCTTTGCGAGGAAGATGAAATATAACAGCAGTCATCCTGCTGCAAAGCAGATAACTCAGGTCTTGTCAGCCTGGGTGGTGAGAAACGTGGTTCCGGTATCCACCGTTAATTCAGAGGCAACTAGAGACTTGTTTGAGGTACTGTGTCCCCGGTACCAAATACCATCTAGGTTCCATTTCTCTAGGCAGGCGATACCGAAAATGTACACAGACGTCAGAAAAAGAGTCACCAGTGTCCTAAAAAATGCAGTTGTACCCAATGTCCACTTAACCACGGACATGTGGACAAGTGGAGCAGGGCAGACTCAGGACTATATGACTGTGACAGCCCACTGGGTAGATGTATTGCCTCCCGCAGCAAGAACAGCAGCAGCGGCACCAGTAGCAGCATCTCGCAAACGCCAAGTCGTTCCTAGGCAGGCTACGCTTTGTATCACAGCTTTCCATAAGAGGCACACAGCTGACAACCTCTTACGGAAACTGAGGAACATCATCGCAGAATGGCTTACCCCAATTGGACTCTACTGGGGATTTGTGACATCGGACAACGCCAGCAATATTGTGCGTGCATTACATCTGGGCAAATTCCAGCACGTCCCATGTTTTGCAAATACATTGAATTTGGTGGTGCAGAATTATTTAAAAAACGACAGGGGCGTGCAAGAGATGCTGTCGGTGGCCCGAAGAATTGCGGGCCACTTTCGGCATTCAGCCACCGCGTGCTGAAGACTGGAGCACCAGCAAACAGTCCTGAACCTGCCCTGCCATCATCTGAAGCAAGAGGTGGTAACGAGGTGGAATTCAACCGTCTATATGCTTCAGAGGATGGAGGAGCAGCAAAAGGCCATTCAAGCCTATACATCTGCCCACGATATAGGCAAAGGAGGGGGAATGCACCTGACTCAAGCGCAGTGGAGAATGATTTCAACGTTGTGCAAGGTTCTGCAACCCTTTGAACTTGCCACACGTGAAGTCAGTTCAGACACTGCCAGCCTGAGTCAGGTCATTCCCCTCATCAGGCTTTTGCAGAAGAAGCTGGAGACATTGAATGAGGAGCTAAAACAGAGCGATTCCGCTAGGCATGTGGGACTTGTGGATGGAGCCCTTAATTCGCTTAACCAGGATTCACGGGTGGTCAATCTGTTGAAATCAGAGCACTACATTTTGGCCACCGTGCTCGATCCTAGATTTAAAACCTACGTTGTATCTCTCTTTCCGGCAGACACAAGTCTGCAGAGATTCAAAGACCTGCTGGTGAGAAAATTGTCAAGTCAAGCGGAACGTGACCCGTCAACAGCTCCTCCTTCACATTCTCCCGCAACTGGGGGTGCGAGGAAAAGGCTCAGAATTCCGAGCCCACCCGCTGGCGGTGATGCAGGGCAGTCTGGAGCGAGTGCTGACATCTGGTCCGGACTGAAGGACCTGGCAACGATTACTGACATGTCGTCTACTGTCACTGCATATGATTCTGTCACCATTGAAAGAATGGTGGAGGATTATATGAGTGACCGCATCCAAGTAGGCACGTCAGACAGTCCGTACGTATACTGGCAGGAAAAAGAGGCAATTTGGAGGCCCTTGCACAAACTGGCTTTATTCTACCTAAGTTGCCCTCCCTCCAGTGTGTACTCCGAAAGAGTGTTTAGTGCAGCCGCTCACCTTGTCAGCAATCGGCATACGAGGTTACTTCCAGAAAATGTGGAGAAGATGATGTTCATCAAAATGAATTATAATCAATTCCTCCGTGGAGACATTCACCAGCAATTGCCTCCAGAAAGTACACAGGGATCTGAGATGGTGGATTCCAGTGGGGACGAATTAATAATCTGTGAGGAGGGGGATGTACACAGTGAAAGGGGTGAGGAATCGGAGGATGATGATGAGGTGGACATCTAGCCTCTTTAGAGCCAGTTTGTGCAAGGAGAGATTGATTGCTTCTTTTTTGGTGGGGGCCCAAACCAACCAGTCATTTCAGTCACAGTCGTGTGGCAGACCCTGTCGCTGAAATGATGGGTTCGTTAAAGTGTGCATGTCCTGTTTATACAACATAAGGGTGGGTGGGAGGGCCCAAGTGCAATTCCATCTTGCACCTCTTTTTTCTTTCATTTTTCTTTGCATCATGTGCTGTTTGGGGACAATTTTTTTGAAGTGCCATCCTGCCTAATACTGCAGTGCCACTCCTAGATGGGCCAAGTGTTTGTGTTGGCCACTTGTGTCGCTTAGCTTAGTCACACAGCGACCTTGGTGCGCCTCTTTTTTTCTTTGCATCATGTGCTGTTTGAGGACTATTTTTTTGAAGTACCATCCTGTCTGACACTGCAGTGCCACTCCTAGATGGGCCAGGTGTTTGTGTCTGGCACTTGGGTCGCTTAGCTTAGTCACACAGCTACCTCATTGCGCCTCTTTTTTTCTTTGCATCATGTGCTGTTTGGGGACTATTTTTTTGAAGTGCCATCCTGTCTGACACTGCAGTGCCACTCCTAGATGGGCCAGCTGTTTGTGTCGGCCACTTGTGTCGCTTAGCTTAGTCACACAGCGACCTTGGTGCGCCTCTTTTTTTCTTTGCATCATGTGCTGTTTGGGGACTATTTTTTTGAAGTGCCATCCTGTCTGAAACTGCAGTGCCACTCCTAGATGGGCCAGGTGTTTGTGTCGGCCACTTGGGTCGCTTAGCTTAGTCACACAGCTACCTCATTGCGCCTCTTTTTTTCTTTGCATCATGTGCTGTTTGGGGACTATTTTTTTGAAGTGCCATCCTGTCTGACACTGCAGTGCCACTCCTAGATGGGCCAGGTGTTTGTGTCGGCCACTTGTGTCGCTTAGCTTAGTCACACAGCGACCTTGGTGCGCCTCTTTTTTTCTTTGCATCATGTGCTGTTTGGGGACTATTTTTTTGAAGTGCCATCCTGTCTGACACTGCAGTGCCACTCCTAGATGGGCCAGGTGTTTGTGTCGGCCACTTGGGTCACTTAGCTTAGTCACACAGCTACCTCATTGCGCCTATTTTTTTTCTTTGCATCATGTGCTGTTTGGGGACTATTTTTTTGAAGTGCCATCCTGTCTGACACTGCAGTGCCACTCCTAGATGGGCCAGGTGTTTGTGTCGGCCACTTGGGTCGCTTAGCTTAGTCACACAGCTACCTCATTGCGCCTATTTTTTTCTTTGCATCATGTGCTGTTTGGGGACTATTTTTTTGAAGTGCCATCCTGTCTGACACTGCAGTGTCACTCCTAGATGGGCCAGGTGTTTGTGTCGGCCACTTGTGTCGCTTAGCTTAGTCACACAGCGACCTTGGTGCACCTCTTTTTTTATTTGCATCATGTGCTGTTTGGGGACTATTTTTTTGAAGTGACATCCTGCCTGACACTGCAGTGCCACTCCTAGATGGGCCAGGTGTTTGTGTTGGCCACTTGTGTCGCTTAGCTTAGTCACACAGCGACCTTGGTGCGCCTCTTTTTTTCTTTGCATCATGTGCTGTTTGGGGACTATTTTTTTGAAGTGCCATGCTGTCTGACACTGCAGTGCCACTCCTAGATGGGCCAGGTGTTTGTGTCGGCCACTTGTGTCGCTTAGCTTAGTCACACAGCGACCTTGGTGCGCCTCTTTTTTTATTTGCATCATGTGCTGTTTGGGGACTATTTTTTTGAAGTGCCATCCTGCCTAATACTGCAGTGCCACTCCTAGATGGGCCAAGTGTTTGTGTCGGCCACTTGTGTCGCTTAGCTTAGTCACACAGCGACCTTGGTGCGCCTCTTTTTTTCTTTGCATCATGTGCTGTTTGGGGACTATTTTTTTGAAGTGCCATCCTGTCTGACACTGCAGTGCCACTCCTAGATGGGCCAGGTGTTTGTGTCGGCCACTTGGGTCGCTTAGCTTAGTCACACAGCTACCTCATTGCGCCTCTTTTTTTCTTTGCATCATGTGCTGTTTGGGGACTATTTTTTTGAAGTGCCATCCTGTCTGACACTGCAGTGCCACTCCTAGATGGGCCAGCTGTTTGTGTCGGCCACTTGTGTCGCTTAGCTTAGTCACACAGCGACCTTGGTGCGCCTCTTTTTTTCTTTGCATCATGTGCTGTTTGGGGACTATTTTTTTTAAGTGCCATCCTGTCTGAAACTGCAGTGCCACTCCTAGATGGGCCAGGTGTTTGTGTCGGCCACTTGTGTCGCTTAGCTTAGTCACACAGCTACCTCATTGCGCCTATTTTTTTTCTTTGCATCATGTGCTGTTTGGGGACTATTTTTTTGAAGTGCCATCCTGTCTGACACTGCAGTGCCACTCCTAGATGGGCCAGGTGTTTGTGTCGGCCACTTGTGTCGCTTAGCTTAGTCACACAGCGACCTTGGTGCGCCTCTTTTTTTCTTTGCATCATGTGCTGTTTGGGGACTATTTTTTTGAAGTGCCATCCTGTCTGACACTGCAGTGCCACTCCTAGATGGGCCAGGTGTTTGTGTCGGCCACTTGGGTCGCTTAGCTTAGTCACACAGCTACCTCATTGCGCCTATTTTTTTTCTTTGCATCATGTGCTGTTTGGGGACTATTTTTTTGAAGTGCCATCCTGTCTGACACTGCAGTGCCACTCCTAGATGGGCCAGGTGTTTGTGTCGGCCACTTGTGTCGCTTAGCTTAGTCACACAGCTACCTCATTGCGCCTCTTTTTTTCTTTGCATCATGTGCTGTTTGGGGACTATTTTTTTGAAGTGCCATCCTGTCTGACACTGCAGTGCCACTCCTAGATGGGCCAGGTGTTTGTGTCGGCCACTTGTGTCGCTTAGCTTAGTCACACAGCGACCTTGGTGCGCCTCTTTTTTTATTTGCATCATGTGCTGTTTGGGGACTATTTTTTTGAAGTGACATCCTGCCTGACACTGCAGTGCCACTCCTAGATGGGCCAGGTGTTTGTGTTGGCCACTTGTGTCGCTTAGCTTAGCCATCCAGCAACCTCGGTGCAAATTTTAGGACTAAAAATAATATTGTGAGGTGTGAGGTGTTCAGAATAGACTGAAAATGAATGTAAATTATGGTTATTGAGGTTAATAATACTATGGGATCAAAATGACCCCCAAATTCTATGATTTAAGCTGTTTTTGAGTTTTTTTTGTAAAAAAACACCCGAATCCAAAACACACCCGAATCCGACAAAAAATTTTCAGGGAGGTTTTGCCAAAACGCGTCCGAATCCAAAACACGGCCGCGGAACCGAATCCAAAACCAAAACACAAAACCCGAAAAAATTCCTGTGCACATCACTAATTCTGCCCCACCCCCATTAAGATGGTAGTGCATAGGAACATTGAAGTTTTCATATTTAGGAGGGGGGGGGGGTGTATTAAGCCTTGAAGAGTGATAAGGATAAGAGAGATACAGATGTCTATTTACTAAGCCTTGGACAGAGATAAAGTGGACGGAGATAAAGTAGCAGCCAACCAACTCCTAAGTGTCATTTTTCAAACTCATCCTGTAACATGGCAGGTAGGAGATGATTGGCTGGTACTTTTCCTCCGTCCACTTTATTTCTCTCAAAGCTTAGTAAATAGATCCCAAAGCACCAGCAAATCAGCTCCTAACAAATTGTGCAATTTAAATGTTTCAGGGCCATTCTTGCATTGCATTCCCTGTGAAAAGCTGTGCCGCTTGCTGGGCCGCTTGCCAGGCTGAAAGTTGCCAGCCAGCCCCTGCACCCCCCCCCCCCCGCCGCTGCTGACTTCCGCTCTGCCAATCGGAGCTGTTGGGCAGGCAACCAATCAGGATCAGCTGCGTGGCCGCTACAGATTGGCTGCTGGTCCACAGCAGATTTCAAATGGTGGTGGTCAGAGGGACCTCACCGCCGCTGCACCGAAGGCCTCCTTTTCACTGCCGCCGCCCATGGTCTCCATCTCACCAGCGCTGCCCATGGGCTCCTCCTCACTGACTATACCTCTGCACAGCCGCCAACCACTGCCCCCTCCACACCTCCACTGCTCATCTCATTAGGTAATGTTCCCCTGCTTCCCTATGTCCCTCTGTCACTCTCTCTGTCCCTGCTGTCACTCTCCCTGTCCCTGCTGTTACTCTTCCTGTCACTGCTGTCACTCTCTCTATCCCTGCTGTCACTCTCCCTGTCCCTGCTGTTACTCTCCCTGTCACTGCTGTCACTCTCTCTGTCCCTGCTATCACTCTCCCTGTCACTGCTGTCACTATCCCTGTCACTGATGTCACTCTCTCTGTCCCTACTGTTACTCTCCCTGTCACTTCTGTCACTCTCCCTGTCCCTGCTGTCACTCTCCCTGTCACTGATGTCACTCTCTCTACCTGTCCATGAATTGTAAAACATACTGTGTGGCATATTGTAAATTTGGGCTCATACTGTGTGGCATATTGTGAATTTTGGCTTATTCTGTGTGGCATATAGTGAATTTTTGCGCATTCAGTGTGGAGTAATATGAATTTTGGCTCATTCCATGGGAATTTTGGCTCATTCATTGTGGCATAATGTGAATTTTGGCTCATTCTCTGTGGGATAATGTTTAAGGGGCACCAGTACTAGATAGCATAAGGGGTCCTACTATTGTGGTGCATAATGTGCATATGGTGTGGTACACTACACTTATGGACATACCCCCTTTTAAGTGACCCCCGTCCCTTTTCTCCAGAGTTCGCACGCCTTCAGCACACGTATAATAACAACCTTTACTTTTCCATACCCCGACTTCAATATTTCCACTTTGACCACTGTTGTGAACAATATTTGAAACCTCACTTTTATTATTTTATAGGGATACAAAATATTATCATTTTGTTGATTTTATAAAAATAAAAAAACTTTCTATCCCTACAAAATACTAAAAGTTAAGGTATAAATATTGTGCACCACAAAGAAAATCTATTTCTAATAGTTATTCCACTTTAGTACTGCTACCACAATTGTATTTACTAAACAATATAGACAGATTAATGATCGCGCCACCCTTGTGATGCAGCCCTTGTGATAAAGAGACCATTCACTGATCTTGGGGTCTAAATCAGATCTGATCGCAGCAGAAAATTTGTTAGCAGTTGGTCAAAACCATGTGCACTGCACGGAGGGGGGGGGGCAGATATAACATGTGCAGAGAGAGTCAGATTTGGGTGTGATGTGATTAATCTGAAATCTAAATTGCAGTTTAAAAATAAACCAGACAATATTTTTTCATACACCTTGAAAAAGGCTCTGCTCGAGCTGAAATGTGTTGGTGACTGATTGGAGGGACATTCTATTGCCAGAGAGGGACTATATGTTGGTGACCTAGTTTGTGGACTGTTACTGGAAATCCTGGGAGGTAACACTGCATGTGATTCTGGGTGGGCAATATTGACACCCCACGCTCTCTGGTACGCTGGTCTGTGGTGGATTCTGTATTTGTAATTTGTAACATATGCAGTTTTAACATTGAATTTTATGGACGTAATAAACTGTATTTCACTATATGCACCTTTTTTCCTTGTTTTTTGGGAGTACATTATGCCAATCTTCTGCGCTGTGAAGGTTTACCTATTTTGTCTGTTTATCAATACAAAATGATAAGGAGTCGAGTCATCAATATTATAAGCATTGCTCATCTGATCATGAGAACGTTCATATTCTCCAGGGAGTGCACCACAGCAAGTATTGGAACATTCATGGGCATTATGTGTATAAGCAGCATACTGGGGACATTATGTATAAGTGCCACTGCTACTGTGGGCAATAAATGTAAAAGTGGCACTATTATGGACATTATGTGTATAAGTGGCACTACTATGGGCATTATGTGTATAAGTGACATTACTTCTGGGAGCATTATGTGTATAAGCAGCACTACTACTGTGGGCATTATGTGTATTAGCGACATTACTACTATGGGCATTATTTGTATAAGTGGCACTACTGCAGTGGGCATTAATGTATTAGCGGCACTACTACTGAGGGCACTATGTATAAATAGCATACTGGGGGCATTATGTATAATGGGCACTACTACAATAAACATTATGTGTATAAGCAGCATGCTGAGGGCATTATGTACAAGTGGCACTACTACTTTGGGCATTATGTGTATAAGTGGCACTACTACTATGAGCATTATGTATGAGCAGCACTACTACTGGGGACATTATGTGTATAAGCAGCACTATTACTATTAGCATTATGTGTATAAGTGGCACTACTACTGAGGGCATTCTGTATATAAACAGCATACTGTGAGCATTATGTATAAGGGGGGCTACTACTGTGGGTGTTATGTGTAAAAGTAGCACTACTACTGGGGGCATTATGTGTAATAAGCAGCACTACTATGTGCGGTATAATGGGGGTAAATCCAAGTTGATCGCAGCAGGAAATTTTTTAGCAGTTGGGCAAAACCATGGTGGTCATTCCAAGTTGATCGCAGCAGGATTTTTGATAGCAATTGGGCAAAACCATGTGCACTGCAGGGAGGACAGATATAACATGTGCAGAGAGAGTTAGATTTGGGTGTGGTGTGTTCAAACTGAAATCTAAATTGCAGTGTAAAAATAAAGCAGCCAGTATTTACCCTGCACAGAAGTAAAATAAACCACCCAAATCTAACTCTCTCTGCACATGTATATCTGCTCCCCCCTGCAGTGCACATGGTTTTGCCCAGTTGCTATCAAAAATCCTGCTGCGATCAACTTGGAATTACCCCCCATGTGCACTGCAGGGGAGGCAGATATAACATGTGCAGAGAGAGTTAGATTTGGGTGTGGTGTGTTCAATCTGCAATCTAATTTGCAGTGTAAAAATAAAGCAGCCAGTATTTACCCTGCACAGAAACAAAATAACCCACCCAAATCTAACTCTGTCTGCAAATGTTATATATGCCTCCCCTGCAGTGCACATGGTTTTGTCCAACTGCTAAAAAATTTCCTGCTGCGATCAACTTGGAATTACCCCCAATGTAAATAAGATTGTGTTACTGTGTGGCATAATTTGAAATGTGGGTACTATTGTGTGGCCACGCGCCTTCCCTGTGAGACCACACTGCTCTATCCGATGCCAAAGTCCCGTACTGTCCCTTTGTGAGGATATAAATTTATAGTTTGCATGGGGGATGCCGAACACCCTAGCAACGGCCCTGTGCGTACTTATCCAAGGGGGTAAGTCAGAGTAGATGGCAGCAGCAAATTTGTTAGCATTTGGGCAAAACCATGGGGGCCATTCGGACCTGATCGCTCACTGCAGTTTACTGCAGAACATCGATCAGATCAGAACTGTGCATGCACCAGTGCCACAGTGCGCCGGCGCATGGCTGACAGCCGACGGCTGTCATTGCCTAGCGATTGCCTCTGCCTGATTGACAGGCCGAGGCGGTCGCTGGGCAGGAGGGTGCAGCATGGTGGCATTTGGCCTCCATTTTGTGGATGTGGTCCGGCCAGCGCAGGCGTGGCCAGACCATGTGGGGGGGCGGGCCGCAGCGTCCGAATGACGTCACACCCAGCTGCTGAGAGCCGGGCAGCGACGAGTAGCTCCCAGCCAGTGTGCAAAAGCATCGCCGCTGTGTGATGCTTTTGTACTTCAGCGACGGGGCAGGGACTGACATGCGGGGCGGGCTAGCTCTGTGCTGGGCATCCCCCGTATGTCAGTGTGGATGATCGTAGCTGTGCTAAATTTAGCACAGCTATGATCAACTCGGAATGACCCCCCATGTGCACTGCAGGTATGGCAGATATAACATTTGCAGAGAGAGTGAGATTTGGGTGGGTTTATTTTGTTTCTGTGCATGGTAAATACACTGCAATTTAGATTTCAGTTTGAACACACCATACCCAAATCTAATTCTCTCTGCACATGTTATAGCTAACCCCCCCTGCAGTGCATATGGTTTTGCCCAACTGCTAACAAATTTGCTGCTGCAAACAACTCTAAATTAGGCCCTAACTCCTTTGCTACTATTGGAATATGATCAAATCATACAAAATCTTTGACCCTTTAAAAAAATTTTACTAAATTGGAAACCTTGGGACTTGTGACAAGTGACAAGCTAGGAGAACAGAGTACACCGCGGTAAGGTAGCACACAGCGTGCACTATAGGTAGCACACACTCCACACTGTCATGAAAGGACATCTTTAGTAATAGAAAACCAGAATAACAGTAAAATAAAGTATGTATCAGTAAATGGCACTAACATGACATACTATATATAAATACTTTCAGTACTTTTACTTTGTGTTTTGCAATAACCCCATAGTGCTTTTACTGTTTTTGCAGAACTGATTTAAAATGAATAAGATCCTGCTGATGTCTCACAAAAGCTCTAAATTAGAAATCGTGTTGACTTATTCTACAGCTTTATCTAATGCAGAACTATACAGTAGGTGACTCATTTAGTTCTGATTTATACTGAATTTATGTCTTTTATAAAAAGTTAATAAATCAGGAATGCAATTTAACTGACCTATTGGCCTTTTATTATTAACGTTCATCCCCTATTTATAACATGTAAACATCATTTTGTAGAATAACAAAATAATGAATTTAAAGTGGTTTGTAGCATATGGGAAAAACAAGTTGCCTACACTAGATAAATTAAAGCTATTCAGGAGCATGTGTACTAGGGTGGAGAGAAATTTTGTTTTTCAAGATATCCAATAATTTGAGCCAGCGAAAGTTGTTACATTGTGTGTGTATTTACTCCATATTTAATTTTTTTTTGATCAATTCATATCTTCAGGTGCCACAATGGTCCTAAAGATAACACATTTTTGAAAAAAGAATATATTCATTATGGAGTTTTCATACCTAAGACATCTTAAACTTCATATAGCTTGGGTGCTAAAAGTGTTAGTAAATGTACAAATTGTATGAAAAAAATATGGATACTTATTTATAAAAAAAATGTGGTGCACAAGACAGCTAAAGATAGAGAAAATTGAATAAATATAAGGAAGAAGATGGAAAACATAAAAAGCAAATATTCTTATTTATAGGAAAGGATCAATCTCAAATTTCAAATTTTATTGTACTCTTGTTTCTAAATTCAAAAACATAAAAAAACTCAAAAAACAACAATAACAAAGCAACAAAATACTACTCTAAATTAGAAAACATTAAAAGTTAAAAATCACGCTAAGTTAAAATCAGATTTTTTGTTAAATTGAGGCATGACGTCTCTAGATTTCGACCTGGTTCTAATGTATCCATCTCTGTCGGATTCACAGACTGCTGCAGCATCGTCTGTTACTAAATGAACACACCGTTCTACCGCTTGCATGTGACACAAAAATCTGGGGAATGTCAGTAGCTCATTGTTGGTTACATATCTCTCGATATTTTCACGGATGATCGATCATGTTAAGAGCGGTTCATAATCATCATTGGTGTAGCACTCGTGACCTATCATTTAAAAAAATTCTGAAGCATCAAAGTTCAGCTCAGGTACCTTGAATTTTCTGATTTGCTTCATAACTTTGTTCTCGTTTCTAATCTTTAGGATTTGGTGAAAATCCAGTTTTCTAATAGTTGCTCTGTTATCGGTTAGCATCACCGGATCAACAACTTTTTTCAAACTTTCAGGAAGGTATCTGCTAAAGAAAATCAATTTCCGCAGATGTCGGGGTCCATTCCAAACTTCTGGTAGCGTTTTGATTTCAAACCAAACTGGTGCGTATACTTTTACTATATAATTGGTTAGAATTACTAGATTCTCTGTTGGATCATCAGTACTAATAAACAAGCGGAGTATTCAACATGCAGTTGTCAGCCACCTTGAATGGAACATAGGGCCTGATTGAAGATTAGCCAAGTCTTGAGTACACTTGCCAGAAGTAACAGCCTCGACGACTTTATACAGGTATTTCTGGTCACAACTCAGCTGTTTTAAATCGATATTGGGCATTGGATTTCTTTCAATTGGTTCATACTTAACAGGTAAAGCGCAATCTTTTAAAACTTTTCCAATCTGACCAGCAAAAGAATTCGGCCCATGTGTCACTCCATCTAAGTGGATTAATAAGTGTATTAGAGGAAGCTCATTTAAATGAAGAAGACAAACGAACCAGTGGAGAGGCTTCTTGTAGTGAATTTCCTGCTATCGTATAACGCCATTTTCACAGCCAGTGTTCACATTTGTTTCCGTCACATCCTATTGAGACTAAGCTCTCTGTTTTGTAGTCTTTTTTGGACAAGTAATTGGTAATAGCTTTGGAGATATTAAGAGAGTTTCCTGAGGATAGCATTACGTGACCCAGGTATTTTGAATTTGGTTTGCGAACTAAAACCATGGGGTATATTTACTAAGGTCCCGATTTTGACCGAGATGATGTTTTTTCTTCAAAGTGTCATCTCGGGAATTTACTAAACTCAAATCACAGCAGTGATGAGGGTATTCGTATTTTTTTTGAAGTCCTAGGAAAAAATTACGAATCAATACACCATCGGTCAAATACGCCTGGAATTTGGTAGAAATCGGTCATTTACTAAAAAGTGCAAAACACAAACACTGCCGACAATAGCCAAACACTGCCGTGCTAAAATACAAATCGTGAAAAAGTGCTAAAAAAACCAGACCTGCTTTTTTTTACCGTGTTCGGATAGGCATGCACGGATCCATGAGATCCGTGCCTGTTTTTCAAAGGGAAGGGGTGGGAAATTTTTATTTTTGTTAAAAAAAACAAGTTTAAGATGACTTAGGTATGAAAACTCCATAATGAATATATTCTTTTTTCAAAAATGTGTTATCTTTAGGACCATTGTGGCACCTGAAGATATGAATTGATCAAAAAAAAATTAAATATGGAGTAAATACACACACAATGTAACAACTTTCGCCGGCTCAAATTATTGGATATCTTGAAAAACAAAATTTCTCTCCACCCTAGTACACATGCTCCTGAATAGCTTTAATTTATCTAGTGTAGGCAACTTGTTTTTCCCATATGCTACAAACCACTTTAAATTCATTATTTTGTTATTCTACAAAATGATGTTTACATGTTATAAATAGGGGATGAACGTTAATAATAAAAGGCCAATAGGTCAGTTAAATTGCATTCCAGATTTATTAACTTTTTATAAAAGACATAAATTCAGTATAAATCAGAACTAAATGAGTCACCTACTGTATAGTTCTGCATTAGATAAAGCTGTAGAATAAGTCAACACGATTTCTAATTTAGAGCTTTTGTGAGACATCAGCAGGATCTTATTCATTTTAAATCAGTTCTGCAAAAACAGTAAAAGCACTATGGGGTTATTGCAAAACACAAAGTAAAAGTACTGAAAGTATTTATATATAGTATGTCATGTTAGTGCCATTTACTGATACATACTTTATTTTACTGTTATTCTGGTTTTCTATTACTAAAGATGTCCTTTCATGACAGTGTGGAGTGTGTGCTACCTATAGTGCACGCTGTGTGCTACCTTACCGCGGTGTACTCTGTTCTCCTAGCTTGTCACTTGTCACAAGTCCCAAGGTTTCCAATTTAGTAAAAAATTTTTAAAGGGTCAAAGATTTTGTATGATTTGATCATATTCCAATAGGAGCAAAGGACTTAGGGCCTAATTTAGAGTTGTTTGCAGCAGCAAATTTGTTAGCAGTTGGGCAAAACCATGGCCCTCATTCCGAGTTGTGCGCTCGGTAAAAATCTTCGCATCGCAGCGATTTTCCGCTTAATGCGCATGCGCAATGTCCGCACTGCGACTGCGCCAAGTAAATTTGCTATGCACTTAGTAATTTTACTCACGGCTTTTTCATCGGTCTGGCGATCGTAATGTGATTGACAGGAAATGGGTGTTACTGGGCGGAAACAGGCCGTTTTATGGGCGTGTGGGAAAAAACGCTACCGTTTCCGGAAAAAACGCAGGAGTGGCTGGAGAAACGGAGGAGTGTCTGGGCGAACGCTGGGTGTGTTTGTGACGTCAAACCAGGAACGACAAGCACTGAACTGATCGCAGATGCTGAGTAAGTCTGAAGCTACTCAGAAACTGCTACGAGGTGTGTAATCGCAATATTGCAATTACTTCATTCGCAATTTTAAGATGCTAAGATTCACTCCCAGTAGCCGGCGGCTTAGCGTGAGCAACTCTGCTAAAATCGCCTTGCGAGCGAACAACTCGGAATGACCTCCCATATGCACTGCAGGGGGGGTTAGCTATAACATGTGCAGAGAGAATTAGATTTGGGTATGGTGTGTTCAAACTGAAATCTAAATTGCAGTGTATTTACCATGCACAGAAACAAAATAAACCCACCCAAATCTCACTCTCTTTGCAAATGTTATATCTGCCATACCTGCAGTGCACATGGGGGGTCATTCCGAGTTGATCATAGCTGTGCTAAATTTAGCACAGCTACGATCATCCACACTGACATACGGGGGATGCCCAGCACAGAGCTAGCCCGCCCCGCATGTCAGTCCCTGCCCCGTCGCTGAAGTACAAAAGCATCACACAGCGGCGATGCTTTTGCACACTGGCTGGGAGCTACTCGTCGCTGCCCGGCTCTCAGCAGCTGGGTGTGACGTCATTCGGCCGCTGCGGCCCGCCCCCCCACATGGTCTGGCCACGACTGCGCTGGACGGACCACATCCACAAAATGGAGGCCAAATGCCGCCATGCTGCACCCTCCTGCCCAGCGACCGCCTCGGCCTGTCAATCAGGCAGAGGCAATCGCTAGGCAATGACAGCCGTCGGCTGTCAGCCATGCGCGGCGCACTGTGGCACTGGTGCATGCACAGTTCTGATCTGATCGATGTTCTGCAGTAAACTGCAGTGAGCGATCAGGTCCGAATGGCCCCCATGGTTTTGCCCAAATGCTAACAAATTTGCTACTGCCATCTACTCTGACTTACCCCCTTGGATAAGTGCGCACAGGGCCGTTGCTAGGGTGTTCGGCATCCCCCATGCAAACTATAAATTTATATCCTCCCATACCTCACAAAGGGACAGTACGGGACTTTGGCATCGGATAGAGCAGTGTGGTCTCACAGGGAAGGCGCGTGGCCACACAATAGTACCCACATTTCAAATTATGCCACACAGTAACACAATCTTATTTACATTGGGGGTAATTCCAAGTTGATCGCAGCAGGAAATTTTTTAGCAGTTGGGCAAAACCATGTGCACTGCAGGGGAGGCAGATATAACTTTCGGTCAACCGCTGACCACAAAGTTCCCACCATTGGTTACAATGGAGCGCATAGGCACTACATTGTAACACTGCCGTGTGCTGCCTGTCATACACTACAGGAGCACACAGCCAATCAGGAGGGTGCCACAACGTGGCGCTCCCTGATTGGCTGATGGAACCCTCTTAGACAGAAGTCAGGGGGGGTTCCTGGCATTCGGGGAAAGGGGTCCCATGTGAAAACATGGGGCCCCTTTCAGTGCGAGGTCGGGTGTCCGTTTTGTTATTTTGCAAAGTACCAGGATTACAAATTGAGAAAAAGAGGAGCCATCTACACTGGATTTTGTGAGTATAATTTTTTCAACAGGTACACCATGGATTCTACATGGAGAAGAGGACCGACCCTCGTGTGAACATAGGTAAGTATGTGTATATGGAGGTGTGGATGTATGTATTAAACTTTTACTTTCAAGGTGTGTGTCTTCTGTTTTTATTGGGGTATTTTTTTAGTAGTAGTACTACAGGTACCAGCGGGCCCGGTTTTCCACCGCATGCTGGTACTTGTGGTTCTCCAAGTACCAGCATGCGGGGGAGGCTTGCTGGGACTTGTTGTACTGCTACTAAAAACAATATAAAATTTTTGACAAAAAGGCTATCAGCCCCCCATCCGCAGCCCTTGGATGGGGGGGACAGCCTCTGGCTTCACCACTGGCCCTTGGGTGGCTGGAGGGGGGGGACCCCTTGATTGAAGGGGTCCCCACTCCTCCAGGGTACCCCGGCCAGGGGTGACTAGTTAGTTATGTAATGCCAGGGCCGCAGGGACCTAGATAAAAGTGTCCCCCGGCTGTGGCATTATGCATCTGGCTAGTGGAGCCCGGTGCTGGTTTCAGAAATACGGGGGACCCCTACGCTTTTTGTCCCCCGTATTTTTGGAACCAGGACCAGGCGCAGAGCCCGGTGCTGGTTGTTTAAATATGGGGGAACCCCTGACATTTTTTCCCCCATATTTTTTCAACCAGGACCGGCTCAAAGAGCCCGAGGCTGGTTTGGCTTAGGAGGGGGGACCCCACGCATTTTTTTTTTAGATTTTAACAATGATTTCTAATTTAATAAAGGTGCACAATGAAGCCCAGCACGGATCTCTCAGTTCCGGCCGAGATTCATTGTGTTAAAGTCGGCAGTGTTTTACAAGTCACTCACGTAAAACACTGCAAAAAAAAACGAATGACATCGACATCGGTAAATACGAAAATGCAGAATACGACAGCTTAGTAAATTAGTCGTAATAAATTCAAAAAGTTGCAACTTTACACTTTCGATGTCATTCGTGATTGAACTTTAACCTCAGTCGGGAAATTACGAATTTTAGTAAATATACCCCCATGTTCTTCGATAACTGTTACTGGATGTCTCACAACATCTTTGGTAATCATTTTCTTAGACTTGTCCATCCTGCTATCAAAGTAAATCGACTGTATCATGGGAGTCTGATCATCAGTATTGATGCATTTAAAGTGAAAACTGATTTTCTGCCTTTCCCGTCTGATCTTAGGGGGTCATTCCGAGTTGTTCGCTCGCAAGCTGCTTTTAGCAGCTTTGCACACGCTAAGCCGCCGCCTACTGGGAGTGAATCTTAGCTTATCAAAATTGCGAACGAAAGATTAGCAGAATTGCGAATAGACACTTCTTAGCAGTTTCTGAGTAGCTCCAGACTTACTCGGCATCTGCGATCAGTTCAGTCAGTTTCGTTCCTGGTTTGACGTCACAAACACACCCAGCGTTCGCCCAGACACTCCTCCGTTTCTCCAGCCACTCCCGCGTTTTTCCCAGAAACGGTAGCGTTTTTTCGCACACACCCATAAAACGGACAGTTTCCGTCCAGAAACACCCACTTCCTGTCAATCACACTCCGATCACCAGAACGAAGAAAAAACCTTGTAATGCCGTGAGTAAAATTCCTAACTGCATAGCAAATTTACTTGGCGCAGTCGCACTGCGGACATTGCGCATGCGCATTAGCGACTAATCGTTCCGTTGCGAGAAAAAAATAACGAGCGAACAACTCGGAATGACCCCCTTACTGCGGTCTATAACAGAGGATGTTTCTTGTATTGAGATTATACCCCAATACTGGAGCAGTGCAGATGACACAGCTGCTGCACCCCAATCAGATAACCCCCATCTGTCACATTTGCGCGCCAAAGTTGAGAGGCTCTTGCGCATCTGAGCATTAGCAACAGATGTAAGCTCTGAAGGAACTAAAGATGAGTTTGTAGCTGTATTATCTGAAAAGATATTCTAGACAAGCTGCAAAAACGTCAGTGTTAAAACTGAATAACCAATTTTAATGCTCAAAACAGTATATTTTATGGTCTCATGGCACCTCAAGTGAATCAGTTTGGGAGGCAATTTTTATTTAAGAGCACTGTAGTATCAGTCTTAACATTTTTAATACCCAAGCTTATTGAAATAATGGAATTCACGGAAATGAGAATTTTTTTTTATTTTATACCTTTTTTCAAAACTTTTAACACCCTGTGGCACCTTAAGATGACATCCAATTTTGATGAAATTTTGAGGTGATGTTAGGTACATGGAGGAACAACTTTTGCATACCCAAGCATTTTCGATTTCTAAAAAGTGAAAATTTATGATTTTTCACTCCACCCTAATGTGTACACAGGCATATAACAAATAGAAACTTTATAACACTAATAAAACAGAACTTTTAACTACAAGGTAATCAGCTAAGCTCTGTATGAATATGCACACAAACTTAATTTAGAGTTTAGGTGTAACTATAGCACAAAACATGTTGTAGAAATAGGTGTGTATCGATATATCGGTATCCTGTCCGCAGAATGGCGGCACGGGGGGGGGGGAAAGGGGCGAGCGTAGTAAGCCCTTTGCAGGCTTGCTGCATTAGCCATTCTGTGGGCTTAGTGGTGACACGGGTTCTATTCCCACTCGATAGGTGTCGTGGACACCAATGAGTGGGAATAGTCCCGTCGGGATTGTGAAAGGTCAGGATGTAGGGGGAGGTAATGTGACCAGCAGTCTGCTGACCGCCGGTCACATATCTACATCCCGTAGAAAGCTGTATGGGTGCTTTACCCAGAAAATCATGTTACAACGAACCTGTCACTAAAAAACAAATATACAGTTAGCAATGTGTTATGCATACCTCCCAACATAGAGCAACAGGGAAGAGGAACATCTCACGCTCTGGCATGCCTCCGGCATGTGCTCCCAGAAAAGGGACATGACCTATGTAAAGGAGGCATGGCTTCACAGCAGTGCTCTATGAGCTGCTGGCATGTCCCCAGTCCCTCTGTCACCCATGAATAGATGCTGTGCACCGCTCAAAGCAGAGCTGCAAGTGACAGAAGCCTTCCAACTGCCTACTTCCACCCACAGTGGGATACTGCGGCCCAAAAAAAGGACTATACCATGAAAAATGGGACAGTTGGGAGGTATGTACTGTATAATCTAGCAATGGCTAACAATGTGCCAAACTTTCTATGGTAAGGTGGGAGAGTCGGATTAAGGGGAGGGTGACCATGGCTATCACATCTATGATGCTGATGAGGGCAGTCAGGAGTCACTCTGTGCCATATGCACTGTGCATGAAGGAAACAGAGCTGGAAGAATTCACATGGAGCCAGCCATCCCATTACTATAAACTGTATTACCTTGGATTAGTGTTTATGATGCAACTATGGCTGAACTGTACAGGGTTGCACTGAACATCAGATTTTAGGGTAACACTTCAGGAAATGAAAGGCCTGATTCAGTGGTAGATGCTGCTGTATGTTGCTGGAGTCGCTCCTGCGATAATATGCAAATGCTGGTTTCAGATTTCCCTGCTGTAGATGCCTGTGTCTAAATGTGTAAGCACTGAGACACTTACTTTCAGCATCTTCCCAAGCTGTAACACCACCTTTGCTACTATGGCAGATGTAGCTGACTATGGCCACCGTGGCACTGGCTGTGCATCTGGAAAGCAGCTGCTTTCACTGACATGTCCATGACTCTCCAATAACATACTCATGAGACTGACCTTTGTTTTGCATTCACTTCAGACCGCCTCCTAGTCACCTCCGATTTCTGATAACATCTGTGCCAAACGCAGCAGCACCTTTGTGTCTGCACTCTGTGTAACGCATGCGCCATAGCGGCTTTCAGAATTTCTTGTTGCGCAGTTGCAAAAAATCACTAAAGTATGTGAAGATTGGCATTGCATGTGGAATGTGTGCACCTCTGAATTAGGCCCTAAATGCTCTCAGTAGACTTGTAGCTCATTCATTTCCAGGTCACTTTACCTAAAATGAGCATTGCTTCTGGTGCACTTACTTAACCAAAACCTGCACAATCTTATGGTATTCTGTTGGAAACCCATATAGAGTTTAGAGAGTAATCACCTGACTTCTGCCAGTAGAATATGACAGGCTGTTTTTGATACAATAATTACAGTCAAAAGAATTGTGCATTGTATACTAATCAGCAGAATCATGAGACAGAAGTCTGAGTAACATACAACTCATAGATACACACAAAACAAATAAACAAGAGATGTGCCACCCCACTGGTGGAGATATACCACTATTTCATCTAATTATTTCTTATTAGTGTAGGCTGCTGCTTCCCCACACTGGGGTAATTGCAAGCCTCCTTAAAATCAGTATGGAAAAATGTAAATCATTTTTTTGGGGGTGCGCTGTCTACACTAATCTGGGTTCAATTTTTCAAATAACACTCTGAGCGGTCATATGTCATGAAAAGAAAAACATTTTTAATATTGCATAAAACTCATTAAATCCATACATTAATAAAAAAAAAAGTTCATAGTCACACATAAAAATCTTGCGGAAGAAGGCTTGTGAGGCTTAAAAGTAAAGTGGTCATATGTTTCCTACTTTCAATATGTGCATATACTGTATAACCTCAAGATGTTCCAGTGATTGTAAGTACCAATCTACAATTCAGATTTTATTCTTTGAGCTAGTTCCTATGCTCCAAATTATTCATAGAGGTTTTGAAACACCTTTTTCACAGCTGTATATAGACTGAATTATACATATGTATTATTGTGGCTTTCTCACCCACTGTGGCTAATGCAGTATAGTTCTTTTTCCACTAAGCACCCCTGGTTCCACGTGGATAGCTGGTCCCTCCGCTGCAGGTTCAAATGATAGTGACAGCTTTATAAATGCAGGGACAAATCCATTTGCTTGTGGTTCCAAAAGGTTTTCTATATTGTGGTGCCATACACAGTGGTGAGTGGGCTCCTTGTAATGTGTAACGCGTTTCTCTGCCTTTAATATCTGTCTCAGCGGCTGCCTCAGACACTATTTGAGCCCCTCTGGTGCGCTATTTATAGAAATCATCCTCCGGCTTCCTTACACCACATTGCGCATGTGCGCCAGCATTCAATGCATTCCAAGCCTCCTTTGGACTTGTCTTATTTATAGGTTCCGATTTGCACACGTATTTCTGTTTGTGCGCTCCAAGCCTCCTTTTGAATACCCTTATAATCACTTTGTATTTTTCATACACTTTATACAGACAAAACTCTGGCACAAACATTAGTATGACATGAAAGGTTTGCCTCACCTGCCTCACCCCACCGCACGTCACTGTTTAGACCCAGCCATCAGTCGCACCATCCAGTCTTGCACCAACCCCATACTAGGCACAGATCCTCTGTCAGAGTATGGCCTCCAGTGTATGTTTGCAACCATTACAGTGACACAGCCGTGACACTCCCATAGAAGGCCCATAAGACAGACCATCTTTGTGTATCTGAATAGCCACTTCCAAGTCACCGCCCAGGATTCCTCAGTAGAATTGTAGTGCATTTATGATACCATGATTTTCCTGTGCATTACAATCACATTCGCAGTGTAACTCAGACACATGAGCAGAAGAAAAAAAAAAATGCTCAACTGCTTCCGACACTGGCAGTGCATCTGTCTCCGAATCAGGCTCTGAGTTTGGTACTGATCAAACATTAGAAAGATTCATATTTCTGTTTGTATGCAGATTAGATGAGGCTAAATTGTATCTTTAAATCTAAAATATTACTTGCAATTTTTAAAATGCTTTTTGCCACAAGTCTCCTCAATGCTACATAGTTTTGTAAAAATGAAGTACTAAAGTGTGCATACATGCTGGGTACTAGGACCCAGGGTGTTCTGTCCTCCAATCTAATGTACAGTACTACTGCACCATGTTTCTGCAGCCATATTTATATACAGAGTATTATGTTAACAGAAACATGATGGAAACACAAGTCTCCCACTTAGCTCCAGAGACTTACAATATAAAGCTGTTCCAGCATCTCTCACCACTACCAGTTAGCAGCATACACACACCAGCTGGTGAGCTCTGTAGAACCCACTTCGCTCAAAGCTTTGCTCATAACCAGTTTAACACAATGAGTTCGGCTATCTTCAATAAACAATGAGTACAACAATTATGGTAAGGGCTGATTTTTAGAGTGCAAATGTTGCCAAGGAGCAGAATGTGAAGCCAGGCAAACCATGTTGCACAACTAGGAGTGCAAATTCAAACATTTCTTTGCCTGCAGGTAACTATTGCATTCTCTTGTAAGCTGCATACATTCAGGAACACAAAAAGAAAAGGGGTTGTATCTCTAAGGTGCACACATATAATAGAATTCACTTTTATTAAAATTGTATTAAAGTTGCCATTTAATAGATACAGTCACAAAATGTAATATTAAAACCGATCGCAATGTGCTCAAAGATAGAAAATGTGAAAAAGATATTAAAAAGAACAAATGTCTGCTCCGTTCTAATTACTTCTTTGTCGACTCTTCACAAAGGTATGTAAATATCAATTCCCTCCTGGATATCGTGAATATAAATTTTTGCCTTGCCATTTTCGTTTTCTGATGATCTTTCTCAATAAATTGTTATTAAAGAAATGTTGTGTATGTGTATGATTTATAGTGAATAGACAGCTGTAAATCCATTTAGGGTATATAGAGTTTCTAGAGTCCTTTTTGATTCACAAATTAGATATGATAGAACTAAAGGGCCCCATACACTAGACCGATAATGGATAGGAAAGTAAAAGATACAGTACATCGTGTACAAAAAAAACTGCATACAATATATCTAATACTATCCTGCCAAAGGGGAGGCTGCCGGGAGGTTGGAGGAAATCTTATATGACATGACGGACCATCATGTTGTATAAGTGTATGGGGCCCTTTAGTCTAAAGATTGTAAGATACACTGTACATAAAATGTTGCAACATCTAGTGCTTTTTATCATTTATTGTGCCTTGCAGCAACAAAGTGGTCAAAAGTTAATAAATTGACACATTGTCTGTTTCTATGTTTCCAAGTGCTGCTCATATATCTTTACACAAAGTTATTCCTGTAGAGTTATTCAATCAATAATATATGTATTGTTAATAGACAGCCATTGTTGATACAGGTATATAAATTACGTTCTATGCAATTCTTTGATATTGTGTAGGAGGCCATTAATACTTTCCTGAGGTTCATATTCCTGCTGGCTCTAAGCCATATATTAAAAAATCCTCATGAATAATTCCCACAGCGAAATGAATGGCAGTAATAATCTACTTGTTTAACCAATTAAGGTCAATTATTGTCCCTACTACTAGAGAAAATACTGGTGATGTCACCAATTTGTCTTAATAAGTATAAATTCACATTGCGGGTAATCCCATTATAATTGTGCAGCACCAAATCTAATCTACTAGTGTATGTGCAGTAACTATCACTGGTTCACATTCTTTAGACTCTTAATTTGACCAAACTAGGAAACCTGTAATGCTACCATTAATGGACTAAATCTAATTTGCTGATCTGTATATATCCAATTACGATGCTTCACATTTCTTAAACTGTCTGAGTGATGGTATAAAGTACCATTCTTGTTCACTATTAGTGGGGAGAACCAAATGCAGATACGGCTTTCACTAATTGGATATTGGTCAGAAAATGGTGGCTACTCCCATTAAAACCATGCAGCAATGATTCTCACCCATCCGTCTCTACATTGTCTGGTAAAGTATACTGTGTGCTAAATGATGATCACTACTGGTATGATAAACTTAAATACTGCTGCGGCTTTCTACTCCTTAGTAAAAAATCCAATTTGGGTAATCCCGTTCCAGCTGTGCAGCAATATTTTTTCTCTCCTTTATGCACACTATTAACTTGGACTCGTGTCCTGATGATATTCAAATGAATGTTGCTGTGTACTAATGATGTACATTACTCATGAGAGGACCACTTAAACAGAATGACTTCAAACTCATCGGCATTTGTCCAATGACGGGTACTCCTGTTAAAGCCGTGCAGGGGTTATTCTCACTCACTGAACACGCACACCACGAACAATGTATCTACTGAATTGGGCTGTGTATTAACGATATCCACTGCTAGTAGGGAGGACTTTCTTATTTAGTTTTTTTAACCAATATATGAATCTATAACTGAGTGTGCAGATTAATCCAGTCTGTAAACTGCATGCATACATACATGCCTGTTCATTGCATTTTAGAGTAGCTCTAAATTCTCTTCCCCTGACCTATGTCTTGCTACAGTATCTTTGTAATAGTCACCACTCACTCATATGTGTATATATATATATATATATATATATATATTCAAAAGTTGCAGTATACCCTTTTGTTTCAAAGACTGTGCAGGAAATGGGAAAACTGACTTAGATTCAAGTTGACTGATTTCAAGATGGCACCCATGTACCCTAAAAGATAGCCCACCTCACCCATACCTTACTGGTGTATTCAGTTTTCCAATTTCCTGCACAGCTTTTGAAACAAAAGGGTGTACTGCGACTTTTGAATCAATATATATATATATATATATATATATGTTCAATAGGAATAAAGTCTCTGCGCCTTCAGTGCTTTGGTGTGGAAACTTCCATCTGTGTATAACCAAAAAAATATGTATATGCGTACCGGAAGTATGATCAAGTTGTGCCTGTAGTGGTATCTTTAATTGGTCATCTTCCCTTGTCCTTTTACTCCTTGTATAAACGCCCTCAGCGAGGTGTTAAACCACAATTTACACAGGCAGAGAGGGAAGATGTGTCAGCAAAAATGCTCTTACTATTATAAAGTGACTTGTGCCATAATTGTGCCAATATATAAAATATTTTTTATATAAAGTGCTCTGTGCCTATAGTGTTTCTATAAACCACTATATTTCTTGTGATTTCTAATATAAATAATCAGAATCACACCCCAGTGGCTAAAAGAATAATAAAATAATAAAAGGAAGGCAATAACTCACTCCTTTTAAGGATGCTGCTCCTATGAGGTGATCCTTGACCTAGTCTGGTACCTCTATACAGAAAGTTTTTTTCTCATGGAAAAAAACAAAGAAGAAAAAAAGGGAGCTAATAGTGTGATATAGTTTTTCACAATTTTAATCACACACATACATAAGCAATGGAATCGTACAATTTAAAAATCAATAATAGGCTTATCTGTTGTACAGGTAGTTGGAGAGGTAGTGGAAGCTGGCCCAACACGTTTCGTCCCTTTAACAGCTTTCTTGGGACTTCCTCAGGGGTTGTATCCTACAACCCCTGAGGAAGTCCCAAGAAAGCTGTTAAAGGGACGAAACGCGTTGGGCCAGCTTCCACTACCTCTCCAACTACCTGTACAACAGATAAGCCTATTATTGATTTTTAAATTGTACGATTCCATTGCTTATGTATGTGTGTGATTAAAATTGTGAAAAACTATATCACACTATTAGCTCCCTTTTTTTCTTCTTTGTTTTTTTCCATGAGAAAAAAACTTTCTGTATAGAGGTACCAGACTAGGTCAAGGATCACCTCATAGGAGCAGCATCCTTAAAAGGAGTGAGTTATTACCTTCCTTTTATTATTTTATTATTCCTTTAGCCACTGGGGTGTGATTCTGATTATTTATATTAGAAATCACAAGAAATATAGTGGTTTATAGAAACACTATAGGCACAGAGCACTTTATATAAAAAATATTTTATATATTGGCACAATTATGGCACAAGTCACTTTATAATAGTAAGAGCATTTTTGCTGACACATCTTCCCTCTCTGCCTATGTAAATTGTGGTTTAACACCTCACTGAGGGCGTTTATACAAGGAGAAAGAGGACAAGGGAAGATGACCAATTAAAGATACCACTACAGGCACAACTTGATCATACTTCCGGTACGCATATACATATTTTTTTGGTTATACACAGATGGAAGTTTCCACACCAAAGCACTGAAGGCGCAGAGACTTTATTCCTATTGAACATTTGTATTTGTGACTCAGCGAAATATGAGTCAATAAGAGAGTCTACACTGCAGCCCCTACACGTGGGAGTGCTGTTTGGAATTGACGTGAATGGTTATGCACGAATTTTTTATATATTTTTTACGTATTTATTGTAAACATATTTATTGTAAACATTTTAGGTATTAAGCGCTCATTATACACCTTTATTGTACATATATATATATATATATATATATACATATACATATATATATGAAAAAGAAAAGAATGGAGGGCGCAATGGTGAGTGTAATAATCAAAAGTAATTTACTTGCAAAGTATTCACTCACATACATTAAAAGTAAAAGGTAACCAGCGCAGTGTAGACAGCTCGTGTAGCCTCCGGATAGCATACACCGATGTACAACGTTGCTCTAGGGATACCAACAGCTGCTTTGGACATCCAGCGGCTGTTGACGCCCAATGCGTTTCGTCACGGGACTTCGTCAGGGGGTGTCACACCCCCTGACGAAGTCCCGTGACGAAACGCGTTGGGCGTGGCCAGCAGGACTTGCGACGTGGATCCAGTGCCCGGATGATCGGCGTGTGAGGTCCGTTTGTAGTCCGTGCGGCTGTTGGTATCCCTAGAGCAACATTGTACATCGGTGTATGCTATCCGGAGGCTACACGAGCTGTCTACACTGCGCTGGTTACCTTTTACTTTTAATGTATGTGAGTGAATACTTTGCCAGTAAATTACTTCTGATTATTACACTCACCATTGCACCCTCCATTGTTTTCTTTTTCACATGTGCTGAGGAGTACAGGTTTACTCCTGAAGGAGGACTGCAGCAATAATACATTTGGACTAATATAGATATATACCAGTCCATGATCTGCCGGCACTTAGTACAAAAAACCTCACATGCTCAGGTGCCTGTCCAAATAAAAACAATATCCAATTTCACAAGAAGATGGCACTCAAATGCTACTACTATTCTCTGCAAAACGACACTTGTATTGAGATCTGTCAAATGTTTTCAATGCATCCGCCACATCCTCAGGAAAATACAATACCTACAGCAACAAACAACATAGTTTACTCAGCTAAATACCGACACCAAACACCTGTTTTCCCACTCCACGCCGTGCTCTAGCTCCCAGTCCACCGGACACATCCCCAGCTTCACTTCCAGGTTCACGGCCGCAGTTGCCATAGGAACCGCTCTGAATGCGTTCCACCGGCCAGCTTCCTGAGTTCCATACTGCTATATATATATATATATTGGGCAAAGAACGGTGTACAGGTGCGCTGGTCAGTCTTTAATTAATGGTTTGCAGTCCCCAGGTGATTCCACACCTGGGCTGTTAACACTGGTGAACCACCACCGCTGCACTTCTCCAAAACACTCAGGACTCCTTGAGTAAATTTCTGGAAAAAAAGGGATTCAGGAGAATGCGCCCATAGTGTAAATCCGATTTATTTTTTAAAACATTTCAATAGAACCAAATTACAGGTATAGATGTAATAATACCTTTTTGGACCCACACTTTGGGCCAGTTTGTACGTAAAAGAAATACACAAGGCTGGTGCATCAACCGCTGTGTCCAGAAGCCGGGACCGTACACCGCGCTGCTTTCAGAAGCCCGTCCGGCCACCCGCAGCGATCACAGGGAGATGCAGAGACCGGGGCGGAGCTTGCTAGATGTCTCGCTCACTCGGTCTCTGCATCTCCCTGTGATCGCTGCGGGTGGCCGAACGGGCTTCTGAAAGCAGCGCGGTGTACTTATATATATATATAAGTACAGCTGTGTACCCCGCTTTTGTGGTGGAGAGTGCAGTGTTACATGCACCCCACCCTGTGAGTGGTAAGTGCATAGCTGTGCCCCGCTTCTGGTGTGGTGAGTGCTGTGGTTTTTCCTCTGTGTGTATATGAAGGGGTTAATCTATGGTTAGCTCTTATTAACCGTGGCCACTAGCTTTCTCATGCACCCCTGTGTGGACTTTATTATCCTGAACCTGTCTCAGCTGTTCTTTAGCAATCATCTTTGAGCCAGTGCAATAGGTGACTAGTGTGCCTTTAAAAGCCATAAAGTCTGTGGCAGGTACACATTACATCTAGCAGGCAGATGATGCAGCAGTGAAGTAGTCAGGTTTTAAGACTCTGTGATAGTGTAGGACCTGCATGAAGGTGGGGTACCTTGAAAATCGGTATGCAGGCTTCCGTGCATTGGCCAATCCACCAACTAAACCCCCATCATTTATTTATTGAATTGTTGAGGATAAGTGAGTTTACTTTGGTGAGTGCTGGGTTCTCTGTTTGTATTTATTAGAGCGATGTGGTCATGGGCTACATGCACCCCGGCCTGTGAGTGGTAAGTACAGCTGTGTACCCCGCTTCTGTGGTGGAGAGTGCAGTGTTACATGCACCCCACCCTGTGAGTGGTAAGTGCATAGCTGTGCCCCGCTTCTGGTGTGGTGAGTGCTGTGGTTTTTCCTCTGTGTGTATATGAAGGGGTTAATCTATGGTTAGCTCTTATTAACCGTGGCCACTAGCTTTCTCATGCACCCCTGTGTGGACTTTATTATCCTGAACCTGTCTCAGCTGTTCTTTAGCAATCATCTTTGAGCCAGTGCAATAGGTGACTAGTGTGCCTTTAAAAGCCATAAAGTCTGTGGCAGGTACACATTACATCTAGCAGGCAGATGATGCAGCAGTGAAGTAGTCAGGTTTTAAGACTCTGTGATAGTGTAGGACCTGCATGAAGGTGGGGTACCTTGAAAATCGGTATGCAGGCTTCCGAGCATTGGCCAATCCACCAACTAAACCCCCATCATTTATTTATTGAATTGTTGAGGATAAGTGAGTTTACTTTGGTGAGTGCTGGGTTCTCTGTTTGTGTGTATATATATATATATATATATATTATAATTAGAGCAAGTTCAACATGACACAGATAAGTATGATTGCATCAGGAAGTCAGAAAGTCATATCAAGGAGTGTATAAGTAACGTACAGTAATAGTTTACAAATGTAATCAGATTCTCTTTGTGTGTTTGATTTTATGTCTCTTGCCTCCCCTCTTACATATAGCACTTTAATAAACTCACAAGCAGGCTCCATCATCTTCATACTTTTTTGTTAGCAGGCTTGGGGAAAGCTCTGTAGTGATTTCATGAAAAATCTAGGGGGTTACAAAGGATGTGCTTTGCCTCCGAGTAAACAACGCATATGTTGAAAACTCAAGCTGGACTGTAACCATAAAGGCGATCTCTCTTTGCATTTACCTGTTTTGGCCTACTATTGTGTTAGACTCAAGACCAAAAGAGATTATCAGCAGGCTGTGCAAGCACCAAAGAAAGCAATTGCAGACTGCACATGTGCTGCTCCATGTATGCGCACATTGATAGAGGATATGAGAGAGAGAGGACAGTTTGCTCCGTTAGTGTCCACTCCTCTCCATCTGTAAAATGGGCATTTTGAGCGGCAACTAAGTGGTTCCCAATTTAGAGATGAGCGGGTTCGGTTTCTCTGAAACCGAACCCGCACGAACTTCATGTTTTTTTCACGGGTCCGAGCAGACTCGGATCCTCCCGCCTTGCTCGGTTAACCCGAGCGCGCCCGAACGTCATCATGACGCTGTCGGATTCTCGCGAGACTCGGATTCTATATAAGGAGCCGCGCGTCGCCGCCATTTTCACACGTGCATTGAGATTGATAGGGAGAGGACGTGGCTGGCGTCCTCTCCATTAGAAATTAGATTAGAAGAGAGAGAGAGATTGTGCAGAGTCAGACAGAGTTTACCACAGTGACCAGTGCAGTTGTTGTTAGTTAACTTTTATTTATTTTAATATAATATATCCGTTCTCTGCTATATCCGTTCTCTGCCTGAAAAAAAACGATACACAGCAGCAGCCAGTCACACAGTGTGACTCAGTCTGTGTGCACTCAGCTCAGCCCAGTGTGCTGCACATCAATGTATAAAAGGCAAAGCTTATAATAATTGTGGGGGAGACTGGGGAGCACTGCAGGTTGTTATAGCAGGAGCCCCCAGGAGTACATAATATTATATTAATTTAAAATTAAACAGTGCACACTTTTGCTGCAGGAGTGCCACTGCCAGTGTGACTAGTGGTGACCAGTGCCTGACCACCAGTATAGTAGTATATTGTTGTATGTATTGTATACTATCTCTTTATCAACCAGTCTATATTAGCAGCAGACACAGTACAGTGCGGTAGTTCACGGCTGTGGCTACCTCTGTGTCGGCAGTCGGAACTCGGCAGGCAGTCCGTCCATCCATAATTGTATTACAATATATACCACCTAACCGTGGTATTTTTTTTTCTTTCTTTATACCGTCGTCATAGTGTCATACTAGTTGTTACGAGTATACTACTATCTCTTTATCAACCAGTGTACAGTGCGGTAGTTCACGGCTGTGGCTACCTCTGTGTCGGCAGTCGGCAGGCAGTCCGTCCATCCATAATTGTATTATTATTATAATATATACCACCTAACCGTGGTTTTTTTTTCATTCTTTATACCGTCATAGTGTCATACTAGTTGTTACGAGTATACTACTATCTCTTTATCAACCAGTGTACAGTGCGGTAGTTCACGGCTGTGGCTACCTCTGTGTCGGCAGTCGGCAGGCAGTCCGTCCATCCATAATTGTATTATTATTATAATATATACCACCTAACCGTGGTTTTTTTTTCATTCTTTATACCGTCGTCATAGTGTCATACTAGTTGTTACGAGTATACTACTATCTCTTTATCAACCAGTGTACAGTGCGGTAGTTCACGGCTGTGGCTACCTCTGTGTCGGCAGTCGGCAGGCAGTCCGTCCATCCATAATTGTATTATTATTATAATATATACCACCTAACCGTGGTTTTTTTTTCATTCTTTATACCGTCGTCATAGTGTCATACTAGTTGTTACGAGTATACTACTATCTCTTTATCAACCAGTGTACAGTGCGGTAGTTCACGGCTGTGGCTACCTCTGTGTCGGCAGTCGGCAGGCAGTCCGTCCATCCATAATTGTATTATTATTATAATATATACCACCTAACTGTGGTATTTTTTTTTCTTTCTTTATACCGTCGTCATAGTGTCATACTAGTTGTTACGAGTATACTACTATCTCTTTATCAACCAGTGTACAGTGCGGTAGTTCACGGCTGTGGCTACCTCTGTGTCGGCAGTCGGCAGGCAGTCCGTCCATCCATAATTGTATTATTATTATAATATATACCACCTAACCGTGGTTTTTTTTTCATTCTTTATACCGTCGTCATAGTGTCATACTAGTTGTTACGAGTATACTACTATCTCTTTATCAACCAGTGTACAGTGCGGTAGTTCACGGCTGTGGCTACCTCTGTGTCGGCAGTCGGCAGGCAGTCCGTCCATCCATAATTGTATTATTATTATAATATATACCACCTAACCGTGGTTTTTTTTTCATTCTTTATACCGTCGTCATAGTGTCATACTAGTTGTTACGAGTATACTACTATCTCTTTATCAACCAGTGTACAGTGCGGTAGTTCACGGCTGTGGCTACCTCTGTGTCGGCAGTCGGCAGGCAGTCCGTCCATCCATAATTGTATTATTATTATAATATATACCACCTAACCGTGGTTTTTTTTTCATTCTTTATACCGTCGTCATAGTGTCATACTAGTTGTTACGAGTATACTACTATCTCTTTATCAACCAGTGTACAGTGCGGTAGTTCACGGCTGTGGCTACCTCTGTGTCGGCAGTCGGCAGGCAGTCCGTCCATCCATAATTGTATTATTATTATAATATATACCACCTAACTGTGGTATTTTTTTTTCTTTCTTTATACCGTCGTCATAGTGTCATACTAGTTGTTACGAGTATACTACTATCTCTTTATCAACCAGTGTACAGTGCGGTAGTTCACGGCTGTGGCTACCTCTGTGTCGGCAGTCGGCAGGCAGTCCGTCCATCCATAATTGTATTATTATTATAATATATACCACCTAACCGTGGTATTTTTTTTTCTTTCTTTATACCGTCGTCATAGTGTCATACTAGTTGTTACGAGTATACTACTATCTCTTTATCAACCAGTGTACAGTGCGGTAGTTCACGGCTGTGGCTACCTCTGTGTCGGCAGTCGGCAGGCAGTCCGTCCATCCATAATTGTATTATTATTATAATATATACCACCTAACCGTGGTTTTTTTATACCACCTAACCGTGGCAGTCCGTCCATAATTGTATACTAGTATCCAATCCATCCATCTCCATTGTTTACCTGAGGTGCCTTTTAGTTCTGCCTATAAAATATGGAGAACAAAAAAGTTGAGGTTCCAAAATTAGGGAAAGATCAAGATCCACTTCCACCTCGTGCTGAAGCTGCTGCCACTAGTCATGGCCGAGACGATGAAATGCCAGCAACGTCGTCTGCCAAGGCCGATGCCCAATGTCATAGTACAGAGCATGTCAAATCCAAAACACCAAATATCAGAAAAAAAAGGACTCCAAAACCTAAAATAAAATTGTCGGAGGAGAAGCGTAAACTTGCCAATATGCCATTTACCACACGGAGTGGCAAGGAACGGCTGAGGCCCTGGCCTATGTTCATGGCTAGTGGTTCAGCTTCACATGAGGATGGAAGCACTCAGCCTCTCGCTAGAAAACTGAAAAGACTCAAGCTGGCAAAAGCACCGCAAAGAACTGTGCGTTCTTTGAAATCCCAAATCCACAAGGAGAGTCCAATTGTGTCGTTTGCGATGCCTGACCTTCCCAACACTGGACGTGAAGAGCATGCGCCTTCCACTATTTGCATGCCCCCTGCAAGTGCTGGAAGGAGCACCCGCAGTCCAGTTCCTGATAGTCAGATTGAAGATGTCAGTGTTGAAGTACACCAGGATGAGGAGGATATGGGTGTTGCTGGCGCTGGGGAGGAAATTGACCAGGAGGATTCTGATGGTGAGGTGGTTTGTTTAAGTCAGGCACCCGGGGAGACACCTGTTGTCCGTGGGAGGAATATGGCCGTTGACATGCCAGGTGAAAATACCAAAAAAATCAGCTCTTCGGTGTGGAGGTTTTCACCAGAAATGCGGACAACAGGTGTCAAGCCGTGTGTTCCCTTTGTCAAGCTGTAATAAGTAGGGGTAAGGACGTTAACCACCTCGGAACATCCTCCCTTATACGTCACCTGCAGCGCATTCATAATAAGTCAGTGACAAGTTCAAAAACTTTGGGTGACAGCGGAAGCAGTCCACTGACCAGTAAATCCCTTCCTCTTGTAACCAAGCTCACGCAAACCACCCCACCAACTCCCTCAGTGTCAATTTCCTCCTTCCCCAGGAATGCCAATAGTCCTGCAGGCCATGTCACTGGCAAGTCTGACGAGTCCTCTCCTGCCTGGGATTCCTCCGATGCATCCTTGCGTGTAACGCCTACTGCTGCTGGCGCTGCTGTTGTTGCCGCTGGGAGTCGATGGTCATCCCAGAGGGGAAGTCGTAAGCCCACTTGTACTACTTCCAGTAAGCAATTGACTGTTCAACAGTCCTTTGCGAGGAAGATGAAATATCACAGCAGTCATCCTACTGCAAAGCGGATAACTGAGTCCTTGACAACTATGTTGGTGTTAGACGTGCGTCCGGTATCCGCCGTTAGTTCACAGGGAACTAGACAATTTATTGAGGCAGTGTGCCCCCGTTACCAAATACCATCTAGGTTCCACTTCTCTAGGCAGGCGATACCGAGAATGTACCTTGACGTCAGAAAAAGACTCACCAGTGTCCTAAAAAATGCAGTTGTACCCAATGTCCACTTAACCACGGACATGTGGACAAGTGGAGCAGGGCAGGGTCAGGACTATATGACTGTGACAGCCCACTGGGTAGATGTATGGACTCCCGCCGCAAGAACAGCAGCGGCGGCACCAGTAGCAGCATCTCGCAAACGCCAACTCTTTCCTAGGCAGGCTACGCTTTGTATCACCGCTTTCCAGAATACGCACACAGCTGAAAACCTCTTACGGCAACTGAGGAAGATCATCGCGGAATGGCTTACCCCAATTGGACTCTCCTGTGGATTTGTGGCATCGGACAACGCCAGCAATATTGTGTGTGCATTAAATATGGGCAAATTCCAGCACGTCCCATGTTTTGCACATACCTTGAATTTGGTGGTGCAGAATTTTTTAAAAAACGACAGGGGCGTGCAAGAGATGCTGTCGGTGGCCAGAAAAATTGCGGGACACTTTCGGCGTACAGGCACCACGTACAGAAGACTGGAGCACCACCAAAAACTACTGAACCTGCCCTGCCATCATCTGAAGCAAGAAGTGGTAACGAGGTGGAATTCAACCCTCTATATGCTTCAGAGGTTGGAGGAGCAGCAAAAGGCCATTCAAGCCTATACAATTGAGCACGATATAGGAGATGGAATGCACCTGTCTCAAGTGCAGTGGAGAATGATTTCAACGTTGTGCAAGGTTCTGATGCCCTTTGAACTTGCCACACGTGAAGTCAGTTCAGACACTGCCAGCCTGAGTCAGGTCATTCCCCTCATCAGGCTTTTGCAGAAGAAGCTGGAGGCATTGAAGAAGGAGCTAACACGGAGCGATTCCGCTAGGCATGTGGGACTTGTGGATGCAGCCCTTAATTCGCTTAACAAGGATTCACGGGTGGTCAATCTGTTGAAATCAGAGCACTACATTTTGGCCACCGTGCTCGATCCTAGATTTAAAGCCTACCTTGGATCTCTCTTTCCGGCAGACACAGGTCTGCTGGGGTTGAAAGACCTGCTGGTGACAAAATTGTCAAGTCAAGCGGAACGCGACCTGTCAACATCTCCTCCTTCACATTCTCCCGCAACTGGGGGTGCGAGGAAAAGGCTCAGAATTCCGAGCCCACCCGCTGGCGGTGATGCAGGGCAGTCTGGAGCGACTGCTGATGCTGACATCTGGTCCGGACTGAAGGACCTGACAACGATTACGGACATGTCGTCTACTGTCACTGCATATGATTCTCTCAACATTGATAGAATGGTGGAGGATTATATGAGTGACCGCATCCAAGTAGGCACGTCACACAGTCCGTACTTATACTGGCAGGAAAAAGAGGCAATTTGGAGGCCCTTGCACAAACTGGCTTTATTCTACCTAAGTTGCCCTCCCACAAGTGTGTACTCCGAAAGAGTGTTTAGTGCCGCCGCTCACCTTGTCAGCAATCGGCGTACGAGGTTACATCCAGAAAATGTGGAGAAGATGATGTTCATTAAAATTAATTATAATCAATTCCTCCGCGGAGACATTGACCAGCAGCAATTGCCTCCACAAAGTACACAGGGAGCTGAGATGGTGGATTCCAGTGGGGACGAATTGATAATCTGTGAGGAGGGGGATGTACACGGTGATATATCGGAGGGTGAAGATGAGGTGGACATCTTGCCTCTGTAGAGCCAGTTTGTGCAAGGAGAGATTAATTGCTTCTTTTTTGGGGGGGGTCCAAACCAACCCGTCATATCAGTCACAGTCGTGTGGCAGACCCTGTCACTGAAATGATGGGTTGGTTAAAGTGTGCATGTCCTGTTTTGTTTATACAACATAAGGGTGGGTGGGAGGGCCCAAGGATAATTCCATCTTGCACCTCTTTTTTCTTTTCTTTTTCTTTGCATCATGTGCTGATTGGGGAGGGTTTTTTGGAAGGGACATCCTGCGTGACACTGCAGTGCCACTCCTAGATGGGCCCGGTGTTTGTGTCGGCCTCTAGGGTCGCTAATCTTACTCACACAGCTACCTCATTGCGCCTCTTTTTTTCTTTGCGTCATGTGCTGTTTGGGGAGGGTTTTTTGGAAGGGACATCCTGCGTGACACTGCAGTGCCACTCCTAGATGGGCCCGGTGTTTGTGTCGGCCACTAGGGTCGCTAATCTTACTCACACAGTCAGCTACCTCATTGCGCCTCTTTTTTTCTTTGCGTCATGTGCTGTTTGGGGAGGGTTTTTTGGAAGGGACATCCTGCGTGACACTGCAGTGCCACTCCTAGATGGGCCCGGTGTTTGTGTCGGCCACTAGGGTCGCTTATCTTACTCACACAGCGACCTCGGTGCAAATTTTAGGACTAAAAATAATATTGTGAGGTGTGATGTGTTCAGAATAGGCTGAAAATGAGTGTAAATTATGTTTTTTGAGGTTAATAATACTTTGGGATCAAAATTACCCCCAAATTCTATGATTTAAGCAGTTTTTTAGGGTTTTTTGAAAAAAACACCCGAATCCAAAACACACCCGAATCCGACAAAAAAAATTCGGTGAGGTTTTGCCAAAACGCGGTCGAACCCAAAACACGGCCGCGGAACCGAACCCAAAACCAAAACACAAAACCCGAAAAATTTCCGGCGCTCATCTCTAGTTCCCATGCGGATGCACTGAACAGATCTGTCTCATTGGAAAGTTATTTTTGTGTAGCCAGTTTAAGGCACATGGACAGAGAAGTGATGCTTATTTCAGATGTAGCATGTATCTGCACCCAGCATGGGGCCGGTGTAAGGGCCAATAAGGCTAAGGCTTACTGGCTAAAGCTGCAGACAAAGAAACAACGGCTGCTATAACCATCCACATGAAGACTGACAGATACTTGCATAGATGGCTGTGTACATGCATTAGCGTAAGGTAGTAATGTCCAGATTTTTCAAGCCTTGGAGAGTGATACATTGCACGGTGATAAAGTACCAACCAATCAGCTCCTAACTGTCATTTTTAAAACACAGCCTGTGACATGACAGTTAGGAACTGATTGATTGATACTTTCACCATGCAATTTATCACTGCCCAAGGATTGATAAATCTGGGCAGAAATCTGTCATACCTGGACATCTGCATTGAAAATGATTTTTCATCCTCTGTCTTTATATTTGTAGCACTTACAGCTGAAAGTGGACCTGTCACACAATAGTGGCAATCACGTCTTGTGCTAAACAAAAAGCCACGCAAATGTAGCCTATCTTCTTGTTAGGCACTACTAGTGACACGATGTACAGGTTGCTAGTAAATCACCAGGCTGCATACTGGTTTAGCCTATGAAATTCAGATGCCTCCATTGTCTTTATGTGAGACTTTAAGGACTGATATTATATCTTGTGCACATCCTTCTACCAATATGTAGAAATACTGCCAGTGCACAGTAGCAGTGTCTTATCCTTAGGTAGACAGCTGTCTTCTTAAGGACTCCAGTGTTTGAAGTACTAGTTTTATCTGGCAGTTTGGCAATGTGCTGGAGCGTGTAATTAACTGCTCTGGAATTTCAAGGAAAACTACACGTGGAATATGTTTTCAATGACTTCTGTAAACTCATCAACCTGTATCTAGTTCATGTTTTCATACCTTCTTGACAGGAGAGCTCATCATATTGTAGTTATAAATAAGTGCATTTTCACTTATTTGAATGATTCTCATTGCTGAAGATTCTTGGCTGTTAATCGGTAATGTTATTATCAAAACCTTGAGGAGTTTGACTGGGATTCTTGAATCCTTTGACAATGACAATTTGACATACAGTAGTTATTTTAATTTTAGTCTAGAATTACTGAAAGGACAGGGATTGGTCTTGTGTTATTAATGACTATCCATCAGTCTAAAAACTGTACATTTTGCGTGATACAGGGGAAAACTGATTTACAATGTCCAAACTATAATAAAGTAGTGAATAATTTATTGAAATATTGCTTGACTGAGGCCCCAATTCTAGGCAAAGTCCTGAAGTGGTTCTTTTGTTCACAACAAATCACAACTTTCTTTATGAAGTCTACGGGCAATCTTTATAGACTGTCTTTATAGACTGAGCAGAGCAGAGGTCAAACACAGCAAATTGAGCCATTACAAAACTATGAAAGAAATGTATAAGTGGGTGCGAAAGTCATTATTCATAAAAGAGGTAGCGGTTTTGAATTGTTAAATGCTATGTGGCAAAATTGTAGATTTAATTTGCTAACTTTAAATGTAAGATTTAAAATGCAATACCAAGTACAGCCACAGCATTAGACATTAATAAAAATAAATGACTAAAACAAATAATTTTCATCAAATTGTTCTATCTTTTTTTGTCTACTTTTATTAATGTTTTCTAGTGTTACTACAAAACATTTTACATGCAATAATATTTTATTTGTACTATTAATTGTAAAGATTCTAAATAACTTGTACTGCATACTAAAATGTAATTAATGTGGTTTTGCTGTGTGTTTTTAAAGTAAGCAATGTTTAAAAATCTCTTATTGTTATGATCTTATGTGTACACGTAACACTTCTATAAGGGCCCTATAAACCACCCTATTCCTGACTATGAGTGGCAATATGTAAGCAGTCTATAGTATCGATAATGATGTTTAATGTTCTACTATAATGACTTGTAAGTTGACAGTTTTACTTTTTTTAAGAAATGACTGAGAAACAGTAAAATCAGTTTTATTGGCAAGAGCAAAATTGGATAGAAATTCACTAGATCCTGTTTTCTTGCCCAAGTGGGAGCTCGGGGGGCACTGTATAATTCCTCACTAAGGTGCTTAGGGGAGATGTACTAAGCCTTGAATAGTGATACATTTCACAGTGATAAAGTATAAGCCAATTAGCTCCAAACTGTCATGTCACAGGCTGTGTTTAAAAAAATGACAGGAGCTGGTTGGTTGGTACTTTATTACCTTGCAATGTATCACTTTTCAAGGCTAAAGCTGGCTAAACGCTTAAAGATTTATTGTGCGATCTGGCTGGTTGGAATGAAAATCTGGTAATGGATGAGAGCAAATGACAATTACCATTTGCTCCCAAACACTGGAAAACAGACAAAATGGTGACAAAAATTAGATAAATCCATTTGATTTAACCAATTTGTCTGAACGACCGTTTTTGTCAGTTTTACGGAATTCAGCAGCAAATTATTTATTGACATTTACTCTCATGTATTACCAGATTTTCATAACAACCAGCCAGATCTGACAATAAATCTTTGGGTGTATGGACAGCATTAGTACATCATTCCAATCCTACAGCAAGCGTGTGTGTCATTGCTCTTTAGAAGAGCTTAAGCTACAGTAGACCTTGATCTACCTGCTCTACAGATACATGTGTGAGTTTTTTAAAAGCTCTCCTTTCTTCAATATGTTTACTACAATGCAATCTACAGTTAAATACCTATCAAAGGACCATCATAGTAAGTTAATTTACACCATTTATTCTGACATGTCAGGAATAATACAGTATGTGCATTATTTTGAATACATTCTGTTTATAGTTCACGTTCTTGATCATGAGTAGGAATAATTATGTTAAACAGCTTGAACCAATGTGGCTTTTCATTGCACATAACATATGTTCTTCCAAACATATATTTTTTTCGATGCTGGAGGCAGAATATCTGAGATAATGGCCCTCATTCCGAGTTGATCGGTCGCAAGGCGAATTTAGCAGAGTTACACACGCTAAGCCGCCGCCTACTGGGAGTGAATCTTAGCTTCTTAAAATTGCGACCGATGTATGCGCAATATTGCGATTACTAACTACTTAGCAGTTTCAGAGTAGCTTCAGACTTACTCTGCCTGTGCGATCAGTTCAGTGCTTGTCGTTCCTGGTTGACGTCACAAACACACCCAGCGTTCGCCCAGGCACTCCCACCGTTTCTCCGGCCACTCCTGCGTTTTTTCCGGAAACGGTAGCGTTTTCAGCCACACGCCCCTGAAACGCCGTGTTTCCGCCCAGTAACACCCATTTCCTGTCAATCACATTACGATCGCCGGAGCGAAGAAAAAGCCGTGAGTAAAAATACTTTCTTCATAGTAAAGTTACTTGGCGCAGTCGCAGTGCGAACTTTGCGCATGCGTACTAAGCGGATTTTCACTGCGATGCGATGAAAAATACCGAGCGACCAACTCGGAATGAGGGCCAATGTAAAATATGTATTATAGTTTCCAATGAATACATAATTATGCAGAATATTTCTTTACCCTCCAAATGTCTTTCCCATATTTCATGAACTGTATCACAGCAGGGATATAATGATTTCACCTGAGCAAACATGAAGTATGACACTGAATTGCTTGCCAATAAGATGCTATACTCAGATTTTAAGCTCACAAGAAAGTTGTGTACTATTTTGTGTGCACCCACATGCACATCTATACCCACAATAAAATAAAATGAGTATTTGTGAGCCTTGTTTGAATTAAAGCAATGATCTTCATGAGTGTGAGTATGGATACCATACAGAATCTTCTATCAGCCTCAAATATTCATACGGATTAATAAAAGTGGAAAAAATCATGTTTTAGTAAAGGAAATATTGGGCCTAATTCAGACTGGATCGCTGCAGCGGCAGCGATCTCAGTCTGAAGCCCTTTGGGGAGTGTACTCGTGCACCCCGGGAGGCCCAGTGAGATGCTGAAAGCATCTCAGGGCAGCAATCGCCTCTGCCTGATTGACAGGGGTGGGAGGGAGCGTGCCAGTTGTGTTAGAATGCCGTTGGTGGAGCGCGGTCCAGACAATGCACAATGCAGGCATGTACAGACCATTGTGGAGGTGGGCCGCGGCGGCTGTGTGACATCACACGCAGCCGCTGTGACCCAGGATGTGGCGGATAGCCACCTACCAACGCAGCTAGCTACTTGGCGTGTGCAAAAGCATCACTGCCGTGTGATGATTTTGCACCCGTGCTGGGGTGGGGCAGGGACTGACATGCGGGGTGGACTAGCCCTGTGCTGGGCATCCCCCAGCATATCTGAGTAACTGATCGTAGACGTGCTAAATTTAGCATATCTACGATCAGACCTGAATCACCACTATTGTCCCACAAATCAGCAATTAGACCTGAGTTAGCTGACCATGCAATACTTGCTCCAGTTCTCATTTTGTACAAATTAGCCAATGTGAGTTTTAAAGTCTAAAAATAATGATATTTGCAATAGACAAGGAGGGGAAAGGGGGAGCAATATACTAATAAAGGTCTTCAGGATCAAATACAAAGCAATTTGCACCACTTGGCCTAATCAGTGCAAAACTACGCCTTGTAAGTGATTGCCCCTTTAAAAACAGTCTGAGATTGTCTGGCGATCTTACATACCCCCGCATATTTTGAACTTTGGTAGAAGATGGTTTCAAGATTTTCTGTCTAAAAAGTATTTTATATTTTATCATTTTATGCATATTTGAATGTATCTTACCACAACTGTGTGTTTACTATTTCCATTGTTTTGTTTGTTACTTATGTAAAATATATGAAACAATAATATTCCTGTATATTTCTGTAATTTTATAATCAGAAAGTGGTAACGGCAGAACCTTTTCTACATTTTGGTCCCTTCACTGCATACATAAAAGCTCATGTACAATATATATATATATATATATATATATATATATGAATAGAGAGGGTGCGGAACTCCAATGATTTTCACACGACAACTGATCCAAATAACAACGTTTCAATGCCTTTAATCTTATGGCATTTTCATCAGGTAATTCAACACAAGTTAAAACCTTATAAAGAAGGTATCACCCAGTGGCGCCAACGCCGCGACGGGACTGCACACCCGGCGGCCGCGCTTAGAAATGACGTCATGGTGCTCTGCGGGAGTAAGCCAGACGCCTCGTGAATAAAGCCATCACCATGGTTACATGGTGAGGCCTCATTTATACAAGATATTACTTATCCTTTAGGTTGCTGCAACATATGACACTATGTATTTTTGTATATTGTTACATCACCTCTATTTGCCCTGATATTACTAGTGCTGCTTGCAGTGCTTATTTGTGCATTGTTGTTTAGGTGTTCTGTAACCATGGTGATGGCTTTACTCACGAGGCGTCTGGCTTACTCCCGCAGAGCGCCATGACGTCATTTCTAAGCGCGGCCGCCGGGTGTGCAGTCCCGTCGTGGCGTTGGCGCCACTGGGTGATACCTTCTTTATAAGGTAAGCGGTTTTAACTTGTGTTGTATTACCTGATGAAAATGCCATAAGATTAAAGGCATTGAAACGTTGTTATTTGGATCAGTTGTCGTGTGAAAATCATTGGAGTGCCGCACCCTCTCTATTCATGTGTTAATTTACCTCGTGAGGGCACCCAGTGTCATTCTGCATTAAGTGGCTGTGCCGGACCCCTGTTTCGTGTTTGTTATATATATATATATATATATATACAATGCTCAAAAAAAAAGGGAACACTTAAACAACACATCCTAGATCTGAATGAATGAAATATTCTTATTAAATACTTTGTTCTTTACATAGTTGAATGTGCTGACAACAAAATCACACAAAAATGATCAATGGAAATCAAATTTATTAACCCATGGAGGTCTGGATTTGGAGTCACACTCAAAATTAAAGTGGAAAAACACACTACAGGCTGATCCAACTTTGATGTAATGTCCTTAAAACAAGTCAAAATGAGGCTCAGTAGTGTGTGTGGCCTCCATGTGAATGTATAACCTCCCTACAATGCCTGGGCATGCTCCTGACAGTCTGTGGTGCAACGTGGCGCTGGTGGATGGAGCGAGACATGATGTCCCAGATGTGCTAAATTGGATTCAGGTCTGGGGAACAGGCGGGCCAGTCCATAGCATCAATCCCTTCGTCTTGCAGGAACTGCTGACACACTCCAGCCACATGAGGTCTAGCATTGTCTTGCATTAGGAGGAACCCAGGGACAACCGCACCAGCATATGGTCTCACAAGGGGTCTGACGATCTCATCTCGGTACCCAATGGCAGTCAGGCTACCTCTGGCGAGCACATGGAGGGCTGTGCGGCCCCCCAAAGAAATGCCACCCCACACCATTACTGACCCACTGCCAAACCGGTCATGCTGGAGGATGTTGCAGGCAGCAGAACGTTCTCCTTGGCGTATCCAGACTCTGTCACGTCTGTCACATGTGCTCAGTGAGAACCTGCTTTCATCTGTGAAGAGCACAGGGCGCCAGTGGCGAATTTGCCAATCTTGGTGTTCTCTGGCAAATGCCAAACATCCTGCATGGTGTTGGGCTGTAAGCACAACCCCCACCTGTGGACGTTGGGCCCTCATACCACCCTCATGGAGTCTGTTTCTGATCGATTGAGTAGACACATGCACATTTGTGGCTTGCTGGAGGTCATTTTGCAGGGCTCTGGCAGTGCTCCTCCTGTTCCTCCTTGCACAAAGGCGGAGGTAGCGGTCCTGCTGCTGGGTTGTTGCCCTCCTACGGCCTCCTCCAGGTCTCCTGATGTGCTGGCCTGTCTCCTGGTAGCGCCTCCATTCTCTGGACACTACGCTGACAGACACAGCAAACCTTCTTGCCACAGCTCGCATTGATGTGCCATCCTGGATGAGCTGCACTACCTGAGCCACTTGTGTGGGTTGTAGACTCCGTCTCATGCTACCACTAGAGTGAAAGCACCGCCAGCTTTCAAAAGTGACCAAAACATCAGCCAGAAAGCATAGGAGCTGAGAAGTGGTCTGTGGTCACCACCTGCAAAACAACTCTTTTATTGGGGGTGTCTTGCTAATTGCCTAGAATTTCCACCTGTTGTCTATTCCATTTGCACAACAGCATGTGAAATTGACTGTCAATCAGTGTTGCTTCCTAAGTGGACAGTTTGATTTCACAGAAGTGTAATAGAGTTGGAGTTACATTGTGTTGTTTAAGTGTTCTCTTTATTTTTTTGAGCAGTGTATATATATATATATATATATATACTGTCTATATATATATATATATGTGTGTGTGTATATATATATATATATACTATATATATAACACACACACACACACACGCACACACACACACACACACACACACACACACACACACATTAGAGATGTGCACTGGATCAGATGATTTGGATTTGGATTCGTCGGCAGAATTTGGATTTAAATTTGCGTTTGTTTTTTTGTCCCTAGAGTATTATTAACCTCAATAACATTAATTTCCAGTTATTTGGTTCCTGGCGAAGCAAAAAAAGGACTTGATCCACAATCCGGCATATTTTGCGGATTTGCCTTCTTTTATCTTCTCCTTCAATTTCTCCAGTTGTTTTTTCAACAGCCTAATTAGGGGAACCAAGCTAGCAGTGTCTGAACACACTTCACAGGTGGCTACTTCGAAGGGTTTGAGCACCTTGCACAAGACAGAAAGTAGTTTCCTCTGTATTGAGCTAAGGTACATACCACCCCCTCCTCTACCAAAGTCATGGCTTGTTGTATAGCTATGAATGGCTTTCTGCTGTTCCTCCATCCACTGAAGCATATAAAGGGTGGAGTTCAATCTTGTCACCACCTCTTGCTTTAGTTGATGGAAGGGCAGATTTGCAGGTGCTGCAAACTCTTGCATGCTGTTGTGGAATGCTGAAAATGCTCCCAAATCTTTTGGGCCACAGACAGCATCTTTTGCACGCACCTGTCATTTAAAAAAAACCTTAACCACCAAGTTGATCATGTGAGCAAAACAGGGGATGTGTTGGAATTCACCCAGCTGTAATGCTTTCACGATATTAGTGGCATTTTCCGAAATTACAAATCCTGGGGAGAGTTCAAGTGGGGTAAGCCATGTCGCTGTCACATCCTTTAATTTTTTTAATAGGTTGTCAGAGGTATGCCTCTTAGTAAAGCCGGTGATACACAGAGTAGTCTGCCTCTGAATGAGCCGGCAATTTTTGCTAGATAGTACTGCTGCTAAAGGTGATTCAACCACCCAGTGGGCTGTCACAGTCATATAATCTTTAGTTTGCCCACTCCCGCTTGTACACATATCTGTGGTTAAATGGACACTCGCTACAATGGCATTTTTTAGGCTATGAATGAGGTTTTTCTTAATGTCCTGGGACAGCCAATGAATAGCTTTTCTGGTAAACTGGAACAGAGTTGGAATTTGGTATTAGGGACACGTGGCCTCCATTAACTGCGTAAACCCACTGAATTAATGGCAGATATTGGACACAGATCTAATACTATCCAAGCAGTCATGGCATCAGTGATCCGCTGTGCGACTGAGAGAGAACTGACATACTTGTTTCTCCTTGCCAAGCAATGTTGAGCAATCAATTTTTTTTGGGAAATACTACTAGTACTAGCAGTTTTCTTGGTCCACTTCTGGGATGATGACCTACCCGCAGCAGCAGCAGAACCAGAATCAGCAGGCCTTGTGCTCAAGGATTCTTCTGCAGAATCCTGGAAAGGGGAGGATTCACCTAGTATTAAAAAATTGGTTTCAGGACCATCTCTGGTCATTACTGAGGATATTGAGGTTGAGGATGAAGGCGTTGGTGGTTGAGATCGCAGGTGCTGGGTTCTAGTACAGAGAAGGGAGACATTTGCTGCTGAACTGCTTGTTGGTATTTTTTAGGCACCAGTTTCTTATACCCTACACCTGCTATGAGCTCGTTGCAGATGATGTAATATGGTGGAGGTTCCTAAATGCTTAATGGGGGTCATTCTGAGTTGATCATAGCTGACATGTGGGGGGACGCCCAGCATAGGACTAGTCTGCCCCGTATGTCAGTGCCACCCCCCCCCCCCCACAGAAGTGCAAAGGCATTGCACAGCGGTGATGCCTTTGCACTTCCAGAGTAACTCCTGGCCAGCGCAGCTTTAGCGTGCTGGCCGTGAGCTACTCATCGTTCCCCGGCCGCAGCGGCTGCGTATGATGTCACGCAGCCACTGTGGGCCACTCCCGGCACGGTCCGGCCACGCCTGCATTGGCCGGACCGCGCCCATGAAACGGTGGCCAAACGCCACCGTTCCACCCAATCCCGCCCAGCGACCCCCTCTGCCTGTCAATCAGGCAGAGGCGATCGCAGCCCCACTACGGCTTTCAGTCAACTGGCATGCACCGGCACACTACAGAGCCGGTGCATGCGCAGTGGGTACCCGTTCGCTCAGCTGTGATAAAAAGTAGCGAGCGAACGGATCAGAATGACCCCCAATGTCACTACCTCTACTTATTTTGTTTCCACAAAAGCTATAGATGGCTTGACAAATGTTGTCAGGATTTGTGTGAAAATAATTCCACACATAAGAGGTGGATTTGTTGGTCCTATGCCAAGGCATGACAATGGCTGTCTTATCATGGCCAACAGATGCTTCCACTTGTGTCTGACTTATACACATGTAACCCAGATAAATAAAACAATATTAAAATATAGAGACAAGTGTAACTTCTAAATACAAATATGTATATAACTTTAATGATAGTGTGCTATATGATATTGTTATAATGTACATGCATGCATATATTTATATTGAACAAGAAAGTATGGATATGCAACGCAGGGAACAGGAGAACTTTCTAGAGCGGGGGAGTCTCGAGGAATGGGACTTTTCCCTGCTGGGAAGGGAGCGTGAGCCAGCAGAAACGGACTACATACGGGACCCGAAGTAACGGCTGAAAAAGACCGTTGGTGCGAGCGGCAGTGCTGAGGGAGAGCACAGCAGCTGCAGCAGATCAGGCGGATAGAGAAAGAGGAATATGTGGAGACACCACCAGCGGTGGTGGTATTGAAGGAGTAGAGAACGGCAGCGGCAGCAGCGGTACAGTGAGGTCAGGTATCTGACAGGTACCCGTAGCAACGCACCTGCAGAGGAGGTCGGTGAGGTGATTGTGCTCACTGCCCGTGTCCCTGAACTACACGTCAGATAAGTCAAGACTAGTGTGGATGAAGAGAGTCCGGGGAGTACTTACATATACACAGTGACTGACACTAAAGAGAGAGGCGGAGAAGAGGGGAGGATCAAAGGATAAAGTACATCAATAGGGGACCAGATTATAGTTAATACCTGGTAGCCCAATTCATAGCCCTCTATGCATGGGGACAGGCTGCTAACGGTGATAGCAGTGGAGAAGTAGTTTTGCCTCGTATTTGGATATGGCACTCTGAACATTTACATATTGAATGTGATACCATTAACACAGGGAGACTGAGCGGTATACACAAATGCATTACTGGAAGTCATATCAGGAGGAAGAGGACTAAGTAATTTATGAGCTGCAGCCTAAATATACAGATGTTAATAAGTTATTGACTACTCAGAGTAGAAAGAGAGCACTACTCCCTCTCGACTGTTCACAGGTCGATAGGAAAGGGAGTATGATGGACATTAATGCTCAGTGTCAGTGAAACCAACCCCCAGGGTACAAGGATCTCCTCCCCCCCTGCCAGAAATTGTATGGATGGACAAGGGGTGTGCCACTTTAGCAAAACCACTCTCCGAGCCGCGAGAGGTAGAAACACAATGCACCTATATTGATACCCCCTTCTAGCGAGTAGACACCACTATACCACTGACCCACCAAGTAGTAATTTGACTAAGACAATTTGAACTATATGACCTTGGAAGCCCAGTGGTGAAGTACTCCCTGAAAGAGTGTCCTTCATTGGCCTTAGCGACAAAGTAATCACTTACATCATCAGTCTGCTGACTACAAGAGGTGATCGTTTTGCTTACTAGTGTACCGCAGAGGAAATATCACAGCTATACTACTGGAGATAGTTAAGTTGAGCAGAAGACTGATGGATAATACGAATAAACCAAGACTACCAGGTAAACCAGAACACTGTTAGAGTGTGAACTAATTTACCAGGGCCCCAACAGTGCACTAAATAACTCTGAGTACCCGGGTCACTCATATATATAGTATTACTATTATTTTGTTTTTTTGTATTGCATGCAAATCTGTTTGTATAGGCCCATAGAGAGGGATTAGCGGGGAAAACCCTACTGCATGTTATTGAGTGTTTCATAAGAGTTATTGGTCATATGCTATTCATTTGCAACATAATAAAACCTGTTATACTTACCATCACTGAGTCGAAGTGAAAGAAGGATCCAAAGAACCTAGAGGGAAAAGGAGAGAAAGGTATAAGGTATGCTAGTGTATATAAATAGCACAACATACTGATCACACATACATACACTAGCTAACGGCAGGGCTTACCCAAACATGCCCGGGTTTACAAATTGGTTTGGGTGGAGGCACAAGATATTCATAGTTATTTTCACTTAACGGTAACCCCCAGATAACTATCAGCTTAGAGAGAAGGGGTTACAAAGTGGAGGCACTGCTGAGATGGGTAGAGCAGCGCTGGTAGAACCCAGATAGTTGATCAAGCATCACTTCTGTAACTATTAAGTACCATGGAAACGTTGACTGGAGATAGCACTTATACATGGTGTCAGAAAAAAGAGACCAGTCATAGGAGATGTATGGGAGTATGGGGGGACTTTGAAGGTTATTCAGAAGAAGAGGTACTGAGCCGGATCAGCACTCTATATGGAGTCACTAGACCAAAGATAGTGGACAAACTGAGGGGAGATGTGGGAGGAATGGTGGCTGTATTGATAGAAATGGAGAAGGAACCAGATACCAGTTTAATCCCACCAATGATGATGGCTGATGAGGAAACAGGAAAGAAATGGAGTATTATATGGCCGGTCAGGAAAGAGGAGGGAGTAATGGATACTCGTGTTTTAGGAGTCCCAGTAGCCTCAGGCCAGGGAAATGGGGACACTAATCTGACCGGAGGACAATTTGAGACAATAGTGGATAGGGTAGTATCCCAGTTAGAGCGATGGCACTACGAAGGAAGCTATCGGAGGCTAAGGATCTTCTCTGGCATTGTGCCTGTACCTACAGGAGAAGAAACTTATGAAGACTGGAAGGAGGCTGCTGTGCAACAGGCTGAGGAGTGGCAGTGTCCTGATCAAATAAAACGTCAACGAGTTGTAGAGAACTTAAGAGGGCCAGCCATGGGGATAGTCCAGGCGGCTAGACGGAGTAATCCAAATGCTACCCTGGAGACCTATTTAGATGCCTTAGATTATACTTATGGCACCCTGGAAGATGTGGTAGACCTTAATTCCAGGCTATACCACACTTTCCAAGAATCTGGAGAGAAACTAAGCTCGTATGTAATAAGAGTAGATAAATTACTATATAAAATTGTTGATAAAGGAGGAATAAGTAAGGAAGAAGTAGACAAGAGTCGTATGAAACAACTTTTACGAGGAGCATTGACAACAGATTCGGTGGCACAAAAACTGAGATGTTCTGGGGCAAAAGAACCCCCACCAACTTTTAATGAGTTATTGAAAGAAGTAAAGCAGGAAGAGGCACTCATAGAGAGGAGGGAACGGACCATCAAAAAGGTTAAGGTAGTGCAATCCACAACTGAGACTTATTTATTGGAAGATAAAATCCTAAAACTGATAGAAGAACAGAATAAAAAAATAGACCAGTTTATAACCACCCAGAGTTCCAACGCCTCGTCACAGAATGCTGCTTCCGACGTGGGTATTAGGGATACGGGAAGGAGAAATAACTTTACCACCAGAGGATGTTTTAAGTGTGGGAGGATAGGCCATAGAGCTTTCGAGTGCAACCTCAACCGCAATGTATCCCGGACAATCAACACCAATGCTAATAGAGAAGATACCAGCCAGGGCAACGGGCGAGGGAGACCTGCGGACCACACAGGCCTCCTAGAAGTCGGATGCTGTGCAATGGGGAACACGTGGTGGAACGGGGACCTACCCGAAGGACTAATGGGAAATGCTCCAATTATGGCAGCTAGGATAAATGGGCATCACTGTACGATCCTAATTGATAGTGGTTCCCAAGTCTCTATAATATTTGAGAACTGGTACCGAAACAATATCCCTGATGTCCCAATCCAACCATTGTCAGGATTGGTTATATGGGGCCTTAGTGTGGAAAAATATCCATACTTGGGGTATGTGGAAATAACAATGGAACTTCAACAAAGGGAAGGAGAAGAGAGCGAGAGTTCATGTGTGCCCCTGATTGCACTGGTTTGCCCGGAAGTCCCCCCAGGAAGAACCGAACCCCATGTAATTATTGGGACTAACACTAGAATATACCCTATTCTAGTAGAATGGCTAAAACAGGACAGTGAACGTGCTGATCTGCCTTCCTATTCTTACAGTGTAAATCCCGAGGAAAAGCCAATGGAGAGTACTGGTGAATTCGATGTATGCTTTGTTGGAAGTGAACTTACAGCTGAAGAGAGGAATGGCTTGGTCAAGGAACTGGATTGTCGAAGGCAAGCTTTCTCCACTGGAGAGTGGGATCTAGGAATGGCTAAAGGGGTGGAACACCATATAAAGTTAACAGATGACACTCCTTTTCGTGAGCGGTCACGACGAATAGCGCCAGCTGACTTTGAGGACGTGAGAAGACACTTGAAGGGGTTATTAGAAAACCAGGTGATAATTGAATCTAAGAGCCCATATGCTTCCCCCATAGTCATCGCTAGGAAAAAGAACGGGAATATTCGGATGTGTATCGACTATAGAACGCTGAACCAAAGGACAGTGACCGATCAATATACGGTACCCCGAATAGATGAGGCTCTAGACTGTTTGCAGGGAAGTGTTCTACTCTCAGTCCTTGACCTAAGGAATGGTTATTATCAGATACCAATGTGCCCAGAGGACCGAGATAAAACCGCTTTTATATGCCCACTGGGATTTTATGAATTTCTCCAAATGCCACAGGGAGTGAAAGGGGCCCCAGCGACTTTTCAGAGGACAATGGAGAAGATTATCGGTGATATGAATAACCGAGAAGTGTTGGTGTATCTGGACGATATAATCGTATTTGGAGCCACACTTGAAGAACACAACCGTCGCCTCATAAAGGTCCTAGAGAGATTGATTGAAGGTGGTCTAAAACTATCATTAGATAAATGCCACTTATGTCAACTGAGCGTTAAATATCTGGGGCATATCGTGAGTAATGACGGAGTAGCCACAGACCCTGAGAAGGTTAGAGCGGTAGAGAACTGGCCACGACCAACCAAACTAAGAGAACTAAGATCGTTTCTGGGATTCTGTGGATATTACTGCAGGTTTGTCTCAAACTATTCTGCACTTGCTAAACCACTAACTGATCTAACGAAGGGATACTTACCTGTAAAAGGAAAAAAAAGACTCAAGACAGGAATATTAGAGAATGTCTATAAGACTAATGAGCCATTTGGAGAGAGGTGGACGAGTGAATGTGAGAAAGCTTTTAGAGGCTTAAAGGAGAAATTGACAAAAGCTCCGGTGCTGGCTTATGCGGACCCTAATTTGCCCTATGTCCTACACATTGATGCCTCAATAGAAGGGCTTGGAGGTGTACTGTATCAGAGACATCAGAATGAACTAAAACCAGTGTCTTTCGCCAGTAGAGGAGTGTCTGATAGTGAAAAGCGATATCCTACACATAAGTTAGAATTTCTAGCCTTGAAGTGGTGCATTGTGGAGAAGTTCCATGATTATTTATATGGAGCAAAATTTGAGGTTCACACCGATAACAACCCGCTCACCTACATACACACCACAGCGAAATTAGACGCGACTGGACACCGATGGTTGGCAGCTTTGGCCTTGTATGAGTTCTCTCTAAAGTACCGGCCAGGAGTGAATAACATTGACGCAGATTCTTTATCCAGGATTCCTGGACAGGTAGTGGAAAAGAAGGATAGTGATGAGTGGATTGAAGTACCTGCCGGAGAGATTCGGGGTATGTGTCATATCCTGCGAGTGGATAACACTCTGAAGAATATGCAAGTAAGTGCGCTGGGAGCTTCTCCGGAGGCTATACCCCTATCGTATTGTTGGGTCAGCTTGATGGATCTGGAAGGTTTACCCAAATTGAAAGAATGTCAAATTCGACAGGACCAATTCAGGGATTCAAGTATTAAACATGTAATGCCTGGAAAGTGTAGAGGCACTTCTATTGAGCCTGAGGTGGAAGAGGAAGTTAGACTCCTGAATAGGCAAAGGAAGAATTTGGTTATCATTCGAGGAATATTACATCGATGTATTAAGCAGAATGATGGAAGAGAAAGATACCAACTGGTACTACCCAAGAAACACCGGTTGAAAGTCATGCATTCCCTTCATGATAAACATGGGCACCTGGGGTATGAGAAGACTCTAAAACTAGTGACCGATCGATTCTATTGGCCAGGAATGAACAGGGAGATCGAACGATATTGCAGAAATTGTGGGAACTGTGTAGTGAGGAAAACATTACCGTCCAGAGTAGCCCCATTGGTGACATTCAAGAGTACTGGTCCTATGGATCTTGTATGCATGGATTTTTTGACACTAGAAGTAGAATCGGGAAACAAATGTAATATTCTGGTGGTGACAGATCACTTCACCCGATATGCCCAGGCGTACATAACTCCCAACCAAAAGGCGGTCACTGTAGCGAATACTCTCTGGAACAAGTTCTTTATCCACTATGGGCTCCCAAATAGGCTGCACTCAGACCAGGGCAGAGATTTTGAGAGCAAGTTGATCAAGGAACTATGTAAGAGCTGTGGTATTACGAAATCACGAACCACGCCCTATCATCCCCAGGGTGACCCACAGCCGGAACGTTTTAATAGGACGTTACTTAATATGCTGGGGACTTTAAGTCCTCTAAGTAAGGTTCATTGGAAAAGGCATATTACTCAGTTAGTACATGCGTACAACTGCACGCAGAGTGAAGCCACTGGGTATTCACCTTATTACCTCATGTTTGGGAGGGAAGCTAAACTTCCGATAGATGTAAGCATGGGTGTGTCTTCAGGAGAAAGTTCCTATTCCTCTCATACAAGTTATGTGAAGAAATTACGGGAAGAATTGAAGAGAGCATACGAGTTAGCCGAGAGTACTGCAAACAAACTAGGAAACAAGAACAAAACCCGATATGATCGGAAAGTGAGGGACTAAGTATTAGCACCGGGAGACAGAGTATTGCTCCAAAGGTTAGGGACACCAAAGAAATTCAAAATTGTCAATAGGTGGAAAGAACAGCCATATGTGGTGGTCGAGAAGCTCCCAAATCTGCCAGTATATAAAATACAACCGGAAGATGGATCAGGAGCCGTTTTAACTTATCATCGACAACACCTGCTCCCTATTGGGCGTGAAGTACGCTTGGACTCATTTACAGAGGAGAATGAGGTTCGGATCACAAAAGGAGAGTCTCTAAAGAGGGATGAACTAAATGGAGTTGGAGATACAGAGGTAGAAGAAGAAAGTGGGGGTTACTACTACAAGGATCCAATCAGGGAGGCAGACGAGAATCCCAAAGACCACGTTGATATTGAGTATGGCGATTTTCCTGGGGAAGGGTTGGAAATAATAGAGGAAGATGTAATTGAGAATGGCCCGGGAATAGGCCTGGTAGAAGAAGATAGGGAGGTACCGGGAAACTGGTGGCATCATACTGCAGGTGACTCTAACAGCACAACTGAGGTGGAGTACAGCTGACCAGAAAGACAAAGACGGGCTCCTTTGATATTTACGTATGATCAGTTAGGAACCCCTTGTATAATTCCCCGAGTTAATCATTTAGGTATGGTGTTCTCTTGGCCGTATTTTGAAGGAAATATAGCTGACAACGGAATATTAGAATACTAGTGTGTGGTGATCTAGCTTGATAAAGTCGCATAGATCACCAGGGGGAGAGTGTAACCCAGATAAATAAAACAATATTAAAATATAGAGACAAGTGTAACTTCTAAATACAAATATGTATATAACTTTAATGATAGTGTGCTATATGATATTGTTATAATGTACATGCATGCATATATATATATATTGAACAAGAAAGTATGGATATGCAACGCAGGGAACAGGAGAACTTTCTAGAGCAGGGGTGTCTCGAGGAATGGGACTTTTCCCTGCTGGGAAGGGAGCGTGAGCCAGCAGAAACGGACTACATACGGGACCCGAAGTAACGGCTGAAAAAGACCGTTGGTGCGAGCGGCAGTGCTGAGGGAGAGCACAGCAGCAGCAGCAGCAGATCAGGCGGATAGAGAAAGAGGGATATGTGGAGACACCACCAGCGGTGGTGGTATTGAAGGAGTAGAGAACGGCAGCGGCAGCAGCGGTACAGTGAGGTCAGGTATCTGACAGGTACCCGTAGCAACGCACCAGCAGAGGAGGTCAGTGAGGTGATTGTGCTCAGTGCCCGTGTCCCTGAACTACACGTCAGATAAGTCAAGACTAGTGTGGATGAAGAGAGTCGGGGGAGTACTTACATATACACAGTGACTGACACTAAAGAGAGAGGCGGAGAAGAGGGGAGGATCAAAGGATAAAGTACATCAATAGGGGACCAGATTATAGTTAATACCTGGTAGCCCAATTCATAGCCCTCTATGCACGGGGACAGGCTGCTAACGGTGATAGCAGTGGAGAAGTAGTTTTGCCTCGTATTTGGATATGGCACTCTGAACATTTACATATTGAATGTGATACCATTAACACAGGGAGACTGAGCGGTATACACAAATGCATTACTGGAAGTCATATCAGGAGGAAGAGGACTAAGTAATTTATGAGCTGCAGCCTAAATATACAGATGTTAATAAGTTATTGACTACTCAGAGTAGAAAGAGAGCACTACTCCCTCTCGACTGTTCACAGGTCGATAGGAAAGGGAGTATGATTGACATTAATGCTCAGTGTCAGTGAAACCAACCCCCAGGGTACAAGGATCTCCTCCCCCCCTGCCAGAAATTGTATGGATGGACAAGGGGTGTGCCACTTTAGCAAAACCACTCTCCGAGCCGCGAGAGGTAGAAACACAATGCACCTATATTGATACCCCCTTCTAGCGAGTAGACACCACTATACCACTGACCCACCAAGTAGTCATTTGACTAAGACAATTTGAACTATATGACCTTGGAAGCCCAGTGGTGAAGTACTCCCTGAAAGAGTGTCCTTCATTGGCCTTAGCGACAAAGTAATCACTTACATCATCAGTCTGCTGACTACAAGAGGTGATCGTTTTGCTTACTAGTGTACCGCAGAGGAAATATCACAGCTATACTACTGGAGATAGTTAAGTTGAGCAGAAGACTGATGGATAATACGAATAAACCAAGACTACCAGGTAAACCAGAACACTGTTAGAGTGTGAACTAATTTACCAGGGCCCCAACAGTGCACTAAATAACTCTGAGTACCCGGGTCACTCATATATATAGTATTACTATTATTTTGTTTTTTTGTATTGCATGCAAATCTGTTTGTATAGGCCCATAGAGAGGGATTAGCGGGGAAAACCCTACTGCATGTTATTGAGTGTTTCATAAGAGTTATTGGTCATATGCTATTCATTTGCTACATAATAAAACCTGTTATACTTACCATCACTGAGTCGAAGTGAAAGAAGGATCCAAAGAACCTAGAGGGAAAAGGAGAGAAAGGTATAAGGTATGCTAGTGTATATAAATAGCACAACATTCTGATCACACATACATACACTAGCTAACGGCAGGGCTTACCCAAACAAGCCCGGGTTTACAAATTGGTTTGGGTGGAGGCACAAGATATTCATAGTTATTTTCACTTAACGGTAACCCCCAGATAACTATCAGCTTAGAGAGAAGGGGTTACACACACAGCATCCTCAATCTCATACTCAACATCCTCATTAGTGCTATTGTCTGCTACACAAATATCCCCCTCATTCTCTTGTAACTCCATGGTGGCATCTTCAATAGCTAGGTCACCAGCAATATTTACAGTATTGTGCTCATCTCCACATATACAGAGGGAGCAGTAACAGTGGAAGTCAGCTTCTCTGAGAGGTTAGACTCGTGCATTGGATGTCGCACAGCCGCAGTTCTGACCCATTTTCACCACAGCGAAGAACCGCTGCGTGCGAATGGGTCGGAATGACCCCCTATATAACTATGGTGTATTGGGGTGCTGTGCACACAACATACAATATATAGAGCAAAATATAATTTTTATTTGTTTTATTTTTTGGGGACACAGCTTGTCCCACACTGCGTCGAGTCAGACCACTTTCACACACGCAGAAGGTGGGGCTTGCGTATTCACTGCAGTACCACTGTGATGGACTTAGGGGACTGGTCACTGGACACAGTGACAGCATCACAGCCCCTTAGATGGACAGTGACAGCACCAAAAAAACCCACTAGCTGTGCTGGATACAATGACTGATAGCCCCTGATGGACACTCTGACTGACAGCCCCTGATGGACACTCTGACAGCCCCTGATGGACACTCTGACAGCCCCTGATGGACTCTCTGACTGACAGCTCTTGATGGACACTCTGACAGCCCCTGATGGACACTCTGACAGCCCCTGATGGACACTCTGACTGACAGACCCTGATGGACACTCTGACTGACAGACCCTGATGGACACTCTGACAGCCTCTGATGGACACTCTGACTGACAGCCCCTGATGGACACTCTGACTGACAGCCCCTGATGGACACTCTGACAGCCTCTGATGGACACTCTGACACAGCCCCTGATGGACATTCTGACAGCCTGCCCTTAAAAGGACAGACTGACAGAGCACAACAGCAGACTCCGCGCAGCTGGGAAGCATGCAGGGAAATGGCAACGAGTTGCGGGACGCTTTATAGACTTGAAGTCTCTTGAGAATCTAATGCAGCATTATGACGTTCGGCCTATTCTGGGACCCCGAGCCTGGCACGATGTTCGCAAGTCTGAGCTTTTCAGATACATACGAGCTGTCCAGTGTACGGAACTTTGCGATACTTCAAGCAGGCGATTTCATGCAATGTTTCTGGGTTATTCACCATTTTCAAGCAGCACAAATATGAAAAAGGGTGAATAAATCTGAAACGTTGCAAATGAATTACTGGTATGCAGTACCACCCCGTACCGCCATACTTGCAGCACTGTATATACTGATTATTAATTTGTTAAAAAAGGATTTCCATGCAGCATATGGAAAGACAGAATGGGAGTTCTGGGCAAGAATAGACTGAGTACACAAAAGGCAAATTCATATAAATGCAACTATAATAGCAACCCTAGAACGACATTTATCTCTTATGGTTACTGCAGGACAGGTGTGACAATATACAATGACTAAGATGGCTATTGGTAACACTACATTGCCAAATCTGGCTATAGTATTTGCTTGTTGACCCTTCCAGCTGGGATGCTATCAGGATTCTGGCAGTCAGGATACCGACGCCGGTATCCTTACAGCCGATAATGCAGCCAGCCGGAATCCCGGCGCAACAGGACTATTCCCAATCGTAAGTGTCCCATAGAGTGGGAATAGATCCTTTGGTGAGCACTTTGAGCCACCGAGCCCACAGTGTGGCGAGTGCTGCCAGCCCGCATGGGGACTCTTTGCGCTCACCCTGCTCCCGGCATTCTAGCGGGCGGGATGCCCGTGTCAGGACATTGTCAGCCAGCATCGCATCTGCCGGTAGATCATGCTGAATCCCTCCAGCTGATACTACTTCATTTTTTAATGTTAAGATTATGGGCCTGATTCATAGTTGTATGCAAACACAATTTTCCACAATTGAATGCTTATTGGTGGTTTATACATGCATCTACGTAACACTGCGCATGTGCTGCAATCGTCTTGTGATTATAGATGCATGAAGTATATATTCACAAAGTGATTGACAGTCAGGGAGTGTTTGGTGAAGGTAAAAATGCAGGCATAACGTGACCGTTTTCGGAACATTTCTAAGCCTGTGACTGTATGCAGCTGCATTGGCTCTAGCATCTTAATTCCTGCAGCAATGAATCGCAACCATAGGACTACTCTGAACTCTGATAATCTACTGATCTGTGACAGACGCTGTGTCTTTTAAACAGAACAATGTAAAAACAGCGCATAGCAAATTTTCAGATTTCACAATAAATATACTTTAATAAGAAGACAATTTCAAAGATAAAGTTAATAAGCATATAATGCAAATATGGTGACTAGTCAGTTGATAACACACCAGTGCATGGGCTCATGAATTTGCTCCACAGATTTGTGCACTCCTCAATAGAGGGTTTTTCAAGGAAAGTAATAGTTCTTATTGGGGATGAGCGGGTTCCGTTCCCTGAGAACCGAACACTACCGAACATCACATCCTGAGCCCGGATCTGAGTCCGGCTCAGGTTTTCCCGCCAAACTTGGAAACCAGAACGAGGCAAAAAGTCATCATCCTGCTGTCAGATTCTCGTGGGATTTGGAATCCATATAAGGAGCCGTGCATCACCGCCATCTTCACTCTAGTCCTGGAGAGTGTAGCTAGAGGACGTGTCTCCTCAGTGTCTGTTTGGGAAAGTGGTGTGGCACGTGGGGTGGTGACCTGCTCTTTTGTGTCATTCCAGTGCTGTCTTGTGCTGCATCAGTCCAGTGGTGGTGTCTTGAGCTGCATCAGTCCAATCACAGTGGTTATGTCCTGTGCTGCCATAAGTCCAGTACTGCTGTCTAAGTCCAGTCCAGTGCAGTTGTGCTGTGTTGTGCTGCATCAGTCCAGTGGTGGTGTCCTGTGCTGCCATAAGTCCAGTGGTGCTGCTGTATAAGTCCAGTGCAGTGGTGCTGTGTTGTGCTGCATCAGTCCAGTGGTGGTGTCCTGTGCAGCCATAAGTCCAGTGGTGCTGTGTTGTGCTGCCATAAGTTCAGTGGTGCTGCCGTATGAGTCCAGGATTACTGCCTTGTAAGTCCAGTGGTACTGCTGTATAAGTCTAGGGGTACTGCCATACAAGTCCAGCCCACTGGTGCAGCCATATAAGTCCAGGGGTACTGCAGTATAAGTCCAGGAGTGCAGTCATATAAGTCCAGTGGTGCAGCCATATAAGTTAAGGGGTACTGCCGTATAAGTCCAGGGGTACTGCCATATAAGTCCAGGGGCACTGCTGTATGAGTCCAGTCTGGTGATGCAGCTGTATAAGTTCAGGGGTACTGCCGTATAAGTTCAGGGGTACTGCCTTATAAGTCCAGGGATACTGCTGTATAAGTCCAGTCCAGTGGTGCAGCCGTATAAGTCCAAGGGTACTGCTGTATAAGTCCAGTCCAGTGGTGCAGCCATATAAGTCCAGGGGTACTGCCGGATAAGTCCAGGGGTTCTGCCATATAAATCCAGTCCAGCGATGCAGCCGTATAAGTCCAGAGGTACTGTAATATAAGTCCAGTCCAGTGGTGCAGCCATATTTTAATTATTTATTTATTAACAGTTTCTTATATAGTGCAGCATATTTCGTTGTGCATTACAATTAGAACAACAGTAATAGAATAAAAATGGTGAACAGTAATAGAATAAAACTGCGGAACAACAGAACGACATAGAGGTAGAAAGGCCCTACTCGCAAGCTTACAATCTATAGGGAAATAGGCATTGATGATACACAAGGATTGATGCTACCTATTGCATTATGGTCCACCAGATTGCTAGGTTCTTAATAGGTTGTATGATATGATCACCCAGCAATGTTGGCCAAGTGTCAGGAGGGTGTGATAGTAAAGAAAGACAAGATATTTGTTATGTGTACTGTACAGAGAGTATGTAATTAGATAGAAAAGCACTGACGGTTATGTGTGTGGGTCTGGAATTTGATAGGCTTATCTGAAGAGGTGAGATTTCAGGGAACGTTTAAAGGTTTGGAGACAATAGGTTTGTCTAATGGGATGAAAAGGCATGGGAGGGCATTCCACAGAGTGGGTGAAGCCATGCTAAAGTCTTGTAATTTTGAGTGTTCACAAGTAATGCTTGTGGATGAGAGACACAGATCTTCTGCAGTGCGTAGAGGTCGGGTAGGGAGATATTTTGAGATGAGTGAAGAGATGTATGTTGGTGCAGTTTGGTTAATGGCCTTGTATGTAAGTAACAGTATTTTATATTTAATACGGTAGAATACAGAGGTGTATCTAGGGGTCCGGGCGCCCCTGGCAAAGTAAGAGACTGGCGCCCCCATATTTGAAAAAGGGAAGGATCATGTGCAAAAAAGGGGCATGATCTTGTGGGAAAGGGACATGACCACACAATAGTACTCCCAATTAAAATTACGTTTCACAGTAGTACAGTAGTAATCCTTGTCACACTGTGGAGAAATCAGCAGTGCCTGGCGCGACCGAAGGGCACCGCCCAGCGATGCCACCCGAAGCCAGGGGGTATAATCAAATATTAATGGCAATGAAAAGGTATCTCTGCTCACTACCTAGTAGTGATAATGTAGTGATATATAAAGGATAGTATTCTAGTAGTTTATTTTGAGTTTCTTTACTGTGGTGCATTGCAGTGCCGAACACCGGTGCCAGCTCCTGGCTGTTGTGTGAACCACCTGCCCTGGCACTGCCACTACTAAGTGATTCCACCCCCTGACAAGGGTGGCAAGAACCCCCTTCCTCAGCCAGTGCACCTGGTGAGTGCCATCCTGGCCAATGGGTACTGTAGGTAACCTCCTGTCCCGAGCACATAGCCATAGTCCCCACATCCTTCCAGCATAGAAGTAGTCCCCATTCCCCTCCCAGCACATGGCCGTAGTCTCCATTCTGTTCCCAGCAGACAGAAGTAGTCCCCATCCCCCTTCCAGCACATGTCCGTAGTCTCCATTCTGTTCCCAGCACACAGAAGTAGTCCCCATCCCCCTTCCAGCACATAGCCGTAGTCTCCAACCCCCTTCCAGCACATAGCCGTAGTCTCCATCCATCTCCCAGCACAAAGCCGTAGTCTCCATCCCCCTTCCAGCACATAGCCGTAGTCTCCGTCCCCCTTCCAGAAAATAGCTGTAGTCTCCATCCCTCTCTCAGCACATAGCCATAGTCTCCCCCAGCACATAGCCATAGCCCCCATTCCAGCACATAGACATAGCACCTATCCCCCTCCCTGCACATAAGCATAGTCTCCCCCCTCCCTGTACATAGCCATAGTCTCCCCCCTCCCTGCACATAGGCTTAAGCTGGCCATACATCAGGACGATATCTTTCCAACCAGCCAACTAGTTGGCTGGTTGGAAAGATAATCTGGCTGTGTGTGGGAGCAAACGATTATCAGCCGTTTGCTACCACACGCTGAAAAACGGCCAGAAACGGTCTGTCCAACTAGTTGGGAAAATCAAACCTGTTTGATTTTCCCAACTAATCGTTCAGGTGTAGGGGAAACTTTCCCCCCAACTGAACGATAAGTAGGCGGACACTGCCTGCTAGTGTCCGCCTACTTTTGTCTTTAGGACTGCAGGTGACCCTCTCTGCTTCATCCCCCTCCGCCAGCCCCACCGCACCGTCCATCTCTCTCCACGGGACCACGTCACTGCCGTCTTAACCATCCTTCAGTGCCGCCAGGCTCTATCCCCCTCCGGCCACCTCACCGCCCAGCATCTTTCCTGCACAGCCACCAGCCTCCCTCCACGCACCGGCCGCCAGCCTCCCGCACAGTTAATTTATCCCCCTCCGGTCACCAGCCTCTGTCCTGCTCCGGGATCTCCTCACCGCCGCCTCGTCCATCCCGCCGCTGCATTCAGTTGCTGGGACCGGCTCCAGCTACAGGCACCGGGCACCTCAGCGCTGCCAGCCTCCATCGGCCGCAGAGAGGGCACAGCCTCCATCCTCCTGTGATATGCACACACACACACATACACTGATACACACACATATATACACTGACACACACACATACACTGTGACACACACATATATACACTGACACACACGTATATACTGTCACATACATATACACTGTGATATACACACATATACTGACACACACATGTACACTGTGATACAAACATACACATGGTGAAAGACACACACTGTGACATGCACACACACTGGCATGCACGCACAGACACACTGTGACACGCACACACTGTGAAAACTGGGAAAGATCTTGGTAATATGTACAGCACAGTGACACGCACGCACACACACTGTGACATGCACGCACACTGACACACACACACTGACACGCACGTGCACACACATACTGTGACACGCACACACACTGTGACACGCACACACACTGTGACACGCACACACACACACTGTGACACGTACGTACACATACACACTGTGACTCGCACGCACACACACATGCACACTGTGATGCAAACACACTGTGACACGCACATGTATACACACACTGTGACACGCACATGTATACACACACTGTGACACGCACAAGTATACACACACTGTGACACGCACATGTATACACACACTGACACACATGTACACTGATGCACACATATATACACTGTGATAGACACACATATATACACTGTGATAGAAAAGTACTGTATAGACACTGTGACACACTCGTACACTGTGAGATACACACACATACTGACATATACATATATACACACTGTCACACACACACACACACACACACACACACACACACACACACACAGAGACACACCTATATACACTGACACACTCACAAATACTGTCACACACATATATAACTGGTGCACACATATGTAAACTGTGATACACACACATATACACTGGTATACACACATACTGTCACACCCACATACACTGACACACACACACACACACACACACACACATATTCAATGGTGGGAACATTCCGGTCAGCGGTGAGGTCACCCGCGGTCAGCGGCTGACCGCGGGTAACCCCACCGCTGACCGGAAAGTTCCCACCATTGAAACTAATGGAGGGAGCTGTGCGATGCGCTTCTGTCACTTCAGACGCGCACAGAGCCAATCAGGTGAGTGCCACGGAGTGGCGTTTCCTGATTGGCTGAAGAGACACTTCTGTGACAGCTGTCAGGGGGGTGTCTCTGCATTCGTGGAAAGGGATCCCATGTGTGTAAACATGGGACCCTTTTCAGTCCGTTTGGTCCGGGTGTTCGGTTTGTTGTTTTGCCAAGTACGTGGATTATAATCAGGACCCTGGATCAGGTGAGTATAATTATCTTTTATTTTCAGGTACCCGTGGATTCTACTTGGAGAAGAGGACCTACTGCTTCGTGTCAACATAGGTAAGTATGTGTGTGTCGACATGTGTGAAATAAAGTTTTACTGTCACGGTGTGTGTCTCCTGTTTTTATATGGGTATTTTTTTTCCATTAGAACTACAGGTACCAGCGGGACCGTTTTTCTCCTGCATGCTGGTACTTGTGGTTCTCCAAGTACCCGCTTGCGGGGGAGACTTGCTGGGACTTGTAGTACTACTGGAAAAAACAATATTCTTTCAATTTTCTCAAGGCTATCAGCCCCCCATCCGCAGCCTTTGGATGGGGGGGACAGCCTCGGGCTTCACCCCTGGCCCTTGGGTGGCTGGGGGAGGGACCCCTTGATTGAAGGGTCCCCACTCCCCCAGGGTACCCCGGCCAGGGGTGACTAGTTGGATATTTAATGCCACGGCCGCAGGGCACTGTATAAAAGTGACCCCCGGCTGTGGCATTATTTGTCCAGCTAGTGGAGCCCGATGCTGGTGTAAAAAATACGGGGGACCCCTACTCTTTTTGTCCCCCGTATTTTTTGCACCAGCACAAGGCGCAGAGCCCGGTGCTGGTTTTAAAAATACTGGGGATCCCCTGTCCGTTTTTCACCCGGATTTTTAGAACCAGGACCGGCTCGAAGAGCCCGAGGCTGGTTATGCTTTGGAGGGGGGACCCCACGCAATTTTTTTTTCGGGTTTTTCCCATTCCATTAAAAAAATATATATATATAATAATAATCTTTTTAAAAATATATAAATAATACTTGTGCCTCCAAAAGACAAACCAAGTACCTAATCCCTTCTAATATAAATAGATATGCTATTACAAAAAAAAAAAAACACCAAAAAAAACATGTTTTTAATTTTTTTTATTAGATTCCGCCAGCAAAGTGTGGCGGATTGAAAATTACGAATTTACTGTCTAAAAGCACTGTTGTCGAATTTACAAACTTCAATTGAATATACTTTTGTATGGTGTCCATGCTGGGATCCATAGTTCAGTATAAAAATAAGTAAATCTAATAAATGTATGGTGGTGAAAGAAAAGCCCAGTTTCACTGAAAAAAAGACACTTCTGCATGTTTTGAAATGAAAAAACAAAACAAAACTGAAGAACTGTAGGCAGGCACTGTCCGCCTACTTCGGTGACATCACAAGTTGGACAGAAGTTGGAAGGTTGGTTGGTCTGATGAAAAGTTGGTTAGATGTGTGGAGCACTGGTAAAAAGTTGGTGAGATGTGTGGGGCACTGTTTTAGTTGAACAGACAAGTTGGATGGTTGGAAGTTTGGAGTGTTGGAGAAAAGTTGGTCTGATGTATGGCTAGCAATAGTCTCCCTCCTCCCTTCACATAGGCATAGTCTCCCCCCCCTGCACATATACATTCTTCCTCCCTGCACATAGCCTTAGTCTCCCCTCCCTGCACATACTGTAGGCATAGTCTCCCCCTCCCTGCACATAGACATAGTACCCCCCCTGCACATAGACATAGTCTCCCCCATCCCTGCACATATCCATAGTCTCTCCCCCCTGCACATAGGCATAGTCTCCCCACTCACTGCACATAGCCATAGTCTCCCCCCCTGCATATAGGCATAGTCTCCCCACTCCCTGCACATATCCACTTTCTCCCCCCCTGCACATAGGCATAGTCTCCCCCCTCCTTACTCATATCCATAGTCTCCCCCCTGCACATAGGCATAGTCTCCCCCCTCCCTGCACATATCCATAGTCTCCCCCTCCCTGTACATAGGCATAGTCTCCCCCCTCCCTGCACATAACCATAGTCTCCCCTCCCTGCACATAGGCATAGTCTCCCCCCTCCCTGCACATATCCATAGTCTCCCCTCCTGCACATAGGCATAGTCTCCCCTCCTGCACATAGGCATAGTCCCCCCACTCTCTGCACATAGCTATAGTCTCTTCTCCTGCACATAGGCATAGTCTCCCCCCTCCCTGCACATAGGCATAGTCTCCACCCTCCATGCACATATCCATAGTCTCCCCCTCCTGCACATAGGCATAGTCTTACCCCTCCCTGCACATAGCCATAGTCTCCCCTCCCTGCACATAGGCATAGTCACGTTTCCCCCCCTCCCTGCACATATCCATAGTCTCCCCCCTGCACATAGGCATAGTCTCCCCCCTACCTGCACATATCCATAGTCTCCCCCTCCTGCACATAGGCATAGTCTTACCCCTCCCTGCACATAGCCATAGTCTCCCCTCCCTGCACATAGGCATAGTCTCGTCTCCCCCCCTCCCTGCACATAGGCATAGTCTCCCCACTCTCTGCACATAGCCATAGTCTCCCCTCCTGCACATAGCCATAGTCTCTCCCCTCCCTACACATATCCATAGTCTCCCCCCCTCACATAGGCATAGTCTCCCCACTCTCTGCACATAGCGATAGTCTCCCCTCCTGCACATAGGCATAGTCTCCCCCCCTCCCTACACATATCCATAGTCTCCCCCCCTGCACATAGGCATAGTTTCCTCTCCTGCACATAGGCATAGTCTCCCCACTCTGCACATAGCCATAGTCTCCCCTCCTGCACATAGGCATAGTCTCCCCCCTCCCTGCACATAGGCATAGTCTCCCCCCTCCCTTCACATAGGCATAGTCTCCACCCTCCCTGTACAATGTCTTCCCCCTCCCTGCATATAGTCCTCTCCCCTCAAAGAACATATCCGTAATATGTATACCTAGTGTGATGAGCTGGGCATCACCTGGGGTGAAGGATCGCACAGAAGGCAGGAACACCACACTTCCAAAAGTGAAAGTAAACTACAGCTCCCAGCAACCCTTGCTTGCAGGAGCTCCCGACAGCAAGGGTTGCTGGTAAGTGGTTTATTTTAACTTTCTTCACTAGTGCATTGCGGTGCTGAACACCGGCGCTTGTTCCTGAATACTGTGCGATCCTCCAGCACAGGAGATGCCACTACTAAGTGATTCCTCCCATTGGCTGAGGGTGGCACTGCCAGGCGGCGCCCCCTCCTTGGCTGGCGCCCCTGGCGAGTGCCATCCTGGCCAATGGGTAGATACACCCCTACCGGTAACCAATGGAGGGACTGATCTGCAGACGATGCTTGTCTAGTGAGGAAGATTAGCCTCGCAGCTGCATTCAAAATGGATTGTAGTGGTGAGAGCCTATGTTTGGGAAGGCCAGTCAGGAGACTATTACAATAATCAATGCGGGAGATAATGAGAGCATGGATTAGAGTTTTTGCTGTGTCTTGTGTAAGGTATGGTCGTATTTTGGATATGTTTCTTAGATGACTGTAACATGATCTTGAGACAGATTGAATGTGGGGAACAAAGGACAGTTCAGAGTCAAGAATGACACCTAGGCAGCAAGCTTGTGGGGTAGGGATGATTGCTGAGTTATCAACAGTGATAGATATATAAGGTTGGTAACTACTATTGGCTGGTGGAAATATAATTAATTCTGTTTTGGAAATATTAAGTTTGAGGTGGCGAGATGTCATCCAAGATGAAATGGCAGAAAGGCTTTCAGTGACATGTCCCAATACAGATGGTGACAACTCTGGGGAGGATAGGTAGATTTGAGTATCACCTGCATACAGATGGCACTGAAATCTGAAAGAGTTGATTAGTTTACCAAGAGATGTGGTATAGATAGAGAAAAGCAGCAGACCTACGACTGAGCCTTGCGGTACTCCAACTGAGAAAAGTAGCGAAGAGGAGGTGGAATCAGAGAAATGAGCACTGAAGGAGAGATTAGATAGGTAGGATGAGAACCAAGAAATGGCTGTGTCCTGAATACCTAGGGATTGTAGTGTTTGTATGAGAAGATAGTGGTCAACAGTGTCAAAAGCAGCAAAGAGATCAAGGAGAATAAGTAGTGAGTAATGGCCTTTAGATTTAGCAGTGACCAAATCATTCACTACCTTAGTCAGTGCTGTCGCTGTGCAGTGTTGGGTATGAAATCCTGACTGAAGTGGGTCCAGTCGGCTGTGTGAGTTAAGAAAGTGTGTGAGGCGAGAGTAGGCAAGTCTCTCAAGTAGCTTGGAGGGGCATGGGAGCTGAGAGATGGGACGGTAGTTTGAGAGAGAGTTAGGTCAGAGTTTTGTTTTTTCAGAAAGGGAGTAAACACAGTATGCTTGTACAGAGACGGAAAGATACCAGTAGACAGAGAGAGATTACAGATTTTAGTTAAAGTTGGGATGAGCACAGCAGACAGAGCTTTACTAATTTGTGAGGGTATAGAGTCAAGGGGAGAAGTAGTAAAGTAGGCAGATGAAAAGAGTGCAGATAATTCATCTTAATTTGTAGGATCAAATGAAGAGTAGGTGTAAGAGGGTTCAGGCAGGGAACTGAGCAGGTCACTCGCTGTGAAAGAGCATCCAATTTCATTTCGGATCTTGTCCTTAAATTAGGATGAAGATCTTGTGCACTGACAGTGGCTGGTGGGTTGGATGAGGGAGGGACAAGAAGTGATTCAAATGTATTAAAAAGTTGCTTGAAGTTAGAGGCTTGAGCAGAGATGAGAGATTGGAAATATGTTTGTTTGGCAGTGTCCAGAGCATTAAGAGTGGTACACAGTCTTATATGTGAGAAAGTCACTTGAACTATGATTTTACGCCACTGGTGTTATACTTTAAGTAAGAGTTTTTGTAGGCATCTAGTGTATTTAGAGTGCCACGGTTGACATCTAAGTCTACGTGGAGTGTGATGGGTAGCTGAAGCCACTTCATCAAGTGCTGTTTTTAGAGTTTGGTTAAGGTGTGATACAGCAGTCCCAGTAGAGGTGAATGTAGAAATTGGTGAGAGCAGTGGTTGCAGTGAGGTAGATAGTTGTTGAAAATTAATAACGTTAATACTTCTGCGGGTTAGAGGCGGCTTGATAGACTTCAGAGACATTGAGTTTGAAGTAATGGAGGAAAGCATGCAGGTGATAAGGTTGTGACCTGAGAGAGGGAAAGGATATAAGTCTAGGGGTACTGCCGGATAAGTTCAGGGGTTCTGCCGTATAAATCCAGGCAAGTGGTGCAGCTGTATAAGTCCACGGGTACTGCCATACAAGTCCAGGGGTACTGCCGTATAAGTCCAGTCCAGTGGTGCAGCCATAAAAGTTCAGGGGTATTGCCGTATAAGTCCAGTGGTACTCCTGTAAAAGTCCAGGGGTACTGCTGTATAATTCCAGTGGTACTGCCGTATAAGTCCAGTCCAGTGGTGCAGCCATATAAGTCCAGGGGTACTGCCGGATAAGTCCAGGGGTTATGCCATATAAGTCCAGTCCAGTAGTGCAGCCATATAAGTCCAAGGGTACTGCCATTTACAGTAAGTCTAGTACAGTGGTGAAGCCATATAAGTCCAGGGGTACTGCCGTATAAGTCCAGGGGTACTGCTGCATAAGTCCAGTCCAGTGATGCAGCCGTATAAGTTCATGGGTACTGCCATATAAGTACAGGGGTACTGCCGTATAAGTCTTGGGGTACTGCCGAATAAGTCCAGGGGTACTGCCGATTAAGTCCAGTGGTACTGCTGTATAAGTCAAGTCCAGTGGGGCAGTCGTATAAGTCTACCAATATTGTGCATCCATTACATCTGGGCAAATTCCAGCACGTCCCATGTTTTGCACATACAATTAATTTGATGGTGCAGAATTTTTTTTAAACTTACAGGGTCGTGCACAAGATACTGTTGGTAGCCCAAAAAATTGCGGGACACTTTTGACATGCAGCCACTGCATGCCACTCCTAGATGGGCAAGGTGTTTGTGCCGCACACTTGTGTCGCTTAGCAAAGTCATTCAGCTACTTCATTGCACCTCTTTTTCTTCTTTGCATGATGTGCTGTTTGGAGCTTTTTTTAAAATCTGCCATCCTATCTGACACTGCAGTGCCACTCCTAGATGGGCAGGTGTTTGTGCCAGACACTTGTGTCGCTTAGCTTAGCCATCCAGCTACCTCATTGCACCTCTTTTTTTTCTTTGCATCATGTGCTGTTTGGGCCTATTTTTTAAATCTGCCATCCTAACTGACACTGCAGTTTCAGTCCTAGATGGGCCAGGTGTTTGTGCCGCACACTTGTGTCGCTTAGCTTAGCCATACAGCTATCTCACTGCACCTCTTTTTCTTCTTTGCATGATCTGCTGTTTGGGGCCTATTTTTATTTTTTAAATCTGCCATCTTAACTGACACTGCAGTGCCACTCCTAGATGGGCCAGGTGTTTGTACCGCACACTTGTGTCACTTAGCTTAGCTATACAGCTACCTCATTGCACCTCTTTTTCTTCTTTGCATGATGTGCTGTTTGGGGCCTATTTTTTATATCTGCCATCCTGTCTGACACTGCAGTGCCACTCCTAGATAGGCCAGGTGTTTGTGCCACACACTTGTGTCACTTACTGTAGCTTAGTCACCCAGCGACCTCGGTGCACCTTTTTTCTTCTTTGCATGATGTGCTGTTTGGGGCCTAGTTTTAAAAGTGCCATCCTGTCTGACACTGCCATGCCACTCCTAGATGGTCCAGGTGTTTGTGCCACACACTTGTGTTGCTTAGCAAAGTCATCCAGCTACCTCAGTGCAACCTTTTGGTCTAAAAACAATATTGTGAGGTGTGAAGTTTTCAGAATAGACTAGAAATGAGTGAAAATTAATGTTATTGAGGTTAACAATATCGTAGGATCAAAATGACCCCCAAATTCTATGATTTTTGCTGTTTTTGTGTTGTTGATTTTAAAAAAATCATCCAGATCCAAAACCAAAACCCAAAAGGTTGGTTTTGGCAATCCACGAGCGAGGATCCAGATCCAAAACCAAAACACAAAACACAAAAAGTGCCCACCGCACATCTCTTGTTCTTATTCATACAATTTATAATACAAAATTATAATTTCCAGCTATTAAAGCACTTTACCAGTCCTGTGGTCCAAGTTGAAAGGACCTTTGAGAAAGCTACCTGGTGCAGCGAAAAGCATCAGGCTTATACACATCAGGTACCGGGCCGCTCCATCCAGTACAACCATTCCAATTGAAAGAACATCTTTAAGGACAGCCCAATCGGCTCCACTATCCACTGTGAACCAGGATCCATCCGTTATTGACTACCATACAAGCAAATTACTCATTTGGATCTATCAACTTGGAACACAGTACTGGTAAAGTGCCTTAATAGCTGGAAGTTATAATTTGGTATTATAAATTTGAACTGTCAACAACATGGCCATGTATGAGTAGGAACTATTACTTTCCTTGGAAACCCTCTATTGAGGAGCGCACAAATCTGTGGAGCAACTTCAGGAGTCCGTGTACTGGTGTGTAATCAACTGACCAGTCACCATATTTGCATTCTATGCTTATTAACTTTGTCTTTAAAATTGTCTTCTTATTAAAGTGTATTTATTGTGATATCTGAAAATTTGTTAAGCGCTGTTTATACATTGTACTGCTTACCCTTCTTTGGGGAGACTGACTATCTCCCACCAATACAGCTGCTAGGGGAAACCACTCTTGGATGCACTCGAGTTTTAAATACTTGTTATATAAATCTTTCACTGTGTCTTTTAACTATACTATATGATGATGACATTGCCATCTGGATTACTGTAGGAAATAAGATGTACATTAGAAAGTGGAACGCAACAGATGTAGAAGTGTTTGCCTTTAATAATAGTTTTTATCTAAAATGTGAAATGTGGGACTAATAGGGCGTCAAATACATTCTATAAACATATATTAGAGATAGTACCTATTCTTCTACTCTCATATTTACAGTAACTGAATGCATAACCTAGGCTAATACATAAATGCAGCTAATTCTGTGAGCACAAATGACATTTAATGAATTAAGCTGGAACTGTAGTCTCTTAAAGAGAAAGTAGGACAGATTTTGAAGTGAAGTGTTTGCAATGCAGAAGGCAAGCAGCACTCACTGCAGGATTTTCTGGCTTTTTTTTTTACAATCAAATCTGTGTTATGACACTGACAAGACTCACAAGACATAAAGTGCAAGTTATGTCAGGGAGTCACAGCATTTTAGCACTTACATTATCAGTGCATGACTAGTATTTAGGTGAGATATATCAGAATTAGTTGCAAAGGAAGGGGGGCCTATTTTGCACACCATAATTAGGTAATGAGGTGCTACTCTGCTTGAGACTTAATACATTATACAGAGGGAAATAGATGCAAGTGCAATATCTCACACTAGCTCAACCTGTAATAACCAGAGGCATTTAGCATAATCCTGGCCAGGGTTATGAGCTTACCCACTGCACCAAGGTAGCCTCTCATTGGGTAAGTCCCTAACACTAACAACAGGGGTTCAGGTCCGGGGGGCAGGACACCCCAAAGCCACCCAGCCAGACAACCCCAGGGCACTGCAAGAGTAATACAAGTAAAGAATTAGATAGGTATGAGCAGCTACCACTGAATGTGTGAATAATGTGAAGAGTGAAAAAGAATGGTGTGAAAGTGTTACACATATATAAAACAAACTGTAAGTGCCATAGTGTATTAAAATAAATGTTAGATTGCGATGCCCCGAGGGTGCAATTGTCTTTACTTGTATCACTCTTGCAGTGCCCTGGGGTTGTCTGGCTGGGTGGCTTTGGGGTGTCCAGCCCCCCGGACCTGAACCCCTGAAGTTAGTATTAGGGACTAACATGCTTTATATAGAGCAACTTAATTAATAATAAAATAATGCTAAGATGATTCTAACACTATTTGTGCAATTTTTTTAATTTCCCAACATGTGCAAGTTACCATCCTACAATAATGACAGTACATAGGGCCTGATTCAGAGATGGATGCAAGATGATCCCCAGGACGCAATCCGCTGGCAGCCAATCCCGAGTGTTCCCGCGGCGGTGGGGGCTGAGTGTTACCACAGCTGCAGAGTGTTCCCTAGTGTCCCGCAGCTGAGTAGATGGATGAGGCTGCTGCTGACAGCCCTCCCTGTGCAGCTACTGCTGCTCTCCTTCCCAGCGCTATGCAGCTTCCTGCGGTTAACTTTCTGCATCCTGGGCCCCGTCACTGCAGTGAAGTGAACCGGGTGTTGGTGAGTGGTGTGTGTGGTGACAGTGGATGCTGAGAGGCACACAGGGGGAGGATGCAGAGAGGCACACAAGGAAAGCATGCTTAGAGGCACACAGGGGGAGAAAGCTGAGAAGCACACAGGGGGAGGAAGCTGAGAGGTACATTGGTGGGAAGCTGAGAGGCACAGATGGGGTATACTGAGAGGCACAGAGGAGGATGCTGAGAGGCACAGAGGGTCAAGCTGAGAGGCACAGAGGTGGACATTGAGAGGCACACAGGGTGAGGAAGCTGGAAGACACACAGGGAGAACACAGAGAGGCACAGAGGGGGGGATGCAGAGAGGCATACAGGGGGAGGAAGCTGAGAGGCACACAAGGGGAAGAAGCTTAGAGGTACACAGGGGGAAGAAGCTGAGAAGCACACAGGGGGAGGAAGCTGAGAGGTACATTGGTGGGAAGCTGAGAGACACAGAGGGGGGACGCTGAAAGGCACAGATGGGGTACACTGAGAGGCACAGAGGGGGGATGCTGAAAGGCACAAAAGGGGGACACGGAAAGGCACAGAGGGGGGACGCTGAGAGGCACATTGCTGGTCAGTTGAAAGGCTTCCCACCACTGTACCTTTCAGCATCCCCCCTCTGAGAGGCACAGAGGGAGAAAGGGTACTGAGAGGAACAGAGGAGGAAGCTGAGAGGAACAGAAGAGGAAGCTGAGAGGCACAGGGGGAATTCTGAGAGGCACAGAGGGGGGGGAGCTTAGAGGTACACAGGGGGAGGAAGCTGAGAAGCACACAGGGGGAGGAAGTTGAGAGGTACATTGGTGGGAAGCTGAGAGACACAGAGGGGGACGCCGAAAGGGACAGATGAGGTAAACTGAGAGGCACAGAGGAGAACGCTGAGAGGCACAGAGGGTGAAGCTGAAAGGAACAGAGGGGCACATTGAGAGGTACACAGGGGGAGGAAGCTGAGAGGCACACAGGGAGAGCACAAAGAGGCACAGAGGGGGGATGCAGAGATGCACACAGGGGGAGGAAGCTGAGAGGCACACAAGGGGAAGAAGCTTAGAGGCACACATGGGGAGGAAGCTGAGAAGCACACAGTGGGAGGAAGCTGAGAGGTACATTGGTGGGAAGCTTAGAAGCACAGAGGGGGACTCTGAAAGGCACAGATGGGGGATGCTGAGGCACAGAGGGGGGGGGCGCTGAGAGGCAGCGGGTGAAGCTGAGAGGCACAAAGGGTGAAGCTGAGAGGCACAGAGGGGGACATTGAGAGGAACAAGGGGGAGGAAGCTGAGAGGAACACGGTGGAGGAAGCTGAGGGGGGCCCAGGGGGGGGGGGTTGCAGAGAGGCATAAAGGGGGATGCAGAGAGGCACACAGGGGGAAGAAGCTGAGAGGCACACAAGGGGAGGAAGCTGAAAGGCACACAGGGGGAAGAAGCTGAGAAGCATATGGGGGAAGCTGAGCGTCACATTGGTTGGGAGCTGAGAGGCACAGAGGGGGGAAGCTGAGAGGCACAGAGGGGGAGGAATCTGAGAGGCACATTGGTGGGAAGCTAAGTGGCACAGAGGGGGGACGTTGAAAGGCACAGAGGGGGGACACTGAAAGGCACAAAGGGGGGGATGCTGAAAGGCACAAAAGGGGGACACTGAAAGGCACAGAGGGGGGACGCTGAGAGGCACATTGCTGGTCAGTTGAAAGGCTTTCCACCACTGTACCTTTCAGCATCCCCCCTCTGTAGCATCCCCCCTCTGAGAGGCACAGAGGGAGAAGGGGTACTGAGAGGAACAGAGGAGGAAGCTGAGAGGAACAGAAGGGGAAGCTGAGAGGCACAGGGGGGATTCTGAGATGCACAGAGGGGGGGAAGCTGAGAGGCACAGAGAGGGAGGAAGCTGAAAGACACATTGGTGGGAAGCTGAGAGGCACAAAGGGTGAAGCTGAGAGGCACAGAGGGGGACATTGAGAGGAACACGGTGGAGGAAGCTGAGGGGCTCCCAGGGGGGGGCGCAGAGAGGCATAAAGGGGGATGCAGAGAGGCACAAAATGGGGACACTGAAAGGCACAGAGGGGGGACGCTGAGAGGCACATTGCTGGTCAGTTGAAAGGCTTTCCACCACTGTACCTTTCAGCATCCCCCTCTGTAGCATCCCCCCTCTGAGAGGCACAGAGGGAGAAGGGGTACTGAGAGGAACAGAGGAGGAAGCTGAGAGGAACAGAAGGGGAAGCTGAGAGGCACAGGGGGAATTCTGAGAGGCACAGAGGGGGGGAAGCTAAGAGGCACAGAGGGGGAGGAAGCTGAAAGACACATTGGTGGGAAGCTAAGAGGCACAGAGGGGGGCACTGAAAGCACAGAGGGGGGATGCTGAAAGGCACAAAAGGGGGACACTGAAAGGTACAGATGGGGGACACTGGGAGGCACATTGCTGGGAAGATGAGAGGCTTCCCACCAATGTGTCTCTCAACATCCCCCTTCTGAGAGGCACCAAGGGGGAATGTTGAGGGGAACAAAGAGGGAAGCTGAGAGGTACAGATGGGAAAGTTGAGAGGCAGAGGGGGGGGGGGGGGCACTGACAGGCACAAAGGGGTGATGCTGAGAGGCACGGGAAGGCTAAGAGACACAGAGTGAGAGAGAAGGCTGAGGGACACGGGGAGAGTGCTGGAATGACAGGAGGCTGGTTTGACACAAGCTCTGTGTCTATTTTCCCTTAATGGAAAGGAACCGGATGCTACCTTGACACAAGGGGCAGAAGGCTGGAAAGGCAGGGGGCTGGAGAGACACAAGAGGCTGGAGTAAATTCACGGGGCAGGAAGAGACACATGAAGCACGAGTCTGGGTGAACCTTTATTTGACGATGACATTGGTTATATTCCTACACGAACAAGCATCTTCCAGACCAGGTGATCTCCTACATGATTAAAGAATACCAACTGAAGACACTGTCTGTCCAGAAAGGATCCATTTCTCCAGAAGTTTCCCGTTGCAAGGAAGCCACCATGTAGGTAAGGTGTATTTGGAATAGAATTGAGAGAAATACTCCCAGAGTGATGAGAGACAGGTGGCGTATCATGCTGGCATACTCCTGTTTTGAGTGGCCATATCTCTAGGACCTTTTCTTTACTTGCACCACTGCCAACAACATTACCACACAGACACTTACCATCACCTACCAGACCTGTCCCCACATACTCACACTGTCACATACCAGACATTACCCCCTTCTACACCAACTTCTCCCTGCCTCTATCCCCAGTTCTACCCTAGCTGCTGCTTGCCCTTAAACCTCTTTAGCCTAAATGCTACCTGCCCCCAGCTCTGTCACAACTGCTGCCTGCCCTCAGCCTCCATAATATGTGATGGGATCCAGAAACAGTGGAGTAGAACCCCAATTTTTTCGCTCACCATAATCACTGGTTGTTTGTTGTGCTACTGCGCAGCAAGTTATGCTGAGCATGTAACATGATGGTCTTGCGATGGCGGTCGCAGTGAGGACTTATTCACACCGGGATTGACAGTCAGGGAGTGTATATGTGTGATAACAGGGTGTTAGCCACTCAAATGCAGGCATGTTGTGACCGTTTCAGGGTTGTATCACAGCTGGTGACAGTAATACCATACACAATTGAAATAGCTCCAGTGTCTTACTTCAGACGGCCATATTGCATGACCATAGTAGTACTCAGACCAATGTTTATCCGATGGATAATCTTCATGCACAAGAGGCTGATCTCAGCAGGGCTGTTTCTAGACAATTTGGCTCCCAGTGTGAACACAAAAAAATGTGCCCCACCCCCCCCCAAGTCATGGTGAAATAAATGTGTGCGCGCCCTAGGAAAATGGGCATGGTTTGCTGCAATGGGCAAGGTCTTGCAGAAAAATACTACCTTACACCAACACAATAGTGCCTCTTACACCATATTATACCCCAAATAGTAATGCCCTTTGCATTATATTATGCCCCTACAGTAATGCCCCTGGCACCATATTATGCCCCACACAGTAATGTCCCTTGCGCCGAATTATGCCCCTCACTGTAATGGCCAAAGTTATGCCTCACACAGTAATGCCTCTTGCACCTGCTTGTTGTCAGGGATTTTTTCATGCTGCCGCTGCTCCCTCCACTGCCAACACTGCCACCGCATTCCCGGTACTGCTGTGCCATTGTCTGCCTCCTTCCTCCGGACTCCATCTACTTTGGCCACTGCCTCCTCTAACATCCTTCAAATTTGTCCTCTCTCAGGCAGTGGCCATTTTGGGAGGGACGTTTTCACAGTATTCTATGCGGCTAGCCAGTCCACATAGAATACTGCACACAGTGTGCACACAATTGCTGCGGGCCAGCGCCCCGTGAGATTGCATGGATGGCCCTAGAAACGGCACTGGATCTCTGACATCTCCATTGGGCATCTCAATACAAATCCTGGCTATCAGGGACTGTTAAAGGTTTTTTTTTTTTCACTCTAGACAAAACCTCTACCTACTGCCATCTACCACCACCAATTACCATTTTCCCAGCCAGTAAGGTGAACATGCGGAGATGGCATCTTCTAAATTCCTAATCCACCTGACTACATTAAGTACAACAATAATTATGTGATGGGAAGACTCACTGGCACTCTTCCCAGGCACCCTAGGCAGATGCCTAGAGGTATAGCCGGCTCAGCTGGCAGTTGCAACATTTACATGTTTTCAGACAGTCATAACATTTGTGCCTTTCTCTGAATCATGCCCAAAGTGCAAAAGGGACATGTGGACATGAATCTATTAATGCATTAGTTGCATTTCAGCACAAGTAAATGAGCTGCATGCCATATGTCATATGGTTAGATACATTCACTGCGTATCGGACTTCTTAGTAGTCTGATGTTTCTATACCTATGGTTACTCTACAGTGAAGCCCGCCTGCCTTGCAGAGGCCTTGGGATGTATTAATGTGGCCAATAGACTATGCAGCTTAGGAGCCTAATTCAGATCTGATCATAGATGTGCTAAATTTAGCACATCTATGATCAGTTTCTCAGACATGCGGGGGGATGCCCAGCACAGGGCAAGTCTGCCCCGCATGTCTGACCCTAACACCCCCCCACCGCAAGGGTGCAAAAGCATAGCACAGCGGCAATGCTTTTGCACCCGCTGAGTAGCTCCCTGCCAGCGCAGCTCCTGTGCGCTGGCAGGCCACTACTCGCCGCATCCCGGGTCTCTGAGGCTGTGTGTGACGTCATGCAGCTGCAGCGGCCTGCCCGCATGACGATCCAGACACGCCTGCGTTGTCTGGAACGCGCCCCACCAATGATCATTGGCACGCCCCTTTCTGCCCCGCAACCGCCTCTGCCTGTCAATCAGGCAGAGGCATTTGCAGCCCTGAGATGCTGAAAGCATCTGACTGGGCTCCCGGGGTGCGCATGCGCAGTGCAGCCACTGCACATGCGCACTCCAGCACTGTAGCAATTCAGTCTGAATTAGGCCCTAGGTTAGCTACTACAGAGTGTGTTCAGATCTGCCCAGCATTTGCCACATACTAAAATCTCCTTACTGTGTGGTTTATTGCTTTTGATTTCTTTTCGCATGTTATACTGTATATCATTTTTAGTTCATCAATAGGATTTTTGAAGAACCCAAGTAAGCTAAGTTTTCTGCTTTATGTACCATACAGTATTTGCTGTCACTGTTTTAGAGGTTTTGAACTGAATGGCTTCTGATTTCAAACAAATACTACAAAGCAATCATTGTGCAACTGATCATTTTAGAGCAGATAGGCTGCCAAGAAATAACACTGCCTGATTTACAGTTGGATGAAGAGTAAAAAAAAGCTCAGTGTGGTCACAAAACACATTTTTATGTCTTATAAAGTCAGCAACTATATATAGAACTGACTAAGATGAGCTTCATATGATACAGTCTGAGTATAAATTGCCACAGAAGACAAAAACATCCTGACCTGCTGTAATTATTATATGACAGTGCTTAATATAATAATAATAATAATAATAATAATAATAATAATATCTTTTGTTAGCAAATATATATATATATATATATTAGTTGCTAACAACAACAACAACAAAAAAATATATATATATTTTTTTTTTAATCAATGATCAATAAAGTTTGTTCAGGCCCATATGGAGAGAACATCTATCGTCGACAAAGTACTTCTGTTTGAAAAGCATTGTAGAGAGCTGACAGGAAACCAGAAGTGCGGATGCGATGTGACGTCACAGGCGATCGACACCTGTCACGAGCAGAGACGCAGTAGGGGTGAAGGACAAGAAGCCATGTAGCCGGGAAGTCAAGGTAGACCAGTTAGACACAGTTTGTCTAGCCACAGCTGAACCGCCTTGGCCTTCTAACAATTGGCATTTTCAAGCTGTCATCCTGATCATAGGATATTCCGATTGCAAGAGAAACCAGCAGCACCATAACCCACACTTGAGTCCACAAAGGGGTTGTAAAGATTTCAAGGAATTGTTCTATAACAATTTAATAAAGTATTGCATGACCATAGTTACTTTTTAGCAACACTTCACATCATTCCACTATATTCCACTAAACAGAGGAGGGGGCCCGTGTGCAGTATCCGGAAGGGCGCCCCCACCTTTTCTCGGGGCAGTGGACTCTGGCATTGTGCCAGAGTCTACTGCGCATACGCAGGTCTCCGGAACATGGCACCCACCATGTTTCAGAGATAAATTTCTCATGGCCATTTTGCTGGTGATCTTTTACCACAGCGGCAGCTCTGCTACTGGACTCCGGAAAGGTAAGAAATAAAACATGGGAGCAGTGTGTGTGTAGCAGTGACGTGCGGTGGGGTGAGGCAGGTGAGGCAGAGCCTTTCCTGTCATACTTACGTTTAAACCAGAACTTTGACTGAATAAAATATATGAAAAATACTGATAATTTGTTCGAAATATCTTCTTTGCATTATTCTAATAATTTTTATAGCCCAAATTCTGGAGTAAAAAGTCTATGGCAGGTGAGGCAGTGCCTCACCTGGCGAACATTTCCGCACATCTCTAATCAAAACTCACCAGATTTCCAGGACTTTATACTGCTGCACCTGTGTATAATGCCCAGATGTACCCTTTGGCTCATATATTGCATGGAATTCTGGCTCTGGGGTTAGCCAGTGCCTCCTAAGCCATTTAGCTAACCGCACGTCCCTGGTGTGTAGTATGGGACACCCTGGACCCAAGGGCCTGCGTGCACCAAACATATTGCACTCATTATAGAAACGCCATTGCTTCACATTCCAAGTGCTTATTTCTTTTTAAGTGTTATCTATATGCATATTGAAGCTGCTATTAAGAAAACCTCCATAAAGCACAGTTTTCTTCACATGTTATGGATTGCAAATCACAGAAAAAAAATTATCCTTATTAAATCTCCAGTGTCTACATTTTATATAGCCATATGCTTTCCTCTCTTTAGATTTTAATCTCCTTCCCATGATTTTATTTTTATTCTAATATAGTACATAAAATATAACAGACAACAATTATGGCTATGCATAATATGGAACATTTCCAAGTTACAACACTTTTTATTGTATATTTAGAAATAATTTTGCAACCCACTTATTCAACTTTCTAGGTTGTTGGAATTATATTGTTTGTCACAAGGGCAGTAAAATCCAGTGTCGCAACTAGGCATTGTAGCGCTGTGTGCAAGAAACGACATTGCCCCCCCCCCACCTATGAAAGACTGGGGCAGTGCGCGCCACAAGCGCGTGAAAAATATAAAGGGGCGTGGCTTCGTGGGAAGGGGTGTGGCCACAAAATAATACCAATTCATACAATAGTGAACAGTAGTCTCCATTACTCAAATTACGCTGTACAGTAGCGCCACTACACCAGGGAGAGCCCCTTTTACACATTACGGCAGACAGTGTCCCCCTTTTTACACATTACGGCAGACAGCGTCCCCCTATTTACACATTACGGCAGACAGCGTTCCTCTTTTTACACATTACGGCAGACAGCGTCCCCTTTTTACACATTACGGCAGACAGCATCCCTCTTTTTACACATTACGGCAGACAGCGTCCCCCTTTTTACACATTACAGCAGACAGCATCCCCCTTTTTACACATTATGGCAGACAGCCTCCCCCTTTTTATACATTACGGCAGCCAGTCCCCCTTTTTACACATTACAGCAGACAGCCTCCCCTTTTTACACATTACAGCAGACAGCATCCTGTTTTTACACATAGCGGTAGACAGAATAGAGAGAGAGAGAGAGAGAGAGAGAGAGAGAGAGAGAGAGACACATACAGATAGATAGATAGATAGATAGATAGATAGATAGATAGATAGATAGATAGATAGATACTTACCATCTCTCCCCGCTGGAAGTCAGGCTCCTTGAGCTGGCAGATCCTGGGCAGCCGCAGGGAAAAAGGAGGAGGAGGGAGGAGGACTGGAGCCGCAGCAGCGCTATGTAATTGGTAGAGGCGCCGCTGCAGCAGTCCCCTCTCCTTCCGCATTGGCTGGCCGCCACTATGAATTCTGGGATGAGGGAAGCGCATCCCAGCATTCACAGCAGCACCGGGCAGCTAATGCGGAAGGAGACGGGACTGCTGCAGCGGCGCCTCTACCAATTACATAGCGATGCTGCGGCTCCAGTCCCCCTCCCTCCTCCACCTCCCCTGCCTCCGGCGCTGTTGCTCTCCTCCCCTGCCTCCAGCTTTTCTCCAGCGCGGCGCACATAGCAGAGGCGGCTTGTAATGAGTCAATTTGACTCATTACAGTTTGCTGTAAAAACATACAGTAAGTACCTTTAGCTGTAAATTATTTTGTTATTACAATTTTGTATAATTGATTTTTCAATTTTTACAGCCTCTGCATTAAGTACAGTTTGAAAGTACAGTTAGGGGGATATTTGAAAAGTCAGTTGGGTGTCTGTTTTTTCCTATCTAATAGACAGGGAAAAACCAGACACCCAACCGACTTTTAAAACATTTGGATCGTAGTTGTGCGAAAAATCACACATCTACGATCTATTACTCTGACATGCGGGGGGCGCCCAGCACAGGCCAACCATGCAAACGGTCCAGACACGCCTGAGTTGTCCGGACTACGCCCCCCTAGCACCGTTGCAACACATCTTAAACACCTCCGCCCAGAGAACGCCTCTGCCTGTCAATCAGTCAGCGGCATTCACAGATGTCAGATACCGTCACATGTCACTGTGTGCGTGTGCACACACTTCGCAGGGCATCAGCATGCTGAATTAGGCCCTTAGTTCTGTTTAAATTTTTTTTCGTTCAGATGAATAATGCTTGAATATATTGACAAAACTATATTTTGGCTTTGATAAAAGAATACATGTATTAGTTTTCACTAGCGCACGCAGGGGGGGGGCCTTGACAAACCACATTTTCTTTATGTAAAGAAGCCACTGCCGCATCCCATGGTTTAAGCCCCGCCCCCTCCAGCACTTGACCACGCCCCCTTTCTGAGACCCATGGGTCATGCACTCGTCCTGAGCTGGCTGTCACTGTGTGTCTTGGCAGCTGCTACAGACCCTCCATTCCATGCTGCTTTCTAATACTCAGCCCAGTGCCCACTGTCTGATCCTCTTCCTGGGGGAAGGTACTGTATATATATATATATATATATATATATATATACACACACACAGACACACAGACACACACATCTCTATGTGTTTATATATATATATATTTATATATACATATACACACACACAGTAATACATCTGCGTATGTATATATATATTTTGGTTTTGGATTCGGTTCCGTGGCCGTGTTTTGGATTCGGACGCTTTTTGGCAAAACCTCTCTGAAATTTTTTGTCGGATTCGGGTGTGTTTTGGATTCGGGTGTTTTTTTTCAAAAACCCCTCAAAAACAGCTTAAATCATAGAATTTGGGGGTAATTTTGATCCTATAGTATTATTAACCTCAATAACCACAATTTCCACTCATTTCCAGTCTATTCTGAACACCTCACACCTCACAATACTATTTTTAGTCCTAAAATTTGCACCGAGGTTGCTGGATGACTAAACTAAGCGACCCAAGTGGGCGGCACAAACACCTTGCCCATCTAGGAGTGGCACTGCAGTGTCAGACAGGATGGCACTTAAAAAAATTGGCCCAAACAGCACATGATGCAAAGAAAAGAGAAAAAGAGGTGCACTGTGGTCGCTGGACGGCTAAGCTAAGCGACACAAACACCTCAATATCACAGGAATTATTTGTTCTAATCAATGATATTATTGGTCCAAATCACTGGAAGAAAATGACAAAATCACTGGAATTAATTGTTCTAATCAATGGTATTATTGGTCCAAATCACTGGAAGAAAATGACAAAATCACTGGAATTATTCGTAAACATTTGTAGAAAGTCGCTGCTTTATGATTACAGAAATGCTCAGATATTCCTACGAATCCACAATCCCTTCCCAGAGGAAAAAGAAATTGAGAAACTGTTGTTTGAGAATGTTTGTTCTCTTTCCCTTACAAAGGAACAAACCACCTTCCAAGAAGACTGATGTTTTTGGGATTATGGAGACATAATGTTTTTGAATATAAATCATAAAGCAGGTGGTATATTAGAGCAAAAGAGTGCAAGGGACCAGCCATGCAGTTTCTGAAATATTATGACAAAATGTTACTGTATCTCATAAGCACTCATTCCTAACTCTGCTAAGTACTGGTTGGTATACTGTATCTGGCTTCCATGAGGTAGTTGTCCATTATTTCAGCTTCCATTGACCTTTTTGAAAGCGGTAGAAGTTTTCGATTCTTTTTTTTTTTTTTTTCCCCTATTTTTAATTTTCTCCTGCCTAGCCCAGTAAAATGTTGCAATGTTAAGTATTGACTTGTGCCTTCTGGGGGTCCACTTCTTCACCAAACCCAGCCAAATCTCATCCTAACCCTCTGTTCCACGTTCTCTATGTACCCCATCTGTGTCACCCATGTCTGTCTACCCCTCCCCTTTAGATTGTAAGCTCTCATGAGCAGGGCCCTCTTCCCTCATGTGCTTATCCCTTGTCTTACTTTAATAATCTTCAACTGTACCACATCCAACAGTCTTCTGCCACTTGATACTTATTCCAGTGTCATCTGCTGATGGAACTATGTGTATTTACCCTGTACTTGTCCTATACTGTCATCAACTGTAAGTTGCTGTTTTCCTGTTTGATTATTTATGTACTCTGTAATTGGGCGCTGTGGAACCCATCACACAGTACAGTATATAGGGTATATAATCCCCAAGTGTATCTCACACATCGCTCAGTACAGATTACAGGATGTATAATCACCAGGTGTATAACACACGTCGCACAATACAGTATATACTGTGGCATTCTGTAAAGTGTCGAGCATACCCGGAACATAAAAGACTGGGTTCTAAATCATAGTGTCCCCCGACACTTTACAGAATGCCACAATGCCACATAGTGTCTCTAGACACTCTGATTCCTAAGGGGTTAAATGAAACATATGAGATCACCCCATTCATCAGACAGAGATAAGCGTGGTAGGGTTAAATAATTGGATAGTTACTTTCTCCCTGCTTCTAGTACTCCAATATGAGAATATAGGGGTAGAGAGAAAAATATGAAGAAAATTCCTATCCTATCTCTGTACTGCAGAATTATCAAGACATGATTTGGTAGTCACTGATAAATTCCTCTGTTCGTTCTGCTGTTTTTTCTGTCTCCATCATTTTACTTTTTATTATTACTAGTACCTTTATGTCTAATCTAGCTACCTGATATTCTCTCTGTTCCCCTTGATTGTGACAGCTGCTATTCGGGACATATAGTTTATATTACTGACACCCTTGAGGCCAGAATGATAAAGATCAGTCTTTCTGTGTCTGCTAGCAGTTTTGAACAATATTAGCAATACTGTTACAAATATGTGCAGTAGGTAACAAAATAGCTGGAAACGATCTTAAGTGATACAACGAATAATAGTTACTGTTGCTTTAAGCAACATGTAACAAGGGATCTAGCTGTGATTAACTGAGAGAAATGCTTAAGAGAAAGTTCTCCTGTCAGTTGTGTAGAGTTTAGTGTTCTGAAGTATCTTCTGGTACCTTCTCTCTGTGTGCACTCCCTGAATCTAACTACTGTGATCTCTCTCCTATAAGTAAAGATTTTTTATAGATATATTTTATATTGCATTATATGTATGTGTTTTGTGTACATGTCATGAAATGTTCATTAGTATTTGCTATTCATTGCCTGTGATCTATGGCCCTCATTCCGAGTTGTTCGCTCGCTAGCTGCTTTTAGCAGCATTGCACAAGCTAAGCCGCCGCCCCCTGGGAGTGTATCTTAGCTTAGCAGAATTGCGAACGAAAGATTAGCAGAATTGCGAATAGACACTTCTTAGCAGTTTCTGAGTAGCTCCACACTTACTCGGCAACTGCGATCAGTTCAGTCAGTTTCGTTCCTGGTTTGACGTCACAAACACACCCAGCGTTCGCCCAGACACTCCCCCGTTTCTCCAGCCACTCCCGCGTTTTTCCCAGAAACGGCAGCGTTTTTTCACACACACCCATAAAACGGCCAGTTTCCGCCCAGAAACACCCACTTCCTGTCAATCACACTCCGATCACCAGAACGAAGAAAAATCCTCGTAATGCCGTGAGTAAAATACCTAACTTTTGAGTAAAATAACTAAGCACATGCGCTCTGCGAACATTGCGCATGTGCAGTAAGCGACTAATCGCAATATAGCGACATTCGGCAACGAGTATGCGCAGTAAGCGACTAATCGCAATATAGCGAGATTCGGCAACGAGCGAACAACTCGGAATGAGGGCCTATGTATGGTATTTTAAGCTAAAAGTTGCTGCTATTAGGCTAAAAAGTTTTAAAAAATGTTCTGTTGTTATGTTTTTAGAAAAAAAGTGCTTTATTGGCATGTCTTAAACACTTTTACCTGGAGCCATAATAGTGCTCAGCTGTGCTTGCCACTAATTGAGCAGTGTGGGCTGATGCGCACACACAGCCCAGGGACATAAAACATGAGCTCTGCGTCAGACAGGCCAGCCTCCTGACGAAGTGTGAACGCGTTGGGGTCGTGGTCTGTCTGATGCACTGTGTCCACCTGTGCAGCTGCTCCCACTGTCTGATCCAGAGAGGTTTCCCGACGAGTCACGGCTATACCATAGCCGGCGGCGCGGTGTGTGGTCCCGGGTGGCGGCCAGCGGGTATGCAGTGTGTGCCAGTGGATTTTCTTTGAACCGTGTGGTAACCAGCCCACAGCATGTGCTATATGGTACGAGTCCTATACAATTTGTCCGTGGACCTGTTACTGTTTTTAAATTGGATAAACAGTCTGCACTATGAGCGCCTTTTCCATTATGTTTTATTCCTATATATATATATATATATATATATATATATATATATATTTTAAAATAAAAGGTAACCTTTTCAGCGCTGTACCACAAGTCTCAAACCACTAAAAAATACCTTCTGTCAGATAAGGTATATGGGATAGATATAAAAGGAAAAAAGATTCTAGTGGGAGACAATTTGCCTTTAGAATAACTATAAAAATTATTTATTCATGTACATACTGACATATACAACTTAAACATTCGTCTAAAAGGTACAGATTACTAAAAATTCTATATAGTGGTATGACAATTCTATATATAAAAATCTTTCAATTTAAGAGGGGATTTCACAGTCAGGTGATCACGATCAGAATTTTGAAGGGATATATCTCCAACCCGATGTTTGTGGTGAAAGCTTTTTTGTCCGAAATCACGAAACCCAACGCGTTTCGTCCGTTAGGACTTCATCAGGGGTTAACAATCAATTCTTATAATAGATTGGATTACCAAAGGTTTTGACAGGCTAGGGATCTCAATACTATATCCAATCTCAAGTACGTTTTCAATTTATTTGGTATCTGAAATATTACCATTGTAATAATTATAAAAAATTTATACATATATACATAATAAAACCAATGATAGAAATAGTGGAAAATGAGAAGGAAGAGGGAATCAAGGAGTGTGGACTTTTTAATAAAGTTCCAAAAAATTTTTTTTTATTTTTTTTTTAGGTATAATAAATTCTCCTTAGTTGTATTTATTTTTTATATAGAGTAAGTTATATGAACCTACCTATCAAAAAAACGTAGGATTTATCACCATTATTATTGCACCTATTAGAATATAAGTAGGGGAGTTATAATAACAACCCCTAATCCAGGGTTCATAATGAAATTCTCCATAACCCAATATAAGTATATACAATACAATATAGTCTAATGTGTAGTACATACCTAAACAGATTTCATCACAATATAGAATGACATTTTAGGTCGAAGTTAGTTGAAGTTATATTCCCTAAAAAGAATAAGGGCTAAAGAACATTCCTTTACCACTCATGTATAACATACAGATGTTATTTAGAAGTATTATTGTTATGTCCGTTTTAACAAGGACGGAACCAGCAATACTCTTTACAGTGTGAGTTTCACATACAATCATGCTCACTTTTATATAGGAAACCACACTGATGTCGGCTGATTTTAAAAATTTCTTTATTCTTCTAATTATTAACAAGATATATAGGTTCCAGTATGTGGGCTTATCATATACTAATTGATAAACGGCAATTCCTAATCAATTAATATATTTAATTAATATAAAAATATCAATTTTCAGGGTGAAACTGAATATAGGCACAGTCATGCATGATTATTTCTACTTTTATTACAGTGATTCATCTCTTTCAATTGCTCATTTAACATCCTAATCTAGATATTAACATCATATGGTGCTTAATTTGATTAACCAATTCTTACCTAATTTTATCAGGGATTTTGAATCTCTATAGTCCACCACGACTTCAATAGGTTTCACCCAGTGATTTTAATAGATGCCCAATCCTGAATAATACAACACCCTATAATTAATGCTACAGTGATTTAGAATTAAGGTATAACAATAGATAATATTAAGAATGGAGCATACTATGGTGGGTAACCACTTAATTATGCGATTAATATTATCTATTGTTATACCTTAATTCTAAATCACTGTAGCATTACTTATAGGGTGTTGTATTATTCAGGATTGGGCATCTATTAAAATCACTGGGTGAAACCTATTGAAGTCGTGGTGGACTATAGAGATTCAAAATCCCTGATAAAATTAGGTAAGAATTGGTTAATCAAATTAAGCACCATATGATGTTAATATCTAGATTAGGATGTTAAATGAGCAATTGAAAGAGATGAATCACTGTAATAAAAGTAGAAATAATCATGCATGACTGTGCCTATATTCAGTTTCACCCTGAAAATTGATATTTTTATATTAATTAAATATATTAATTGATTAGGAATTGCCGTTTATCAATTAGTATATGATAAGCCCACATACTGGAACCTATATATCTTGTTAATAATTAGAAGAATAAAGAAATTTTTAAAATCAGCCGACATCAGTGTGGTTTCCTATATAAAAGTGAGCATGATTGTATGTGAAACTCACACTGTAAAGAGTATTGCTGGTTCCGTCCTTGTTAAAACGGACATAACAATAATACTTCTAAATAACATCTGTATGTTATACATGAGTGGTAAAGGAATGTTCTTTAGCCCTTATTCTTTTTAGGGAATATAACTTCAACTAACTTCGACCTAAAATGTCATTCTATATTGTGATGAAATCTGTTTAGGTATGTACTACACATTAGACTATATTGTATTGTATATACTTATATTGGGTTATGGAGAATTTCATTATGAACCCTGGATTAGGGGTTGTTATTATAACTCCCCTACTTATATTCTAATAGGTGCAATAATAATGGTGATAAATCCTACGTTTTTTTGATAGGTAGGTTCATATAACTTACTCTATATAAAAAATAAATACAACTAAGGAGAATTTATTATACCTAAAAAAAAAATAAAAAAAAAAATTAAAAAATTTTTTGGAACTTTATTAAAAAGTCCACACTCCTTGATTCCCTCTTCCTTCTCATTTTCCACTATTTCTATCATTGGTTTTATTATGTATATATATGTTTAAATTTTTTATAATTATTATAATAGTAATATTTCAGATACCAAATAAATTGAAAACGTACTTGAGATTGGATATAGTATTGAGATCCCTAGCCTGTCAAAACCTTTGGTAATCCAATCTATTATAAGAATTGATTGTTAACCCCTGATGAAGTCCTAACGGACGAAACGCGTTGGGTTTCGTGATTTCGGACAAAAAAGCTTTCACCACAAACATCGGGTTGGAGATATATCCCTTCAAAATTCTGATCGTGATCACCTGACTGTGAAATCCCCTCTTAAATTGAAAGATTTTTATATATAGAATTGTCATACCACTATATAGAATTTTTAGTAATCTGTACCTTTTAGACGAATGTTTAAGTTGTATATGTCAGTATGTACATGAATAAATAATTTTTATAGTTATTCTAAAGGCAAATTGTCTCCCACTAGAATCTTTTTTCCTTTTATATATATATATATATATATATAAAACAATTATTACATATATACAGTATATTCATTTTTTTGTGCAAATATGTGTAACGAAGATCTCTGAATTATATTATTATGTGGAATTTATATCTGATTACGGTTATCATTCAGGGTGCTGGGGGAAACAAATGCCTTTTTTTCTTGCTTAGAAATACCCCTCCCTTTCGAGCACCTGAATGATATCACTAAGCTAATTGAGCATCTACCAATATATATATATATATATATACAGTATATATATATATAAAATATAATATAAAATATATATATATATCAGTCTCCACCCCCGTGTTTGGCTCCACCCCCTCTGGAAACCTCCTCCTCCAAATCCTGCATTTGCCCCTGAGTTTTTGTCTTTAAAAATATCAAGACAGTGACATTTGAGAATGTTTTCCGTAGGTTTATAATGGTTATTATTTTATGTTATAAACAAAACTTTATAATCATGCTTCTGTCTATTTTTATATGTGAATATACTTGTTTCTTCCAATATTTACAATATATTTATAGTATTTGGATATTATCCCTTTTTGTACTTCCTTGTCATGTTCTAGGTACAGTACTGTAAGTATATTTGGGTATTGCCTATACGAGTAGTGTCTGCCACTGAAAAGTTGTTACAATCTACAGGCTTATTGCAGTTTAAAATAATATAAAAAATAAGTTGAATACCTAATAACAATTTATGCACTCATAATGACTATATAAGCACATAAACACTACTACAATAATGCTACACCGTAGATTTAGTCTCATTATCCACTCTTACTGTTCTGACATTATAAACATTTCAACGCAATTTTAAAAAAGCCCCAAAAATCATAATTTCCCACTCTTGTTCTTGCAATCACATGCAGCAAAGGAATAAGAGATGTGAAAACACTTCCAGTACAAATTAAAAATAGATTGACTCAAAGACTGACTTGTAGAGCATGAACTACATCAGAAAGAAGAATAGAAAAAGGGAGACAATGCAGGATTTCACAGTTTACTTTGTCAGCAGAGAAGATATAGACGCACTGTACTTTTTTTTGTAAAAGTGTATAATTTTATTCCACTTTGTGGGTAAATCACTTGTTAAATTAAATATATTCTTATCATTTTTATGGTGATTGCAGAATGAACAATCTCTACAGGATAAGTCTTTTTGCTGTGCTTAATTCTTTTATCTTCTTGATTTGTAAGTGATAGTTGGATGAAACAAAATGCAGATGATTACTGAAAGTAAACTCACATAATTTCATGACTTCCATAGCTGCATATTTGCATAGCTGACATCAGTAGAAACATTGGGCCTGATTCTGATTAGGGATGTGCGCTGGGACATTTTTTCTATATTTGGATTTGGTTCTGATTTGTCGGCCGGCTTTGGATTTGTATTTGCCAAGCCCCTGTAACTGGATTTGGATTTTTTTTTTTAAAAATTGACAAAAAAAGCTAAAATCACTTAATTTGAGCCTTTTTTTGTTCCTAGCATATTATTAACCTCAATAACATTAATTTCCAGTAATTTCCACTCAATTTTTACCACCTCACAGCTCACGCTATTGTTTGCACCAATATTGGTCAAAGATTAGCTGGCTAAACTGCGGTATATAGTGTGGGTTGGATACAGTGCAGGTCATATACAGTGCGGTTCAGATACTGTACAGTGTGGGCAGTGGTGTTTCTAGAGAGGAGAGGACCTGTGTGCAGACTCCGTGTGTGGGCCCCCTCCTCTCCTGTAGCCGTCACCGCCGCTGTTAGCGCTTTCAACGCTGAGTCTCTGGCACAGTGCCAGAGTCTACAGCGCATGCGCAGGACTCTGAATAATGGCCGCCGCACCATTTTTCAAGAGTCCTGCGCATGTGCTGTGGACTCTGGCACTATGCCAGAGTCTCTAGCGCTCAGTGCACTAGCAGCGGTGGTATCGGCTTCGGGAGAAGAGGGGGCCCACACACAGTCACCGATGGACACCGGAAAGGTAAGTATAGAAGAAATTGGTGCACGGCACATACTGTACCCATTATAGATACGCCAGTGAGTGTGGGTTGGATACGGGGCCTAATTCAGACCTGATCGCTAGCAGGCGATTTTTGCACTGCTGCGATCAGATAGTCGCCGCTTACAGGGGAGTGTATTTTAGCTGCACAAGTGTGCGAACGCATGTGTAGCAGAGCTGTAGAAACAGATTTTGTGCAGTGATCACATCAGCCTGTCCGGGACCGGAATTGACGTCAGACACCCGCCCTGCACACGCCTGTGTTTTTCCAAACACTCCCAGGAAACGATCAGTTGCCACCCACAAACGCCCTTTTCCTGTCAATCTCATTGCGATCGCCTGTGCAAATGGATTCTTCACACAAACCCATCGCTGAGCGTCAATCCGCTTTGTACCCGTGTGACACGCGTGCACGCAATGTGCATACGCATGTGCATACGCATGTGCAGTTTAGACCTGATCACCTGCTGTGCGAAAATGCAGCCTAGCGATCGGGTCTGAGTTACCCCCACAGTGCAGGATACAGTGTGGGTTGGATACAGTGCGGTATAAAGCGTGGGTTGGATACAGTGGGGGGTACAGTGTGGGTTGGATACAGTGCTGATTGGATACAGTGCGGGATATATTTCTAGTTGGATACAGTGTGGGATACAGTGCGGATCAGAAACAGTGCAGGTTGGATACAGTGTAGGATACACTGCAGGTCGGATACAGTGCAGAATACACTGCAGTGTATGGGTGTGTGGGTTGGATACTGTGTGGGTCAGATGCAGTTTGGGTTCGATACAGTGTGGTATACAGTTCGGGTTGGGTACAGTGCTGGATACATTGCTGGTTTGATACGGTGCGGTATACAGGGCGGGTTAGGTACAGTGCCGGATATATTGCTGGTTGGATACAGTGCGGGATACAGTGTGGTTGGATACAGTGTGGTATGGCCGGATATAATGCAGGATACAGTGCAGGGCAGATACACCAATAGTGCACTTACTGTGACAGGAGATGCCATCGATCTCCTCAGTGCGAGAGTGTCGACAGTGCAGGGGTGCTAACAGAGTCCTCAGTGTAGGGTTGCCAGCGGTGTCGGTACTGCTGGGGTGCTGATGGTGTCAGCAGTGACAATGGTGTCCTCAGTGTAGAGTTGTGGTGGTGTCGGTACTGCTGGCTGTGTCGGCAGTGCGAGGGTGCCAGTGGTGTCCGTACTGCTGGGTTGCTGGCAGTGTCGACAGTGATGGTAGTGTCCTCAGTGCAGAGGTGACGGCAGTGTCCTCAGTGTGGAATTGCTGGTGAAGCAGGTACTGCTGGTTGTGTCGGCAGTGTGGGGGTGCAAGTAGTGTCTGTACTGCTGGTTTTCTTACGGTGTCAGTAGTGTTGGCAGTGCTGGCGGTGTCGGCAGTGCAGGAGTGCCGGTGGTGTCTTCAGTGCTGGGGTGTGTCAGCAGTGTAGGCAGTGTGGGGCTGCTGGATAAATCAGCAGTGCTGGTTGTTGGTTGTGTTGGCAGTGCAGGAGTGCTGGTGGTGTCCTCAGTGCGGGGGTGATCATCAGCGCTGGAGTGCAGATGGTATCCTCAGTACAAACATCGGGTTTACATACAAATCTGAAACAGGCACATTGTCCTCAAAATGTATGAAATGTTTGGTGAAGACATTATTTTCCCTTTGTTCAAGGATCTTGTCTCTGCCATTGGCAGGCAGCCAGGGTATGGCTTACCTTACTTAAGGGCAATGTTATTTCATGATAATAGGGCATAGATACTGTATGAACACATTTTTGCGGGAAGCCAACTGAAAACTGTAATTTTTGAATGATTCACACAAAAAATAAGTTTCCACGAAATATGAGAAGGTGTAAAGGAGAGATTTGCTGCAGTCCCTTAATTTTCATTTGTAAATGCAGCCCCATAGGCTAAATTCAGAATGTACTTATGCTTTTTTAGAGCTTGGCCCTGATAGCTAATTATTATCCACTTGCGTAGAGGTAAGACACCAGACTTGGAGCAAATTCATACTCTTGTAAGGGATCAGTACGAGATCCCAGCGGTCAGGAGACCGACGCCGGGAGGCCGACATGCAGGATCCCAGTGGTGAGCGCAGCGTGTCCCCTCGTGGGTCGCTGCGCAAGCCACGCTTCGGGCCCGGTGGCAACCTTTGGTCACCACAGGTTTCTATTCCCCTCCTGGTGGTAGTATGGACCACCACACAAGAGGGGTAACAAGCCGGCGGTCAGGGCTCCAACCACCGGTATTTCAGCTAGTATCGGGATTCTGGTGTCAGTATCCTCAATTGACTGCCTCCCTCTTGTAATGGTCACATCAGTGGTCATGTCAATGTTTCTGTTTTTCATACTGTTTTTCTTATCTTTTCTCTAGGCACATAATAGCAAAACATCATACACAGGAATGGCTAGGGTTACCACCTTTGTTAGGGCGAAATACATGATGGGGTGGACGCGATAGCAAATACAAGAGGTGTGTCCAAATACAGGTGGTGTGTCCAAATACAGGTGGTGTGGCCAAATACAGGTGGTGTGGCCAAGATGGATGCAAATTTTTTAAGCACATTGTGCTGAAATGACCTCAAAGTAAACCACTACAATTACACACAGATGGTTTACAGTACTTTATGCAATAGAAACAATTCCAAAACCATTATGATGTTCAAGTGTCATTTTGCACTTTATTGCTATACAGTATATAAAGGCTTTACATAATCATAATGCCCACATGATAAAAAACCTGATGTTGATGATGATCCTAATACAGTATAAAGGCCCTGTTATGTATAATATAATACACATTGATTTGTAAGTTGCTTAATAAAGGTGACATCAGGTGCAGCCCGGTGTAACCGGCCAGCTCCACCCTAAACCCAGCACACCAAAATCTGCAATATCCTTTCATATCAGGACCAGGATTGGATACCCTAGATGATAATGATGTATCAGGGATCTGGTCCGCCAACTGTTAGGTCTGGATCAGATCAGGACTTAGGGGAGCTGAGCGGAGTGATTTAATAGTGTACCCATGGTTTCTGGTGAACTGCAGCCAAGTTATTCTTGAATCTCTAGGCAGCTGCTCAGATCCAGCTATGCCTGCTGGGTCAGGTGGCGCGACGTGGCATGGCTGTGCAGCATTGTCAGGATGTATGTTAGCCACTGTGGGGTCTATTTACTAAGCCTGGGAGAGAGATAAAGTGGACGGATATAAAGTACCAGCCAACCAGCACCTAACTGTCATTTTTCAAACACAGCCTGTGACATGGCAGTTAAGAGCCGATTGGCTGGTATTTTATTCCGTCCACTTTATCTCCATCCAAGGCTTAGTAAATAGACCCCTGTTAGTCATACAGCGGCTGTCAGCAGGCAGAACTGATGATGCCGATGCTCAGTGGTGTAACTAGAAATTTTTCTCCCCCAACCCAAAAAATTCTCTGGCGTCATCCCCCCCATAATTGCCACTAGGAAAGTACTGAATTTGCGTGTTCCACAAAATGGGTGTGGCTTCACTGGAACAGGCGTGGCATTGTAGGAAAAGACTACCTTAAACCCTAGTTTTGCAACCTGCACCCCTAGACATTGGCCACAGTAGGAAAAACAACAATCCTGATTCATGCACCTTACATTATTTGTCATTTTTCCTCCTTATAGTAGTGCCCAGGACACATTATGCCACACACTACAGAGGCCCTTAGACATTATGCCACACATTAAAATGCCACACACCAAAATGCCCCTGACACATTATGCCTGTTATACATTATGCCATACACTGCATGCCCCTGACACATTATACCTCATACCACAATGCCTGTGATACAGTATACAACACACCGCAATGCCCGTTATACATTATGCAGAGCCGAAACTAGGGGGGGGGGGGCTAGGGGGGCATGTGACCTGGGCGCCAGACTGGAGGGAGCGCCGAGACTGTCACTTTAACCCCCCCTAACGCCCCCTTCCTTTGCGGCAGCGATACCTTGTTACAGCCGGCGGCACACACACTGCATCGCAGCGCATCGCAGAGATGACACTGAAAATAAACTACATCTCCCAGCAGCCTTTGCTGCCGGGAGCTGTACTTTACTTTCAGTTTCATCTCTGCAGCGTGCTGTGATCGGCACAGCAGAGCAGCACTAAGAGGGGGCACGGGGGACAAATTACTACTCCCCCACCCCTCACCCCACTGCTAGAACCTTTAATCATTGCAGCTACTGCTGCAGTGAACATGAAATTCTAGGTCCGAAAAGGGGGCGGGGCTAAACGGCACTGCACACACAGTGCCACCATGCCAGCCAGCAACAGCGTGGGAGAGTGGAGGGGAGAAGAGCAGCACAGCCTTAACAGTGAGTATAACTCAGGGAAGGGCACTGTATGTTTCTGTGACTGCTATATGTGTGTATGAATGTGTGCATGTGTGTGATTGTATGTGATTAGGTGTGTGACTACATATCTGTATGGGTGTGGTATGCGTGACCGGGCATACCGACGCTGGTATCCCGGGAGCGGAATGTCGTCGGGGGGATGGGGGGGGTGGCGAGCGCAGCATCTTTTGCTGCTATATGTATATATATATATATATATAGCAGCAAAAGATGCGGCACTGAAGCTGATTCTCCGTAATTAAGAGACACACACGGTCCTGCATTTGAAAGGCAGGACTGTGTGTGTCTCTTAATTACAGAGAACCAGCTTCAGTGCCGCATCTTTTACTTCTGTATCTACTTACACCTGCATGCTGACCAACAGGGACCCTCCCCAGCGTGGCAAGCGCAGCGAGCCTGCAAAGGGGCTTGTTTTATCTTGGGGGGGTAATTCCAAGTTGATCGCCGCAGGAAATTTTTTAGCAGTTGGGCAAAACCATGTGCACTGCAGGGGGGGGGGGGGGGGGCAGATATAACATGTGCAGAGAGAGTTAGATTTGGGTGTGGTGTGTTGAATCTGCAATCTAAATTGCAGTGTAAAAGTAAAGCAGCCAGTATTTACCCTGCACAGAAACAAAATAACCCACCCAAATCTAACTCTCTCTTCAAATGTTATATCTGCCCCCCTGCAGTGCACATGGTTTTGCCCAACTGCTAAAAAATTTCCTGCTGCGATCAACTTGGAATTACCCCCTTGGTGTTTCTTATTGTTTTTTTCTATGCTTAGAACAAATAACTTTTTTTATTCTGTATACAGTATGTCATAAATTAAACTGTATCACTGATTGTGAATATACTGTACACCATGAGATATATAGAAGTATATAGATAACAGAAGAGCAGTTTTAAGATTTCATGTCTTAAGTAATTCACATAAAGAAACAGCGTAACAAACTGGAATTTTTAACAGACAAAGAGTGCTATTTTTATCTAATACATCTTCTGTATAGTTACAGCATATCTTTCCCATAGTGTGCATAGAAGCTATACATGTAAAATATGAGTCACATAATTAATGTGCACCTTTCCTACAGTATGTGACAATTATTTATTATTGCTCATTGGATATATGCTATAGTTTAGTTATGGTAATTTTTTGTCAACGTCTCCCTCAGTGCTGTCATTGCACAGTGATCTATCTAAAAATACATTTCATTAAGTTCTTAGGAACAGTACATGTACTGACTTTTTTTTGCATAGTTGTAAAATCCCAGCACTTTTACCTGGTAAATAATTTCGTTCATCAAGTGAGCAAAAACCATGATTGATGGGCAGCTACAATCACTCGCTTTTTTATTTTATTTTTTAGGCCGCACTGTTTTTTTATTATATTCAAAATTGTTTTAAATTACATTTCTCATAATACTGTCTTATACACTATTATATGGCATGAATAACTTTTGTAACTGTATGTAATTGCTTTTATTGCTTATGCCTGTTTGTGGCTTACCTGCTGTACATTTTATAAAGAAATACAGTACGCCGATCCCCATGTTTTGGTATCGGATCTGTATCTCCCTCGTGTTTTGGATCTGTATTTGGTTTTGCCAAAACCCTCCTTGTGTGTTTTGGCTTTGGATCTGTATTTTTCTCAAAAAATCATGAAAACAGCTAAAAACAGCTAAAATTGACAGAATGTGGGCCCTTTTTGTTCCTACAGTATTATTAACCTCAATAACAATAATTTCTAGTCAATTACAGTAAATGTTGACCACCTCCCTGCTCACAATATTGTTTTCAGCTATTTTAGGCCAAAGGTAGCAACTAGCCGGCTAGTTACTAATCCACACAGCAGCATCCCATACATGCAGCACATCTATAAAACACTGCCACACAGCAGTGCAAAAATGAAAAGTGCTGCTCCCTCCCACCCTTATGTTGGATATTAAAATGCAACTGCGCAGTTTAACAAACCAAGCACATCAGCAACAGGGACTGACACTTTTGTGGCTGAAGTGCTTACTTTGTTTGAGTCCCCACAAAACTATTTTTAAAAGGACTACCTCTGATCACTAATGAGAAGGTTGAGATGATGAGCATGTTAATTACATTATAATCTTGTACAATAAATTTCATTAACTCGCCGCAAATGACGTATGGCATGGAGGAGTTGTCTAGATGGCTAATGTCCCTACCTCTACTAACTTTGTCTCACAAATTGAGCAGATGCCTTCACAAACATTGGGTAATCATGGACAAGAACTGCAGCCACTGGTGACTGACTTACACAAACAACATCATCAACATCCTCAGTGTCAAATAGTAGTACACACATATCATCCACTTCCACACACAAATTCTCAATTTCTATTATGCCCTCATCATCACCATCTTTACTTGTTCTGCTCATCACATGTGCAGATGGTGCAGAAATGATGAAAGGAGGTGAAAGAGGCTTCTCTATGAGAACAGTGTGACGAATGTCTGACGCACACATAGCTAACATGGACACCCCTAAATGTTCCTCTGGAATGCGTGACAGTTCTGAATGCACAGTTTGTTCTACTGCCTTAGTGGGGGGGGGGGGGGGGGTGTTACACCTCTTCCAGACTATGGGTAAAAAGTTCTTTCATCGTCATTAGATGCAGAAGATACAGTGACAGTTGCAGAACCACCTCTTAAAGACCAAGGCCTGAGTCTTTCCTTGCCACTTTCATGTTTTTTCTGCAGCTAAATTTCCTTTTGATGTTTTTTTCTTTACCACTGTAAAATGAAATAGCTTCTTTGATTTAACATGCAGTGACTTAAGCCCTCTATGCCCTTGGGTATCGGCCTTAGTAGATGACTCATATGTGTATGAGTCAGAAATAGTAATCTAACACTGCGGTTTAATCTTACCGACAGTGTAACAAATTCAATATGTGTATGATTACACATTGCTGTCTGACTGGCAGTGTCACATGAAAATAATAGTATAGTACACTGGGGTTTTACACCCCCACAAAAAATATATATATATTTTTAAATTATATATTTAGCTTTAATAACTGGTGCAGAGCACCCATACATTGTCAGAGGACCCCTTTAGGTAAAACAAAACAAGAACCACCTACAGTGGCACAATATGTGTATGACCGGGAATGTCCTAGAAAATAATAGTATAGTACACTGGGGATTAGCACAAAAAAAAATATTTTTTAAATGATATATTAAGCTTTTATAACTGTTGCAGAGCACCCCTAGATTGGCAGAGGGCCCCTTTATGTACAACAAAGCACGGACCACCTACAGTGTCAAAATACATGTATAATTGGGCAGTACGGATGGTGTAATGGTTGGCATTACTGCCTCACAGCACTGAGGTCATGGGTGCAATTCCCACAATGGACCTAACTGTGTGGAGTTTGTATATTCTCCCTGTACTTGCGTGGGTTTCCTCCGGGTGCTCCAGTTTCCTCCCACAATCAAAAAATATACTGGTAGGTTAATTGGCTCCCAACAAAAATTAACCCTACTGTGAATGTGTCTGTGTGTACATGTGGTAGGGAATATAGATTGTAAGTTACACTGGGGCAGGGACTGGTGTGAATGGGCAAATATTCTCTGTACAGTGCTGGGAAATATGTGTGCACTATATAAAAACTGGTAGTAATAATAATAATAATAATAATAATAACAATAATAATAATAATACACTGCGGTCTGACTGGCAGGGTCACAGAAAAATAACAGTTTAGTACTGTGAGGAATTGAGGTCTGTGACAATTAATATAGCTATTTCCTGTATCAAATATGTACCTTTTATACCCATATCTATATACATCCCATTCGTCTGTTTGTTCATGCTCCATAGCATGTCCATTGCTGCTCACCCAATACTGTGTTTAAATCAACCTTAATATTGTTAATATATGCAATTGTGTTATGTTATCTGTTACCCTTTAGATAACATATTTATGATAGACCTAGTTTCCTATTGTTTTCATACACCACAGTAGACACTCAAAGGTCGAGTCATATAAGGTACCATTGTCCATTTTTGTTTACTCCCTATTGTTCAAAAGTGAGCTGACCAGACAGGGTGGCTCTCTGGCTGATGTAATCACATTGATTAGGATATGTATTATATTTCAATGGTGTAAGATCCTAAGACACAGAGGTCACACACACCCCTGCAATATGAAGCTTCTGAAGGTATAAGTAGAGCTACCCAGAGATCCGGAGAGAGATTCTTTGGCTCTAGGCTAAGAAGTAATGTTCTGCCAGGGATCTGCTGTGGAATCCATTTTATTGGATTTATCTGGGACTCTGTATTGCTAGAAGAGACTCTCTCCTCCCAGATGAAAATTAATGTTCTGTCAGGAGATTGTGGTGGGAATTGTCATGTGGAATTGGATTGCAGAAGTGTGTTGAGCTGTTAATAACCCATTCTGTTTAATAAACCACTGTTGGTTTTTCATCTACCACCGTGCCTGAGTGATTTGGAACCCAGTATTTTCACATTTGGTGGCAAGCAGAGGGATCACTCAGGTTACAAGCACGGAAGCAAGATATTACAGCAGAATGCAGGCAGCAGCATAATCCTACAAACACAACAAGAAGGGAGTCCTGCAAGAACTGTGTCATGCAAGAAAAGTTGTAATCAACACAGTGGATACCAAGGGGTCTCTAATAAAAAAAAAATTGGTGCAATGGGACTTAGAACACCCTGCTGGAGAGGAGGAAGAGGAGGATATGGTCCAGGACCCAGTGGAGGGGACTACTAATGGAACCAGTGCAATGGCCACCCCTGCAGCTGCAATAACCGTCGGCAACATGGAACAGCTGAAGATTTGGTTTGACGTGATGGGACCAGGAGCTGCTGCACATGAGAGGGCAGCAGTATTGGGAGAGGCACTGGGGAGACCTGTCATAGTACCATTGATGGCATCAGCACTAGTGTCAGAAGAAAGACAGATGCTGCGACTGGGCTACAGCAATTTACCATGCTTTGTGGAATCAGCCACAGATATTGACATGTACCTTCAGGTATTTGAGTCCAAGATGAATATGCATATGAACCTGGGAGGGAGTGGTCAAAATATTTAGTGCCCAGTTAAATGGGTTGAGCTCAGGAAGCATACCATGCCCTGAGCCCAGGGCAAGGAAGAGACTACCAGGAGATTCAGGGAGTGTTGTTGGCTCGGTATGCAGTTACCACCAAATCCTACTGCACTAAAGTTCCAATCCATGGCAAAAAGTGGAGATTCTTCGTACACGGAATTTAGTAGTTTACTGTGAAGGAACTGTGATCGGTGGCTAAAAGGGAAGCAAGCCACAACTGCAAAGGACATTAAAATCTCTTCATATTGGAGCAAGTAATGAATAAAATGGCTCCAGAAGTCCGACAGTGGGTCGTGGACAGAAACCCGAATGACCAAGAAGCAGCAGCAGCATTGGCAGATGAATTTCTGGCTAACCGTCCATGATGGACTAGTAGGGGAGAATGGACACCTATCCAAAGGGCCCCATCTGTTCGAGAAACACCCCATGCTGCCCCGTCCACCAGCAGTTCGCCCTAGTGCACACAGGCCTCGCACTCCAATGTTATCTGAATCCAGAAGGTGTTACACTTGCCAACAACCAGGGCACATACAACGAGAGTGTCCATGAGGAAGAGGGCCATTGTCGGGAGCAAGACCAGCCGTGCCCCGAGTAGTAGTATGTCAGGAGACATCAATTGAGAGTGGGGATGGATACTACTATCCCGATGTGCCAGAGGCAGAGGAAGTAGTCTACCAAGTAGAGGTGGTAGCAGCGATTAGAAGGTTCCCCTAAAAATATGAAGGGACACTTGCAGCCTGTAAAAGTTAATGGTCAAGAGATGCAGGGACTCCGGGACTCTGGGGCATCTATTACCCTGATACGACATATCTTAGTTCCACCTAACCAGTGGCTCAAGAACAAAATAAAATCTAAATTGTGATGGCAGGAGGCTAGATTACTGTTATCTCCATGGCACAGGTTCATTTAGATTGGGGTCAGGAGGAGGGGGAAGTGAATGTGGGCTTACTGGATGGATTGCCAACCTCTGTGATTTTGGGGAATGATTTGGGCCAAGGACTGGCTAGTTATTTTGTGGGAGCAGTCAAATGTAGTAAAACCCGGGCTACAGAAGCAGGACACTCCAATGCTTCCACCATGGCAACCTGTGCCACAGATGGATCAGCCACCGCAACTTCTGAACCGCCATTGGTGAGTATTACTGACTCTGACCTAAGTGACAGGGTTGTAAACTTGGGGGAGGTTGATAGGGCACAGTTCAGGGAAGCCCAATGTACAGACCCCTCACTAGCTAGTTTCTGCAGTGCCACAGAAAGGACAGACTGGAGACTGCAAGAGAACAGAATTGTGTGGGAAGAGGGGAGGTTGTACTGAGTACCAGCAAAAGCCAATGAGGTAGAGCCGGGTGTTGTCAGGAAAGAGCTACTTGTTCCCTGGGAGTATTGGCTCAAATTAGTGTCCCTAGCTCATGATATCCCCCTTGCAGGACATCTAGGAGTCTGTAAGACTTGAGCCCAGCTTTCAGGTAATTTCTTCTGGCCAGGTATAAATCAGGATGTTAAGCATTACCAGTCATCATGTGACATATGCTAATACCTTGGGGGACCCCCACGCCGAGCACCCCTCCAACCCATGCCCATAATCAGTGAGCCCTTTTACAGAGTATCCATAGACATTGTTGGTCCATTCAAAAAGCCTATCCATATAGGGAAAAGATTTATTTTAATGGTAGTGGACTACGTGACTAGATATCCAGAGGCTGTGGCACTTGCATCCATAGATGCCGAGCATGTTGCCCAGGCCCTGATGGATATTTTTAGCCACGTAGGTTTTCCCCAGGAAGTTGTGGATGACCAAAGAACCCAATTTCAGGGAAAGGTGCTCCAGATCTTATAGGACAAATTCGGGGTACACCATTTCCGAACCTCTGCTTACCATCCCCAGACCAATGGGCTATGTGAGAGATTCAATGCAACCCTGAAGCAGTTGCTGCGTGCATATGCTGAATCGGAAGGGGGAGACTGGGAGAAATCCTTGCAGCAGCTGTTGTTCGCATATCGCAAAGTGCAACAGGACTCAACCGGGTTTTCCCCATTTGATTTACTGTATGCCCGAAGGGTACGAGGACCACTTGACTTAGTCTGGGAAAGCTGGGTAGGGACGTTCCAGGAACCTGAAATTCCAGTTCTCAACTATAATGCCCAAATTAGAGATTAGCTGTAGTGGTTAATGAGAATTGCACATGACCACACTAAGGGTACACAGGAAAGGCATTGCCAGTACTATGATCGACAGGCATGTGAACGTGACCTGACAGTAGGGCAGCGAGTGATGGTTCTGGTACCCGCCAGGAAGCACAAGTTGCAGGCAACATGGGTTGGACCTTACTCAGGTGAGAGGGAGGTAGACTACATAGTAGCTTTGGACTGATCAGGGAATAGAACCAGTACCTTTCAGATTAATCGGCTGGAGGCCTATGTAGATCAAGAGATTGGAGTGGTGGCATCTGCTGTCTACCCATGGATGACCCAGAGACAGATCCCATTCCCGACATGCTAGGAGCCCACTTGACGGACACCCAGCCCAAACAGATGCTTATCCCATGCCCCAAATCAATTAGACAGGTTGGGGGCAGCTCGCTATGTGTCCACGCTGGATCTGAGTAAAGGGTATTGGCAGATACCCCTTACCAGGGAAGCACAGTAGCGATCCGCATTCAGCACTCCATTTGGGCTGTTTGAATTCACTGCAATGCCCTTCGGAATGAAGAATGCCCCAGGCACCTTTCAACGTATGGTGGATCACCTTCTGACAGGGTGTCAAGAGTTTGCCCAGGCATACTTGGATGATATAGCCATATTCAGCGAAACATAGGAGTAACATGTCCAACATGTGGCATAGGTGCTAGCACTCATTTTTTAAGAAGGGATGACCATTAGACCAGACAAATGTCAGATTGGAATGGCAGAGGTACTGTACCTCGGGCACCGAGTTGGTAAGGGTAGCATTCGGCCAGCACCAGCTAAAATTGAGGCCATCCAGCATTGGCCTCAACCCACCAATCAGCAACAGGTACGAGCTTTCCTTGGGACCACCGGGTACTGTCGCAAGTTTGTGTCCCAGTACAGTAGCATTGCTAAACCACTGACTGACCTGACGACTAAGAAGTACACTAGACAGATTGACTGGACACCAGAGTGTGAGCAAGCATTTGCTCAATTGAAAAACATTCTCTCCCAGTCCCCAGTGTTAGCCGCCCCTGACTTCTGACGGCGGTTCATTGTGCAAACTGATGCCTCAGGCCGTGGAATCAAGTAGGGGAGAATGGTGTTGAACCCCCTGTGCCATATCTCTCCCAGAAACTGGTTGACCATGAGATAGCCTATGCCACCATTAAGAAAGAGTGCCTAGCCATAGTTTGGGCACTTAAGAAACTCCAGCCATATTTGTATGGGCGCAGGTTCTTAGTCATCACAGACCATAATCCACTCAGTTGGTTGCAGCGAACATCAGGAGACAATGGACGGTTGCTAAGGTGGAGATTGGCATTGCAAACTTATAACTTCTCTATTTCTAGACCACGGAAATACAGATGCTTTGTCTTGCCAACAAGAACCAGACCCCAAACCTCGACACACCCACGGATTTGTCCAGTCAGCCCCTCTTTCTGCTGAGAACACAGACTAAAAGTGGGGGAGGAACTACTGATCACCCTCTCACCAAACTTAAGGAAAGACTTACTGGATTGTCCCAACAGCCTCGCTTGGACAGTGAGGAATTTACGTACAACTTACCGGGACATCGGGTCTAAAAAGTGGGAAAGGAATGTGAGGAATTGAGGTTTGTGACAAGAATATAGCTATGACTCATTTCCTGTGTCAAATATGTACTTTTTATACCCATATCCATATACATCCAATTTGTCTGTTTGTTCATGCTCCATAACATGTCTATTGCTGCTCACCCAATACTGTGTTTTAATCAACCTTAATATTGTTAATATATGCAATTGTGTTATGTTATCTGTCACCCCCTTAGATAATGTTTTTATGTTAGATCTAGTTTCCTATTGTTTTCATACACCACAGTGGACACTCAAAAGTTGAGTCATATAAGGTACCATTGTCCATTTTTGTTTACTTCCTATTGTCCAAAAGTGAGCTGACCATACAGGTGGCTCTCTGGCTGATGTAATCACCTTGATTAGAATATGTATTGTATTCCAATGCTGTAAGATCCTAAGACACAGAGGTCACACACACCCCTGCAATCTGAAGCTCCTTGAGGTATAAGTAGAGCTACCCAGAGGTCTGAAGATAGATTCTTTGACCTTAAGAAGTAATGTTCTGCCAGGGATCTGCTGTGGAACCCATTATATTGGATTTATCTAGGACTCTGTATTGCTAGAAGAGACTCTCTGCTCCCAGACGAAGAAGTAATGTTCTGTCAGGAGATTGTGGTGGGAATTGTCATGTGGAATTGGATTGCAGAAGTGTGCTGAGCTGTTAATAACCCATTCTGTTTAATAAACCACTGTTGGTTTTTCATCTACCACCATGCCTGAGTGATTTGGATCCCGGTATCTTCTAGTGATGAGCGGGTTCGGTTTCTCGGAAACCGAACCCCCCCGAACTTCACCCTTTTTACACGGGTCCGAGGTATACTAAGATTCTCCTGTATGGCTCGGTTAACCCGAGCGCGCCCGAACGTCATCATCCCGCTGTCGGATTTTTGCGAGATTCGGATTCTATATAAGCAGCCGCGCGTCGACGCCATTTTCACTCGTGCATTGGAAATGTTAGGGAGAGGACGTGGCTGGCGTCCTCTCCGTTTATTCATTGTTGAGTTGATGCAAATATTTGTGCTTGCTTTTATCATTGTGGGGACTGGGGAGCAGCTTTATATTAATATAGGAGGAGTACAGTGCAGAGTTTTGCTGATCAGTGACCACCAGTTTTATACGTTCTCTGCCTGAAAAAAAACGCTCCTTATCTGTGCTCAGTGTGCTGCATATATCTGTGCTCACACTGCTTAATTGTGGGTACTGGGGAGCAGCTGTATTATATAGCAGGAGTACAGTGCAGAGTTTTGCTGACAGTGACCACCAGTATACGTTGTCTGCCTGAAAAACACTCCATATCTGTGCTCAGTGTGCTGCTTTATTGTGGGGACTGGGGAACACCAGTATAATATATATATAGGAGGAGTACAGTGCAGAGTTTTGCTGACCAGTGACCACCAGTATATAATATATAGCATTACGGTACAGTAGGCCACTGCTGTACTTACCTCTGTGTCGTCAAGTATACTATCCATCTACATTCTATACCTGTGGTGCATTTTAGTTTTGCAGTTTGCTGACACAGTGACCACCAGTATAAATAGCAGTACGGTACGGAAGGCCACTGCTGTACCTACCTCTGTGTCGTCAAGTATACTATCCATCTACATTCTATACCTGTGATGCATTTTAGTTTTGCAGTTTGCTGACACAGTGACCACCAGTATATATAGCAGTACGGTACGGAAGGCCACTGCTGTACCTACCTCTGTGTCGTCAAGTATACTATCCATCTACATTCTATACCTGTGGTGCATTTTAGTTTTGCAGTTTGCTGACACAGTGACCACCAGTATATATAGCAGTACGATACGGAAGGCCACTGCTGTACCTACCTCTGTGTCGTCAAGTATACTATCCATCTACATTCTATACCAGTGGTGCATTTTAGTTTTGCAGTTTGCTGACACAGTGACCACCAGTATATATAGCAGTATGGTACGGAAGGCCACTGCTGTACCTACCTCTGTGTCGTCAAGTATACTATCCATCTACATTCTATACCTGTGGTGCGTTTTAGTTTTGCAGTTTGCTGACACAGTGACCACCAGTATATATAGCAGTACGGTACGGAAGGCCACTGCTGTACCTACCTCTGTGTCGTCAAGTATACTATCCATCTACATTCTATACCTGTGGTGCATTTTAGTTTTGCAGTTTGCTGACACAGTGACCACCAGTATATATAGCAGTATGGTACGGAAGTCCACTGCTGTACCTACCTCTGTGTCGTCAAGTATACTATCCATCTAGATTCTATACCTGTGGTGCATTTCAGTTGTGCAGTTTGCTGACACAGTGACCACCAGTATATATAGCAGTACGGTACGGAAGGCCACTGCTGCACCTACCTCTGTGTCGTCAAGTATACTATCCATCTACATTCTATACCTGTGGTGCATTTTAGTTTTGCAGTTTGCTGACACAGTGACCACCAGTATATATAGCAGTACGGTACGGAAGGCCACTGCTCTACCTACCTCTGTGTCATCAAGTATACTATCCATCTACATTCTATACCTGTGGTGCATTTTAGTTTTGCAGTTTGCTGACACAGTGACCACCAGTATATATAGCAGTATGGTACGGAAGGCCAATGCTGTACCTACCTCTGTGTCTTCAAGTATACTATCCATCTACATTCTATACCTGTGGTGCATTTTAGTTTTGCAGTTTGCTGACACAGTGACCACCAGTATATATAGCAGTACGGTACGGAAGGCCAATGCTGCACCTACCTCTGTGTCGTCAAGCATACTATCCATCTAGATTCTATACCTGTGGTGCATTTCAGTTTTGCAGTTTGCTGACACAGTGACCACCAGTATATATAGCAGTACGGTACGGAAGGCCACTGCTGTACCTACCTCTGTGTCGTCAAGTATACTATCCATCTACATTCTATACCTGTGGTGCATTTCAGTTGTGCGCAGTATATATAGTAGTAGGCCATTGCTATTGATACTGGCATATAATTCCACACATTAAAAAATGGAGAACAAAATTGTGGAGGGTAAAATAGGGAAAGATTAAGATCCACTTCCACCTCGTGCTGAAGCTGCTGCCACTAGTCATGGCCGAGACGATGAAATGCCATCAACGTCGTCTGCCAAGGCCGATGCCCAATGTCAAAGTAGAGAGCATGTAAAATCCCCCCCAAAAAAGCTCAGAAAAATGACCCAAAAATCTAAATCAAAATCGTCTGAGGAGAAGCGTAAACCTGCCAATGTGCCATTTACGACACGGAGTGGCAAGGAACGGCTGAGGCCCTGGCCTATGTACAAGGCTAGTGGTTCAGCTTCACCTGAGGATGGAAACACTCATCCTCCTGCTAGAAAACTTAAAAGAGTTAAGATGGCAAAAGCACAGCAAAGAACTGTGCGTTCTTCTAAATCACAAATCCCCAAGGAGAGTCCAATTGTGTCGGTTGCGATGCCTGACCTTCCCAACACTGGACGGGAAGAGGTTGCGCCTTCCACCATTTGCACGCCACCTACAAGTGCTGGAAGGAGCACCCGCAGTCCAGTTCCTGATAGTCAAATTGAAGATGTCACTGTTGAAGTACACCAGTATGAGGATATTGGTGTTGCTGGAGCTGGGGAGGAAATTGACAAGGAGGATTCTGATGGTGAGGTGGTTTGTTTAAGTCAGGCACCCGGGGAGACACCTGTTGTCCGTGGGACGAATATGGCCACTGACATGCCTGGTCAAAATACAAAAAAAAAATCAGCTCTTCGGTGTGGAATTATTTCAACACAAATGCGGACAACAGGTGTCAAGCCGTGTGTTGCCTTTGTCAAGCTGTAATAAGTAGGGGTAAGGACGTTTACCACCTAGGAACTTCCTCCCTTATACGTCACCTGGACCGCATTCATCAGAAGTCAGTGACAAGTTCAAAAACTTTGGGTGACAGCGGAAGGAGTCCACTGACAACTAAATCCCTTCCTCTTGTAACCAAGCTCCTGCAAACCACACCACCAACTACCTCAGTGTCAATTTCCTCCTTACACAGGAAAGCCAATAGTCCTGCAGGCCATGTCACTGGCAAGTCTGACGAGTCCTCTCCTGCCTGGGATTCCTCCAATGCATCCTTGAGTGTAACGCCTACTGCTGCTGGCGCTGCTGTTGTTGCTGCTGGGAGTCGATCGTCATCCAAGAGGGGAAGTCGGAAGACCACTTGTACTACTTCCAGTAAGCAATTGACTGTCCAACAGTCCTTTGCGAGGAAGATGAAATATCACTGCAGTCATCTTGCTGCAAAGCGGATAACTCAGGCCTTGGCAGCCTGGGCAGTGAGAAACGTGGTTCCGGTATCCACCGTTAATTCAGAGGCAACTAGAGACTTGATTGAGGTACTGTGTCCTCGGTACCAAATACCATCTAGGTTCCATTTCTCTAGGCAGGCGATACCGAAAATGAACACAGACCTCAGAAAAAGAGTCACCAGTGTCCTAAAAAATGCAGTTGTACCCAATGTCCACTTAACCACGGACATGTGGACAAGTGGAGCAGGGCAGACTCAGGACTATATGACTGTGACAGCCCACTGAGTAGATGTATTGCCTCCCGCAGCAAGAACAGCAGTGGCGGCACCAGTAGCAGCATCTCGCAAATGCCAACTCGTTCCTAGGCAGGCTATGCTTTGTATCACCACTTTCCAGAAGAGGCACACAGCTGACAACTTCTTACGGAAACTGAGGAACATCATCGCAGAATGGCTTACCCCAATTGGACTCTCCTGTGGATTTGTGACATCGGACAACGCCAGCAATATTGTGCGTGCATTACATCTGGGCAAATTCCAGCACGTCCCATGTTTTGCACATACATTGAAATTGGTGGTGCAGAATTATTTAAAAAACGACAGGGGCGTGCAAGAGATGCTGTCTGTGGCCCGAAGAATTGCGGGCCACTTTCGGCATTCAGCCACCGCGTGCCGAAGACTGGAGCACCACCAAACATTCCTGAACCTGCCCTGCCATCATCTGAAGCAAGAGGTGGTAACAAGGTGGAATTCAACCCTCTATATGCTTCAGAGGATGGAGGAGCAGGGCCGTTTCTAGACAATTTGGCTCCCAGTGCGAGATTTCAAAATGCCCCCCCCCCCCCTTGCTATAAAAAAAAATTGTGTGGCCCCCCCCCCCCATATAACCATAAAAAGAAAAAGCATGCGCGCCGAAGGCGCGCGCGCTCCCGACAAGGGTGTGTGGCCTGATTAAAATGGGCGTGGTCTCATTAAAGTGGTCGTGGCCTCGTCTGATATCATCACACCCACCACAGGAAAAAAAAATAAAAAATAAAAAAGTCCCCTTTTTACACATTACAGCAGGCAAGTGTCCCCATATTACACAGTGCAGCAGGCAGGTGTCCCCATTTTACACAGCGCGGCAGGCAGGTGTCCCCATTTTACACAGTGCGGCAGGCAGGTATCCCCATTTTACGCAGTACGGTAGGCAGATATCCCCATTTTACGCAGTACGCAGGCAGGTGTCCCCATTTTACACAGTGCGGCAGGCAGGTATCCCCATTTAACACAGTGCGGCAGGCAGATATCCCCATTTTACGCAGTACGCAGGCAGGTGCCCCCATTTTACAAAGTGCGGCAGGCAGGTATTCCCATTTTACACAGTGCGGCAGGCAGGTATCCCCATTTTACACAGTGTGGCAGGCACGTGCCCCCATTTTACACAGTACGGCAGGCAGATATCCCCATTTTACACAGTGCGGCAGGCAGGTATCCCCATTTTACACAGTACGGCAGGCAGATATCCCCATTTTACACAGTACGCAGGCAGGTGCCCCCATTTTACAAAGTGCGGCAGGCAGGTATCCCCATTTTACTCAGTGCGGCAGGCAGGTATCCCCATTTTACGCAGTACGGTAGGCAGATATCCCCATTTTACGCAGTACGCAGGCAGGTGTCCCCATTTTACACAGTGCGGCAGGCAGGTATCCCCATTTAACACAGTGCGGCAGGCAGATATCCCCATTTTACGCAGTACGCAGGCAGGTGCCCCCATTTTACAAAGTGCGGCAGGCAGGTATTCCCATTTTACACAGTGCGGCAGGCAGGTATCCCCATTTTACACAGTGTGGCAGGCACGTGCCCCCATTTTACACAGTACGGCAGGCAGATATCCCCATTTTACACAGTGCGGCAGGCAGGTATCCCCATTTTACACAGTACGGCAGGCAGATATCCCCATTTTACACAGTACGCAGGCAGGTGCCCCCATTTTACAAAGTGCGGCAGGCAGGTATCCCCATTTTACTCAGTGCGGCAGGCAGGTATCCCCATTTTACACAGCGCGGCAGGCATGTGCCCCCATTTTACACAGTACGGCAGGCAGACATCCCCATTTTACACAGTGCGGCAGGCAGGTATCCCCATTTTACACAGTACGGCAGGCAGATATCCCCATTTTACACAGTACGCAGGCAGGTGCCCCCATTTTACACAGTGCGGCAGGCAGGTGTCCCCATTTTACACAGTGTGGCAGGCAGGTATCCCCATTTTACACAGTGCGGCAGGCAGGTATCCCCATTTTACACAGTGCGGCACGCAGGTATCCCCATTTTACACAGTGCGGCAGGCAGGTGTCAAGTGGGGGGGAAGGAAGGGGGAGAGAGAGATAGAGATAATACTTACATCTTCCCGCTCTTCGGGTCCCGCCGACTCACGTCCCTCGTGCCGGTCGCCTCCTCCTTCCAGGCTTATCTCCTCTCCTCCCTCTCCCCGAGCGCTCCTGCTCGGGGGGCGGGGTTTCGCGGAATGACGCAAACGCGTCATTCCGCGAAACTCCACCCCACGAGCAGGAGCGCTCGGGAAGAGGGAGGAGAGGAGATAAGGAGTCACAAAATGCCGCGGCGGGCGCCCCGTACGGTTGCACGGCTTGCCCGCCGCTAGAAACGGCACTGTGGAGGAGCAGCAAAAGGCCATTCAAGCCTATACATCTGCCCACGATATAGGCAAAGGAGGGGGAATGCACCTGACTCAAGCGCAGTGGAGAATGATTTCAACGTTGTGCAAGGTTCTGCAACCCTTTGAACTTGCCACACGTGAAGTCAGTTCAGACACTGCAAGCCTGAGTCATCAGGTCATTCCCCTCATCAGGCTTTTGCAGAAGAAGCTGGAGACATTGAAGGAGGAGCTAAAACAGAGCGATTCCGCTAGGCATGTGGGACTTGTGGATTGAGCCCTTCATTCGCTTAACCAGGATTCACGGGTGGTCAATCTGTTGAAATCAGAGCACTACATTTTGGCCACCGTGCTCGATCCTAGATTTAAAACCTACGTTGTATCTCTCTTTCCGGCAGACACAAGTCTGCAGAGGTTCAAAGACCTGCTGGTGAGAAAATTGTCAAGTCAAGCGGAACGTGACCCGTCAACATCTCCTCCTTCACATTCTCCCGCAACTGGGGGTGCGAGGAAAAGGCTAAGAATTCCGAGCCCACCCGCTGGCGGTGATGCAGGGCAGTCTGGAGCGAGTGCTGACATCTGGTCCGGACTGAAGGACCTGCCAACGATTACTGACATGTCGTCTACTGTCACTGCATATGATTCTCTCACCATTGAAAGAATGGTGGAGGATTATATGAGTGACCGCATCCAAGTAGGCACGTCAGACAGTCCGTACGTATACTGGCAGGAAAAAGAGGCAATTTGGAGGCCCTTGCACAAACTGGCTGTATTCTACCTAAGTTGCCCTTCCTCCAGTGTGTACTCCAAAAGAGTGTTTAGTGCAGCCGCTCACCTTGTCAGCAATCGGCGTACAAGGTTACTTCCAGAAAATGTGGAGAAGATGATGTTCATCAAAATGAATTATAATCAATTCCTCCGTGGAGACATTCACCAGCAGCAATTGCCTCCAGAAAGTACACAGGGACCTGAGATGGTGGATTCCAGTGGGGACGAATTAATAATCTGTGAGGAGGGGGATGTACACAGTGAAAGGGGTGAGGAATCGGAGGATGATGATGAGGTGGACATCTTGCCTCTGTAGAGCCAGTTTGTGCAAGGAGAGATTGATTGCTTCTTTTTTTGGTGGGGGCCCAAACCAACCAGTCATTTCAGTCACAGTCGTGTGGCAGACCCTGTCGCTGAAATAATGGGTTCGTTAAAGTGTGCATGTCCTGTTTATACAACATAAGGGTAGGTGGGAGGGCCCAAGGACAATTCCATCTTGCACCTCTTTTTTCTTTCATTTTTCTTTGCATCATATGCTGTTTGGGGACTATTTTTTTGAAGTGCCATCCTGTCTGACACTGCAGTGCCACTCCTAGATGGGCCAGGTGTTTGTGTCGGCCACTTGTGTCGCTTAGCCATCCAGCGACCTCGGTGCAAATTTTAGGACTAAAAATAATATTGTGAGGTGTGAGGTGTTCAGAATAGACTGGAAATGAGTGGAAATTATGGTTATTGAGGTTAATAATACTATGGGATCAAAATGACCCCCAAATTCTATGATTTAAGATGTTTTTTAGGGTTTTTTTGTAAAAAACACCCGAATCCAAAACACACCCGAATCCGACAAAAAATTTTCGGTGAGGTTTTGCCAAAACGTGTCCGAATCCAAAACACGGCCGCGGAACCGAATCCAAAACCAAAACACAAAACCCGAAAAATGTCCGGTGCACATCACTAGTATCTTCACAAGTACACTAGGGTTTAGCACACAAAATTATATATATATATATATATATATATATATAATGTTAAAAAGTTTTCTGGCACACCAAGATAAGACATGCAATGTGCTGCGGTGCCCTCCTAGTCAGCTTAGCACAAGATGACAATGCAGCTAGAGAGTAGTCGGCAGACAGTCTGGCCCTGAGGACGGGGAGTTTCCCTGAAACATGTAGGCAATAAAGGGATACTTTTTTTCATACTCCTGAAACAGCCTGCTTGAGTGCCGCCGACTACTCTCTACCTATATATATATATATATATATATATATATATATGTATAATATCCTATTTAGCTATAACTAGTGCAGAGCACCACTAGGTTAGCAGATGACTCCTTCACGTACAACCAAACACGGAACACCTACAGTGTCACAATACGTGCATGATTAATTATACACTGTGGTCTGACCGTCTGTGTCACAGACAAATAATAGTATAATACACTGGGGACTAGCCCAAAATATTATATTTTAAAATTGTATATTATTTAGCTATAACTGGTGCCAAGCACTCCTAGTTCAGCAGAGGACCCCTTTTTTTTTGTACAACAAAGCACGGACCACCTAGAATGTAACTCACAATACGTGTATGATTATTACAGTACACTTTTCACTGATTATACAGCAGCCCCTTTATGGATGGAGAGAGAACCCCTGAATGCAGTAGCCCCATTCCCTTGATGGAACACAACACCTCTGGAGGACACAGATACCCCTTTAGCAGCCCCAGCACCTTGATGGACAAACACAGAGCACCTCTGGATGGACACCACACAGATGCATCCGTTCACTGCAACCTCCACTGCCAGAGCAAAATGGCACGTTCACTGGAGGCCTTATACAGAATCTACAACCTGCGAGAATCCGAAAACGGGTGTATGATGTTTTGCCTTAATTTGGAATATGAGTAAGGGTGGAAAACCCGAGCCAGACTCGGATCCCGCCTCTGATCACAATGTTCTGGTTGGTTCGGTTCTCTGAGAACTGGACCCGCTCATCTCTAAAATATTATCTATCCAAACTTATGCATTAATAGTGTCTATTTATTTATAATGTTGTAATAGCTCTGTTAAATATGATGTTGACCAAAGGGGGTTCTATACTTTAATGCTTAGATATATGTGTGTATATGTATATACAGAATACATCAATCTGTATCCATTGTGTCGTTGCAATACTCTCCACCTTGAGCTTACACATTTGCTAAGGAGAGGGGAGATTTCTACCATCTTTTGTATAATGACATTCTTATGGATCTGTCTGACATTGTAATTTTATATAGTGTTTTTAGAAAAAAATTGTTGATCAAATAAAACATAATTGATTATTAATTGTTATTATCTCTCGGGTGATTTTCTTGGTGAGAGGGTTTTCATCCTAGGGTACCACACATCAAAGAAAGACCTCTGATGAATTGGATATATGATTGACCTATTGAGGTGGATCTATTCATAATCTCATCATATACTGAATCTACAGTTTTGTATAAATTAGCACACTGGGATATCTTTTTGTTGTTATGTGATTGTTCAAGGGCCTGACTAACAGGGATCCTACCGTAGTGCTGCTTCTTAGCGCAAATTCTGAAGTACAGTATTTCTTGTTTTATATATATATATATATATATATATATATATATATATATATTATTGTGACGATATGGGGTAATCAGCTTGGTGGAAGACAATAACATATATTGGAAAAAAAACACCTTGGCCCCCAATAGGTACACATTGGCCCTCACAGGAATAAATAAAACACATTGGCCCCTGGCAATAAAAACACACCACATTGGCCCCAACAGGAAAAAAAACACTGGCCCTGACAGGAAAAAAAGAACAAACACACTGTATATTATACCAGCTGCTGTTTAGACCTAAATATAATATCAGTAAAGGTGCCCATCACATTCCAGTGCCCAGGGAGTGCCTCTTATTATATTGGCTGTGTATCCATTCACACTACTCCAGTAGTGGTGCCACTTGCAATATAGCAGCAAAGATGGCCATTATTTGACACCAACGTGGTTTCTAATAAAAATCATAGAAGGATACTCATCATGTTATATAGTTTTGAATCACATTATACCAACAGAGATGGCCAACACATTACACCACTTTGGTAGTGATCCCAATAACACGAGTAATTCATTTTGACAGCTTCTGCTGTAATATGGGAAAGCAGACACAGTGGGGATGTTTGTAAAGCTCCTCATGCTCATTCTGAGTAAGACAGAGACTGAGCTCATAGGCAAAGCAGGACAAAAGGTTGGCACCTGTATATAAGGTACAAATGTCCCCAAAACTCTCTAAATTGCAGTTGTGAGGAGAGTTGTTTTACCTGATGATGACCAGTTGTGTTATCACACTGTGGGCGGGATGTACTAAAGGGAAAATGCGATAAAACCCCCATTTTATCACATTTTCATATGTACTAACTAGAGATGAGCGCCGGAAATTTTTCGGGTTTTGTGTTTTGGTTTTGGGTTCGGTTCCGCGGCCGTGTTTTGGGTTCGACCGCGTTTTGGCAAAACCTCACCGAATTTTTTTTGTCGGATTCGGGTGTGTTTTGGATTCGGGTGTTTTTTTTCAAAAAAACCTAAAAAACAGCTTAAATCATAGAATTTGGGGGTCATTTTGATCCCAAAGTATTATTAACCTCAAAAACCATAATTTCCACTCATTTTCAGTCTATTCTGAATACCTCACACCTCACAATATTATTTTTAGTCCTAAAATTTGCACCGAGGTCGCTGTGTGAGTAAGATAAGCGACCCTAGTGGCCGACACAAACACCGGGCCCATCTAGGAGTGGCACTGCAGTGTCACGCAGGATGTCCCTTCCAAAAAACCCTCCCCAAACAGCACATGACGCAAAGAAAAAAAGAGGCGCAATGAGGTAGCTGTGTGAGTAAGATAAGCGACCCTAGTGGCCGACACAAACACCGGGCCCATCTAGGAGTGGCACTGCAGTGTCACGCAGGATGTCCCTTCCAAAAAACCCTCCCCAAACAGCACATGACGCAAAGAAAAAAAGAGGCGCAATGAGGTAGCTGACTGTGTGAGTAAGATAAGCGACCCTAGTGGCCGACACAAACACCGGGCCCATCTAGGAGTGGCACTGCAGTGTCACGCAGGATGTCCCTTCCAAAAAACCCTCCCCAAACAGCACATGACGCAAAGAAAAAAAGAGGCGCAATGAGGTAGCTGACTGTGTGAGTAAGATAAGCGACCCTAGTGGCCGACACAAACACCGGGCCCATCTAGGAGTGGCACTGCAGTGTCACGCAGGATGGCCCTACCAAAAAACCCTCCCCAAACAGCACATGACGCAAAGAAAAATAAAAGAAAAAAGAGATGCAAGATGGAATTGTCCTTGGGCCCTCCCACCCACCCTTATGTTGTATAAACAAAACAGGACATGCACACTTTAACCAACCCATCATTTCAGTGACAGGGTCTGCCACACGACTGTGACTGATATGACGGGTTGGTTTGGACCCCTCCAAAAAAAGAAGCAATTAATCTCTCCTTGCACAAACTGGCTCTACAGAGGCAAGATGTCCACCTCATCATCATCCTCCGATATATCACCGTGTACATCCCCCTCCTCACAGATTATCAATTCGTCCCCACTGGAATCCACCATCTCAGCTCCCTGTGTACTTTGTGGAGGCAATTGCTGCTGGTCAATGTCTCCGCGGAGGAATTGATTATAATTCATTTTAATGAACATCATCTTCTCCACATTTTCTGGATGTAACCTCGTACGCCGATTGCTGACAAGGTGAGCGGCGGCACTAAACACTCTTTCAGAGTACACACTTGTGGGAGGGCAACTTAGGTAGAATAAAGCCAGTTTGTGCAAGGGCCTCCAAATTGCCTCTTTTTCCTGCCAGTATAAGTACGGACTGTGTGACGTGCCTACTTGGATGCGGTCACTCATATAATCCTCCACCATTCTTTCAATGTTGAGAGAATCATATGCAGTGACAGTAGACGACATGTCCGTAATCGTTGTCAGGTCCTTCAGTCCGGACCAGATGTCAGCATCAGCAGTCGCTCCAGACTGCCCTGCATCACCGCCAGCGGGTGGTCTCGGAATTCTGAGCCTTTTCCTCGCACCCCCAGTTGCGGGAGAATGTGAAGGAGGAGATGTTGACAGGTCGCGTTCCGCTTGACTTGACAATTTTCTCACCAGCAGGTCTTTCAACCCCAGCAGACTTGTGTCTGCCGGAAAGAGAGATCCAAGGTAGGCTTTAAATCTAGGATCGAGCATGGTGGCCAAAATGTAGTGCTCTGATTTCAATAGATTGACCACCCGTGAATCCTTGTTAAGCGAATTAAGGGCTCCATCCACAAGTCCCACATGCCTAGCGGAATCGCTCCGTGTTAGCTCCTCCTTCAATGTCTCCAGCTTCTTCTGCAAAAGCCTGATGAGGGGAATGACCTGACTCAGGCTGGCAGTGTCTGAACTGACTTCACGTGTGGCAAGTTCAAAGGGCATCAGAACCTTGCACAACGTTGAAATCATTCTCCACTGCGCTTGAGACAGGTGCATTCCACCTCCTATATCGTGCTCAATTGTATAGGCTTGAATGGCCTTTTGCTGCTCCTCCAACCTCTGAAGCATATAGAGGGTTGAATTCCACCTCGTTACCACTTCTTGCTTCAGATGATGGCAGGGCAGGTTCAGTAGTTTTTGGTGGTGCTCCAGTCTTCTGTACGTGGTGCCTGTACGCCGAAAGTGTCCCGCAATTCTTCTGGCCACCGACAGCATCTCTTGCACGCCCCTGTCGTTTTTTTAAAAATTCTGCACCACCAAATTCAAGGTATGTGCAAAACATGGGACGTGCTGGAATTTGCCCATATTTAATGCACACACAATATTGCTGGCGTTGTCCGATGCCACAAATCCACAGGAGAGTCCAATTGGGGTAAGCCATTCCGCGATGATCTTCCTCAGTTGCCGTAAGAGGTTTTCAGCTGTGTGCGTATTCTGGAAAGCGGTGATACAAAGCGTAGCCTGCCTAGGAAAGAGTTGGCGTTTGCGAGATGCTGCTACTGGTGCCGCCGCTGCTGTTCTTGCGGCGGGAGTCCATACATCTACCCAGTGGGCTGTCACAGTCATATAGTCCTGACCCTGCCCTGCTCCACTTGTCCACATGTCCGTGGTTAAGTGGACATTGGGTACAACTGCATTTTTTAGGACACTGGTGAGTCTTTTTCTGACGTCCGTGTACATTCTCGGTATCGCCTGCCTACAGAAGTGGAACCTAGATGGTATTTGGTAACGGGGGCACACTGCCTCAATAAATTGTCTAGTTCCCTGTGAACTAACGGCGGATACCGGACGCACGTCTAACACCAACATAGTTGTCAAGGCCTCAGTTATCCGCTTTGCAGCAGGATGACTGCTGTGATATTTCATCTTCCTCGCAAAGGACTGTTGAACAGTCAATTGCTTACTGGAAGTAGTACAAGTGGGCTTACGACTTCCCCTCTGGGATGACCATCGACTCCCAGCAGCAACAACAGCAGCGCCAGCAGCAGTAGGCGTTACATGCAAGGATGCATCGGAGGAATCCCAGGCAGGAGAGAAATCATCAGAATTGCCAGTGACATGGCCTGCAGGACTATTGGCATTCCTGGGGAAGGAGGAAATTGACACTGAGGGAGTTGGTGGGGTGGTTTGCGTGAGCTTGGTTACAAGAGGAAGGGATTTACTGGTCAGTGGACTGCTTCCGCTGTCGGCCAAAGTTTTTGAACTTGTCACTGACTTATTATGAATGCGCTGCAGGTGACGTATAAGGGAGGATGTTCCGAGGTGGTTAACTTCCTTACCCCTACTTATTACAGCTTGACAAAGGCAACACACGGCTTGACAAATGTTGTCCGCATTTCTGGTGAAATACTTCCACACCGAAGAGCTGATTTTTTTGGTATTTTCACCAGGCATGTCAACGGCCATATTCCTCCCACGGACAACAGGTGTCTCCCCGGGTGCCTGACTTAAACAAACCACCTCACCATCAGAATCCTCCTGGTCAATTTCCTCCCCAGCGCCAGCAACACCCATATCCTCCTCATCCTGGTGTACTTCAACACTGACATCTTCAATCTGACTATCAGGAACTGGACTGCGGGTGCTCCTTCCAGCACTTGCAGGGGGCGTGCAAATGGTGGAAGGCGCATGCTCTTCACGTCCAGTGTTGGGAAGGTCAGGCATCGCAACCGACACAATTGGACTCTCCTTGTGGATTTGGGATTTCGAAGAACGCACAGTTCTTTGCTGTGCTTTTTCCAGCTTGAGTCTTTTCATTTTTCTAGCGAGAGGCTGAGTGCTTCCATCCTCATGTGAAGCTGAACCACTAGCCATGAACATAGGCCAGGGCCTCAGCCGTTCCTTGCCACTCTGTGTGGTAAATGGCATATTGGCAAGTTTACGCTTCTCCGACGACAATTTTATTTTAGGTTTTGGAGTCCTTTTTTTACTGATATTTGGTGTTTTGGATTTGACATGCTCTGTACTATGACATTGGGCATCAGCCTTGGCAGACGACGTTGCTGGCATTTCATCGTCTCGGCCATGACTAGTGGCAGCAGCTTCAGCACGAGGTGGAAGTGGATCTTGATCTTTCCCTAATTTTGGAACCTCAACATTTTTGTTCTCCATATTTTAATAGGCACAACTAAAAGGCACCTCAGGTAAACAATGGAGATGGATGGATACTAGTATACAATTATGGATGGACTGCCGAGTGCCGACACAGAGGTAGCTACAGCCGTGGACTACCGTACTGTACTGTGTCTGCTGCTAATATAGACTGGTTGATAATGAGATGTAGTATGTATGTATAAAGAAGAAAGAAAAAAAAAACACGGGTAGGTGGTATACAATTATGGATGGACTGCCGAGTGCCGACACAGAGGTAGCTACAGCCGTGGACTACCGTACTGTACTGTGTCTGCTGCTAATATAGACTGGATGATAATGAGATGTAGTATGTATAAAGAAGAAAGAAAAAAAAACCACGGGTAGGTGGTATACAATTATGGACGGACTGCCGAGTGCCGACACAGAGGTAGCTACAGCCATGGACTACCGTACTGTACTGTGTCTGCTGCTAATATAGACTGGATGATAATGAGATGTAGTATGTATAAAGAAGAAAGAAAAAAAAACCACGGGTAGGTGGTATACAATTATGGATGGACTGCCGAGTGCCGACACAGAGGTAGCTACAGCCGTGGACTACCGTACTGTACTGTGTCTGCTGCTAATATAGACTGGATGATAATGAGATGTAGTATGTATAAAGAAGAAAGAAAAAAAAACCACGGGTAGGTGGTATACAATTATGGATGGACTGCCGAGTGCCGACACAGAGGTAGCTACAGCCGTGGACTACCGTACTGTACTGTGTCTGCTGCTAATATAGACTGGTTGATAATGAGATGTAGTATGTATAAAGAAGAAAGAAAAAAAAACCACGGGTAGGTGGTATACAATTATGGATGGACTGCCGAGTGCCGACACAGAGGTAGCTACAGCCGTGGACTACCGTACTGTACTGTGTCTGCTGCTAATATAGACTGGATGATAATGAGATGTAGTATGTATAAAGAAGAAAAAAAAACCACGGGTAGGTGGTATACAATTATGGATGGACTGCCGAGTGCCGACACAGAGGTAGCTACAGCCGTGGACTACCGTACTGTACTGTGTCTGCTGCTAATATAGACTGGATGATAATGAGATGTAGTATGTATAAAGAAGAAAGAAAAAAAAACCACGGGTAGGTGGTATACAATTATGGACGGACTGCCGAGTGCCGACACAGAGGTAGCTACAGCCGTGGACTACCGTACTGTACTGTGTCTGCTGCTAATATAGACTGGTTGATAATGAGATGTAGTATGTATAAAGAAGAAAGAAAAAAAAACCACGGGTAGGTGGTATACAATTATGGATGGACTGCCGAGTGCCGACACAGAGGTAGCTACAGCCGTGGACTACCGTACTGTACTGTGTCTGCTGCTAATATAGACTGGATGATAATGAGATGTAGTATGTATAAAGAAGAAAAAAAAAACACGGGTAGGTGGTATACAATTATGGATGGACTGCCGTGTGCCGACACAGAGGTAGCTACAGCCGTGGACTACCGTACTGTACTGTGTCTGCTGCTAATATAGACTGGATGATAATGAGATGTAGTATGTATAAAGAAGAAAGAAAAAAAAAACCACGGGTAGGTGGTATACAATTATGGATGGACTGCCGAGTGCCGACACAGAGGTAGCTACAGCCGTGAACTACCGTACTGTGTCTGCTGCGACTGGATGATAAATAATGATATAAAAAATATATATATATCACTACTGCAGCCGGACAGGTATATATTATATAATGACGGACCTGCTGGACACTGTCTGTCAGCAGAATGAGTTTTTTATAGAATAAAAAAACACCACACAAGTCACACGACGAGTGTTTAACTTTTTCAGGCAATCACAATATAGTATACTATACTGGTGGTCAGTGTGGTCAGGTCACTGGTCAGTCACACTGGCAGTGGCACTCCTGCAGCAAAAGTGTGCACTGTTTAATTTTAATAATATGTACTCCTGGCTCCTGCTATAACCTATAACTGCTCCCCAGTCTCCCCCACAATTAAGCTGTGTGAGCACAGTCAGATATTATACATAGATGATGCAGAACACTGGGCTGAGCACAGATATGGTATGTGACTGAGTCACTGTGTATCGTTTTTTTCAGGCAGAGAACGGATTATATTAAATAAAACTGCACTGGTGGTCACTGGTCAGTGGTCAGTCACTAGTAAACTCTGCACTCTCTAGTACTCCTAAGCTCCAGTAAATCAAGTGTCTCTGTCTCAATCTCACTCTCTCTCTTCTAATCTAAATGGAGAGGACGCCAGCCACGTCCTCTCCCTATCAATCTCAATGCACGTGTGAAAATGGCGGCGACGCGCGGCTCCTTATATAGAATCCGAGTCTCGCGATAGAATCCGAGCCTCGCGAGAATCCGACAGCGTCATGATGACGTTCGGGCGCGCTCGGGTTAACCGAGCAAGGCGGGAAGATCCGAGTCGCTCGGATCCTTGTAAAAAAAGCTGAAGTTCGGGCGGGTTCGGATTCCGAGGAACCGAACCCGCTCATCTCTAGTACTAACCCCCTTCCACCACGTTTTCGCTCCTGAGGGTATCGCCATCTTTGGATGGCAATACCCTATAGAAGCCTATGGGCTTCTTATCGCTGGCCGCTGCAACCCGCCACCTCCGCCACCCCCCCCGCCACAGACGCCTCCCCCCCCTCCCCCCCTCCCCCGGCATACCTTCTTCAAGGAGGCCCTGGCCCGGAAGCTAAATTCCTCCTCCCCCTAGCAACCCAGCTGGAGGTCCTTCCAGCTGCAAGGGCGAGGAGGTGCCCAGGACAGCCTGCTGCCTGCTCCCCGGCAGGTGAGCATGTGGAGACCCCAAGGAAGTGACGGAGACACCTCACACACCACATCACAGATAGAGATGAGCGGGTTCGGTTCCTCGGAATCCGAACCCGCCCGAACTTCAGGTTTTTTTACACGGGTCCGAGCGACTCGGATCTTCCCGCCTTGCTCGGTTAACCCGAGCATGCCCGAACGTCATCATCACGCTGTCGGATTCTCGCGAGGCTCGGATTCTATCGCGAGACTCGGATTCTATATAAGGAGCCGCGCGTCGCCGCCATTTTCACACGTGCATTGAGATTGATAGGGAGAGGACGTGGCTGGCGTCCTCTCCGTTTAGAAATAGATAGGAGAGTGAGAGTGAGACACTCCATTTACTGGAGCTTAGGAGGAGTACTCAGAGAGTGCAGAATTTTGCTGATAGTAGTTAGTTAGTTATACTAGTGACTGACCAGTGAGACCACCAGTGCAGTTTTATTATTATTTAATATAATCCGTTCTCTGCCTGAAAAAAACGATACACAGTGACTCAGTCACATACCATATCTGTGCTCAGCCCAGTGTGCTGCATCATCTATGTATAATATCTGACTGTGCTCACACAGCTTAATTGTGGGGGAGACTGGGGAGCAGTTATAGGTTATAGCAGGAGCCAGGAGTACATATTAAACAGTGCACACTTTTGCTGCCAGAGTGCCACTGCCAGTGTGACTGACCAGTGACCTGACCACACTGACCACCAGTATATTGTGATTGTCTGCCTGAAAAAGTTAAACACTCGTCGTGTGACTTGTGTGGTGTTTTTTTATTCTATAAAAAACTCATTCTGCTGACAGACAGTGTCCAGCAGGTCCGTCATTATATAATATATACCTGTCCGGCTGCAGTAGTGATATATATATATTTTTTATATCATTATTTATCATCCAGTCTATACTAGCAGCAGACACAGTGCGGTAGTTCACGGCTGTAGCTACCTCTGTGTCGGCACTCGGCAGTCCATCCATAATTGTATACCACCTACCCGTGGTTTTTTTTTTCTTTCTTCTTTATACATACTACATCTCATTATCATCCAGTCTATATTAGCAGCAGACACAGTACAGTACGGTAGTCCACGGCTGTAGCTATCTCTGTGTCGGCACTCGGCAGTCCATCCATAATTGTATACCACCTACCCGTGGTTTTTTTTTTCTTTCTTCTTTATACATAATACATCTCATTATCAACCAGTCTATATTAGCAGCAGACACAGTACGGTAGTCCACGGCTGTAGCTACCTCTGTGTCGGCACTCGGCAGTCCATCCATAATTGTATACCACCTACCCGTGGTTTTTTTTTTCTTTCTTCTTTATACATACTACATCTCATTATCAACCAGTCTATATTAGCAGCAGGCACAGTACGGTAGTCCACGGCTGTAGCTACCTCTGTGTCGGCACTCGGCAGTCCATCCATAATTGTATACCACCTACCCGTGGTTTTTTTTTTCTTTCTTCTTTATACATACTACTTCTCATTATCAACCAGTCTATATTAGCAGCAGACACAGTACGGTAGTTCACGGCTGTAGCTACCTCTGTGTCGGCACTCGGCAGTCCATCCATAATTGTATACCACCAACCCGTGGTTTTTTTTTCTTTCTTCTTTATACATACTACATCTCATTATCAACCAGTCTATATTAGCAGCAGACACAGTACAGTACGGTAGTTCACGGCTGTAGCTACCTCTGTGTCGGCACTCGGCAGTCCATCCATAATTGTATACCACCTACCCGTGGTTTTTTTTTTCTTTCTTCTTTATACATACTACATCTCATTATCATCCAGTCTATATTAGCAGCAGACACAGTACAGTACGGTAGTCCACGGCTGTAGCTATCTCTGTGTCGGCACTCGGCAGTCCATCCATAATTGTATACCACCTACCCGTGGTTTTTTTTTTCTTTCTTCTTTATACATACTACATCTCATTATCAACCAGTCTATATTAGCAGCAGACACAGTACGGTAGTTCACGGCTGTAGCTTCCTCTGTGTCGGCACTCGGCAGTCCATCCATAATTGTATACCACCTACCCGTGTTTTTTTTTTCTTTCTTCTTTATACATACTACATCTCATTATCAACCAGTCTATATTAGCAGCAGACACAGTACAGTACGGTAGTCCACGGCTGTAGCTATCTCTGTGTCGGCACTCGGCAGTCCATCCATAATTGTATACCACCTACCCGTGGTTTTTTTTTTTCTTCTTTATACATACTACATCTCATTATCAACCAGTCTATATTAGCAGCAGACACAGTACAGTACGGTAGTCCACGGCTGTAGCTACCTCTGTGTCGGCACTCGGCAGTCCGTCCATAATTGTATACCACCTACCCGTGGTTTTTTTTTTCTTTCTTCTTTATACATACTACATCTCATTATCAACCAGTCTATATTAGCAGCAGACACAGTACAGTACGGTAGTCCACGGCTGTAGCTACCTCTGTGTCGGCACTCGGCAGTCCATCCATAATTGTATACCACCTACCCGTGTTTTTTTCTTTCTTTCTTCTTTATACATACTACATCTCATTATCAACCAGTCTATATTAGCAGCAGACACAGTACGGTAGTTCACGGCTGTAGCTACCTCTGTGTCGGCACTCGGCAGTCCATCCATAATTGTATACCACCTACCCGTGGTTTTTTTTTCTTTCTTCTTTATACATACTACATCTCATTATCAACCAGTCTATATTAGCAGCAGACACAGTACAGTACGGTAGTCCACGGCTGTAGATACCTCTGTGTCGGCACTCGGCAGTCCATCCATAATTGTATACCACCTACCCGTGTTTTTTTTTTCTTTCTTCTTTATACATACTACATCTCATTATCATCCAGTCTATATTAGCAGCAGACACAGTACAGTACGGTAGTCCACGGCTGTAGCTATCTCTGTGTCGGCACTCGGCAGTCCATCCATAATTGTATACCACCTACCCGTGTTTTTTTTTTTCTTTCTTCTTTATACATACTACATCTCATTATCATCCAGTCTATATTAGCAGCAGACACAGTACAGTACGGTAGTCCACGGCTGTAGCTATCTCTGTGTCGGCACTCGGCAGTCCATCCATAATTGTATACCACCTACCCGTGGTTTTTTTTTTCTTTCTTCTTTATACATACTACATCTCATTATCAACCAGTCTATATTAGCAGCAGACACAGTACAGTACGGTAGTCCACGGCTGTAGCTACCTCTGTGTCGGCACTCGGCAGTCCATCCATAATTGTATACCACCTACCCGTGGTTTTTTTTTTCTTTCTTCTTTATACAAACTACATCTCATTATCAACCAGGCTATATTAGCAGCAGACACAGTACGGTAGTTCACGGCTGTAGCTACCTCTGTGTCGGCACTCGGCAGTCCATCCATAATTGTATACTAGTATCCATCCATCTCCATTGTTTACCTGAGGTGCCTTTTAGTTGTGCCTATTAAAATATGGAGAACAAAAATGTTGAGGTTCCAAAATTAGGGAAAGATCAAGATCCACTTCCACCTCGTGCTGAAGCTGCTGCCACTAGTCATGGCCGAGACGATGAAATGCCAGCAACGTCGTCTGCCAAGGCCGATGCCCAATGTCATAGTACAGAGCATGTCAAATCCAAAACACCAAATATCAGTAAAAAAAGGACTCCAAAACCTAAAATAAAATTGTCGGAGGAGAAGCGTAAACTTGCCAATATGCCATTTACCACACGGAGTGGCAAGGAACGGCTGAGGCCCTGGCCTATGTTCATGGCTAGTGGTTCAGCTTCACATGAGGATGGAAGCACTCAGCCTCTCGCTAGAAAACTGAAAAGACTCAAGCTGGCAAAAGCACCGCAAAGAACTGTGCGTTCTTCGAAATCCCAAATCCACAAGGAGAGTCCAATTGTGTCGGTTGCGATGCCTGACCTTCCCAACACTGGACGTGAAGAGCATGCGCCTTCCACCATTTGCACGCCCCCTGCAAGTGCTGGAAGGAGCACCCGCAGTCCAGTTCCTGATAGTCAGATTGAAGATGTCAGTGTTGAAGTACACCAGGATGAGGAGGATATGGGTGTTGCTGGCGCTGGGGAGGAAATTGACCAGGAGGATTCTGATGGTGAGGTGGTTTGTTTAAGTCAGGCACCCGGGGAGACACCTGTTGTCCGTGGGAGGAATATGGCCACTGACATGCCTGGTGAAAATACCAAAAAAATCAGCTCTTCGGTGTGGAAGTATTTCAACAGAAATGCGGACAACAGGTGTCAAGCCGTGTGTTGCCTTTGTCAAGCTGTAATAAGTACGGGTAAGGACGTTAACCACCTCGGAACATCCTCCCTTATACGTCACCTGCAGCGCATTCATAATAAGTCAGTGACAAGTTCAAAAACTTTGGGTGACAGCGGAAGCAGTCCACTGACCAGTAAATCCCTTCCTCTTGTAACCAAGCTCACGCAAACCACCCCACCAACTCCCTCAGTGTCAATTTCCTCCTTCCCCAGGAATGCCAATAGTCCTGCAGGCCATATCACTGGCAATTCTGACGAGTCCTCTCCTGCCTGGGATTCCTCCGATGCATCCTTGCGTGTAACGCCTACTGCTGCTGGCGCTGCTGTTGTTGCTGCTGGGAGTCGATGGTCATCCCAGAGGGGAAGTCGTAAGCCCACTTGTACTATTTCCAGTAAGCAATTGACTGTTCAACAGTCCTTTGCGAGGAAGATGAAATATCACAGCAGTCATCCTGCTGCAAAGCGGATAACTGAGGCCTTGACAACTATGTTGGTGTTAGACGTGCATCCGGTATCCGCCGTTAGTTCACAGGGAACTAGACAATTTATTGAGGCAGTGTGCCCCCGTTACCAAATACCATCTAGGTTCCACTTCTCTAGGCAGGCGATACCGAGAATGTACACGGACGTCAGAAAAAGACTCACCAGTGTCCTAAAAAATGCAGTTGTACCCAATGTCCACTTAACCACGGACATGTGGACAAGTGGAGCAGGGCAGGGTCAGGACTATATGACTGTGACAGCCCACTGGGTAGATGTATGGACTCCCGCCGCAAGAACAGCAGTGGCGGCACCAGTAGCAGCATCTCGCAAACGCCAACTCTTTCCTAGGCAGGCTACGCTTTGTATCACCGCTTTCCAGAATACGCACACAGCTGAAAACCTCTTACGGCAACTGAGGAAGATCATCGCGGAATGGCTTACCCCAATTGGACTCTCCTGTGGATTTGTGGCATCGGACAACGCCAGCAATATTGTGTGTGCATTAAATATGGGCAAATTCCAGCACGTCCCATGTTTTGCACATACCTTGAATTTGGTGGTGCAGAATTTTTAAAAAACGACAGGGGCGTGCAAGAGATGCTGTCGGTGGCCAGAAGAATTGCGGGACACTTTCGGCGTACAGGCACCACGTACAGAAGACTGGAGCACCACCAAAAACTACTGAACCTGCCCTGCCATCATCTGAAGCAAGAAGTGGTAACGAGGTGGAATTCAACCCTCTATATGCTTCAGAGGTTGGAGGAGCAGCAAAAGGCCATTCAAGCCTATACAATTGAGCACGATATAGGAGGTGGAATGCACCTGTCTCAAGCGCAGTGGAGAATGATTTCAAAGTTGTGCAAGGTTCTGATGCCCTTTGAACTTGCCACACGTGAAGTCAGTTCAGACACTGCCAGCCTGAGTCAGGTCATTCCCCTCATCAGGCTTTTGCACAAGAAGCTGGAGACATTGAAGGAGGAGCTAACACGGAGCGATTCCGCTAGGCATGTGGGACTTGTGGATGGAGCCCTTAATTCGCTTAACAAGGATTCACGGGTGGTCAATCTGTTGAAATCAGAGCACTACATTTTGGCCACCGTGCTCGATCCTAGATTTAAAGCCTACCTTGGATCTCTCTTTCCGGCAGACACAAGTCTGCTGGGGTTGAAAGACCTGCTGGTGAGAAAATTGTCAAGTCAAGCGGAACGCGACCTGTCAACATCTCCTCCTTCACATTCTCCCGCAACTGGGGGTGCGAGGAAAAGGCTCAGAATTCCGAGCCCACCCGCTGGCGGTGATGCAGGGCAGTCTGGAGCGACTGCTGATGCTGACATCTGGTCCGGACTGAAGGACCTGACAACGATTACGGACATGTCGTCTACTGTCACTGCATATGATTCTCTCAACATTGAAAGAATGGTGGAGGATTATATGAGTGACCGCATCCAAGTAGGCACGTCACACAGTCCGTACTTATACTGGCAGGAAAAAGAGGCAATTTGGAGGCCCTTGCAAAAACTGGCTTTATTCTACCTAAGTTGCCCTCCCACAAGTATGTACTCCGAAAGAGTGTTTAGTGCCGCCGCTCACCTTGTCAGCAATCGGCGTACGAGGTTACATCCAGAAAATGTGGAGAAGATGATGTTCATTAAAATGAATTATAATCAATTCCTCCGCGGAGACATTGACCAGCAGCAATTGCCTCCACAAAGTACACAGGGAGCTGAGATGGTGGATTCCAGTGGGGACGAATTGATAATCTGTGAGGAGGGGGATGTACACGGTGATATATCGGAGGATGATGATGAGGTGGACATCTTGCCTCTGTAGAGCCAGTTTGTGCAAGGAGAGATTAATTGCTTCTTTTTTGGTGGTGGTCCAAACCAACCCGTCATATCAGTCACAGTCGTGTGGCAGACCCTGTCACTGAAATGATGGGTTGGTTAAAGTGTGCATGTCCTGTTTATACAACATAAGGGTGGGTGGGAGGGCCCAAGGACAATTCCATCTTGCACCTCTTTTTTCTTTAATTTTTCTTTGCGTCACGTGCTGTTTGGGGAGTGTTTTTTGGAAGGACCATCCTGCGTGACACTGCAGTGCCACTCCTAGATGGGCCCGGTGTTTGTGTCGGCCACTAGGGTCGCTTATCTTACTCACACAGCTACCTCATTGCGCCTCTTTTTTTCTTTGTGTCATGTGCTGTTTGGGGAGTGTTTTTTGGAAGGGCCATCCTGCGTGACACTGCAGTGCCACTCCTAGATGGGCCCGGTGTTTGTGTCGGCCACTAGGGTCGCTTATCTTACTCACACAGCTCCCTCATTGCGCCTCTTTTTTTCTTTGCGTCATGTGCTGTTTGGGGAGGGTTTTTTGGAAGGGACATCCTGCGTGACACTGCAGTGCCACTCCTAGATGGGCCCGGTGTTTGTGTCGGCGACTAGGGTCGCTTATCTTACTCACACAGCTACCTCATTGCGCCTCTTTTTTTCTTTGCGTCATGTGCTGTTTGGGGAGGGTTTTTTGGAAGGGCCATCCTGCGTGACACTGCAGTGCCACTCCTAGATGGGCCCGGTGTTTGTGTCGGCCACTAGGGTCGCTTATCTTACTCACACAGCTACCTCATTGCGCCTCTTTTTTTCTTTGCGTCATGTGCTGTTTGTGGAGTGTTTTTTGGAAGGGCCATCCTGCGTGACACTGTAGTGCCACTCCTAGATGGGCCCGGTGTTTGTGTCGGCCACTAGGGTCGCTTATCTTACTCACACAGCTACCTCATTGCGTCTCTTTTTTTCTTTGCGTCATGTGCTGTTTGGGGAGGGTTTTTTGGAAGGGACATCCTGCGTGACACTGCAGTGCCACTCCTAGATGGGCCCGGTGTTTGTGTCGGCCACTAGGGTCGCTTATCTTACTCACACAGCTACCTCATTGCGCCTCTTTTTTTCTTTGCGTCATGTGCTGTTTGGGGAGGGTTTTTTGGAAGGGACATCCTGCGTGACACTGCAGTGCCACTCCTAGATGGGCCCGGTGTTTGTGTCGGCCACTAGGGTCGCTTATCTTACTCACACAGCTACCTCATTGCGCCTCTTTTTTTCTTTGCGTCATGTGCTGTTTGGGGAGGGTTTTTTGGAAGGGACATCCTGCGTGACACTGCAGTGCCACTCCTAGATGGGCCCGGTGTTTGTGTCGGCCACTAGGGTCGCTTATCTTACTCACACAGCTACCTCATTGCGCCTCTTTTTTTCTTTGCGTCATGTGCTGTTTGGGGAGGGTTTTTTGGAAGGGACATCCTGCGTGACACTGCAGTGCCACTCCTAGATGGGCCCGGTGTTTGTGTCGGCCACTAGGGTCGCTTATCTTACTCACACAGCTACCTCATTGCGCCTCTTTTTTTCTTTGCGTCATGTGCTGTTTGGGGAGGGTTTTTTGGAAGGGACATCCTGCGTGACACTGCAGTGCCACTCCTAGATGGGCCCGGTGTTTGTGTCGGCCACTAGGGTCGCTTATCTTACTCACACAGCTACCTCATTGCGCCTCTTTTTTTCTTTGCGTCATGTGCTGTTTGGGGAGGGTTTTTTGGAAGGGACATCCTGCGTGACACTGCAGTGCCACTCCTAGATGGGCCCGGTGTTTGTGTCGGCCACTAGGGTCGCTTATCTTACTCACACAGCTACCTCATTGCGCCTCTTTTTTTCTTTGCGTCATGTGCTGTTTGGGGAGGGTTTTTTGGAAGGGACATCCTGCGTGACACTGCAGTGCCACTCCTAGATGGGCCCGGTGTTTGTGTCGGCCACTAGGGTCGCTTAGCTTAGTCATCCAGCGACCTTGGTGCAAATTTTAGGACTAAAAATAATATTGTGAGGTGTGAGGTATTCAGAATAGACTGAAAATGAGTGGAAATGATGGTTTTTGAGGTTAATAATACTTTGGGATCAAAATGACCCCCAAATTCTATGATTTAAGCTGTTTTTTAGGTTTGTTGGAAAAAAACACCCGAATCCAAAACACACCCGAATCCGACAAAAAAAATTCGGTTAGGTTTTGCCAAAACGCGGTCGAACCCAAAACACGGCCGCGGAACCGAACCCAAAACCAAAACACAAAACCCGAAAAATTTCCGTCGCTCATCTCTAATCACAGATATTGCGGGGGGCCTCCGTCACCGCATTGCGATGTTAATTGCATATGTTATTACATATGCGATCAACATCACAGCGATGGGTGGCAAGGGGCAGCGATGCATGTTATACCACTTTTACACTCGCACTCCCGGGTCACTCCCGGGATGCTTCCCGGGATGCGTCCCGGGATGCCTTCCCGGGACTGACCCCTTTCACACTGCACTAAGACCTGGGATCGACCCGGGACAGCCCCATTTACACTGATCCCGGGATATCCCTGCAAATGCACATGTGTGTCATTAGAAATGGCCTTTTCTGGCTCACATTGATGAGGTCACACTAGTCAACAAAGGGAGGGGTGGTGCCTGCTCACACCATTGCTGCAGTCATGGCCGACGGAGTACCAGTGTGTATGCCTGAGCTCATGATTCTTTCTGCTTTGCAGATGTTTCATACAGCCACTGACAGCATGATGCAGCTTATCACACTGTGCAGTATACTGCACATATATTTTATGAGGAGGAGGAGGGCGCAATTTATGCTGGATAGGGCTGCTAGTCGCCGCCAATATTTGCGCAGGAGGAGAGCCTTCATATCATCCAGGATGAGTATCATACTGAGCGTGAGTATGGGCCCTAACCGCTCATTTTGGTCCAGAGATCGCCGGCACGGAGAAGCCTTTATGAGGACCGTGGAAGCTTACCAGGATGAGGAGTGGATGGCTAACTTCCGTGTGTCTCGTGCAACCTTTAACTACATCCTGGAATTACTTACCCCAGCACTTGACATGCAGACCACCAGGCTTAGGAGACCCATCGAGGCACGCAGGAGATTAGCTATTGCATTGTGGTGGTATGCTACCCCAGGAGAGTACCGCTCAGTCTCATGCTTGTTCGGTGTTGCAATCTCCACCTGCTGTGTCATAGTCCACCAGGTGATTAAAGCAATTGTATCTACCTTATACAAGCGCTTCATATCTCTACCACAAGGACAGCGCTTACAGGATACCATCATTGGATTTGTGAAGCGAGGCTATCCGCAGTGTGGAGGAGCGATTGATGGGACACACATCCCCATTATTGCCCCACGTGACAACCATGCTGACTATTTTAATAGGAAGGGCTGGCACTCCATCATATTACAGGCTGTTGTGGACCACAAATATTGGTAAGTGTTTATTTTTGGGGTGGTGGGATGAGTTGCATGTGTGAGTTTTACATTCTAATTGTTTTCAATTTTACTGTTCTTTAGTTTCCTAGATGTGTTTATTGGCTGGCCAGGCCGATCTCATGACTCCCGAGTTCTTGCCAATTCTGACCTGTACAACATCGTAGAGGAGAAGCAGGGAGGCTGGCTGTACCCCAAAGAGTGTGCAAAGATTGTGAATGGGGTGGAGATCCCTGTCCACATCATCGGGGATGCTGCATACCCTTTACGCCCCTGGATTATGAAAGGCTACACCCAACAGGTCCAGTTAACCCCAGAGCAACAAACCTATACTCACACCCTGAGTTCAGCAAGGATGGTGGTTGAGAACGCCTTTGGCAGGTTAAAAGGAAGATGGCGTTGTTTGATGAAGCGCAATGATGTGGACCTTATGAATATGCCTAATGTAGTAGCTGCGTGCTGTATACTGCACAACATCTGTGAACTGCAAAATGAGCTATTCCTTCCTGAGTGGACTGTGCAGGACCCTGAGGTTATAAACCCACATGTGGAAGGTGCTTTGTTTGGGACTGCCTCAAACTCCGCTGCAGAACAAATACGCCACACTATTACGTCCAACCTTGCAGCACTGGTACAATAGTGTTTAAGAATCAGCACAACATGTTTGGTGAATGAAAATGTTTTTATTTTGTATTCCACCTTTGATCTTTGGGTTCATTATTTATGTTTTTCCAAAAAAAACACATTGCCAGCAACTGTGTATATATGCATAAACAATGTAGAAAACACTGTAAACATGGTCTACTTTACGCACAAATGGGAATGTTATGCCTAGATTTGCAAACAAGTTTTTATTGGCATAAAAAAAAAAAAACACTGGTAGGTTTGTAGATACAACACCATAAACCACAGTGTCCCTGCAGTATATTATCACTGTGTAAAAAATAAATAAAAAGCGCTTTAATGTAGACACTATACAAAACAGAACATAGAAAAAAATGAAGGAAGGCACAAACAGTTGTGCATAAACAATGACCACACTGTGGTTATTTAACAACAAATAACAACCAAAAAAAGCAATTCACTGTGTTTCACGGCAAATTGCGCAATACAGTAAACTCTGGGCTTGGCGCAGTAGATGGTGCAGTATTTGGGGCATAGTATGGACCAGGATTAAATGATGAAAAACCCTGCTCAGGGGGGTATTGTGAGTTGTGGTGTTGGTTTGGTGCTCTTGAGGTATTGGTCATACGCTCATAGAACGCCATGTTCATTTGGTGCAATTCCCTGTGGCGGTCATACTGCTCTCTACTCATGCGTTCCTGCATTGTCATGACTTGGGAAAGGAATGCATCATGCATTTGGCGTTCTGCCTCTAGAAACCTGTCGAGCCTTGCATCCTCCTGTGCGGACATTGTAGCGTCCATCTCTCGGAGTTGGTCGACAAGGACATTTGACATGGCTTTAGCCACTTGCTCCGCTCTGTTCAATTTCTTCCTTCTAGGCGGTACGGTGTAAACTGTGAAGAGAAGAAATACAAAATGAGCGTATATAAAAATAGCAGCGTTAGCAAACATGTGTTTGTGGCATTAATCCACCTATACACTAGCTACTCTGCAACATTGAACTTTTTTTAAAAATGCAAAGCCCCCCTGCGTGGGGGCAGAAAATGCAAAGTGTGCCACCGTGCCAGCAGCGTGTTGAGCGCAGTGATCCTGCAAGGGGCTCATTAGCGCTCGCCACGCTACCGCCACACTGGCCACTCATACTACGCACATAACCGGATGATTAACAATTGTGGATTTGTGCTATGAGTGTTAATTTCTAAACATGTACTTACTGTTTTTCTGTAAAGTTGGGGTGACGGCACTTTGTACAGTCCCACTGTCACTGGTCTGAGCATCCAGGACGTCTTCAATGGTTGCAGTTATGCTGTCGTCGTTTCTGGATGTGTTTATGGACGGCTGGGATGATGTGTCGCTGTCCTCAGGTGTGTCGTCAATTAACAACGGTGATGATGGACAGACGTCACTGCTTGTCTGTGTCTCTTCTGGAGTGCCTTCTGTAGCAGTGTACTGTGAACTGGAAGACAGACTCACCGGACTGCATATAGCTGTGTTTCCAAAGATATTGGCGCACATGTCATAGTACTGCCAGTCGATACGGCCAACACCGCTCTTTTTCCTGTTGTTGTCATGCACCTTAAGGAAATGCTTTTTAAGAGTTTTCATTTTGTTTAACACTTGCTGCTGTGTGCGGATGATTCCCCTGGCTTGCAGCATCTTGGAGATGTTTTTATAAATGACTGCATCTTTGACTGTGCCTGTGATCTGCCTCATAATTTCCTCCTCTCCCCTAATGCTCAGCAACTCTCTCACCTCCTGGTCTGTCCAGGTCGCCATGCTGCCTTCCTCACACGCATCAAGGACGCTCCCCAGGGCTCTGAATGATGACATCATCTTTTCTGAGCCCATGAAAGCTCCAATCGGAGGCCTTTTAACAGTCCCGGGTAGTGAATCCCGGGACGGGCCCTTTCACACTACCCAGCTTCCCGGGACGGTCCCGGGTTCAACCCTGCTTTTGACCTGGGATGAAATCCCGGGATGCTCGTCCCGGGAAATTGTCCCTGTACCCATTTACACTGAGAAGAATCCCGGGATGATGCGCGTTCACGTGCAATATCCCGGGATTTTTCTGCGAGTGTAAAAGGGGTATTAATACATCCCACCCTGTGTCATCATGATATCATTCAGTGGTTGTGCAGGGCTCCTGTGAAAACGTTTTGCAGAGGCACAGTAACAGAGCTCAGTGCCAATATTAGTGATATTAATACTGGCCTGAGCCCCTTCACTAAGTCTCTGTAAAATATTTATGTGCAAGAAAGCCTTTGTGATGGATCATGGATGGTGTGTCTTTTCCAGCCCCAGCCACTCTCTGTCTCAACAGGGCAGCTTCTTGGTGTGGACACACCTCCTTTTTGTTCTTTGTATGGGTAAATTGCACCAGCCTTACACTGAATACATGTGTCAGTAATGCAAATTACCTTTTATACTGCCACAATCTATCTATCTATCTATCTATCTATCTATCTATCTATCTATCTATCTATCTATCTATCTGTCTGTCTGTCTGTCTGTCTGTCTGTCTGTCTGTCTGTCTGTCTATCTGTCCTTCTGTCTGTCTGTCTGTCTGTTTATCTATCTATCAAGGACATGCAGTCAAGGGAGGCATGATTAAAATAATACAATAAATTATATGATTCTAATAATACATTATAAAATAATACACAGATTCTGTGTTATAAGTATCTGCTTTAGCCATTGTATTATTTTAATCATTTTTACCTTGTAAAAATGGTTTTAAATGGGTTTTGAGGCACCACTCTCAGTGCCTCCCGCTGTCAGTGTGAAAGGGCCGGTAGCTGGGGTGTTGGTGGTGGGGGCAAGCATAGGGCAGTAAAAGCCCATCAAAAAAAATCTCTATAAGCGGCACTGGTATAAGTGCCTCTTTGACAGGGGCGTGCTTTCAGCCCACTTGAAAGCACGCCCCGTCACTGAGTTAGATGTGATTGGGCAGTGGCAGTGACTGATACAGTACGTATTAGTATTTATCTTGTTCTGTATGCTGCCGATTACCCGCGGGTCCCCCAGCCTGTCTCCCAGTAATGCAGAGCAGCTGCTGTCAAACTGAGTGCAGTCCAACCGCATGAGGAGAGGCCGTGATTCCCTCTCCTTTCCCAATTGCTCCGGCCCTGCTTCCATCACTAGCTCCCAGCGGCTGACCAGCCACAACTGGATCTCTGCCGCAAGGCGAGCAGTAACTCTGCATCCTGCACCCCATCAGCCTGTTGTGCACTCACCAGCCAGCACGGAACGGCGGAGCTAGGGAGTGCTGGAGGATGAGCAGCCACATCAGAGGAAGCAGGTTAGTTGTTTCCTCTCTGTTACTGGCTGCGCTAAGAGGCGGGGCTGGTCCGGATTGGCGGGGGTAAGTAGTGGGTGCTTCAGTTGTGCTAAGCTCACTCGTGCTGTTCCGGGGACCCCATGCTATACTTCTGACAGAGTGAGACAGTAATGTAATCACCCTCTCCCTGTCACCCTCTACTGGCTCCCACTGCAGTCACCCTCTCCCTAGCATCACCCTCTCCCTGGCATCACCCTCTCCCTCTCACCCACTACTGTTACCCTCTCCCTGTGACCCACTGCTGTTACCTTCTCCCTAGCGTCACCCTCTCCCTGGCATCACCCTCTCCCTGTCACCCACTGCTGTCATCCTCTCCCTGTCACCCACTACTGGCACCCTCTCACTGTCACCCACTGCTGTCACTCGCTCCCTGGCATCACCCTCTCCCTGTCACCCACTTCTGTCACCCTCTCCCTGTCACCTGCTGCTGTCACCCTCTCCCTGGCATAATTTTCTCCCTGTCACTGCTGTTACCCTCTCCCTGTGTTCACCTACTGCTGTCACCCTCTCCCTGTCACCCACTGCTATCACCCTCTCTCTGGCATCACCCTCTTCCTGTTTTCCTTTCACCCACTCCCTGGCATCACTCTCACCCTGTCATCTACTGCTGTCACTCTCTCCCTGGTGTCAGCCTCTCCCTGTCACCCATTGCAGTCACCCTCACCCTGTCAGCCTCTTCCTGTCACCCTCTCCCTGGTGTCACCTTCTTTCTGTCACCCTAAGATGCAAATTAGTGATGAGGGGGGGGGGGGGGGGCAGGGAGCTAATGGCAGCTATTTTGAATGCCATTGGGGGGGTCAGCGGCCATTAGTGGTGGCGGTAGCGAGCATTGGCTTGGGGGCGGTAGCGGGCATTGGATCAGCAGTGGTAGCGGGTCTTTGCGGATTATGGCTGCAGTGCCTCACCAGCCACTGACCTCACCGCACGTCACTGCTATCTATCTATCTATCTATCTATCTATCTATCTATCTATCTATCTATCTATCTATCTATCCATCCGTTCATCCGTCCATCTCTCTTATACATTTTTCATTGATTAAAAAAAAAACAGAACTTAAATTAAAAATGATCAAAGGCACTCTTAACTAGAGATGTGCACCGGACATTTTTCGGGTTTTGTGTTTTGGTTTTGGATTCGGTTCCACGGCCATGTTTTTGATTCAGACGCGTTTTGGCAAAACCTCCCTGAAAGTTTTTTGTCAGATGCGGGTGTTTTTTTTTACAAAAACCCCTCAAAAACAGCTTAAATCATAGAATTTGGGGGTAATTTTGATCCCATAGTATTATTAACGTCAATAGCCACAATTTCCACTCTTTTCCAGTCTATTCTGAACACCTCACACCTCACAATACTATTTTTAGTCCTAAAATTTGCACCGAGGTCGCTGGATGACTAAGCAAAGCGACCCAAGAGGGCGGCACAAACACCTGGCCCATCTAGGAGTGGCACTGCAGTGTTAGACAGGATGGCACTTAAAAAAATTGGCCCCAAACAGCACATGATGCAAAGAAAAGAGAAAAAGAGATGCACTGTGGTCGCTGGACGGCTAAGCTAAGCGACACAAACACCTCAATATCACAGGAATTATGTGTTCTAATCAATGATATTATTGGTCCAAATCACTGGAAGAAAATGACAAAATCACTGGAATTATTTGTTCTAATCAATGGTATTATTGGCCCAAATCACTGGAAGAAAATGACAAAATCACTGGAATTATTCATTCTAATCAATGGTATTATTGGTCCAAATCACTGGAAGAAAATGACAAAATCACTGGAATTATTCGTTCTAATCAATGGTATTATTGGTCCAAATCACTGGAAGAAAATGAAATGGATGGATACTTGCAGTGACACAGGGGGTAATTCTGAGTTGCTCGCAGCAGGAGTTTTGTTAGCAGTTGGGCAAAACCATGGCCCTCATTCCGAGTTGTTCGCTCGGTAAAAATCTTCGCATCGCAGCGATTTTCCACTTAATGCGCATGCGCAATGTCCGCACTGCGACTGCGCCAAGTAAATTTGCTATGCACTTAGTAATTTTACTCACGGCTTTTTCATCGTTCTGGCGATCGTAATGTGATTGACAGGAAATGGGTGTTACTGGGTGGAAACAGGCCGTTTTATGGGCGTGTGAGAAAAAACGCTACCGTTTCCGGAAAAAACGCAGGAGTGGCCGGAGAAACGGAGGAGTGTCTGGGCGAACGCTGGGAGTGTTTGTGACGTCAAACCAGGAACGACAAGCACTGAACTGATCGCAGATGCCGAGTAAGTCTGAAGCTACTCAGAAACTGCTACGAGGTGTGTAATCGCAATATTGCGATTACTTCGTTCGCAATTTGAAGATGCTAAGATTCACTCCCAGTAGGCGGCGGCTTAGCGTGAGCAACTCTGCTAAAATCGCCTTGCGAGCGAACAACTCGGAATGAGGGCCCATGTGCACTGCAGGGGAGGCAGATTTAACATGTGCAGAGAGAGTTAGATTTTGGTGGGTTATTTTCTTTCTGTGCAGGGTAAAAACTGGCTGCTTTATTTTACACTGCAATTTAGATTGCAGATTGAACACACCACACCCAAATCTAACTCTCTCTGCACAGGTTATATCTGCCTCCCCTGCAGTGCACATGGTTTTGCCCAACTGCTAACAAAATTCCTGTTGCGATCAACTCAGAATTACCCCCACAGAGCTGCAAGATACAGCAATGGCCTACTGTACTGTACTATTACAGGTCGAGTATCCCATATCCAAATATCCGAAATACGGAATATTCCGAAATACGGACTTTTTGAGTGAGAGTGAAATAATGAAACTTTTGTTATTTGATGGCTCAATGTACACAAACTTTGTTTAATACACACAGTTATTAAAAATATTGTATTAAATGACCTTCAGGCTGTGTGTATAAGGTGTATATGAGACATTAATGAATTGTGTGAATGTACATACACTTTGTTTAATGCACAAAGTTATAAAAAATATTGGCTAAAATTACCTTCAGGCTGTGTGTATAAGGTGTATATAAAACATAAATGTATTCTGTGCTTAGATTTAGGTCCCATCGCCATGATATCTCATTATGGTATGCAATTATTCCAAAATACGGAAAAATCTGATATCCAAAATACCTCTGGTCCCAAGCATTTTGGATAAGGGATACTCAACCTGTATAATTATTATATAGATGACAGATATAAAGTTACATTGCGGGGGAATCCAGTATACGTTCTGTCACCAGGTACCACGAATGACCACATCATGTATATAGGTGACAGATATAAAGTTACATTGTGGGGGAATCCAGTATACGTTCTGTCACCAGGTACCAGTGAATAACCATATCATGTATATAGATGACAGATATAAAGTTACATTGTGGGGGAATCCAGTATACGTTCTGTCACCAGGTACCAGTGAATAACCATATCATGTATATAGATGACAGATATAAAGTTACATTGCGGGGGAATCCAGTATACGTTCTGTCACCAGGTACCACGAATGACCACATCATGTATATAGGTGACAGATATAAAGTTACATTGTGGGGGAATCCAGTATACGTTCTGTCACCAGGTACCAGTGAATGACCACATCATGTATATAGATGACAGATATAAAGTTACATTGCGGGGGAATCCAGTATACGTTCTGTCACCAGGTACCACGAATGACCACATCATGTATATAGGTGACAGATATAAAGTTACATTGTGGGGGAATCCAGTATACGTTCTGTCACCAGGTACCAGTGAATGACCACATCATGTATATAGGTGACAGATATAAAGTTACATTGTGGGGGAATCCAGTATATGTTCTGTCACCAGGTACCAGTGAATGGCCACATCATGTATATACTTATACTGGTAGTCCCCAGTCCCCACAATGCAGCACACTGATCAGATATTTGCAGCACACTGAGCACAGATATGGAGCGTTTTCAGGCAGAGAACGTAGATATTTTCAGCACACTGAGCACAGATTATTTGCAGCACACTGAGCACAGATATTTGCAGCACACTGAGCACAGATTACAGAGCTTTTCAGGAGAGAATGCTGCCACGTCCTCTCCGTTCAATCTCCAATGCACGAGTGAAAATGGCGGCGACGCGCGGCTCCTTATATAGAATACGAATCTCGCAAGAATCCGACAGCGGGATGATGACGTTCGGGCGCGTTCTGGTTATCCGAGCAAGGCGGGAAGATTCGAGTCTGCCTCGGAACCTTGTAAAATGGGTGAAGTTCGGGGGGGGGGTTCCGATCCCGAGGAACCGAACCCGCTCATCTCTACTCTTAACCTATGCCTCACACTTGAAAACATACCCTGGTACCACGAGAAGGTCCACTCCATTCTCTTCAGTGCTAGAATATAGTAAAATCCAGGTAGCACTGCTCACTTTAGGTTCTTCGAATAGAAGTGTGCTGTCCCCTTCCTCCTACTGTTCTCTGTGTCTTGACACTGAGCATATACTTTTGTCACTAAGGGGGATATTTATCAAAGCTTGGAGAGAGTTAAAGTGCTAACCAATCAGCCAAGGTCACAACCAGAACTTTGTGAGCCCCATACCAACATACTGAAGGGGACCCTGTTCAATGATACTTGAGAGACACCTCTTTGCAGTAGTTATTAATTTTATGCCACATTATAGTGCCCTAGTTCATTTTCTGAACCACAGTAGTGACCTTGTTAATATTAGTGATGTGCACCGGACATTTTTCGGGTTTTGTGTTTTGGTTTTGGATTCGGTTCCGCGGCCGTGTTTTGGTTTCGGACGCGTTTTGGCAAAACCTCACCGAAAAATTTTTGTCGGATTCGGGTGTGTTTTGGATTCGGGTGTTTTTTTCAAAAAACCCTAAAAAACAGCTTAAATCATAGAATTTGGGGGTCATTTTGATCCCATAGTATTATTAACCTCAATTACCATAATTTCCACTCATTTCAGGTCTATTCTGAACACCTCACACCTCACAATATTATTTTTAGTCCTACAATTTGCACCGAGGTCGCTGGATGGCTAAGCTAAGCGACACAAGTGGCCGACACAAACACCTGGCCCATCTAGGAGTGGCACTGCAGTGTCAGGCAGGATGGCACTTCAAAAAAATTGTCCCCAAACAGCACATGATGCAAAGAAAAAAAGAGGCGCACCAAGGTCGCTGTGTGACTAAGCTAAGCGACACAAGGGGCCGACACAAACACCTGGCCCATCTAGGAGTGGCACTGCAGTGTCAGGCAGGATGGCACTTCAAAAAAATTGTCCCCAAACAGCACATGATGCAAAGAAAAAAAGAGGCGCACCAAAGTCGCTGTGTGACTAAGCTAAGCGACACAAGGGGCCGACACAAACACCTGGCCCATCTAGGAGTGGCACTGCAGTGTCAGGCAGGATGGCACTTCAAAAAAATTGTCCCCAAACAGCACATGATGCAAAGAAAAATGAAAGAAAAAAGAGGTGCAAGATGGAATTGTCCTTGGGCCATCCCACCCACCCTTATGTTGTATAACTATAAACAGGACATGCACACTTTAACGAACCCATCATTTCAGCGACAGGGTCTGCCACACGACTGTGACTGAAATGACTGGTTGGTTTGGGCCCCCACCAAAAAAGAAGCAATCAATCTCTCCTTGCACAAACTGGCTCTACAGAGGCAAGATGTCCACCTCATCATCATCCTCCGATTCCTCACCCCTTTCACTGTGTACATCCTCCTCCTCACAGATTATTAATTCGTCCCCACTGGAATCCACCATCTCAGGTCCCCGTGTACTTTGTGGAGGCAATTGCTGCTGGTGAATGTCTCCACGGAGGAATTGATTATAATTCATTTTTATGAACATCATCTTCTCCACATTTTCTGGAAGTAACCTCGTACGCCGATTGCTGACAAGGTGAGCGGCTGCACTAAACACTCTTTCGGAGTACACACTGGAGGGAGGGCAACTTAGGTAGAATAAAGCCAGTTTGTGCAAGGGCCTCCAAATTGCCTCTTTTTCCTGCCAGTATACGTACGGACTGTCTGACGTGCCTACTTGGATGCGGTCACTCATATAATCCTCCACCATTCTTTCAATGGTGGGAGAATCATATGCAGTGACAGTAGACGACATGTCAGTAATCGTTGGCAGGTCCTTCAGTCCGGACCAGATGTCAGCACTCGCTCCAGACTGCCCTGCATCACCGCCAGCGGGTGGGCTCGGAATTCTTAGCCTTTTCCTCGCACCCCCAGTTGCGGGAGAATGTGAAGGAGGAGCTGTTGACGGGTCACGTTCCGCTTGACTTGACAATTTTCTCACCAGCAGGTCTTTGAACCTCTGCAGACTTGTGTCTGCCGGAAAGAGAGATACAACGTAGGTTTTAAATCTAGGATCGAGCACGGTGGCCAAAATGTAGTGCTCTGATTTCAACAGATTGACCACCCGTGAATCCTGGTTAAGCGAATTAAAGGCTCCATCCACAAGTCCCACATGCCTAGCGGAATCGCTCTGTTTTAGCTCCTCCTTCAATGTCTCCAGCTTCTTCTGCAAAAGCCTGATGAGGGGAATGACCTGACTCAGGTTGGCAGTGTCTGAACTGACTTCACGTGTGGCAAGTTCAAAGGGTTGCAGAACCTTGCACAACGTTGGAATCATTCTCCACTGCGCTTGAGTCAGGTGCATTCCCCCTCCATTGCCTATATCGTGGGCAGATGTATAGGCTTGAATGGCCTTTTGCTGATCCTCCATCCTCTGAAGCATATAGAGGGTTGAATTCCACCTCGTTACCACCTCTTGCTTCAGATGATGGCAGGGCAGGTTCTGGAATGTTTCGTGGTGCTCCAGTCTTCTGTACGCGGTGCCTGAATGCCGAAAGTGGCCCGCAATTCTTTGGGCCACCGACAGCATCTCTTGCACGCCCCTGTCGTTTTTTAAATAATTCTGCACCACCAAATTCAATGTATGTGCAAAACATGGGACGTGCTGGAATTTGCCCAGATGTAATGTACACACAATATTGCTGGCGTTGTCCGATGTCATAAATCCCCAGGAGAGTCCAATTGGGGTAAGCCATTCTGCGATGATCTTCCTCAGTTTCCGTAAGAGGTTGTCAGCTGTGTGCCTATTCTGGAAAGCGGTGATACAAAGCGTAGTCTGCCTAGGAACGAGTTGCGTTTGCGAGATGCTGCTACTGGTGCCGCTGCTGCTGTTCTTGCTGCGGGAGGCAATACATCTACCCAGTGGGCTGTCACAGTCATATAGTCCTGAGTCTGCCCTGCTCCACTTGTCCACATGTCCGTGGTTAAGTGGACATTGGGTACAACTGCATTTTTTTAAATCACAAAAGTTTATTGACAAAAGGAAAACAATGACATGTGAAAGCAATGGACCCTCTTGAAGCATAACATAACTAGTATATATAAAAGATTAAGTGCAAGAGTGTTTCCTCATGTTATCTGTTCTATTATATTAACCTTTTTATTTTATTTTATTTCTTTTATTTTTTTACTTTAAACATATCCAAAAACAATCGAGATTTAGGAACAAAATTAGGAAACAAAATAGAATATTCCAAAGGGATAAACATTAGGATCCTTGAAAGGATTTGTAGGAGATTACCGAGAGAGTTATGTGAAAAAAGGAGGAGTAAAATGAAAAATTAAGGAGAATAGAGAATGAGAGGGAGAGGAAAAAAAAAGAGAAAAAAAAGAAAAAGAGAGAAAAAAAATAGATTAATAAAAAAAAAAAATTATAAAAAAAATAATAATAAAAAATAAATAAAAAAAAGCAGAAGCAAGTCGTGAACGGGGGGAGAGCGTGTCGGGAAAAGAGTCGTGTGGGGAAAAAGGGTAAGGCGAGCTAGGAGAGACCTGGGAGAGCTACTTGAAATTTAGTGTACCAAGGTGTCCAGATGCCGTGGAATTTATCCACTGTGTTGTTCATCAAGGAGGAAAGATATTCCATTTTAGCCACAAACCAAACGCGATTCATGAGTTCCAGACGGGTTGGAGGAGTGGGGAGTTTCCATGATTTAGCAATCTGGAGTTTAGCTGCACAGGCTATATGCATAGCTAGTTTGTTTTCCGACTTGGATAGCTGGCAGGCTGGGGCACACAGGAGCAACATCTCATGGGGCAAAAGGGGGCAGTCCGGAACAAGCGACTGGATAAGGGTACGGACCATAAACCAAAAGGAGGCTATCCTCGGGCAGCTCCACCAAATGTGGAAAAACGAGCCTACTTGACCACATTGGCGCCAACAGAGGTTAGAAGTGTTCGGGTATATTTGGTGTAATCGCTCGGGGACCAGATACCATCGCGCGTAAACTTTGTAGGAGTTCTCCTTAATGGAGACGCTAATAGAACATTTAGAAATATTCAGTCGGATAGATTCCCACGTGTCATCTTCCAGAGGTGTCCCCAAGTCGGTTTCCCAAGCAAGTTCATGCGCCGTGCGGGGTGACGCGACTGGAGACAAAATGGAGTGATACAGATTAGATATAGTGCCTCGGTCCGTTGGGTGATACATGCAAAGGCGTTCCATCGGGGTCGGGACATTAGGGATAGGCGTTGTCCTGGTTGAGGACATAACGAAATGTCGAATTTGAAGGTATTGATAGAAGTATGACGTCGGGAGAGAGTGCTTTGTTTGAAGGTCTGCGAATGAGTACGGTACATTGTTGTGAAGTAGATGATGATAGCGGGAGACTCCTGCTCTAGTCCAGTTGGACGCAAGTTGGTGGGATCGCCCCGGTGAGAAGGAGGGGTTGTTCCAAATGGGGGTTAGGGGAGAGGGAGTTGTGTGAAGTGAAAATTTAGATTTTAGCGAATCCCACACTGATAAAGTTAGGGATATTGTTGGCATTGGCTGGATGGTTTTAGGTCTGTGCGGGCGGGGGAGCCATGGAAGGTGAGAAACCGAGTCGACCTGAGCCAGATCACTCTCCAGGTCCACCCATCTCCTTGTGTGCCATGGAGAGTGCCAGGCGACAAGCTGACTGAGAGCCGTGGCGTGGTAGTATCTTGACAGTGAGGGAAGGCATAGACCGCCACACGAAGAGTTTTGCTGGAGGGTCTCCCTGCGCAATCGTGGCTTCTTGTCATTCCATATGAATTTACCATATTGTGTCTGAAGTGAGGCTAGAATCCGAGGAGGGACCGGGACAGGGAGAGTTTGGAAGAGGTATAATATCTGGGGGATGACGTTCATCTTAATGGCATTAATTCTGCCGATCCAAGAAATGAAATGTTTTTTCCATCCTAAGATGTTTTGAGATATTTCCTTAAATAAGGGTGGAAAGTTGGCGTCATAAAGAGAGTGGTAGGATTTGGTGATTTGTACCCCCAAATATTTAATGGAGGTATGACGCCATGCATAGGGGAAGTTGGATTTAAGGAGGTTTAGGGTGTTGAGAGGGATGTGTAGCGGGAGAGCCTCTGATTGTCGTTGTTCACCCTATATCCAGAGAGGTCCCCATAGAGAGTTAATTCTTTGAAAAGATTGGGAAGGGAAATTAACGGGTTAGTGAGGGTGAGGAGGACGTCATCTGCAAAAAGGGAGAGTTTGTAGTGTGAGTCTTTGATAGAGAAGCCCGTAATATCCGGATTAAGACGGATGCGACAGGCGAGGGGTACTATTATCATAGCGAATATGAGAGGCGACAGTGGGCATCCCTGTCGCGTACCATTGGTGATGGCGAAGGTGTCCGAGAGAATTCCATTTGTTAGCACAGAAGTGGAGGGGTTGTGATAGAGTGCCGATATTGCTTGGAGAAATTTCCCGTGGATACCAAAGCTGCGGAGTGTTTGATCGAGGAAGGTCCACGAGACCCTATCGAAGGCTTTTTCCGCGTCTAATGCCAATAGAAGAGAGGGGAGCTTGACTGAATTAGCATGATGGATCAAGTTGATGGTGCGTCTGGTATTATCTAGAGCTTGGCGTGTAGGGACAAATCCGACTTGGTCGGGGTGTATCAGGGACGGGAGAAGAGGGTTCAGGCGTAAAGCAAGAATTTTTGCAAAAAGTTTCAGGTCAGTGTTGAGAAGGGATATAGGGCGATAATTAGAGACCTGTTGGTGATCTTTACCAGGTTTGGGAATAACAGTGATTAGTGCTCTAGTAGTTTCGCTGTGAAAGAATTCCCCGTTAAGGATTTTATTAAAAGTAGACGTCAAGTGGGGGACTAGATCACATTCGAATGTGTTGTAGTACGCGAAGGGTAGGCCGTCCGGTCCCGGGGCCTTAGAGGGTTTCTGAAGTTTAAGAGCAGCCGATACTTCCTCGTCGGATATAGGCCTACATAGTGCAGTGGTTGAAGGAGCATCCGCCTGTGGGAGAGAGCATGAGGTCAGAAAATCGGAAATTCGCATATTTGAGTCAGGTAGGGATGACGAACTGTCTGGGGAGTTATATAAACGGGCGTAATAATCTTTAAAGATAGAGTTAATGTCTGAGGGTTTATAGTGGGTGTAGCCATTAGAGTCCTTAAGTGAGACTATGGAAGAGAGGGCTTTACGTGCTTTTAATCTATTTGCCAAGAGGGCGTCAGCCTAGTTGCTCTTTTCATAAAATCGCTGGTTCAGCCAACGAAGGGATTTATCTATCTTTTCTGTGATTAGTGCGTTGAGGGCTGCCCTGGCTGCCATAAGCTGTTTATAGTTCGTGTCTGTGGGACTGCGCTTATGAAGAGAGTCTAGGTTTTGGACCTGATCAGTGAGTTCCTTGAGTAGTGCCTTGTGTTCCCTATTGCGATGAGATGCATAGCTGATTACATGGCCTCTGAGGACAGCTTAGTGGGCTTCCCAGACTAATGGGGAACATCCTGATTCAGGATTGTTAAAAGAAAAATATTCCTTAAGCAGCCCGGCTATCGTGGATTTGAAGGAGGGGATTTTAAGAAGTGTCTCGTTCAAGCGCCAAGATGGGCGGGAAGTTGGGGTGTCCAACAGATCAAATGCGGATGCGATGGAGGAGTGATCCGACCAGACATTGGGGATAATCGAAGAGGACAGAATGTGGTTAGAGGCCAGGGGGCTGCAGAAGAGATAATCTAGTCTGGAATAAGATTGATGGGGGCAGGAAAAAAAAGTATAGTCCTTGGAGGATGGGTTAAGAGCACGCCAAGTGTCGACGAGAGATGCCTCTTTAATAAGTTTGGAGAAGGTGTCGGATATATGACAGGTGCGGGGGCGCTTCTGGGGAGCGGATTTATCTAGCAGAGGGTCTAGAACTGCGTTGAAGTCCCCTCCCAGGAATACATATCCCGCTCTGTGTTTTTGGAGGGCTTTGAAAAAGGAGCTCAAAAACCGCTGTTGGCCCATGTTGGGTGCGTATAGGTTGGCTATAGTTACATCCAGGTGTCCCAGCCTGCCAACAAGAATGACATATCTCCCCTCTGTGTCAACATGAACCGAGCTTTGGGTGAAGGGGAGTTTGCTGCTTATCAGGATAGCGACTCCGTTGCGCTTAGATTCACTTGAGGAGAACAACACAGTGGAAAATCGTCTGGAAGATAAATTGGGGTGGCCGTTACGCTTAAAATGTGTTTCTTGGAGTAGAACTATGTCTGCGCGTAGGGTGCGGATTGTACGGAACAGATGAGAGCGTTTATGGGGCGTGTTAAGGCCCCGGACATTCATAGAGGCAATGGTGAAGGGCATGGTGCTGGGAGCAGGGAGAGTTTGGGTGAGGTAATAAAAAGGGAGATCAGTAGAAGGAGGCCGACACGCTCGGGAGGGGGAGTTTAGAAAAGAAAAAAAAAAGGGAGAGAAAGAAAAAGAGGAGAGAGGGAGAAAAAAGAGGAGGGAGGAGAAAGAGAAGAAAGAGAAAAAAAAAAAGGGGCGAAAACAAAAGACCCAGAGAAAAAATTAGAGACGGGTAGGAAAAAGAGAAAGAACAGGTTACTCAATACAGAGGAGATTGGTACTCCTGTAGTTAGGACTTAGTGGTCCAGAGAGGCGAGGGAACCAAAGTTCCGTGTCGCCAAAAGGGAATAAAACAAAGTAAATAAAATTGGGTGGTGGTGGAGATCTAAATGAGTAGAGAAATATCACATAGATGGAGAACAGGCTTCAAACAAAATGTGCACTAGATTGTAGGAGACACGAGGTGGGACGGTGTCCCCTGGGTGAGGGGGGGGTAGAGGGAGAGAGACGGGGGGGGAGAGAAAAAAAACAAACCAAAAAACGGAGGGTGTATGGGGGGAGGAGAGAAACAGTCGGCATCTGAAAATACAATGAGTACTTATTGTCTGGAGATACCAGAAATTTTACGGCATACATAGATACACACTTGTCGAAACCTGCGGGATCGACCAGCACAGGGGGTCCACAGTGCAGCTTGTGAAGTCCAGTAGGGAGCCAGCGGTGAAGCCGGTTAAATATGTGAGACCCCTGTGCCCGTGGACCGTACCACAAACCATAACAGATAAAACTTGAAAACGTTGGAGTTGCAAGAGAAGAGAGACCTAAAAATGCATGATGCTGTCATTATAACCGTGATCATCTAATAGAGACATTAAGTCCCTGAAGTGGGAACAAACTAAATATGGGAGGCAAAATGGGGTGTAGGGGAGCGATAGAATCTAACCTCAATTGGAAGTAGCATGAAGGGCTAGGGGTGATTGTCAGAAACCAGAGATTGTCCTCCCAGGCTACTATGAACATATGGATTCTAGTGAGTTTGGACCACTACAAGGAGTGGCCTCGAGATAATTCCAGAAAAAGAACAAAAGGCATCATGGGGTAGGGGTGGGGGTGGGGGGGGGATGAGAAGGGAGGAGGAGAGAGAGAGAGAAAAAAAAAAGGGGGGGGGGGAAAGAGAGGGGCATATGGGGGGAGGAGTGAACACATGCATTGCGTGAACTTAACATCGAAATCCTAGTCGTATCATCGTATAACAGTATAACAGTATAACAAGGAGTGTGACCCCCCCGACAACAAACAATCAATAAAAAGTTATACAGATGTCTGAGGGGGGAAGCATGCATAATAGTGTAGATTATTCATGGACTGAAGTAGTTATCGATGGATAGGAAAAAGGGCTCGTTGGAGGACATCCAGCCTAACACATCATCCAATTTTACGGTGAGTGGTCTGCTCCAGCGGGGGGACCAGCCTCCTCTATGTGCGAGAGAAGGTCTCTGCCCTCACGGGGATCTCTGATGATGACCGTCTTTCCCTGGAGGTCAACGATTAGCTTGAAGGGGAAGCCCCATCGGTATCGGATGTTCCGGTTCCGTAGTGCCTTCGTGAGATCACGGAGTTCTCTTCGTTTAGCTAAGGTCAGAGGGGCCAGATCTTGGAAGAGCTGTAGTTTAGAAGAATTGTAGAGTACATAAGGCTTTCCACGGGAGGAATTGAGGACCCTTTCTTTATCCTTAAACTTGAGGAAGCGAAGGACCACATCGCGAGGAGGTTCGCAATCCCTAGGCTTAGGGCGAAGGGCACGATGAGCCCTCTCTAGAGGAAGCTGTACAGCCCCCAGGTCCGGAATCAGAAAGGAGAAGAGGTCGTGAAGATAGGGTTCGAGGTTGTCCATACTGACGGATTCCGGGATGTTGCGGATGCGCAGATTGGATCTGCGTTCGCGGTTCTCAAGATCCTCGTTTTTAGTGCGGAGGTCTGCCAGTTCTGAGACAATGTGGTCCAAGTCACGACCTGTATCGTTTAGAGCCTTCTGGAAATGGTCCTGACGGGATTCCATTTTCGAGGCCCTGGAAGCTAGGGAAGAGATGTCTGTCTTAATGGAGGCCACCGCCTTGTCCAGTTTGGACTCCAAGGAGTCCTTAAAGTCCGAAATAAGGGAGCGGAGAGTTAAGATATCATCCTTAGTGGACGGAGTGGTAGGCGGGGAGGCGGAGCTTTCCATAGAATCGTTAGGAGGGGAGGGGGGACCTCTATGTTGAGTGTTCTTGGTGCCCCTGGTAAAGTGTTGTGAGATATCAGCACCCCCTTGTTTAGGAGTCTTGGACGAAGATTTCTGCATGTGGACCGGAACAGTATAGGGTAGTATACTATGAAATATGATTCGGCAGGGGAGGCTGGAAGTCTAAAAACATACTTAAAAAAAAAAAAAAGGGGTGGGGGGGAACACCCAGGGGGGGGGGGGGGACCACGTTCCTCGTTGTCAGGTGGTCATGGTGCCGGAGGCTTGTGTTGTGGAAATGCCGGTAGTGGGGACTCCGCGTCAGAGGTAGGAGGGGGTCCTTTAATCCAGGGTACCTCCGTCTTTGCGGGTAAAAGAGTAAGAGTCCCGGTTGTTTAAAGCAGGCCAGGCAACGGGACCGTCAGGGCGAGTCAGATGTGAGTAACGTCCCGCCGGGGACAAGAGTCGGCGTCACCGTGGGCAGGGCGAAGCCAGACGGAGTGTCCAGCAACCTGCGAGAGGTGACAGGAGCTAGTGGCTACTCCGCAACCCCCTAGTAGGCCGGTGTGCAGAGGTAGGGAGCAGCAATGATGTCCCGGCTCGGGGGAGGGCAGAGGTTGGTTCGTAGTGTATGGCGTCGAGGAGGAGCCCCTGGTGTCTTCTGGTGGCAGCTCGCCAACCCTCCGCTTCAGACCCGTCGTGTGTCCTCTGGTCTCGGCGCCAGCTGAGAGCCCCCTCTGAGATGGTCTCCGGGCACCTCCTGGCTCCACAGATCCCAGGCGGCCACAGCGATCCCGGGTGCCCGCAGAAGCCGGCTGCGCTAGGTGACGTACCCCCAGCTGGTCCCCTGGGAAATAGTGCACCAGAGGGCTGGGGAGCAGTGTGCTATTCCCCCCCGTGTCCCTGGAAGTGCGCGTCGGCCCGGGGGAGTAATATAGACTCCTGTTTAGAGGATGTCAGTGGGCCTCTTGAAGCTGCAGCCTGGGGAGCGGGGAAAGAAGAGCCCGGCCCAGCGCAGCCCCCCGTGGAGCCCAAGCAGCCGGCCTCACAGCACTCCGCGATCCGAGGACGTGAGTAGCAGGGGAGGTGAGGCGCGTCCGTCGGCCCGAGCAGGGACGGAGGACGGCGGGCGCGGCGGCTAGCGGGAAGCTCCGTGCACGGAGCGCACTCACCCGCACGTCGTAGCCTATTATCTCTTCCACCGGGGAGGACACAGGATCCAGGCTGGGCTTCAGCGTGTTGTGGCGGACCCACCAGGGGCCGGTCCGCGGCGAGGCTCCAGCGGCCGGTCCGGGCCGTCTCCCAACTCAAGGCCCCAGCTTCACTCCGGGGGAAGGCCGCAATCCGCAGGAGCACTTAAAAGTGCTCCCCGACTCCGCGGGTCCCCCCAGACGTCGGCAGCAGGGCAGGTTAAGTCACTGAGGGGTGCCTGGTAGAGTCAGGCAGTGGGTGGGAGGGTATTTTAGGTTGAATCTTAGTAGTGTTTGTGGGAGCTGGGAAGAAACACATCTACCCTCCACAGCAGCCAGGCCACGCCCCGGGTACAACTGCATTTTTTAGGACACTGGTGAGTCTTTTTCTGAGGTCTGTGTACATTTTCGGTATCGCCTGCCTAGAGAAATGGAACCTAGATGGTATTTGGTACCGGGGACACAGTACCTCAATCAAGTCTATAGTTGCCTCTGAATTAACGATGGATACCGGAACCACGTTTCTCACCGCCCAGGCTGCCAAGGCCTGAGTTATCTGCTTTGCAGCAGGATGACTGCTGTGATATTTCATCTTCCTCGCAAAGGACTGTTGGACAGTCAATTGCTTACTGGAAGTAGTACAAGTGGTCTTCCGACTTCCCCTCTGGGATGACGATCGACTCCCAGCAGCAACAACAGCAGCGCCAGCAGCAGTAGGCGTTACACTCAAGGATGCATCGGAGGAATCCCAGGCAGGAGAGGACTCGTCAGACTTGCCAGTGACATGGCCTGCAGGACTATTGGCTTTCCTGGGTAAGGAGGAAATTGACACTGAGGGAGTTGGTGGTGTGGTTTGCAGGAGCTTGGTTACAAGAGGAAGGGATTTAGTTGTCAGTGGACTGCTTCCGCTGTCACCCAAAGTTTTTGAACTTGTCACTGACTTATGATGAATGCGCTGCAGGTGACGTATAAGGGAGGATGTTCCGAGGTGGTTAACGTCCTTACCCCTACTTATTACAGCTTGACAAAGGCAACACACGGCTTGACACCTGTTGTCCGCATTTGTGTTGAAATAATTCCACACCGAAGAGCTGATTTTTTTTTCTTGTATTTTGACCAGGCATGTCAATGGCCATATTCGTCCCACGGACAACAGGTGTCTCCCCAGGTGCCTGACTTAAACAAACCACCTCACCATCAGAATCCTCCTTGTCAATTTCCTCCCCAGCGCCAGCAACACCCATATCCTCATCCTGGTGTACTTCAACAGTGACATATTCAATTTGACTATCAGGAACTGGACTGCGGGTGCTCCTTCCAGCACTTGCAGGGGGCGTGCAAATGGTGGAAGGCGCAAGATCTTCCCGTCCTGTGTTGGGAAGGTCAGGCATCGCAACCGACACAATTGGACTCTCCTTGGGGATTTGTGATTTAAAAGAACGCACAGTTCTTTGCTGTGCTTTTGCCAGCTTAAGTCTTTTCATTTTTCTAGCGAGAGGATGAGTGCTTCCATCCTCATGTGAAGCTGAACCACTAGCCATGAACATAGGCCAGGGCCTCAGCCGTTCCTTGCCACTCCGTGTCGTAAATGGCATATTGGCAAGTTTACGCTTCTCCTCAGACGATTTTAATTTTGATTTTTGGTTCATTTTACTGAACTTTTGTTTTCTGGATTTTACATGCTCTCTACTATGACATTGGGCATCGGCCTTGGCAGACGACGTTGATGGCATTTCATCGTCTCGGCCATGACTAGTGGCAGCAGCTTCAGCACGAGGTGGAAGTGGATCTTGATCTTTCCCTATTTTATTTTTAACCTCCACATTTTTGTTCTCCATTTTTTAATGTGTGGAATTATATGCCAGTATCAATAGCAATGGCCTACTACTATATTTACTGCGCACAACTGAAATGCACAACAGATATGGATGGATAGTATACTTGACGACACAGAGGTAGGTACAGCAGTGGCCTACCGTACTGCTATATATAGTATACTGGTGGTCACTGTGTCAGCAAACTGCAAAACTAAAATGCACCAAGGTATAGAATGTAGATGGATAGTATACTTAATGGATGACGACACAGAGGTAGGTACAGCAGTGGCCTACCGTACTGCTATATATAGTATACTGGTGGTCACTGTGTCAGCAAACTGCAAAACTAAAATGCACCACAGGTATAGAATGTAGATGGATAGTATACTTAATGGATGACGACACAGAGGTAGGTACAGCAGTGGCCTACCGTTCTGCTATATATAGTATACTGGTGGTCACTGTGTCAGCAAACTGCAAAACTAAAATGCACCACAGGTATAGAATGTAGATGGATAGTATACTTAATGGATGACGACACAGAGGTAGGTACAGCAGTGGCCTACCGTACTGCTATATATAGTATACTGGTGGTCACTGTGTCAGCAAACTGCAAAACTAAAATGCACCACAGGTATAGAATGTAGATGGATAGTATACTTAATGGATGATGACACAGAGGTAGGTACAGCAGTGGCCTACCGTACCGCTATATATAGTATACTGGTGGTCACTGTGTCAGCAAACTGCAAAACTAAAATGCACCACAGGTATAGAATGTAGATGGATAGTATACTTAATGGATGACGACACAGAGGTAGGTACAGCAGTGGCCTACCGTACTGCTATATATAGTATACTGGTGGTCACTGTGTCAGCAAACTGCAAAACTAAAATGCACAACAGGTATAGAATGTAGATGGATAGTATACTTAATGGATGATGACACAGAGGTAGGTACAGCAGTGGCCTACCGTACTGCTATATATAGTATACTGGTGGTCACTGTGTCAGCAAACTGCAAAACTAAAATGCACCACAGGTATAGAATGTAGATGGATAGTATACTTAATGGATGACGACACAGAGGTAGGTACAGCAGTGGCCTACCGTACTGCTATATATAGTATACTGGTGGTCACTGTGTCAGCAAACTGCAAAACTAAAATGCACAACAGGTATAGAATGTAGATGGATAGTATACTTAATGGATGACGACACAGAGGTAGGTACAGCAGTGGCCTACCGTACTGCTATATATAGTATACTGGTGGTCACTGTGTCAGCAAACTGCAAAACTAAAATGCACCACAGGTATAGAATGTAGATGGATAGTATACTTAATGGATGACGACACAGAGGTAGGTACAGCAGTGCACTCTGCACTGTACTCCTCCTATATAATATTAATTATACTGGTGGTCCCCAGTCCCCACAATAAAGCAGCACACAGAGCACAGATATGGAGTGTTTTTCAGGCAGACAACGTATACTGGTGTGTCAGCAAAACTCTGCACTGTACTCCTGCTATATAATACAGCTGCTCCCCAGTCCCCACAATTAAGCAGTGTGAGCACTCAGCACAGATATATTATGCAGCACACTGAGCACAGATATGGTATGGAGCGTTTTTTTCAGGCAGAGAACGGATAAAAACTGGTGGTCACTTATCAGCAAAACTCTGCACTGTACTCCTCCTAACAGCTGCTCCCCAGTCCTCCCCACAATTAAGCAATAAAGCAATCAACTTCAACAATAAACGGAGAGGACGCCAGCCACGTCCTCTCCCTATCATCTCCAATGCACGAGTGAAAATGGCGGCGACGCGCGGCTGCTAATATAGAATCCGAATCTCGCGAGAATCCGACAGCGGGATGATGACGTTCGGGCACACTCGGGTTAGCCGAGCAAGGCGGGAAGGTTCGAACCTGCCTCGGACCCGTGTAAAAAGGGTGAAGTTCGGGGGGGTACGGTTTCCGAGAATCCGAACCCGCTCATCACTAGTTAATATTATGCCCGTAGTAGTGCCCAAGTTTATTTTCTGAACAATAGTAATTCCATAGGTTACATGATGTCACATTGTAGGGCTGCCAGTACACATTATGCCACACAGTATCCCCAATTCACATTATGACATACATTGTCCGCAGTTCACATTATGCCATATTACAGTGACTCCTGTTCATACTGTGTCACATTATATATGTCTATAAGATAGCAGGCCGATATGCTTGGGCAATGTATGAATGATCAGCATCGCTGACCGTTCTGACACCTGCAGCTGTCGATTTCAACAGCTGCAGGTGGCGAGGCCCATACACCACAGCAGGGACAGAGCTGTTCCTGGCTGTGGCTGGTGCCGGCTCTGGATTGCGCATGGGATCTCATGTGAGTAGCGAGATCCCGCGCATGCACAGAGGAGCCGGCTGGGCAGGGAGACACAGCGCATCAGAACTAAGCTGATGTGCTGTGTGCTCAGTGGGGGGAGCAAAAGCTTTGGCAGACAAGATGTTAATACATCTTGTCAATGTCCTTTTCTGCTTCGCCTTGGTAATGAGGTAAAGCAGGAAATGTTATAGGGGCACGAGGCATGCTGTTATAATTAGTGAATCACTAGTTATTATACATTTACCCCACATCCTTTAAAATGAAAGCTAGAAGCTGATCGGATGGTACGTTATCTCTCTCCACTTTATTTCTTTCCAAGCTTTGATAAATCTCCTCCTTAGTCAGATGCCAAGCCGATATTATGTAAAGTACAGCTGCAGTGTGTGTTCAAGATTCAAATGTTTTTTTTATGTGTGGGAAGGATTACAGCTGATACGATAGTGATTGACTGATGCTGATCACCCACCAGATGACATAAGCCTACTGATGTGTACTGATGTGTTTTCACTTACTAAGCATCCATATGCCTTATAGCGCAGACACATGAAGTGAATGGGATGCTCCAAGAGGAGTAGTGTATCATATTTTTCTTTACATTTTGTGTCTTAGTCACATCGTAGGCATAAAGAGGAAGAAGTATTGTCGCACAGACGAAAAAATGTTTTCAAATTAATCATGTGTGTTTGTTCTTTCCCCGCTTATCATTAAGTGGATGTCACAATGTTATCACCGGGGGGTGCTCCTGGAATAAAATTCAGCATGTAGTATAACAAAAGAGAGAAAAGGTATTCCTTACTAGGGCACACTCAGAAACAAATACAATTTGTTTCTGAGTGTGCCCTAGTAAGGAATACCTTTTCTCTCTTTTGTTATACTTCACATCGTAGGCATAACAAAAAGCCACTCACAGTGTACCAGAGATGCTGGCTTGTGACTTTAACCGCACATGGGACCTCATTCCGAGTTGTTCGCTCGCTAGCAGATTTTAGCAGCATTGCACACGCTAGGCCGCCGCCCTCTGGGAGTGTATCTTAGCTTAGCAGAATTGCAAATGAAAGATTAGCAGAATTGCGAATAGAAAATTCTTAGCAGTTTCTGAGTAGCTCGAGACTTACTCCTACACTGTGATCAGCTCAGCCCATTTCGTTCCTGGTTTGACGTCACAAACACGCCCTGCGTTCGGCTAGCCACTCCCACGTTTTTCCAGCCACTCCTGCGTTTTATCCTGGCACGCCTGCGTTTTTCCGCACACTCCCAGAAAACGGTCAGTTTCCACCCAGAAACACCCACTTCCTGTCAATCACACTCCGATCACTTCAACGATGAAAATTCTTCATTCGGACGTGAGTAAATCTACTAAGTTTTGTGCTAAATTACTTAGCGCATGCGCACTGCGTACCATGCGCATGCGCATTTTTGCCTTAATCGCTCCGTTGCGAAATCAACAATGAGCGAACAACTCGGAATGACCCCCATGAATTGGTTTTACGAAGTTGCAGATGAAGCAAAACAGAAATTGACATGAGAAAAAGCTGCTGCTGATCTCATCAGTGCACTTTTTTACACAGCTTCCGGCTCAAGCGCACACATATGTACAAATGTCATACACCAAATTGATAAGTGTACACTAGCAATCAAGTTTTGTTGCTGAGATATGTTTTATATGTGTTAATAAGATTCACATGTTGAGTGAAAGAGATGCTCAGAGCATCCAGGTCGCACAGGACCTGACATGCTGAGCAATGGCGTAAGCTTGTCCCAGTTGCCCGGGGGCAAAAAAAATATTGGTGACCCCCCCCCTATATATATATATATATATATATATATATATATTTGCTCCTGCATAGCAAGCCTGCAGATTCTAACTATATGAAGCTATTACAAAACTGTTGCAACTAGGCAGATATTTGTAGGGGTCCAGCCACACACTACATAGATGTGCTCAGTCACTCAAAATGCTGATTATTTCTCTGACAATTAATTTGCAAGTGTCATATCCAGGATTAGAGCCCACAACCTATTACACTGGAAGCAGGCACCTTACTGATGCAGATATTTGCTCTTGCATAGGAAGTATCAGAATTCTAACTATATGAAGTTACTTGTAATTGTCAGAGAAATAACTTCATATAGTTAGAATTCTCATGCTACCTTTATAGGAGCAAATAGCTTCATAAGTAAGGTGTCTGCTTCCAGTGTATCTATAATAAAGAGGATGTGACTTGTAAGGTGTAGTGACTAGTGGGGAAGTCGGCTACAGAATAGATGCTGGCTGCTGTCAATTAACTTAATTGATTAATGTCGCTGAACACACAGAACTGGAGGAGAAGTGCCCCCCTTCAAAGCAGGAGCCCGGCGGCAGTTGACTCCGTTGCCTCCCAGAGTTCTGCCTCTGATGCTGAGAGGGGCTATTTGTCATGACTGAAACAACAGTAAGAAAGGCCGCATTTGTGATGCTGCTTTCACATCTCAAAACCTGCTTTTGAAACGGTTCTTTAAACGGTTCTTAAAACGGGTCTGAGCAGTTAAACCCCCTTAACATCGCATGTTGTAACCAGTATATTACCATTTCATTACCGTTTTGGTACCTTTCACACTGAACCCGTTTCTCCCATAGAAAACAGTGGTTGTCATTATAAATGGACTTTTCTGGCCCACACATTATTAATAATTATGAATTAATTAATTATTAATAATTTGGATAGTCGTATGATGGAACCCAGCAGATTGAAGCATTTTAACCATGTTTTTATATATAAGTGCATCCTTGACTGTCCCAGTTATTTGTCTGCAGATTTCCTCATCCCCTCTGATTCTTAGCAGCTCCCTCACCTCTTAATCACTCCAAGTTGCCATTGTATAATATATTTGCAGTAAGAAAACGCTTCTAACCCCACTCTCATGTGTCTGATGTGTTTTTCCTCCAGCTTCCTGCTTCTGCCTGGTGACATCACACATGGAGACAGCCTATCACCTCCTGTGGTTTGGAAATACCGTTTCAGAGCCTTTCACACTGCACAGTGAAACGGGTAGGACCCTGCTTTTTAACCGTTTCAAAATACCAGTATTTTGAAAACGGTAAATTCAAGGTGACCCTTTCACATCGCAGCTAGAACCGTTTAGGAAGGCTGAAAAATCGGCAATTTACTGGGTTAAAGCTGCGGTGCGTGTGAAAGGGGTATAAGTTACTTGCCTTATCTGTCCATTGATCCAGGCACAGTCAAAAACAGGATTTCTAGATGGGGGTATTACTGTACTTCTCAGAAAACACTGCTTATTGACATAGGGCCTAATTCAGAGTTGATCGCAGCAGCAAATTTGTTAGCAGTTGGGCAAAACCAGGGGGGATAATTTAGACCTGGGCGCACGCATGCTATTTTTTGCACTGCTGCGACCAGGTAATCGCCGCCCACAGGGGAGGGGGTATTTGCTGTGCAGGGATGCAAACACTTGTGCAGAGAGCTGCACAAACAAAAAGTTTGTGCAGTCTCTGCACAGCTCAAGACTTACTCATCCGCTGCGATGATCCGGCTAGGAGCTGACGTCAGGATCCCTCCCTGGAAATGTCCGGGCACACCTGCGTTTTCCTCGACACTCCCAGAAAACGGCGAGTTGACACCCCTCTTCCTGTCAATCCTCTTGCATTTTCCGCTGCAAACACTTTCTTCTGTGTTTTCGTCGCTGCCCGGCGCCGGCCGGCGACGGCTGGCGCTGGCCAGCAATGCGCCTGTGCATTGCGGCCAGCACGCATGCGCAGTTCAGACCCGATCGCATGGCTGCAAAAAACTGCACTGCAGGAGGAGCAGATATAATGTGCAGAGAGAGTTAAATTTGGGTGGGGTGTGTTCAAACTGAAATCTAAATTGCAGTGTAAAAATAAATAAAGCAGCCAGTATTTACCCTGCACAGAAACAAAATAATCCACCCAAATCTAACTCTCTCTGCAAATGTTATATCTGCTACACCTGCAGTGCGCATGGGGGTCATTCCGAGTTGATCGCTCGCTAGCAGTTGTTAGCAGCCGTGCAAACACTATGCTGCCACCCACTGCATTTTAGCTTAGCAGAAGTGTGAACGGTTGTATCGCAGAGCGGCTGCAAAGTTTTTTTGTGCAGTTTCAGAGTAGCTCCAAACCTACTCAGTGCTTGCGATCACTTCAGACTGTTCAGTTCCTGTTTCGACGTCACACACCCGCTCAGCGTTCGCCCAGCCATGCCTGCGTTTTTCCTGGCACGCCAGCGTTTTTCCGAACACTCCCTGAAAACGGTCAATTGACACCCAGAAACGCCCACTTAATGTAAATCACTCTGCGGCCACCAGTGCGAATGAAATGCTTTGCTAGACCCTGTGCAAAACTACATTGTTCGTTGTGACCATACGACGCGCGTGCGCATTGCGTCACATACGCATGCGTAGAACTGCCATTTTTTAGCCTGATCGCTGCGCTGCGAACAAATGCAGCTAGCGATCAACTCGGAATGGCCCCCATGGTTTTTCCCAACTGCTAACAAATTTGCTGCTGCGATCAATTCTGAATTACCCCCATAGTGCAAGATTTAAAAAATATATTACATTTACAGAACACCTTCTGGTGCCAGCCTTGATATATGTGGGTTGGCTTGACTTGACTGCCCACACATGACCCCCAATCACTCACTGGGAGGAGAACAAAATAATGTTTAAAAAATGGTGAAACGTTATATCAAAAGCACTGGGATACAGCATACCTCCCAACTTCTTAAATTCCACAGGAGGAACATGCCGCGCCAAAGGTGTGGCCACCGGCGAAAAGGGGGCAGGACCTCGAGAAAAGGGGGTGGGCCTCGGGATAAGGACGGGGCATCATTCTAAAATCCCCATTTTTTTTATATTTTGCGGGCGTGCCCAGCACTCCCCGAGCAGCTGGGAAGCCCCTTCCTCTCCTCCCCGCACTGTTCAGATGCTGTGAACATGCGCACGACATCTATTCAGTGATCACTGGCTGTTTTGCAAAGCAGAGCAATGGTGATTACTGGTTCTTCCAACTGTCCCCCCAGCCGCAGGAGACTGTGACCCGCAGGAGGGACAGCGGGACAGTGTCCGAAGAGCGGACTGTTCTGCTGAAATCGGGACAGTTGGGAGGTATGGGATACAGCCCGGTCCATGTGAATAACTGTGCTACCTGTGCGCTCTCCCTTAATTAGTGCTGTTCTTTAGAAATAATTCATAGCCTATATCTAAAGTTTTACAAGGGAGGGGTCCTGGGTGCACACCGGTAATGAGAGGTGTGACCCTGCGGAGACCTTCCAGTACTGTATACAAAGACAAGGTTGCAGATGCACAATTCAAACACTACCAATTTATTTACAATAATCATTGCAATAACATTCTGCATTTTGAGCGAAGTTCTTCGCATAGTTATTGCCATAAATGATAGCTTGCCCAAGGTGTCCAGGTGACCTCATTAATTGGGCAAATCCCTAACAAATCTAGAGCACGGGACACCCCAAACCCAAACAGCTGAGTGAACACAGGGCAACACTTGAGTGAAAAAATATATAGTGAAAAAAGTGAAGATAGGTTAGTAAGAGAGGCTGTTGAAAACAGCAGGGGTAAGTCAGTGATAGGTAACGAGGTGAGAAACAAAGTAGTGAGAGGTAAAGTAGTGAGAAGTGACGATAGGAAATGAGTTACACTGTAACAACACACACACACACAACAGAGATAAAAGGAAATATGAAAATAAGTGTTATCCTGAGGCCAAACAGCCGCAGCAGTCCAGGGGGATCCACATTCATGAAAACCCACCCCCCATCTGACAATCTGGTATATTTGTGCAGGACTCACCTTGCATCACCGGTCAGAAATTGCTGGTGTTTTTTTTTATGTAAAATAGTATAAAAAGCTTTTTTTAACACTATATTTATTTATTTATTTAAAAAATATGCTTAGCTCCTGTTATAAAATGGGGACTACTGCTTAGTCCAGTGGTTCCCAAACTGTGTGCCTAGGCACCCTGGGGTGTGACGAGGCTCTTGCAGGGGAGCCTCAGGGTTTGTGGTCCAAGACCATATGAAATTATTTATGTTCAAAGTGACAGGCAAACCAGTGCTAGTGGCTGTATCGTAAAACATGTGGACAATCAGAAGCACCACTGTACACCACCACATAACTGGACCTAAGGATGACAGGTACTCACAATTTACTTAATTGGTATGCCTTGAAAAAAATGCTGATACTCTAGGGCGCCGTAATTCCAGAAAGTTTGGGATCCACTGGCTTAGTTCATTAGCCCTTATTATAAATTGACTACCACTGTTTTTTACCCCCCACACCCTCTTCTCCTGTGGCCAGTGTATTTTTTTGCATTATTTTAAAATCCCCCCCAAGGTCATATTACTATTTTACCCCCCACATCACCACCATAGGTATTAGCCCCCACACCCCCCCCCGACACACACACACATATATGCAGAGCGCAGCGGAGCATGTCTGGGGAAACTGATCGGGCAGACATTGTGGGCTTGCCCAGCAGCTGCTGCTCCTTGCAGCCGCCGGGTACATTCAGGGAAGCAGCGCTGACATCTTGACGGCTGCTCTACTCTCTGCAGCCGCCGGGTGGGAGGGGGTGATGCCTGGCTTTCTGATCACTGTTGCAACATTGATCAGGAAACACTAGCGGAAGAGCCATAGCTCCACTGTGGATGGAAGGTCCCTCTTACATTTTCGGCTGTGGCATGGATCTCTTCCCACAGCAGCCCAGTGGGCATTTCTGACTGGTCGCTTCAGATGCGACCATGTCAGGGAAAGCCCAGCCTGGTGTGGTCGCATCTCACCAGTTAAGTGTTTAAAGAAATTTTTGGCATTTTATGGATGCCTGATAAAGAAAGTGTATTTTGCAAACAAACAATTGGCTATAAGTAGGGGCAGCTGAAGGTATGAGCAAACAGGGCTGTTGCCCAGAGCAACCAAGCCTGAAGGGCAGTCAGCAAAGTCCTGTGCCCCCAGCTGCAACCTGAACTGCTGTTGATTATATCCCCTTCACGGGACTGTGTGGAGGTAGTGCGATATGTGATTGGGGACTGTATGGAGACAGTGTGAGGAGGAGCGCTGAGATCTTTCAGGGGATGCTGATATCTGTGAGGGGACACTGAGATCTTTGAGGGGCAGAGTGATCTGTGAGGGGAGGTTGTATAAGGGGAGCAGTGTTTTCTGTGCAGTGGGCCTGTATGTGGGGTCAGTACGATCTCTTGGGGCATTGTGAGGTTTGAGCAGTGTGCTCTGTGAGAGGGGGGGCTCTGTGTGGGGGCAGTGTGATCTGTGAGGGAGGCAGTAAGTGTGTAAGAGGCCATAGGAGAGTATGTATGTAAGGCTATTATTATTGTCCTTTATTTATAAAGTGCAACAAGGGATCCACAGCGCCCAATTACAATGCACATAAACAAAATAATCGAAACAGGAAAATAGTGACAGTTGAAGACAATACAGGGTAAATAAACATAGCTACAGCAGCAGATGAAAATGATATAAGTGCAGTATCAGGGTGACCAGGATTTGGTGCCATTGAAGATGGTTTAAGTAAGAGAAGTATAAGCACATGAAGGTTGAGGGCCCTGCTCCAGAGAGCTTACATACTAAAGGGGAGGGGCAGACAGACAGGGGTAGACAGTGAGTGAGGAACAGAGGGTTAGGATGAGGTTAGACTGGCTTTGGTGAAGAAGTGGGTCTACAGAGCTCATTTGAAGTTTTGTAGAGAAGTGGAGAGTCTGAGGAGAAGAGATAGTGAATTCCAGAGAAAGGGAGCAGCACGTGAGAAATTTCGAAGGTAGGAAGTAATCAGTAGGCAGGACAAGCGACTTGCATTACCAGAGCGAAGAGGAAGGGTGGGAATGTAGAGGAAGATAAGGTCAGAGATGCAAATGGGAAAGGAGTGGGTGAGGACTTTGTTAGTTAGTGTGAGAAGTTTGAATTGAAATCTGAAAGGGAAAGGAAGCCAGTGAAGGGCTTGTAGTAGAGGGGAGGTGGACATAGTGTATTTGGTGAGGAAGATGAGCCGGACTGCAGCATTGAGGATAAATTGGAGTGGAGAGAGGCATTTGTCAGGGATATCAGTTACAGTAGGAGGAGATTACAGTAGTCCGGTATAAAAAAATGACCAGTGAGTGGATAATTGTTTTAGTAGCATCCTGTGTGAGAAAGGGTCTGATACAGGAAATATTATGAATGTGTGGTTTGAAGCAGAGGGAGGAGTCAAGGATTAATCCAAGACAGAGCACTTGTGGGTTAAAGGAGATAGTAGTGCCATCAATAGATAATTAAATTGTGGGAGGTGAGGTTGTGGGGGAGGGTGAAAAGATGATCAGCTCAGTCATAAGGGCCCTACACACTGGCCGATTTTCGGAAAGATATGAACGATCTCGTTCATAAATGAACGAGAACTCGTTCATATCTTTCAGTGTGGAGACTCCAGCTATGAACGATGCGCGTCCCCGCGCTCGTTCATCGCTGGTCTCCCGTCGGCTGTGCATGCAGGCCAATATGGACGATCTCGTCCATATTTGCCTGCACTTCAATGCAGCCGCGTGACGGGGGGAGTGAAGAAACTTCACTGCCCCCCCGCCGCCGGGTCGCTCGTCGGCCGTATCCGCCGTCGGGCAGCTCGGCGGCGGGTCGGCCAGTGAGTAGGGCCCTTTAGACATGTTAAGTTTAAGAAAACATTGAGACATCCAAGTAGAGATAGCAGAGAGACAGTTGGAGATACGAGTGCGGAAAACAGGGAAGAGGTCAGGGGAGGAAAGGTAGAGTTGAGTATCATCAGCATAGAGATGATATGGGAAGTAAAAAGAGCTAATGAGTTCACCTAAAGAGGACATATATAGAGAGAAAGATGATAGAGACAGGAACATGAACAGATCCTTTGGGGACACCTACAGTTAGTGGGGGGTAGGTGGAGTCATGAGAGGAGACAGAGAAGGAATGGTCTGAGAGGTAGGAGGACAGCCAGTAGAGGGTAGTATCAATATACTAATGGGTTGGGGCTGATATGCTGGCAGCATTCTGACCCCGGGATCCAGGCCATCAGAATGCCAGCGGGGTGGAGGGAGGGTTGGGTGGCGAGTGCAACGGAGCCCCTTGCAGGCTCAAAGGCTCACTGTGCTCGCTACAGATTCTATTCCCACTCTATGGGTGTCGTGGACTAGCCCCTGTTAGCCAGCATTCCAGCTGGCGGCATTGTCAGTGGTCAGGATTCCGGCATCAGTCTACTGATCGCCGGAATCCTGACCGCTGGCATATAAACTGCATCCCCTACTAACAGTTATTATATTTTTATACTATCACCATATTCTGTTGTACTTCACAACGTGGTATCAATCACAAGTCATTTCTCTCAAGTAACATGACGTCATAGTCTGACATTATGGGGGTGATTCAGACCTGATCATAGTTGTGCTAAATTTAGCACAACTATGGTCATCTACACTGACATGCGAGGGGACGCCCAGCACAGGGCTAGTCCATCCCGCATGTCAGGCTCGGCACCACCGCACAAGAACTAAAGCATCGCACAGTGGCAATGCTTTTGTACTTGAAGAGTAACTCCCAGCCAGCGCAGCTCAGCTCCAGCATGCTGGCTGGGAGTTACTCGTCATTGTGATGCTCTCAGTGGCTGTGTGTGACGTGACGCAGCCGCTGCGGCCCGCCCCCCACACGGTCCGTCCATGCCTGCATTGGATGGACAGCGCCCACAAAATGGGGGGCAAACACTGCATTGCCGCCCCCTCCCACCCAGCGACCACCTCTGCCTGTCAATCAGGCAGTGGCGATCGCTGGCCTACGACAGCCGTCGGCTGTCTGGCATGCGCCGGTGCACTGCGGCACCAGCGCATGCACACTTCTGACCTGATCACTGTGCTGCAATGAACGGCAGCATGCAATCAGGTCAGAATGACCCCCTATAACAGGTGAGAAATTTTCCAATTTGTACTGTCAAGAAAAAATAGGTATCCTACTGTAAAATCAATATATATAATATATTGTGTACACTAATTTTCTTTTTTCAGGGAAGGCATTTACTCTTTCCATATTATAAAATAATAAAATAATTCCTACAGTAACACATGCACACAAGATAAACAGAATCAACAATTTGGCAGTGTTTCACCTTGCTTTGGCTCGATATATTGTAAACATTTGTCTGGTTTATATTGAGAGTCTGCATATTAAAAAATTGGATGATGCAAACATTTCTGCTGTTGTTAAAGCAATCTGCTACTTTTGCAAAGTTGATTATTCAATTTGGGTATGTTACATTTTATTGTTACTGTTTTGTAATGTGTAAGAAATGAACCTTTATGGCATAACAATAATTACCTTTTAGTATACTCCACTGTAGCAAAATCTACAATGTTTTTATTCCTTAATGTCCATTTAATCAAATACTCAATTGGCTTTCCTTCATTGCCAAAGTTTGGAATATACTGTAGTATAAAACACCACATCTAAATACTAACAGCACAGAATACCATATTGGAAATATATTTCATTAGTTCATTTTATTTAAAAGCTAGTTACCAGTCCGTCAAAATTACGACACAACATAACTGTAATGCCAGTGTTGGCGGCCGTCGGGCACCATCTAGTGTCCTGCGGTGCACAAAACACTTGAATTCCCCCTATAGAGGTGATGAGCCGCATTAGCCTTTCATTATATAGGATAGTCTTCTGAATCTGTTGTGTGAGTGCCAACAGAAGTACTAGATGCTTCTGCAAAGAGAAACTGATGAGGACGAATGTAATTTCTTCTCAATACTTTTATTTAAGAAAAGACATAAGAAGCAAATATTTGAAGAACAAAGATAGAGAATTCCAGAAGACCTGAATGCAGAGTATTTATGGAGCAGAGTTAATTGCAAGAGTTTGTATAATGAATGATTATTGATGTGGCTAAAGAACACTTGAAAGAGTTTGTACAATGGATGTTTGTTTAACATGATTGAAGAACACTGAAGGAGTTTTGCAGTATGGATGATTATGAGACGTGGCTGAAGAACACAGCATGAGCTTTGCAGAATGGATGATTATTAGAAGTGGCTGAAGAGCACTGCAGGACTGCTGGGAAATTGTCTATGAATAGGACTACAGAGACATTGTCCTAAATGGCAGGCTGTGACCCGCGGCGCAGGGGTAAACACTGGCATTTGTGCAGCTAACGATAGCTGAGATGACAGTTCCATGGAGCTAAAAATCCAAGGGACACTGGAAAGGCACACAGGTGGACCTGTGGGAGCGCAGAGCTAAGACACCTGTACTGGGATAAAGCACTGGCAAGGTTTCAAACCGGACTGCCCCCTTTTACCAGAAGGCTCAGCCTGTGATTGGCTGGAAGAGACCAGAGACCAAATCCCATTGGCATACTATGAATTGGTTTCCAACATGGCGGCCCCCAGTACTGCAGACACACAAGAGAAGGGGCTCTTGCTCAGGCAGCCTCCCTGCACATTGCTCTAGAGCATGGGATCTTACACAGGTAGCCTCCCTGCACAGTGCTCCAGTGGCAACAAGCCGCACAGTCACCAGCAAACTCTCAGCTGTAGCACACCAGAGGCCCTCATAGACCTCCCTCACCGCAGCGCTAGCCATCTGACTGAGAGCCCCCGGAGACCATCACCAGAGGGGAGTCCTCGGTCCATGACACATGCTAGGTGTAAGAGAGCCATCAAAATTCCCTTCCCTTTGCACACAGCAGGCAATGAGCCTTTGATACATGATCATGGTACTACCATGAAACTTCCACAAGTCAGGGTAATTATGTGCGACCGCTTTATCACCACCCATACTCACACCATACGTCCCAACATGACCCGCTCCAGGAGGGACACAATGCTTTGCTTCTGGACTTCCCTCTTAATTTATGATTGCCAGCACCTGTGCGGAAACACCTTTCTTATCCATTAACCTGTTCAGCACAGGTGCCGGCAATCATAAATGAAGAGAAGTCCAGAAGCAGAGCACTCCTGGAGAGGGTCATGTTGAGAGGTATGCTCACACTGAATTGATAAGACCTTTTTCATGGAAAGATAGATCTGTCCAAGTTGTGTGCTACTTAGAATAGGAAGGACATATATGCAAAATATGTAAATTCACATCTGCCCATTTGCAGTATGCAAAACTTCAGGGGGTAATTCAGATCTGATCGCAGCAGCAAATTTGTTAGCTAATGGGCAAAACCATGTTGCGCTACAGGGGGGCAGATATTACATGTGCAGAGAGAGTTAGATTTGGGTGGGGTGTGTTCAAACTGAAATCTAAACTGCAGTGTAAAAATAAAACAGCAAGTATTTACCCTGCACAGAGACAAAATAACCCACCCAAATCTAACTCTCCTTGCAGATGTAATATCTGCCTCCCCTGTAGTACACATGGTTTTGCCCATTAGCTAACAAATTTGCTGCTGCGATCAGGTCTGAATTAGGCCCTCAGTGTCCAAAGTTAATATTTTTCTAAACTATAGAAGCTGGATTGGGCTGCGGGAAAAGCAGGAAGTGGCTTTCTACAGGAAGCCAGCTCTCTGCCTATCACAGCCCAGTCTGGAAGTCTCGGAGGGAGGAAACACCTCCCAATGGGACTGCCTGTAGTGTCTGTGCATGGCAGGTAGGATTTCCAATAAGAAGTCGCTGCAAGTCACAGTGAAGCCAGTGCACTCACAGACTGCTTCTATCTTCAATGACACTGAGACGGGTAGCGGATTTTACCTGAGGGGGCTGCAGTCCTGTAGTCCATAAGCAAAATCCGCCACTGGTGTTAACCCTTAGCCCTGGGCACTTATCCTGGAATCTATAAATTAACATGTGTTAGCCACAGATTTACCATGCAAGAATTTTTTTTTTTAATTGAATAGCTCCAGACATAAAATTCTGAGGCTATAAGCACTTTCCTCGTACTGTGAGTATCGAGCCTTACTGAATCCAGCTCTAAGACTTTAAACTAAAGCTTACATTTATCTCTTATCTATTTTTGTTTCAGTTATAAGATGAAGCAGTTATACTTGTCAGATTGCACATGTCTATTTTAGTGCAATGCCCAATTTTCTTATTTACTGGTGGTTTAAACGTTGTTCTGCATAACTGTATTTATTTTTAATAAAAATATTTCTATGTATGATGTGTTATTTCAATTTTTGCGACATACAATAAACTCCCTTAGTTCAGCTGTAAATAACAGTTTTAGTGGAGATTCACAATTGTTTTTGCTTAGGACCGCCAAAATTCTAGAGTTAATAAATTCCATTTTGCAAACCTAATAAAATACTGTAATTGTCTGCAGAAATGTTAAGTGAATCAGCAGAAAGTACAGGTAACAGGTAATTACAGCTAGTTTTAGGATTACACTTTTTTCTAATGTTAATTAATGTTTAATTATATCTTAAGTTCAGTTGTGTTTTAGCTCACTCAAGATACTATTTATTCTCCCATTTCTCCTACACCTGATTTATCAACACTAACTTCTAAAGAACACATTTATATCAAATAATATGTTCCACCAGATTGTGATATTGCACCATTGATTGGAAGTTGTGCATAGAATCGTGTACGGATTATAGACCCAAAAGGAGATCTACACTAATCATGCATGTGAACATTACAATTAGTGATGAGCGGGTTCGGTTCCTCGGAATCCGAACCCCCCCGAACTTGACCCATTTTACACGGTTCCGAGGTGGACTCGAATCTTCCCGCCTTGCTCGGTTAACCCGAGCACGCCCGAACGTCATCATCTTGCTGTCGGATTCTCGCGAGATTCGTATTCTATATAAGGAGCCGCGCGTCGCCGCCATTTTCACTCGTGCATTGGAGATGATAGGGAGAGGACGTGTGCAGCGTTCTCTCAGTTGTGTTCAGTGTGCTGCAAATATCTGTGCTCAGTGTGCTGCAAATATCTGTGCTCAGTGTTCTTGCAAATATCTGTGCTCAGTGTGCTGAAAATATCTATGTTCTCTGCCTGAAAAACGCTCCATATCTGTGCTCAGTGTGCTGCAAATATCTGTGCTCAGTGTGCTTTATTGTGGGGACTGGGGACCACCAGTATTATATAGTAGGAGGACAGTGCAGAGTTTTGCTGACCAGTGACCACCAGTATTATACGTTCTCTGCCTTAAAAACGCTCCATATCTGTGCTGCATTGCAGTATATAGTAGGAGGACAGTGCAGAATTTTGCTGACCAGTGATCACCAGTATTATATCAGTACGGTACAGTAGTCCACTGCTCTACCTACCTCTGTGTCGTCAAGTATACTATCTATCCATACCTGTGGTGCATTTATGTTTTGCGCAGTATATATAGTAGGAGGACAGTGCATAATTTTGCTGACCACCAGTATATAATATATAGCAGTACGGTACAGTAGGCCACTGCTCTACCTACCTCTGTGTCATCAAGTATGCTATCCATCCGTACCTGTGGTGCATTTTAGTTGTTGTGCGCAGTAGTAGGAAGACAGTGCATAATTTTGCTGACCACCAGTATATAATATATAGCAGTACGGTACAGTAGTCCACTGCTCTACCTACCTCTGTGTCATAAAGTATACTATCCATCCATACCTGTGGTGCATTTAAGTTTTGCGCAGTATGTATAATAGGAGGACAGTGCATAATTTTGCTGACCAGTATATAATATATAGCATATATAGTATATAATATATAGCAGTACGGTACAGTAGGCCACTGCTCTACCTACCTCTGTGTCGTCAAGTATACTATCCATCCAAACCTGTGGTGCATTTTAGTTGTTGTGCGCAGTAGTAGGAGGACAGTGCATAATTTTGCTGACCACCAGTATATAATATATAGCAGTACGGTACAGTAGTCCACTGCTCTACCTACCTCTGTGTCGTCAAGTATACTATCCATCCATACCTGTGGTGCATTTAAGTTTTGCGCAGTATATATAGTAGGAGGACAGTGCATAATTTTGCTGACCACCAGTATATAATATATAGCAGTACGGTACAGTAGGCCACTGCACTACCTACCTCTGTGTCGTCAAGTATACTATCCTTCCATACCTGTGGTGCATTTTAGTTGTTGTGCGCAGTAGTAGGAGGACAGTGCATAATTTTGCTGACCACCAGTATATAATATATAGCAGTACAGTACAGTAGGCCACTGCTCTACCTACCTCTGTGTCGTCAAGTATACTATCCATCCATACCTGTGGTGCATTTTAGTTGTTGTGCGCAGTAGTAGTAGGACAGTGCATAATTTTGCTGACCACCAGTATATAATATATAGCAGTACGGTACAGTAGTCCACTGCTCTACCTACCTATGTGTCGCCAAGTATACTATCCATCCACACCTGTAGTGCATTTAAGTTTTACGCAGTATATATAGTAGGAGGACAGTGCATAATTTTGCTGACCACCAGTATATAATATGTAGTAGTACGGTACAGTAGGCCACTGCTCTACCTACCTCTGTGTCATCAAGTATACTATCCATCCATACCTGTGGTGCATTTTAGTTGTTGTGCGCAGTAGTAGGAGGACAGTGCATAATTTTGCTGACCAGCAGTATATAATATATAGCAGTACGGTACAGTAGGCCACTGCTCTACCTACCTCTGTGTCGTCAAGTATACTATCCATCCATACCTGTTGTGCATTTTAGTTGTTGTGCGCAGTAGTAGGAGGACAGTGCATAATTTTGCTGACCACCAGTATATAATATATAGCAGTACGGTACAGTAGTCCACTGCTCTACCTACCTCTGTGTCGCCAAGTATACTATCCATCCATACCTGTGGTGCATTTAAGTTTTGCGCAGTATATATAGTAGGAGGACAGTGCATAATTTTGCTGACCACCAGTATATAACATATAGCAGTACGGTACAGTAGGCCACTGCTCTACCTACCTCTGTGTCGTCAAGTATACTATCCATCCATACCTGTGGTGCATTTTAGTTGTTGTGCGCAGTAGTAGGAGGACAGTGCATAATTTTGCTGAACACCAGTATGTAATATATAGCAGTATGGTACAGTAGGCCATTGCTATTGATATATTACTGGCATATAATTCCACACATTAAAAAATGGAGAACAAAAATGTGGAGGTTAAAATAAGGAAATATTAAAATCCACTTCCACCTGGTGCTGAAGCTGCTGCCACTAGTCATGGCCGAGACGATGAAATGCCATCAACGTCGTCTGCCAAGGCCGATGCCCAATGTCATAGTAGAGAGCATGTAAAATCCCCCCAAAAAAAGTGCAGTAAAATTACCCAAAAATCAAAATTAAAAGCGTCTGATGAGAAGCGTAAACTTGGCAATATGCCATTTACGACACGGAGTGGCAAGGAACTGCTGAGGCCCTCCCCTATGTTCCTCATGACTAGTGGGTCAGCTTCACATGAGGATGGAAGCACTCATCCTCCCACTAGAAAAATGAAAAGACTTAAGCTGGCAAAAGTACAGCAAAGAACTGTGTGTTCTTCTAAATCACAAATCCCCAATGAGAGTCCAATTGTGTCGGTTGCGATGCCTGACCTTCCCAACACTGGACGGGAAGAGGTGGCGCCTTCCACCATTTGCACGCCCCCTGCAAGTGTTGGAAGGAGCACCCGCAGTCCAGTTCCTGATAGTCAAATTGAAGATGTCACTGTTGAAGTACACCAGGATGAGGATATGGGTGTTGCTGGCGCTGAGGAGGAAATTTACAAGGAGGATTCTGATGGTGTGGTGGTTTGTTTAAGTCAGGCACCCGGGGAGACACCTGTTGTCCGTGGGACGAATATGGCCATTGACATGCCTGGTCAAATTACAAAAAAAATCACCTCTTCGGTGTGGAATTATTTCAACAGAAATAATGTCAAGCCGTGTGTTGCCTTTGTCAAGCCGTGTGTTGCCTTTGTCAAGCTGTAATAAGTAGGGGTAAGGACGTTAACCACCTAGGAACATCCTCCCTTATACGTCACCTGGAGCGCATTCATCAGAAGTCATTGACAAGTTCAAAAACTTTGGGTGACAGCGGAAGCAGTCCACTGACAACTAAATCCCTTCCTCTTGTAACCAAGCTCCTGCAAACCACACCACCAACTCCCTCAGTGTCAATTTACTCCTTAGACAGGAAAGCCAATAGTCCTGCAGGCCATGTCACTGGCAAGTCTGACGAGTCCTCTCCTGCCTTGGATTCCTCCGATGCATCCTTGAGTGTACCGCCTACTGCTGCAGGCGCTGCTGTTGTTGCTGCTGGGAGTCGATCGTCATCCCAGAGGGAAGTCGGAAGACCACTTGTACTACTTCCAGTAAGCAATTGACTGTCCAGCAGTACTTTGCGAGGAAGATGAAATATCACAGCAGTCATCCTGCTGTAAAGCGGATAACTCAGGCCTTGGCAGCCTGGGCGGTGTTAAACGTGTTTCAGGTATCCACCGTTAATTCACAGGAAACTAGAGATTTGCTTGAGGTACTGTGTCCCCGGTACCAAATACCATCTAGGTTCCATTTCTCTAGGCAGGCGATACCAAGAATGTACACAGACCTCAGAAAAAGAGTCACCAGTGTCCTAAAAAATGCAGTTGTACCCAATGTCCACTTAACCATGGACATGTGGACAAGTGGAGTAGGGCAGACCAAGGACTATATGACTGTGACAGCCCACTGGGTAGATGTATTTACTCCCGCAGCAAGAACAGCAGCGGCGGCACCAGTAGCAGCATCTCGCAAACGCCAACTCATTCCTAGGCAGGCTACGCTTTGTATCACCGCTTTCCATAAGAGGCACACAGCTGACAACCTCTTACGGAAACTGAGGAACATCATCGCAGAATGGCTTACCCCAATTGGACTCTCCTGGGGATTTGTGACATCGGACAACGCCACCAATATTGTGCGTGCATTACATGTGGGCAAATTCCAGCACGTCCCATGTTTTGCACATACATTGAATTTGGTGGTGCAGAATTATTTAAAAAATGACAGGAGCGTGCAAGAGATGCTGTCGGTGGCCCAAAGAATTGCGGGCCACTTTCGGCATTCAGCCACCGCGTGCCGAAGACTGGAGCACCAGCAAACACTCCTGAACCTGCCCTTCCATCATCTGAAGCAAGAGGTGGTAACGAGGTGAAATTCAACCCTCTATATGCTTCAGAGGATGGAGGAGCAGCAAAAGGCCATTCAAGCCTATACAGCTACCTACGATATAGGTAAAGGAGGGGGAATGCACCTGACTCAAGCGCAGTGGAGAATGATTTAAAAGTTGTGCAAGGTTCTGCAACCCTTTGAACTTGCCACACGTGAAGTCAGTTCAGACACTGCCAGCCTGAGTCAGATCATTCCCCTCATCAGGCTTTTGCAGAAGAAGCTAGAGAGATCGAAGGAGGAGCTAAAATAGAGCGATTCCGCTAGGCATGTGAGACTTGTGGATGGAGCCCTTAATTCGCTTAACCAAGATTTACGGGTGGTCAATCTGTTGAAATCAGAGCACTACATTTTGGCCACCGTGCTCGATCCTAGATTTAAAACCTACGTTGGATCTCTCTTTCCGGCAGACACAAGTCTGCAGAGGTTCAAAGACCTGCTGGTGAGAAAATTGTCAAGTCAAGCGGAACGTGACCCGTCAACAGCTCCTCCTTCACATTCTCCCGCAACTGGGGCTGCGAGGAAAAGGCTAAGAATACCGAGCCCACCCGCTGGCGGTGATGCAGGGCAGTCTGGAGCAAGTGCTGACATCTGGTCCGGACTGAAGGACCTGCCAACGATTACTGACATGTCGTATACTGTCACTGCATATGATTCTGTCACCATTGAAAGAATGGTGGAGGATTATATGAGTGACCGCATCCAAGTAGGCACGTCAGACAGTCCGTACGTATACTGGCAGGAAAAGGAGGCAATTTCGAGGCCCTTGCACAAACTGGCTTTATTTTACCTAAGTTGCCCCACCCCCTCCAGTGTGTACTCCGAAAGAGTGTTTAGTGTAGCCGCTCACCTTGTCAGCAATCGGCGTACGAGGTTACTTCCAGAAAATGTGGAGAAGATGATGTTCATCAAAATGAATTATAATCAATTCCTCCGTGGAGACATTCATCAGCAGCAATTGCCTCCAGAAAGTACACAGGGACCTGAGATGGTGGATTCCAGTGTGGACGAATTAATAATCTGTGAGGAGGGGGATGTATACAGTGAAAGGGGTGAGGGATCGGAGGATGAGGAGGAGGTGGACATCTTGCCTCTGTAAAGCCAGTTTGTGCAAGGAGAGATTGATTGCTTCTTTTTTGGTGGGGGCCCAAACCAACCAGTCATTTCAGTCACAGTCGTGTGGCAGACCCTGTTGCTGAAATGATGGGTTTGTTAAAGTGTGCATGTCCTGTTTATACAACATAAGGGTGGGTGGGAGGGCCCAAGGACAATTCTATCTTGCACCTCTTTTTTCTTTCATTTTTCTTTGCATCATGTGCTGTTTGGGGACTATTTTTTGAAGTGCCATCCTGTCTGACACTGCAGTGCCACTCCTAGATGGGTCAGTTGTTTGTGTCGGCCACTTGGGTCGCTTAGCTTAGCCGTCCAGCGACCTTGGTGCACCTCTTTTTTTCTTTGCATCATGTGCTGTTTGGGGACAATTTTTTTAAGTGACATCCTGTCTGACACTGCAGTGCCACTCCTAGATGGGCCAGGTGTTTGTGTCGGCCACTTGGGTCGCTTAGCTTAGCCATCCAGCGACCTTGGTGCACCTCTTTTTTTCTTTGCATCATGTGCTGTTTGGGGACAATTTTTTGAAGTGCCATCCTGTCTGACACTGCAGTGCCACTCCTAGATGGGCCAGGTGTTTGTGCCGGCCACTTGAGTCGCTTAGCTTAGTCATCCAGCGACCTCTATGCAAATTTTAGGACTAAAAATAATATTGTGAGGTGTGAGGTGTTCAGAGTAGACTGGAAATGAGTGGAAATTATGGTTATTGAGGTTAATAATACTATGGGATCAAAATGACCCCCAAATTCTATGATTTAAGCTGTTTTTTGAGTTTTTTTTGTAAAAAAAAACACCCGAATCCGAAACACACCCGAATCCGACAAAAATTTTTCAGGGAGGTTTTGCCAAAACGCGTCCGAATTCAAAACACGGCGGCGGAACCGAATCCAAAACCAAAACACAAAACCCGAAAAAGTTCCGGTGCACATCTCTAATTACAATATACAGTAATACATGATGAAACATAAACAAGAGAAGAATAGCAATTTTAACTTTTGCAATACATGTATTATTTTAGAAGAGTGTGTATAAACTTGATGATAAGCAATCACCTTGCGCACTTTCAGTTACGTGATTTAATGTACAATGGAAGTCGGGAAAAAATATATAGAATATACATATATAAAGTTAATATATTGGTAACTAGTTTGTAGATATAAGAACCCAGAAGAACAACAAAGATATATATATATATATATATATATATTTAATTTTTTCAATATTAAATTTTTATTGAAGTTTTACAACATATATTCATAATAGTATAGGGCAGAGGTTCCCAAACTGTGTGCCATGGCTCCCTGGGGTGCCTTGGGACACTAGCAGGGGTGCCCTGGGTTGGTGGTCCAGGACCAATTCAAATTATTCATAGTCAATATAATAGGCAAAACCAGTGCTGTTGGCTGCCAGTCATAAAAAATGTGGCCAAACAGGAGCAAATCTTGTCCCTCACCACACAACTGACCCTAAGGATGACATATAAACGCAATCTACTTAATGTAATATTTCTTTCTAAATTTCTCAAAAAGATATTTTTGGCCATGGGGTACCGTGAAAAAATTCTGATATTCTAGGGTGCCGTGATTCAAAAAAGTTTGGAAACCACTGGTATAGGGGGATACAAAAAGAAAAGAGGGGAAAGGGGGAATGGGGGTGAATAGGTACATATAGTAACATAAGTACATAGCATAGCATGAAGATTCAAGTACAGTTACATGAACAATTCAACACGTCATCCAGAGATTCCATTAAGAAGTACACTGTTATCAGAGGAATTACTGAATAGTAACATGCAATCAGAGGCCTAAGTGTGGGAAACTTCCCTAGCTCTTTTTCAATGTCCTGTAGTTGTTCCACTGAAACCATATAGGATGAGGGCAATTGGCAAAGGAGTAATACGATGCTACAGCAAACAGTTATTTTTATAATGCTCATATTGAGCAATTGAAGTGACTTCTGCGAGCTGTTTGTATATCTGCTATCCACTACTAACTACTGTACTATTACTATTAAACTTTTCTCTGTTAGAAATTAGTGATGAGCGGGTTCGGTTCCTCGGAAACCGAACCCCCCCGAACTTCACCCATTTTACACGGGTCCGAGGCATACTCGGATTCTCCCGTATGGCTCGGTTAACCCGAACGCGCCCGAACGTTATCATCCCGCTGTCGGATTCTCGCGAGATTCGGATTCTATATAAGCAGCCGCGCGTCGCCGCCATTTTCACTCGTGCATTGGAAATGTTAGGGAGAGGACGTGGCTCGCGTCCTCTCCGTTTATTAATCTTGATGCAAAAATATTTGTGCTTATTCCTTAATTGTGGGGACTGGGGAGCAGCTGTATTATATAGGAGGAGTACAGTGCAGAGTTTTGCTGACCAGTGACCACCAGTATACGTTGTCTGCCTGAAAAACACTCCATATCTGTGCTCAGTGTGCTGCATATATCTGTGCTCACACTGCTTTATTGTGGGCACTGGGGACCACCAGTATATTATATAGGAGGAGTACAGTGCAGAGTTTTGCTGACCAGTGACCACCAGTATACGTTGTCTGCCTGAAAAACACTCCATATCTGTGCTCAGTGTGCTGCATATATCTGTGCTCACACTGCTTTATTGTGGGCACTGGGGACCACCAGTATATTATATAGGAGGAGTACAGTGCAGAGTTTTGCTGACCAGTGACCACCAGTATACGTTGTCTGCCTGAAAAACACTCCATATCTGTGCTCAGTGTGCTGCATATATCTGTGCTCACACTGCTTAATTGTGGGGACTGGGGAGCAGCTGTATTATATAGGAGGAGTACAGTGCAGAGTTTTGCTGACAGTGACCACCAGTATATATAGCAGTCCGGTACGGAAGGCCACTGCTCTACCTACCTCTGTGTCGTCAAGTATACTATCCATCCATACCTGTGGTGCATTTCAGTTGTGCGCAGTAAATATAGTAGTAGGCCATTGCTATTGATACTGGCATATAATTCCACACATTAAAAAATGGAGAACAAAAATGTGGAGGTTAAAATAGGGAAAGATCAAGATCCACTTCCACCTCATGCTGAAGCTGCTGCCACTAGTCATGGCCGAGACGATGAAATGCCATCAACGTCGTCTGCCAAGGCCGATGCCCAATGTCATAGTAGAGAGCATGTAAAATCCAAAAAACAAAAGTTCAGTAAAATGATCCAAAAATCAAAATTGAAAGCATCTGATGAGAAGCATAAACTTGCCAATATGCCATTTACGGCATGGAGTGGCAAGGAACGGCTGAGGCCCTTGCCTATGTTCATGGCTAGTGGTTCAGATTCACATGAGGATGGAAGCACTCATCCTCTCGCTAGAAAACTGCAGTGCCACTCCTAGATGGGCCAGGTGTTTGTGTCGGCCACTTGGGTCGCTTAGCTTAGTCACACAGCTACCTCATTGCGCCTCTTTTTTTCTTTGCATCATGTGCTGTTTGGGGACAATTTTTTTGAAGTGCCATCCTGCCTGACACTGCAGTGCCACTCCTAGATGGGCCAGGTGTTTATGTCGGCCACTTGTGTCGCTTAGCTTAGTCACACAGCGACCTTGGTGCGCCTCTTTTTTTCTTTGCATCATGTGCTGTTTGGGGACAATTTTTTTGAAGTGCAATCCTGCCTGACACTGCAGTGCCACTCCTAGATGGGCCAGGTGTTTGTGTCGGCTACTTGTGTTGCTTAGCTTAGTCACACAGCGACCTTGGTGCGCCTCTTTTTTTCTTTGCATCATGTGCTGTTTGGGGACAATTTTTTTGAAGTGCCATCCTGCCTGACACTGCAGTGCCACTCCTAGATGGGCCAGGTGTTTGTGTCGGTCACTTGTGTCGCTTAGCTTAGTCACACAGCGACCTTGGTGCGCCTCTTTTTTTCTTTGCATCATGTGCTGTTTGGGGACTATTTTTTTGAAGTGCCATCCTGCCTGACACTGCAGTGCCACTCCTAGATGGGCCAGGTGTTTGTGTCGGCCACTTGTGTCGCTTAGCTTAGCCATCCAGCGACCTTGGTGCACCTCTTTTTTTCTTTGCATCATGTGCTGTTTGGGGACAATTTTTTTGAAGTGCCATCCTGCCTGACACTGCAGTGCCACTCCTAGATGGGCCAGGTGTTTGTGTCGGTCACTTGTGTCGCTTAGCTTAGTCACACAGCGACCTTGGTGCGCCTCTTTTTTTCTTTGCATCATGTGCTGTTTGGGGACTATTTTTTTGAAGTGCCATCCTGCCTGACACTGCAGTGCCACTCCTAGATGGGCCAGGTGTTTGTGTCGGCCACTTGTGTCGCTTAGCTTAGCCATCCAGCGACCTTTGTGCACCTCTTTTTTTCTTTGCATCATGTGCTGTTTGGGGACAATTTTTTTGAAGTGCCATCCTGTCTGACACTGCAGTGCCACTCCTAGATGGGCCAGGTGTTTGTGTCGGCCACTTGTGTCGCTTAGCTTAGCCATCCAGCGACCTCGGTGCAAATTTTAGGACTAAAAATAATATTGTGAGGTGTGAGGTGTTCAGAATAGACTGAAAATGAGTGGAAATTATGGTTATTGAGGTTAATAATACTATGGGATCAAAATGACCCCCAAATTCTATGAATTAAGCTGTTTTTGAGGGTTTTTTTGTAAAAAAAACACCCGAATCCAAAACACACCCGAATCCGACAAAAAAATTTCAGGGAGGTTTTGCCAAAACACGTCCGAATCCAAAACACGGCTGCGGACCCGAATCCAAAACCAAAACACAAAACCCGAAAAATTTCCGGTGCACATCACTATATAGAAATACATTCTGCCTATTGTTTGTCCTGACTCTTGTAAACTTCTACACATTAACTGTGCAGTAACAGAAACATTTACTAAAATATTATGTGAGCTTAGAACTACATCTGCATTAGCCCAAAACAGGATGTACTCAAAATTTAGATTGTTAAAACTGAGACAGTGAAAATGTTGACTGAGATTGTCAAGTGCCAGCAACCATAAGGTAGACATGAACACCGGGAGTGTTTTTTTTTTCTTCAATAAAGTACAAAGATATTCAGTGTCTGTGTCCTGTCTTTATTTTAATATTTTCTTTAAAGATGTACTACAGCTACCAGCAGGCCCTTATGTCCAGGTGCCCTCAATATATAGATGCAGAATGCCGGCAGGGGGCCCAGGACTATTTCCACTCGTGGTTGTCCACCACAGTTATAGAGTGGGAATAGAACCTGTGGCGAAAGCAGCAAGCCACCGAGCCTGCAGCATGGCAAGCACAGCAAGCCCGCAAGGGGTTTCGTTGTGCTTGCCCCCCTGCCGGGATTTTGACCGCCGGTCACCCGATCCCAACCCCTCCAAAGGGTACTTACCCCAATATAGTATAGCAAGTTTGTGACACATAGGATGATAAAGGCATAATTTTAATCTATTTCAAGACTCCAAGCCACCAATTTGCTATTATATATATATATATATATATATATATATATATATATACTCAGCATCAGCTGGACGGCACTCAGAAGACTCTCAGCTGTGAAAACAAAACAAGCTTAATGGCTAGGGTCTTGATAAAAGAGAGCCATCTCTGAAACGTTGGCAATACATTAGCCATTGTGCTTGTTTTGTTTTCACTGCTGAGAGTCTTCTGAGTGCCGTCCAGCTGATACTGAGCATATTGGATTTTGTCTAGGTCAGGTTTAGAGGACTATCACACACTCATATGACAGTGACCTAGCTATTAAAATACGGACACGTTTTCATGCGTACTGCACTACCTAACAACCATTTCACATTTAGGGGCCTATTCATGAAGCAGTGAAAAGGGTGGAGAAATGAGCCAATGGAGAAGTTGTCCACGGCAACCAATCAGCATTGAAGTAACATTTATAATTTGTATATTATACAATTGTACGGAGCAGCTGATTGGTTGCCATGGGCAACTTCTCCACTGTTTCACTTCTCCACTCTTTTCGCTGCTTCATGAATAGACCCCTTACAGCTTTATCATTAAGCTGTAAATGCGAAATGGTCTTTAGTTAGTGCGGTACGCATGAAAACGTGTCCGTATTTTAATAGCTAGGTCACTGTCATATGAGTATGATAGCCCTCTAAGGGGTCTATTCATGTAGAAAACGAAAACATAATTGCTACTTATCACTATACATCGCATCTCTTCGATGCGATGTATAGCTGTGATAAGTAGCAATTCATGTATACTCACCCTTCCGACGATGCGCTGCGGTGTCTGGGGCTCCTGCGGTGAGGTCTTCTCCAGCGGTCCCTCCTGCGATGTGCGGAGTCCAGCGGCGGGTCCCTTTGCGCATGCGCAGCTTGATGACCTCCCGGCAGGCCGCAGTGGTTGCTGGGAGGTCGGGGGGTGGAGCCAGCGCGAGGTGCCGAGCAGCGATCAGGGAAGCATTGAGCTTCCCTGATGTCTCCGCACTACAGTTCAGGTTACGCCGTCCTCAGATGGCGAACCTGAACTCCATGGAGAAGCGGAAAGCAGAGCTTTCCGCACCTTCATGAATTGCACTCACCATACAAAGGTATGGTGATGCGATTCAGGCACAGAGCGGGGGTACCGCTGGAGAAGTCAGAGACTTCTCCACGGTAACCGGCTCTGTGAATTGCGGTAAGCAGAGAAAAGCCCTGTTTAACGCAAAACAGGGCTTTTCACTGCTGCATGAATAGACCCCTTAATGTTGAATGTATGCTTGGTCATATGCAGGGCCGGCGCCACCATTAGGCAGCTTTAGGCAGCTGCCTATGGGCGCCGGCCACTGGAGGGCGGCACCGCACGCTGCACAGAAATGCCTCTTTTCTCTTATTCCCTTATGTGTGCTCCTCGTCTTTCTTATGAGACTTGGAGCCGCCCATCAATTACCAGCCGCCGCTGACAGAGTGAGTCAGTGTGTACCATCAGCTGCTCTACGTGTAAGCTGGCTCTCATAATATAAAGCACTCCCTCTGCAATCCTCCCTGAGCACCCCCCCGCGATATCACATGGCATTTCCCACCCCACAACAGCATCTCCCCCCCCCCCCCCCCCCAAATCGCATCCCGGATTTTCTCTCCCTCCAAACTCCCCCCCCCCAGCAAATTGGTCAGCTTTCCATTCAGTCTCTCCCCCCCCAGGGCCGGCGCCACCATTAGGCAGCTTTAGGCAGCTGCCTATGGGCGCCGGCCACTGGAGGGCGGCACCGCACGCTGCACTGAAATGCCTCTTTTCTCTTATTCCCTTATGTGTGCTCCTCGTGTTTCTTATGAGACTTGGAGCCGCCCATCAATTACCAGCCGCCGCTGACAGAGTGAGTCAGTGTGTACCATCAGCTGCTCTACGTGTAAGCTGGCTCTCGTAATATAAAGCACTCCCTCTGCAATCCTCCCTGAGCACCCCCCCGCGATATCACATGGCATTTCCCACCCCACAACAGCATCTCCCCCCCCCCCCCCAAATCGCATCCCGGATTTTCTCTCCCTCCAAACTCCCCCCCCCCCCAGCAAATTGGTCAGCTTTCCATTCAGTCTCTCCCCCCCCCCCCATGACCGCATTCTGCATATTCTCTCCCTCTACCATTCATGACCACCGCCCGAACACCCCATCCCTGCTGAACAAACTGACCAGCTGTCAACTTTGTGCAGCCAGCTGGACTAGCTGGGCGCATGGAAGGAGGCTGGATCCATTGGCGGATCCAGCAGGGGGTGATGAGGGCGTTCGCGCCCCGTAACACATCAACACAGCCCGCCCACTTGGTCCTGCGGGCAGCAGAGGGCAGGGGAGCTGAGTGCGACGGCCGCGACCTGGCCGCATTGACAGGGCAACTGAGATGGTGCTGGGGGCCTGGTGGGACCACCCAGTGTGCCCTGGCCCTTGCTAGTAGCGGCAGCAGCACAACTCTCTGCGCCCCGTCCTTGTTCGCTCCTTCAGCCGCGGAGGAGCTGCTGCAGCCATGTCTATGAGATCGTGAACCACATGGACACCCAAAAGGTGAGGTGCTGGGAGAGGATGGGAGGCGATTAGCTAGTGAGGAGAGAGCGGCCAGAGTGCTGTGCTGGTGAGAGCCAGGGCAGGAGAGATAGGGGACTCGTCCCGGCAGATGGAGGAGGAGGAGCGCTGCGTGGACGGGACTCTATCCTATGGTGTCTGTGTATATACTTTATACATCACTAGTGTCTATATGTACATGGAGTGTTGCTAAAGTATGTTTGTGTGTGTCTCAGCATTGTATGCATGGTGTATCACCAGTGTATGTATGGTGTAACACTAGTGTGTGTGTGTGTGTGTGTGTGTGTGTGTGTGTGTGTGTGTGTTAGTAGTGTGTGTGTGTGTGTATGGCGCATCACATGTATGTGTGTTAGTAGTGTATGTATTATGTATCACTAGTGTGTGTGTGTGTTAGTAGTGTGTGTGTATGGTGCATCACATGTATGTGTGTTAGTAGTGTATGTATTATGTATCGCTAGTGTGTGTGTGTGTGTGTGTGTGTGTGTGTGTTAGTAGTGTATGTATGGTGTATCACGTGTGTGTGTTAGTAGTGTATGTATGGTGTATCACGTGTGTGTGTGTGTGTGTGTGTGTTAGTAGTGTATGTATGGTGTATCACGTGTGTGTTAGTAGTGTATGTATGGTGTATCACGTGTGTGTGTGTGTGTGTGTGTCAGTATTGTGTGTATGGTGTATCACTAGTGTGTGTGTGTGTCTGTGAATATTGTATGCATGGCGTATCACTAGTGTATGTGTGTGTGTGTGTGTGTATGTATGGTGTATCACTAGTGTCTGTGTGTGTGTGTTAGCGCATGTATGGTGTATAACGTGTGTGTCAGTATTGTGTGTATGGTGTATCACTAGTGTGTGTGTGTGTGTGTGTGTGTGTCGATGTGTTAAGTAGTGTATATGGTGTATCACGTGTGTGAGTGTCTGTGTGTATGTCAGCATTGTATGTAAGGTGTATCACTAGTGTGTGTGTGCTAGTGTATGTATAGTGTATCACTAGTGTGTGTGTGTCAATATTGTATGTATGGTGTGTCACTAGTGTGTGTCAATATTGTACTGTATGTATGGTGTATCCTTAGTGTATGTGTGTGTGTTAATAGTGTATGTATGGTGTATCACTAGTGTCTGCGTGTCTGTTAGTAGTGTATGTATGATGTATCACTAGGGCTTAGCGGACTGGAAGGGGGAGGAGTCCGGATTAATTTTAACCCCCCCCCCCCCCCCTATAGAAGAAGTCTAGATCCGCCCCTGGCTGGATCCCTGCGTTAGGAGGAGGAGACAGTCAGTAAAGCATAAATAAAGATAGGCTGTATTCATTCTATTTTTTTTTTTGTGACCAACTAAATTTGAGTTTTAGGCTGTGGTTTTATATATATATATATATATATATATATATATATATATATATATATATAGACACACACATACAGGCATACATACATATGTGTGTGTGTGTATATATATATATATATATATATATAAATGTGACCAGCACTCCACTGAACTGAGAAGTAATGCCTGGGTGCCTTCCCTTGGGTTACCAGCCAGCCCCCATACACACATTCCATTACAGCAGGCAGCACTCCACAGACTTTTTATGAAAGAAAAAACAGCCATTGCAGCCAATTCATATCATCAACGTTTCAGGTGTTTAATCCTACACCTGATGAAAGGTGTAGGATTAAACATCTGAAACATTGATGACATGAATTAGCTGCAATGGCTGTTTTTTCTTTCATAAAAAGTCCGTGGAGTGCCGCCTGCTGTAATGGAATGTGTGTGTATATATATATATATATATATATATATATATATATATATATATATATATGTGTATATGTGTGTGTATATATATATATATGTGTATATGTGTGTGTATATATATATATATATGTGTGTGTGTATATATATATATATATATATATATGTTAGTAGTATAATGCCAACAACTATTCTCCCTCTGAGGGGCGAATAAAAAATGTGGTGCGCAAAGTGCTCCAATGTGCCCGCAGTGTGGTGAGCAAAGCTGCAGGCATTTTGGCGTCCGGCATCCCACTGCCAGGATTCTGTTCACCGGGATGCCAGCTGCCGGCATATATATATATATATATATATATATTAGAATTATCAACTCCGGCACTGTATGTCTATATACCCAGGGGCGGAACTGAAATGGAGACTTTTGCCGCCGGGCTCCAGCCCTGAAGGGGGCACTTTCTCCATTGTCCACCAGCTGTTCTGTGCCCTTCCCACTATAATATACAGAGGAGCCCAGTGTATACAACCCAGGGCCCTACTTATGGCCGCGCGGCCCGCGCCGCACTATTATCCACTCCTTAAGTGACCCAGCCTGACAGCTCGGGCCCGCTGCCATCTTTGCTAGCGGCAGCACTGCCAGCGGTGGGGTGCGCCGGGCATATCGCGCTCCACCACAGACAGCCAAGAAGCGCTGCAGCTTCCGGCCTGCATGCTCCGCCCCCTCCTGACTCCTGGCTTCTGCTGCCTCCCAGTCCACAAGTGGAAAACTATACGCTACCAGGAGCCAGATGCTGGAAGTGCCTAGTGGGAAACAAAGAGTATGTGGTGGAGGAAAGTGATTATGACTGTGAGAGGGGAGTAGAGAGGCACAGGTATGGGACGGGAGAACGGCGCGGGGTGCAGGGCTGGGAAATGGCTGAGCGTTTGGCCTGTTAGGTACTGTACCGGAGTGTCAGGTAACTGACCACAACGCCCGCTGCTCACAGGGTCCATTTACTAAGTCTTCCATCTCTCCTGTCCCTGTCACCTCTGTGCTGGACCTGTCATCTCTCTTTACTGACCCTTATGTTCTGTCCCTGTCCCCTCTGTCCAGTCCCTGTATATACCCGCTGCTTGTTCCCCTCCTCTGGCGGGACCAGTGATTAGTACTACTAATCAAGCTACTGGCACATGCTTGTTGTATTAGTGCTCGCAGGCTTACACTCTATAGGTGGCATTGATACACGAGGCTACGTGCTACCTATTACCAGTTGATTGGGTATGGGATGCTGGTGGTCAGACTGTTTGAAATCCCGACTGGGGCAGTGGAGGTAAGTATACCTAATCCTAACCCTCCCTCCCCGCAGCCTAACCCTAACCCGAACCCTCCCCTTCCCACAGCCTAACATTAACCTCCCAAGTATACTTGCATTCGGAATTCCGGCTGTCGGGATTCTGGCGTTGGCATTCTGACAGGTCTTGGGATTCGAGCGCTTGTATCCCAACTACATCCCTTACCAGTTATTTATATAGCGCACACATATTCCGCAGGACTTTACAGAGCATATTTGGCCATTCACATCAGTCCCTGCCCCAGTGGAGCTTACAATCTATATTCTCTACCACATGCACACACATTCACACTATTGTTAATTTTTGTTGGGAGCCAATTAACCTACCAGTATATCTTTGGATTGTGGGAGGAAACCGGAGTACCCGGAGGAAACCCAAGCAAGCATGGGGAGAATATACAAACTCCACACAGTTAGAGCCATGCTGGGAATCAAAACCATGACTGCAGCGCTGTGAGGCAGTAATGCTAACCATTACTCTGTCTGTGCTATTGCATAAAGGTCCGTGCAGATAGCAAATGTTCTTAATGAGCTGTATGCTATGGTCACCCAGCACTGTTGCATACCCTCCAACATGACCCGCCCCACTAGGTACAAAATGCTCTGTTTCTGGACTTCCCTCTTAATTTATGATTGCCATCACCTGTGAAGAAACAGCTTTCTTATCATTTAACTAGTTCAACACAGGTGATGGAAATCATAAATTAAGAGGGAAATCCTGGAACAGAGCATTTTGTACCTAGTGGGGCGGTTCATGTTGGAAGGTCTGCTGTTGGACAGGGGACAGGAGGATGTAAAAGTGAGGAAACACAAAATATGTAAGGTTATGTGTGGACTGTACAGAGTGTATGTGTCAAGGTTATGTGGGTGGGTCCGAAACGTATAAGACCTTGCATGCACACTTTCACCTGAAGGATTGGGAAGTGGTAGTTGGGAGGGGGGGTGGGGGAGGGCAGAAGTTTTGCCTAGGGTGCCAAGAAACCTTGCACCGGCCCTGGTCATATGTATGTCTTGCTGAACTAATTAAATACCACTGACGAGCCGGTTCATGCAGCCGCTGAGAGCGGGACGCTCGTGTTTAAATCAGCTCACCATTACTACATGGAGCCCTGATGTGTGTGATGGTAATCCACATGCACTAGGAGGGACAGCATAAAATGTATGTGCCTAAAATAAGTGGATATGACCTGTGGATATATTATCCGAAAATTATTTCTACACTATAGACCAGTCACTGATTGCAAGCCGCAAATAGCGGCACACGTGTGATAATAAATCCTGCTGCTGTTGTACATAGCCCTACAGAGGTGTGTGAAAACTATTGTTACTCACAGACAAAAGAGGCAGCATATTTAGATGTCCTCTAACACTTTTTAACTACAGGGGACCATAAGCTATGCTAATTAGCGCCACTGAATAGCTATACATTCAATGACGGTTGTGCAAAAGCATAAGGCGCCCGCAGGTAATCACACATATGCATTGGCATATTTTAATCCTAATGCAATGATCAGTATATATCTGTGATAGATCCCCACAAATTTTACATACTGAGAGATTTAGTGATTGTCACATAGCATCCGTTAGATTAAATTTACGGCTAGTTATGTTGGCGTAGCCCGGTGATTTGATCTGTGATTATTTCACTCGCTGAAGGGGCAGATGATATCAGTGTATATTCACATTAGCAACACTGTATATTAGTACTGCTCAAATTATATAGGATTAGTATTACATGAGAGCAGATTTTGACAGGTCACTGAGATGTGTGCTATAGGATGATATATGACACATGGGGGTAAATTTACTATGATTGGAGTTCTATTTATGATGGGATGTTGCTCATAGCAACCAATCAGATTCCAGGTATTATCTTCTAGAAGGTGCTAGATAAATGAGAAGTAGAATCTGATTGGTTGCCATGGGCAACATCCCATCTTAAATAGAACTCTTGTCTTAGTAAATTTACCCCAGGGCGTACACATAATAAGAGTTATATATATATATATATATATATATATATATATAGTGAAGGGATAAGGGTACCGGCGACTGATGTTGTGTAAATATGCAAATGCTTACTGTTAAAAGCTTATGATTCATGAGCCAAAAAATATATAAAATTGAACAAACAGATTTAATGGTACATACACATAAAAAGGCATAAAAGGTCGTAAAAAAATCCGAATCAGGTAAAAAGGTAACAAGATATAAAACTTCTTCAAGAAGTCTGATGTGACGAAACGCGTTGGGTTCCCTGCAGTGACCCCCTTGCCTATTTTAAAGCTAAGTTTTATATCTTGTTACCTTTTTACCTGATTCGGATTTTTTACGACCTTTTATGCCTTTTTATGTGTATGTACCATTAAATCTGTTTGTTCAATTTTATATATTTTTTGGCTCATGAATCATAAGCTTTTAACAGTAAGCATTTGCATATTTACACAACATCAGTCGCCGGTACCCTTATCCCTTCACTATATCTTTTCCTTTGGCAACACCGTACTAGTGTTGCACTCTTAAGGGTTGGCTGACACCTCTAACAAGGTTTTTTGTGTGTTTTTATTAAGCTTTTATACTGTTTTTATAGATCTTAAATTAGTACTGAGATTATACACCACAAGTGGCGCTGTATCACCCTTTGCAATATATATATATATATATATGTCATTTGGATGCTTATGCATGTTACCAATGTCCAATATTGAAGATCGTATGTGATTACACCTTTTAGTGAGGTACCTATAAGGAACTTCAATCAATCCCTCATGATTGATGTCGTGTTACTCTGCGCTATATTTTAATCTACATGAGGACTCATGAGCTGATTTATACATAATTATACTGTGGATTTAAAATCTTTATTAATATTTAACATGATGAACAATAATGGCTCTGTTTAGCACTGTTACAATTATTATAGAAAGGAATGTAATATATACCTATCAATAATCATGTATGACTGGTGATGTGCACACCATGAATATGATATTTTGTTGAGAATAAAGTTCAGGCATAAAAATTACTCTGGGATTATCCCATAATTGATACAAAGTAAACAATAAATATCCTTGCATCACTTGATATATAAGAATGTTACAGTTGCCAATGAATGTTTCATTTTTAGGCAACATTTGACATACATCCCGACTTGGGAGAATAAGTACCAAGCATATTAACATAGCGATCTAGCTTTTTAATATTCACTTTAATTTGTTCACATATTCGTTTTTCACTTTCACATATTTCGCTGGCTATTAACCAATACTAAATAAAAGTTATATTTTAAGATTAGTGGTCGTCTACCTATGGGATGATGACTTGAAGTAATTGAAGATGTATCAGTCTTCGTGTGCCCTAACCTAGGAATACATTTTTCTTTTTTTGATTAATAATGTATATAAAATATACTATATATGTACACACAGTGGCATCATAATGGGGGTGTAGGGGGTGCGGCCGAGGGGTAACACCAAAATGCCAGCTCCTACTCAGTGACAGGAGCCGAGTGCTGCACTGTTACATTATGTGCAGCACTCAGCTGCTGACACTGAGTATGAGCCGGCATTGCAGTCACCGCACTCCCTGGGGGGGCAGCCCCATCTCCTGAAATCCCAGAGTGATGGAAAAAAACAGGTCGGCATGCGAAGCCCCGAAACTTTTAAATGAAGCCCCACTCCTTTCCGCCGATGTGGCACCAGGTGTACTTATAGTAAGTGATGCATCTGTGTATACAAACATCTATTTCTAGCAAATATTAGCTCTAAGAGATTTTTTTGGTTTGGTATGCTCCTGTCTTTCAGCAGTCATAATAATAAAGTAATCATTATCATCATAATCATCATCATATAACATATAGATAGCCTCGATGACCAGGGACTTGTGTGTATTTTTTATTGCCTGCATGTGTAGTGTTTGTATGTTCTCACTATGTTTTTGTGAATTTCCTGCTTGGTTGGGAGCTTTGATTTGCTCCCACAGAAAAACGTACTTGAGGGATTCTGTAAAAAATTAATCCTAGTGTGTTTGTGTGTCCATCTGATAGAAAATATAGATAAGCAAGTTCCACTGGGGCAGGGACTGATATGAATGACTGAACAATTATCTGTACAGTGATGCAGAATATGTGTGCCCTATAAAAAGAACTGTTAAAAAATAAATAAACAACATTAATTAAAAGTAAAATATTCAACTCAACTTGTCAACTTTTGTATACACGAGCAATATGGATACTAGGCAAACCAATGTCTATGAAACTACAGCTTTTTATTCCAATTGGAATTTGAAATGGGTTGGGTACAAAATCTTTACAGTCGGGTTCCCGACAGTCAGAAGACCTACAGCGGAATCCCGATGGACAGAATCCTGATGGATTCTGGTAAGTATTTTAACCCTAACCCATCCCTCCTGAAACCTAACCCTAACCCCCCCTGCACCCTAACCCTAACTTCCCCCACCCCGACATAGCCTAGACCTAGCCCTAAGAAATATGCTGTGAGAGTACATCTTTTTCAAGGTAATACATGAGCCTCTATGTATCATTTAAAAATACTTATTGCACATTAAAATAATAAATTGTGAAAATTGTTTACCTGTAAAATAAAAAGAGATGTGCGGCAGGCACTTTTTGTGTTTTGTGTTTTGGTTTTGGATCTGTAACCCTGCTCGTGTGTTGGATCTGGATTGGTTTTGAAAAAAACACAAAAACAGCTAAAATCACATATTTTGGGGGTATTTTTGATCCTACAGTATTATTAACCTCAATATTATTCATTTCCACTCATTTCCAGTCTATTCTGAACACCTCACACCTCACAATATTGTTTTTAGGCCAAAAGGTTGCAACAAGGTCGCTGGTTGACTTTGCTAAGTGAAACAAGTGTTTGGCACAAACACCTGGCCCATCTAGGAGTGGCACTGCAGTGTCAGACAGGATGGCACTTTTAAAAACTAGCCCCCAAACAGCACATCATGCAAAGAAAAAAAGAGGTGCACCGAGGTCGCTGGATGACAAAGCTAAGCGACCCAAGTGGGCGGAACAAACACCTGACCCATCTAGGAGTGGCACTGCAGTGTCAGACAGGATGGCACTTTTAAAAACTAGGCCCCAAACAGCTCATCACGCAAAGAAGAAAATGAGGTGCAATGAGGTAGCTGGATGACTAAGCCAAGCGACACAAGTATGCTGCACAAACACCTGGCCCATCTAGGAGTGGCACGCAGTGGCTGAATGTTGAAAGTGGCCTGCAATTTTTTGGGCCACAGACAGCATCTGCTGCACGCCCCTGTCATTTAAAAAAAAATTCAGCACCACCAAATTAATTGTATGCAAAAAACATGGGATGTTTTGGAATTTGCCCAGATGTAATGCACACACAATATTGGTGGACTTATATGGCAGTACCCCTGGACTTATATGGAAGTACCCCTGGACTTATACGACAGCACCACTCGACTGGACTTATATGGCAGTACCACTGGACTGGACTTATATGGTAGTACCCCATGTCTTTTATGGCAGTACCCCTGGACTTATATGGCAGCATGCGATCAGGTCAGAATGACCCCCACAGTACAGTAGTAACAGCAGAGTACAGCACAGCACACAGCAGTGTGGCCCTGTTTACAGTTAGACTGACTGCATAACACAGCTTAGCCAATACAGTAGTAACAGCAGAGTACAGCGCAGCACACAGCAGTGTGCCCCTGTATACATTTACACTGACTATATTACACATCTCAGCCAAAACAGTAACTGAAGCAATGCAGTAACCGCAAAGCGCAGCACTCAACAGCGTGCCCCTGTATACTGTTACACTGACTATACAACATAGCTCAGCCAATACAGTAACAGCAGAGTACAGTGCAGCACACAGCAGCATGACTCTGTTTACAGTTACACTGACTATATAGCACAGATCAGCCAATATAGTGCAGCAGTAACAGCAGAGTACAGCGCAGCACACAGCAGTGTGCCCCTGTATACATTTACACTGACTATATTACACATCTCAGCCAAAACAGTAACTGAAGCAATGCAGTAACCGCAAAGCGCAGCACTCAACAGCACTCACCCTGTATACTGTTACACTGACTATTCAACATAGCTCAGCCAATACAGTAACAGCAGAGTACAGTGCAGCACACAGCAGCATGACTCTGTTTACAGTTACACTGACTATATAGCACAGATCAGCCAATATAGTGCAGCAGTAATAGCAGAGTACAGCGCAGCACACAGCAGGGTACCCCTGTATATAGTTACACTGACTATTCAACACAGCTCAGCCAATACAGTACAGTAGTAACAGCAGAGTACAGCATAGGACTCAGCAGTATGCCTCTGTATACACGTACACTGATTATATATACACAGCTCAGCCAGTAGTAACAGCAGAGTACAGTGCAGCACACAACAGTGTGCCCCTGTATACACTTACACTGATTATATATAACACAGCTCAGCCAATAAAGTAGTAACAGCAGAGTACAGCACAGCACACAGTAACGTGCCTATGTGTACAGTTACACTGACTATATAACACAGCTCAGCCAATACAGGTAACAGCAGAGTATAGTGCAATACAGAGCAACGTGCCTGAGCTGAGTGAAATAGCGCCGAGTCCTGGCCGCGGTGCTCTTATATAGAATCCGAAACTAATGACAATCCGACGCCTGGAGTATGATGTTTAACACAATGTGGAATCCGAGCCTGGCTGGAAAACTGAAGCCAAGGCTCAGATTGATTGGAATCCCGGTTGTTCAAAGCGATTCAGATTACCTAGTTGTGACTGTGCTTTACGGTTTTATGAGTAATCACTGAACAAATAGTAGAAAACATACTGTATGAAAAGGATTAGGTGCTTATATTACTCCAAAATATGAGTAAAAAATACAACGAATGGACATGGGAGGTAATTCCAAGTTGATCGCAGCAGGAATTTTTTTAGCAGTTGGGCAAAACCATGTGCACTGCAGGGGAGGCAGATATAACATGTGCAGAGAGAGTTAGATTTGGGTGTGGTGTGTTCAATCTGCAATCTAAATTGCAGTGTAAAAATAAAGCAGCCAGTATTTACTCTGCACAGAAACAAAATAACCCACCCAAATCTAACTCTCTCTGCAAATGTTATATCTGCCCCCCCCTGCAGTGCACATGGTTTTGCCCAACTGCTAAAAAATTTCCTGCTGCGATCAACTTGGAATTACCCCCATGGTTAGTGGCTGTGGTAGCACAAATATTAGGGGGAAATCAAACACCCACAAAAGTGGCTCTGTGACTTAAAATCACAAAATAGAGGTTAATCATTCTTAAAGCTCCTGCTGATATTAGTAATTTCCAGCTCTTATTACTGGTATCAGGCCTGTCAGTTTCTGTTCTTGTTCCTACACGGTCTAACAGACAGGTAGGTCATTTGTCACACAGCATAAAAGAAACAATTCAGTGCTTTTCATCTGGAAATGTAAGCACAGGCTGTAATTCCTCTTTTCATTCTTGCTTAACTGTGCAAATTAACTCTTGGCAAAGATTTTAATGAATGTATTTATACTGTATATTATTAATCTTAAGTGGAGATTTATTAATATGTGATTTTGCCAAACTTCATGTTTTTTTAGGGCTTACACACGCAGCTTATAACTGTGAAATTCATTAAAAATAAAATCACTGCACTTTTTAAACAGGCAAATTTATAGACATTTTTAGAAATGAAGGCATTGTGCAATAGGCCAAGTGACGATATGCAAAATTGCTCATCAAACAAGGGTGAAATTTTATACGTGCTTCTGACAGACAAGACCCCTCATACTGCATGCTGTATTCATGTTTGTTTCTTTTTAAATTCCCATATAACATATATTTTGGGGGTAAAACCATAATTATATTCATCAGCCTGCTGCTGTGCTGGGGATAGATTGCTGCCATGGATGTTGATCATGCACATAGCATGATTCTCCGCAGTTTGGTTCAGTGGTGTCTTTGCTGCATTGAACCTACTATTGTTCACAGATATGATTTTGTGATTGTCATCAGCACCTGTCTCCAACATTCTCTCCAGCACTTCCTCTGTCACATTCTGGCCCATTTCCCTTTCTTCCTCTTCCAAGCTCTCCTTGCCAACACTATCTCCCTTCCTATTGCCATATTCATCCCCAACACCAAACACAAAGAACTAAAAGTGACAACAGACAAATAACAAGACAACAGCAAAATTAAGACAGCCTAATACGCAACCATACATTGAGCCTAATTCAAACGTTGATTGCAAAAGCAAAATTTTCCTGGGCAAAACCATGTGCACTGCACATGGTGCAAATATAACATGTGCATAGAGAGTTAGATTTGGATGGGTTATATTGCCCGGTGAATTTTCATGAACAACACAATTCCACACAGTACAAAGCAAGGGCAAATGCAGTATCTATGGGGGGAGGGATCTATATAAAAATACAGTATATATAAGGCACACATAAAAATGTACTGCACGCAAACACTCACATATATACCGTATGTACAGTGTGTGTGTGTGTGTGTGTGTGTGTGTGTGTGTGTGTGTGTATATATATAATATATATATATATAATGAAAATCAGTACTATGTGGTCTTGACAGAATCAAAAAATCACATCAGTGAGCCAGAATTGTGCACTGATGTGATTTATTGATTATGTCAAAGCCACAGAGTGCCAATTTTCGTCTTTTAAACACTGTTTCTACTTGCGAGCACCGTGGCAGATGCATCAAAGTTAAGGAGAGTGCCAGCCTATCGATGTATGTATGTTATGTATGTATATATATATATATATATGTATATATATTATTTATTTATTTATTTATACACCGGTCGATAATAGCCAGAGTAACCGATTCGGATATCCATATGCAGTAGGGTTCGCTGAACTGTCATTTTAAACACACCTCTGGTAGCCCCCAGTATCATTTTGCCGGTGAGCTGCTCCATGTCAGACGGCCCTCACGCACCTACCTAGCTGACAATTACCTCTGACGTCAATGGCACATGGTGCTCTGCAGTTTGCTTGTCCATTATTCGCAATGGTGCCATTTGTCCAGTCACGATACACCTTCACCACAGCAGCACGCAAACAGTTCACAAACTGCGCTGTTTCAGAAATACTGCCATCCATGGCCTGAAATCTGTTATCATCCCTTTTTGCAACTAGGATAAATCGCCCCTTTTATCTATGACAGCAACGAGTGATATGTGTGCAGACAGCCTATCGCACACCTTATATACCCATCAAACTAGCGCACAGCACGTGACATACTTCATGGGCTACGCGCTGCCAATGTCAAATGTAGGAGGTGGCCATATAAATGTGGCTCGACCGTATATATATATATATATATATATATATTGCAAGAAATGTTTCCGGCACTCCAATAGTCAAATTAAACTGTGCTGCGTTGCCCTCCTAGTTAGCTTAGCATGAGCTAACAATATAGATAAAAGGTGTATGGCGGCACTCACGCAGGCTGACTCAAATCGTTGAAAATAGGTTTCCCTTTAATGCCAACATGTTTCGGGGAATCTCCCCATCCTCAGGGCTTGACAAACAGGGTGTGAAACAAACAACACATTTATACAATACAAGAACAAAGACATCAGTGTTCAAACTATTCTCATCTGACCGCACGGCTCGACTGCCCGCCAGCCTCCGCAACTCACTTCCGTGTCGCCGGTCCATGACAGAACGACGTTCGGTGCGACAGGGAGGTTTCCATGGTAACCGGCAACAAAGCCTGCAGGCACTGTCAAAGCTACAGAGCCTGCACAAACACAAAATTATAACAAAGTGAGACATTTAAAATACACATAGATCATCAGTAATCATCACGATAGTGCATCTTCATATTGCACCGATGTTATAGTCAAGAATATAACACAATGTAATAACTCCTAAACCTACCTACTACACTTGTATACATTAACTATCATTATAATTATTTTTATTTTTATTTTAACTATTAAGATTTTAACTATTAAGATTTTATTATGGTAGCCTATGCAGAATGGACAGACCGTTACTTCCTATTGGCATATAGATCTATTCCCTATCCAAGAGGATATAAATGATCAATTATTAAAGGTCATAGAAAACATTGCAGTCCCAAATTTTCATTAAGACCGCCAGGAGACAGGGTGCCCTGGCTGAATATCCACCGAGACTCCTTCTGAAGGAGCAACCGATCCCTATTTCCACCCCTCAAAGTAAGAGGAGTATGGTCGATAAGGATGGCCCTAATACTAGCCACCCCATGTTTAGCCCCTAAACAATGACGGGCAAATGGTTGGTCGCTAGACCCTTTCTCAAATGCTTTCTTAATAGCGATTAATAGCGGTCTTAATGAAAATTTGGGACTGCAATGTTTTCTATGACCTTTAATAATTAATCATTTATATCCTCTTGGATAGGGAATAGATCTATATGCCAATAGGAAGTAACGGTCTGTCCATTCTGCATAGGCTACCATAATAAAATCTTAATAGTTAAAATCTTAATAGTTAAAATAAAAATAATTATAATGATAGTGTTATATTCTTGGCTATAACATCGGTGCAATATGAAGATGCACTATCGTGATGATTACTGATAATCTATGTATATTTTAAATGTCTCACTTTGTTATAATTTTGTGTTTGTGCATGCTCTGTAGCTTTGACAGCGTCTGCAGGCTTTGTTGCTGGTTACCATGGAAACCTCCCTGCCGCACCGAACGTTGTTACGTCATGGCCCGGCGACGCGGAAGTGAGTTGCGGAGGCTGGAGGGCGGTCAAGCCGTGCGGTCAGGTGAGAATAGTTTGAACACTGATGTCTTTGTTCTTGTATTGTATAAATGTGTTGTTTGTTTCACACCCTGTTTGTCAAGCCCTGAGGACGGGGAGATTCCCCGAAACATGTTGGCATTAAAGGGAAACCTATTTTCAACGATTTGAGTCAGCCTGCGTGAGTGCCGCCATACACTTTTCATCTATATATATATATATATATATATATATATAAAATCGTCCAATAAAAAACAGCACTCACGGAACACAATTTTACTGCAACATCAAGGTGTATTGTTTCATATCAACGTTTCAAGGCTTCCGCCTTTCACCATTCTAGATTTTGTTCTTGTGACCACATTATTTAAATAAAAATCGTATAGGCTCTGCACTCACCATAAAAACTAACAAAATTATACAGTGGGTTTTGGTTCATGAATTGTTCAATGCATTTAAGCTTGCTGCTCCCGACAAGGGACCCCACTTCACTGCAGAACCTTACTCAAAATGATAACCATGGAAATAGCTATCACATAAGTGTATCGTGGATTAGTGTTTTTTGTTTATTTGATTCTTTTTTTAATTAGTATTTTTGTGATCACATTTTCTCATGCACCTCTTTTAACTTATTTATTCTAGCTTATATCAGCTGTTTTCCCCAGTGCTTTACAACAGGTGTGCTTTGTGACTCTCTATTGACTATTGAAAATGCAATAAAGATATTTGAAAAAAGTGTAAATGAAATTGTACTACACGAGTTTTCTTGCAGGTACCCAGGGGGATCCAGTAAAGATCCCAGAGGTCGGGATCCTGGCACGCGAAATACCAACACCAGGATCTACACTACTCGGAATGCCGACACTGGTATCTGATAGAAACATCAATAACATTAGGCATGCAGCAAGTAATGTGTTCACTAAAACAAAAAGCTAGTGGCAAATAACCAATGTTCCCAAAATTTGTATAAATTATAACACACGAAGCATACTACAGTCCTCACTATGAATAGTTATGATCGTGTATCCTATGGGGTGGTGCCCATGTCATCTTTCATAGAATAAATTAATTAACTGATCAAGATGGGTTTAGTATGAAATACCTACAATCAAAATCCTGACGGTCAAAATACCTACAACAATTGACCGAAGGTCAAAATATCGACAAGGTCAAAATACAGACAAGATCAAAATACCGACATTTGAAATACAGACAAGGTCAAAATACCGACATTTAAAATGTTGACAGGTCAAAAAGTTGATACGAGTATTTCATTGGTTATTTGTGTGTATGTCGACATAGGTCAACGTGGACACCGTATAAGTGTAATGCGTCCCCTCACATGGCTTGCTGTGCTCACCATGCTTTGGACACGGTGCCTTGCTGCGCTCGGCACTCTATTATGTTCCCTCTTCATTTCCACTGGGATAGTAAAGTATGATCAAGTTGGTTTCGTGTCGACTTTTTGACCTATCGACATTTTAAAAGTCAGTATTTTGACCTTGTCTGTATTTTAAATGTCGGTATTTTGATCATGTAGGGATTTTGACTGTCGATCAATGGTTGTCGGTATTTTGACCATCAGGATTTTGATTGTAAGTAAATTGACCTCATCCCAATCAAGATAGTTAAGGATAAACTTGTTCATATTCAGTGGGTTATGACTAGTAGTTTGCTACCCTCCCATTATTTCAATTTCACACATTTCAAACTGCCACCTGTATGCCACAATATTAAGTATAATGTTGCTGAGCAGGCATGTAACTCCTTATTTGTGTGCCCCATAGCTACATATATAAGGTACCTATGTACTATTCAATGACAAAAAAAAAACCATTTAGTAGAAACAAGGAACAGACAAGAAAGACAGCTTCCACTTCAACAGTCGTCCCCATAGCAGCTGTATCCACTGCATCTATGGTAGTTATGCCCTTGTTGCTGAGACAAAAGACAATTAGATACCTAATGATCAAGTACATTTCAATACATGTCAAACTACAGCTTGTCCCATTACTGCTGGCCATATAGATGCAGATCTCATCATTTTTTCTCAATCACTAAACAGCTGTATTTGTGATTTATTTCAAAATGATATGGGTATGTTTTTGCATATTTGCATGTTTTTCTACTGTTGTAAACCAAATAATAAAGTAAAATTTTAAGGCAAACTAATTGTCTATATGCCCTTGCTATATTGTCTATGGCCCTCATTCCGAGTTGTTCGCTCATTGCCGATTTTCTCTATTTTGCGATTAGTCGCTTACTGTGCATGCGCAATGTTCGCAGAGCGCATGCGCTTAGTTATTTTACTCAACAGTTAGGTATTTTACTCACGATTTTACTCACGGCATTACGAGGAATTTTCTTCGTTCTGGTGATCGGAGTGTGATTGACAGGAAGTGGGTGTTTCTGGGCGGAAACTGACCGTTTTATGGGTGTGTGTGAAAAAACGCTGCCTTTTCTGGGAAAAATGCGGGAGTGGCTGGAGAAACGGGGGAGTGTCTGGGCGAACGCTGGGTGTGTTTGTGACGTCAAACCAGGAACGAAACTGACTGAACTGATCGCAGTGGCAGAGTAAGTGTCGAGCTACTCAGAAACTGCTAAGAAATTTCTATTCGCAAGTTTGAGAATCTTTCGTTCGCAATTCTGCTAAGCTAAGATTCACTCCCAGTAGGCGGCGGCTTAGCGTGTGCAATGCTGCTAAAAGCAGCTTGCGAGCGAACAACTCGGAATGAGGGCCTATATGCGTATGCTTTAGTTTCTAAATAGTTTGTATAATTACATGTATTTGGCACTCCAATTAATAAAATTTACCAACAATTTATTACAAAATAGAGATCGATCGATCGAGGGAGGCCCATACCGCACACATTGCACCGATGTTTAATCACTTACTATTCCGGAGGCCCACAGTGGAGCTCCAGCCACGGTAAAAAATTGCAGACAAAATGGCTGCCATGCATGCGCAGTAGGAATTTAGTCTCTGGAACATGGCAAGTGCCATGTTTCTGGAGACCTGAGCATGCACATTAGACTCTGGCACAATACCAGAATCTACAGTGCAATGAAGAGGAAGGGATTCACCCGGAGTCTGCACATGAGCCCCTCCTCTGTAAAAACGTCCCTGACATAGACACTGCAGATACAGATGGAGCCTCCGTAATTTCACCTGGCCGAGGCTCAGGCACGCACTCCCAGCGTGACTAGGCGATCCGTCCACCTAGTCACGCCGGGAGTGCACAGAGACACTCCCATTCAGAGTGAATGGAGCGCGTCTTCGTCCAGATGGAGACACTCACAGTGACTAGGTGCACCCAGGCGAGCGTGCCTAGTCACACACGGAGCAATAATAACCGAGGCTCCATCTGTAGATACTGTAGATAGATAAATAAAAGTTGCTAATTATTTATGATAATGATACTATGGAAAGACAAATGAATTTTTAGGAAAACCAGATCATGGCTCTAATAGTGATTTGGTTCTTCTGTAACTTACCCTTCTTTTTATATTTCTTGCTGCTGCTCTGTAGAAACAGAACAATAAAGTCAATCAGGAAATGTAATCCCTCTAGATGCGCCCTTAGCTGTATACGGTCTGCTCAATTAATAATGCAACGTAATTTCAGATAAGACACTTTCCAGAATGCAATTCCAGTTGATAGTGATTATGGTGTATTATCAGTATTGGAACAAGAAACATTATTTTTTTTTATAATATAAATAAATAAACAACAAATAAGTAAAAAAGTGTATTCCTATTTTTAAAATGCATTTAGACAATGTTACAACCAAGTAAATAAACAATTTGTATTGCAGCTGTATCTAGTAAATTTGACTTTTCTACAAAAAAATCCTTTCAAATTTTACGTAAACTTACATTTTAAATAGATGTGTACAAGGGAAAAGTTTCTCGTGTTTTTATAAACTAGTAGAAAGGAAAATGAGCTGTGCTGTTATAACAAGGTGAAAATGTGGTATACATGCAAAAAAGTTATTTAACTCTACTAGCATTTCATCAGCTTTGTTGTACTAATTGTACATTAGCTCTATATTTTCTGTATTTCTTTCTTCTTTTTGAAAAGAATAGCCATTTACAAATCATTGAAGCAAAAAATTACACCAAATCTTGGGGGTCATTCCGAGTTGTTCGCTCGGTTTTTTATTCTCGCAACAGAGCGATTATTCGCTAATGCGCATGCGCAATGTCCGCAGTGCGACTGCGCCAAGTAAATTTGCTATGCAGTTAGGTTTTTTACTCACGGCATTACAAGGTTTTTTCTTCGTTCTGGTGATCGTAATGTGATTGACAGGAAGTGGGTGTTTCTGGGCGGAAACTGGACGTTTTATGGGTGTGTGCGAAAAAACGCTACCGTTTCTGGGAAAAACACGGGAGTGGCTGGAGAAACGGAGGAGTGTCTGGGCGAACGCTGGGTGTGTTTGTGACTTCAAACCAGGAACGACAAGCACTGAACTGATCGCAGATGCCGAGTAATTCTGGAGCTACTCAGAAACTGCTAAGAAGTGTGTATTAGCAATTCTGCTAATCTTTCGTTCGCAATTTTGATAAGCTAAAATTCACTCCCAGTAGGCGGCGGCTTAGCGTGTGCAAAGCTGCTAAAAGCAGCTTGCGAGCGAACAACTCGGAATGACCCCCCTTATTCCTCATGGTGATTCTAAACTGGTTATTTTCAAAATATATAAATATATTTTCATATGTAAAAAAGAAAATACTCCTTTAACAGTTTTACTGCTGATAAATATCTATCTATCTATTGCATGGCCAGGGAAAGAAGGGTTGCACATACATGTTCTTCATGGCACTGTAGACTCTGGTATTGTGACAGAGTCTAATGTGCATGCGCAGGTCACTGGAAACATGGCACCTGCCATGTTCTGGAGACTAAGGGGGTCATTCTGACCAGTTCGCACGCAGCGGTTGTTCGCTGCAGTGTGAACGGGTCAGAACTGCGCAAGCGCGGCGTGCACATTGCACATGCATGCCGTTGCCCGGCAACAGACGTCGCCAGACAACGGAGCGCCTAGCGTGAAGGAAAGACGCAGCGCTGGATGGAAAGAAGATTGACAGCGGAGAGGCGGTCCGGTGTGGATACTCACCATTGGAGGCCGTTTTTCAGGGAGTGGTAAGAAGAACGCAGGCGTGTCAAGGCGAACGGAGGGCCGATGTCTGACGTTGGGATCGGAACCTTTATCGCTGGATTTGTCGCACTGTGTAAGTAGCTGCAGGGCTGGTCTTGTTTTGCAGGAACATCTTTAAGCATAGCAGGGCTGCACAAGCGATCGCAGCCCTGCTATGCTAAAATACACTCCCCCATAGGTGGGAATTAGTTGATCGCAGCAGCAGCAAAAAGTTGCTGGCTGCGATCAACTCGGAATGACCCCCTAAATTCCTACTGTGCATGCATGGCTGGCCCATGTGCACCACACACATTGCTCCCATTACAGAAATGCCAATGGTCTGTATACAGTATCTATCTATCTATCTATCTATCTATCTATCTATCTATCTATCTGCAGATAGATAGATAGATAGATAGATAGATAGATAGTATTTAGGTATAAGATCAATAGGAGAGGAAGGAGAATAGGAGTAGATGTTGTACTTAAATGTCTATATTATATATGTCAACATTTTGACTGAAAATATAACAATTTAGACAATCAAAATGTCAACATTGAAAATATAAGCATGTCTATATTTTTCATGCCGACATATTGATTGTCTCTGTATTAATACTTCCAAAATGTTTACAGTATAAATATAGACATACCCATATTATGAATATCTCCAGTATCTGAAATAGTTACATTTAAAAAAATAAATAAATGCCCCCTAAATCCATAACCAGCCTAGTCCTCTCCCCCTGGATTAGCATTGGAAAATGAGGGGAAAAAGATGGCATGGGGTTCCCCCAATTTCCCAGAAAACAGCACAAGTTTGAACAACAGCCTAGTGAGTTACGCTATAGCAGGGAGACACAAAGCGTGGGGTCCCCTGCGTAACGTTCACATATTTAATAAAATGTACTATTTCACTGCTCCTAGCAACGTATAAACTGCCGGCTCTCACAGGCATCTGAGACACTGGCTTTTAGCAGCTGCTGGCTTTTAGGAATAACTGTCTTAGTTTATTATGACTGTCAGAATTTGACCCTGTAGTAATTTTTGAGGGCCTTATGAGCTGTCTATATTTTAATTGTCAACATTTTGACTGTGTCTACATGTTAATTGTCGAATGAGGCATTACTTGAACATATCAATATATTTATTATTTACATTATGTCACTGTCAACATTTTGACTGCCTATTGTCTACATATAGTTTTAACCTAAGAGTTGATCGGGGATTGATATCTGTATATGCGTCCGTTGGTAACAAAAAATTAAATAAAAATAAATATTATACATACCTTGTGTGTGAATGGAGATGGTTCTTCCTCAATTCCTTAATTCCTTTTGTTTGTTCAGAATCTTGATGTGATGTACCTCAATTTCAATTGACATGTAAAAGAATAGTTAAACAAAAACAACGTTGTGTAGTATTATTTAAAATAAAGTCTTTTCAAACTATTTTCAGATCCCACACATCTCCTTAGTGTTTTAAGACTGGATAAGTACACATGCACCGTATGGGGAGTGTACCCCAACTCACAATGGAACACCGATAATTACGTGTGTAAAGGTATCTTTATGTCTTCTTAATCACCCTTTGTGGCCTCCACCGAAAAAAACTGTGATAGTGCATACCAGACTCACTTTAAAGGTGCGTAGATGAAACACATAAAGGTATGTTTTCTCTTTATGCAGATGGTTCTAAGATAATGTGCGTACCACACTTACGGGTTTATTAGATGGTAGACCCCTAATTGGGTTTCTTTGTGATCCACTGTATTTCTAAATGTCCAGTCAGTATATTTCCACATCCATTCAGAAATAACGGGCAATTGTAAAAAAAAAACAATCCATGTAAAAAAAGAATAATTTATTCACAGAAGCCCCATAATGGGCGTATGGGATGCACAAATAAGAGAACAACAAACAGTACAAGTATATTAAAAATCACGATATATCCAAGTTCATTAAAATCTACAAATATCCAGCAGACAATTTTCCAGATAACCAACAAAGACATGTCTTGAGGAAGGCTTCTGTAGAGCTGAAATGCATCTACATTGACTGGGCACTGTGACACTTTTTTGCTTCCAAGGAAATAGAGACTAAGGTAACCCATTACCATTTGCTTTGTTGGTTATCTGGAAAATTGTCTGCTGGATATTCGTAGATTTTAATAAACTTGGATATACCTTCATGAACTTGGATTTTTTTTATCGGGATTTTTAATATACTTGTACTGTTTGTTCTTTTTTTTTGTGCATCCCACACCCCAATTATGGTGCTTCTGTGAATAAATGATTCTTTTTTTACGTGGATTGTTTTTTTACAATGGGCCATTATTTCTGAATTGATGTGGAAATATACTGACTGGACATTTAGAAATACGGTGGATCACAAAGAAACTCAAATAGGGGTCTACCATCTAATAAACCCATGAGTGTGGGACGCACATTATCTTAAAACCATCTGTATAAAGAGAAAATAAACCTTTATGTGTTTCATCTACTCACCTTTATAGTGAGTCTGGTACACACTATTACAACTCTTTTCGGTGGAGGCCACAAAGGGTGATTAAGAAGACATAAAGATACCTTTACAGACGTTATTATCGGGGTTCCACTGTGAGTTGGGGTACACTCCCCATACAGCTGCATGTATACTTATCCAGTTTTAAAACACTAAGGAGATGTGTGCGATTTGAAAATTGTTTGAAAAGACTTTATTTTAAATAATACTACACGTTTTTGTTTTTGTTTAACTATTCTTTTACATGTCAATTGAAATTGAGATACATCATATCAAGATTCTGGACAAACAAAAGGAATTGAGGAAGAACCACCTCCATTCACACACAAGGAATGTATAATAATTATTTTTCTTTAATTTTTTGGTACCATTGGGCGCATATACAGATATCAATCCCTGGGTTAAAACTTCTGTACTTGGGTGTGGTGACACCCATAGGGGATTGATTCAGTTAGAGCAGCCTTGTGCACGTTTTGAGTATCCAAACCTGTTTTTTTGTTCAGTGTCTACATATAGTCTACAGGTATGTCAACATTTTGGTTGTCTAAATATTGTACCTGTCAACAATATGTTGTCTATATTTCTATTATCTAAATTGTGCCTGTCTAACTAATTAACCCAACCCAAATGTCCCAGTTAAATATATGTAGAGGAAAGAGTTAATGCAATTGTTAAGCAAGCTGAGGGCTGCCTAAGCCTGAAGCCATATAAGCGACGTCGTTTTTGTGACTAATGTGTTAAAGACAGGGCAGTGCTAGCTTAGTGATGTCAGGTGCTCTTGTCTGCCTATTAGGGAGATTGTAGGAGGAGTGTATGATACAGTACTTATAGGCAGGTCCTGGGGGCCATCTTTCTCTTTGCCATTTTGGAAGGCTGAGTACACATATCCTTTATCAATTTCTTGATATCTCTGTCCCTTGGTTCCCTATATTCCTTCTTTGTGCCCCTTGCTTTGTTTTCTGCATCTCCCCTTCTGGTTTGTCCCCTGCTTTAATTTCCATCCTCCCTGCCTTGTTTCCTTTTGACCATGCCCTGTTCCCACAGGTCTGCTCTGCCCCATCTGCGCCATCTGGCTGATGCGGCTCGCCCGCTCGCAACTGCGGGCTATAGGCATTCGGGTGGTTGTCTCCCCTCCTGCCTCACCCGCTGTTACCTCTGGGTCTCTGCGGGAGCCCTCCACTGATGTCTGCTCCCCTCCTCTGTCTGCTCCGTCTGGTGGTGGGTGCGGTGTTGCCGCCACTCGCAATCTGAATGGGGCTCGGGCTGCGGGGGTGCCGTCTCCTCTAGTGGCCCCTGCGGCAGGCCTTGGCAGAGCCGTGGGTGGCATGCTGCTGGGGACGCTGCTGGTGTGGGTCACATGGGCTCCCATGCAGGTGCCTGAAGTGTTGGGGGACCCGTTTCCTTCCCTTCTGTGGTTACGACCGCAACACCGGCTGGTGTTTATGGCCTGGTGCAGTCTGGCAGTGGCGTGTCAGACACGTTCATTTTCCGTGCGGTCTTTTCTAATGCTGCCCGCACCGTGCTTGCGTTCTCCTTTTTCCCGGCCCAACAGTCCCTTGGGGATTGTCTTACTACATTCCCTGTTTCACAGATTGTGCTGCCTGCTTAAAGGGGTTTGTTGTATGGGCTTGGTGCGCCTTCTGCTGGCCAGCCTGGAATATTTCATGTAGTTCTGCTAAAAGTGTTCTTTCCGCCACTTTAATGGTGCCGGGCAATGTTTCTCATGCGGTTTCCCCGGGTTTGTTTTCAGTTACTACGGTGTCTGGGGCCCAGCTTGGCCCTATCATGAGTACAGCTGTTATGCCCGGTCTGCTCATGCCTAGGTCCTCCGTATTTTCCCCTTATTTCCCTACGTTGATATCTTCTTCACAAGGGGTGCAGTCCTTGTTGTCTGACGTGATAACTCCCGAGTCAGTTCCCATGGCCTCTTTTACAGGGTCTTACCCTGGGGGTTTTGCACATGCTTCTCTTCTGCAGATGCCGGATTGGCAGTGGCCTTTGGTTCCTGCTCCTTATTACCTGCCTCCGAGTTATATCGCCCAGCCCCCATGCCAACTGCCTATGGTCCGGCTGTCAGATTGACGAATGTGGCTCCTCCGAGCACGCAAGCCCCTTCTTCCCATTTTGCCTTGGCAGCCCCCCCTTGCCATATGCCCCCCTCCCACATCTGTCTGGGTTCCTCCCCCTCCTCTTTCTGACTCCCCCTCGGGCGTCAGTGTCATTGTTAGTGTATCACCTCCTGTTGTTTCTTCCGAGATTGCAGCTGATCTTGTTTCCAGTGACATGAGGGTGCGCTCGTCAAAGCTGAGGACCGGGCTTTCTGGGACTGCCATGTCTGCGGGATCCAGGGTCCCTTAAGAGGATTTGCCAAGTGCTGCAGCTGGGGCCAAAGACATCGCAGGCCCTTCTGGGACTGGTGAAGATATTGTTACTTTTTCCTCTTCTGCCTGTTCTTCTTCCAGTTCTTCTTCCGATTCTGGGTCATCTGGATCCACCAGGCGCCTGTGTAAGTTGGCTAGGCTCATAGCGCACCGCATACACAAGAAGAATAGAAGGCCAAAGGGCAGGAAGGTGCCATTGTGGCTGACCCTCCTTTGTTTATGGATATAGTCCATTGTGCCAACACGGAGGTTACTATGGGGTTGCGTAAGAGAATGAGGGACAAGATCAGGAAAGGCAAATACGTCGAGATGTTTACCCTTACGGACGACATGAGAAAAGCATTTGATAAGGCTAAGAAAGTTGGGGGCATTAGGGAAAATGCTTATCGCAATTTTCATCAGTGGCTCCGTGGTTTCTTGGTCTTTTCGGCTTGCTACGCGGATACTAGACCGTCCGAATATCATAATGTGATCAAGTATTTATTTCTCGTACAAGAGATGTACTTGAACTCTTAGGGTTATGCTTGGCGGGTTTACGACTAGAAATTTTGGCGGAATCAAGATGGTAACCCGACGTTGCCCATTGGTTTTAAAGATGTTGAAGTGTGGCTTGAGGTCACTCAACATGGCAAGCACCCAGCATATTTCAAGGACAAGAAACCTGGCCTGGGCATCCGCCCAGGTGCAACCACGGTGGCTAAGGGTAAGTGTTTTGCCTTTAACTACGGTAAATGCACCCGTGGTAGCAGTTGTCGTTTTTGCCACTCCTGTAAAGTTTGCTGGGGGGAGGGGGCACCTGGCTAAAGAGTGCACTTCCGCTGCAGGTGTTAGAACCTGCGATATTCCCGACATACCAGGAAGTAGCAAGTAAGGTGTTTTCCCCCATTAAGGTTTTCGAGTTAGTTAAGTGGTTACATTCTTATCCAGTTTCGGGAAGGTTTTTATTGGAGGGTTTTTGTTTTGGTTTTAGATTGCCCATTTCTGGCCATGTTACCATTGTCGCTCATCGCAATTTAAGATCCACTCGGGTTTTCCCTCACATAGTCGCCCAGAAGGGTGAGTCGGAGGTCCTTTTGGGTCGCATGTGTGGCCCTTTCCCTTCCCCCTTTCTTTGCCTGGTTTGTGTGGTTTCCCTCTGGGGGTGGTTCCCAAAAAGGCACTGGGTAAGTTCTGCCCCATTCAGCACTTGTCCCACCCACATGGGGGTTCGGCTAATGATGCTATCCCGGAGGATGCCTGTAGGGTTCGATACCAATCTTTTGACGAGGCTCTGCAAATCGTTTGTGGATTTGGCCCTGGGGCTCTGATGGCCAAGCTGGACATGGAGTCTGCTTTTTGCCTTCTACCAATTCAGCCCGATTCCCTGTGGTTTCTGAGTTTCCGTTTGGGAGGGGGGTTTTACATTAGGTGCTCGCCCATGGGGTGTTCGGTCTCTTGCATCTACTTTGAGAAATTCAGCTCTTTTTTGCATTGGTGTGTCCAGTCAGCCTCTGATCAGGCTGGAATGGCTCATTACTTGGATGATTTTCTCTTTGTAAGTCAAGGTGGCAGTTCAGTTTGCAGCGAGGTTTTGGGCATCGTGAGTGGTTTGTTCAGATTACTGGGGGTCCCCATAGCCTCTGATAAGACCGAGGGTCCCACTTGCTGCCTCAGTTATTTGGGGATTGAAATAGATACTGCTGCCGGTTGTTGTCGCCTGCTTGCTGGCAAGGTTCAGAAACACCTGGGTCTTATTGATGAGTGTTTGAGTAAACATAGGGTCTGGCTTAAACAGGTCCAATCATTGCTGAGTTCTTTCAACTTAGTGTGTAGGATCATCTCCATGGGGCGGGTTTTTTGCCATAAGCTTGAGAGGTCCACGGCTGGCGTATCTAAACCTCATCATACTGTATACATGTCCCGCAAGATCAGGGATGATTTGCGGGTCTGGTCTACGTTCCTGGTTTCCTTCAATCATGAGGTGTTATGGCCTGGCGAGCGTTGTTTTAATAGTTGCCTTCAACTTTTTATGGATAGTTCTGGTTTAGGTGCTTTCTTTAGGAATGAGTGGTGTGCGGCTCCTTGGCCCATTTTATGGATAGTGCGCGGCTTTACCAAGAACTTGCTTCTCCTGGAACTATTCCCGTTAATCGTGATGGTGGAATTGTGGTCTGCTCGCTTGTCCGATTGGAACATTGCCTTTCACTGTGATAACTTGGGAGTTGTGCATGCTGTTAATAACCAGCGCTCCCCCTCTCCCCAAGCTTTGCGCTTGCTTCGGAATTTGGTGCTCAAGTGCCTGAGGCACAATATTAATTTCACGGCTCGACATGTCCCTGGCGTTGACCATGAGATAGCGAACTCTCTTTCCCATTTTGAGTTTGCGAGGTTTTGAGAGTTTGTGGAGGCTTTCGGTTTGCTGTGCCCACCTTTCCTCTGGTGGATCATCGAGTCAGTTTCTGAGTAAACCATTAGGGGCGTGTTGTGTAGTTTGCAGGGTTTTTTCTCTGTTGGCCTCAGATACAGGGCTGATATGGCGTCTGCCCTTGCGTCAGTCTTCTTTTCCTTCTAGGCTTGGTTCCCTGACTTTGTAGTTCCGACCATGTGGCTTTTGCTTTGTTCATTTCAATTTTCTTACTGGATGCTCTGGTGTTGTGCACCCTCGTGCAACCTCAGGCGACTCGGTCTAGCCTGGATCACCGGGGTCCAGCTGAGGAGGCGCTGGCAGCTGACTATTAATCTAGGCCTCGCAGTTTGTGGTCATTTTATTTCTTTAGTTTCAGTGCTGCAGAGAGTGGGGCCTATTCCTTGCGGATGGGGGCAGCTGTTTTGGCTGCATCAAGGGTATTCCAGCAGCGGCTAGCCTGGCCACTGAAAATGTTCGGCTTGTATGTTTTCTACAAACGTGAAACGTGTTGGTGAGAGATGGAGGAAAGAGAAGCGGAAGCGGAAGTGGACATCATCGCTGAGTGCTGAGCACCCAACATGAGATGCCAAATGGACACCGCTATCCCTTGCAGGAGGGAACCAAAGCTGGGATGCCTATAGTGAGCCGTGGTCAGCGGCTCGCGGAAGGTAGGGTGAGTTAGGGACAGGTGACTGAGGACTTGCTCACCAATAACACGCGAACAAACAAATGGAACCCCCAGCAAGTAAACATAACAACTATACACCTCCAAAAAATATACAAAAGAGCTGTATACATTTTAACTAACCAATACATTTCTTTTCAGGTATGAGCATTCATTAATACAAAACAAGCTCTTCTATTTTAGAGTTTTACAAGTTTTACATTTATTGAAGCTGCTATAACACATACAAGCGCAGTATAAATTGTAGTATATAATGTTTGTTGCGCCTGTTGCGCTAACCCAAAAACGTAGTTTACCTGTCAGTTTTTGAATGGCTAGCATTCAGGAATTGAGGGTGTGAAGTGAATTTTTAAATTTTCCTCTGAGGGGGCCGAATTACAGTTACGGTCCACGGGAGGTGTTTCGAGTTTTCTCCTTCACTTGGGTTCCTTTCTGTTGTTGTTGTATTTGTCTAAGTTTGAATTGGCGGGAATGACTTGGGTCTAGTTAAGGGCATCAACCTTATCCTAAGTGTCAAGATGGATTTGGTGGCTTTGCGAGCCTCTTGGCCTCAATTGGGAGTGGTGTGGTCTGATATTGTAACCCCTTTTCACTTACGGGGTGCTGTTCACTTCTCTGCCATAGAAAAGGCTTGTAAGAAGGCAAATTCTGCGGTGTCTGTGTATGTGAAGGCCATGGGTGGTTTAGTAGATTGGCATCCCCTGCTGGTCATAACTGCCAGTTTTATAGGTGTTCACCTTTCCCTGGCAGGCATTAGTGTGTTTTTGGAGAGCATTTTTAACTGTTTGGATAGTTAATTTCGGCTTTTTTGGATTCTTTTGTTTGGATGGCATCTACGGTTTAGGTAAACCTTGTTGTGGTGGAAAGTTCCTACCAGCCAGCGGTCAAAAGCTTGCATAAGTGGTCATTGTGGGGCACCCCCTTTTGGTAAGACGACGAGTGTGTCCTCCCCCTGTGGGTGGACTACATACGTTCTCGTGCGGTTTCGTCCATTGCTCTGTTAGAGTAAAGGGTGGTGAGTCCTACACAATGCAGGTTATGTTGTTAGGAGGCGGTGGTAAGTCCCCTCCTAGGTTATTTGGTATTATTCTAGTTGACTAGTGCTGGTGAGTTGGTAGCACCTTTCTTTGCCTTCCTCCAATACATACAGTAGTTAAAATTAGGTCAACAAACAATAAATGTCTGTTGAACTTTTAAATCTAGCAGTTGGTGTCCATGCCGTTATTTCTTAGTGCTAAGCTAGTTTAAGTATATATATGTTTAAGTGTGTCACAATAAAGTTATGGGCAACTTATTACTATGTGGCTATGTGATGAGTGAGGTCTTAGCCTTTTTGATGGTGCCAGCACTTAATTTTGTTACGGTTGGCTTATAAGTGGGTTCAGAATTCAGATGTGTTTTAAAAATAGCAACCAGGTTCTTGCCATTTTGATTTTGTAAAGCAATCAACTGCTGAAATTACACAGATTCACAACCTTGAAAGGCATAGTTTTTAAAGCTATAATTTTTGCTAAGTGCTTGTTTAGATGTGTCCTGCTGTACTTTCTGTGAGTAACATAGCCATGGCTGATTTGTAATATTCCAGTGGAAACATTAAAGAACTGCTGCTGAGATAGCTACAAAGTGGGCACTGCAAGTATCAGCATACCAATGGCTGCCAGAATATGCTCGCACTTATAGAACTGTAATACAGGTTGAGTATCCCATATCCAAATATTCCGAAATACGGAATATTCTGAAATACGGAATTTTTTGAGTGAGACTGAGATAGTGAAACCTTTGTTTTCTGATAGCTCAATGTACTCAAACCTAGTTTAATACACAAAATGATTAAAAATATTGTATTAAATGACCTTCAGGCTGTGTGTATAAGGTGTATATGAAACATAAATGAATTGTGTGAATGTACACACACTTTGTTTAATGCACAAAGTTATTAAAAATATTGGCTAAAATGACCTTCAGGCTGTGTGTATAAGGTGTATATGAAACATAAATGCATTCTGAGCTTAGACTTGGGTCCCATCACCATGATATCTCATTATGGTATGCAATTATTCCAAAATACGGAATAATCCGATATCCAAAATACCTCTGGTCCCAAGCATTTTGGATATGGGATACTCAACCTGTATAAGGCCATTACTGCAACAGGACCCTTGCTGTATTTTGGTGATGTATGTGCACCCTTCTTTCCCTGTCCAACATCTCAGTCCGACTGTCACATGCATACATGTCCGCATTCGCAAATAAGTGTCCATTCATTTTCTGGTTATGCATAGTACAAGTTTGCACATAAACAGGTGTAAGTTCCACAATGCAATGCAAAAAAATGGTGAACTGCTCAATCAGATAGTGATGTCACTCAGGTGCTAAAAGGGAGGGGTAATTCTGTGAAGGAAAAAACAATGGTTCCCTAATGCACACTGAGTGAATAATATTCCTACATAATAGTAAGCTGGCTCTCAGATGCTGTAGGTGCCATTACCATGTGGCCTTACACTGGGAATTCAACCCAGACATATTTGGAATTATTTATGGGGTGGGTGTGGGGTGTGGTGGCCCCTGTGTCGGTATCGCTGGGCTGCTTCAGGTCGGCACACCCTAACACTTTATTAACACTTATGAGTTTCCCTATCACTTTGTATATATTTTTGTATTATTTTAATCACACCACTCACATAGCACTTCTGTGCTTCTTATTAACCCTATTGACTCTCACCTGTGTGCTGACCTGGGGTAGCCGACCTGTGCCGACATTATGGGGTCCTGCACCCCGGACCCATACCTAATATTAGGGACCCCCAGTGACGGAGAGGCCTTGTCGATCGGCCTGGGGGCTTAACCCTATATCTGCAGATATACGCAACCAAGATCTCCGTATTATCTGACTATTATGTAGGAATATTATTCACTCAGTGTGCATTAGGGAACCCTTGTTTTTTCCTTCACAGAATTACCCCTCCCTTTTAGCACCTGAGTGACATCACTATCTGATTGAGCAGTTCACCATTTTTTTGCATTGTATTGAGAGGCATGAACGGGTCAGCATTAGGAGGGATTGCTGACTCTAGACTGCCATAGGGGGAAGTCAGGGGTATCCCCAGGTAAGCTGGCTCTCAGATGCTGTAGGTGCCATTACCATGTGGCCTTACACTGGGAATTCAACCCAGACATATTTGGAATTATTTATGGGGTGGGTGTGGGGTGTGGTGGCCCCTGTGTCGGTATCGCTGGGCTGCTTCAGGTCGGCACACCCTAACACTTTATTAACACTTATGAGTTTCCCTATCACTTTGTATATATTTTTGTATTATTTTAATCACACCACTCACATAGCACTTCTGTGCTTCTTATTAACCCTATTGACTCTCACCTGTGTGCTGACCTGGGGTAGCCGACCTGTGCCGACATTATGGGGTCCTGCACCCCGGACCCATACCTAATATTAGGGACCCCCAGTGACGGAGAGGCCTTGTCGATCGGCCTGGGGGCTTAACCCTATATCTGCAGATATACGCAACCAAGATCTCCGTATTATCTGACTATTATGTAGGAATATTATTCACTCAGTGTGCATTAGGGAACCATTGTTTTTTCCTTCACAGAATTACCTCTCCCTTTTAGCACCTGAGTGACATGACTATCTGATTGAGCAGTTCACCATTTTTTTGCATTGTATTGAGAGGCATGAACGGGTCAGCATTAGGAGGGATTGCTGACTCTAGACTGCCATAGGGGGAAGTCAGGGGTATCCCCAGGTAAGCTGGCTCTCAGATGCTGTAGGTGCCATTACCATGTGGCCTTACACTGGGAATTCAACCCAGACATATTTGGAATTATTTATGGGGTGGGTGTGGGGTGTGGTGGCCCCTGTGTCGGTATCGCTGGGCTGCTTCAGGTCGGCACACCCTAACACTTTATTAACACTTATGAGTTTCCCTATCACTTTGTATATATTTTTGTATTATTTTAATCACACCACTCACATAGCACTTCTGTGCTTCTTATTAACCCTATTGACTCTCACCTGTGTGCTGACCTGGGGTAGCCGACCTGTGCCGACATTATGGGGTCCTGCACCCCGGACCCATACCTAATATTAGGGACCCCCAGTGACGGAGAGGCCTTGTCGATCGGCCTGGGGGCTTAACCCTATATCTGCAGATATACGCAACCAAGATCTCCGTATTATCTGACTATTATGTAGGAATATTATTCACTCAGTGTGCATTAGGGAACCATTGTTTTTTCCTTCACAGAATTACCCCTCCCTTTTAGCACCTGAGTGACATCACTATCTGATTGAGCAGTTCACCATTTTTTTGCATTGTATTGAGAGGCATGAACGGGTCAGCATTAGGAGGGATTGCTGACTCTAGACTGCCATAGGGGGAAGTCAGGGGTATCCCCAGGTAAGCTGGCTCTCAGATGCTGTAGGTGCCATTACCATGTGGCCTTACACTGGGAATTCAACCCAGACATATTTGGAATTATTTATGGGGTGGGTGTGGGGTGTGGTGGCCCCTGTGTCGGTATCGCTGGGCTGCTTCAGGTCGGCACACCCTAACACTTTATTAACACTTATGAGTTTCCCTATCACTTTGTATATATTTTTGTATTATTTTAATCACACCACTCACATAGCACTTCTGTGCTTCTTATTAACCCTATTGACTCTCACCTGTGTGCTGACCTGGGGTAGCCGACCTGTGCCGACATTATGGGGTCCTGCACCCCGGACCCATACCTAATATTAGGGACCCCCAGTGACGGAGAGGCCTTGTCGATCGGCCTGGGGGCTTAACCCTATATCTGCAGATATACGCAACCAAGATCTCCGGACTATTATGTAGGAATATTATTCACTCAGTGTGCATTAGGGAACCATTGTTTTTTAGTTCCACAATGCATCAACCCCAAAGCTGCTATGACTGGAAGCCTGCGGTTTGCATTTTGCATTTGTCATTGTAATTGTGATTGCGCTACTTCAGCATGGGAAATATCAACTTGCAGATAATCATCAGCACCTGTAAAGACAACAATGCTAGATGTACAGATAACAAACAGTATTCAGTTTTATGTTTTGCAGTTTCCATGATTTTTCAAAATGACTGTACAGGATGACTTTTTTACTTAGTACACTTGAAAACAAATGTTGGCTATCACATAAAGATCCGCACCTGTAAGAAACAAATTAAAAAAGGAAATAACCATAAATTAAGGGCTTACTGCTATGATCTTTACATGGCATATGTAGGTGTAATATAAAAACTTGTCTATTATCTGGCACATACTAGATGATATTGTGAACGATATGCCTGATTCCGATGGGTTGGAATGGCACATTGTTCAAATCGTCCAGTGTGTACACACTATGGGGTATATTTACTAAAATTCGTATTTGTACCGATTTGGAGTGAGATTCATCACGAATGACATCGAATGTGTAATTGTGCAACTTTTTGAATTTTTTATGACTAATTTACTAAGCTGTCGTATTTTTCTTTTTTGTGATGTCCGATGTCGATGTCATTCGTAGTTTTGTAAGGTAGAATGCGGCCGATTTAGTGGTTTTGCGGCCGTGTTATGTGGTTTTTTTACGACTGTGTCACATTTTGGTTACGGCAGTGTTTGTCCGTTCACTGCCGCGTTTTTTTCCTAAGTTTCGTTTTTGTCACTTGTCCGTGATTGGTTTGATTCGTGATGGAGGAGTGTCTGTGCACATTATTATAAAAACGCCCCAAACCTTGTGGGTTTAGCTAGTGGAGAGGTGAGAGGAAGGTGTGTTAGGAGTTGGAGAGTTGTTTGGAGTTTGTGGAGGATTTGAGGAGTTTTTTTGCGATTGTTGAGTGCTGTACTGTGTGTGTAAGTAGTCTTGTCATACTTGTTGTGTAGTTATTTAAAAGTTTGTTAATTTTTTTGTCATTGTTTTTTATTTAACGTCTATTGTCATTGTTTGTGAGTGTGTGTGTGTGTGTGTGTGTGTGTGTTTGGTGTGTGGTGTGTAGTGGTAGTGGAGGAGTGTGTTTATTGTTTTTTTTTTCTCAGTGTTATTTGTTGTTTGTCCTGATTATGTCCCAGTCAGAGGTGAGTGAGGTGGAGGAGGTGAGTGAAAGGGAGGAGGTGAGTGAGGTGGAGGAGGTGAGTGAGAGGGAGGAGGTGAGTGAGAGGGAGGAGGTTAGTGAGGTGGAGGAGGTTAGTGAGGAGGAGGGGGTGGCTGCTGCTGTGGCCTCCAGTGATAGTGATGGTGTTGTGGCTCCGCAGCCACGCACCACTACAAAGACTGGCCGCAATGTCAAATTTAGCTATGCTGAAAATATGGCTTTAGTGCGGGAGCATCATCGGCAGTTGTTTGGCCATGATGCTGCAAAGGTGTCGTCACGCAGGAAGAGTGTTCTGTGGGGGAAGGTCATTGCGGCTGTGAATAGTGAGGGTGTGGTGAGGCGGACCGAGGACACGTGCCGTAAGCGTTTTTACGATATAAAGCGGCGTGTCAAGGCGAAGATGGCCAAGGAGGCTAAATCGGCCCGCCAAACCGGGGGTGGACCCCCCTTCCGTGCATCTTACCGCGATTGGGAGGAGCCTCTGCGTGCACTCATTCCGCAAGAAGTGGTTGGTGGCACTTATGTCCGGGATTCGGATCGGCCAAGGCAGGATGGTGAGTTATTTCTGTTTTTTTTTTTTTAAATTTAAGCATGTGTGCTTTGTCCTTAGTTGTCTGAAATGTCTTCTTGCTAATTGTGGTTGTCAGTTTGTTCATTCTTCTAATGTGTTGGTGATGTAGTGCAGGCCTGGCCAACCTGTGGCTCTCCAGCTGTTGTGAAACTACAAGTCCCATCATGCCTTGCCACAGTTTTGCTATTAGGGAATGATAAGACTGTGGCAGGGCATGCTGGGATGTGTAGTTTCACTACATCTGGAGAGCCACAGGTTGGCCAGGCCAGATGTACTGTTTTTTTTTTGTTTTTTTTTAAATATTACTGGTTGCCTTGGAGTTTTTCTGGTGTTGTAACTCAAAAGTAAATGTTTGTAGGTGTGTTGTAATGATTTTATATTTTTACATTGTAAACAAAGGTTTTTTGTAAATACATTTCATCTCATTTATGATTATTGTGTGTTGTTATGGGTTGCCCTTTGTGTGCTTGATGTGTTTTTGATTGCATATTTGGTTGTGATGTTTCCAATTTTTACAAGATATTTTGGACTAGTGTTTTATTATTATTATTATTATTATTATTATTATTATCCCAAATTGGGTCCTTAGCGTGCAATATTGTGGTTGTGTCAAGCTACGACGATTTGTTTTTAAGTAGTATAATTGTTTGCATTATGCTCCTTTGATTTTTTTTCATTTTTCAAAATTTATGTTAATTAAAAGAATACGCAACCAATGACGTCAGGCAGAAAAGCATAAGCATCGTTTAGTTTAATTCTCATCAGGTACCACATATGTTTACATCACAATAAGGAATTTGCAAAAACATATCACCAAAATAGTATGTTCATAAGGACATTCTTCATATTTCTACAGTACGCCAGTGAAGCAGCACAGCCAGGCCACAGCCAACACTGCCGAGAGATGCAGATGGTGGCAATGCCGGTAAGATTTAACTGTATACACATATTATGCAAACACATTGAGACACAAAATGTTAATGTTTATCTTATCACACAGGTTCTTCTTCGGCAAATCCACCAACACTAAGGCGCCCATCACAGGGCTCGGTTACTGTGGCAACGAGGCCACCCAAGAGACGCCGTCTTGAGGCTCCAGCTTCAGCACCAGCATCACCACCCCAACGGCGCATCTCCACAGTGTCGGCCGTGCCACCACTAGTTCTATTGGCCAGCCCCCAAAGTGAGGATCCACAATCCCCGCAGTTGTCTTGTGAGTAAACATAACAATTACGTGTAAATAAGTAAACAAACAGTGTGTTGATTTATTAACCTGGAGAAGGCATAAGGAAGTGAAAAAACACTGATATGTGCAAGGTGATAAAGGCAGCAGTACAAAACAAACACAACTGTTAATGTACATATTGGATCTGTTTGCCTTGTGCCTTTCTCACCTTGCACATATCACTGGTTTTTCACTTCCTTATGCCTTCTCCAGGTTTATACATCTGCCCCACTGTTAGTACATCGAAGATTATAATACACTAATGACCAGTCATCCTTGCAATAATCAACAACAACAAGCAGATGGTGTTAAGGTATTTTTAGATGGATAATTGTCAGATGGGATGTTGGCCATATCAACACTTTTTTGACAAAAAATTTTTGAAGCAAAAAAAAAAACAGAAATGTTAAGTCTCATCCAATTGTTTTGCATGACCAACAACACCACTTCTAAACATAGGGCACCTTAATATTTTTTCATCCATTGTTAATGTGTACATTTTAGGCCACTATATATTTTATTTTTTTGGCAAACCACTGACTGCCTTGAACAATGTATGAGTGTATTGGCCAACACATTTATTGTATTGTGTGTGTTGTTCTAAAGGAAGCTTCATACCCAATATGTAAATGTAGTACTTTGTATTTGTTAGAGTTCTTCGTGTTTAAACATTAATTATGGCTCAGAATCCTACTATACCCCCCCAAAAAAAAAAATGAGTAGTGAACGTTAGAAGCCACATATTTATAAAAAAAGGTGAGCTACATAGTTAAGTTTATGCCACAATCTATTTAGCAATTACAACATTAATATTAAGAAGTAATGCATGTTGAAGTAAAGCTATAGTAAGACCAATGCTACATATTTACTAAATAGTGGCTATCTTCAACCCCATACAGACCCAGGCATCATCACCGAGGATGCCCAGCAGGAACGTGACCAGGAGACCTTCACACTCCACCTACAGCCCATCGATCCGACTCAGACAACCACGCCGCAGGACATACCCCAACCACCCCAAACATCCCACAGCCCCCAATTGAGCACAACACAAGTTGACACACAAATGGGCCCTGAGTTTTGGAGCCATTGGTCGTCACAACAGGCACAATACTGCGCAAGCCTCAACACCCACAGCCAATACCTGTCAAGTCTGCCCCATCATTTGCCTAGACTGAGTCGCAACTCAGGCAGACTTATAGTGCAGGTGGGCCGAATTGCGAACTCCATGGAACAGATGAGGGCAGACAACACCCAAATGCAGTCAAAACTCCAACGCATCTTGGATGATCAGCAGCGGCAGCAACAATCACTTATGCAGATCATACAACACAATCAAATGATCAACGACAACCTCTCACGCATGATAGTTAACAACACTGCCGCTAACACTCAGCTCACAGCAAGCTTGACCAATCTAAGCCAAAGCCTTAGTGTGTTGGCATCACACCATGCCACATCTAGTTCTGGGACAACGACACCAAGCCACACCCCAGTTCATTCCCCAGTCCGATGCTCAATTCGAACCCGCACCAATGAGCCAGCACAATCCTCGTCACCCAGCACACAAAGAAAAAAACATTAATAATGTTCGGTCAGAATATATTGACCATTACAGTGTTTTTTCTTTTAGATTGGTCGCAAAAAATTGTGTGTCAAAATTAATAAATTGTGAACACGCAATATGTGTATTGTTTAATTAGCTCCACAAACCACATGCACATTAGTGTCTTGGGTCAGATGTGGATTGTTAGAAATATATTGCCTGACCCTAGGTGTACTCAACTCAACATGTGTGTAAGCTATGTCACCCAGTACATTGTCCATGGCCGCAAGATTAGATAAAGCTACCCTGACTGCATAACACTGCAACTCCTGGGTAGGGAAGCAGAGAGAGGCATCTATGTAGCCATCCAAGACATCCCAAACCTGAGTGACCCTTCAAAAATTAAAGGTGAGTGTCATGACCTGTAATCAATACAATACTGTTTTCTATTACATTACAGAAGCTCCACTTAGACATAGACGTGTATGTATGTTTTAACTCACCTGAATTAAATATTTTTAAAAGGTGGCCTGTGAGATACTAATTACATTGCCAGTCACAGGCTGGAAGCTGCCGGTAGCCATAAAGTGCAACACAGGCAGGAGTTTGGGCAGGCCTGAGACAGAGCGAGAGCGTACTGTCTCAGGGTCTAGGGTCAGTTTGACAAGGTCATACAGAGGGGAAAAAATAATTACATTTAGTCTGATAATCTGTATAACATGGTCATCAGCAATTTTGTTATCGTTTTAAGTCCGAAAATAAAAACAAGCCATGGCCAGCCTATGCGGAACATGTACAACCTGCTTACCCTGTTGATTTTCCTGGCCAGGGTTTATCGTAGCCTCATGGAGCAGTTTCAGGTATCCCCCAGCAAACAAGACAGCAGTACTACACACAGTAGCAGCCATTTCAGATTGAGAGTGGTGAAAAATGTGCTTGGGCCCCTTTTAAAGGTCCAAAAAGTCAGGTGTGACTAATGTAGAATTGACAACACATGTAAACACGCTTCTCAAAAGCAGGTCTACTTTTTTTTAGGCTTTTTGTACGATTAGTAATTTTTTGCGGCAGCAAATCCATTTTCACGGTTGAGATTTCAAATACGAATGCTTAGTAAATGACCGAGTTCTAGATATAAACAGCCGCGTTTGACCGAAGGTGTATTCATTCGTATTTTTACTACACAGCTGTAATAAAAATACGAATGCCCTCATCACTGCCGTGATTTGAGTTTAGTAAATTCCCGAGATGACACTTTGAAGAAAAAACACCATCTCGGTCAAAATCGGGAGCTTAGTAAATTTCCCTATATGTCGCTGACAATGCGTTGCAGATGTGGGGCAAATTTGAAGTATGGGTGCCAAACCAACTGCCCCCCCTCCCCCCTCCCAAATGCTGCAACATCACCTGTCAATACTCACTGTAAGAGTGAAGCCACCGGGAAGCGGGTACAGCAGCAGCACACAGGACAATACTAGCATCAGATCATCAGCCTGCCCTCCAGCCGCTGTAGCCAACAAGCCTCTATTGGCTAGCTAACTATCTGCCTGCCCCCAGACTCATATGTCATAGATAGTGTGGGCAGAAGTAGAGTACATGATTGTGCCCAACTGCTAACAAATTTGCTGCTGCGATCAACTCTGAATTACCCCCTAAGTTACAGTAATTCGCCAATAGAAGTTTGGACTGCGGCATGATGATCCAATGCTGGTGTAATCCTGTGTGTTGCTGCTGCACCCAAATCCCAGTTGCTTCACAAGGAGGGCGGGATGTACTAAAGGGAAAATGCAGTAAAACCCACGTTTTCGTGGGTTTTACCGCATTTTCATATGTACTAAGAACCGGCCGCCGGGTTTTCACCGCTGAGGGTACCGCCATCTTTGGATGACAATACCCTATAGAAGCCTATGGGATTCTTATCGCCAGCCACCAAAACCCGCCGCAGACGCTGACCCCCCCTCCCCTGGGCATACCTTCCTCCAGGCAGCCCTGGACCCGGAAGGTAAACTCCTCCTCCCCATAGCAATGCATCCAGTGGGGGGGAGTAGGATGGGCCCCGAACAGCCTGCTACCTACTTCCCGGCAGCTGTGAAGAGGGAGAGCCCAGGGAAGTGACGGAGACCCCCCCCGCACACCACTTCATAGGTATCGCAGGGTACCTTCGTCACTGCATTGCGATGTTGATCGCATATGTTAGTACATATGCGATCAACATCACTGCGATGGGCTGCGATGGGCGGCGATGTATGTTAATACATCCCACCCTGACAGTGAGTCCCAGCTGGCGATGTTGCAGCATTTGTGGGGAGCATTTGATGTGGCTATTTCAACGTTTGAATGCGATGCAGGTCTTAGAGATGAGCGCCTGAAATTTTTCGGGTTTTGTGTTTTGGTTTTGGGTTCGGTTCCGCGGCCGTGTTTTGGGTTCGACCGCGTTTTGGCAAAACATCACCGAATTTTTTTTGTCGGATTCGGGTGTGTTTTGGATTCGGGTGTTTTTTTCAAAAAACCCTAAAAAACAGCTTAAATCATAGAATTTGGGGGTCATTTTGATCCCATATTATTATTAACCTCAAAAACCATAATTTCCACTCATTTTCAGTCTATTCTGAATACCTCACACCTCACAATATTATTTTTAGTCCTAAAATTTGCACCGAGGTCGCTGGATGACTAAGCTAAGCGACCCTAGTGGCCGACACAAACACCTGGCCCATCTAGGAGTGGCACTGCAGTGTCACGCAGGATGGCCCTTCCAAAAAACACTCCCCAAACAGCACATGACGCAAATAAAAAAAGAGGTGCAATGAGGTAGCTGTGTGACTAAGCTCAGCGACCCAAGTGCCCGACACAAACACCGGGCCCATCTAGGAGTGGCACTGCAGTGTCACGCAGGATGTCCCTTCCAAAAAACCCTCCCCAAACAGCACATGACGCAAAGAAAAAAAGAGGCGCAATGAGGTAGCTGTGTGAGTAAGATTAGCGACCCTAGTGGCCGACACAAACACCGGGCCCATCTAGGAGTGGCACTGCAGTGTCACGCAGGATGTCCCTTCCAAAAAACCCTCCCCAAACAGCACATGACGCAAAGAAAAATAAAAGAAAAAAGAGGTGCAAGATGGAATTGTCCTTGGGCCCTCCCACCCACCCTTATGTTGTATAAACAGGACATGCACACTTTAACCAACCCATCATTTCAGTGACAGGGTCTGCCACACGACTGTGACTGATATGACGGGTTGGTTTGGACCCCCACCAAAAAAGAAGCAATTAATCTCTCCTTGCACAAACTGGCTCTACAGAGGCAAGATGTCCACCTCATCATCATCCTCCGATATATCACCGTGTACATCCCCCTCCTCACAGATTATCAATTCGTCCCCACTGGAATCCACCATCTCAGCTCCCTGTGTACTTTGTGGAGGCAATTGCTGCTGGTCAATGTCTCCGCGGAGGAATTGATTATAATTCATTTTAATGAACATCATCTTCTCCACATTTTCTGGATGTAACCTCGTACGCCGATTGCTGACAAGGTGAGCGGCGGCACTAAACACTCTTTCGGAGTACACACTTGTGGGAGGGCAACTTAGGTAGAATAAAGCCAGTTTGTGCAAGGGCCTCCAAATTGCCTCTTTTTCCTGCCAGTATAAGTACGGACTGTGTGACGTGCCTACTTGGATGCGGTCACTCATATAATCCTCCACCATTCTTTCAATGTTGAGAGAATCATATGCAGTGACAGTAGACGACATGTCCGTAATCGTTGTCAGGTCCTTCAGTCCGGACCAGATGTCAGCATCAGCAGTCGCTCCAGACTGCCCTGCATCACCGCCAGCGGGTGGGCTCGGAATTCTGAGCCTTTTCCTCGCACCCCTAGTTGCGGGAGAATGTGAAGGAGGAGATGTTGACAGGTCGCGTTCCGCTTGACTTGACAATTTTGTCACCAGCAGGTCTTTGCACCCCAGCAGACTTGTGTCTGCCGGAAAGAGAGATCCAAGGTAGGTTTTAAATCTAGGATCGAGCACGGTGGCCAAAATGTAGTGCTCTGATTTCAACAGATTGACCACCCGTGAATCCTTGTTAAGCGAATTAAGGGCTGCATCCACAAGTCCCACATGCCTAGCGGAATCGCTCCCTTTTAGCTCCTTCTTCAATGCCTCCAGCTTCATCTGCAAAAGCCTGATGAGGGGAATGACCTGACTCAGGCTGGCAGTGTCTGAACTGACTTCACGTGTGGCAAGTTCAAAGGGCATCAGAACCTTGCACAACGTTGAAATCATTCTCCACTGCGCTTGAGACAGGTGCATTCCACCTCCTATATCGTGCTCAATTGTATAGGCTTGAATGGCCTTTTGCTGCTCCTCCAACCTCTGAAGCATATAGAGGGTTGAATTCCACCTCGTTACCACTTCTTGCTTCAGATGATGGCAGGGCAGGTTCAGTAGTTTTTGGTGGTGCTCCAGTCTTCTGTACGTGGTGCCTGTACGCCGAAAGTGTCCCGCAATTCTTCTGGCCACCGACAGCATCTCTTGCACGCCCCTGTCGTTTTTTAAAAAATTCTGCACCACCAAATTCAAGGTATGTGCAAAACATGGGACGTGCTGGAATTTGCCCATATTTAATGCACACACAATATTGCTGGCGTTGTCCGATGCCACAAATCCACAGGAGAGTCCAATTGGGGTAAGCCATTCTGCGATGATCTTCCTCAGTTGCCGTAAGAGGTTTTCAGCTGTGTGCGTATTCTGGAAAGCGGTGATACAAAGCGTAGCCTGCCTAGGAAAGAGTTGGCGTTTGCGAGATGCTGCTACTGGTGCCGCCGCTGCTGTTCTTGCGGCGGGAGTCCATACATCTACCCAGTGGGCTGTCACAGTCATATAGTCCTGACCCTGCCCTGCTCCACTTGTCCACATGTCCGTGGTTAAGTGGACATTGGGTACAACTGCATTTTTTAGGACACTGGTGAGTCTTTTTCTGACGTCCGTGTACATTCTCGGTATCGCCTGCCTACAGAAGTGGAACCTAGATGGTATTTGGTAACGGGGGCACACTGCCTCAATAAATTGTCTAGTTCCCTGTGAACTAACGGCGGATACCGGACGCACGTCTAACACCAACATAGTTGTCAAGGACTCAGTTATCCGCTTTGCAACAGGATGACTGCTGTGATATTTCATCTTCCTCGCAAAGGACTGTTGGACAGTCAATTGCTTACTGGAAGTAGTACAAGTGGGCTTACGACTTCCCCTCTGGGATGACCATCGACTCCCAGCAGCAACAACAGCAGCGCCAGCAGCAGTAGGCGTTACACGCAAGGATGCATCGGAGGAATCCCAGGCAGGAGAGGACTCGTCAGAATTGCCAGTGACATGGCCTGCAGGACTATTGGCATTCCTGGGGAAGGAGGAAATTGACACTGAGGGAGTTGGTGGGGTGGTTTGCGTGAGCTTGGTTACAAGAGGAAGGGATTTACTGGTCAGTGGACTGCTTCCGCTGTCGGCCCAAGTTTTTGAACTTGTCACTGACTTATTATGAATGCGCTGCAGGTGACGTATAAGGGAGGATGTTCCGAGGTGGTTAACGTCCTTACCCCTACTTATTACAGCTTGACAAAGGGAACACACGGCTTGACACCTGTTGTCCGCATTTCTGGTGAAATACTTCCACACCGAAGAGCTGATTTTTTTGGTGTTTTCACCAGGCATGTCAACGGCCCTATTCCTCCCACGGACAACAGGTGTCTCCCCGGGTGCCTGACTTAAACAAACCACCTCACCATCAGAATCCTCCTGGTCAATTTCCTCCCCAGCGCCAGCAACACCCATATCCTCCTCATCCTGGTGTACTTCAACACTGACATCTTCAATCTGACTATCAGGAACTGGACTGCGGGTGCTCCTTCCAGCACTTGCAGGGGGCGTGCAAATGGTGGAAGGCGCATGCTCTTCACGTCCAGTGTTGGGAAGGTCAGGCATCGCAACCGACACAATTGGACTCTCCTTGTGGATTTGGGATTTCGAAGAACGCACAGTTCTTTGCGGTGCTACTGCTTTTGCCAGCTTGAGTCTTTTCATTTTTCTAGCGAGAGGCTGAGTGCCTCCATCCTCATGTGAAGCTGAACCACTAGCCATGAACATAGGCCAGGGCCTCAGCCGTTCCTTGCCACTCCGTGTGGTAAATGGCATATTGGCAAGTTTACGCTTCTCCTCCGACAATTTTATTTTAGGTTTTGGAGTCCTTTTTTTACTGATATTTGGTGTTTTGGATTTGACATGCTCTGTACTATGACATTGGGCATCGGCCTTGGCAGACGACGTTGCTGGCATTTCATCGTCTCGGCCATGACTAGTGGCAGCAGCTTCAGCACGAGGTGGAAGTGGATCTTGATCTTTCCCTAATTTTGGAACCTCAACATTTTTGTTCTCCATATTTTAATAGGCACAACTAAAAGGCACCTCAGGTAAACAATGGAGATGGATGGATACTAGTATACAATTATGGATGGACTGCCGAGTGCCGACACAGAGGTAGCTACAGCCGTGGACTACCGTACTGTACTGTGTCTGCTGCTAATATAGACTGGTTGATAAAGAGATGTAGTAGTAGTATGTATGTATAAAGAAGAAAGAAAAAAAAACCACGGGTAGGTGGTATACAATTATGGACAGACTGCCGAGTGCTGACACAGAGGTAGCTACAGCCGTGGACTACCGTACTGTACTGTGTCTGCTGCTAATATAGACTGGTTGATAAAGAGATGTAGTAGTAGTATGTATGTATAAAGAAGAAAGAAAAAAAAACCACGGGTAGGTGGTATACAATTATGGACGGACTGCCCAGTGCCGACACAGAGGTAGCTACAGCCGTGGACTACCGTACTGTACTGTGTCTGCTGCTAATATAGACTGGTTGATAAAGAGATGTAGTAGTAGTATGTATGTATAAAGAAGAAAGAAAAAAAAACCACGGGTAGGTGGTATACAATTATGGACGGACTGCCCAGTGCCGACACAGAGGTAGTTACAGCCGTGGACTACCGTACTGTACTGTGTCTGCTGCTAATATAGACTGGTTGATAAAGAGATGTAGTAGTAGTAGTATGTATGTATAAAGAAGAAAGAAAAAAAAACCACGGGTAGGTGGTATACAATTATGGACGGACTGCCCAGTGCCGACACAGAGGTAGCTACAGCCGTGGACTACCGTACTGTACTGTGTCTGCTGCTAATATAGACTGGTTGATAAAGAGATGTAGTAGTAGTATGTATGTATAAAGAAGAAAGAAAAAAAAACACGGGTAGGTGGTATACAATTATGGACGGACTGCCCAGTGCCGACACAGAGGTAGCTACAGCCGTGGACTACCGTACTGTACTGTGTCTGCTGCTAATATAGACTGGTTGATAAAGAGATGTAGTAGTAGTAGTATGTATGTATAAAGAAAGAAAAAAAAAACACGGGTAGGTGGTATACAATTATGGACGGACTGCCGAGTGCCGACACAGAGGTAGCTACAGCCGTGGACTACCGTACTGTACTGTGTCTGCTGCTAATATAGACTGGTTGATAAAGAGATGTAGTAGTAGTATGTATGTATAAAGAAGAAAGAAAAAAAAACCACGGGTAGGTGGTATACAATTATGGACGGACTGCCGAGTGCCGACACAGAGGTAGCTACAGCCGTGAACTACCGTACTGTGTCTGCTGCGACTGGATGATAAATAATGATATAAAAAATATATATATATCACTACTGCAGCCGGACAGGTATATATTATATAATGACGGACCTGCTGGACACTGTCTGTCAGCAGAATGAGTTTTTTATAGAATAAAAAAAAAAACACCACACAAGTGAAGTCACACGACGAGTGTTTAACTTTTTCAGGCAATCACAATATAGTATACTATACTACTAACTATACTGGTGGTCAGTGTGGTCAGGTCACTGGTCAGTCACACTGGCAGTGGCACTCCTGCAGCAAAAGTGTGCACTGTTTAATTTTAATAATAATATGTACTCCTGGCTCCTGCTATAACCTATAACTGGCACTGCAGTGCTCCCCAGTCTCCCCCACAATTATAAGATGTGTGAGCTGAGCACAGTCAGATACGAGTGTTTAACTTTTTCAGGCAATCACAATATAGTATACTATACTACTAACTATACTGGTGGTCAGTGTGGTCAGGTCACTGGTCAGTCACACTGGCAGTGGCACTCCTGCAGCAAAAGTGTGCACTGTTTAATTTTAATAATAATATGTACTCCTGGCTCCTGCTATAACCTATAACTGGCACTGCAGTGCTCCCCAGTCTCCCCCACAATTATAAGATGTGTGAGCTGAGCACAGTCAGATATATACATAGATGATGCAGCACACTGGGCTGAGCAGTGCACACAGATATGGTATGTGACTGAGTCACTGTGTATCATTTTTTTCAGGCAGAGAACGGATATATTAAATAAAACTGCACTGTCTGGTGGTCACTGTGGTCAGGCACTAGTAAACTCTGCACTCTCTACAGTTCTACAGTACTCCTAAGCTCCAGTAAATCAGGTCAATCTCTCTCTCTCTTCTAATCTAAATGGAGAGGACGCCAGCCACGTCCTCTCCCTATCAATCTCAATGCACGTGTGAAAATGGCGGCGACGCGCGGCTCCTTATATAGAATCCGAGTCTCGCGAGAATCCGACAGCGTCATGATGACGTTCGGGCGCGCTCGGGTTAACCGAGCAAGGTGGGAAGATCCGAGTCGCTCGGACCCGTGAAAAAAAACATGAAGTTCGTGCGGGTTCGGATTCAGAGAAACCGAACCCGCTCATCTCTAGTCTACATATGCATTTGATTGTATTTTAAATGGTAAATGTGACCTATTTTTTTTTTAAAAGCATTGTTCAGATAGTCAGACTATCCTGTTTATGTGGGCAATGGGGTGCATTTTCCCAGCACTCACCTAATGGATTATGGGCTGCTAATCCCTCTTGGAAATATGTTCAGTCCAACACTCTTCTGTAAGTACCATAAAAGTGTATGAGAGACAATAATCGTGTACACTAAATTTGAAAATATCTAATAAATATAAAGTGACTGTGCATTACCATATGCTATACTTTTCTAAATCTGGTGAGTTTTTCAGTGCTCACTTATGGTGGTTGCTGTGAAGCAGCCCCCATGTAGCTACTGTAGCTTGAAGGCACTCTACTGCAAAACCCAGGTGTTTCGTGGTGTGCATAGTGCTTGCTATGTTACCTCACTGAGATACAGATCTTGCCTTCTCCGTACTTGCATCACTCCTCTTTTTTACACATTTTTATAATACAAAATCTTACTCTCATTGGCTAGTTAATTCATAAACATGAATGAGCCTACAGCCTAATCTGAACATGATTGGCTACATGAGTTGGTCATAAACTATGACATATTTACATATGTAAATGCATATTCAATGGCCCTCATTCCGAGTTGTTTGCTCATTCTTTTCCTTCGCATCGGTGCGATTTTCCGCTAACTGCGCATGCTCAATGTTCGCACTGCGGCTGCGCCAAGTAAATTTGCTAAAAAGTTTGGTATTTTACTAACAGCATTACGAGGTTTTTTTCTTCGTTCTGGTGATTGTAGTGTGATTGACAGGAAGTGGGTGTTTCTGGGCGGAAACTGTCCTTTTATGGGAGTGTGTGAAAAAACGCTGCCGTTTCTGGGAAAAACGCGGGAGTGGCTGGAGAAACGGGGGAGTGTCTTGGCGAACGCTGGGTGTGTTTGTGACGTCAAACCAGGAACAACAAGCACTGAGCTGATCACACTGGAAGAGTAAGTCTGGAGCTACTCAGAAACTGCACAGAAAAATCTTTTCGCAATATTGCGAATATTTCGTTCGCAATTCTGCTAAGCTAAGATTCACTCCCAGAGGGCGGCGGCTTAGCGTGTGCACTGCTGCGAAAAGCGGCTAGCGAGCGAACAACTCGGAATGAGGGCCAAAATACTGCATAGTTTACCTTGCATTTAAATCTACCTTGTGCTAAAACTTGTGGAGACCCCCACTGGTTACAAGAGGTGCTTTAAGTGCTGGGAAAATATCTGGTACAATGCAGTGTGTGACAAAGTGTGACCAGGGCCGTAACTAGGGGGGGGCTAAGGGGGCATGTGCCCCGGGTGCAGGAATTGAAGGGGTGCCAAGGAGTTATGGAGGAACAGGATTGTTTTTTGTTGTTGTTTTTTGTACCAGCAGTGCTGTGCTGCTCCAGTGAGACAGCAGACTGCTCCTGGGGCAATGTCTCTGACCCACCTGTCTGCCCACAGTTGGCTCCGACGCTGTGCGGATGAGCTGCAGTACCTGGTATCTCTCCTATGCCGGCTACTGTCTTAAACTTTCTTCTTCACCATTGAGAAGACACGCTGTAGTGTAGTGTTGTAGTTCAGCAGGGGATGTTGTACGAGTGATGTAATGCAGTGGATATGGGAATGTAGTGCAGTGATATAGTGCAAAGTATGGGGACTCACAGGGGGGCATGTAGTGGAACACGCTGCTGGGGGGGCATGTGACGCTTAGGGCATTTGGGACACATAGTGGAATATTGTCCAATAGTATCCCCCTTTTTTTCACATTTTTTGATAAAATTATTATTTTAGTCTGACAGTGTTTGTTTGCATGTTTTTTTTTTTTTTTTGGGGGGGAGAGAGGCCAAATTACCGCCTTGCCCTGGGTGACGAAAATCCTAGTTTCGGCCCTGGTGTGACTATGCAATGCCCAGGGTTGAACTGGCCATCAGGGGAACAGGGGAAACCCCGGAGGGTCCCACTAACTGGGGAACAACCTCCTCTGCAGAGTGATCAGATTCCAGACTGTGCACTTGAATTATACAGTATACATATTATCTATGGTGCATTGTGGTTATTATTCTGGTACATTATCATGCATGCACTGGCAGTATTATTTGCTATATACTTTTTATCAAGAGGACCATTCTATGCAATCTTTAATGGTTAGCCAAGCCTTTGTGGCATCTGGCCACATCATCTCTGGAGACTGGCCACACCCCTAATCATAGGCCTCTACTACTGCATTCCCCCGATGGGCCCTCCATGCCCCAGTCCGACACTTGAATACTTACTATGACCATAATACAGTCTTGATAAATAGTTTCATTGTCTGTGCCATTAAACCTCTACATTTATTGGCACTTTAATTTTCTATTAAAATAACATATGGTATTTCAAGGGGCCAGAGAGATACATTCCAAGTTTCACAATTATGGAAGTTTTGTAAGTACCACGCGGTATCCGTTTGGATGGTCGACCATGTTATGGTCGACAGTCATTAGGTCGACCACTATTGGTTGACATTGACATGGTCGACATGGACACATGGTCAACACATGAAAAGGTTTACATGAGTTTTTCACTTTTTTTTTCTTTTGTGGAACTTTTCCATACTTTACGATCCACGTGGACTACAACTGGGAATGGTAATCTGTGCCGAGCGCACCGAGGGGACGCGGTGCACTAATTGGGGTTCCGCGTCACTTTACGCAGAAAATTACACCAAAAAAAGTTAAAAAAACAACATGTCGACCTTTTCATGTGTCGACATTTCATGTGCCAACTATTTCATGTGTCGACCATTTGTCCATGTCGACCATGTCAATGTCGACCAATAGTGGTCGACCTAATGACTGTAGACCATTCATACCGGAACCTGCTGGTACATACCAAACTTACCAAAGGTGGAAGAATCCATGAACAATAAACCTGTAAACATGAAATCTTTGCAATAAGACATTCCAACATTTATTAGCATTGATGCAAAACAAAAGTCACAACAACTACAGCTAAAAGGAGTTGGCACTATTATCCTTCTGTCTCAGTATGGACCCATTGGGGTATATTTACTAAGCTCCCGATTTTGACCGAGATGGCGTTTTTTCATCAAAGTGTCATCTCGGTAAATATCGGTCATTTACTAAACACTAATCACGGCAGTGATGAGGGCATTCGTAATTTTTTGCTAGTTTAGGTAAAAAATTACGAATGAATACACCGGGGTTTATTTACTAAGATTCGTAATTTTCAGAATCATGTTCAAGTTCAATCACGACTGACATCGACAGTGTAAAACTGCAACTTTTTGAATTGATTACGATGGATTTACTAAGCTGTCGTATTCGGGTTTTTCTTTTCTTCCGATGTCGATGTCATTCGTGGTTTTTTACCTATTTTTACGGCAGTGATTAGCAAAACACTGCCGACTTTTTTTACAATCAATCTCGGCCGGATCTGTGTGATCCGTGCTGGGTTTTTTTTTTTTTTTTTTAATTAAACACTGTAAAATAATAAAAAAAAATGCGTGGGGTCCCCCCTCCTAAGCATAACCAGCCTCGGGCTCTTTGAGCCGATCCTGGTTGCAAAAATATGGGGAAAAAAATGACAGGGGTTCCCCCATATTTAAGCAACCAGCATCGGGCTCTGCGCCTGGTCCTGGTCCCAAAAATACGGGGGACAAAAAGAGTAGGGGTCCCCCATATTTTTAAAACCAGCACCGGGCTCCACTAGCTGGACAGATAATGCCACAGCCGGGGGTCACTTTTATATAGTGCCCTGCGGCCGTGGCATCAAAAATCCAACTAGTCACCCCTGGCCGGGGTACCCTGGGGGAGTGGGGACCCCTTCAATCAAGGGGTCCCCCCCCCAGCCACCCAAGGGCCAGGGGTGAAGCCCGAGGCTGTCCCCCCCCATCCAATGGGCTGCGGAAGGGGAGGCTGATAGCCTTTGTTGTAAAAGAAAAGATATTGTTTTTAGTAGCAGTACTACAAGGCCCAGCAAGCCTCCCCCGCATGCTGGTACTTGGAGAACCACAAGTACCAGCATGCGACGGAAAAACGGGCCCGCTGGTACCTGTAGTACTACTACTAAAAAAATACCCAAAAAAAGACAAGACACACACACCGTGAAAGTAAAGATTTATTACATACATCCACACAAACATACATACATACTTACCTTATGTTCACACGCAGGTCGGTCCTCTTCTCCAGTAGAATCCAAGGGGTACCTGTTGAAGAAATTATACTCACGAGATCCAGGGGTCCAGGCTCCTCGGGAAATCCAGGGGTAATCCACGTACTTGCATAAAATAAGAAAACGGAAAGCCGAGCCACGAACTGAAAGGGGCCCCATGTTTTCACATGGGACTCCTTTCCACGAATGCCAGAAAGCCACTCTGACTTCTGTCGAAGTGGGTTTCTTCAGCCAATCAGGGAGTGCCACGTTGTAGCACTCTCCTGATCGGCTGTGTGCTCTTGTCCTCACTGACAGGCAGCACACGGCAGTGTTACAATGTAGCGCCTATGCGCTACATTGTAACCAATGATGGGAACTTTCTGCCCTGCGGTTGACCTAAAGTGACGTCACCGCTGAGCAGAAAGTTCCCATCATTGGTTACAATGTAGCGCATAGGCGCTACATTGTAACACTGCCGTGTGCTGCCTGTCAGTGAAGACAGGAGCACACAGCTGATCAGGAGAGTGCTACAACGTGGCGCTCCCTGATTGGCTGAAGAAACCCACTTAGCCAGAAGGCAAAGTGGGTTTCTTGCATTCGGGGAAAGGTGACCCATGTGCAAACATGGGTCCCCTTTCAGTTCGTGGTCGGGACACCGTTTTTTTATTTTTGGCAAGTACGTGGATTAACCCTGGATTTGCCGAGGAGCCTGGACCCCTGGATCTCGTGAGTATAATTTATTCAACAGGTACCCTTGGATTCTACTGGACAAGAGGACCGACCTGCGTGGGGCCATAGGTAAGTATGTATGTATGTGTGTATGTAAGTAATAAAATTATACTTTCACGGTGTGTGTGTCTTGTCTTTTTTTGGGTATTTTTTTAGTGGTAGTACTACAGGTACCAGCGGGCCCGTTTTTCTGCCGCATGCTGGTACTTGTGGTTCTCCAAGTACCAGCATGCGGGGGAGGCTTGCTGGGACTTGTAGTACTGCTACTAAAAACAATATCTTTTATTTTACAACAAAGGCTATCAGCCCTCCCATCCGCAGCCCATTGGATGGGGGGGGACAGCCTCGGGCTTCACCCCTGGCCCTTGGGTGGCTGGGGGGGGGACCCCTTGATTGAAGGGGTCCCCACTCCCCCAGGGTACCCCGGCCAGGGGTGACTAGTTGGATTTTTGATGCCACGGCCGCAGGGCGCTGTATAAAAGTGACCCCCGGCTGTGGCATTATCTGTCCAGCTAGTGGAGCCCGGTGCTGGTTTTAAAAATACGGGGGACCCCTACTCTTTTTGTCCCCCGTATTTTTGGGACCAGGACCAGGCGCAGAGCCCGATGCTGGTTGCTTAAATATGGGGGAACCCCTGTCATTTTTTTCCCCATATTTCTGCAACCAGGATCGGCTCAAAGAGCCCGAGGCTGGTTATGCTTAGGAGGGGGGACCCCACGCAATTTTTTTAGCAAAAATAAGCACTTTCACACCCCTTCCCACTGATATACATGCACGGATCTCATGGATCCCTGCATGCATCTCAAATCACGGATAAAAAAAGCAGGTCTGTTTTTTTTTAGGACTTTTTTACGAGTTGTAATTTTTCACGGCAGTGTTTTGTGTTTTTTTGCTTTGCACTTCTTAGTAAATGACCGAGATTCATACTTAAACAGCCGCGTTTTGACCGATGGTGTATTCATTCGTAATTTTTTACCTGAACTAGCAAAAAATTACGAATGCCCTCATCACTGCCGTGATTAGTGTTTAGTAAATGACCGAGATTTACCGAGATGACACTTTGATGAAAAAACGGCATCTCGGTCAAAATCGGGAGCTTAGTAAATATACCCCACCATCGGTCAAAACGCGGCTGTTTAAGTATGAATCTCGGTCATTTACTAAGAAGTGCAAAGCAAAAAAACACAAAACACTGCCGTGAAAAATTACAACTCGTAAAAAAGTCCTAAAAAAAAACAGACCTGCTTTTTTTATCCGTGATTTGAGATGCATGCAGGGATCCATGAGATCCGTGCATGTATATCAGTGGGAAGGGGTGGGAAAGTGATTATTTTTTCAAAAAAAATTGCGTGGGGTCCCCCCTCCTAAGCATAACCAGCCTCGGGCTCTTTGAGCCGATCCTGGTTGCAGAAATATGGGGGAAAAAATGACAGGGGTTCCCCCATATTTAAGCAACCAGCATCGGGCTCTGCGCCTGGTCCTGGTCCCAAAAATACGGGGGACAAAAAGAGTAGGGGTCCCCCGTATTTTTAAAACCAGCACCGGGCTCCACTAGCTGGACAGATAATGCCACAGCCGGGGGTCACTTTTATATAGTGCCCTGCGGCCGTGGCATCAAAAATCCAACTAGTCACCCCTGGCCGGGGTACCCTGGGGGAGTGGGGACCCCTTCAATCAAGGGGTGTCCCCCCCCAGCCACCCAAGGGCCAGGGGTGAAGCCCGAGGCTGTCCCCCCCCATCCAATGGGCTGCGGATGGGGAGGCTGATAGCCTTTGTTGTAAAAGAAAAGATATTGTTTTTAGTAGCAGTACTACAAGGCCCAGCAAGCCTCCCCCGCATGCTGGTACTTGGAGAACCACAAGTACCAGCATGCGACGGAAAAACGGGCCCGCTGGTACCTGTAGTACTACTACTAAAAAAATACCCAAAAAAAGACAAGACACACACACCGTGAAAGTATAATTTTATTACATACATACACACATACATACATACTTACCTTAAGTTCCCACGCAGGTCGGTCCTCTTCTCCAGTAGAATCCAAGGGGTACCTGTTGAAGAAATTATACTCACGAGATCCAGGGGTCCAGGCTCCTCGGGAAATCCAGGGGTAATCCACGTACTTGACAAAAAAAACAAAACGGTGTCCCGACCACGAACTGAAAGGGGACCCAGGTTTGCACATAGGTCACCTTTCCACGAATGCCAGAAAGCCACTTTGACTGATGTCTAAGTGGGTTTCTTCAGCCAATCAGGGAGTGCCACGTTGTAGCACTCTCCTGATCAGCTGTGTGGTCCTGTCCTCACTGACAGGCAGCACACGGCAGTGTTACAATGTAGCGCCTATGCGCTACATTGTAACCAATGATGGGAACTTTCAGCTCAGCGGTGACGTCACTTTAGGTCAACCGCAGGGCAGAAAGTTCCCATCATTGGTTACAATGTAGCGCATAGGCGCTACATTGTAACACTGCCGTGTGCTGCCTGTCAGTGAGGACAGGACCACACAGCTGATCAGGAGAGTGCTACAACGTGGCACTCCCTGATTGGCAGAAGAAACCCACTTAGACATCAGTCAAAGTGGCTTTCTGGCATTCGTGGAAAGGTGACCCATGTGCAAACATGGGTCCCCTTTCAGTTCGTGGTCGGGACACCGTTTTGTTTTTTTTGTCAAGTACGTGGATTACCCCTGGATTTCCCGAGGAGCCTGGACCCCTGGATCTCGTGAGTATAATTTCTTCAACAGGTACCCCTTGGATTCTACTGGAGAAGAGGACCGACCTGCGTGGGAACTTAAGGTAAGTATGTATGTATGTGTGTATGTATGTAATAAAATTATACTTTCACGGTGTGTGTGTCTTGTCTTTTTTTGGGTATTTTTTTAGTAGTAGTACTACAGGTACCAGCGGGCCCGTTTTTCCGTCGCATGCTGGTACTTGTGGTTCTCCAAGTACCAGCATGTGGGGGAGGCTTGCTGGGCCTTGTAGTACTGCTACTAAAAACAATATCTTTTCTTTTACAACAAAGGCTATCAGCCTCCCCATCCGCAGCCCATTGGATGGGGGGGGACAGCCTCGGGCTTCACCCCTGGCCCTTGGGTGGCTGGGGGGGGGGGACCCCTTGATTGAAGGGGTCCCCACTCCCCCAGGGTACCCCGGCCAGGGGTGACTAGTTGGATTTTTGATGCCACGGCCGCAGGGCACTATATAAACGTGACCCCCGGCTGTGGCATTATCTGTCCAGCTAGTGGAGCCCGGTGCTGGTTTTAAAAATACGGGGGACCCCTACTCTTTTTGTCCCCCGTATTTTTGGGACCAGGACCAGGCGCAGAGCCCGATGCTGGTTGCTTAAATATGGGGGAACCCCTGTCATTTTTTTTCCCCATATTTCTGCAACCAGGATCGGCTCAAAGAGCCCGAGGCTGGTTATGCTTAGGAGGGGGGACCCCACGCATTTTTTTTTGGGATTTTACATTGTTTAATTAAAAAAAAAAAAAATTAGAACCCCAGCACGGATCACACAGATCCGGCCGAGATTGATTGTAAAAAAAAACGGCAGTGTTTTGCTAATCACTGCCGTAAAAATAGGTAAAAAAAAACGAATGACATCGACATCGGAAGAAAAGAAAAACCCGAATACGACAGCTTAGTAAATCCATCGTAATCAATTCAAAAAGTTGCAGTTTTACACTGTCGATGTCATTCGTGATTGAACTTTGACCTTTTTACGGAAATTACGAATCTTAGTAAATAAACCCCATTGAATTGAAAGCTATACAGTGAGTGCTTTGGTGAGTGCTCCAGCTACTGCAGCAAGGGACTCACTCAGCCCACAGAAAACCCACCCTGTCACTGGCATCATTAGATGATTTAGGCAGCACCAGTGCCTGCCATGCTGCTGCCAACTTCTCCTCAGGTTCCAGTGGTAACTTGGTGTGAAGATACAGTGTTCCAAATCATTAAGGCATGGTGTTAGATGAAAAACCAACAGTGGTTTATGAAACAGTTTAGCACACTTCTGTAATCCAATTCCACAAGGCAATTCTCACCACAGACTCCGGACAGAACATTACTTCTTAGTCTAGGCGCATATAGGTGGTCATTCCGAGTTGTTCACTCGCTAGCAGTTTTTAGCAGCCGTGCAAACGCTATTCCGCCTCCCACTGGGAGTGTATTTTAGCTTAGCAGAAGTGCGAACGAAAGGATCGCAGAGCGGCTACAAAATAATTTTGTGCAGTTTCAGAGTAGCTTCAGACCTACTCAGTGCTTGTGATCACTTCAGACTGTTCAGTACCTGTTTAGACGTCACGAACATGCCCTGCGTTCGCCCAGCCACGCCTGAGTTTTTCCTGGCACGCCTGTGTTTTTTTGAACACTCCTTGTTGACACCCAGAAATGCCCTCTTCCTGTCAATCACTCTGCGGCCAGCAGTGTGACTGAAAAGCTTCGCTAAACCTTGTGTGAAACTACATTGTTCGTTGTAATAGTACAACGTGCGTGCGTATTGCGCCGCACACGCATGCGCAGAAGTGCTGTTTTTATGCCTGATCGCTGTGCTGCGAACGAAAGCAGCTAGCGAATAACTCTGAATGACCCCCATAAACTCTTCCAGCAATACAGAGTCCCATATAAATACAATATAATAGGTTCCACAGCAGAAAGAACCTGAAAGAACATTACTTCTAAAGGGGGATACACACGGAGAGATCCGTGCTTAAAATCTAAGCAATCTTGCTAGATTGCTTAGATTTTAAGCACGGATCTGCCGTGTGTATGCCCTCCAGCGATAGTGATGCGCGGCCCCGCGCATCGCTATCGCCGATGCTAGACTGAGCCTGCATGCAGGCTCAATCTAGCAGGTCGCTCACTTCACCGTTGTGTGAAGTGAGCGGCCCCCAGTCGGCTTTTCCCCTCGCTCAGCACATCGCGCTGTGCTGAGCGGGGTGAGAGATGTGTGCTGAGCGGTCTGTGTTAAGATCGCTCAGCACACATCTCTCCCATGAGTACCCCCCTTTAGTCTAGGCGCAGATGATCTCTTCCAGCAATACAGAGTGCCATATAAATACAGTATACTAGGTTCCACAGCAGAAAGAACCTGAAAGAACATTACTTCTTAGCCTAGGGTCAGAGAATCTCCCTTCAGCTCTCTGGGTAGCTCTACTTATACCCCCAGAAGCCTCATATTCCAGGTGTGTGTTTTACATTCTTCTTTGTTTTAGGATCTTAAGGCATTGGAATATAATACACATTCTATTCAAGGAGAGCCACACTGTCTGGCCAGCTTATTGTTGAACAATAGGGAGTAATTAAAAGCGACAATGGTACCTTAAATGACTATACCTTTGAGTGCCCACTGTCTTGTAAGTAAATAAAAGGAAGCTCTAATGCTAAGAGGAATACTGCACATACCGTGTAACAGATAACACAACACAAGTGCATACATTACAATATTAAGGCTGATTCAAACACAGAATGGGGGTGAGCAGGGACATTCCGTGGGGAATGAACAACAGACAAACTGAATGAATAGAAATCGCGCTGTGTACTGAGCAGAGAGAGATGTGTGCTGAGTGGTCTGTGACAGAACCCTCAGCACACATCTCTCCCCATGTGTACGGGGCTGTAGATTTTGTTTAACTGAAACCTACAATACAATGTATTTTTTTTTAATTCCTGCTGTAAAGTCTTTAAATTAGTACAGGCAAACTATCACTTCTTACAAACTCAGAGCCATAAATCTACATTTATATTTCAACTTGTAAATCTGCTTTCTGTGTCCAAGCAATCCGAGCATATTTCCAAAATCAGACTTTCTTTCCTTCTCTTACTGAACTCCAAGAAAAATAATTTGAGGAACAGTTTATGAAAGGAAATCATTTATCTGTGCTAAGGGGGTTGTTCAGGTTTGTGGAGCAAACCAAAAAAGCAAGCAACTCGACAAAACCATTTTGCACTGCAGGTGGGGCAGATGTAACATGTGCAGAGAGATTTTGGTTTGGGTGGGTTATACTGGTTCTGTGCATGGTAAATACTTACCGCTTAATTTCCATACTGCAATTTAGAGTTCAGTTTGAACACGCAATAGCCAAATGTAACGCTCTCTACACATGTTACATCTGCCCCACCTGTAGTGCAACATGGTTTTGTCCAGTTGCTTGCTTTTTTTGATTTGCTAACAAACCTGAATAAGGCCCTAAGTCAACTCCACAGCACAAACTAACTTTCTCTTATGTAAAGTGTACCTATATAAACTCAGTTGAATCTTAATCACTTATAGGCACAGTCTCTTGAAGTCCATATACAGTATCTAGTCTGCTAAAGGAAATATCTACCATTCCGCTATTATTTATACATGTGATTGTGGAGCGCTTCAAGCTAAAGGGATTATTCTCTATCCTTAAAGATAGAAATAATTCTAAGTTCCAACATACTGTATATTAATTATTATTAGGAAAAATAGCATTTAGTCCATATTGTTAACCACTTACTGTATGCTGAATAATTTTTCTAGAGGGTAATATGAAAATTCATAGAAAAGTTCCAGGTCCTGAAATGAATGTTTATTGTAATTTAATATCATAGGTATACTGGGAAATGTAATACCCTGTGAGATGAATGCATCAGAGATCTGGTTAAAAACTGTTTTTTGCTGAGGTGTTGGGAGTAAGGTCTTGCAGGCTAAGTATACTGTATGTGTAATATCTCTATAAAAGGGTTCGTACCTGAAACTCTGTCGGTCTCGTAATCGGCCGTATCCACTCTTCTACGATGTCTTGGCCAGCGTCTATTCTTCTCCTCACCTGTAAGGCTGGGGCAGAAGGACCAGGAGAACCCCGGAAGGGCAACCCAAACCCAATGTGCTCAAGGACCACGACACATGGAGACGGTGACAACCATTTATTGCACTGACGATATCAGTCACCGCTGTAACTCAATTTTCATTAAACACAGTTGCATAGGTTGAACATTATTACAATATCCTGAGTCTTTCCCAGTCTTATAACAGCATTCACAGTTTTAACACCTCGAAGGTATAACTTTGACCAAATCAAACAATCAAATACTTCACCCGTACTACCAATCATTTGGAGAATAATGTCCTATTAGGGTAAAGTATGTCCTGGCAGTAACGCGGGAGCCCTCCCTAAACTGTCCATGAGGGGGCGTTTGCAGCCAATGTCTCTCTAAAAGACTGCTTATACTGAAACAGAGGACTTCTAAGGAGGCGTCAGTGGACGCAAGGTAAACAGTTGTAAACAGGCATGCAAAACCACTTTCTCCATAATACAGAACAGCAGTAATGTCTCACGGTACCAACCGCATTTGTATCCACAGAAAGGTAAGTCAGTTATCATCCAGTGATATAAACTAGTAAACAGACCAGTTCTGGCTTGCACAGTAAGAACAGGGGTTTGCACAGTCCTGTTACCTTTTGTTGAACTGTGTTGTAACAACCGGGAGCAGTATAAGTGTGAAGGTCATAACATGGACCCGTTAGGAGGCGCTATTACATAGGGAGAGTCTTTGACGGAGCTGTTTAGGGTTAGGGGCGTCCCCCTTTCTGACAGGCGGCAGTTAATGATAACCCTCTACTTTACGTGGAAACATCTATGAAGACCCAGGTACAGTACTTCTGTACTTGGGGTTCCTGTAACCCGGATAGTTGGGATATTGGGGATAAGTGAGAGTACCTGCGGTATATTCGTTGCTCCTGCTGTCTGCAGCCGTGCTCCCAATCACTGCAGCCTCTCCCGTATGACTGTTGTTAGGGGAATCCTCTTCCCACGCGATCTCCCCCCTTCCGGATCTCGAGCCCTTGTGCCGCGGCGTCTTTGATGTTGGGCAGGTGTCAGGAAGCCTCCGTGACCTGAGCCACCTCCCTCTCTTGTCCACGCGGCGGTGTTGTTCCTTCTCTCCGGCCGTGGCAGGCAGCAGCGATTCCAGCGGGTGGGCGCGCTCTCTTCGTTCCCCTCACACCGCGGTCCTCTCTCTCTCTGTCTTCCCGCCTCTGCCCCGATCTCCTCAGCTCACTGTTCTCTCAGTCTCCTCACTGCCTGCTCACTCTCCTCAGCTCACTGTTCTGCAGGCTGCTGCAGGACAACCTTTTTATAACTTTGCATTCCCAGGAACACATTCTATCTGGGATTTCCCGCTCTTAGTCTGCAAATGGGTGAGTCATGCCCTTTGCATTTTGCAGACTGATCTGTATTGCTATGAGCTGTGCTGTTAACTCCTTCTGTGCTGCAAGCTGTAGGCTGCTGGCACAGTGCTATGCAACTCCAGCAAACATTTTACTTTTTTTAAAGTCATGCTGGCACCTGTAGTGCCACAGTTGATTTGGGCTGCAGTTTCAGGGTATCACATGCACCCCAGCTAAAATCTTGCGTGCCCTCACGCCTATGGCAGCAGGCCAAAGTCTCTAATATAAATCTCAATTTAAGCATAACAATAAACAGGTGTAAACAAATCGGATATAAGTATACAGTGGAAACGGTTAACAGTTTACTCCCTATACCTTAAAGGCGGGACGCCCTGGGTGCTGCGTCCCGACCTTCTGGTCTCAACCCCAGGGATGTCGCTCTCGTCAGGAGCGGTAATTAGGCTAAGCCGATCCTGGTCTTCAACAGGCCCATTGAACACCGGGTTTGGCGTTATGGGTGGGGCTGAATGCGGTGGTGGTAGTCCACCCATAAACACTAAGAGCTCCATGGGATCGTCTAAGGGTATGCCCCCTAGGGTCTCCCGTCCCTCTGCCACAGGTGGATCTGCGCTTCTCATTGGTAACTCTATGGTACAGAGCTTGAGTTGGTCCCTTGGTACCACGCTGACTGGACCTTCCGGGCCCTTACGGATCTTGTAGGTGTGTCGGTCGCCCTCAGGAACACTGATCACGGCATTCGGGCAACTTTCCCACATAGCGTCAAGCTTGCTGGTACGGTGATTCCGTTTCTTCCAGACAAGGTCCCCAGTCTTCAGTGCCTCCGGTCGGATGTGGGCATTGTAGTTTATCTCTTGGCGCTGCTGGGCATGCTCAATTCTTTTTATTACAATTTCTCGGGCAGCTTCTATCCTCCGCTGGTGCTCACGGACCCAGTCGGTCTTTGTGTCGATGGGAGGGACCACAGCAGGGGCCAATTCCAGGTCCTGGGGTAATTTGCCTCGTCGGCCGAACATGAGGTAGTACGGTGTGAAGCCGGTAGAGCAATGTTCAGTGTTGTTGTAAAGATAGGTTAATTCGGGGAGTACGGTCGGCCACTTGGTGCGATCTTCTGCCACCAGGCTCCGGAGCATCCCGATGAGGGTCTGGTTAGCTCTTTCGCACAATCCATTCCCCTGTGGGTGATAGGCTGTGGTCCGAGCTTTCCGACAGCCGTAGTAGGAACACAGTTCGTGAAACAACTGCGACTCAAAGGCAGGGCCTTGGTCGGTCAAGATGCAGTCTGGATACCCATTGGGCCTGGCAAAGTGCTTCAAAAACAGTTCAGCAGTGGTTTTTGCAGTGAGGTCTTTAGCCGGGACGGCTACTAGGAATTTACTGTAATGGTCCGTTATTGTAAGGGCATACAGATATCCATTGGTACTCGGCTCCAATTTCACGTGGTCCAGGGCAACAATTTGTAGTGGATGTTGACTCTTAATGGGATGCAGAGGATCCTTTTGGGTAATGTCGGCCTGCCTTTTCCTTGTGCATGGAACACAGTCGCGGCACCATCTTTCTACATCTTCTCGCATGCCCACCCAGAAATACCGTGTGCGTAGGATAGCTTCAGTCTTTTGTGTGTCGAAGTGCCCGGACTTGTCATGGTAGGCCGTGAGCAGAAGAGCAGCTTGGTCTTTGGATACAACCACCTGAGTGACTGGTTGGTGGGTACTTGGATCTATGCTGGTACGCACTAGGATCCCCTCCTCCAAGTGAATGCGGTCCCTATGCCGTAGTAACTTTATCAATTCCGGGTCGGCTTTATCCCGTTGGGCCCGGGTCAATGGGCGCCGCTGGTGCAACAAGGCCACAAGTTCCCTCAGCACTGGATTCTTCCGCTGCTTCTCGCGCCAGTCGACTGTGGGAGCATCCAGTAGGGCAATCTCCACTCGTGGAGGTCCGGTGACGGATAGGGGGTCTGACGTGACCGTTCGTCCCTTTCGAGAGACTTTAAACACCGGGGTTTCGACATCCTCATCCACATCTCTATCTTCCTCTGTAATGTCCACAGTGGGTAATCGGGAGAGGGCATGGGCGTCCCCGTTGGACTTCCCACTTCGGTAGGATACGGTGTACTGGAAATTTGCTAATCGGGATACCCATCTCTGTTCCAGGGCTCTGAGCTTAGCAGTGGACAGATGTGCCAGCGGGTTATTGTCCGTCATGATGACGAACGGCATGGCGGCCAGATAGTGTTTAAACTTCTCGGTGACGGCCCAGATGAGGGCGAGTAACTCTAGCTTAAATGTGCTGTAATTCTCACAGTTACGCTCGGTCTTGCGGAGGCCCCGGCTGGCGTATGCAATCACTCTTTCCCGCCCGTCCTGCACCTGGGAGAGTACGGCCCCTAAACCCCGGTGACTAGCGTCTGTGTAAACTTGAAATGGTTGTTCATAATCGGGATAGGCCAACAACGGGGCTTCGATTAAGGACGTCTTCAACCGATGAAAGGCTCGCTGCTGTTCCTCTCCCCAACATACCAGGGATGACCCTCTTCGCTCATGACCCGATTGGCCTCTGAGTAATTCGTGCAACGGGGCTGCCACTGCGGCAAATTGTTCAATGAAGCGTCGATAGTACCCCACAAATCCCAAATAGCTTCGGACATCTCTGACGGTCTTGGGGACTGGCCAGTCCTGAACGACTCTGATCTTCTCCGGATCGGGCATCACGCCCTCAGCGCTGACGACATGCCCCAGATACTGGACCTTGGGCTTGAGCAGGTGACATTTGCTCGGATTAAGCTTCAGGCCGCAGTGGATCAACTGTTGGAACACTTCTTCCAAATGTCGCAGATGGTCCTCGTAGTTTCTGGAGAAGATTATCACATCGTCGAGGTACAGCAGGACCATCTCGAAGTTGCGGTGTCCGAGACAATGCTCCATGACACGTTGGAAGGTGGCCGGGGCATTGCAGAGTCCAAATGGCATCCTTAAGAATTCGAATAAGCCCATTGGCGTAGTGAAGGCCGTCTTCTCAATGTCTTCAGGGGCCATTTGGACCTGCCAGTAGCCGCTGGTGAGGTCTAGTGTGGAGAAATACGCCGCCGTCTTCAAGGCTGTCAGAGATTCTTCGATTCGGGGAAGCGGATAGGCGTCCTTGTGAGTTGCAGCATTGAGCCTGCGATAATCTACGCAGAAGCGCAGGCTACCGTCCTTCTTCTTCACTATCACCAGTGGAGCGGCCCATGGGCTGTGGCTTTCGCGGATGACTCCAGCCTCTTTCATTTCCGCAATCATGTTCCTCACTGGCTGGTACATAGTTGGGGGGAGGGGCCGGTGGCGTTCCTTGATAGGAGGGGTTGTCCCGGTGGGAATGTGATGATACACTTCATCCGCTTGACCAAAATCCGAAGGGTGTTGGCTGAATGCAGCAACGTTGCGTCGCACCAGCTGTAATATTCCATCTCTTTGGTCAGTGGGGGTGTCAACATCGCCAATCTGGATCTCGGCCCACCATGGGGGTTCTTCCTCAGCCGCCGACTTTTCGCCGTCTGCCGCTCCTGATTGAGCCATGGTTACCCCCTGTCTCACGATGTCTTGGAAGTCGATCCAACTGACCTTCGCCACCGGACAATACTTGTAGAGTCTGATGGCATATGAGTGTGGGTTCAGAAGACGGACTGGTACCCTCCCGTGTACCACCTTGGCTAGTGTCCTCGCCACAGCGAACGGCTGTTGTCCGTCCCGGTCACAGGGTTCCACTAGAGCCTCGTAGTTTCTTCCCCCGGACCAATTCTCGTTTTGCACCACACCACTTGCTCCGAATTCGGTTTCAACAGAACAGGTTGGCGGTCGGTGATTCAGGCTTTTCCAATCTCACCCTGACCATTAATAAATTTCCTTCGGACCTCTAGTACTTTGACGGTCTGTTGCAGGGCCTTTCGCTCCTTAGGGGTTGCGGTCTTCATCTCGTGTCGCAGGGCTTCTACTAGTTCCTCTGGACAGTTTCGCAGAATGTTCATGCCTAGGATCACGGGTGGCAAGTGTGCGTTGGGCGCAGTGGTGATGAGGTATCCTTGGCGGGTCAAGGCGGCGTTTCCTACTTCCACGTCGGCTTCCCAGTAGCCTTGGAAGGCGATGGGTTGTCCATTGCTGGCTAGCAAGTGGAGCCATGTAGTGGGTGGGGACACAATGGTAGCTTCGTCCCAGTGTTGGAGGAACTCCGTGAATCGGATTGTAGAGACTTGTGAGCCCGTATCCAAGAGAGCTGGTATTTCGATCCCATTGATGCGGATGTTCAGGTGAGGGCACTCTCCTACATACTGGGGACACCAATCCCGCGATGGCAGACCTGTCAGTGGTTCTCCTCCCGAGGGTCGGTCCCTCGCCTCGGGGTCCCCCCGTTTAAAGGGTCAAGTGGGCAGTTCCGTTCGATGTGTCCGCTCTGGTGACATCCCCTACAAATCGGTCGACCCTGTGGGTCAAACCGATCGGTAGGCCTTCAGCATGACTCCCTCGTGACCTCCCATCGAGGGTGGCGTCTTCCACCGCGTTCTTGACGCCCTTCTCTGCGTCGGCTTCCACTTGGTTCTTTGCCGAGTTCTTCCAGCTTCTGGCTCATCCGAGACAGGCTGAGCGTCACTTCTGACATCTGTCGGTTAAGGGTTTCGATAGGGTCTGGCCCTGTTGGGGCCTGTGCCTGCTGAAGGACTGCCCCCGCTCGGGCAGTGGTGTCTACATTCTTGTACGAAGGGATGCTCTGGAGGCTTTCTTCGTCCACTTTCCTTGGTGTCTCGTCGTATTCAGCCTCGTTGCCCTGATTCATTCCTAAGATCTGTAGAACATCTTCTTTAAATGCAGAGAAGGAACTGTCCGGTTTTTGGCGTTTCCACATTCGTAATTGTGACCGAATCGCTTCACCTTGTGCTCCTTCCATAAATAAATTAATTAGGGTGTCATCGGTCAGTCCGGCATCCATTGGATCTAGTGTTCGTACAGCCCTCAAGGCTTCCTGTAGGCCTAGTGCAAACTCCCGTAGAGATTCGCCTGGTCGTTGCTTTCTTGCGTACAGACGGCTCTTTAGTTATGCTACCGTTCTGCATTCAAATATGTTCCTTAATTTCTGGAGTATACAATCTGCACTCTTCTTCTCCGTATCCTCCCATGCTACTACCTCCCTCAGTGGTGGGCCGGTTAATTGCCCCTTCAGGATCTCTACTTTTTGTTCTTCCGTGAGCGTATATAGGCGGAACATGGAGAGCATTTTGTCTTTGAATGCCTTGAAAGTACTTGAGCCAGGGACTTGTTTTCCTGCATATGTCGGCAACCATGAGGCCCCAAAGTAATATGGCATGGTGATCGGTGATGCCGTTGTCCCTGTCGGATTTCCGGGTGCCGCTGGTGGTTGTCCCTGTGCCGAGGACGACTCCGGAACATCTGGGTTCGACATCTTGAAACGATCCTGTTCGCGGACGCCAAGTGTAATATCTCTATAAAAGGGTTCGTACCTGAAACTCTGTCGGTCTCGTAATCGGCCGTATCCACTCTTCTACGATGTCTTGGCCAGCGTCTATTCTTCTCCTCACCTGTAAGGCTGGGGCAGAAGGACCAGGAGAACCCCGGAAGGGCAACCCAAACCCAATGTGCTCAAGGACCACGACACATGGAGACGGTGACAACCATTTATTGCACTGACGATATCAGTCACCGCTGTAACTCAATTTTCATTAAACACAGTTGCATAGGTTGAACATTATTACAATATCCTGAGTCTTTCCCTGTCTTATAACAGCATTCACAGTTTTAACACCTCGAAGGAATAACTTTGACCAAATCAAACAATCAAATACTTCACCCGTACTACCAATCATTTGGAGAATAATGTCCTATTACGGTAAAGTATGTCCTGGCAGTAACGCGGGAGCCCTCCCTAAACTGTCCACGAGGGGGCGTTTGCAGCCAATGTCTCTCTAATAGACTGCTTATACTGAAACAGAGGACTTCTAAGGAGGCGTCAGTGGACGCAAGGTAAACAGTTGTAAACAGGCATGCAAAACCACTTTCTCCATAATACAGAACAGCAGTAATGTCTCACAGTACCAACCGCATTTGTATCCACAGAAAGGTAAGTCAGTTATCATCCAGTGATATAAACTAGTAACCAGACCAGTTCTGGCTTGCACAGTAAGAACAGGGGTTTGCACAGTCCTGTTACCTTTTGTTGAACTGTGTTGTAACAACCGGGTGCAGTATAAGTGTGAAGGTCATAACATGGACCCGTTAGGAGGCGCTATTACATAGGGAGAGTCTTTGACGGAGCTGTTTAGGGTTAGGGGCGTCCCCCTTTCTGACAGGCGGCAGTTAATGATAACCCTCTACTTTACGTGGAAACATCTATGAAGACCCAGGTACAGTACTTCTGTACTTGGGGTTCCTGTAACCCGGTTAGTTGGGATATTGGGGATAAGTGAGAGTACCTGCGGTATATTCGTTGCTCCTGCTGTCTGCAGCCGTGCTCCCAATCACTGCAGCCTCTCCCGTATGACTGTTGTTAGGGGAATCCTCTTCCCATGCGATCTCCCCCCTTCCGGATCTCGAGCCCTTGTGCCGCGGCGCCTTTGATGTTGGGCAGGTGTCAGGAAGCCTCCGTGACCTGAGCCACCTCCCTTTCTTGTCCACGCGGCGGTGTTGTTCCTTCTCTCCGGTCGTGGCAGGCAGCAGCGATTCCAGCGGGTGGGCGCGCTCTCTTTGTTCCCCTCACACCGCGGTCCTCTCTCTCTCCGTCTTCCCGCCTCTGCCCCGATCTACTCAGCTCACTGTTCTCTCAGTCTCCTCACTGCCTGCTCACTCTCCTCAGCTCACTGTTCTGCAGGCTGCTGCAGGACAACCTTTTTATAACTTTGCATTCCCAGGAACACATTCTATCTGGGATTTCCCGCTCTTAGTCTGCAAATGGGTGAGTCATGCCCTTTGCATTTTGCAGACTGATCTGTATTGCTATGAGCTGTGCTGTTAACTCCTTCTGTGCTGCAAGCTGTAGGCTGCTGGCACAGTGCTATGCAACTCCAGCAAACATTTTACTTTTTTTAAAGTCATGCTGGCACTTGTAGTGCCACAGTTGATTTGGGCTGCAGTTTCAGGGTATCACATGTGTAGAACAGAATAGTAACAGTATACAACAGCAAGTGTCAGACATCACAAAGGTAAGGGATAGATAGATCCAAGGAACAAGAAAATATACACTAAGAAACTTAAGGTATAAATCCTAAAATTAAGTCCAAAAATGAGTTTAGAGGGGCTCCAACAATGTTGTCATACTTAGAGCTTAGAATGAAGAGTTGCAGTAATTACATATTTGGTAATTGCATCAGAAATCAGCTCTTTACCTGACTAAAGATAATTTCCTTCCACTACTTATTCTATGAAGGATCTGATAATATTATGTAACACCCCTTTACCTGGGTTTCCTGGGTAAGGGTGTGTATTTAATGTTCATCCCCTCACAATGCTTTTCACCTTGCAACTCTCTTTTCATCGGTGCCTCCACCCTAATCTTGTCATAATGTGTTCTTCTTGGGGAGTGTACAGATTCAGGAACACCAGAGGGATATTTGCAGATCCTCTGCCCAACACAAGCTTAGACCACAAACACCACAGGAATGTATCACACAGATCTATTGCAAAAGCCACCCTGGCACATTTATTAAAAGGTATTAATAGATAGCTACTACTTTTATGCATTTTATATAGAAAGTAGCATAGTGAGATAAATAAAAGAAAACATCTATAAGCATGCGCGTTTCTAGAGAGGAGGGGACCCGTGTGTAGTCTCCGTGTGTGGTCCCCCTCCTCTCTCGTCCTGTAACCGGCAGTAGCAGCGCTGTTAGTGCGCTGAATGAGCACTAGAGACTCTGGCACAGTGCCAGAGTCTACAGCGCATGCGCAGGTCTCCGAAAAAAATGGCGCATCAGCCTCTAGTGCTGTCTCAGAGAGCTAACAGCGCTGCTGGCTACGGGACTCGGGAGAGAAGGGGGCCCACACACGCCCACCGATGGATGACAGAAAGATAAGTATAGGAGAAATGGGTGCACTGTGTGCGGTGTGGGCCCCCTCTGGACCCAGGGGCCCATGTGCACAATAAACATTGCACCCATTATAGATACGCCACTGTGTGCAAGATAGGCATAGAGATATAACTTGAACAATCGGTAATGTGCATAAATCTCTAAAGGTCATATAATGCAGTAATCTAATTACACAGACAGTGTTCTACTAACACACTCACACTCACACTTGTTAGCACACTGCAAATTCAGGCAATAAACAGTAACCTGTTAGAGATGTCCAAATCTTTGATACTCTGTGGTAATCAGGATGCAAGTGCTTATTATGCGCTCCCAGCTTCTAGTCATATAAGTATATGCAATTCAGATGGGTAATGATCACAAACATATCCAATACTCCTTCTCCCTCACGCACAAATCCAATACTCCTTCTCCTTCATGTGACACTTCTCAAAATGTGAGTAGGGACATGTGGCTGTTCACTCCTGTTATTTTCTACTGATGAAACGTCACTGCTTTACTTCTGCAGCATTTGTTACACTTCCCACTGCAGACTTCATCTGTGAATTTAACACACTGGTTCTTCTTCATACTGTATATCAGTCCCAAAATCCCTGTCCATCTCTCCCTGAACTGTTACCCATGAAACTAAACACAGTCCAGCAAAAGGGTTTTAAAGCAATATCTTCAGGTCTGCCCACCAATTCCCTATCTAACTAACTGTAGCTACAGATCTCAGTCTATTATTATTATTATTATTATTATTAACAGTTTCTTATATAGCGCAGCATATTCTGTTACGCTTTACAATTAGAAACTTCAGCAAATACCACATGGCAAACGGTTGTAACACAGGGTACTTATCTCCCAGGTATGAGTGTGTGTCCCTCTACACACTCTCCTCTCAGTGGGTCCAAAATAAAGTGTTGGATAGCTTTATCTTCATTAGTCTCCAATTAGAGTTTCCCCTTTAGCCAAGTTCTTTTTTTACATGGATCTGGTGATTCTGGGGCAGATTTATTAAGCCTGGTGAAGTTATAATGTGGAAAGTGATAACACACTAGCCAGTCATCTCCTAACTGTAATTTTTCCAACCCAACCTGTAACATGGCAGTTAGGAGCTGATTGGCTGGTGCGCTATCACCTTCCACTTTATCACTTCTCCAGGCTTAATAAATCTGCCGCTCTGTTCCCAGTACTTTCCAGCCCATGGCTGCATCTTCCTTCTCCATCCATTACTGATGCTTCTCCCACCCACCCCTTCCCCCTTGCTCTGGACAAAAGCCTTTCATTCCCTGCTCCCCCCACTCCATGTAGAGTGTCCCTCCCCCGCCAGCCTCTGCGTGACTTTGTGGCTTTCTGCGAGAAGTAGTCTCTAGACACAAAATGGCCTGTGTTCAATTTCACATCTGCTGCCTGTCATAAGCGTCGGGTGCTACAATTAATTTGCACCAAATGTCACAAGTGTTTAGTATAATAAGTTACCATGTAAAACTAATCCCAGTTTACTGTAATAATTCAATTAAGTAACTGGTCTATCCAAATACTAAATATATTTGTATATGAGGGTCTTGTTTGATGATCCATTGTTATTTTTTGTACAGTATATAGCTTATATATTGTATAATGGATACTGCTTCTATATTGTGTAAAGAAAAACACCACTATTGAGACTGTTTTCGCCTATGGATAACAAATGTACCATACTTACCATATGGATGAAGTTTTGAAATCTATAGTCCTAAGTAAAAGTAACATAAAAGTAACTACATTGTACAGCTCCGTCCAGTCTAATCAAAACATTGCTGTATGTACATTTTATATTATCAGAATTAAAACAGAACGTACTGTGTTTGGTTTCAGAATAAGTACTGCAAATTTAGCAAACATTGACTTTGATTGACAATAATCTTGTCCCTTACATGAACTCAATGTTTTCCTAAAGTTCTCAGCATAAATTATGTTTTGAATAGCCTGATTATAACTTCCTGCTGTTACCATGGCATTGATAAAATTCACTTTGATTTTTTTCTTAAATGGACTTATTGTGCAGAAATCTAGATTTAGATGCAGACTTTAAATACTTTGATATAATAAATGCACCTGAAGCCACCAGCATTTAGAAAGCTTTGAGATATTATGCTCATTTAAAGTTAGTATACTTCTTTAGCGTAGTAATGTATGGCCAATGATGCTGTAAAAATCAATAAGCTTAAAGGTAAAAAGTATAAATTAAGATACAAAGGTAATTTAAAGAACTTAAATATGTACAGTATATGCTTTATTTTTTTAATTGCAAAATGAAAAGGGTATATAATACCCCTTTCACATCGCACAAATAACCCGGTACCGACACGGCATATTGCCGTGTCGAACCGGGTCAGTGTGCGATGTGAAAACACACTGGGCGATTTAGCGGGTCGCCTGACCCGGTAAATCAACCCGGTAAAAAAGAAGGGTTTTACCCGGGTTGATTACCGGGTCAGGTGCGGTGTGAATGGGAGCCGTGTCGATGCGACACGGTTCCCATTCACAAGATAGGGAGAGGCGGCGCTGGAGATGAGCTCATCTCCCGACGCCGCCTCCACCCCCGCCCCTGCTGCTGCTGCGGCCTCCGTTGTCATGGCAACCGACCCGGTATATTGCCGGGTCGGGAAGCCTGCAACGGAGCGCAAATGCCGGATCCCACCCGGTAAGTACACGTTTGTCTTACCGGGTAGGACCCGGCATTTGCGGTGTGAATGCAGCATAACTTTTTCCATACCATCTAATAAGACATTCTGCCAATAATGCTGCTTTCACATCGCAAAATCTGCTTTTGAAACGGTTCTTTAAACGGTTATTAAAATGGGTCTGAGCAGTTAAACCCCCTTCACATCACATGTTGTAACCAGTATATTACCATTTCATTACCGTTTTGGTACCTTTCACACTGAACCCGTTTCACCCATAGAAAACAGTGGTTGTCATTATAAATGGACTTTTCTGGCTCACACATTATTAATAATTATTAATTATTTATTAATAATTTGGATAGTCGTACGATGGAACCCAGCAGCTTGAAGCATTTTAACCATGTTTTTATATATGAGTGCATCTTTGACTGTCCCAGTTATTTGTCTGCAGATTTCCTCATCCCCTCTGATTCTTAGCAGCTCCCTCACCTCTTCATCACTCCAAGTTGCCATTGTATAATATATTTGCAGTAAGAAAACGCTTCTAACCCCACTCTCATGTGTCTCATGTGTTTTTCCTCCAGCTTCCTGCTTCTGTCTGGTGACATCACACATGGAGACAGCCTATCACCTCCTGTGGCTTGGAAATACCGTTTCAGAGCCTTTCACACTGCACAGTGAAACGGTTCTGAACCGGGTAGGACCCTGGTTTTTAACGGTTTCAAAATACCAGTATTTTGAAAACGGTAAATTCAAGGTGACCCTTTCACATCGCAGCTAGAACCGTTTAGGAAGGCTGAAAAATCGGCAATTTACCGGGTTAAAGCTGCAGTGTGAAAAGGGTGTAAGTGTTGTATAACTTAAACCACTACATAAAGGGTCTCATTTAGAATTGAGTGCCATTTTGTGGCATATTGTAAACATACAAACAAAAAATCATTCCCACCAAGAACTATCTCTTATAGCCTGGTGGCATTAGCTGCTTTTGCAGAATGGGGGCCCCAATTAAGCTTATTCATTAACCACTTTTAACTAGAGATGTGCGCTGGACCATTTTTGCTGGTTTTGGTTTGGGTTCAAATTCATCATCCAGTTTTGGTTTTGATTTTGCCTAAACGCCGTGACTGGTTGTGGTTTTATATTAGTTAAAAAAAAACAACAACAACAAATGGCTACAATCACATAATTTGCACCTGTTTTTGTTACTACAGTATTATTAACCTCAATAACACTAATTTCCAGGCAATTTTGGCCACCTCATAACTCACAATATTGTTTTAACACAGTTTCGGCCATATAGGCTGCAGTTACTAAGCCACAAAGTAGTGGCACAAACACATGACAGTTTATAGTACATCTATGAAACATTGCCACACAGCAGTTGCAGAAATGAAAAGTGGTCAAGATGGAATTGGTATCCGGTCTGTAGATCTACACTAAAAAGATCTACAGTCGATAGGGTTGGATTTAGACCACTGATCATCAACATGCATTAGGTAGACAAATCAAAAGGTCAACATGGTCAAAAGGGTGATATGTGAAAGGTAGACAGTTCAAAAGGTCAACAGGTTCTAAAGGTCAACAGGGTCAAACGGTCGACATGACAATGGTCAACTCATATAGTTGACACAAGGTGTTTTTTCTGACTTTTCCATACTTAACAATCCACATGGACTATGATTGAGAATAGTAACCTGTGCTGAGCGTAGCAGTAGTGAAGCAAGGTACCTTACCTCGCTCACCATATGTACACTAAAGGGGATTGTTTGTGGCAGAAAAGTGACAATACAGCCAAGGAAAAAAAGGTGTCTACGTTTTTTGTGTTGACCATTTCCATATCGACCATTTGACCCTGTTGACATTTTAACCCTATATACCTTTTTTACTGTCTATCTATTCCATTTTGACCTTTTGACCATGTCAACCTAATGCATGTTGACCATTACTGGTCGACCTATTGATTGTAGACCTTTTTAGTGTAGATCTAATAATTCACACTTGAAGGAATTATCCCCACCCTTATGTTGGATATTAAAAAGGGCATAAACTGTTTATAAACCATGCACTTCATTGACAAGGGTTGCCACTTTTGTGGCTGAAGTGCTTGGTTTGTTTGGGCATCCACAAAATAAAAATTCTGGAAGAACTAAATCCAATCACTAATGAGGAGGTTAATGAGTTAATGATGAGGGTGTTTATTACATTATAATCTTGTAAAATAAATGTCATAAACTGACCACAATAATGTAACATGGAGGAGGTGCCTAGAAGGTAACATCCCTACCACTACTTACTTTGGCCTCACAACTGGAGCAGATGCCTAAAAATAATTCCATACCCGAGAGGTGGGCTTTTTTGATCTTATGCCTAGCCATAACAGTGGCTTCTTTTTTATCACAGGCAAGAACTGCAGCCACTGGTGGCTGACATAAACAACTTCATCTACAGCCTCATCTTCAGTGTCAGATAGTAGTGGTACACACATATCCCCATCATCCTGTTCCACTTCCATACAAGCATCCTCAATTTCAATTATGTCCACATCACCATCTCTACTTGTACTACTTTGCCCCCCGCAGATGGTGTACAAATGGTGAAAGGAGTCAAAATGCTTCTCTTTGAGGACAGTGTGAGAAATTTAAGACCTACACATAGCTAACTTGGGCACCCAAAGACTCTCCTCAGGGATGTGTAATGGTTCTGACCACACATTTTGTTCTATGGCCTTAGGATGAACAAACTTAGAATAATCAATTTTTTTAACTTCTTAACTTTTTATTACTATATTGTTTTACTTTTTTCACAACTGAGTGACAACAATGCACACTGTAGTGCTGCTTATATGTGAATGCACAGCCACTTGTATGGAGTCTAGAGTCCACAATACAGCCACTTGTATACACAACACAGCCACTACGAGTCTGGACACAGCAGAGTCACTTGTGCTGTATGTAAGCACTTGTACATAACACTTGTACATAACCTTCATAAATTTTCATATCTAATTATATTCCCTATGTCCACTCATAATACACTATTTTCTTTTTCTTCAATTTGACATCCTTCTGGCAGGATGTAGTCATGTGACTGGCGGTCACTATACCAATGCCAAAATCCCGAGCATTGGACCGCCCGACAGCCGGCATATAACAGGGACTATTCCCACTTGTGGGTGTCCACGACACCCATAGAGTGGGAATAGAACCTGTGGCAAGCACAGCGAGCCATTGAGCCTGCTACTTGGTGAGCACAGCATTCTGGAGACCGGGATCCCAGGGTCGGTATGGTGACCTTCAGGATCCCAAATGCTGGTCTTCCAATACCAACCACCTCCTAACCTCTGGTCAACATTGCTGTGTGACTATATCATACAGCCAACAAAGAAACTATGCAATCTGGCTGGACCATCATTAAATAGATAGCACCTATCCTTGTGTAACATTGCCTACTGTATCTCCCTATAGATTTTAAGCTTGCGGGCATGGCCTTCCTACCTGTATGTCTGCCTGCTATTACTCAGTTTTGTATTATCACTGTTTGTAAAGCACAACTGAATATGCTGCACTTTATAAGAAACTGTTAATAAATAAATAAATTTTGTATTATGGCACAGTCACTGTACTGTATACATAGCACAGCCACTATGAGTATGGACACTGCACAGCCACTTGTAAACACAGCACAGCCACTATGAGATTGGACACAGCACCGGCACTTGTATACACAGCACAGCCACTATGAGCCTAGACAGCACAGCCAATGTAGCTATTTAACCAGCAGAATACAGTAGCACCCTTATAGAATCCAACACCCACAAGAAACCCACACTGGGTGTATGACATTTTGCCTAGGAACCTGAGCCTGGCGGGAAACCGCAAGCCATGGTTTGGATTGACTTGGATCCCAGAATTTTTGGTGGACTTTGATTTCCTAAAATCTGAACTGCTTATCTCTACCTTTAACTGGTCAATTTAGTCTTCCCAACTTCCCTACTGGGCATGCCCAGGTCTCCGGGAACATGGAGCCTGTGCTGCATTCCTGGGGATATCCCTATTGCGCATGCACAAATCACCAGAAAACGCCGCCTCCTCCCTCATCAGTTACAAAATTAAAAAGTTATAATGACAAAAAACAAAAAAAAAAAGAATAATCTGGCCATTGGCCTAGAAGGGGTCTCATGAAAATGAGCATGCTGTGCCCCTCCCAGAAAATGTCACCCTTAGGCATGTTCCTCATGTACATAGTGGGAAATCCACCACTGACTACTACTACAACTACTACTATTGCTGCCGATGCTGCTACTACTACTACCATTGCTGCTACTACTACTACTACTACTACTGCTACTACTACTGTTGCTACTACTACTTCTACTACTACTGCTGTTTATTGTTGCTGCTTCTGCTGCTACTACTACTGCTGCTGCTACTACTACTACTACTACTGTTACTACTACTACTACTACTGCTGCTGCTGCTGCTACTACTACTACTACTGCTGCTGCTGCTACTACTACTACTACTGCTGTTGCTACTGCTACTGCTGCTACTACTATTACTGCTACTACTAATACTACTACTACTACTACTACTACTACTACTGCTACTGTTAATATTGCTGCTGCTGCTACTGCTGCTACTACTACTACTACTACTACTACTACTGCTGCTGCTGCTGCTGCTACTACTACTACTTCTACTACAACTACTACTTCTACTACTACTAATAATAATAATAATAATAATAATATTAATAATGGTAGAATTAATAATATATCACTTATATACTAAATATAATTAACACATCACTCATATACAGTTAAGTGCTGTAAAGATCTGTAATACAATCTGTTCTAGTGTACTGTGACCAGCTGTAAAGTGTGTATAGAGTATGCAGTACTTTAGAGAGATTTTGTTTATTTATTTAATTATTATTTATTACCAGTAGGGATGAGCGGGTTCGATTCTCTGAGAACTGAACCCTACCGAACATCACGTCCTGAGCTCCCCAGACTCGGAAACCAGAACGAGGCAAAACGTCATCATCCTGCTGTCGGATTCTTTCGGGCTTTTAGATTCCATATAAGGAGCCGCGCATCGCCGCCATTTTCACTCCAATCCTGGGAAAGTGGTGTAGCGCATGGGGTGGTGACCTGCTCTTATGTGTCATTCCAGTGCTGTCTTTTGCTGCTCAGTCCAGTGGTGGTGTCTTGTGCTACATCAGTCCAGTCACAGTGGTGTTGTGCTGTGCTGCCATATGTCCAGTGCTGCTGTATAAGTCCAGTCCAGTGGTGTTATGTTGTGCTGCATCAGTCCAGTCACAGTGATGGTGTCTTCTGCTGCCATAAGTCCAGTGCTGCTGTATAAGTCCAGTACAGTGCAGTGATGCTGTGTTGTGCTGCATCAGTCCAGTGGTGGTGTCTTGTGCTGCCATAAGTCCAGTGGTGCTGCTGTATAAGTCCAGGGGTACTTCCTTATAAGTTCAGGGGTACTGCCATATGAGTCCAGTGGTATCGCCGTATAAGTCCAGAGGTACTGCTGTATAAGTCCAGGGGTACTTCTGTATAAGTCCAGGGGTACTTCTGTATAAGTCCAGTGGTATTGCTGTATAAGTCCAGTCCAGTGGTGCAGCTGTATAAATCCAGTGGTACTGCCATATAAGTCCAGTCCAGTGGTACCGCCGTATAAGTCCAGTGGTACTGCCGTATAAGTCCTGTCCAGTGGTACTGTCGTATAAGTCCAGTGGTACTGCCATATAAATCCACTCCAGGGGTACTGCAGTATAAGTCCAGGGGTACTTCCGTATAAGTCTAGTCCAGTTGTACTGCCATATAAGTCCAGGGATGCTGCCGTATAAGTCCAGGGGCACTGCTGTATAAGTTCAGGGGTGCTGCCGTATAAGTCCAGGGGTGCTGCCGTATAAGTCCAGTGGTACTGCCGTATAAGTCCAGTGATACTGCCATATAAGTCAAGGGGTACTTCCATATAAATCCAGTGGTACTGCCATATAAGTCTACCAATACTGTGTGTGCATTACATCTGGGCAAATTCCAGCATGTCCCATGTTTTGCACATACAATTAATTTGGTGGTGCAGTATTTTTTTTAAAAATGACAGGGGCGTGCAGGAGATGCTGTTGGTGGCCCAAAAAATTGAAGCCCACTTTCGAAATTCAGCCACTGTGTCCCACTCGTAGATGGGCCAGGTGTTTGTTCCACACACTTGTGTCACTTAGCAAAGTCATCCAGCTACCTCATCTGGCTTTACAATCTATATTCACTACCATATGTATATGCACACACATTCATGCTAGTGTTAATTTTTGTTTGGAGCCAATTAACCTAGCAGTATATTTTTGGATTGTGGGACGAAACCAGAGTACCAGGCGGAAACCCACACAAGTACGGGGAGAATAGACAAACTCTGTACAGTTAGGGTCATATTGGGAATTGAACCCATGGCCGCAGTACTGTGAGGCAGTAATGCTAACCATTACACTGTCTCAGTTATAACAGCCACAACAGCATTAAAGCTGTGTTATCCATTCTGTGAATGCTTTTAAAAGCACTATATGGTAAATTGTATTTTACAATATAATTATGTTTTACTCTTTAAATTGTAACTATGTAGCCCAAAACTCATATACCTCCATAGAAGAACTGTCAAAAAGGAATAATGGTATAGGTCATTAATAATGTACACTATCATGGCAGATATCAAGCTCAAGATCCATAAACAACAGCGTCATATATTTCTATAGTAAGACTATTCGTAAGATTATTCCCTGGTGACTATGGGGGTCATTCCGACCTGATCACACGCTGCCATTTTTCGCAGCATGGTGATCAGGTCACTACTGCGCATGCATATGCACCACAATGCGCAGGTGCGTCGTACTGGTACAAAGCGGATCGTTGCTGTGCGATGGATTTAATGAAGAATCCATTCGCACAGCCGATCGCAAGGAGATTGACAGGAAGAAGGCGTTTCTGGGTGGCAACTGACCATTTTCTGGGAGTGCCGTGGAAAACACAGGCGTGTCCAGGCGTTTGCAGGGCGAGTGTCTGACGTCAATTCCGGGACCTGACAGGCTGGAGTGATCGCAGCGTCTTAGTAAGTTCAGAGCTACTCTGAAACTGCACAAAAACTTTTTGCACAGCTCCCCTGCACAAGCAATCGCACATTGCTATGCTAAAATACACTCCCCCACAGGCGGCGACTATCTGATAACATGGCTGCAAAAAGCTGCTACCGTGCGATCAACTCAGAATGACCTCCTATATCATTAACTTCCAAATGCAATCATAAAAAAGTTCCAAACAATGGAGATTTTACAAGGAGAGAACATGGTAGCAGCACCATAACAAGATACTTTAGAGCAGAGGTTCTCAAACTCGGTCCTTGGGGGCACACACAGTGCATGTTTTGCAGGTAACTCAGCAGGTGCACAGGTGTATTAATTACTCACTGACACATTTTAAAAGGTCCACAGGTGGAGCTAATTATTTCACTTGCGATTCTGTGAGGAGACCTGCAAAACATGCACTGTGTGTGCCCCCGAGGACCGAGTTTGAGAACCTCTGCTTTAGAGGCTGGGGCAGGCCCTCTACACTCACTATCCATCCATAGCGCACATGAGGGAAGTTTCCTCTTCCTTTGGCTGCATGTGATGACAATATGGGGGGCACTGTATCAAGCTTCGGAGGATAATAAAGCATCAACCAATCTGCTTCTGTCATTTTCCAAACACAGCCTTTAAAAGGACAATTAGTAGTTAATTGGTACTTTACCTTTTTCCACTTTATCTCTTTCCATGGATTGATACATCCCCCCCCCCCCCCCCCCATGATATCATCACATGTGGTCAAATGGAGAAGAAACTGGTGACAGAGAGCCAGACTCCTTTCCAGGCAGACCAGAAGGAGAGCATGGGTGCTACTGTGACGGCAAATAATACTGTTCCCTTATCTTTGCACACTCGGCACTGGTTGCACAACCGTCACAGCCCTGTAAGCTAGTATTTTCCAAAATTCCATGGAAGTGTATATTACCATAAATTAGTGCCTTTTAGTAGCTTTGACAGTGCTACTCTCAGACCATTGCGTTTCATGACTGAATAAACCACTTTGCCACAACATCTTCAAGATCTGCTTAGACTATGCCATTCTGCAGTATAGTTTTACAGTTTGTGTTATTTATAATCAATGATTAGAGTTGGGACATCAGCTTAAAATTAATTGTTCTGTATTGTATTGTATTGTATGGTTGGGGTAGGATTGAGAATACTTGGTACCTAATTCTGTTAGCAAAATGTGCAAGATTCTGTGGCTTAAATGGAAAAGTGATGTGAATGTTTCAATCACCAATACTCCCAACATGTATAAGGTAAGCAATTTATCTATGAAGACGTGCAACCTTATTTTTTCTGGGACAAGACGTAATTATTACATATTTTAATAAATTACAGTAGATCTGATGTATAGCTGTAAAGAATAACGTCTGAGGCCAGGCAGAATGTAAAGTGAATGCAATAGATTATATATACAGATGTATCGTTATCTCCTGTTTGATGACAAAATTAAATAGCCTTTATTGAATAATGTATTATAATGAATCAGTTACTCATTCTGAATAGCAAATGAATGCCAACAGCAAAATGTTCCATTACTGTCAAGATCATTATTTCTGTGAATGTTTACATTTAACATTCCTTCTAATGTAAACTTGTGCAGATCATTTTGACACCTGTTAAATGTTTAAACATTTGCTGGATCCAAAATAAATAATTTCCTGTCATGCAAATTAATAACCTAATGTCTAAGGGATGACAACTGAATGAATAATCCTTTAATATTATTTGTAGTGCACAGAAATAATGTAATAATAAAGAATTGAGTAATATTGAGATACTGAGAATGTTATAACATAGGGAAGCACATCATATAGTTTTGCCTGGTAAAGTTTATAATCTACAATATCCTGGGTAGTGCTGGGAAGTTACAATAAAATCAGGCACAATGGTTGACTTTTCTAAAGAAAAGAGATATACAGATGTTAGAAGTGTATTTGTATGATCTGGATCCTATTTTGAAACTGTCATCCCCCCAAAAATAGTAAAATTTCATATTTAGATATACTTATTAGTTATGTCTATTGTGTTACTAATCACTGTTTAGTGCTGCGGACAACTTGTGGGGACCTATAAATAAAATATCATAATAATAATCTAGATACCACACAAATTTGGTTTCCAATGTATAGGTCAACAGTCAATAGGTCAACCCCATTAGGTTGACAGGTACAAAAGGTCAACATATGGGGTCAACCTAATGACCTTCTACCTAGACACTGTAGATTTATTATACAACACTCCACAAATTTCTAGCCACCTGACAGAATGCATTCCCAACTTTAAACAATGTAAATTCTTGTACAGTCATTGATACCTACTATGGGTAACTACAGAATGAACAATGTATATCAAATTTTCTTTAAGAAATATTGTCAGTAAGGTTAGAGTAAAGCATGTGCAGTCATGTAGCATCAAACCCCCAAAATAGCATTCCACACATCAAGATATTTGACTTGCAGTGTAGTTTGATATTAGTCAATAAAATTAACTAATAAGGCTTTGGTTTCTTTAGTATACTGTCACTGGCCTATAAATGCATACATTATACTAAAACAATGAACCATTGTAAAATAGTGGTGCCAGGAGCTTTATCCAGAAACTTGCACCTTTAAATCAGGAAACTCTCTGCAGAAGATCTGTGTTCTCCAGAGGCATAACTCGCACGGGGTGAGCAGGGCACATGCCCTGGGTGCCGTGGCAGCCCCAGCAGAGGGGGGCACCACCGGCACCTGCACGACCCACTTGCCCCATGCAACAGGGTTTTGGCGCCGCTGGTGCTACCCGTGGTGCTTTCCCTGTCACCCCCGGCTGCTGTGCCTGTCACACTGTACAGGCAGTGACAGCTAGAAGCCTCCCTTACTCCCCCTGCAGTGTATGTAGCACGTGCATGGCCTCTGAGGTGCAGGTGAGCAGGCCGCAGCTCAGTTTACTGTCGGGAGAGGGGGTGGGGGGGGGGGGTGCGGGACAGTGTGAGTGCATGTGTGTTAATTTTTGCAGTCCAGTATGTGTGTGTGGGTGGGGGGCGGGACAGTGTAAGTATGTGTTCATTTTTGCAGTCCAGTGTGTGTGGGGGAGGGGAAAGTATGAGAATGTGTGTGTAGTCTGAGTGGGTGTGTGTGGGGTTTGGGGGTGGCCAGTCTGTGTGTGTGTAATCTACAGTCTGACTGTGTGTGTGTAAGTAAGGGGGTGGGGCAGTCTGTGTGTGTGTTTGATATTGGCTTTACACCTATAGGGCGGGATGTACTAATGCTTACCGCCATGGTAAGCATTAGTACCATTTACCACAGAGGCCATTTACTGAAGAGGGATATGTATTAAACCACGGGCACTGAGATGCCCTTCTCACTCACCATCCAGCTGGGTGGCCGAGCCGGGTGGGTGGAAAGCCAGCAGCAGGGGGAGCATGCCAGATATCAGCAGCCGAGGGTGCGGGCTGTAAGGCACGTGCGGAGTGGTGCGTAGCACAAAGCCAGAGATCGGCAGCATGTTGACCGGCAACAAGCGGCTTCTGCTTCCACGTTTAACATGCTGCCGATTTCCGGCTTTGGGCTACGTGGGGTTCGGGGATGGGTGTCCTCTGCTGGGGTACTGCAGCTCCGGGGGGTGCGGGCTCCGGAGGCTCTCAGCACTGTTGAATATCCAGCTGCCTCAAGTATGTACAGCCCACACCTTCGGTTGCTGATATCCGGCATGCTGCTGCTGCCTGTCCCCCCGCCCGGCTCGGCCACACAGCTGTACGGTGAGAATGGCATCTCAGTTCTCAAGGTTTAATACATATGCCTCAGTAAATGGCCTCTGCGGTAAATGGTACTAATGCTTACCGTGGCAGTAACAGAGGGGAGGACGGCGCACATCGGGATCCTGTAGCAGGAGAGAAGATACCCCTTCAGAGCACAGCAGACTAGACTGAAAAGGGTGCATCCCCGGTGTGGTGCTCTGCATCCCAGGTGGCGCCGAAGATGTGGAGTGTCGGAGGTGGCAGAAGCACCGAAGCTTGGGGTGATAAACCGCTGCAACCCTTCCACTGCTAAACTCTGCAATTAGTCAATAAAGGGGGTAGGCTCCCCTCACCACAGTGCCCCACAGGATTAGTTAATTAAGGAGGTAGGCTCTCATCACCACAGTTCCCCACAGGCCTTGTTAATTAAGGTGGTAGGATCCCCTCACTCTATAATGTGAATTTTGGCTCATACCATGTGCTATAACGTGAATTTTCGGCTCATACCGTGTGCTATAATGTGAATTTCCGCTCATACTGTGTGCAATAATGTGAATTTTGGCTCTTTCCATGTGCTAAAATGTGAATTTCGGCTCATACCGTGTGCTATAATGTGAATTTCGGCTCATACCATGTGGGGTAATGTGAATTTCGGCTCATACCGTGTGCTATAATGTGAATTTCGGCTCATACCGTGTGCTATAATGTGAATTTCGGCTCATACCGTGTGCTATAATGTAAATTTCAGCTCATACCGTGTGCAATAATGTGAAAGGGGCACCAGTACTAGATAGTATAAGGGGTCCTACTACACTGAAGGACACGCCCCTTTTGAGTGACCACGCCCCTTCATGTGCATAATTGCAACCTACACTTTTTCATTCCCCCTTCAAAAATTCCACTTCGACCACTGCACCTACATCTATACATACACACCCTGACATCTTTATATACAGTGACACCGGTGGCGTGTGCACATACTTTCCTTTTGTAGTTTGTTTTGTTTTTTTAGGGGGGGCATTATTGATCTTGCCCTTGGCTCCAAAACCCCTAGTTACGCTTCTGCAGTGTTCTCATATACTTTATGTTTCTCCAGCACTAATGTTGTTTTTATTCCAATCTGTCAAAAACTCATTTGTAAAGTCTCTAAACTATTAGTACATACATGTCTATTGATCATGCAGGTTGTGATGTTGTTTATGCATAGAGAGCACCCAAAAATGTGCCTCTCACTGCTTAAATAACCTATTATAACGTATGGTTGAATATTATAAATATAGGGGTTGGGTGTTATTTGTTAAAACAGATTGCAATGTCACTTGGGAGGGCATGTGACTTAGTAACAGTTTTAAAACAAAATAAAAATTGAATCCAATAGTTTAAGACATTAATATACCATTGCCAGTTTTTTTAATCTTCTGCCAAGTACTGTATAATTTAATCTGAAGTATGTCTGAATACAAAAGATCAATTACTTAAAGCTGAGAAATGAGATATTTTTAATTTCTTTCTGTTTATTGTTATTCTCCTAAACTTCTGTACTTTGCTGCAACTATAACAACATCATAGTTTCTAACGTTTGAATGCAATTACTGTACCAGAGATAATTTGTTGCTATGTAGGTAGCACAGTGTTTAGCATAAGGCACAGTAGGGCCATGTCTAGATATGGATGAGGTTGAAAAGTGTCTCTCTCCCTGCAGAGTGCATATTAAACATTTTAATTTATTGGAAAAATAAAAATTTAGAGAATGCGGAAGCTCTATTGGCATGACATAAACATTGCAACAAAAGATATTGTGATTTGTACAGCACAGTGGTGTAAATTCATCCCAGATGCCCAGAGGCAAGATAACTACTGGTGCCCACCCTATATATAGATAGATAGATAAATAAATAAATATATAGTATGTATGTATGTATGTACAGCATGTATGTATGTATGTATATATATATATATAAACAAATCCAGTAATAACAGCACTCGGAGATCGTGTAATGAAAATAGAGTATATTCACGTCATTACATTAACGTTTCAGGGCAGTAAGCCCCGTCCTCAGAATGAACACAAAAGCACAGTATATATATACAGTATATAATGTGTGCGTGTCTGTATATGGAGTGTAAATAAATAAATATATATATATATATATATATATACACACACACACACAGTGTGGCAAAGAAGTATTTGGACAGCCACCGATTGTGCAAATTGACCCACTTAAAAAGATGAGAGAGGCCTGTAATTTCCATCATAGATACACTTCAACTGTGAGAGACAGAATCTGGAGAAAAAAAACTAGGAAATCACATTGTATGCTTTTTAAACTATTTATTTGTATTTTCTTGCGGAAAATAAATATTTGGACAATCAAAAAGTTTAACTCAATACTTTGTAATATAACCTCGGTTGGCAATTACAGAGGTAAAACGTTTCCTGTAGTTCTTGACCAGGTTTGCACACACTGTAGCAGGCATTTTGGCCACCTCATCCATGCAGATCTTCTCTAGATCTGTCATGTTTTGGGGCTGTTGCTTGGCAACATGGACTTTCAACTCCCTCCACAGATTTTCTATTGGGTTGAGGTCTGGGGACTTTTTAGGCTACTCCAGGACCTTGAAATGCTTCTTACGGAGCCACTTCTTAGTTACCCGTGCGGTGTGTTTGGGGTCATTGTCATGCTGGAAGACCCAGCCACGTTCCATCTTTAATGCTCTTACTGAGGGAAGGAGGTTTTTGCCCAAAATCTCACGATACATGGCACCATTCATCCTCTCCTTAATACGGATCAGTCATCCTGTCCCCTTTGCAGAAAAGCAGCTCCAAAGCATGATGTTTCCACCACCATGCTTCACAGTGGGTATGCTGTTCTTGGGAAGCCATTCATCATTCTTCTCCCTCCAAACATGGTGAGTGGAGTTTATACCAAAAGGTTTGATTTTGCTCTCTTCTGACCAAATTACATTCTCACAATCCTCCTCTGGATCATCCCGATGGTCACTGGCAAACGTTAGACTGGCCTGAACATGTGCTGGCTTAAGCAGGGGGAATTGTTGCACCTAAAGCTACCTAAAGGTCTACTAGGAAGCCATGAATTTTGCCTATCAATATGTTTGTTTAATATTGGACCCCCTTCCCAAATTATAAACAAATCATCAATAAAACGGCCATAGAGGACCAGGTTATCTCTATATGGGTCGTTCCATATCAACTCCTCCTCGAAGCGGCCCATATAGAGATTCGCGAAACTAAGCGCGAACCTGGTCCCCATGGCCATCCCCAGTGCCTGTAAATAATAAGCGTCCCCAAGCAAAAAATAATTGTGAGTGAGAATAAACATAATAGACTGAATAGACTGAATAATAAAATCACATCGCTCCATTGACGATTACATGTTATAATCGTGTATTGAGAAAGGTGTGTGCTTTTACCTATGGCTGATTTTAAAAGTTATTTTGATAGGAAGACTAGACGTGAAATGTATTTATCATTTATGAGTAATAGAGACCAAGAGAGTATATGGGCTAAGGCTGATCCAGACATGAATAAGCAGTTTTATCAGTTGGAAGATCTTCTTAACGATTAGATGAGAAACTGGTGGGACGGTATATCACTCCAGAAATATATAGATGCAAAAATCATAACGAGAGGCCTTAGAATTTTCAAACACTTATGTATAAATGAGAATCCAGAATTACATAAAAAATGGGATGAGATTTTAGATCTATGTTCATTCTCACTGATGAAGCTGCTTGTTCAGTATAGGAATGAAAAGGTAGCCAAAATAACTGAACAAATTGATTTAATTAAAGAAGATCTGCTGAAATTTAAGGAAAGTGCATCATTTAAAGAAAAAGATGAACAGATAAATATGAGAGTGGAGAAATTTGAAAAAGAAATTGTTTATTCTAAAAAACAGAAATTTTCTAGAGATCTAGCAGATTACCAAATGGATTCGGTTAGAACATACAATAAACAAAGGAAAGGCAATGATCATGAATATCACTCTAAACCGAGAACCCCCTTAAAATCATATATGAAGAGGAATTATTACCAAAGAGCTAATTATCCATCCCCTAGACCTAATCGAATGCCTAGAAAAGCAGATTAATATGAGCCAAGAGAGCCATCACGTTAGGATATGAGTACTAGACCTAAAAGGATACAATCAGGTGATAGAACACGCCCTGATCAATCTAACGATTTTTACCAGCTATCCAAATTTCATCACCCCAATCCATACGATTCTCTAAACCCCCCGACCCCAAAAAAAGCAGAGAAAGAGAGGGAGCAGAGGAGGAAGAAAAAGAAAGCAGAAGAGCGAGATTCAGATAGATACAGATGGAATCTTTAACCTTTCAACTCATAAACTTACTAATGACCAAATCTCCCTTTTGCAAAAGGGTTAAACTTTGCCCCTACTAAAGAGCCTAACATCTTTGAACTTTTTTTAGACATAAATAAATTCACAAGGGATTTATGCAGGAAACAATATTTTGCTGCAAAGAAATTAAATAAAAATCTGATTCTCAGGAATCTGTTGAAGTACCTATTATTCTGGATGATTCTGATAAAGAGGGATTACATTGTTTGGAACAATTATTATGTGAGTCCTCAGAAGAGGTCAAAATGATTGATGTAGACACACTAAAAGATTCCTCATGTTTACCCAAATGTAAGAAGAAATCCCATTTTTTTCCTTTAGAACACAAGAGTTCAGCTATTACCATTTTTTTATAATAAGACTCTTAGTAACTTTAAGTCTCTGTGCAGTAAATCTGGGAAAAAACAAAGTCCACATTATTACTATTATAATCACAATTTATCTAAAACGGAAAGGTTAGCCTTGAAGGACTTGAGAGAAACCCTCTCCCTTGTCATTAGGCTGGCTGACAAGGGAGGGGGGATTATTATACAGAACAGAGATGATTATATCATGGAGGCCAATAGGCAATTACAAAATACTCATCATTATACTTCTTTGCCAAATAATCCTATACTCTCCTTTCAGAAAGAGTATAGAAATATGTTGGATCTTGCAAGGAATGAGAAGGCTATATCAGATGATGAATTTTATTTTTTAGTATGTACACATCCTATCACTCCTGTTTTTTATCACCTCCCCAAAATTCACAAAACACTAATTTCACCTCCTGGGCGTCCCATAATTTCAGGTGTTGGTTCCCTCGTGTCTAATTTGTCACATTTTGTGGATGTACAGATGTAGCCACCTTTATCTTGACTGGCTGAGGCGTTTGTCCCGATCGAGCATACGCAGCGTACCATGGCGTAGGGAGACGCGCCTAGTCACAGAGAGGCGTACCTAATCGCACGGAGGCAGACAGAGCGTTTGGCGTTACCTTTACGTGTAATACCTGCGATCATCCACCAGATGTCGCTTTTTACAATTACCACTGCGCATGCGTGTGGTCTCCCATAAAATACAATACTGAAATATATAATAAGGACTACTTTACTAAGGCATCTCATTACGCTGCATACAGTAAATACTCATTACGCTGCATTATTTAATACAGTAAATACTCATTACGCTGCATTATTTAATACAGTATATACGGTACAGACGCAAATAGTACAGCATACAGTATATGATCCATCTACAGTACTTTATGAATATGTGAGCGTCCAAGTCCCGCAAACAAAACAACATAAAACCAGTAGTGTACACTGTCGCAAATGGACGTGTTAGAAGTTCACTATTGCCTCTTGAGATTAGGAATTTTGTACAGTGTGTTAGCATCCTAATCCCGTAGCCATTACAGCATAATCAAAACCAATGGATTTATTCATCTGTCTGTGGCGAAGTGGTGAAGTGTTCCGCTTCCTATACTCAGAGTCCCGGTTTCGATTCCTAAAGTACGAATGCATGTTAGTTTTTTCCAGACACCTTATTATTATTTTTATTCACATAAACCAGGGCAAAGCTGCAGGAGCGGTTCTACTGTTGAGGTTCTATGCTCCGTACAGTACACATACAATTCTGTGGCAGGGTAGACTCAATAGAAATGGCTACCACCTATGACTCCTTGCCCCATGGAGGCCCTAGGCTACAGTGCAAGTAGCAGTCCAGATTTTGCAGGCTATGGGGCAATGCTGAAGGAGTGTCACAATACCCTAGCTAAAATACACAGGGGCGATAGGAATAAGTGAGGTCTATGCACATTACGGTACACCGGACTCGATTGCATAGCACACTGGCAAAATGGCCACTGCCCCTGAACCCCCACCATGTGGCAGGCAGCGCTCGGATATGGAGTGAGAGATGGTATAAGTTTTGCAGGCTACGGTGCAATGCTGAAGGAGCGTCACAATCCCCTAGCCAAAATACACAGGGGCGATAGAGATAAGTGAAGTCTATGCACATTACGTTACACCGGGCTCGATCGCATAGCAAACTGACAAAACACAAGTTTTACATAAAGCAGGGCAAAGCTGCAGTAGAGTTTCTACTGTCAAGGTTCTATGCACTGTACGGTACACATACAATTCTATAGCAGGGCAAACTCAATTGAAATGGCTACCGCCTGTGACTCCTAGCTCCATGGAGGCACTCGGCTATGGAGCAAGTAACAGCACAGATTTTGCAGGCTACAGATCAATACTGAAGGAGCGTCAGAATCCCCTAGCTAAAATACACAGGGGTGATAGGGATAAGCGAGGTCAATGCACTTAACGATACACCGCAAAGTTCCCCATGGTTTTGATTATGCCTTTTCTTTGAACACAGTATTTTCCACTGCCTTGCCCTACCACCATCCCACTTTCCCCTTCCCCCCTGGGAGCCTGCAAAGTACATGCAGTAGACAGGGAGGGAGTACCGATCAGGTTACAAGACATGTGCAACAGTATACTACTGTATGTAGGAAATTAACCCGCCCACTCAGATTTATGTGAAACCTGTGTGCACCCTTCCATTGAATGTATAACAAAGAAAAAAATAATAATAAAGTGAATGTTACAGGAGCACATTAAAAAAAAGGTTGGCACTTCCTTCCCATTGGTGTTGGTTTATGCCTTAGGGGACTCGGATGCTAATACTTGTATTGCAAGAGCACGGTATTTTCCACTGCCTCTCCATACCCCCATAGCCCTTCCCCCCTGGGAGCCTGCACAGGTGATGCAGTGGACAGGGAGGGAGTTCAGGTTAGGTACAATACACAAATGCCGACGATCTACAGTACTGTGTTGCTCAGTTAGTTGCGTCGGAATACACTAATTTATACTCATTACCGCTGTGTATTTGTATATAGCGGAATGAATCGCTGCTGCAGATTTACTTTGATTTATGTGAAACCTGTGTGCACCCTTTCATTGAATGTATAACAAAGAAAAAATAATAATAAAGTGAATGTCACGGTTGGCACTTTGAGACTCTCAGCGTGGGAGGTGGGAGCCTTCATTGCTAGGTTGGTATGGAAGGGGAGACAACTAGCTACCGGAGGGTACCAACCCCAAGTTTCTGTGACCCCCACAAGGCTCATGGCAAGCGTCGGAAACCATGGTGGGTCTGAATTAACAGGCCCATTATAGTCTATGGGAAAATGGGTCCACTTTGCGTACTGATATCTCTGGTTCTGGGTGTCCCAAAGACTCAGGACTGGTACCATACAAAAGAGGAGACTCTTGGCTTTCGGGGCAAACCAACCACTAGTTTATGAGATACTGGAAAGGGAAACGGGAAGCAACCGTGTTTCAGGTCCCCTCCAGGTGTCCGCCTAGCTTGCACAGGATGCAGGGTTTCTGGCTAGATAGAAAATACTGTACAGAAATGCTAAGCATGGTAATTTGACATCCAGGAACATAGGGAGGAGTTTTTATCTCTCTCCATTATATTAGAAAAATTGCACTTGCCACTGTACATTACAAGCTGTTCGTGCTAATTAGTACACTAGTAGAACATACTGTACAGAGATACTAAGGACAGTGATTTGGCATCCACGAACTTAGGGAGTAGCTTTAATCTCTCTCCATTGTAATCTTTCTAAGTATAATGGAGAGAGATAAAAGCTCCTCCCTAAGTTCCTGGGTGCCAAATTACAGTCTTTAGTATCTCTGTATTCTATGTTCTACTAGTGTACCAATTAGCATGAACAGCTTGTAACGTACAGTGGCAAGTTTAATATTTCTATGTATAATGGAGAGAGATAAAAGCTCCTCTGTAAGTTCCTAGATGCCAAATCACCGTCCTTAGTATCTCTGTACAGTATGTTCTACTAGTGTACTAATTAGCACAAACAGCTTTTAACTGGATGCCAAATCACCACACTTAGTATCTCTGTACAGTATGTCCTATTAGGGTACTAATTAGCACGAACAGCTTGTAACGTACATGGCAGGTTTAATCTTTCTATGTATAATGGAGAGAGATAAAAGCTCCTCAGTAAGTTCCTGGATGCCAAATCACCGTACTTAGTATCTCTGTACAGTATGTTCTATTAGGGTACTAATTAGCTGTTCGTGCTAATTAGTACCCTAACAGAAAATACTATGCAGCGATACTAAGGATGGTGATTTGGCAACCAGGAACTTAGGGAGGAGCTTTTATCTCTCTATATTATACATAGAAAGATTAAACTTGCCACTGTACGTTACAAGCTGTTCGTGCTAATTAGTACACTAGTAGGACATACTGTACAGAGATACTAAGGACGGTGATTTGGCATCTAGTAACTTACAGAGAAGCTTTTATCTCTCCATTATACATAGAAAGATTAAACTTGCCACTGTACGTTACAACCTGTTCGTGCTAATTTGTACACTAGTATAACATACTGTATAGAGATACTAAGGACAGTGATTTGGCATCCACGAACTTAGGGAGGAGCTTTAATCTCTATCCATTGTAATCTTTCTAAGTATAATGGAGAGAGATAAAAGCGCCTCCCTAAGTTCCTGGGTGCCAAATTACAGTCTTTAGTATCTCTGTATTCTATGTTCTACTAGTGTACTAATTAGCATGAACAGCTTGTAACGTACAGTGGCAAGTTTAACCTTTCTATGTATAATATAGAGAGATAAAAGCTCCTCCCTAAGTTCCTGGCTGCCAAATCACTGTCCTTAGTATCTCTGTATAGTATTTTCTATTAGGGTACTAATTAGCACGAACAGCTTTTAACTGAATACCAAATCACCGTACTTAGTATCTCTGTACAGTAAGTTCTATTAGGGTACTAATTAGCATGGACAGCTTGTAACATACAGAGACAAGTTTAATCTTTCTATGCTAAATGGAGAGAGATAAAAGCTCCTCTGGAAGTTCCCGGATGCCAAATCACCATCCTTAGTATCTCTGTACAGTATGTTCTACTAGTGTACTAATTAGCACGAACAGCTTTTAACTGGATGCCAAATCACCGTACTTAGTATCTCTGTACAGTATGTTCTATTAGGGTACTAATTAGCACGAACAGCTTGTAACGTACAGCGGCAAGTTTAATCTTTCTATGTATAATGGAGAGAGATAAAAGCTCCTCAGTAAGTTCCTGGATGCCAAATCACAGTACTTAGTATCTCTGTACAGTATGTTCTCTTAGGGTACTAATTAGCTGTTTGTGCTAATTAGTACCCTAATAGAAAATACTATGCAGAGATACTAAGGATGGTGATTTGGCAACCAGGAACTTAGGGAGGAGCTTTTATCTCCCTATATTATACATAGAAAGATTAAACTTACCACTGTACGTTACAAGCTGTTCGTGCTAATTAGTACACTAGTAGAACATACTGTACAGAGATACTAAGGACGGTGATTTGGCATCTAGTAGCTTACAGAGAAGCTTTTATCTCTCCATTATACATAGAAAGATTAAACTTGCCACTGTACGTTACAACCTGTTCGTGCTAATTTGTACACTAGTATAACATACTGTACAGAGATACTAAGGACAGTGATTTGGCATCCACGAACTTAGGGAGGAGCTTTAATCTCTATCCATTGTAATCTTTCTAAGTATAATGGAGAGAGATAAAAGCTCCTCCCTAAGTTCCTGGGTGCCAAATTACAGTCTTTAGTATCTCTGTATTCTATGTTCTACTAGTGTACTAATTAGCAAGAACAGTTTGTAATGTACAGTGGCAAGTTTAATATTTCTATGTATAATGGAGAGAGATAAAAGCTCCTCAGTAAGTTCCTGGATGCCAAATCACTGTACTTAGTATCTCTGTACAGTATGTTCTATTAGGGTACTAATTAGCTGTTCGTGCTAATTAGTACCCTAATAGAAAATACTATACAGAGATACTAAAGATGGTGATTTGGCAACCAGGAACTTATGGAGGAGCTATTATCTCTCTACATTATACATAGAAAGAACAAACCTGCCACTGTACGTTACAAGCTGCTCGTGCTAATTAGTACACTAGAAGAACTTGCTGTACAGAGATACTACGGACAGTGATTTGGCATCCACGAACTTAGGGAGGAGCTTTTATCTCTCTCCATTATACTTAGACATGTTAGGGAGGAGCTTTTATCTCTCTCCATTGTAAGTTCCTGGATGCCAAATCACTGTCCTTAGTATCTCTGTACAGTATGTTCTACTAGTGTACTAATTAGCACGAACAGCTTGTAACGTACAGTGGCAAGTGTAATTTTTCTAATATAATGGAGAGAGATAAAAACTCCTCCCTATGTTCCTGGATGCCAAATCACTGTACTTAGTATCTCTGTACAGTATGTTCTATTAGGGTACTAATAAGCTGTTTGTGCTAATTAGTACCCTAATAGAAAATACTATACAGAGATACTAAGGACGGTGATTTGGCATCCAGGAACTTACTGAGGTGCTTTTATCTTTCTCCATTATACATAGAAAGATTAAACTTGCCGCTGTACTTTACAAGCTGTTCTTGCTAATTAGTACCTAATAGAACCTACTGTACAGAGATACTAAGTACGGTGATTTGGCATCCAGTTAAAAGCTGTTCGTGCTAATTGGTGCACTAGTAGAACATACTGTACAGAGATACTAAGGACGGTGACTTGGCATCCAGGAACTTACTGAGGAGCTTTGATCTCTCCATTATACATAGAAAGATTAAACTTGCCACTGTACGTTACAAGCTGTTCGTGCTAGTTAGTACACTAGAAGAACATAATGGGGACTCGGACTCATATAGTACTTGCATTTCAAAAGCACAGTATTTTCCACCGCCTCCCGCTAGCCCATCGCCCTTCCCCTCTGGGATCCTGCACAGGTCATGCAGTAGACAGGGAGGGAATTCAGGTCCTGTGCAATACTCAAACGCCGAAGATCTACAGTACTGTTTTGCTCACTCAGAATACACTCATTTCTACTCATTACCGCTGTGTAGATGCATTTAGCGTAAAGAATCGCTCCTGCAGATCTACTCTGATTTATGTGAAACTTGTGTGCATCCTTCCATTGGATGTATTAGAGAGAGAAAAAACATATTAAAGTGAATGTCACGGTAGCCCATTAAAAAAAAAAAAGGTTGGCACTTCCTTCCCATTGCTGTTTGTTTATGCCGTAGGGGACTCGGACGCTCATATAATTGCATTTCAAAGGCACGGTATTTTCCATCGTCTCCCCCTACCCCCATCGCCCTTCCCCCCTGGGAGCCTGCACAGATCATGCAGTAGACAGGGAGGGAATTCAGGTCCTGTGCAATACACAAACGCCGAAGATCTACTATACTGTTTTGCTCAATTCGTTGCGTCAGAATACACTCATTTCTACTCATTGCCGCTGTGTAGTTGCATTTAGCGTAAAGAATCGCTCCTGCAGATGTACTCTGATTTATATGAAACTTGTGTGCACCTTACCATTGACTGTCTTACAATGAAAATAAAATAATACAGTATATTATTGCAATAAAAAAAAAAAAGGCACATGAGGTCTCGAACCCTGGACCCCCAGCGTGGGAGGTGGGAGCCTTCATCGCTAACCCACAACGCCTCATGAGAGATTCCCAATATCATGTGTAAAAGTACAGCAAACAGCGCCCGGCCCCCTCCCCATTGGTGTTGGTTTATGCCTTAGGGGACTCAGACGCTCGCATTTGTAAAGCACGGTATTTTCCACCTCCTCCCGCTAGCCCACCATTCCCATTATGCCTTAGGGAACTCAGACGCTCATGTACTGTACAGTACATGTATTTTAAAAGAACAGTGTAGGTCACCATCTTTTTCCACCATCTCCCATTATGCCTACAGTATTAACATTACAGTCGTCACTGACCAATTGCCAGAGCTGTAGATCAATCTGCCACTATACTGTACGATCGAAAGTACTGGATTAGTGGAGCATTAGCCACCCAGTGGTGGAGATGTGTAATGCATGCTGAGTATCTAGAATCGCCTCAACGCGCCTGCCTGTGATTAAACTCAGCTATCGCCTTAGCGTGACTAAACGTCCGTCTTGGCGGAGAATCGGTCAAGATAAAGGTGGCTACATCTGTACACTTACAGAAGCACGTTGTTAATTTACAGTCACATATTAAGGATACTAAACATATTTTATAGAAAGTGGTAGGAATGAGCTGGACAAAAGGGTGGGGATTCCTCACCCTTGATGTCCAGGCTCTCTACACTAATATTCCACATGCAGCGGATATTGATGCGGTTAGTTATTATTTAAATAGAGATCATAAATTGTCAATAAAGCAACGTGATTTTATTATTCAGTCTATTATGTTTATTCTCACTCACAATTATTTTCTGTCTGGGGACTTATTATTTACAGGCACTGGGGATGGCCATGTGGACCAGGTTCGTACCTAGTTTCGCAAATCTCTATATGGGCCACTTCGAGGAGGAGTTGATATGGAATGGCCCATATAGAGATAACCTGGTTCTCTATGGCCGTTTTATTGATGATTTGTTTATAATGTGGGAAGGGGGTCCTATATTAGCACAGGATTTTGCTAATTTTCTCAATAATAACACGTACAACCTCACGTTCACACACACTTTTGATTTCAATGTGATTAATTTTTTAGATGTAGCCTTCTCTATTCAAGATAATGTGATTGTGTCTAACAATTGTATCAAACCAGTAGGGACAAGTAATTATTTACATTATGAAAGTGCTCATTTTAAACCTTGGATCAAAAATATACCCAGGAATCAACTAATGCGGATAAGACGTAATTGTACACGAGATGAGGATTTTGTTGAACAATCAAATACTATGATTGGTCATTTTAAAAGAAGGGGTTATCCACAGAAGTTGCTGGATGAGGCTCTGATGTCTGTTACAACAATAGAGAAACCAGACCCCCTAATTGAAACATCCAGGAAGAAAGGTACCCCTAGATCTCTGGAAGCTATTGATTTGTCGATACCGAATCTGGATTCCAGTTCACCAGAAGAGGTATCCTTTATATCTACGTACAATTCTAAATTGAGTAGGATAAGTAGGATCGTGAATACGAATTTTGGAATATTAAAACAAGATCCAATATTGAACAAACATATTGGTGATACACCTAGTATAGTTTATAAGAAAAATACCAATCTTAGAAATTTATTAGCACCAAGCGATTTGAGATCTACTAAAGTTACACAATCTAGTGAAGATAGGCAAAATTCATGGCTTCCTAGTAGACCTTTAGGTAGCTTTAGGTGCAACAAATCCATTTGTCTTACTTGTGGTTATATGAAGAATGGGTCAGTGAGTGTTACTTCCAGTAGTAGTGGGGTTAGCTTTCCAATAAAGCAATATTTAAATTGTGAATCTACATACTCTGTGTATGTCTTGCAATGTCCCTGCCAACTGCAGTATGTTGGCAGGACTATTAGGTCAATTAAGTTTTGCTTTAGAGAGCATAGATGTAATATTATCAATAAATCAATTAAACATAGTGTCTCAAGACACTTTGTGAAATGCCATAATGGGGACCCTAAGGGGTTGTCCCTAATGGTGGTTGAACAGTTCTGCAATATTAGGAGATGGGGGAATAGATTGCGGCAGTTATGTATTGGTGAATTTGCATGGATTTTTAAATTAGATACTCTGAGTCCTAGGGGGCTCAATGAGGCTATCGATTATACTTGTTTAGACTAGATAACATCAACATGTATAGGGATCAATGGTGTGAAGGGATGAACAGTATCGTTAGTAGTAGGAATATTGTTATTTTGATTATTTTTGATGATTATTTTTATTTGATTTTATTTTTAATTAATTAAATTATTTTATATAATCACCTTTATTATATTTTTTCATTATATATATTTTTTCATTATAATTAGTATGTGACTATTATATTATTTTATTATACTACTGCTATATATGTGTTTTGCATCATCATCCATATATTATACTGAGATATTGAGATTGGAGCTATTTAATTATGCCAATTCTAATGTATTTAATATATGTGATTCTATCCAGCCGTTTATATATGGTGATCAGCCTTTTTAGTAACTATATGGAACTTGCTCTCATTCATTTTTAAGTAGTGTCAGCACATGTATATTTCATTAGTACTTAGACTGCAGCACACTGATGCCCGTAATTATAATTAAAGGCGGTCCTTATGGGGAGTAAAATAAGGGCTCTGACAGAGTGTGCCCTATAGCCTTGAGGAAGTCCCGAGCTGTGACGGGACAAAACGTGTTGACGTCATCTCCCTGCATAGATTCTTCACACACTGTCGGAAGCACCTGTACAAGTGGAACTGCTAGCGCTTATATCTGAAGCGGTAATTGGAGCGCTCACACCAGCCTACCAGGACAGAGACATACAACTGTGCCACGAATAGTGCCGGCGGTGGACGCGGTGGCTGCATGCCACGAGGATAATTCTCCTTGCATCTGTGCTGTGATACAGGACATTTCCGCTGGTTTGAGTAATTATAAGTACAGCACTAGTCCTCTGCACTGGGACGCCAGTAGCAGGAGGACCGGAGATACTTTGTATTCATTCTTCACAGGCAATTAGTAACTGTTGCAGTTTCATACACTTTATGTAACAAACCAGATGAGTTGGCCCAGCATTTCAAGTTACACTGCTGCTACTTGTTTACAGCATAAAAGGATATCAGTGTGCTTTTATTAGTGTAGTTGGAGCGTATTAAGTTATTTCTGAATTTTATGGTATACATTTATGTGTGGTATAATTGAGGTATTAATTAAAATATACAAATTTTACTGAAAGCAATTTCCAAGTGTGGTAATTTTGAGTAAAAGCACACACGTACTTATATACAAAAACATATATATATATATATATATATATATATATAAAGACCCAGACTGACTGGCACTCACAGAGGCTTGTAAATGACCACAGACGCAGTTGCTGAGAAGCCAATGTTTCAGGGATATGCCCTTTTATCAAGACCAACTGTATAACACAAACACAGAGACATTTATACATTACCACAGTCACCTCGTGCACGGACATCCACCGCTCTCCGGGAGACCCGATGACATCATGGGCGCGCGCCAGCGCCGGCGACCCGGCGTCTCCTGGGGGCGTGGTATGAAGAGTGTATACCATCACCATGGAAACCTAACGGAGCTGGATACAAAGTGCAGGATTTAAAGATCTGTGACAGCAGGGGCGCAGGAACATACTGGCTACTATACAGCACATAAAGGGTTCACTACGGGTGGCCGGCGGTCGGGCTCCCGGCGACCAGCATCCCGGCGCCGGGAGCCCGACCGCCGGCTTACCGACAGCTTGGCGAGCGCAAATGAGCCCCTTGCGGGCTCGCTGCGCTCGCCACGCTACGGGCACGGTGGCGCGCTACGCGCGCCACACTATTTTATTCTCCCTCTATGGGGGTCGTGGACCCCCACGAGGGAAAATAATTGTCGGTATGCCGGCTGTCGGGCTCCCGGCGCCGGTATACTGAGCGCCGGGAGCCCGACCGCCGGCAAACAGAAGACCACCCCACATAAACCAGTGCTGTTTAAACAGCATAAGCTAGATGAAAGTACATACGCTATATATATATTAAGCCTGTATAAAACCTAAATTTCAAGGTCTAACTACACACCATGTTATCTGTTAAATAGCAGAAGTAGCTATATAAACCAGAAAAGATAACTAAAGACTACCTGAGCGGGGTCGATCAAATAGTCAAGCATCAATATTTAAATATATATTAAATAAAGGGCAAGATAAACAGCAGACAAGAGGTCTATCTACAGATCTAGGATATGAAGGTTATAAGAAGCATGCATAAGATAGCACATCATTGAGTCCAAATGGTTTGACTGTTTGAAGTGTGTGGATCCAGCGGGATTCCTTTTGTAGAAGAATACGACCACGATTTCCACCTCTAGCATTTTCAGGGACTCCATCGATGATTTTATAGCGGATTGATGCTAGGTTATGTTGTAACTCCTGGAACTGGCGAGCAACTGGTTGATCCGACCCGCATCCTTCTAATTCAGCTCATATACTTGAACAGTGAAGGGCAATCCATTCTTTAAATTGTCGTATAGTCTTACCTATATACATGAGCCCACAGGGGCACTTGATATAGTAGATTACGTACCGGCTGGAGCAGGTAAATGGGTAAGGGATAGTGATTTTTTTCCAGAATCTTGGGTGAAAAAAGAATTCTCCCGTCTCTAAACTGCTGCATAATGCAACCAAGGCATTTGTAGTTACCCGCCTTACGAGACAAAAAATGGGCGGGGGTGGGGGATTTCATGGATGAAATGTCATTGTGTACTACAATGTCCTTAATATTCTTTCCTCTACGGTAGGAGGGTAGAATGGAGGTCTTTGCAAGTTTCGGCAACAGTTTATCTTGCACCACAATTGGCCAAAGCTGTTTTGCTGTTCTCATGACTGTACCGCTAATGGTGGAAAAGTCTTGTGGCCACACAATTCTGTCCCGATCATTGACTCTGATCGTTTTTTGTAGCGCAGTTATCCGGTCATGCTGTAATACCCTTGCTTTGGCTTTTTTCAAATACTGCCAGCTGTATCTTCTATTTAAGAACTTACGACTCATCAAATCAATCTGGCTGATAGCGTCATTATGATCACTGCAAATCCTTAAAATTCTCATAAACTGAGAGTAGGGGAGGCCCCATTTGAGGGCCGGAGGGTGGAAGCTACTTGCGTGTAAAGTGGTGTTTCTGTTGGTATCTTTAACATACAAGGAAGTATGTAATTGATGATTTGTGCCTTGTTTGATGGAAACTTCCAGATAGTGAATCTGCTCATAACTGGTGGTAAAGGTAAATTTGATGGAGACATCCATTTGATTAATTTCTTGCATCGCATTAAAAAAGTCATCTTCCGTACCTGCCCACAGGATGAAAATGTCATCTATATACCTAAAATAGGCCTGGATCTTCTCTGTGGTAGCCGGATTAGATAGAAACAAATCTTGTTCCACTTCGCACGTGAAAAGGTTGGCTAGACTCAGTGCCACACAGGACCCCATGGCGCAGCCTGATCTCTGTAGGTACATGCGACTGTCGAATAGAAAGTAATTATGGGTCAAAGTTAATTCGAGCAGATGTATAAAGAAGTCAATTTCAGGACCTGTGTATTTGCTGTTCCCCGAGATAGACCTCCTGATTGCTTGAATACCCCGTTGGTGCGGAATGTTGGTGTATAGACTAACAACGTCGACGGTGCACATCAGATATTTTTCTGGCAATGGAGTCAAAGCTGCTATCTCCAACAGGAAGGCTGTAGTATCTTTAAGGCAGGTTTTTTTACTTTGAACAAGAGGTTGGAGAAAATAATCCAAATATTTGGATATTGTGTAGAAAAGAGAATCATGTGCTGCGATTATCGGGCATCCAGGGGGTTGTACCGGGTTCTTGTGTAACTTAGGGATGGTGTATAGTACCGGAGTTACTGGCCAATCTTCGGTGAGTGCCTCTTTTGTCTTGTTGTCAATAAGGTGAGAGGCAACTGCTTGTTGCAGGATTTCATCAATTTCCTTCTTGTAGTTGGGGGTAGGGTCCTTAGGTAGTAAAGAATAGGTAAGACCATCCGAAAGCTGACTGTAAATTTCATTATTTTATGCTGTAAGGTCCTGGACCACGATCCCCCCGCCCTTATCGGCAGAGCGAATGACGATATCTGTATAGGAACCCAAGTTTTTAAGCGTTGTGTGTTCGGAACTGGATAAGTTGCTATCATACGGAGTGACTTGCGAGTCCATATTATCATACATGTTGCTCATATGGTTAATAAAGCATTTGATGTTGGGGTTGGAAGATGTAGGGTCAAAGGTAGATGGTTTATGTACTGGTAAGTTTTGCAAAGAGGCAGTACACTCCTCCCAAAAAAATTATTTTAAGCGTACCCTCCGTCCAAATTTGAACAGATCCACTTTATTCTGGAATACATCAGGTTTTTTCACAGGGACATATGATAATCCCTTATTTAGGACTGACATTTCATCGGGTGTCAAGATGCGGGATGATAAATTAAAGACTATGTCTTCTTGCTTGTTGCCTTTCTTGAAGTTCCTCGTCCACTGCCCCCCTCGGCGGGTGTAGCGCCTTTTTTGGGTGCTCGTTTTGCCCTGGTGGTGACCCCCGTAGGGGGTTTCTGGGAGTTTTTTGACTGTGTTCCCTCTACACATTCTGCGTCGCTTGAAGATATAGCACTGAAATTGTCCGTGTCCAAGTTAAACCTTTTATGGCGTCTGAATTTTGGTCTTTTATCGGTGTTGAAGTTGCGATTATATGCCCAGCTGTATACCTTCTGTTCCAGATAATCCTTATCCACAGTACTGCGCTTAGCTTTTTTAAATTGAATCAATTCAAGATGGCATTTATCTAGATCCGCTGATAAATTATTAATAAACTCCTGTGAGGTAGTAGATTTAATTTGCTCCGCATGGGCCAACTCAAATGCTGTGATTTTTTCTTTGGCCAGATTCAGTTCTCTTCGTGATTCCTCTATCACAAGGAGAATCAGATCATATGAGCATTTGTTCAGAACTATATATATATATATATATATATATATATATATATATTTTATATAGCATATCAAGCGCAATATACTATTTATAAAACATTTTTTTTCTGTTTTTAGTGCTTTTGAGGATCTACCTAATCCTCTAGTATATGCAGCTGGTGTTTAATTAAGTATATACTTGTTGATTTGCGCCGGGTGTTGGGGTGAGATCCACCTCTAGATAATTTTTCTACTGTAATATGTTTAAATCACATATTATCACTAGTAGTCAAAGTAAATCTTAGTTTCACCATTGTTTTTTGTATTTGTGATTGAGTTTCACAGTAGTAGTAAAATAATATTATGTAAATTATGACATTTGAACTTCCTTAAAAGCCGTATGGCACGTGGATATACTAAAAGGCCAACATACTAATTTTGTTATTGCCTCAGGGCAAAGACACTTCAACTTTATTTACAGTACCAGGAATATTCTGAATAATTTAAGGAAATGTTATATTTAACTGCTAACTTACTGTATTGATTGTGAAATTTAGTATGGTCCAAGGAGCAGACTTATAGTGGAACTACTGTAACCCCCAAAAATATATCTGTAAATGTTGATGGGTGAGGAGAGTCTTCTAATAGATTAGACTTGCTATAATTAAGATAATCACTATGTAGAAACCGTCATTGTACTTCCTATAACTTAACTCAAAGGAGGTAATTTAAAAAGTCCATCTTTGAACCCGCTGACCTAATTCATAGTTAAAAGTTAACAAAAATAAAAAAGAAGCAATTTGCATTAAATTTGCATATGGCTTAACCATATTTTTGCAAATATAATTGCTACATTTTCTATTATCATGTAATGTTCAAGTGTTATTGCTAATACTTCTTAGTGTGTTGGGGGAAACTTTTCTTTTTATCTTGTTTAGAATAACCCCTCCCTTCATGCACCTGAGAAGCATTACTAAATCAATTGAGCAGCTACCATTTTATATTGCTGTTCTAAGAGGCATATGGCCTATTTCAGACCTGATCGCACCTCTGAAAATTTGCAGAGGTTTACGATCGGATATTCGCCACCCAGCCAGAGTGAAAATCTGCCCTGTACAAGTCTGCATACACCATGTGAAAAGATTTGCAAATGCCAGTCAGCTGAAAATCCATTCGCAACTCACTCACAATCAAATGATTTTTCCAGTCTGTGCGTAGCCCAGGACTTACTCCTACAGTGCAAAAAATACAGGCTGGTCAGGCCAGAGCTGACGTGACATACCCTCCCTGCAAATGCTTGGGAACGCCTGCGTTTTTCCTGACAGTCCCAGAAAACAACCAGTTACCCCCCCCAAAACATTATCTTCCTGTCAATCAATCTGTGTACACTTAGCGAACAAAAAAGACACAGGATTTTTTTGCAGTTTGGCCTCGCGCCTGTGCATTACAATCCATATGCATGCGCAGTCATTCGAAAATTGCCCGCTTTGTGATTTTACACAACAGCGATCAGGTCTCATTTAGGCCCATAGATGGGACCAGCATACAAAGGGTAAACTGGTTCTTGTAGTGACTTTTGGATAATGTAGGGGTGACTCCAGATGAATTGGCTCTCAATTCAAATACAGTTTTGTATATGCTATCATGAAGCATAACAATAAGAAATTATATGACCTACAGTTGGTGCTGTTATCATGTAGCATTAGAGACCACCAATATCAGAGAATCCTTGACATAGCCTGGTGGCTTAACCATATCTTTGCAAATATATGCAACTAAGATCTCTCAACTTTCTATTATCATTTAGTGTTCAATACTTATTGTTGATATTATTAGTGTTCTGGGGAAAACTTTTCTCTTTTGTTTTATTTAAAATGTGCAGAGAGATTAATAGTTGGGAAGGGATTTGTTCTACAGTAGTTTAATTATACATTTTAGTGTAAACACAAAACTGTCCATTAATTGTTCATTACATGCAATAGCCATCCATCTTTTCCCTGTAGGCACAGAAAAAATTTAATTATACCCCCAATCATTTTATCTAGGTTTGTTCCAGGAGCAATTTGCTCCTTTTTGTTATTCATTTACATTTGCTTCAAATCTTGAATCAGGTCCACTGTGTTTTGCAAATACACCTAGATTTCTATTAACTTGCTTGGGCTATTTATATGACATTTGCAAATGCAGACAGATAGAGTTGAGTAGAGGAGGGTCACTTCTTCACGGTTGAAACTAGGATTTTTGCCAGCAGGGGCAAGGCAGTAATTTGACATCCTCCCTGGTGTATCTATAGCAGTCTGTGTCATCTCCCTTCCCATAGCACTGCAGCAGCCTGTGTCCCCCTCCCCCCCAACCCATATCTCTGCAGCAGCAGCCTGTGATTGTGTTATGCCTCCTGCCACCATCACTTACCTGGATCTTATGATTGCTCCTCCTTAAGACAGCAGCAGGCTCCTCACACTCTGTGCATGTGACGTCATGATGTCACACGGGCAGCTCAGATAGGGGAATTCAAACAAATTTATTGTGCTAGGTGATTTCAGTCCATCTATGCCTGTGCCCTGCTTATTAGTCCAGTGGAGCAGAAATGACGCCCAGTCACAATCACCGGACCTGACATCAGCTACAGATGGATTGGGGGAGCTCTGACTGTGGGAGACCATGAGAGAGGGTGTCTGGTGGGTACTTACTTCCTGTGCTTAGCCTTAATCCAGCTCTACCAACTCATCATGGGATTCCTGCTTCTAGTCTTTGACCTTCTCTGCACCTCCTCAAAATTGGTGCCACGGGCATGTTCTCCTTTAGTTGCAACCCTAACTTCTTGCATGGTACTGAGTAAATGCACCAATGCACATAGTTTTGCTGAGCACTGTATTTACATTTTCTTTTCAAAGACAAGATTATCGAAGTTACATAAAATGAAAAGGACAAATTTAGGTGGCAGCCGTTTTTAGTGTAGATGGGTGCCCAGCCATTCCTACAATGTACATTAATTGAATTGTACACACTATCAGAGGTAGTCATCTTAGGTCTTTACTTTAGAGCAGTGTTGGACCGGGGCATGAAGGTCCCACTATGGGCATCCAGTGGTAGAGGCCCATGTTTAGGGGTGTGGCCAGTCTCCTGAGTGTTGCCACATTGGTTTGCCTAACCATTAGAGAGTGCATGGGCTGGACCCATTGATAAAGATATATAGTAAATATTGCTAATGAATGCATGATAATGTTCCAAATTAATAAAATTAATGCATATTATAGTGCAGTATAATGCAACATATGTATAATGTATAATTCAAGTGCATTGCCTGGAACCTGATCCCTAGAGGAGTGGGGGAGGGCCACAGGGGTTCCCCCCCTACCCCTGTGTCAGTCCAACCCTGCTTTTAAGACACCTCTTGCATGTTCTACTTTGCAGATAATACAAAATTTAGCATATATGAAATAGCTGGAAAACACTACATATTTCTTTAGACTCTCATGGTTAATTTATTGAGATTATACTGAGCAGTATTTTAAGAGAAAATCTGAAAAGTTTATTTTATTGAAAGGTAGGAGGTTTGATTTTGTTGTGACATTTACGTGTTCACAGATTGTTCTTCTGGAGATTTTTATGCCTCTGTACACACAGGTACAGCACAATTCTAGTAAAGCTAAATACAGCCTAGAGTAGGCGTGTTTTTGTTTACACTGTAAAAACAATTGTGCAAAACCAAAGAATGTATAGTGTGGTTCTTAGCTGATCCTCTATATATGTATAACAAATTCTGAATGCATTGCTCACTTAACACATTCATATTCAGTGAATGAATAAATATTTACATGGAGTTTTTTGACAGTGTTTTTATTTTTTTAAGTTTACGGGGGTCATTCTGAGTTGATCGCACGTAGCAACTTTTTGCTGACCGTGCAATCAACTAGATGCCGCCTATGGGGGAGTGTATTTCTGCATAGCAGGGCTGCAAATGCTTGTGCAGCCCTAATATGCTAAAAAAAGTTTTGTGTAAAACAAGAGTAGCCCTAGACATACTTACCTGGTGTGATGCAGGTCCTGGAATTGACGTCAGACATCCGCCCTCCAAAAGTCTGGACACGATTGTGTTCGCTGAACCACTCCCGGAAAACGGTCAGTTGACGCCCCGGAATGCCTTCCTCCTATCAATCTTCTTGTGGTCACCGCTGTGACCGCTTTCTTCATCCGCGATGTCACTGCCCGGCGACTGCCGTCGGCAGGCGACAACGCACCTGTGCAATGCGGCCACCGCGCATGCGCAGTTCTGACCCGATCGCACGGCTGTGCATCCAATTTAGGGTGGTATCCTGTTAATGTAAATTACTGCCTGGGTTTGAAAACTGATGGGTGACACTGCGTATTGATGGTTTGATCATAATCAAAATAACAGCATTTACAGTACTGAAGACTGTTTTGATCTTGTATAGTGAACCCTCATCAGTTTCAAACCCCAATCCCACAACGAACCCACTGCAATCGATGCATTTGATGAGATTTGGACACACCAGGACACGGTGCTGCTTAATTTGACATGTGACCCTTATATACAGTATCTATGTAGTCTCTGAATCTGCATATGCAGTGCTATGATGTGGCTTCCATGGAGTTTTTTAATGTCACATTCCTTTGTGGCTACAGTTCCTTTGTGCAAGTTACTTTTATATACAGACTCAGTTGCACACACAAGTGTTGCATATTATTTATTTTATTTATTAGCAGTTTCTTATATAGCGCAACATATTCCGTTGCGCTTTCCAATTAGAACAACAGTTATAGAACAAAACTGGGCAAAGACAGACATAGATCAAATTAATCAGCAGAGTTTCCTGGTGCATCTAAGATGTGTTTTCGACAAAGAAGGATGATTGCTGAGTTAGCGGAGTTGCACGCAGTTGCGGAACTGTGGGAGGCAATGGAGTCGGCTGCCGCCGGGCTCCTGACTTGCAGGGGGCACTTCTCCATTGCCTCCCACCCGACAATCCATCGCCGCGAGTGGACGGAGGAGCTGTGGACACGGCAGCAGCAGCAGCTGCCTCCTCGTATCTATGCACAGAGACGAGAGCTCAGCTGACAGCTGGCTGCAGCTAGGGGGAGCTCTAGCGCACAGCTGCTCACAGGACTTCCAACAGAGCTGGCCGGCTGAAGCTTTCTCTTCCTCCGTCCTGGGGATAGCAACAGGTAGGCACTGGCACCACCTGCCTCCAGCTGCTGCATTGTGTGTGTATGTGTGTGGTGTATGTGTATGTTTGTGTTTGTGTGTGTGTGTGTGGGGGGGGGGAAGGGGGGGGGTGTATCTTTAATAAATGTTGGCAGCACTGTATGTGTCTGAATGTTTTTAAGTGAGGTGTGTGTCTGTGTTTTTTAAAGGAAAGTTGTGTGTTTAAGTGAAAGAGGCGTGTGTGTAATTGTGTGTAAGTAAAAGTGGCATGTGTGTGTTTGTGTAATTGTGTGTGTGAAAGTGATGTGTGTGTAATTGTGTGTAAGTGAAAGTGGCGTGTGTGTAAGTGAAAGACGCATGTGTGTGTGTGTGTGTGTGTGTGTGTGTAATTGTGTGTAAGTAAAAGTGGCATGTGTGTGTAATTGTGTGTGTAAGTGAAAGAGGCATGTGTGTTTGTGTAATTGTGTGTGTAAGTGAAAGTGACGTGTGTGTGTGTGTGTAATTGTAAGTGGCGTGTGTGTAAGTGAAAGTGGTGTGTGTGCAATTGTGTGTGTGTGTGGGTGTGTAAGTGAAAGAGGCATTTGTGTAATTTGTGTGTGTAAGTGAAAGTGACACGTGTGTGTGTGTGTGTGTGTGTGTGTGTAATTGTGTGAAAGTGGTGTGTGTATGTAAGTGAAAGTGGCGTGTGTGTGTAATTGTGAGTAAGTGAAAGTGACGTGTGTGTGTAATTGTGTGTAAGTGAAAAAGGCGTGTGTGTAAGTGAAAGAGGCGTGTGTGTACGTGAAAGACTACAAATATAATTTTCAATATACACTCAACGTTACTTGAGTGTATATGAATATTTGATCGGGCGCACAAAAGCAAATATATCTACCTGTAAACACACGGAAAAAAGGTTTTATCTTTTGTCAATACATATAATAAATAGCTTCCAATAGCAGCTCCTATGGGACAACTGGATGTCAAGATAAGATAAATATATAAATCTCTGATAAACTAGAGACAAACATAAGGAGCGCTGGTTTAAAATTCAATTCATAAATTTAATATCAATTTAAACACACATAGTATAGTAAAAACTCAATTGAGTATCTATATAAGCTGACGCTTCAATAAGCTCATAAAAGTGCACATAACTGTATTTAAAAGTTCAAAGATAGATTCCAATCATGATCTACAGCAACAGAAATCAGCTGGTAATTGTCGGTCAAAGCTTAATTAGCAATCCAGGGTTCCTTTTATCTGCCTTTCAGTTGTAATTATGTCCTCCAAGTGCGCAGATGATTAGAGAGCATAGAATGGTTTTATGATAATTCAGATTAGAGCTCTATAGCAGTTCAATTATCCGTTTAGTATAATCACACAGACAATGCAGAAGATGGAATTACCAGACCAGGCTGTCACGGAAATTTCTCCACCAAATTGCTAGTATTTTTCAAGCTGACACTGCATGGATACTTAACGGTGTTGGACCCAGCGATCAGGATGTCCCGGGAGGGCTTGCCGGATATGGCGGTCACGGCATTCGGTCCTCACAACTGGTAGACGCACTGAAAGGTTTGCACATGGAGGAAACGAGTGGCAGGGAACCAGGCTGACTGTAGCATACACGGTGCACAATGGAGCGTCCTCTACGCGTTTCTCCGCTCTAGTGGTAAGCGGTTTCCTCAGGAGGTTAATACAGGTGTCCATAGCAGGTATGCTTATAAAGTCCATTCAGCCAATAAGAAAGTCTCATTCGTTTGGACTACACCTGTATTTAATTGATGCACCAGCTTAATTCATTCAGAGGAAATAAACCTATCTATCTTTATAGGGAAAACTCTATCAATCGATAAAACATGCTTAAGGGAGATTACATGTATCTAAATTCTTTGTTGACACATCAATAATTGCATACAGGTATATAAATTATAGTATTCTACATAACAACATTTCCTTATTTCATTATTATTTAATTTATGGCATCACAGAGAACATAAGTATCATTTAAACAGAAAATGCCTATAGCACTCCTAATATTACTAAGAGCTTTGGTTTAAGCATAAGTCTCAATAGCTCATCAGGTAAGTTCTAGGACTCCAGCTCCCAAGGTCACAGGATCGAGCCACAGCGAGACCCACAACAAAATCAGATCACAACCTTAATTTATATAGTTATTTACTTTAGCTTTTTTAAGTAGACAATATACCTAGACTAATAAAGTTTTTTAATATATAAAAAAAAAAAAAAAATTATAAAATATATATATATATATAACCAGACACCCACAAGAAAAAAGTAATAGTATTCTATAGATACATAGTCATACAATATTGGGCCATAGACTAATTTGTCATATGTTGTTCATTTCAATGTTTTCATTCAAACCCATTGGAACAAGGGTATTGAGCGAACAGATCCAATACGCCTCTCGCTTGCAGAGGCGATTGAACCTATCGCCACCTCTTGGGGTCTCTTCTATGTGCTCAATGCCCTCAGGAGGTTAATACAGGTGTCCATAGCAGGTATGCTTATAAAGTCCATTCAGCCAATAAGAAAGTCTCATTCGTTTGGACTACACCTGTATTTAATTGATGCACCAGCTTAATTCATTCAGAGGAAATAAACCTATCTATCTTTATAGGGAAAACTCTATCAATCGATAAAACATGCTTAAGGGAGATTACATGTATCTAAATTCTTTGTTGACACATCAATAATTGCATACAGGTATATAAATTATAGTATTCTACATAACAACATTTCCTTATTTCATTATTATTTAATTTATGGCATCACAGAGAACATAAGTATCATTTAAACAGAAAATGCCTATAGCACTCCTAATATTACTAAGAGCTTTGGTTTAAGCATAAGTCTCAATAGCTCATCAGGTAAGTTCTAGGACTCCAGCTCCCAAGGTCACAGGATCGAGCCACTGCGGGACCCACAACAAAATCAGATCACAACCTTAATTTATATAGTTATTTACTTTAGCTTTTTTAAGTAGACAATATACCTAGACTAATAAAGTTTTTTAATATATAAAAAAAAAAAAAATTATAAAATATATATATATATATAACCAGACACCCACAAGAAAAAAGTAATAGTATTCTATAGATACATAGTCATACAATATTGGGCCATAGACTAATTTGTCATATGTTGTTCATTTCAATGTTTTCATTCAAACCCATTGGAACAAGGGTATTGCGCGAACAGATCCAATACGCCTCTCGCTTGCAGAGGCGATTGAACCTATCGCCACCTCTTGGGGTCTCTTCTATGTGCTCAATGCCCTTAATAGAGATAACCTTAATGTCCCCCTCATGTGATTGAACCACATGTCTGGGCACACTGTGCGTGAGTGACTTCTTGTTAATTAGTCTTCTATGTTCTAAGAACCGTGTGTTGAGTGACCGGGTAGTACGACCTACATACTGCAGGCCACATATGCAAGTTATTACATATATAACATATGTGGTCTGACAGGTAATGGATCCGATAATACTAAATTTATAATTCCCAGTGTCTTTCGGGGCTGAAAAGTCATGGCTCTCTGAATCAATGAATCTACAGGTGATACATCTGGGTTTAAAACATTTCTTACATTGTCCTCTCTGTGCCTGAGATATATGAGGCTTCTTAGTGCAGTAAGTAGAAATGGGTTTGAAATAACTGGGTGAAAGATGGTTTTGTAGGTTATTAGCTCTTTTGAAAACTATTCTAGGTTTATCATTCAAACACCCTGATAGCACCTTGTCCATCTTTAACACAGAGAAGTTTTTTGTCAGGATATCTCTAATCTTATTTGATGAATTATTAAATCTTGAAATAAAGAGTGGTTCATTATTTTCTGATATATAACTGATCTTCTTTTTTTCAGATTTATCTAGTAGAGTCTCCTGCCTACATTGTTTTGATACCTCCTCATAAGCCAAATCTAGGAGAAATTTCGGATAGCCTTGATCCAAAAGAGATTGTGTCAGTTCCCTACTTTGGATAATAAAATCATTCTCATTGGAACAGTTTCTTTTAATCCTCAGATACTGGCTTTTGGGGATATTATTGACCCAAGGTTTATAGTGGCAGCTTGTGTATCCCAAGAAAGTGTTACAGTCAACCTTTTTTCTAAATGTTTTAGTTTGAATAGGTTGATTAATTGCCCCAGCGTGTAGTGCGATATCCAGGAACGTCATATCCGTCTTATGAACTGTGCTTGTGAAAAAAAGACCAAAAGTGTTTGAATTAAGAAATTCAATAAAATGTGAAACAGATGTTGTGTCCCCTTTCCAAATAATAAACAAATCATCTATGTACCTACCATAGAGCACCAGGTTCGCTCCGAAGGGGCCCCCCCATATGTACTGATTTTCAAGGTTCCCGATATATAAGTTGGCAAAGCTCGGAGCGAACCTAGTGCCCATGGCGGTACCATGAATCTGCAGGAAAAATTCATCATTAAACAAAAAATAATTGTGTTTAAGAATATACCAGATAGAATCCAAAATAAAGTGACAGTGCTCACGTGACAGTGTGGAATCCTGAGATAAATACTTCTCTATAACTTTAAGACCCAGATCATGCGGTATGTTGGTGTCGAGTGATTCTACATCACAGGTAACTAGCAAGAAATCTTCTTGCCATTTCAGCTCCCTGATTAGGTGTAAAAAGTGTGTGGTATCTTTTATATAAGACCTTAAACTTTTGACATGTGGCTGTAAAAAGAAATCAACATATGCAGATAAATTAGAAGTGAGTGACCCTACACCCGAAATAATAGGACGTCCAGGAGGTGAAAGAAGTGATTTATGAATTTTAGGGAGGTGATAATAAGTGGGTGTGATAGGATGTGCATTAAATAAAAAATGATATTCCTCCCTGGATATCACACCACACGCCAGGGCATCAGCCAATATTTGTTTTAGATCACACAGGAACCTAATGGTAGGATCTCCTGGTAATTTCTTATAGAATTTCACATTAGTCAGCTGGCGATCTGCTTCCTGTATATAATCAACCACATCTTGTACCACTGTCCCTCCTCCCTTGTCCGCATTTTTTATAATAATAGACTTATCTTTTTTCAAATTGCTAATGGCCCTTCTTTCATTAGGATGAAGGTTGTCCCTCTTGAATACATTATTCCCCTTAGACAGTCTTCCCGAGGGCATACATAGCTCTTTAAAGTCTTGTAAAGTAGTGGTATAGAAGGTCTCTATAAAACCACTTTTGTATTGAGTAGGGTAGAATTCACTCTTTTTCTTAAAGGGTCTGTTTATTTTTGCTCTGGATACATCATAGATTTGCATTGTTTGTGATGGGTCTCCCTCCTCTTGTAATTCTATCAGAATATTTAGGGCAGATTGATCGTCTCTATCTAGTATTATGGGAGACTCCATCAGACCTCTCTTTTTAATGGCCTTACTCTGAAAATATCTTTGTCTACACAAGTCACGAGTATATCTATTCAACTCAATATATAAATCAAAAAATTCCGGACCTTTATTTGGAGCAAACTTTAAACCTTTAGCTATAACAGCTTTCTCACTTTCTGTGAGTATTTTAGAAGATAAATTATATAGACCTTTATTTCTTACTTTTGTTTTATATTTTTGGCGGGATTGCTTTCTTCCTCCTCTAGTTCCTCTATATTTTGTTCTCTGCCTCTTTTGGGAGAATTGTGGTTCAACGCACTGTAGCGATTGCGATTTTTCCAAATTGGGTAGAGTTCCTTCTCTAAAAAATGGGTGGACTCAGTACTTTCTATAGGGCCTGTATTTGATGGAGTATAGTTCGAATAGCTCGGATTATAATGGGGTTTTTTTGATCTCGCCCCTCTGTTTTGATGTTCTGATCTCATAGATGACCTGTCATTAGACTCTAGTTGTCTAGACCTTGGATCAGAAATCTGGGAGTCAGTTCTAATAGGGGTCCTTCTCATGCCTTCACTTGATATTTGTCTAGGACTCTGCATATTAATTTTCTTTGAAAAGGCACGATCATTGTTTATAGTCTGTACGATCTCTGATTTTGAGAAACAAACCATTTCAAATAAGAATAAAAAATTAGACAGAGATCGTACAGACTATTCAACCAATACAGTACGTACTTATAATAGGGGAGGAAGGGGTCAATTTAATAGGTTTAGATCCCCTAACAATATAAACAATGATCGTGCCTTTTCAAAAAAAATTAATATGCAGAGTCCTAGACAAATATCAAGTGAAGGCATGAGAAGGACCCCTATTAGAACTGACTCCCAGATTTCTGATCCAAGGTCTAGACAACTAGAGTCTAATGACAGGTCATCTATGAGATCAGAACATCAAAACAGAGGGGCGAGATAAAAAAAAACCCATTATAATCCGAGCTATTCGAACTATACTCCATCAAATACAGGCCCTATAGAAAGTACTGAGTCCACCCATTTTTTAGAGAAGGAACTCTACCCAATTTGGAAAAATCGCAATCGCTACAGTGCGTTGAACCACAATTCTCCCAAAAGAGGCAGAGAACAAAATATAGAGGAACTAGAGGAGGAAGAAAGCAATCCCGCCAAAAATATAAAACAAAAGTAAGGAATAAAGGTCTATATAATTTATCTTCTAAAATACTCACAGAAAGTGAGAAAGCTGTTATAGCTAAAGGTTTAAAGTTTGCTCCAAATAAAGGTCCGGAATTTTTTGATTTATATATTGAGTTGAATAGATATACTAGTGACTTGTGTAGACAAAGATATTTTCAGAATAAGGCCATTAAAAAGAGAGGTCTGATGGAGTCTCCCATAATACTAGATAGAGACGATCAATCTGCCCTAAATATTCTGATAGAATTACAAGAGGAGGGAGACCCATCACAAACAATGCAAATCTATGATGTATCCAGAGCAAAAATAAACAGACCCTTTAAGAAAAAGAGTGAATTCTACCCTACTCAATACAAAAGTGGTTTTATAGAGACCTTCTATACCACTACTTTACAAGACTTTAAAGAGCTATGTATGCCCTCGGGAAGACTGTCTAAGGGGAATAATGTATTCAAGAGGGACAACCTTCATCCTAATGAAAGAAGGGCCATTAGCAATTTGAAAAAAGATAAGTCTATTATTATAAAAAATGCGGACAAGGGAGGAGGGACAGTGGTACAAGATGTGGTTGATTATATACAGGAAGCAGATCGCCAGCTGACTAATGTGAAATTCTATAAGAAATTACCAGGAGATCCTACCATTAGGTTCCTGTGTGATCTAAAACAAATATTGGCTGATGCCCTGGCGTGTGGTGTGATATCCAGGGAGGAATATCATTTTTTATTTAATGCACATCCTATCACTCCCACTTATTATCACCTCCCTAAAATTCATAAATCACTTCTTTCACCTCCTGGACGTCCTATTATTTCGGGTGTAGGGTCACTCACTTCTAATTTATCTGCATATGTTGATTTCTTTTTACAGCCACATGTCAAAAGTTTAAGGTCTTATATAAAAGATACCACCCACTTTTTACACCTAATCAGGGAGCTGAAATGGCAAGAAGATTTCTTGCTAGTTACCTGTGATGTAGAATCACTCTACACCAACATACCGCATGATCTGGGTCTTAAAGTTATAGAGAAGTATTTATCTCAGGATTCCACACTGTCACGTGAGCACTGTCACTTTATTTTGGATTCTATCTGGTATATTCTTAAACACAATTATTTTTTGTTTAATGATGAATTTTTCCTGCAGATTCATGGTACCGCCATGGGCACCAGGTTCGCTCCGAGCTTTGCCAACTTATATATGGGGAACCTTGAAAATCAGTACATATGGGGGGGCCCCTTCGGAGCGAACCTGGTGCTCTATGGTAGGTACATAGATGATTTGTTTATTATTTGGAAAGGGGACACAACATCTGTTTCACATTTTATTGAATTTCTTAATTCAAACACTTTTGGTCTTTTTTTCACAAGCACAGTTCATAAGACGGATATGACGTTCCTGGATATCGCACTACACGCTGGGGCAATTAATCAACCTATTCAAACTAAAACATTTAGAAAAAAGGTTGACTGTAACACTTTCTTGGGATACACAAGCTGCCACTATAAACCTTTGGTCAATAATATCCCCAAAAGCCAGTATCTGAGGATTAAAAGAAACTGTTCCAATGAGAATGATTTTATTATCCAAAGTAGGGAACAGACACAATCTCTTTTGGATCAAGGCTATCCGAAATTTCTCCTAAATTTGGCTTATGAGGAGGTATCAAAACAATGTAGGCAGGAGACTCTACTAGATAAATCTGAAAAAAAGATCAGTTATATATCAGAAAATAATGAACCACTCTTTATTTCAAGATTTAATAATTCATCAAATAAGATTAGAGATATCCTGACAAAAAACTTCTCTGTGTTAAAGATGGACAAGGTGCTATCAGGGTGTTTGAATGATAAACCTAGAATAGTTTTCAAAAGAGCTAATAACCTACAAAACCATCTTTCACCCAGTTATTTCAAACCCATTTCTACTTACTGCACTAAGAAGCCTCATATATCTCAGGCACAGAGAGGACAATGTAAGAAATGTTTTAAACCCAGATGTATCACCTGTAGATTCATTGATTCAGAGAGCCATGACTTTTCAGCCCCGAAAGACACTGGGAATTATAAATTTAGTATTATCGGATCCATTACCTGTCAGACCACATATGTTATATATGTAATAACTTGCATATGTGGCCTGCAGTATGTAGGTCGTACTACCCGGTCACTCAACACACGGTTCTTAGAACATAGAAGACTAATTAACAAGAAGTCACTCACGCACAGTGTGCTCAGACATGTGGTTCAATCACATGAGGGGGACATTAAGGTTATCTCTATTAAGGGCATTGAGCACATAGAAGAGACCCCAAGAGGTGGCGATAGGTTCAATCGCCTCTGCAAGCGAGAGGCGTATTGGATCTGTTCGCTCAATACCCTTGTTCCAATGGGTTTGAACGAAAACATTGAAATGAACAACATATGACAAATTAGTCTATGGCCCAATATTGTATGACTATGTATCTATAGAATACTATTACTTTTTTCTTGTGGGTGTCTGGTTATATATATATATATATATATATATATTTTATAATTTTTTTTTTTTTATATTAAAAAACTTTATTAGTCTAGGTATATTGTCTACTTAAAAAAGCTAAAGTAAATAACTATATAAATTAAGGTTGTGATCTGATTTTGTTGTGGGTCTCGCTGTGGCTCGATCCTGTGACCTTGGGAGCTGGAGTCCTAGAACTTACCTGATGAGCTATTGAGACTTATGCTTAAACCAAAGCTCTTAGTAATATTAGGAGTGCTATAGGCATTTTCTGTTTAAATGACACTTATGTTCTCTGTGATACCATAAATTAAATAATAATGAAATAAGGAAATGTTGTTATGTAGAATACTATCATTTATATACCTGTATGCAATTATTGATGTGTCAACAAAGAATTTAGATACATGTAATCTCCCTTAAGCATGTTTTATCGATTGATAGAGTTTTCCCTATAAAGATAGATAGGTTTATTTCCTCTGAATGAATTAAGCTGGTGCATCAATTAAATACAGGTGTAGTCCAAACGAATGAGACTTTCTTATTGGCTGAATGGACTTTATAAGCATACCTGCTATGGACACCTGTATTAACCTCCTGAGGAAACCGCTTACCACTAGAGCGGAGAATCGCGTAGAGGACGCTCCATTGTGCACCGTGTATGCTACAGTCAGCCTGGTTCCCTGCCACTCGTTTCCTCCGTGTGCAAACCTTTCAGTGCGTCTACCAGTTGTGAGGACTGAACGCCGTGACCGCCATATCCGGCAAGCCCTCCCGGGACATCCTGATCGCTGGGTCCAACACCGTTAAGTATCCATGCAGTGTCAGCTTGAAAAATACTAGCAATTTGGTGGAGAAATTTCCGTGACAGCCTGGTCTGGTAATTCCATCTTCTGCATTGTCTGTGTGATTATACTAAACGGATAATTGAACTGCTATAGAGCTCTAATCTGAATTATCATAAAACCATTCTATGCTCTCTAATCATCTGCGCACTTGGAGGACATAATTACAACTGAAAGGCAGATAAAAGGAACCCTGGATTGCTAATTAAGCTTTGACCGACAATTACCAGCTGATTTCTGTTGCTCTAGATCATGATTGGAATCTATCTTTGAACTTTTAAATACAGTTATGTGCACTTTTATGAGCTTATTGAAGCGTCAGCTTATATAGATACTCAATTGAGTTTTTACTATACTATGTGTGTTTAAATTGATATTAAATTTATGAATTGAATTTTAAACCAGCGCTCCTTATGTTTGTCTCTAGTGTACGTGAAAGAGGCGTGTGAGTTAGTGAAAGAGGTGTGTGTAAGTGAAAAAGGCGTGTGTGTAAATTAGGGATGGGGAACCTTTGGCTCTCCAGCTGCTGTTGAACTACACATCCCAGCATGCCCTGCAACAGTTTTAGCATGGCCAAATAGCAAAAATGTAGCAAGGCATGCTGGTATGTGTAGTTCAACAACGGCTGGAGGGCCGAAGGTTCCCCATCCCTGGTGTAAATGAAAGAGACGTGTATAAGTGAAAGAGGCGTGCGAGTTAGTGAAAAAGATGTGTGTGTGTAAGTGAAAGAGGTGTGTGTGTTTTAAGTGAAAAAGGCATGTGTGTGCAAAGAAAAGAGGCGTGTGTGTGTGTGTATCTATACTATTTTGAAAGGCGCCTGAGTACACTGCTACTGTTCACCCTGTGTACCAGATATCTACATATGGCGTATGTGTATATATATATATGTATATATATCCCTATATGTATATATATATATATATATATATATATATATATCCCTATATGTATAGGGGTGGTGGGGGGTACCAACATTTTATCATGCCTCCGGGCGACTGGGGCGAACTTACGCCACTGGTTGCACGGGACCTGTCAGCTCACTCCTGCTAGGATCTCCCACGGTGCTGCGTATTGAGGCTACATGTACTTTAAGAGGACATATCTGTGGGCTTTTAAACTTAGACTGATAGTGGAAACAGCATTGGGAAAAAGAGCAATTTTTCTAAGTAGAAATAAAATACATGACTGCACAGAGATAGGGTATTTTTTTGTAGAAATTTTAGTAAATGTGGTTGTTTCTATGCTTCAATGGGGAAAATATCAGGATTGCATTCTTTGAACTAAAGCAGTGGTTCCCAAACTGTGTGCCTAGGCACCCTGGGTGCCGCAAAACACTTGCAGAGGTGCTTTGGGTTGGTGGTACAGGAAAAAAACTAATTACAAGTGTACAAATAGTGCAAAACAACATTTAAATAGCTTACCAGCCCCCGGCTCGCCCGTTCCCGCCGCAGGCAGCGGCGTCCCGGTCCACGGCACCCGCACTTCCGGGTTCAGATGACTCCACCCCTCGGTCGTGACGTCCTTCCGTGGACGGGTGATGCCGCTGCTGCAGAGATGAACACAGGAAGTGACTGCGTGTTGCCATGGGGATGTTACTAAACAATAACAATAGAAATCAGACATGTATAGTGACCAGTAAAATCTGACCGCATATTGCGGAAACAAGTGATTAAAACTTGAAAAAATCCCCAAAGTGCACATTAGGACACACACTGCATGCTGCAAGGGTGTGAAAAAGAAAGTGATAAACATTTCTAAAATACCTATTTGAAAACACAGAGACCATTCTCTAAAAGTTCTGAAAGATACCTGATAATCAGTGAGGCATATCCCCTATTTTCAAGACTATATCAATTTAATAACTGGTTACTTTAATGCTAATCCATGATAGCATATTGCTAGACAGCACAAACCACGTCTGTGACTAATGACAGCTGTATCTCAATTAGTGATGAGCGCAGTGGCGGATTTAGCGGGGGGCGATTAGGGCGAACACCCCCCCTACATATACCGGCACTGGGATGGAGGCCGGGTCCCGGCGCGGTATTGGGAACGGGATGGAGAGCGGTGCAGCGCGGCGGGATACGAGGAGAGAGAGGAGCGTCCTGACGCGCGTACAGCGACCTCTGTTCTGACCACGCCCTCTCCTTCCTGTACGCACGTCAGGACGCTCTCTCTCTCTCCTCATCCCCCGCCGCGCTGCACCGCTCTGCACCGCTCTGCACCCCGTTCCCAATACCGCGGCGGGACCCGGCCTCCATCTATGAGGTGGGTGTGCGTGTGTGTGTGTGTGTGTGAGTGTGTGTGTGTGTGAGTGTGTGAGTGAGTGAGTGTGTGAGTGTGTGTGTGTGTGTCTCCCATTTCTCTCCCCCCCCCTCTTCTCCCTGCATTATTTGGCTGAATTTTGCCTCATCCTGTGTGCTATGTCATTATTGCCTCATACAGTGTGCTATAATGTGATTTTTCCCTCATTCTGCGTGCTATCATGTGAATATTGCCTCATTCTGCGTGCTATAATGTGATTTTTCCCTCATTCTGCGTGCTATCATGTGATTTTTCCCTCATTCTGCGTGCTATCATGTGAATTTTGCCTCATTCTGCGTGCTATAATGTGAATTTTGCCTCATTCTGCGTGCTATCGTGAATTTTGCCTCATTCTGCGTGCTATCATGTCAATTTTGCCTCATTCTGCGTGCTATCATGTCAATTTTGCCTCATTCTGCGTGCTATCATGTCATTTTTGCCTCATACAGTGTGCTATAATGTGATTTTTCCCTCATTCTGCGTGCTATCATGTGAATTTTGCCTCATTCTGCGTGCTATCGTGAATTTTGCCTCATTCTGCATGCTATAATGTGAATTTTGCCTCATTCTGCGTGCTACAGTATCATGTGATTTTTCCCTCATTCTGCGTGCTATAATGTGAATTTTCCCTCATTCTGCGTGCTATCATGTCATTTTTGCCTCATACAGTGTGCTATAATGTGATTTTTCCCTCATTCTGCGTGCTATCATGTGAATTTTGCCTCATTCTGCGTGCTATCATGTCAATTTTGCCTCATTCTGAGTGCTATCATGTCATTTTTGCCTCATACAGTGTGCTATAATGGGATTTTTCCCTCATTCTGCGTGCTATCATGTGAATTTTGCCTCATTCTGCGTGCTATCATGTGAATTTTGCCTCATTCTGCGTGCTATCATGTGAATTTTGCCTCATTCTGCGTGCTATAATGTGAATTTTCCCTCATTCTGCGTGCTATCATGTCATTTTTGCCTCATACAGTGTGCTATAATGTGATTTTTCCCTCATTCTGCGTGCTATCATGTGAATTTTGCCTCATTCTGCGTGCTATCATGTCAATTTTGCCTCATTCTGCGTGCTATAATGTGAATTTTGCCTCATTCTGCGTGCTATCATGTGAATTTTGCCTCATTCTGCGTGCTATAATGTCAATTTCGGCTCATTCTGCATGCTATAACGTCATTTTTGCCTCATACAGTGTGCTATAATGTGATTTTTCCCTCATTCTGCGTGCTATCATGTGAATTTTCCCTCATTCTGTGTGCTATCATGTGAATTTCGGCTCATTCAGTGTGCTACAATGTGAATTTCGGCTCATTCAGTGTGCTATAATGTGAATTTCGGCTCATTCAGTGTGCTATAATGTGAATTTCGGCTCATTCAGTGTGCTACAATGTAAATTTCGGCTCATTCAGTGTGCTATGATGTGAATTTCGGCTCATTCAGTGTGCTACAATGTAAATTTCGGCTCATTCAATGTGCTACAATGTAAATTTCGACTCATTCAGTGTGCTATAATGTGAATTTCGGATCATACTGTGTGCTATAATGTGAATTTTAGCTCATTCTGTGTGCTATAATGTGAATTTCGGCTCATACAGTGTGCTATAATGTGAATTTCGGCTCATTCAGTGTTCTATGATGTGAATTTCAGCTCATACAGTGTGCTATAATGTGAATGTCGGCTCATTCAGTGTGCTATAATGTGAATTTCGGTTCATTTTGTGTGCTGTAGAAACAGAATTTGTCGGCAGATAAGAACCACTTGGCCCATCTAGTCTGCCCCTTTTTTTTTTTTTTTTTTTTTACATTATTTTTATCTCTAACCTTATCTGATCCTTATTTCTTTGTAAGAATATCCTTATGTCTATCCCATGCATGTTTAAATTGCCCTACTGTCTTATCCTCTACCACCCCTGATGGAAGGAATGGCGTTTCGCCAGTCTGTATCACCAGTGCGCAGGGTTCTCTCCACTAACTGGCAACATTTTATTAGTAATGGCAACAATAGGAAATTTTAGAAGCGAACGGGAAGGGCATTACTAAGTGGGAGGGGCTATGATTAGGGGGAGGAGTCATCATTCTTAAACCGCCCCCCCTAAAAGTTAAGTCTAGATCCGCCACTGGATGAGCGGGTTCGGTTTCTTGGAAACCGAACCCCCCCGAACTTCACCCTTTTTACACGGGTCCGAGGCAGGTTCGAACCTTCCCGCCTTGCTCGGCTAACCCGAGCGCGCCCGAACGTCATCATCCCGCTGTCGGATTCTCGCGAGATTCGGATTCTATATAAGCAGCCGCGCGTCGCCGCCATTTTCACACGTGCATTGAGATTGATAGGGAGAGGACGTGGCTGGCGTCCTCTCCATTATAGTAGAAAAGAGTGACTTAGTTATAATTGTGGGGAGGCTTGGGGACGGGGAGCAGCTGATAGGGAGTACAGTGCAGGGTTTTGATTATAATACCATCAGTGAGTTTAATCCGTTGTTTCTCTGCCTGAAAAAAACGCTCCACCATATCTGTGCTCAGTGTGCTGCACTGCTGCATGATATATCTGTGCTGAGTGCACTGCTCACATTGCCTAATTGTGGGGACTGGGGAGCAGTTATAGCAGGAGCACAGTGCACGTTTTTGCTGACAGTGACCACCAGTCCAGTATACGTTTGTTTGCCTGAAAAACACTCCTGTGGTGGCTTTTTTTTTCTTTATACTAGTTTAGCAGTCTGCTGACAGTGTCCACAAGGTCCGTTATTATTATACAGTATATTATATATATATATATAGCAGTACGGTAGGCCACGGCTGTACCTACCTCTGTGTCGTCAGTCGTCGTCCATAAGTAATATAATACTATACTATCCATCCATCTACATTGTATACCTGTGGTGGCTTTTTTTTCCTTCATACTAGTTTAGCAGTCTGCTGACAGTGTCCACCAGGTCCGTTATTATATTATACAGTATATTATATATATATATAGCAGTACGGTAGGCCACGGCTGTACCTACCTCTGTGTCGTCAGTCGTCGTCCATAAGTAATATAATACTATACTATCCATCCATCTACATTGTATACCTGTGGTGGCTTTTTTTTTCTTCATACTAGTTTAGCAGTCTGCTGACAGTGTCCACCAGGTCCGTTATTATTATACAGTATATTATATATATATATATAGCAGTACGGTAGGCCACGGCTGTACCTACCTCTGTGTCGTCAGTCGTCGTCCATAAGTAATATAATACTATACTATCCATCCATCTACATTGTATACCTGTGGTGGCTTTTTTTTTCTTCATACTAGTTTAGCAGTCTGCTGACAGTGTCCACCAGGTCCGTTATTATTATACAGTATATTATATATATATATATATAGCAGTACGGTAGGCCACGGCTGTACCTACCCCTGTGTCGTCAGTCGTCGTCCATAAGTAATATAATACTATACTATCCATCCATCTACATTGTATACCTGTGGTGGCTTTTTTTTTCTTCATACTAGTTTAGCAGTCTGCTGACAGTGTCCACCAGGTCCGTTATTATATTATACAGTATACTATATATATATATATAGCAGTACAATAGGCCACGGCTGTACCTACCTCTGTGTCGTCAGTCGTCCTCCATAAGTAATATAATACTATACTATTCATCCATATACATTGTATACCTGTGGTGGCTTTTTTTTTCTTCATACTAGTTTAGCAGTCTGCTGACAGTGTCCACCAGGTCCGTTATTATTATACAGTATATTATATATAGCAGTACGGTAGGCCACGGCTGTACCTACCTCTGTGTCGTCAGTCATCGTCCATAAGTAATATAATACTATACTATCCATCCATCTACATTGTATACCTGTGGTGGCTTTTTTTTTCTTCATACTAGTTTAGCAGTCTGCTGACAGTGTCCACAAGGTCCATTATTATTATACAGTATATTATATATATATATATATAGCAGTACGGTAGGCCACGGCTGTACCTACCTCTGTGTCGTCAGTCGTCCTCCATAAGTAATATAATACTATACTATCCATCTACATTGTATACCTGTGGTGGCTTTTTTTTTCTTCATACTAGTTTAGCAGTCTGCTGACCGTGTCCACCAGGTCCGTTATTATATTATACAGTATATTATATATATATAGCAGTACGGTAGGCCACGGCTGTACCTACCTCTGTGTCGTCGTCAGTCGTCGTCCATAAGTAATATAATACTATACTATCCATCCATCTACATTGTATACCTGTGGTGGTTTTTTTTTTCTTCATACTAGTTTAGCAGTCTGCTGACAGTGTCCACCAGGTACATTACTATTATACAGTATATTATATATATATATAGCAGTACGGTAGGCCACGACTGTACCTACCTCTGTGTCTTCAGTCGTCCTCCATAAGTAATATAATACTAAACTATCCATCCATCTACATTGTATACCTGTGGTGTATTTTTTTTTCTTCATACTAGTTTAGCAGTCTGCTGACAGTGTCCAACAGGTCCGTTATTATATTATACAGTATATTATATATATAGCAGTACGGTAGGCCACGGCTGTACCTACCTCTGTGTCGTCAGTCGTCCTCCATAAGTAATATAATACTATACTATCCATCCATCTACATTGTATACCTGTGGTGGCTTTTTTTTTTCTTCATACTAGTTTAGCAGTCTGCTGACAGTGTCCACCAGGTCCGTTATTATTATACAGTATATTATATATATATATATATATATATAGCAGTACGGTAGGCCACGGCTGTACCTACCTCTGTGTCGTCAGTCGTCCTCCATAAGTAATATAATACTATCCATCCATCTACATTGTATACCTGTGGTGGCTTTTTTTTTCTTCATACTAGTTTAGCAGTCTGCTGACAGTGTCCACCAGGTCCATTGTTATTATTATACAGTATATTATATTATATATATATATAGCAGTACGGTAGGCCACGGCTGTACCTACCTCTGTGTTGTCGTCAGTCGTCGTCCATAAGTGATATAATACTATACTATCCATCCATCTACATTGTATACCTGTGGTGGCTTTTTTTTTTCTTCATACTAGTTTAGCAGTCTGCTGACAGTGTCCACCAGGTCCATTATTATTATACAGTATATTATATATATATATAGCAGTACGGTAGGCCACGGCTGTACCTACCTCTGTGTCTTCAGTCGTCCTCCATAAGTAATATAATACTAAACTATCCATCCATCTACATTGTATACCTGTGGTGTATTTTTTTTTCTTCATACTAGTTTAGCAGTCTGCTGACAGTGTCCACAAGGTCCGTTATTATATTATACAGTAGATTATATATATATATAGCAGTACGGTAGGCCACGGCTGTACCTACCTCTGTGTCTTCAGTCGTCCTCCATAAGTAATATAATACTAAACTATCCATCCATCTACATTGTATACCTGTGGTGTATTTTTTTTTCTTCATACTAGTTTAGCAGTCTGCTGACAGTGTCCAACAGGTCCGTTATTATATTATACAGTATATTATATATATATAGCAGTACGGTAGGCCACGGCTGTACCTACCTCTGTGTCGTCAGTCGTCGTCCATAAGTAATATAATACTATACTATCCATCCATCTACATTGTATACCTGTGGTGGCTTTTTTTTTCCTTCATACTAGTTTAGCAGTCTGCTGACAGTGTCCACCAGGTCCGTTATTATTATACAGTATATTATATATATATATATATATATATATATATATATATATATATAGCAGTACGGTAGGCCACGGCTGTACCTACCTCTGTGTCGTCAGTCGTCCTCCATAAGTAATATAATACTATCCATCCATCTACATTGTATACCTGTGGTGGCTTTTTTTTTTCTTCATACTAGTTTAGCAGTCTGCTGACAGTGTCCACCAGGTCCATTGTTATTATTATACAGTATATTATATATATATATATATATATATATATATATAGCAGTACGGTAGGCCACGGCTGTACCTACCTCTGTGTCGTCAGTCGTCGTCCATAAGTAATATGATACTATACTATCCATCCATCTACATTGTATACCTGTGGTGGCTTTTTTTTTTACTTCATACTAGTTTTGCAGTCTGCTGACAGTGTCCACCAGGTCCGTTATTATTATACAGTATATTATATATATATATATATATATATATATATATATAGCAGTACGGTAGGCCACGGCTGTACCTACCTCTGTGTCGTCAGTCGTCCTCCATAAGTAATATAATACTATACTATCCATCCATCTACATTGTATACCTGTGGTGGCCTTTTTTTTCTTCATACTAGTTTAGCAGTCTGCTGACAGTGTCCACCAGGTCCGTTATTATATTATACAGTATATTATATATATATAGCAGTACGGTAGGCCATGGCTGTACCTACCTCTGTGTCGTCAGTCGTCCTCCATAAGTAATATAATACTATACTATCCATCCATCTACATTGTATACCTGTGGTGGCTTTTTTTTTTCTTCATACTAGTTTAGCAGTCTGCTGACAGTGTCCACCAGGTCCGTTATTATTATACAGTATATTATATATATATAGCAGTACGGTAGGCCACGGCTGTACCTACCTCTGTGTCGTCAGTCGTCCTCCATAAGTAATATAATACTATACTATCCATCCATCTACATTGTATACCTGTGGTGGCTTTTTTTTTCTTCATACTAGTTTAGCAGTCTGCTGACAGTGTCCACCAGGTCCGTTATTATATTATACAGTATATTATATATATATAGCAGTACGGTAGGCCACGGCTGTACCTACCTCTGTGTCGTCAGTCGTCCTCCATAAGTAATATAATACTATACTATCCATCCATCTACATTGTATACCTGTGGTGGCTTTTTTTTTCTTCATACTAGTTTAGCAGTCTGCTGACAGTGTCCACCAGGTCCGTTATTATTATACAGTGTATTATATATATATATATATATATATATATATAGCAGTACGGTAGGCCACGGCTGTACCTACCTCTGTGTCGTCAGTCGTCGTCCATAAGTAATATAATACTATACTATCCATCCATCTACATTGTATACCTGTGGTGGCTTTTTTTTTCTTCATACTAGTTTAGCAGTCTGCTGACAGTGTCCACCAGGTCCGTTATTATTATACAGTATATTATATATATATAGCAGTACAGTAGGCCACGGCTGTACCTACCTCTGTGTCGTCAGTCGTCCTCCATAAGTAATATAATACTATACTATCCATCCATCTACATTGTATACCTGTGGTGGCTTTTTTTTTCTTCATACTAGTTTAGCAGTCTGCTGACAGTGTCCACCAGGTCCGTTATTATATTATACAGTATATTATATATATATAGCAGTACGGTAGGCCACGGCTGTACCTACCTCTGTGTCGTCAGTCGTCGTCCATAAGTAATATAATACTATACTATCCATCCATCTACATTGTATACCTGTGGTGGCTTTTTTTTTCTTCATACTAGTTTAGCAGTCTGCTGACAGTATCCACCAGGTCCGTTATTATTATATAGTATATTATATATATATATATAGCAGCTCGGTAGGCCACGGCTGTACCTACCTCTGTGTCGTCAGTCGTCCTCCATAAGTAATATAATACTATACTATCCATCCATCTACATTGTATACCTGTGGTGGCTTTTTTTTTCTTCATACTAGTTTAGCAGTCTGCTGACAGTGTCCACCAGGTCCGTTATTATTATACAGTGTATTATATATATATATATATAGCAGTACGGTAGGCCACGGCTGTACCTACCTCTATGTCGTCAGTCGTGGTCCATAAGTAATATAATACTATACTATCCATCCATCTACATTGTATACCTGTGGTGGCTTTTTTTTTCTTCATACTAGTTTAGCAGTCTGCTGACAGTGTCCACCAGGTCCGTTATTATTATACAGTATATTATATATATATATATATATATATATATATATATATATATAGCAGTACGGTAGGCCACGGCTGTACCGACCTCTGTGTCGTCAGTCGTCCTCCATAAGTAATATAATACTATACTATCCATCCATCTACATTGTATACCTGTGGTGTCTTTTTTTTTCCTTCATACTAGTTTAGCAGTCTGCTGACAGTGAACACCAGGTCCGTTATTATATTATACAGTATATTATATATATATAGCAGTACGGTAGGCCACGGCTGTACCTACCTCTGTGTCGTCAGTCGTCCTCCATAAGTAATATAATACTATACTATCCATCCATCTACATTGTATACCTGTGGTGGCTTTTTTTTCCTTCATACTAGTTTAGCAGTCTGCTGACAGCGTCCACCAGGTCCGTTATTATTATACAGTATATTATATATATATATAGCAGTACGGTAGGCCACGGCTGTATCTACCTCTGTGTTGTCAGTCGTCCTCCATAAGTAATATAATACTATACTATCCATCCATCTACATTGTATACCTGTGGTGGCTTTTTTTTTCTTCATACTAGTTTAGCAGTCTGCTGACAGTGTCCACCAGGTCCGTTATTATATTATACAGTATATTATATATATATAGCAGTACGGTAGGCCACGGCTGTACCTACCTCTGTGTCGTCACTCGTCCTCCATAAGTAATATAATACTATACTATCCATCCATCTACATTGTATACCTGTGGTGGCTTTTAGTTGTGCGCATTAAAATATAGAGAAATAAAAAATGTGGAGGTTAAAAAAATAGGGAAAGATCAAGATCCACTTCCACCTCGTGCTGAAGCTGCTGCCACTAGTCATGGCCGAGACAATGAAATGCCATCAACGTCGTCTGCCAAGGCCGATGCTCAATGTCATAGTACAGAGCATGTAAAATCCAAAACACAAAAGATCAGTAAAAAAATGACCCAAAAATCAAAATTAAAAGCGTCTGAGGAGAAGCGTAAACTTGCCAATATGCCATTTACGACACGGAGTGGCAAGGAACGGCTGAGGCCCTGGCCTATGTTCATGGCTAGTGGTTCAGCTTCACATGAGGATGGAAGCACTCATCCTCTCGCTAGAAAAAAGAAAAGACTTAAGGTGGCAAAAGCACAGCAAAGAACTGTGCGTTCTTCGAAATCACAAATCCCCAAGGAGAGTCCAATTGTGTCGGTTGCGATGCCTGACCTTCCCAACACTGGACGGGAAGAGCTTGCGCCTTCCACCATTTGCACGACCCCTACAAGTGCTGGAAGGAGCACCCGCAGTCCAGTTCCTGATAGTCAAATTGAAGATGTCAGTGTTGAAGTACACCAGGATGAGGATATGGGTGTTGCTGGCGCTGGGGAGGAAATTGACAAGGAGGATTCTGATGGTGAGGTGGTTTGTTTAAGTCAGGCACCCGGGGAGACACCTGTTGTCCATGGGACGAATATGGCCATTGACATGCCTGGTCAAAATACAAAAAAAATCAGCTCTTCGGTGTGGAATTATTTCAACACACATGCGGACAACAGGTGTCAAGCCGTGTGTTGCCTTTGTCAAGCTGTAATAAGTAGGGGTAAGGACGTTAACCACCTCGGAACATCCTCCCTTATACGTCACCTGCAGCGCATTCATCATAAGTCAGTGACAAGTTCAAAAACTTTGGGCGACAGCGAAAGCAGTCCACTGACCAGTAAATCCCTTCCTCTTGTAACCAAGCTCCCGCAAACCACACCACCAACTCCCTCAGTGTCAATTTCCTCCTTACCCAGGAAAGCCAATAGTCCTGCAGGCAAGTCTGACGAGTTCTCTACTGCCTGGGATTCCTCCGATGCATCCTTGAGTGTAACGCCTACTGCTTCTGGCGCTGCTGTTGTTGCTGCTGGGAGTCGATCGGCATCTCAGAGGGGAAGTCGGAAGACCACTTGTACTACTTCCAGTTAGCAATTGACTGTCCAACAGTCCTTTGCGAGGAAGATGAAATATCACAGCAGTCATCCTGCTGCAAAGCAGATAACTGAGGCCTTGGCAGCCTGGGCGGTGAGAAACGTGGTTCCGGTATCCATCGTTACTTCAGAGCCAACTATAGACTTGATTGAGGTACTTTGTCCCCGGTACCAAATACCATCTTGGTTCCATTTCTCTAGGCAGGCGATACCGAGAATATACACAGACCTCAGAAAAAGAGTCACCAGTGTCCTAAAAAATGCAGTTGTACCCAATGTCCACTTAACCACGGACATGTGGACAAGTGGAGCAGGGCAGACTCAGGACTACATGACTGTGACAGCCCACTGGGTGGATGTATTGCCTCCCGCTGCAAGAACAGCAGCGGCGGCACCAGTAGCAGCATCTCGCAAACGCCAACTCGTTCCTAGGAAGGCTACGCTTTGTATCACCGCTTTCCAGAATACGCACACAGCTGAAAACCTCTTACGGCAACTGAGGAAGATCATCGCAGAATGGCTTACCCCAATTGGACTCTCCGGGTGATTTGTGGCATCGGACAACGCCAGCAATATTGTGCGTGCATTACATGTGGGCAAATTCCAGCACGTCCCATGTTTTGCACATACCTTGAATTTGGTGGTGTAGAATTATTTAAAAAACGACAGGGGCGTGCAAGAGATGCTGTCGGTGGCCAGAAGAATTGCGGGCCACTTTCGGCGTACAGGCACCGCGTACAGAAGACTGGAGCACCACCAAAAACGCCTGAACCTGCCCTGCCATCATCTGAAGCAAGAGGTGGTAATGAGGTGGAATTCAACCCTCTATATGCTTCAGAGGATGGAGGAGCAGCAAAAGGCCATTCAAGCCTATACATCTGCCCACGATATAGGCAAAGGAGGTGGAATGCACTTGTCTCAAGCGCAGTGGAGAATGATTTCAACGTTGTGCAAGGTTCTGCAACCTTTTGAACTTGCCACACGTGAAGTCAGTTCAGACACTGCCAGCCTGAGTCAGGTCATTCCCCTCATCAGGCTTTTGCAGAAGAAGCTGGAAACATTGAAGGAGGAGCTAAAACAGAGCGATTCCGCTAGGCATGTGGGACTTGTGGATGGAGCCCTTCATTCGCTTAACCAGGATTCACGGGTGGTCAATCTGTTGAAATCAGAGCACTACATTTTGGCCACCGTGCTCGATCCTAGATTTAAAACCTACCTTGTATCTCTCTTTCCGGCAGGGGTTCAAAGACCTGCTGGTGAGAAAAGTAAAGCGGAACGTGACCCGTCAACAGCTCCTCCTTCATATTCTCCCGCAACTGGGGCTGCGAGGAAAAGGCTACGAATTCCGAGCCCACCCACTGGCGGTGATGAAGGCCAGTCTGGAGCGAGTGCTGACATCTGGTCCGGACTGAAGGACCTGCCAACGATTACTGACATGTCGTCTACAATCACTGCATATGATTCTCTCACCATTGAAAGAATGGTGGAGGATTATATGAGTGACCGCATCCAAGTAGGCACTTCAGACAGTCCGTACGTATACTGGCAGGAAAAAGAGGCAATTTGGAGGCCCTTGCACAAACTGGCTTTATTCTACCTAAGTTGCCCTCCCTCCAGTGTGTACTCCGAAAGAGTGTTTAGTGCCGCCGCTCACCTTGTCAGCAATCGGCGTACGAGGTTACTTCCAGAAAATGTGGAGAAGATGATGTTCATTAAAATGAATCATAATCAATTCCTCCGTGGAGACATTCACCAGCAGCAATTGCTTCCAGAAAGTACACGGGGACCTGAGATGGTGGATTCCAGTGGGGACGAATTAATAATCTGTGAGGAGGGGGCTGTACACAGTGAAAGGGGTGATGAATCGGACGATGATGATGAGGTGGACATCTTGCCTCTGTAGAGCCAGTTTGTGCAAGGAGAGATTGATTGCTTCTTTTTTGGTGGGTGCCTAAACCAACCAGTCATTTCAGTCACAGTCGTGTGGCAGACCCTGTCGCTGAAATGATGGGTTCGTTAAAGTGTGCATGTCCTGTTTATACAACATAAGGGTGGGTGGGAGGGCCCAAGGACAATTTCATCTTGCACCTCTTTTTTCTTTCATTTTTCTTTGCGTCATGTGCTGTTTGGGGAGTATTTTTTTGAATGGTCATGTGCTGTTTGTGGAGTATTTTTTTGAAGGGCCATCCTGCGTGACACTGCAGTGCCACTCCTAGATGGGCCAGGTGTTTGTGTCGGCCACTAGGGTCGCTTAGCTTAGTCACACAGCTACCTCATTGCGCCTCTTTTTTTCTTAGCGTCATGTGCTGTTTGGGGAGTATTTTTTTGAAGGGCCATCCTGCGTGACACTGCAGTGCCACTCCTAGATGGCCAGGTGTTTGTGTCGGCCACTTGGGTCACTGAGCTTAGTCACACAGCTACCTCATTGCGCCTCTTTTTTTCTTTGCGTCATGTGCTGTTTGGGGAGTATTTTTTTGAAGGGCCATCCTGCGTGACACTGCAGTGCCACTCCTAGATGGGCCAGGTGTTTGTGTCGGCCACTAGGGTCGCTTAGCTTAGTCACACAGCTACCTCATTGCGCCTCTTTTTTTCTTTGCGTCATGTGCTGTTTGGGGAGTATTTTTTTGAAGGGCCATCCTGCGTGACACTGCAGTGCCACTCCTAGATGGGCCAGGTGTTTGTGTCGGCCACTAGGGTCGCTTAGCTTAGTCACACAGCTACCTCATTGCGCCTCTTTTTTTCTTTGCGTCATGTGCTGTTTGGGGAGTATTTTTTTGAAGGGCCATCCTGCGTGACACTGCAGTGACACTCCTATATGGGCCAGGTGTTTGTGTCGGCCACTAGGGTCGCTTAGCTTAGTCACACAGCTACCTCATTGCGCCTCTTTTTTTCTTTGCGTCATGTGCTGTTTGGGGAGTATTTTTTTGAAGGGCCATCCTGCGTGACACTGCAGTGCCACTCCTAGATGGGCCAGGTGTTTGTGTCGGCCACTAGGGTCGCTTAGCTTAGTCACACAGCTACCTCATTGCGCCTCTTTTTTTCTTTGCGTCATGTGCTGTTTGGGGAGTATTTTTTTGAAGGGCAATCCTGCGTGACACTGCAGTGCCACTCCTAGATGGGCCAGGTGTTTGTGTCGGCCACTAGGGTCGCTTAGCTTAGTCACACAGCTACCTCATTGCGCCTCTTTTTTTCTTTGCGTCATGTGCTGTTTGGGGAGTATTTTTTTGAAGGGCCATCCTGCGTGACACTGCAGTGACACTCCTATATGGGCCAGGTGTTTGTGGCGGCCACTAGGGTCGCTTAGCTTAGTCACACAGCTACCTCATTGCGCATCTTTTTTTCTTTGCGTCATGTGCTGTTTGGGGAGTATTTTTTTGAAGGGCCATCCTGTCTGACACTGCAGTGCCACTCCTAGATGGGCCAGGTGTTTGTGTCGGCCACTTGTGTCGCTTAGCTTAGCCATCCTGCGACCTCGGAGCAAATTTTAGGACTAAAAATAATATTGTGAGGTGTGAGGTGTTCAGAATAGACTGAAAATGAGTGGAAATTATGGTTATTGAGGTTAATAATACTATGGGATCAAAATTACCCCCAAATTCTATGATTTAAGCTGTTTTTAGGGTTTTTTGAAAAAAACACCCGAATCAAAAACACAACCGAATCCGGCAAAAAAAATTCGGTGAGGTTTTGCCAAAACGCGTTCGAACCCAAAACACGGCCGTGGAACCGAACCCAAAACCAAAACACAAAACCCGAAAAATTGCCGGTGCACATCACTAATCTCAATCACATTCTACTGCCTATATTTATTCAGATATTTACATGAAACATGCAGCATGGGCATTCCTGCGCCCTGACTGCATGCTACCTGACACACAGAGGGGCCACTCTATAAAGATGGTATGTGGACCCAACCCCCTGACTTTACAAAAAGCAATTGAGGCTCAAATATTCATTTAAGCCCCGCGGGTGGATCGTATACAATTTATGGATCCACCTTGCCTCGAGTTGTAACAATTTATTGGCACGGTTACCTCCCCGCAATGAGTCTGGGACCTGGTCCACAATTTTATATCGTACCGATGCCATGCTGTGACGCATCTGTGCAAAGTGACGCGCCACTGGCTGATCACTTTTGCCCGCCATTAAAGCAGCCCTGATGGCAGATCGATGCTGGGCCATCCTTTCTTTAAACATGCACTGTGTTTTGCCCACGTAGTATAAACTACATGTGCAAATCAGCACATAGATGACAAACACTGAACTGCATGTGAGTGCACGTTGAATCCTGATTTTCCTTCCTGTGTGGGGATACGTGATAAAGTTCCCTGTCAACATGTAGCTACATGTTGTGCAGCCCAGACACTTGTGACAACCTGCTTTGCGTGTTAGGAAATGAGTGCTGGGTTGCATTGATTTGAATCCAGTCACATCATTCTTTACTATTAAATCTTTTAAATTAGCGCTACGGGCATGATTCTGCTGTTTCTTAACGCCTGTAAATTGGGGTCAGAGGTTATCATGGGCCACATTTGTTTAACTTTTTTACAAGTTGTCTTACTGGCAGTAATGAATTGATTGACCCACGCCACCTTGGTGGACTGATCTGTGCGTGCCTTAGCTTGGAGTAGCTCATGTCTGTTCTTCAATCTGGCCCTTGTGCATGCCTGTTTCAATAATCTAGGGGGATACCCCCTTTGTAGAAAGTTGTCAGTCATGGCTTCAAGTTGTATTTCCAGATCCTCAAGGGCACTGGTAATTCTGCACACCCTGAGGTACTGGGAATAAGGTAAGCCTTGAATTAACGCGGGCGGATGGAAGCTATCATATCTGAGCAGCGTATTACGGTCAGTGGGCTTAGTGTATACCGTCGTGTCTATCTGTCCCTCTCGCAGCATGATTTTCATGTCCAGAAAACAAATTTCGGACAGATGGGTGATAAGAGTAAATTTGACTGGACTCATGGACCGGTTGTGTGTTTCAACCAACCGTGACAGATCCTTCTCTTTGCCCATCCAGAAAAGCAGGAGGTAATCTATATATCGTGTGTGTATAGCTTAATCTGCCCAGCTGTCTCTGGATCTTCAAAAAACACCTGTCGCTCAACTTCCCACATGTAAGCATTGGCCAGCGATGGAGCCACCGCCGACCCCATGGCACAGCCGCTGATCTGTATGTAAAACTTGCCATTGAAGAGAAAATAATTATGTGTTAACGTATATTCCAAAAGGTTAATGAATAGATCAACATCAGGACCCTCATATAGGGGATTATTCGTAATAAGATGTCTCACGGCTGACAGCCCGCTCGGTGCGGTATACAAGTGTAAAGACTCGTTACATCGAGCGTGGCTAGCACCGTGCCTGCCTGCAGTGACCCTAATTGCGCAAATTTGTTTGCTGTGTCTTGAGGAAGGGAGTATGTCTCCCGAAACATCGATTAAAGCACGTTGTTTTGAAGTGATAAAAGTCTCTGAGTGCCGCCTTCCACTGTGCATATATCAAGCTATCATTGCTTAAGGAGGGCACCGGAGCAGGTACCCAGTGGGGACGAGGAGTGCCGGACCCAACAGTGCAGTGTATTTGGGGGACTGGGAGTTGACAGCTCCGGATCCCACCAGGTCAATGGCACCCTCACACTGGTTTATTGCAACCTCTCACCCGGACACGGGCGCAGCAAGTAGACACGGGAGCACTGGACACTTGCACGTTGCACTTTTTTTCTTTTTTCTGTTTTTCTTTTGTTGTTTCTTTGGTTGTTGTTTAGTAACATCCCCATGGCAACGCGCAGTCACTTCCTGTGTTCATCTCTGCAGCAGCGGCATCACCCGTCCACGGAAGGACGTCACGACCGAGGGGCGGAGTCATCTGAACCCGGAAGTGCGGGTGCCGTGGACCGGGACGCCGCTGCCTGCGGCGGGAACGGGCGAGCCAGGGGCAGGTAAGCTATTTAAATGTTGTTTTGCACTGTTTGTACACTTGTTTGCTGTGTCTTGAGGAAGGGATTACGTCTCCCGAAACGTTGATTAAAGCACGTTGTTTTGAACTGATAAAAGTCTCTGAGTGCCGCCTTCCACTGTGCATATATCAAGCTATCATTGCTTAAGGAGGGCACCGGAGCAGGTACCCAGCGGGGACGAGGAGTGCGGGACCCAACAGTGCAGTATATATATACACACACACACACACATAGTATCCAAGGTTGAAAAAAGACAAATTGTCCATTGAGTTCAACCTATTTGTGGTCTCCTATGCAGTATTAATTTTGGACTAATTTTGTCTGATGCTGATGTCAGCCATTGTGTTTTATTCCTCTTTGTTTTTTTATAAATATAGTGCGTGACTACGCATCATAACCCTGGATACCTTTATCCATTAGGAATTTATCTAACCTATTCTTAAAGGTAATGGGTTGGGGTTTTGGAATCCGCACTGGTTCAGATTGTAATTAGATGAAAGCAGTTAGTAAACAAATTTTTATCTGCCGTAGAGGGCAGAAATCATACTGATAACCAACATAAAACTACCAGTTCGCCTGATCGGCTTTTGTGGGTAGTATAGGGTTGGCGGTGCTCCCTGACATAAGTTCAGAACAAACTTTGTAGGGTTTTTTTTGCGAAGAAGCAAAAAGAGACTGTTTAGATGTCTTTCTGGGGCACACTTTAGATAATTCAATTGGTAATGAAGATGAAGTAATGTGAGATATAATTATAAAGATAAAACATAACTTTTATTACATATCAGACGATAAAAAAAGGGGGGAGAGACAAACAAAATAAATAAATGATGCTGTATATATCAGCAAGGTGAATAAAATAAGTATTAAATCACAATGTGACGATATGTGACTCTCTTAATGTAAAGTAGGTGGCAGAGGGTTTATCCGCACACCCACTGGGAATAAGCGAGTATTGATGTTTGAATTGAATCAGAGCGAAAATTTGTTGGTAAATCCTGTATTCTCTATGGATTTATGAATTTTTATACTTAAGTATATTCATATGAGAGAAACAGGAAAAACTGGCTTTAACGACTCTGGACTCCTTCTTAGGTAACACAATTATTAGTGCTGCAAAGAACAATAGCAATAGGGATATAGGTGAATTAAAGATATATACACGGAAGGTGTATTCCTTGATACTACAGTACCTGGTATTCCCAGAGGGTCACCCTTTCTGGTACTGACCAGGCCCAATGCTGCTTAGCTTCCAAGATCAGACGAGATCGGGCATATCCAGCATGGTATGACTGTAGACAGTCAGGTATAAACCTATCTGCGTATGGAAAAACCAATTGCTTAATAGGTTTGGGCTGGTCTGAGAAGGTATCAGGAAAAGTATAGATAAAATGAAACCCGGTTACTGAAAAGTATCTAGACACTGTATCCCAATAATTTGGGTGAAAAAAGATATAACCGGGTGCAAGGGGAATATTCACATATGTGTAGTATCAAAATGAAGCATAGGGCAGCCGGTATCCTGGAGTTGACACTGGTGCCAAGTATATGAATGTTGTCAAATTATTTGCCCACAATGTAGCATTCAGAATATAGCCGTAGTGGGAATTTATAAGAAACCATGAAAAGAGACACATACATGAAGCAAAAGTCCTCAAAGAGGGCAAAACAAATTCTGCATGCACATCCAATTATATCAGTCTGGAAATGACAAGGTAGATATAAATATCTACTTAATCCAAATAGGAATGCAAGGTAAAAGGTTGTTCTAATAATTGAAAAAATCTGTTAGTCTGGATTTAGACAGATTCAAAATAAATAAATAAATTGCTAAATGCTTTGCAAAAATATTATATGTTACCACATGAAAAGCATAATGATACCCATAAATTCCAGCACACAAGCACAAAACCACAGTATAACCAATGATCAATTTGCATGGAAAAAATTTATTATTATTTTACACACATAAGTCCATATTTGTCATAATTTGTACAGTGCAGATTATGTGTAAAGACCTTCTGTGGATTTGTTCAGATTCTCCAAAACACTGTCCTGACTTAGCTATTTAAAGAGATGGTTGAGAGGATGATATAAGCATTGCCATCTGATTGATGGTCTCTCTGAATGGTTAAATAACTGGTCTGTGTGAAAGAAATCTGGAGAGACAGCCACCAATTGCTGTTTAAGTCAGGGCTTGTTGCTATGGCAACCTATCTTATCCGTGCCATATGCACGGAGCGGAGAATGCTCATCCCCTGTGAATCAGAAAAACACAGAGGGATGAGGTGCCTGTAGGAGAGCCTGCCACAAACTAACAGGGGGAGGTGTGTGGTACTTGCGGTGTGCTGTGGAGGAGTCCGCCCGCCGGAGCTCCGTAACGGAGATCCCGGAAGTCGAGCGCCGGACCGGAAGTGACGCGCGTTTCGCTGGGAGGAGCTTGTTCACCTGATCGTTCTTAAAGGTGTTGACTGAGTCCACCGTTACTACTCTCCCAGGCAGGGAATTTCAAACGCATATTGTCCTTACTGTGAAAAAAACCTTTTCTTAGCTTTGTTCGGAATCTCCTCTCCTCTAACCTAAACGAGTGACCACGTGTCCTCTGTGTTGATCTTCCCAAAAACATATATATATATATATATATATATATATTATTTTTTTTTAAATGTTGACCATGTCCCCTCTTAGTCTCCTCTTTTCCAGTTTAAACATGCCTAGCCTTTCAAGCCATTCTTCGTATTCCAGTGACTCCATGCCCTTAATTAGTTTGGTCGCCCGCCTCTGCACCTTTTCTAGCTCCAGGATATCTTTTTAATAATATGGTGCACAAAATTGTACACAGTTTTCAAGATGTGGCCTCACTAGTGATTTATATAATGGGAGTATAACACTCTCGTCCCTTGCGTCAATTCCCCGTTTTATGCATGCTAATATCTTATTAGCCTTCTTTGCTCTTGGGTACTGCTGCTAAGTTTGCTATTTGAACACCTAAGTCTTTTTCCAGTACATAATACGCTAATTTTACCCCATTTAGTATATAGGTGTTAATTTTGTTCTTGCTACCACAGTGCATTACCTTACACATGTCTGTATTGAAGCTCATTCTCCATTTTGCTGCCATGCTTCTAGTTTAACTAAGTGGTTCTGAAGAGACTCAGCATCCCCCTCCGTATTTATAACCTTACACAATTTGGTATCGTCTGCAAAAATTGACACTATGCTCTCTAGACCTACTGTTAGGTCATTAATGAAAATGTTGAACAATAGTGGTCCAAGTACAGACCCTTGTGGAAAACCACTTAGCACTTCAGTCCAATTTGAAAATGATCCATTAACAGCAATGCGCTGCTCCCTATTATCTAACCAATTTCTGACCCAAATGCATACTGCGCTCCATAGCCCTATTTCTTGTAGCTTATAGATAAGTCGCATGTGTGATACTGTGTCGAAAACTTTGGCAATGTCTAAAAAGATTACATCCACCTCCTTACCCTGATCAAGGTTTGCACTAACTGTTTCATAAAAGCCAAGTTAGTTGGTTTGACATGATCTGTCCTTTACAAACCCATGTTGGTTCCTATTAATGACCTTATTGGCTTCAAGGAACTTCTGAATACTATCCCTTAGTATACCTTCCAATACTTTCCCCACTATAGATGTAAGACTAACTGGTCTATAATTACCCGGTTCAGCTTTACTTCCCTTTTTGAATATTGGCACTCTTCCACTATATGCCAGTCTTTGGGAACCATACCTGATATAACTGAATCTTTGAAGATCAAAAATAGCGGTCTTGCTAGTTCAGAATGAAGCTCCATGAGAACCTTCGGGTGAATTCCATCGGGACCAGGTGACTTATTAATCTTTAACTTTTTTAATCGGTTACAGACTACCTCCTCACTTAAATAAGCACTTGGCAGTGGGACATTGTCTTCGTTGAGATTGTGTGTTAGTCCATAATTTGGTCCTCTCTTGTAAATACCGTTGAAAAGTTTAGTTTGTCCAGTATGTCATTATCATTTTTGATTAAGACTCCCAACTTGTCTTTTAATGGGCCTATACCCTCCTTCTTTAATCTCTTGCTGTTGATGTATTTAAAAAAATTGGGGATTTGCTTTGCTTTGCTTTCCTTTGCTACTAGTTTTTCAGTTTCTATTTCAGCTGCTCTTATTTCTTGTTTGCTTATTTTGTTATATTTCTTATAGTGCTGAAATGACTCTGCATTCTCATCAGGTCTGTTTTTTTTGAATGCTCACTTTTTTTGCCCATTAGCTCCTTTATCTTTTTGTTAAGCCACATTAGACTGAGATTTTTATTCCTTTTTTTGTTACTTGTGGGAATAAATTTGAGAGTATTTTTAACTAGCAGTGATTTTAACACATCCCATTTTCCGTAGTATTTTTTTCTTGAAACAAAAGTTCCCATTCAATGTCCCTTAAGGCTTCCCTCATCATGTCAAAGTTGGCTTTGCTAAAGTTTAGAGTCCTAGTTGAGCCAATATAGGACTGCTTATGAAAACTGATATTGAATGTGACCATTTTCTGGTCGCTGTTTCCCATGGGTTTCCCTACTATCATATTTGATATCAGTTCCCCATTGTTAGTGAATACCAGGTGTAAGATTGCATTGTACATAGTTGGTTCCTCAACTAATTGAACTAAGAAGTTATCATTTAGTGTGTTTAAAAACATATTACCCCTTGCAGTATCACATGAATAATTTTTCCAATTTATCTCTGGATAGTTAAAATCTCCCATCGCTACTATGTCTCCTACTCCTGCTGCTCTTTCAATTTGCTTTAGTAACAATTCCTCATCAGACACATTAATACCAGGCGGCCTGTAGCATAACCCAAGTACTAACTTTTTTATTCCTTTACCCCCGCATGCAATTTCTACCTATAACTTCTCAACAGTATTTTCAGTCCCCTCTTGAATATCTCCCCATTTATCAGTTTTTAAAAACGGCTTTACGTAAAGACATACCCCTCCACCCCGTTTATTTAATCTGTTTCTCCTGAACAGCGTATAACCCTCTAGATTGACTGTCCAATCATGAGATTCATCCCACCAAGTTTCACTAATGCCTATAATATCATACTGTTTACTTGCTGCAAGGATTTCTAGTTCCCCTTTTTACCTGTAAGGCTTCTTACATTTACATACATACAATTAAGATAAGTATTTCCCCTTGTGCTAGGGACATCATACTCTTTATGCAGCAATGATGACCTGTAATCGTCGTTAGTGTTTTGTTAATACCTTTTTTAAAACTCATGTTAATACCCTTGCCAGCTGCTCTTTCCCTCCCACCTACTCCTCCCCATTTCATTCACTGCCGCCATCCCCACTATTCTCACTGCATGATCCGTAGTTTCCAGCTAAACCCTCTCCCACCTAGTTTTAAAACTCCTCCAGCCTTCTGACCATCCTTACCCCAGAACTGCTGCCCCCTCCTCATCCAGGTGCAATCCATAGCAACAAAAAAGATGGTGCCTGACTAAGAAGTCCACCCCGTGTTCCAGGAACACAAACCCCTCTTTTCTACACCAGTCTCTAAGCCATATATTTACCTCCCTAATCTCCCTCTGCCTCCCTGGGCTAGCGCGTGGCACAGGTAATATTTCAGATAATATTATCTTAGATGTCCTTGCCTTTAGTTCTGGCCTAAGACCCTATAATCTTTCTTAAGGACATACCAGCTGCCGCTAACTTTGTCATTATCATTAAGAAACCTTTGGAGTAGGGGTGCCTTGAAAAATGCTGATAATGCTGATGCCATGATTTACAAAGGTTTGGGAACCACTGTACTAAAGTATTGCTTTGTATTGGAAAATGCAGGAATCCCAGCGGGTTTGCAAACCATCAGCTTAGTAAATGTTCATCTACTGTAGGAATCAAATGCCTGTAAACCATAAGAACTAATGCTATTGGTTTTCAATTGTTTCAGTACACTAGTCGATAATACACTGATATTGCATTAGCAATGTTACTACTTTGCATTATGGGCCTGATTCATATTTGGATGCAAACCCGATGGTATGAGTACAAATATGATATTTGGGGGTCCGTGCATGTGCAATACCCGCTGTGCGCATATCTAAAATGGGTCTTGCGATGTCACTCGCATCCCCTTGTCAGCTGCAGCATGATTAACATACTGCAACATTTGGGGTCAGCGGAGCAGGGGCATGCCACCTCTGTTTTGAAGGAGTGATGGGTCCAGGGTCTGCATACTCCCTTGAACCGAGTGTCTAGATCCTACGGCCAGTCTACATAAGCTTCAGCTTACACAGGCTAGCCAGTGCCTAAAACCATAAGAATCATGACCGATGGTTGCTTTGGTGATCTAAATATATAAATCTGAGGCTGCATCTGGATCTAGCAAATGCTAACAGGAGGTATCTATCTTCTACACCTCTCCTCCCGTTGCATTTCAATTTTAATGACACAGAATTGCACAACCAATTCCTTGCGACTGTGCAATTCCATATAAACACAAATCAGACCCAATGTCACTAAGAAAGCCCATTGCCCAGATTTATTTTATTAGAGCCTACAGGAAAACAATTTTTGTGCTTGTGCTAAACAATTCTTATTCCATAGACTGCCCTGACACAGAGAGGACTGTATTGGCAATATGTCCTGGACTGTATATATACACAGATCAGTTGATGTTTCTCATTTCTTCATGTTCATTCTTCTTTGATGATGAAAGAATATGAGGTTTTATATGTACAATTTGCATGAAAAGCTGTATTTCAGTCTGTGATGACCCTAGAGCGAAATAAGTGCCAGTATGCTCAGAATGGAAGAAGTGCAAGGAGTCCTGGATAGATCTAAAATTCAGTAGTAAATCACATTATCTATTAGCATACTACATATACATGTGTGATACCCTGTAAAAATGACAATACAAATGTTATCGCATTGGAGGAAGCTGGAGTCACCTCTGTGGTGGATCAATCTTCTTACTTATTCCTTCGGTGGAACACTCAACTCAGACGTCAACCCGGGAGAGAGGCAATGATTCTTCTCACAGTCACAGACAGAATGGCAGGCAATATGTATGCAAAGGATTTTTGTATTCATAAATAACGACACTAAATGATGACTGGAATGGGTCAGTTTGACTTAAATTAATCAATGATAAGTAGTTCCTACAGAACGTTCAATACAAGTTTCAGTACAAACATCACTTTAATTATGAATTATCTAGTTCTGCACAATCAATCTAAAATAACAATATTCCTACAAGCTTAATTAACATTGACTATAATACCTGCAGGTCCAGGTCAAATTTGAGATTTTGTGTGTACAAATTGGGGTCTGTACAGTAATTGAATGCATGCACAAAATAGCTTTCATTAAATAGTATTATTGCAGCGCTGTTGTAGAAATACTGTAATAGCAGCTATGTTGATGGCACAGAATGACTGCTTGTGTGTGTAATATATGGCTTCCTCTCATCAAATCTGATGCAGTATTCTATGGGTGCAGCTTCCCCTTTGGAAGGTATGCACAGCTTACTGGAACATGTTTGCTTAGTGCTAAAAACACAGAAACAGACTGTGGCACTGCAAGTCCCAGCCACTCTTTTACTGCAATTAAAAACAAACACCAGGCCGGCGCTTAAATCCAATAATACTTCCAAGTATAATAAAAACAATTTATTTAGCTAGCATCAAAAAAAAAAAAAAAAATACACATTCATTAAAAAATACTAGTAATACACCACAGTATTTAGTATCACATAAAACTTGGGTATATAGCACCTCAATTGTTAGCATAATACATGCCTAAATAAAAAAACATATAAGAGAGGGTCACTGAAATTTATAAGGAGAAACTTTCAATAGAATATGATTAGACTCTAATAGTTGTTCCGTGTCCCACAGTTCAAATATAAATATGTCCTCCAGCTGATGTATTCAGCATCTGTGACCATATGTGTCTTAAGTTGGTATAAACTTTTCCATGGGCTGGATGTATAATTTATATTGAAAAAAACGTATGGTTTCTATTACTCACTGAGTCACTGCAATTGCTTTCCTGCGCAAGATGAATTTGTTGGAAGCCGCTCTCTATCACCCTTTACACGGGTGAGACATCCGTCGGCGGCACGCTGGAGTGAATGCTGTTCTCTTCAGTGCAGCGCAGTGTTATCCCCGGCTCGGGAAGATCTATGCTCAACAGAGCGGGGTATGTGGTAATTACCAATGCAGGGAAGAATAGGAAGTCCAGTGTCATCACAGGTGGGCTGATTACCGGCAACTGGTAGCAAAACAGCCAATTTGAATATAAGCTGGTGTGTTTCTCCTGTAGACACTTAATGGTCTCAGCGACCCTTTCTCTCTGTACCCTCAACGCGTTTCTCCGCACCCCAGGCGGCTTTTTCAAGAGCCGCCTGGAAGAAGCCTGGGGTGCGGAGAAACGCGTTGAGGGTACAGTGACTACCTGATCGCAGGGATGCAAAAAACGCACCCTAGCAATCAGGTCTGAATTACCCCCTTGGTGCGTAAGATACTTTGCAGGGCCAAGGGAGGGATGCATTATGTTTAAATTCTGGTGTGAAAGGTGTGCATGATATTTTACTTACAGATGTGTTCTCATACACTATTTCCGCAGACATGCTAAACATCCCTCCTCGGCGCTCCAGGTCCCGTGCAACTCAGATTGTGATTTTTTTTGGCTTATTAAACAATCGGATGTGACAAAACCGCTTGTGCGACACTTGTACATTTGTATTTAAATGAATCTACATCTGAATACGAAGTGCTTAGTGATGAGCGGATTCGGTTTTACTCGGTTCTCAAAACCGAATCTTATTGGCTATCCAAAACACGTGACATCAGTGAGCCAATAAGATTCGGTTTTGAGAACCGAGTAAAACCGAGTAAAACCGAATCCAGTGCTACAATGCAGCAGCTACAGCTTTTTTTATGCCAAGTTCCGTTGTGCTTCATCTACAATGTTGTTCATACAGTATTTATATCTAATTCCAGTACAGTTAATGTCGCAGCGCAGAATCACTGGTACAGATTCAGTGGTGTTTTGCTGTGTTTGCAGTTCAAATCAGATGTAAATTTAAAGAAAACTTTGTTTTGCCACTCCTTGCACCATATGACGTATTAAGGCTATGTGTGTGAGGGCATATCTGTAGGGCCTTAGACCTTCACATACTGTACACATATACACTTGCCCAGGGGCAGATTTAGGGGTCGGACCATACCACAATTTGCTACCCATTGTCCCACTCATGTCAGTTGCAAAATAAAATATTTTATATGCCGCCCCCCCAGCAAGTGCCGCCCCATGCCTCACGTGCCTTTTTGGAAATCCACCACTGCATTTGTCCACTTTTCTGGAATATCCAATAGACTCCTGAATTTGGTGGGGAGAATCACTAAGCTTCCAGAAAAGAGGGAAACGTTCCTGTATCTTGACAAAGGTAAAGTGGGCTGGGAGCATGATGACTTGTCTAATTGGTGCAAAACTTTGTTGGGGTGAGGCTGACTAGACATTCTTCTCCACAGACTTCCTTGAGCTGAGCCCTTCAAAGCTGAAAAGTATGAACAAATACTGTATCTATATATTAATAGCAGAAGTATGACTTTTATGAGTGACATATCTTCATGATGCCACATACCCTCCAATTGTACTTTTTTGAAAGGTACAGTACTTTTTTTTATAGTCTGTACCGATTTTTGGCTCTCCAAACTTCCATTGAAAGTATAGGACAAGGGTGTGGCCATGCCCCCTTTACCCATGGCTATGCCCCCTTTTCGAATTTGTACCGATTTTTATGTGTAAAATGTTGAAAGGTATGGATACCATTGCCTGAGCAGCACACATCATATACCAAATTTATGATTATGGTCTGTAGATTTGCATTATAATTGGTTGCTATGTTTCAGAGTTATGTGGCCTGCCATTTACAGTCTATAACCACTGTGCTCTTTAAAAATGTGACAGTTGGTGAACTCTCACTGTGCACCGGTGCTAGGTGACCTGGACCATGTGATGTACTGGGTAGTATGGAAACTGTCACAGTTATTTGCAGACATCCATTAAGCAGAGATTTTTAACTTCTAAGGGGGTTAAAAGGGGTAAAATGTTGCGCCCACACACCTTTGAAACCAGGCACATCAGCTAATATGTAAAAAATAGTGTATCTTCTGTGTAATAATATATATTAGTTACTGAATAAGTGGTGCATACTTTCATAGTACTTTTGTCAGTGCATCCCAGGTCCCCTCCTATCTGTTCTGTCCTGCAATATGTCTCACGTTTGGGTGGATTGTGAGAGGGAGGTAAGGTCATTCAAGTGATGCTTTAGCTGTACTATGATAAATTGGTTTACTGTCATTTTACTGCAATACTTAATTTCAGAACTTCATCTCATGAGACTAAGGTATATTGTTGCAACCTGGGATCCATTGTCATCATGGGACAGGTAAATAAATTGATGATTTGTCATCATAGGACAGGTAAATAAATTGATGATAATAATGCAGGTATCAGGCCTGGGATCAGAGAAATGGAAATGTGTGCATGGGAGGGCTAGGGGTGTTGTAGTGGTAGAAGGAGAAATACTATTGGTGAGGGGCATGGCATATCCCCTGTGTGACATGGCTATAGTCTTAGCATTGGGTAATTTAGTGAACTAATTATCTATATTTGAGTTGTTTAAGCATATAAAAAATTTTTGCAGCCCCTTCAATTGTGTTCCGTATCCCAATGTAGACCCCACAGACCAATAAAGATGTACAATTGATACAGAGTGACAAATCTATAGGCAAGCTAAAACCTCTCTTTTATAAACTGAACTTAATAGATACATAACATTTATTCAAACATGCTTAGTTTATAATATAGTATTATACAGTATAGAAATGTTAATCATATATTCATTTAACGACACATATAAAATCTCTTGAACAACCAAATATTGTATTATACAGTATAGAAATGTTAATAATATATTCATTTAAATACACATATAAAATCTCTTGAACAACCATACACAATATTAGATTTAACTAATGATATGAAAGTAGGTTAGGTCAAATGGTCACATCCATGTTACATGGAGACTAGGAAAAATCAAATTCTGTCAATACTTAATTAAAATACAGTTAATTAATATATAGAGTTTCCAGTTGTGAACTTCTTATTTAGGCTCAGCACATAAAATTGCTGAATATAGAAATATGTACTTTCTTTTTTTTCCTTCATATTTTTCATTTTATTGAAGCATCAGTACAAACCATTTCAATAGATACTGTAGAATCATATATTGCAGACCACATAATGCAGTTTGCTTCGAGGTTGAGGTTATGCCTTGAACACTGCTACAATTTAAGAAGCAAACAATATATAACAGACACAACAATGGCATTCATAAGCATTGAGTGGTATACAATACAGTTATACAAATCAAAATAGTAGCCACCTAAAAATTGTAAACTACTTCAATTTATAATGCAATGCTTCTGATATTTTCTTAAGAAATTAATTTGAACAAATTTTCATGAATAAAATGAAATAACCATCATATTTAAGGTTATATAACAGAGGAAAAAGAAGAAAAGAAAGAAAAGATATATATATATATATATATATATAGAGAGAGAGAGAGAGAGAGAGAGATAGAGAGAGATAGAGAGAGAGAGAGAGAGAGAAAGGGAGAGAGAAAGAAAGTAGGGAGTGGAGGCCATACTCTTGAAAAAGGGAAAAACACTACACAATAAAAATGTGTCAATAATAAATACTCAGAATAATATTAGTCATGGGCAGTTAATACATTTTTAAGTGCTAGCAGAGGAGTCAAACACAAAAATAAACCAAGGATTCCAGATCTGATTAAACTAGAGATGAGCGGGATCAGTACTCAGAGAACCAAACCCCCCCGAATATCACTCCCTGAGCCCGGATCTGAGTCTGTCTCGGGACTTCCCACCAGATTAAGAAACCAGAACGAGGCAAAATGTCATCATCCTACTGTTGGATTCTCACAGGTTTTGGACTCCATATAAGGAGCCGCACATCACCACCATTTTCACACTGGACTTGGAGAGTAAGGGAGACAGACCTCTGTCTCTCTGTGGGTGGTGCCATCAGGTGGGGTCAGTGTGTGCTCTGTAGGGGAGCTGCTCCTGTCACTGTGGTGTACCTGTGCTGCTAGGGGTGCTGTCCTGGCTGTCATTGGTGTTTCATCTGCTGTTAGGGGTGCTGCAGCTGTACATGGGTATTGTTGCTGTCCTGACTGTCACTGTGTTGTATAGGGGCAGAGGCACTGTCCTCCTGTATGCTGTAAAAATTCAGGGGTGCTGTTGTTAAAATAAAAGCACACTGGTCCTGTATGTTGTGAAAATACAGGGGTGCTGGCCAAGTCTTGTATGCTGTAAAAATTCAGGGTGGAGTTGTTAAAATATTACACTGGCCCTGTATGCTACAAAAATTCAGGGGTGCAGTTGTTAAAAAAAAGCACACTGGTCCTGTATGCTGTAAAAATCCAGGAGTGCTGCTGTTCAAATATTACACTGGCCCTGTATGCTGTAAAAATTAAGGGGTGCAGTTGTTAAAATAAAAGCACTCTAGTCCTGTATGCTGTGAACATATAGGGGTGCTGCTGTTAAAATATTACACTGGCCCTGTATGCTGTAAAGATTCTGGGGTGCAGTTGTTAAAATAAAAACACACTGGTCCTGTATGCTGTGAAAATACAGGGGAGCTGGCCAAGTCTTGTATGCTGTAAAAATTCAGGGGTGTTGTTGTTAAAATATTACACTGGCCCTGTATGCTGTAAAAATTCAGGGGTTCAGTTGTTAAAATAAAAGCACACTGGTCCTGTATGCTGTAAAAATCCAGGAGTGCTGCTGTTCAAATATTACACTGGCCCTGTATGCTGTAAAAATTAAGGGGTGCAGTTGTTAAAATAAAAGCACTCTAGTCCTGTATGCTGTGAACATATAGGGGTGCTGCTGTTAAAATATTACACTGGCCCTGTATGCTGTAAAGATTCTGGGGTGCAGTTGTTAAAATAAAAACACACTGGTCCTGTATGCTGTGAAAATACAGGGGAGCTGGCCAAGTCTTGTATGCTGTAAAAATTCAGGGGTGTTGTTGTTAAAATATTACACTGGCCCTGTATGCTGTAAAAATTCAGGGGTTCAGTTGCTAAAATAAAAGCACACTGGTCCTGTATGCTGTAAAAATTCTGGTGTGCAGTTGTTAAAATAAAAACACACTGGTCCTGTATGCTGTGAAAATACAGGGGAGCTGGCCAAGTCTTGTATGCTGTAAAAATTCAGGGGTGTTGTTGTTAAAATATTACACTGGCCCTGTATGCTGTAAAAATTCAGGGGTTCAGTTGATAAAATAAAAGCACACTGGTCCTGTATGCTGTGAAAATACAGGGGTGCTGGCCCAGTCTTGTATGCTGTAAAAATTTAGGGGTGATGCTCTTAAAATATTACACTGACCCTGTATGCTGTAAAAATTCAGGGGTGCAGTTGTTAAAATAAAAGCACACTGGTCCTGTATGCTGTAAAAATCCGGGAGTGCTGCTGTTCAAATATTACACTGGCCCTGTATGCTGTAAAAATTCAGGGGTGCAGTTGTTAAAATAAAAGCACTCTAGTCCTGTATGCTGTGAAAATACAGGGGTGCTGCTGTTAAAATATTACACTGGCCCTGTATGCTGTAAAAATTCTGGGGTGCAGTTGTTAAAATAAAAGCACACTGGTCCTGTATGCTGTGAAAATACAATGGTGCTGGCCTAGTCTTGTATGCTGTAAAAATTCAGGGGTGTAGCTGTTAAAATATTACACTGGCCTGGTATGCTGTAAAAATTAATGTAGTGCAGTTGTTAAAGTAAAAACACACTGGTCCTGTATGCTGTGAAAATACAGGGGTGCTGCTGTTAAAATATTACACTGGCCCTGTATGCTGTAAAAATTCAGGGGTGCAGTTGTTAAAATAAAAGCACACTGGTCCTGTATGCTGTGAAAATACAGGGGGAGCTGGCCCAGTCTTGTATGCGGTAAAATTTCAGGAGTGCTACTGTTGTTAAAATAAAAGCACACTGGTCCTCTATGCTGTTAGAATAAAATGTGAGAATAAAAAGGTACTGTTCTGTGTGCTGTAATAATAAAGGGGAAATGGAGAACAACAATTTGGATGAAAAAATTGTGGAAGATCAGGAACCACTTCCAGTTCCTAGAACTAGTGCTGAAGCTGCTGCTGCCACCAGTCATGACATTGACAATGCAATTCCATCAACATCGTCTGCTAAGGCTGATGCACAATGTCATAGAATGCATTTAAAATCCAAGAAGCAACAATTAATAATCAGAAAAAAATAAATGATCTGACGAGAAATGTAAAATTGGCAAAATGCCATTCACGACATGAAGTGGCAAGGAAAGGCTAAGGCCTTGGCCTATGTTCATGACTGGTGGCTCAGCTTCTCATGAGGATGGAAGCCCTACTCCATCTTGAAAAAACATTTTTTTGGTCGTTAAAGCACAGAATAAAACAACTGTGCGTTCAGAGATATCACAAATCCCCAAGGAGAGTCCAAGTGTGTCCGCGGTTGCGATGTCTAGGCCTGACCTTCCCAAGACTGTTTGGAAAAAGGGGGCTCCTACCACCATTTGCACGCCCCCTGCAAGTGCTGGGAGGAGCACCCCCAGCCCAGTTATTGATATTGAGATTGAGGATGTCACTGTAGACGTACACCAGGATGAGGAGGATATTGGTGTATCTGGCACTGAGGGGGAAGTTTACGATGAGTATTCTGATGGGGATGTGGTTTGTTTGAATAAGGCACCAGTGGAGACAGTTGTTATAAATGGAGTGAGAAAGCCCATTGTCATGCCTGGGCAAAATAACAAAAAAGCCACCTCTTCGGTGTGGAATTATTTCTACACAAATCCAGACAACATGTGTCAAGCTATGTGTTGCCTTTGTCAATCTGTAATAAGAAGGGGATAGGACATTAACCACCTAGGAACATCCTCCCTTATACGTCACCTGCAGCGCATTCATCAGAAGTCATTGTCAAGGTCAGAAACTTTGGGTAAGAGCGTAAGCAGTCCACTGACACCTAAACCCCTTCTTCCTTTTGTACCCAAGCCCCTGCAAGCCACACCACCAACTCCCTCAATGTCAACTTCCTCCTCAGTCAGGAACATAAGTAGTCCTGCAGGTCATGTCACTGGCATGACTGGCGAGTCCGCACCTAACTGGGTTTCCTTGAGTGATATGGCTACTACTGCTGCTGTTGTTGCTGCTGGAAGTCAATCATCATCCCAGAGAGGAAGTCGGAAGACCACTTGTATTACTTCAACTAAGCAATTGACCGTACAACAGTCCTGTGCGAGAAAGATGAAATATGACAGCAATCACCCTGTTGCAAAGCGGATTACTGAGGCCATAATAACTATGCTGGTGTTAGACTTGTGTCCAGTATCGGCCATTAGTGCAGTGGGATTTAGACAGTTAATGAACGTACTGTGTCCCCGATACCAAATCCCGTCTAGATTCCACTTCACTAGGCAAGCAATTCCAGGACTGTACAGGGACATTAACAAAAGTGTCCTCAGTGTCCTGAAAAATGTGGTTGTACCCACTGTCCACTTAACCATGGACATGCGGACAAGTGGAGCAGGGCAAACTAAAGACCACATGACTGTGACAGCCCACTGGGTAGATGTATTGCCTCCCGCAGCAACAACAGCGGCGGCACCAGTAGCAGCATCTCACAAACGCCAACTCGTACCTAGGCAGACTGCACTGTGTATCACCGGTTTCCATAAGAGGCACACTGCTGACAACCTCTTATGGAAACTGAGGGACATCATCGCACAATGGATTACCCCACTTATACCCCTTTCCCACCGCAGCTTGTACCCGGTAATTTGCCGTTTTTACTGGCTTCCTAAATGGTTCGAGCTGCAATGTGAAAGGGTCACCTTCAATTTACCGTTTACAAAATACTGGTATTTTGAAACGGTAAAAAAGCAGGGTCCTACCCGTTTCAGACCCGTTTAATTGTGCAGTGTGAAAGGGTCTGAAACGGTATTTGCAAGCCCCAGAAGGTGATAGGCTGTCTCCATGTGTGATCTCACCAGGCAGAAGCAGGAAATAAACATTTAAAATGACAACCACTGTTTTGTATGGGTGAAACGGGTTCAGTGTGAAAGGTACCAAAACGGTAATGAAATGGTAATATACTGGTTACAACATGCAATGTGAAGGGGGTTTAACTGCTCAGACCCGTTTTAAGAACCGTTTAAAGAACCGTTTCAAAAGCAGATTTTGCGATGTGAAAGCAGCATGAGACTCTCCTGGAGATTTGTGATATCTGACAACACCATCAATATTGCACATGCATTACATCTGGGAAAATTCCAGCACGTCCCATGTTTTGCACATACATTTAATTTGGTGGTGCAGAATTATTTTTTAAAGCAACAGGGGCATGCAGGAGATGCTGTCGTTGGGCAAAAAGATTGCAGGCTACTTTCGACATTCAGCCACTGCGTGACGAAGACTGGCACGCCAGCAAACACTCCTGAACCTGTCCTGCATCACCTGAAGTAAGAGGTGGTAATGAGGTGGTATTCAACACCCTATATGCTTCAGAGGATGGAGGAGCAGCAAAAGTCCATTCAAGCCTATACATCCACCTACGATATAGGCAAAGTAGGGGGAATGCACCTGACTCAAGCGTAGTGGAGAATGATTTCCGTCTTCTGCAAGGTTCTCCAACCCTTCGAACTTGCTACACGTGAAGTCAATTCAGACACTGCCAGCTTGAGTCAGGTCATTCCCCTCATCAGGCTTTTGCAGAAGCAGCTAGAGAAATTGAAGGAACAGCTATGACTGAGCAATTCCGCTAAGTATGTGGGACTTGTGGATGGCCCTTTATTTGCTTTTCCAGGATTCAAGGGTGGTCAATCTGTTGAAATCAGAGCAGTACATTTTGGCCACCGTGCTCGATCCTAGGTTTAAAGCCTAAGTTGAATCTCTCTTTCTAGCAGACACAAGTCTGCAGAGGTTCAAAGACCTGCTGGTGAGAAAATTGTCAACTCAAGTGGAACATGACCTGTCAACAGCACCTCCCTTCATTTTCTCCCGCAACTGCGCATGCGAGGAAAAGGATAAAATTTCCTAGCCCACCCGCTGGCGGTGATGCAGGGCAGTCAAAAGCAAGTGTTGACATCTGGTCCGGACTGAAGCAGCTGCCAACAATTACTGACATATCTACTGTCACTGCATATGATGCTGTCATCATTGAAAGAATGGTGGAGGATTATATGGGTGACAGCAGCCAAGTAGGCATGTCAGACAGTCTGTATGTACAGTATACTGGCATAAAAAGATGCACTTTGGAGGCCCTTGCACAAACTGGCTTTATTTTACCTCAGATGCCACCCTTCCCCCTCCTCCAGTGTGTACTCAGAAAGAGTGTTTAGTGCACCCAGGAACCTTGTCAGCGATCGGCGTACAAGGTTACTTCCACAAAATGTGGAGAAGATGATGTTCATCAAAAAGAATTAAAAATTCCTCCAGGAAGACCTTTACCAGCAATTGCCTCCAGAAAGTACACAGGGACCTGTGATGGTTGATTCCAGTGGGGACGAATTAGTACTCTGGGAGGATGAGGAGGTACACACTGAGAGGGGTGATGAATAGGTAGATGAGGATGAGGATGACATTTTGCCTCTGTAGAGCCAGTTTGTGCAAGGAGAGATTAATTGCTTCTTTTTTGGTGGGAAGATTTTTTTCTTTTTTGGTGGGGGCCCAAACAAACCAATCATTTCAGCCACAGTCATGTGGCAGACCCTGTCGCTGAAATTATTGATTTGTAAAAGTGTGTATGTCCAGTTTATACAACATAAGGGTGGGTGAGAGGGCCCCAGGACAATTCCATCTTGCACCTATTTTTTCTTTGTATTATGAGGTCTTTGCAGGCCTAGTGTTTAAAGCTGCCATCCTGTCTGCCACTGCAGTACCACTCCTAGATGGGCTAGGTGTTTGTGCCGCCCACTTGTGTCGCTTAGCTTAGTCATGCAGCGACCTCAGTGCAACCTTTAGGCCTAAAAACAATATTGTGAGGTATTCAGAATAGACTGGAAATGAGTGGAAATTAATGTTATTGAGGTTAATACCATAGGATCAAAATTACCCCCAAATTTGGTGATTTTAGCTGTTTTTGTTTTTTCAAAAATCATCCAGATCCAAAACCAAAACCCGAAAGGGTGGTTTTGGCAAAACCAATCCAGATCCAAAATACAAGTGGGGATCTAGATCCAAAACCAAAACACAAAAGACGAAAAGTTTTCGCCGCACATCTCTAGATTTAACTGATTTACTTTTCCATGAAGAGAAGCAGCAATTTTCTCCATGCTAACAATAAGACAGATTTTAGTTTTAACCATATACAATGATGGAGGTGAAGTTTGTTTCCAAAATTTTGCTATGGAGTTACTAGCAGCTTGAAACACATGTAAATTTTTTTTTTTTGAAGAGTTACTATACTGAGGAGACCAAAGCCCCAACAGAATAATCCATGGACTCATGGGTATTGGCATTTGTAAGATATCACTTTAAAAGTTCCCAATCTCATTCCAATAAGGGAAAACCTTTGGGTAGATCCTCAAAATGTGTGTAAAGTCACCAATCTGTCTACATCCTTGTCAACAGAGTGGGGAGGAAGAGGGGAAGATCTTATGGAGTCCGATTGGTGCCAGATACCATTTAGAGTAAATTTTATAAGAATTATCTTAATCAAAGTGGACATAGATGACTTTGCCACATTTGTTTCTAATACTGTTACATGGTTCTTTACAAGGGGGCTGTCCCAAGTTCTCCCCCTAACTACGCTCATGTTTAAGAACAGAATCTGAACCGTGAAATCTGAGAATATTATGCAAAGGAGCTATAATACACTTTTGTGTAGGGAGAAATAGCATATTTTTTATTCAAAAGGTGTCAATTGTCTAAAAACTGAAACTCTATGTAAAGACTGTAGAAAGGATCATGCAAATTGAGGGTGGCCGGGTAAATAAAACCAGGAATGAAAGCAAAGGGGACCGAAGCCTGGAGGGAAGCCTTGGATATCCCAAACTGGAGTGAATGGTGATGGAAAGGTAGACAGTTCAAAACTTCTAATGCAGATAGCCAAATTGATAGGGTATGCACAGTAGAAGGATTAAAATCACAAGTGTATTGAGTAGGATTACTTAGTATCAGGATAGAGATGAGTGTAAATAGTTTAGGTTTATCCAATTCATTCTGAACCCATGGCAAACTAATTGTGGGGGTGAACCAAATGAGTGCCTGACTAAGATGTATTGCATAGAGGGTCATGGCCTGGTTGTCTTGCGGGCAGGATGCAGGAACTGATAGCTCCTGCTCCTAATGAATTGGGCTTTAATAACCATCATGCCTTTGGGGTGACTCCCTAGCTCCTGCACTAGGGTTTGGAATCACTTGGGAGTGAATTAGTGAGCTCCTGGAGCCGGGGCCTAGTAACCATACTGCGGCCACGGCCTCGTTTACTGCAGATTACTCCAGGATGACGCACACACGCCGCACTTCTCATTTCCACCTACTGGACCGCTCACCGGCAGCCTGCTCCCCCCCCGTGACACCTCTTGGGACTTTCTTCCACCAACCTGCATGCCCTGCAGACCCAGCAGCTCCTACAACTGACTGGCCTGGTGAGTACACCACGTGCCAGCTCAGTTACTGTGCTGCTCTCTCTGATAAAGGGCACTGCCTGCTAGAGTGCCGCCTTGACCCCCGGGAAAACCTGAGACTGTCTTTCTCACCTGCCAGTTGGGTTTGCAGGCGTGACAGCTCTCATCGTCGGCTGCCGCAGTGAGTATGTCATAGGGTGGACACTGACATCTTTGCCTCTCACGACCTAATCTTGGCACACAGCAGTGTACACTACTCCCAAGTGCTGTAAACATATAATACTTCTGTGTCATTATACTTGTTCCTGTTACACTTTGAGACATACAGGCCTATTGACGCACCCTTTCAGCACAGCCTGAATAGTCTAAATCACCTCCTTTCTCCTAATCGGATATACATAGCCTGAACTTTATTACTCACCACTTGCTATCCTCATCTAAAGGAGAGGTGCTGTGCAGATGAATTTGTAACTCAATTTCTACTGTATATCAGTGCCCTTTTCTCCATCTTGTCTATTGCTGCCTTGCTATATGATGTGAAACCACAGGTGTACTACCTGACTGAGGAATATGATGGACAAATTTGATGCTTTTCTATCTACCCACTTCCATAACATGTAACTTATTGTGATTATTTTTACCAGTGTGGTCTTCTTATACTTGTTAACTCTATCCACCACACACTCCAGTTGTATCCTAGACTTCATAGCTTTATATGAAGAAAATGTTTGTACCACTCCAATAACTCCTGCTGGCCCTTCTTCAGCCCTCTGAGATGATACTTCTTGTGGCAACTCCTTTGACTCTCTTTGCAGCACTTTTACAGAAAGTTATGACCTGGGGTGGTTCTAACCTCATTTTAGGAGGGGACTTTAGCAAAGTTGTTAATCCATCCATGGTTAGGTCTTAAGGGAGTACTCATAGGCCCAGCCTTTCCTGTGGTCTTCTTTCCTAATTTTGCTCTCAATTAGATCTATTAGATTCCTGGCGTACACACCATCCCTTACAAAGGGATTATTCCTTTTATTCATATCCCCACTCTACTCACTTACCAAACCATGCAGCTATCATCATGACTTTTCAATTAACTCTGCCACAGAGCTTTTCTACATGATGGCGCTTCCCTGCATACTTTAAAAATTCAGAAGCAGGAGCAAAATGCTCCTCTATTTTGGGTGATCTCTAAAGCTGCCATTAGAGGACCTATTATGTCCTATGTTCATTCTATATTGAAAAAATTCTCATCCCGACTGCAAGAATGAAGTAATGAACTTTACTTCTCCTGAGACTGCTGTATTCCACCTGAACCAGACTCTAGAGAGAGCCCTTGATAAAGTGGCTCCAGCTACCCATCACACTCCAAATAGGCTTAGATGCCAACTGTGGCATTCGAAATCAACCAGACACCCACAAAAACTGTCACATAAAGTAGAATGTCAGTTGCATAAATTTCGGAATCCAAGTGACTTCTTTGCATAAAAGACCACCTACGACTCCTATTGATATGCCAAAACAAACATATTTCCAATCACTCATCTGTTCTCATGCCACCAACCCCAAGTGACTTTTTAATACACTTAAATTACTTCTTACCTTGAGAGACTTGCCTATACTTGCCTCACATACTTTCTTAACTCCCACAACTTATTGGACCTACTTAAGTCAGGCTTTCATTCCCAATACTCCACAGAGATAGCACCAAGTAACGTAGTGAATAATCTGGTCACTTCTAGATCGAAAGGCAATTACTCACTTCTTTTTCTTTTAGATCTCTCTGCTGCTTTTGACACTGTTGACTCTTCTCATACAAACACTATGATCCCTAGGTCTTCAGGACACAGCCATTTCTTGGTTTTCAACCAACCTACTTAACCCCTCCTTCAGTGTTTGCTTCTCTTATTTCACCTGCTCTTCGCTACCTCTATCAGTCAGAGTACTGCAAGGATTAGTCTTAGGTCCTCTGCATTTCTCAATCTATACCTAATCTCTAGGTAAACTAATCAGCTCCTTTAGATTTCAGTATCATTTGTACACTGATCATACTCAAATCTATCCATCCTCCCCAGATTTATCACCATCTGTATGTGTCCGTGTACTGATTGACTTTCTGCCATTTCATCTTGGATGACATCTCGTCATCTCAAACTCAACATTTTCAAAACAGAATTAATTATATTCCCACCAGTCAAGAATAGGTACGAACCTCATATCTTCATAACTGTTGACAATTCGACAATCTACCCTACCCCACAAGCTTGCTGCCTAGTTTTCATCCTTGACTCTGAACTGTCCTTTGCTCCACACATTTAATCTGTCTCTAAATCATGTTACATGCATCTAAAAAACATTTCTAAAATAGGACCTATCTTACACAACTTGCTGCAAAAACTCTAATCCATGCACTCAATATCTCACGCATTGGTTATTGCAATAGCCTCCTTACTGGTCTTCCCAAGAAAAGACTCTCACCACTACAATCCATTCTGAATATAGCTGCAAAGCTAATCTTCCTAGCAAGATGTTCATCGTCTGCTGATCCTCCCTGTCAGTCCCTCCATTGGTTGCCCATATTTCACCATATTTAATTTATATACTTCTACTCACATATAAAGCTATTACCCAAACGACATCAACATATACTGTATCTCTTCGCTTATCTCAAAATATCTACTAACTGGACCCTTTCGTTCTGCACAAGATCTGTGTCTCTCATCTGCATGGATTACTCGCTCCCATTCAAAATTGCAGGACTTTCTTCAGGCAGTGCCGACACTATGTAATGCCCTCCCATGATAATGCTCCCCTCTAGCGTTCAAACTTTCAAGGGTTGCCTAAAAATTCACCTCTTTAGGCAAACCTATCACATTCCTGCACTTCCTACATAACCTTCAGAAGCATACATATCTAATTACATCCCATCAGGACTGTCTTTGCAATCTGATGAGAACACTATGCTATAGATAGTGCCTATCCCTGTGTAGCCTTCCTATTTCCCTAAAGATTGTAAGCTTGCGAGCAGGGCCATCCTATCACTATATCTGTCTGTTATTACCCAGTTTGTTACTTATTACTATTGTTTCCAATTGTAAAGCGTAATGGAATATGCTGCGCTATATAAGAAACTGTAAGTAAAATAAGTAAATAAATACCTTAGCATACTGAACCTATAAACATCATGACAGCCCCAATCATAAGGAAGCCTACCTCCATGCAAAACAGTTATATAATACCATTCTAAGAGAACATGCTTAAACTAAATATGACTATCAAAGAAATGTTTCATAGATGGGGAAATAAATTAGGAAGGCTACTGGTAAATCTAGTTTAGGGACCCCACACCAGAATATGGGGAAATGCTATTAATGACTTAGGAACCATCATCTTGTATCCGACCACTTTATGTTCAGAATGTATGCACTTTTACAAATCTTTGTATACTGCTGACTCTGATGATGAGGATGAGGGCTCTTCCTTGTTTGGAAGTGGCTTGTCTGCATAGTATTTTGCAAGAGGAAAGTGATCTCCTGGATGACCCTATTACTATCAAAGAGGTATTAGAAACAGTCAAGTACCTGTCAAATGGTAAAAGCCCTGGCCTTATGGCTTCAGAGGCTCAGTAACAAGCTGACCTCTGCTTTGACAAAGCTCTATAACCACATTCTCACTCCAATTCGATTTAACAAGGCCAAAATGATTGTATTGGCAAAAGCTAAGTAAAGATCCTTCTTTAGTGGGCTCTTACCGCCCCATCTCACTCCTTAATCGAGATTTAAAAATTCTGACTAAATTAATGGCTAATTATTTACAACTATGCTTACCTTGTCTAATCTCGCCTGCACAACTTGGTTTTATAAGAAGTAGGCAGTCGGTGCAAGGTATTGAAATGGATTTTGCTTGAATAATTTATTCTCACCTCCATCAGGCTAAATGCAATATACTCATGAATTTAGATGCAGAAAAAGTGCTCAACAAAATAGCATGGTATCATTTTTCCATGGTGCTCAGTTGTCAGCGCTTTGGCATGATATTACGTAACGTAATAAATACTCTTTATGCTGAACCTACTGCGCAAGTAGTAGTTAACAATGTAACATCCCTTCCTTTCTGTCTTGAAAGGGACACCAGACAGGGAAGCCCCCTCTCTCCTCTCCTTTTTAATCTAGCACTGGAACCCTTTATACATCATATCATGCTGATGTAAGATTATCGGGGCAATACCATATACAGTACAATCGAGAGATGAGAATCATTGATTTTCCCAGTGAGCTGCTTCTTTTTATGTCTAATCCCCACCAATCCACCGTTACTCACTATTCTTGCATTTTGTTGGTAATTTAGACTTCCAAAATGGAAAAGTCTTAGCTCCTTGAACCATTTGGAAGGCTTGTGGCACTCTCCCAAACTTATTAAATGACTAGACTATATCATTTACCTTCAATGATGCTATGGAAAAATATGTCCTAAAGCCCCAACATAGATTTGTTTACTTTCAAGCATCCCATTATTTGAAGTCCATTCTCTCTAAACTAAACAATAAGGACACTCCTAATCCACTGAATTCACTTGTATGTACTAAATTATATTCTACTTCTATCATTTATGCATGTACAGTATCTGCACAAAAATCGATCTGGAATCTGAACTTCCGGAATTAGACAAATGGTGTTCCCAGATCCCCTTGCTCCCTCCTAATATACTTTTACAAACCTTTCAACTTAATCTGAAACTCATTCTAGCTAGTTCATATAAGGAAATGTCTTATAAATTATTTCATAGAGCATATTTGACACCTAAGAAATGGTACTTGATGGGTATCACTGAGGAAATAGGCTGCTCTAAATGTTTAAATGATGACGCAGACATCATGCATTGCATTTGGGGAACTCGTCATATTCAAAGTTTAGGAATGATCTCCATCATTATGGAACCGTAACTTTAGACATATCTTTTCAATGCACAGTGTCTTGGGTGTTTTTCAGCTTTTTGGCTGATCAATCTAAGACTCCAAGACAGTTAGAAAGTTTCTTGTACTCAGGCCCGGCACTACCCGCTCAGCAAAGGGATGCAGTGCAGGTAGGCGCCGGGCAGGAGAGGCGCCTTCACTGCTCTGCATCCCAGCTGAAGCGCCGTCCTGTCCCCCCCTGCTGCTGCTGCTGCTGCACCTGCCCTGTCACACTGACAGGCAGCCGCAGCAGTGCCGGCAGCATGAAGCCTTCTCCTCTCTCCCCTCTCCCCTGTGACAGGGAGAGGAGTGTCAGTGATCGTTCGCCTGAAAAGGGGCGGCGCTACACGGACCAAGGGGGTGGAGCTACACAGGATCATGCTATTGAAGATCTGGCCAGCACAACTGTGGTAAGTGGATGTAAAAAGAGTGAGAGAGAAAGTGTGTGTCTGGGTATGTGTATGTATGTGTGTGTTTGTATTTATGTATATACTGTATTTATGTATGTGTGTATCTGTATGCAGAGCCGTAATGTGTAAAAAGGGGACGCTGTCTGCCGTAATGTGTAATAAGGGGGATGCTGTCTGCCGTAATGTGTAATAAAGGGGACACTGTCTGCCGTAATGTGTATAAAAGTGACACTGTACGCCGTAATGTGTAAAAAGGGGGACGCTGTCTGCCATAATGTGTAAAAAGGGGACGCTGTCTGCCGTAGTGTGTAAAAAGGGGACGCTGTCTGCCGTAGTGTGTAAGAAGGGGACGCTGTCTGCCGTAATGTGTAAAAAGGGGACACTGTCTACCGTAATGTGTAAAAAGGGGACGCTGTCTGCCGTAATGTGTAAAAAGGGGGACGCTGTCTGCCGTAATGTGTAAAAAGGGGATGCTGTTTGCCGTAATGTGTAAAAAGGGGGATGCTGTCTGCCTTAATGTGTAAAAAGGGGGGCGCTGTCTGCCGTAATGTGTAAAAAGGGAAATCTGTCCGCCATAATGTGTAAAAGAGGCTCTACCTGGTGTAGTGGCGCTGCTGTGCGGCGAAGTTTGAATAATGGAGACTACTATAATATGTAATATGAATTTATATTATTTTGTGGCCACACCCCTTCCCCATGAAGCCACACCCCTATTTTTTTTGTGCGCGCCTGTGGCGCGCAGAGCCCCTGTGGTGCGCATTGCCCCTGTGGCGCGCAGTGCCCCTGTTCTACACACAGCGCTAAAATGTCTAGTTACGGCACTGTCTGCACAGGGTGTGTATGGGCAGAGAGTTCACGTCCATAGGCTTACACGGATCTCCTGCAGCTCAGGGGCCCAAGAGGCCATGGTAACCCTCCGGCCCTGCATGTAAAGTATGGGAGGGCACAAATTTATATTTTGCAGGAGGGCGCCGAACACCCTAGCACCGACCCTGCTTGTACTCTTGTCAGTGGTAGGCAGAAAGGCTATATTACAACAGTGGATCCATGATACAGGCCCTACTATTTCTATGGCTACCTGAAGACTCCTTTTTTCTATTTACAATGGACTGGTTAGAGGCATCTTTGCACAAAGAATCTTTAACTCTTGCATTATTCCAATGCTGGAACAAATATGTACAAATCTTACACTCCCCGACCACACTAGCAATACGGAATTGTTTCCAATCTGCTATATGGTACCAAATCCTAGATAATCAGAACCCTACAGTATTTCTCTTTAGTTATACTCAATCTCCCTTTCTTTCGCTGTTTACTTAATGGATGGATACCTAAATGGATGGATGGATCGATAACTTCTGGACTTAGGTAGCCATTGGTTATTTTAGAAGTTAATGTTTATTTTGGTTTTCATTTTATTGTATGACATATGATGGATTTTCTTCATCACTTTACTTATTGTGTCAAAAGCATAGGCATATGATTGTTTATATAGGTGACTAATTGTTTCATCATTTCTTATTGTTCACACCATTAAATAGTAAGCTCACCATATAGAATCACATACTTTAGTTCATACCTTTAATTACAATTATTATGCAGAGAACATTATGGAAATTGTCAACATTGATGCTTGCTTACTAGATTTACATGACAATGACTTCTTTATACACTGTCATTTGGCTTTATATAAGTGAATGCCTTATTGTCTGAAGCTGTCCTCCTTATCTCTTTCTGTATGTAAGCATACTATGTGACATTTCAATAAAATACATATAAAAAAAATAAGTATTGTATAATAATATTTCCTCAGATCTGGTAAGCCCCTGCCACCTTCAAGTGAGCGTCTAATAAGGATGACAATATTAATCTGTGAAGTTAATCTAACCAGACAAATTTAGTTATTTCTTTATGTACCCGGTGTAAGGTTTCAAGGGGGGGGGGGGGGGGGCTGCTGGGATAGTCTGCATAAGGTAAAGAATCCTCAGTAAGACATTCATCTTGACAGAGGCCATTCTACCAAACCAAGACATTGTATGCTTCTTCCATGACTAACGTTCAGAGATCATTGAAGCAAAAAGGGAGGGAAAATTCTCTTTATATTGAGACCTATAAATTGTAGTACTATACCCAAATATTTAATTTTCTTATTGTGCCACATAAAGTTATAATTACAGTATTAGCAAGTAAAATCTGAATATCTGTCAGAATATGAAGTGGTAAGGCTTCAGATTTAGTATGAAGTTAAAAGACTGGACTTAGCCTGGATGGAAATACAGTAGGCAAAGGACTGCGATCTCACCCTAGCATCTTATTCTCTCAGGTAATCAAAACAATTACAACTCTCACCAGCTGCACAGTGAACTAGGATATTATAGCACTGCACTGTCTGTTTTGCTTAGGGAATCAAAACAATTACTACAACTCTCACCAGCTGCACAGTGAACTATGATACTATAGCACTGCACTGTCTGTTTTGCTTAGGTAATCTGGAGTTATTGTAGTAAGCATAATTTAGCCTGTTTAATTGTTAGATATTTGGGGAATTTGGGATGGCCTCCTCCCCTATCATTATTTGTTTGTTTTAGCTTTAATTGCCCATCAGTGGGTGTTGGGCAATGGGTGGAATTTTAATCAGTGAACCTATACCTTACACATGTTTGTATTAGTTCATGTTAGAGCATTGTAGGCTGATTAAGCCTGGCTGATTGATCCAGGGTGTAGGACTCTAAAGGGCCCTACACACTTGGCGATATTCTGAAAGATATGAACGATCTCGTTCATAAATGAACGAGAACTCGTTCATATCTTTCAGTGTGGAGACTTAAGCGATGAACGATGCGCGTCCCCGCGCTCGTTCATCGCTGGTCTCCCGTCGGCTGTGCATGCAGGCCAATATGGACGATCTCGTCCATATTTGCCTGCACTTCAATGCAGGCAGGTGACGGGGGGAGTGAAGAAACTTCACTCCCCCCGTCACTGCCCCCCCGCCGCCGGGTCGCTCGTCGGCCGTATCGGCCGTCGGGCACCTCGGCGGCACATCGCCAAGTGAGTAGGGCCCATAAGGGAGTAGGCTCAAAGTGAGAAGATATATACTTTTAATATCAAAGCCTGGACTTAGCCTGGACTTAGCCTGGACTTAAACTGAACGAAAACAGAAAGAAAATATCTAACAACACAGATAACAACAGATGAACTACTTATCAATATCAACTGTATATGCAAATTTATCACCCTCCAACTTTCACTCTGTGAACACTATGCAACCCATTTGCAGAAAGGAACATATGTAAGATCAAGTTTCCATCCATAATCAGGATCACAAAGATCTTCATTGGCACAATTGTGAGTTCATCTTCTTACCACACCTAACAACTCCTGTCTGTGAAACCTGGACAATAAGCACTGTATTTCCATGTTTTTGACGCACTTACAATTTTTAATTTCTCCTTCAGTTACTTGTATATTTATATGCAGTATTCACAAACATCTTCATGCACATGCTGAGCCTATATCATTTACTTTACACACTTGCAAATCCAGTCTGAATTACCTTTGCTTTTTGATTACCCTCTCATGTTTATTTCTAAAACCTCCTTCAACTTCAATTTCCGCTACTACATAAACTTTCTGCTGTAACCAAATTTTAATGCCACTGAACACTTCCAACACTGTACTTTCACCTGCATCTCTGCTATCCTACTGCTCTGTTCATCATAGAACCACCACTCCTATTTCCAAATTTATCTTACTATTTACCTAATCCACACTACAGCATGTCACTATCACCCCCCAACACTCCTTGTCTGTCCTATCCTTTTCTCTGTGCCCTGCTCCCACCTCTATCCTTCTCCCCTAGTCTCCTACATTTCATTCTCTCTCCCCATCTTTGTCTCACATCCACTCCACTGCCTCACGTCCACTCCTCCCCTGACATACCACTGTCATTCACCTCTACCCTACCATGGGCCCAATCATCCACCACTCGGCCCTGCTCCCTCCCTCCTCTCCCTATCTCACCTCATATCCATCTGTACCACACTTTACATCCTCCATTCTCAACTGCTGCAGTGTCCCTTCCTAGCCCAGGAGCCAGCACCCTCACTACATCCTCTGTATCCCTATCTTCTAAATCCATCTCACCTCATTGCTACAACAAACCTGATAATCTCATTCACATCATTCCCTCAGAATCTCTCCCTCTCTCCTGTGCCCTCTGGAATGCCAAATCTGTCTGTAATAAACTGGTCCCCACCCATGATCTTTTCATCTCAAATTCCGTGTATCTCCTAGCCATCACTGAAACTTGGATTATCCCCTCTGACACAGTTTGTCCCGCTGCTCTCTCTGCTGAGGGTCTCACATTCTCACACACACCCCGACCTGGGGGTCGCCAGGGTGGTGGTGTTGGGCTCCTACTACCCTTTAGCTACTCATAGCAACTCATACCACCAGAACCATCCCTTACATTCTCTACATTTGAGGTCCATGCCATACGCCTCTTCCAACTTGTTCATCTTTGAGTAGATGTCATTTACCGCCCCCCTGGCATGCCCTCCAAATTCCTTGACAACTTTGCTTCCTGGCTTCCTCATTTCCTCTATTCTGACATTCCCTCCATTATCCTTGGTGATTTCAACATCCCTATAGATAACCCCACAAAATCACCTGCCTCTAAACTCCTTAACCTCACCTCTTCTCTTGGTCTCTCCCTGTAGACCTCCTCCCCCTCCCATGTGAGTGGAAGCTCACTGGATCTGGTCTTCACTCACCGCTGTGATCTTTCTGATTTCTCCAACTCCCTGTTCCCCCTCTCTGACCATCACCTGCTCACTTTTAACCTATCTCTATCTTCTTCTCCATCTTTACCACCTAAGACTACCATCACAAAGCGTAACATTGAGGCTATTGACATCACTTTCCTATCTTCCCTGTTTGACTCACTGCTCTCTCCTATTCTCTCTCTTTCCTGCCCTGCACAAGCTACTTCCCTATACAATGCATCCCTTACCTCTGCTCTTGACTCTGTTGCCCCACCAAACACTATACGCCGTTGCAGATCGACATCTCAACCATGGCACACCAAATGCACCAGATATCTGCAAAAATGCTCACAGACCTCTGAGCAACAGTGGAGGAAATCACGCTCTAAGGCCGACTTCCTACATTACAAATTTATGCTCTCATCCTACTTTGCTGCCCTTACCATCTCTAAACAATCTTACTTCAAAAACCTCATCTCCTCCCAATCCTCAAACCCCCGGCACCTCTTTGCCACTGTCAACTCGCTCCTCTGCCCACCACCGCCTCAACTCCCCTCTTCACTTTCTGCTTTTGACTTTGCCACCTACTTCACATCCAAAATTGACTCCATTCGTCAGGGCATAACATCCCACCAGAACCTGAGCAACCCCCATCCTCCATTTTCCGACCCCCCTCTCCTTCCCTCTTACCAACTCTGACATCTTTTTTTCCCTGTATCTGCAGAGGAAGTTATGGTCCTCATCTGCTCCTCACCCCCCTCCACCTCCCCAATTGACCCTATTTCCTCCCGCCTTCTCCGCTTCCTCTCTTCTTCTGCCTGTTCCCATCTTGCTCATCTACTCAATCTCTCACTCTCATCAGGCACTGTCCCTTCTGCCTTCAAGCAGGCACTGTCCCTTCTGTCTTCTTAAAAAACTACCCTTGATCCAACCAATCTCTCCAACTACTAAACCATCTCTCTTCTCCCTTTTGCCTCCAAACTCCTTGAGCATATTGTCTACAACCGCCTCACTGTCTTTCTTTCTTTCTTCCCACTCACTGCTTGACCCTTTCCAGTCTGGTTTCCATCCTCAGCACTCCACTGAAACTGCCCTCACGAAAGTCTGCAATGACCTCCTTGCTGCTAAATCCAGGGGTCACTACTCTCTGCTTATTCTCCTTGACCTCTCTGCTGCTTTTGACACTGTAGACCACCCTCTCCTCCTGCAAATCCTTTACTCACTTGGTTTGCATGATACTGCTCTCTCCTGGCTGTCCTCCTACCTTTCTGACTGTTCCTTCTCTGTCTCCTCTCATGACTCCACCTCACCCCCACTTCTTTTACCAGTAAGTGTCCCCCAAGGTTCAGTTCTTGGGCCTCTCATATTCTCTCTATACACATCCCTATTAGGTGAGCTCATGAGCTCTTTTGATTAAAAGTATCATCTCAACGCTGACGATACTCCCCTCCCCTGACCTACCCCCTGCTCTCCTCATTCGTATCCCCAACTGCCTCTCTGCTTTCTCCTCCCGGATGTCCCAGTGCTTTCTTAAACTTAACATGTCTAAGACTGAGCTGATCATCTTCTCTCCCTCCTGCATAACTTAATCTCCCACAATTTAATTATCCATTGATGGCATAACTATCTCCTCTAGCCCCCAAGTGCGATGTCTTGGAGTAATCCTTGACTTCTCACTCTCCTTAAAACCACACATTCAGTACCTCTCACAAACCTGACATTTCCATCTCAAAAACATCTCCAGGATCAGACCCTTTCTCACCCAGGACGCTACTAAGACCCTACTAGATTAGATTGGACTACTGCAATCTCCTCCTATCTAAACTCCCTCAAAAATGCCTCTCTCCACTCCAATCTATCCTCAATGCTGCGGCCTGTATCATCTTCCTCACCAAATGTACTACATCCACATCCTCTCTTGCAGGACCTTCACTGGCTGCTCTTCCCATTCAGAATACAATTCAAGCTTCTCACACTCACCTACAAAGCCCTCACCCACTCATCTCCCTCTTACATCTCCGACCTTATCTCTCTTTAAATTTCCACCGATCCTCTTTGCTCTGCTAATGCACGCCGTCTCTCCTGCCAACTGATTACCTCCTCCCACTCCTATCTACAAGATTTTGCACATGCTGCTCCCTATCTCTGGAATGCTCTACCTATCCCCATCTGACTCTTCACAAAACTTCAAACGGGCTTTCAAGACCCACTTCTTCACCAAACCCAGCCAACTCTCCTCCTAACCCTCTTGTCTATGCTCACTGTCTACCCCTTCTGTGTCACCCCTCTCTGTTAGCACCTCACCTTTTAGATTGTAATCTCACAAGAGCAGGGACTTTTTTCCTCATGTGCCTTTCCTCTTCTTACTTATACAATCTTATACTCCTTACTCCCTTTGATGGCACCTAACCCCAGATTTTCTATACCTGTCCAATATTGTCTTGAACTGTAAGTGCTGTTTTCTTGTTTGCTCATTTGATTATGTACTGTGTAATGGGCGCTGTAGATCTCTTGTGGCACCATATAAATAAAGGATAATAATAATAATAATAATAATATAATTTATCTGATAACCTGATATTGTGAAATAAGAAGTCATAATTTTATAAAGATTTGGGATAGAAATATGAGAAGAAGCATTAATAAAATATTGTCAGCAAATAACAATCATTTATACTGTTCATCTTCCACAACTTTTCCCCTAATATCGGAATTTTAACGTACAGTATTAAACATGCAAGTAGCTCAATAGAGAGAACAAAAAATAATGAGGATAAGGGACATCCCTGTCTAGTAACATTGCTTATCCTCAAAATATTGAAGTCTCAGCCGTTTACCCTTACCATGGCGGTTAAACTAGAATATAGAGCTACAATTCAAGTCACAGGACCACCAACACCCCCACCTGGGCCGAACCCCCTCAGATAACATCAAAAAAAGCCATAAGATCCTATCAAAAAGTCTTCTCAACATCTAATGTTAAGAGTAGCAAGGATATTTTACTTTTGTTGATTACATGGATCTATTGTTCTTCTCGCATTATCTCTAGCTTATCGGCCTGGGGTAAAGCCCATCTGATCTCCATGTACAAGCTGGGGAAAGACCTCATTTAATCTCATATTAAAATTTTTAGAAAATAATTAAATATCATTATTAATAACTATAACTAGTAAAGAGATTAGTTCACACTGTTTGTGAATTAGAACAATACAAGCCTTCAGAAATATACTGTTTCTTATATGTAGAATTGTTAAATTAAGTTTCATCACTGAGAATGGAAAGAACCAGACTTTTTATACTGTTAGTTAAGTAGAAAATCCTGCTTCAAGATTCAAAAGTTCTTTATATTTTCAGTAAGGGAATCTACCATTCTATTATGGAGGAGGGTTGTAACAAATTTTTTTTTTTCTTTTAATGAAGTAAATACAGCAAAAAGATAAAAAATCCACAGTGTGGGAAGAGTTACATAAAAATATATAAAAATAAATAACAAAAAAATCAAAAGTCAATATAAACGGTTACAATTTCCTCTGGGCTACTCACGGTACAGATGTCAATGCGTTTCGGTTACATAGGACCTTTATCAAGACATTCAAGGGATGTATTACTTTATTTGTCCTTTTTGAATTGTATAGTTTTTTTTTTTTACTTATAGCGCCCTGGACACAATCAAGTACCTACTCTTGATATCTTTGTTATGCTGTATGTAATATGTATGTTTTTGTCCACATATATAGTTATAGGTGTTTAGTGTGTGTAAAATATATCTGCGTACACAAACATTAATGTGTTCTATTCTCATGAAATATCAGCTGATAGTATTTGTGTTAGATATTACTTGTACAATTAATTCACCACTATATCAATTTTTCATGGATATCCGTAAGAGTAATATCCTTTCAATGTCCGTTCCACTTGTGTCACTTTCAGATAGACTTTTTAGGTAGGTAATTTCAGTGAAAGGATGTACATTACTTGTTTACACCAATACTTGTATGAAAGTCTAGTGAGAATCATTAACATTACTGCCTCACTAGGGGTATATTTACTAAGATGTGAGTTTTTTTTTAGAAGTGGAGATCAGATTCTAGCTATCATCTTCTAGAAGGTGCTAGATAAATGTTAAGTGGAAACTGATTGATTGCTTTGGGCAATATCTCCACTTCTAAAAAAAAACCTCACACCTTAGTAAATATACTGTACCTCTAGGTGTCTGATAGACTGTAGTTTCAGAATGACAGCATAGATACATATGTAATAGCTGATGCATAAAGCATTCACCTGTATAGACAATTCCCTCAGACCAAAGATTGGGCCTTAATCATATATTAAAACAAAATGTTACTTCTCATGTGTGTTCATATGTATTTTAGCAAATTTGATGTTCATATTTTCAGTCAGTGTGCCTACACATATAACGTACAGTGTAAGTTTTCTTTGAACACAACTAATATTCCTTCATATTAGTCGGGGGGGGGGGGGGTTGAATATAATTTCTCAGTTTAGCATATATGTACAGTTAATAAAACATGATTGACATTTATGTATGCAGCACATGGCTAAACCCAATGTGCATTTTTTTGTCTAAAGCTTTTTCCAGGGCCATAATACATTATAGGCTGGGTTGGTTACACTACAATTAGGAAGCCTACAGCATTGTTATAATGGGATCTATTTACTAAGCCTTGGACAGAGATAAAGTGGATGGAGATAAGGTACCAGCCAATCAGCTCCTAGCTGCCATGTTACAGGCTGTGTTTGAAAAATAACAGGAGCTGGTAGGCTGGTCCTTTGTCTCTTTCCACTTTATCTTCATCCAAATCTTATTAAATAGACCTCACAGTCACCAGCCTTAGCCTATTCTGCATGGGGCTGAATTGCTGGTGTACTACAGGTCATAGCAATATCTCTGGTGTTTGGTATACCACCCTACAATAATTTAAATTGATACAATGTTGTAATGGGTACTATATGTTTGCACTTACAGTTCTACAAGTGCCAGCATACCTAAAATATTTCAGATATGCTAGGACTTGCTTGAACTTGTAGTACATCAGAAACCAAAAAAATGTTATGGAGCATTTATATTTTAATATTCCACACACCAGTTAGGAATGCAAAGAGAGTCTTACTATTTCAGCTCTTGATTTGTTTTGTTAGGGGGTGGGAGGTAGAGTTGGGCATTCTGTTATTCTAGAAAATGTAGCCCTGTGCTGGACAGGCTAGGGCTGACTGACATTATGACATGTGGAATCCCACCACATCAGGGGTGATCCATACAGTACTACTTGGCAGTCCGCATGATCAGTTATAACTAGAGATGAGCGGGTTCGGTTTCTCTGAATCCGAACCCGCCAGAACTTCATGTATTTTTTCACGGGTCCGAGCGACTCGGATCTTCCCGCCTTGCTCGGTTAACCCGAGCGCGCCCGAACGTCATCATGACGCTGTCGGATTCTCGCGAGACTCGGATTCTATATAAGGAGCCGCGCGTCGCCGCCATTTTCACACGTGCATTGAGATTGATAGGGAGAGGACGTGGCTGGCGTCCTCTCCGTTTAGACACTTGATTTACTAATTTTGGGGAGCATTAGGAGTACTCAGTAGTGTACAGTGCAGAGTTTTGCTGATAGTGACCAGTGACCACCACTTTTATTTATAATCCGTTCTCTGCCTGAAAAAAGCGATACACAGCACACAGTGACTCAGTCACATACATACCATATCTGTGTGCAGTGCACTGCTCAGGCTCAGGCCAGTGTGCTGCATCATCTATATATATTATATATCTGTCTGACTGCTCAGCTCACACAGCTTATAATTGTGGGGGAGACTGGGGAGCACTACTGCAGTGCCAGTTATAGGTTATAGCAGGAGCCAGGAGTACATAATATTATATTAAAATTAAACAGTGCACACTTTTGCTGCAGGAGTGCCACTGCCAGTGTGACTAGTGACCAGTGACCTGACCACCAGTATATAATATTAGTAGTATACTATCTCTTTATCAACCAGTCTATATTAGCAGCAGACACAGTACAGTGCGGTAGTTCACGGCTGTGGCTACCTCTGTGTCGGCACTCGGCAGCCCGTCCATAATTGTATATACCAGTGACCTAACCGTGGTTTTTTTTTCTTTCTTTATACATACATACTAGTTACGAGTATACTATCTCTTTATCAACCAGTCTATATATTAGCAGCAGACACAGTACAGTGCGGTAGTTCACGGCTGTGGCTACCTCTGTGTCGGCACTCGGCAGCCCGTCCATAATTGTATATACCAGTGACCTAACCGTGGTTTTTTTTTTCTTTCTTTAGACATACATACTAGTTACGAGTATACTATCTCTTTATCAACCAGTCTATATATTAGCAGCAGACACAGTACAGTGCGGTAGTTCACGGCTGTGGCTGCCTCTGTGTCGGCACTCGGCAGCCCGTCCATAATTGTATATACCACCTAACCGTGGTTTTTTTTTCTTTCTTTATACATACATACTAGTTACGAGTATACTATCTCTTTATCAACCAGTCTATATATTAGCAGCAGACACAGTACAGTGCGGTAGTTCACGGCTGTGGCTACCTCTGTGTCGGCACTCGGCAGCCCGTCCATAATTGTATATACCACCTAACCGTGGTTTTTTTTTCTTTCTTTATACATACATACTAGTTACGAGTATACTATCTCTTTATCAACCAGTCTATATATTAGCAGCAGACACAGTACAGTGCGGTAGTTCACGGCTGTGGCTACCTCTGTGTCGGCACTCGGCAGCCCGTCCATAATTGTATATACCACCTAACCGTGGTTTTTTTTTCTTTCTTTATACATACATACTAGTTACGAGTATACTATCTCTTTATCAACCAGTCTATATATTAGCAGCAGACACAGTACAGTGCGGTAGTTCACGGCTGTGGCTACCTCTGTGTCGGCACTCGGCAGCCCGTCCATAATTGTATATACCACCTAACCGTGGTTTTTTTTTCTTTCTTTATACATACATACTAGTTACGAGTATACTATCTCTTTATCAACCAGTCTATATATTAGCAGCAGACACAGTACAGTGCGGTAGTTCACGGCTGTGGCTACCTCTGTGTCGGCACTCGGCAGCCCGTCCATAATTGTATATACCACCTAACCGTGGTTTTTTTTTCTTTCTTTATACATACATACTAGTTACGAGTATACTATCTCTTTATCAACCAGTCTATATATTAGCAGCAGACACAGTACAGTGCGGTAGTTCACGGCTGTGGCTACCTCTGTGTCGGCACTCGGCAGCCCGTCCATAATTGTATATACCACCTAACCGTGGTTTTTTTTTCTTTCTTTATACATACATACTAGTTACGAGTATACTATCTCTTTATCAACCAGTCTATATATTAGCAGCAGACACAGTACAGTGCGGTAGTTCACGGCTGTGGCTACCTCTGTGTCGGCACTCGGCAGCCCGTCCATAATTGTATATACCACCTAACCGTGGTTTTTTTTTCTTTCTTTATACATACATACTAGTTACGAGTATACTATCTCTTTATCAACCAGTCTATATATTAGCAGCAGACACAGTACAGTGCGGTAGTTCACGGCTGTGGCTACCTCTGTGTCGGCACTCGGCAGCCCGTCCATAATTGTATATACCACCTAACCGTGGTTTTTTTTTCTTTCTTTATACATACATACTAGTTACGAGTATACTATCTCTTTATCAACCAGTCTATATATTAGCAGCAGACACAGTACAGTGCGGTAGTTCACGGCTGTGGCTACCTCTGTGTCGGCACTCGGCAGCCCGTCCATAATTGTATATACCACCTAACCGTGGTTTTTTTTTCTTTCTTTATACATACATACTAGTTACGAGTATACTATCTCTTTATCAACCAGTCTATATATTAGCAGCAGACAGTACAGTGCGGTAGTTCACGGCTGTGGCTACCTCTGTGTCGGCATTCGGCAGCCCGTCCATAATTGTATATACCACCTAACCGTGGTTTTTTTTTCTTTCTTTATACATACATACTAGTTACGAGTATACTATCTCTTTATCAACCAGTCTATATATTAGCAGCAGACACAGTACAGTGCGGTAGTTCACGGCTGTGGCTACCTCTGTGTCGGCACTCGGCAGCCCGTCCATAATTGTATATACCACCTAACCGTGGTTTTTTTTTCTTTCTTTATACATACATACTAGTTACGAGTATACTATCTCTTTATCAACCAGTCTATATATTAGCAGCAGACACAGTACAGTGCGGTAGTTCACGGCTGTGGCTACCTCTGTGTCGGCACTCGGCAGCCCGTCCATAATTGTATATACCACCTAACCGTGTTTTTTTTTTCTTTCTTTATACATACATACTAGTTACGAGTATACTATCTCTTTATCAACCAGTCTATATATTAACAGCAGACACAGTACAGTGCGGTAGTTCACGGCTGTGGCTACCTCTGTGTCGGCACTCGGCAGCCCGTCCATAATTGTATATACCACCTAACCGTGGTTTTTTTTTCTTTCTTTATACATACATACTAGTTACGAGTATACTATCTCTTTATCAACCAGTCTATATATTAGCAGCAGACAGTACAGTGCGGTAGTTCACGGCTGTGGCTACCTCTGTGTCGGCATTCGGCAGCCCGTCCATAATTGTATATACCACCTAACCGTGGTTTTTTTTTCTTTCTTTATACATACATACTAGTTACGAGTATACTATCTCTTTATCAACCAGTCTATATATTAGCAGCAGACACAGTACAGTGCGGTAGTTCACGGCTGTGGCTACCTCTGTGTCGGCACTCGGCAGCCCGTCCATAATTGTATATACCACCTAACCGTGGTTTTTTTTTCTTTCTTTATACATACATACTAGTTACGAGTATACTATCTCTTTATCAACCAGTCTATATATTAGCAGCAGACACAGTACAGTGCGGTAGTTCACGGCTGTGGCTACCTCTGTGTCGGCACTCGGCAGCCCGTCCATAATTGTATATACCACCTAACCGTGTTTTTTTTTTCTTTCTTTATACATACATACTAGTTACGAGTATACTATCTCTTTATCAACCAGTCTATATATTAACAGCAGACACAGTACAGTGCGGTAGTTCACGGCTGTGGCTACCTCTGTGTCGGCACTCGGCAGCCCGTCCATAATTGTATATACCACCTAACCGTGGTTTTTTTTTCTTTCTTTATACATACATACTAGTTACGAGTATACTATCTCTTTATCAACCAGTCTATATATTAGCAGCAGACACAGTACAGTGCGGTAGTTCACGGCTGTGGCTACCTCTGTGTCGGCACTCGGCAGCCCGTCCATAATTGTATATACCACCTAACCGTGGTTTTTTTTTCTTTCTTTATACATACATACTAGTTACGAGTATACTATCTCTTTATCAACCAGTCTATATATTAGCAGCAGACACAGTACAGTGCGGTAGTTCACGGCTGTGGCTACCTCTGTGTCGGCACTCGGCAGCCCGTCCATAATTGTATACTAGTATCCAATCCATCCATCTCCATTGTTTACCTTAGGTGCCTTTTAGTTGTGCCTATTAAAATATGGAGAACAAAAATGTTGAGGTTCCAAAATTAGGGAAAGATCAAGATCCACTTCCACCTTGTGCTGAAGCTGCTGCCACTAGTCATGGCCGAGACGATGAAATGCCAGCAACGTCGTCTGCCAAGGCCGATGCCCAATGGCATAGTACAGAGCATGTCAAAACCAAAACACCAAATATCAGTAAAAAAAGGACTCCAAAACCTAAAATAAAATTGTCGGAGGAGAAGCGTAAACTTGCCAATATGCCATTTACCACACGGAGTGGCAAGGAACGGCTGAGGCCCTGGCCTATGTTCATGGCTAGTGGTTCAGCTTCACATGAGGATGGAAGCACTCAGCCTCTCGCTAGAAAACTGAAAAGACTCAAGCTGGCAAAAGCACCGCAAAGAACTGTGCGTTCTTTGAAATCCCAAATCCACAAGGAGAGTCCAATTGTGTCGGTTGCGATGCCTGACCTTCCCAACACTGGACGTGAAGAGCATGCGCCTTCCACCATTTGCACGCCCCCTGCAAGTGCTGGAAGGAGCACCCGCAGTCCAGTTCCTGATAGTCAGATTGAAGATGTCAGTGTTGAAGTACACCAGGATGAGGAGGATATGGGTGTTGCTGGCGCTGGGGAGGAAATTGACCAGGAGGATTCTGATGGTGAGGTGGTTTGTTTAAGTCAGGCACCCGGGGAGACACCTGTTGTCCGTGGGAGGAATATGGCCGTTGACATGCCAGGTGAAAATACCAAAAAAATCAGCTCTTCGGTGTGGCGGTATTTCACCAGAAATGCGGACAACAGGTGTCAAGCCGTGTGTTCCCTTTGTCAAGCTGTAATAAGTAGGGGTAAGGACGTTAACCACCTCGGAACATCCTCCCTTATACGTCACCTGCAGCGCATTCATAATAAGTCAGTGACAAGTTCAAAAACTTTGGGTGACAGCGGAAGCAGTCCACTGACCAGTAAATCCCTTCCTCTTGTAACCAAGCTCACGCAAACCACCCCACCAACTCCCTCAGTGTCAATTTCCTCCTTCCCCAGGAATGCCAATAGTCCTGCAGGCCATGTCACTGGCAAGTCTGACGAGTCCTCTCCTGCCTGGGATTCCTCCGATGCATCCTTGCGTGTAACGCCTACTGCTGCTGGCGCTGCTGTTGTTGCCGCTGGGAGTCGATGGTCATCCCAGAGGGGAAGTCGTAAGCCCACTTGTACTACTTCCAGTAAGCAATTGACTGTTCAACAGTCCTTTGCGAGGAAGATGAAATATCACAGCAGTCATCCTACTGCAAAGCGGATAACTGAGTCCTTGACAACTATGTTGGTGTTAGACGTGCGTCCGGTATCCGCCGTTAGTTCACAGGGAACTAGACAATTTATTGAGGCAGTGTGCCCCCGTTACCAAATACCATCTAGGTTCCACTTCTCTAGGCAGGCGATACCGAGAATGTACACGGACGTCAGAAAAAGACTCACCAGTCTCCTAAAAAATGCAGTTGTACCCAATGTCCACTTAACCACGGACATGTGGACAAGTGGAGCAGGGCAGGGTCAGGACTATATGACTGTGACAGCCCACTGGGTAGATGTATGGACTCCCGCCGCAAGAACAGCAGCGGCGGCACCAGTAGCAGCATCTCGCAAACGCCAACTCTTTCCTAGGCAGGCTACGCTTTGTATCACCGCTTTCCAGAATACGCACACAGCTGAAAACCTCTTACGGCAACTGAGGAAGATCATTGCGGAATGGCTTACCCCAATTGGACTCTCCTGTGGATTTGTGGCATCGGACAACGCCAGCAATATTGTGTGTGCATTAAATATGGGCAAATTCCAGCACGTCCCATGTTTTGCACATACCTTGAATTTGGTGGTGCAGAATTTTTTAAAAAACGACAGGGGCGTGCAAGAGATGCTGTCGGTGGCCAGAAAAATTGCGGGACACTTTCGGCGTACAGGCACCACGTACAGAAGACTGGAGCACCACCAAAAACTACTGAACCTGCCCTGCCATCATCTGAAGCAAGAAGTGGTAACGAGGTGGAATTCAACCCTCTATATGCTTCAGAGGTTGGAGGAGCAGCAAAAGGCCATTCAAGCCTATACAATTGAGCACGATATAGGAGATGGAATGCACCTGTCTCAAGTGCAGTGGAGAATGATTTCAACGTTGTGCAAGGTTCTGATGCCCTTTGAACTTGCCACACGTGAAGTCAGTTCAGACACTGCCAGCCTGAGTCAGGTCATTCCCCTCATCAGGCTTTTGCAGAAGAAGCTGGAGGCATTGAAGAAGGAGCTAAAAGGGAGCGATTCCGCTAGGCATGTGGGACTTGTGGATGCAGCCCTTAATTCGCTTAACAAGGATTCACGGGTGGTCAATCTGTTGAAATCAGAGCACTACATTTTGGCCACCGTGCTCGATCCTAGATTTAAAGCCTACCTTGGATCTCTCTTTCCGGCAGACACAGGTCTGCTGGGGTTGAAAGACCTGCTGGTGACAAAATTGTCAAGTCAAGCGGAACGCGACCTGTCAACATCTCCTCCTTCACATTCTCCCGCAACTGGGGGTGCGAGGAAAAGGCTCAGAATTCCGAGCCCACCCGCTGGCGGTGATGCAGGGCAGTCTGGAGCGACTGCTGATGCTGACATCTGGTCCGGACTGAAGGACCTGACAACGATTACGGACATGTCGTCTACTGTCACTGCATATGATTCTCTCAACATTGATAGAATGGTGGAGGATTATATGAGTGACCGCATCCAAGTAGGCACGTCACACAGTCCGTACTTATACTGGCAGGAAAAAGAGGCAATTTGGAGGCCCTTGCACAAACTGGCTTTATTCTACCTAAGTTGCCCTCCCACAAGTGTGTACTCCGAAAGAGTGTTTAGTGCCGCCGCTCACCTTGTCAGCAATCGGCGTACGAGGTTACATCCAGAAAATGTGGAGAAGATGATGTTCATTAAAATGAATTATAATCAATTCCTCCGCGGAGACATTGACCAGCAGCAATTGCCTCCACAAAGTACACAGGGAGCTGAGATGGTGGATTCCAGTGGGGACGAATTGATAATCTGTGAGGAGGGGGATGTACACGGTGATATATCGGAGGGTGAAGATGAGGTGGACATCTTGCCTCTGTAGAGCCAGTTTGTGCAAGGAGAGATTAATTGCTTCTTTTTTGGGGGGGGTCCAAACTAACCCGTCATATCAGTCACAGTCGTGTGGCAGACCCTGTCACTGAAATGATGGGTTGGTTAAAGTGTGCATGTCCTGTTTTGTTTATACAACATAAGGGTGGGTGGGAGGGCCCAAGGACAATTCCATCTTGCACCTCTTTTTTCTTTTCTTTTTCTTTGCATCATGTGCTGATTGGGGAGGGTTTTTTGGAAGGGACATCCTGCGTGACACTGCAGTGCCACTCCTAGATGGGCCCGGTGTTTGTGTCGGCCACTAGGGTCGCTAATCTTACTCACACAGTCAGCTACCTCATTGCGCCTCTTTTTTTCTTTGCGTCATGTGCTGTTTGGGGAGGGTTTTTTGGAAGGGACATCCTGCGTGACACTGCAGTGCCACTCCTAGATGGGCCCGGTGTTTGTGTCGGCCACTAGGGTCGCTAATCTTACTCACACAGCTACCTCATTGCGCCTCTTTTTTTCTTTGCGTCATGTGCTGTTTGGGGAGGGTTTTTTGGAAGGGACATCCTGCGTGACACTGCAGTGCCACTCCTAGATGGGCCCGGTGTTTGTGTCGGCCACTAGGGTCGCTAATCTTACTCACACAGCTACCTCATTGCGCCTCTTTTTTTCTTTGCGTCATGTGCTGTTTGGGGAGGGTTTTTTGGAAGGGACATCCTGCGTGACACTGCAGTGCCACTCCTAGATGTGCCCGGTGTTTGTGTCGGCCACTAGGGTCGCTAATCTTACTCACACAGCTACCTCATTGCGCCTCTTTTTTTCTTTGCGTCATGTGCTGTTTGGGGAGGGTTTTTTGGAAGGGACATCCTGCGTGACACTGCAGTGCCACTCCTAGATGGGCCCGGTGTTTGTGTCGGCCACTAGGGTCGCTAATCTTACTCACACAGCTACCTCATTGCGCCTCTTTTTTTCTTTGCGTCATGTGCTGTTTGGGGAGGGTTTTTTGGAAGGGACATCCTGCGTGACACTGCAGTGCCACTCCTAGATGGGCCCGGTGTTTGTGTCGGCCACTAGGGTCGCTAATCTTACTCACACAGTCAGCTACCTCATTGCGCCTCTTTTTTTCTTTGCGTCATGTGCTGTTTGGGGAGGGTTTTTTGGAAGGGCCATCCTGCGTGACACTGCAGTGCCACTCCTAGATGGGCCCGGTGTTTGTGTCGGCCACTAGGGTCGCTAATCTTACTCACACAGTCAGCTACCTCATTGCGCCTCTTTTTTTCTTTGCGTCATGTGCTGTTTGGGGAGGGTTTTTTGGAAGGGCCATCCTGCGTGACACTGCAGTGCCACTCCTAGATGGGCCCGGTGTTTGTGTCGGCCACTAGGGTCGCTAATCTTACTCACACAGCTACCTCATTGCGCCTCTTTTTTTCTTTGCGTCATGTGCTGTTTGGGGAGGGTTTTTTGGAAGGGACATCCTGCGTGACACTGCAGTGCCACTCCTAGATGGGCCCGGTGTTTGTGTCGGCCACTAGGGTCGCTTATCTTACTCACACAGCGACCTCGGTGCAAATTTTAGGACTAAAAATAATATTGTGAGGTGTGAGGTATTCAGAATAGACTGAAAATGAGTGTAAATTATGGTTTTTGAGGTTAATAATACTTTGGGATCAAAATGACCCCCAAATTCTATGATTTAAGCTGTTTTTTAATGTTTTTGGAAAAAAACACCCGAATCCAAAACACACCCGAATCCGACAAAAATAATTCGGTGAGGTTTTGCCAAAACGCGTTCGAACCCAAAACACGGCCGTGGAACCGAACCCAAAACCAAAACACAAAACCCGAAAAATTTCAGGCGCTCATCTCTAGTTATAACTAGTGATGTGCTCCGGACATTTGTCGGGTTGTGTGTTTTGGTTTTGGATTCGGTTCCACGGCCGTGTTTTGGATTCGGACGCGTTTTGGCAAAACCTCCCTGAAAATTTTTTGTCGGATTCGGGTGTTTTTTTTACAAAATACCCTCAAAAACAGCTTAAATCATAGAATTTGGGGGTAATTTTGATCCAATAGCATTATTAACCTCAATAACCATAATTTCCACTCATTTCCAGTCTATTCTGAAGACCTCACACCTCACAATATTATTTTTAGTCCTAAAATTTGCACCGAGGTTGCTGGATGGCTAAGCTAAGCGACCCAAGTAGCCGACACAAACACCTGGCCCATCTAGGAGTGGCACTGCAGTGTCAGACACGATAGCACTTAAAAAAATTGTCCCCAAACAGCACATGATACAAAGAAAAAAAGAGGTGCACCAAGGTCGCTGGATGGCTAAGCTAAGCGACCCAAGTGGCCGGCACAAACACCTGGCCCATCTAGGAGTGGCATTGCAGTGTCAGACAGGATGGCACTTCAAAAAATAGTCCCCAAACAGCACATGATGCAAAGAAAAATGAAAGAAAAAACAGGTGCAAGATGGAACCCTTATGTTGTATAAACAGGAGATGCACACTTTAACAAACCCATCATTTCAGCGACAGGGTCTGCCACACGACTGTGACTGAAATGACTGGTTGGTTTGGGCCCCCACCAAAAAAGAAGCAATCAATCTCTCCTTGCACAAACTGGCTCTACAGAGGCAAGATGTCCACCTCCTCCTCATCCTCCGATTCCTCACCCCTTTCACTGTGTACATCCCCCTCCTCACAGATTATTAATTCGTCCCCACTGGATTCCACCATCTCAGGTCCCTGTGTACTTTCTGAAGGCAATTGCTGGTGAATGTCTCCACGGAGGAATTGATTATAATTCATTTTGATGAACATCATCTTCTCCACATTTTCTGGAAGTAACCTCGTACGCCGATTGCTGACAAGGTGAGCGGCTGCACTAAACACTCTTTCGGAGTACACACTGGAGGGGGGACAACTTAGGTAAAATAAAGCCAGTTTGTGCAAGGGCCTCCAAAATGCCTCTTTTTCCTGCCAGTATACGTACGGACTGTCTGACGTGCCTACTTGGATGCGGTCACTCATATAAACCTCCACCATTCTTTCAATGGTGACAAAATCATATGCAGTGACAGTAGACGAAATGTCAGTAATCATTGGCAGGTCCTCCAGTCCGGACCAGATGTCAGCACTCGCTCCCGGCTGCCCTGCATCTCCGCCAGTGGGTAGGCTCGGAATTCTTAGCCTTTTCCTCGCAGCCCCAGTTGCGGGAGAATGGGAAGGAGGAGCTGTTGATGGGTCACGTTCCGCTTGACTTGACAATTTTCTCACCAGCAGGTCTTTGAACATCTGCAGACTTGTGTCTGCCGGAAAGAGAGATCCAACGTAGGTTTTAAATCTAGGATCGAGCACGGTGGCCAAAATGTAGTGCTCTGATTTCAACAGATTGACCACCCGTGAATCCTGGTTAAGCGAATTAAGGGCTCCATCCACAAGTCCCACATGCCTAGCAGAATCGCTCTGTTTTAGCTCCTCCTTCAATCTCTCCAGCTTCTTCTGCAAAAGCCTGATGAGGGGAATGACCTGACTCAGGATGGCAGTGTCTGAACTGACTTCACGTGTGGCAAGTTCAAAGGGTTGCAGAACCTTGCACAACGTTGAAATCATTCTCCACTGCGCTTGAGTCAGGTGCATTCCCCCTCCTTTGCCTATATCGTAGGTAGCTGTATAGGCTTTAATGGCCTTTTGCTGCTCCTCCATCCTCTGAAGCATATAGAGGGTTGAATTCCACCTCGTTACCACCTCTTGCTTCCGATGATGGCAGTCCAGGTTCAGGAGTGTTTGCTGGTGCTCCAGTCTTCGGCACGTGGTGGCTGAATGCCGAAAGTGGCCCGCAATTCTTCGGGCCACCGACAGCATCTCTTGCACGCCCCTGTCATTTTTTAAATAATTCTGCACCACCAAATTCAATGTATGTGCAAAACATGGGACATGCTGGAATTTGCCCACATGTAATGCACGCACAATATTGGTGGCATTGTTCGATGTCACAAATCCCCAGGAGAGTCCAATTGGGGTAAGTCATTCTGCGATGATGTTTCTCAGTTTCCGTAAGAGGTTGTCAGCTGTGTCCCTCTTATGGAAAGCGGTGATACAAAGCGTAGCCTGCATAGGAATGAGTTGGCATTCGCAAGATGCTGCTACTGGTGCCGCCGCAGCTGTTCTTGCTGCGGGAGGCAATATTTCTACCCAGTGGGCTGTCACAGTCATATAGTCCTGAGTCTGCCCTGCTCCACTTGTCCACATGTCCGTGGTTAAGTGGACATTGGGTACAACTGCATTTTTTAGGACACTGTTGACTCTTTTTCTGAGGTCTGTGTACATTCTCGGTATCGCCTGCCTAGAGAAATGGAACCTAGATGGTATTTGGTACTGGGTACACAGTACCTCAAGCAAATCTCTAGTTTCCTGTGAATTAACGGTGGATATCGGAAACACGTTTCACACCACCCAGGCTGCCAAGGCCTGAGTTATCTGCTTTGCAGCAGGATGACTGCTGTGATATTTCATCTTTCTCGCAAAGGACTGTTGGACAGTCAATTGCTTACTGGAAGTAGTACAAGTGGTCTTCCGACTTCCCCTCTGGGATGACGATCGACTCCCAGAAGCAACAACAGCAGCGCCAGCAGCAGTAGGCATTACAGTCAAGGATGCATCGGAGGAATCCCAGGCAGGAGAGGACTCGTCAGACTTGCCAGTGACATGGCCTGCAGGACTATTGGTTTTCCTGTCTAAGGAGGAAATTGACACTGAGGGACTTGGTGGTGTGGTTTGCAGGATCTTGGTTACAAGAGGAAGGGATTTAGTTGGCAGTGGACTGCTTCCGCTGTCACCCAAAGTTTTTGAACTTGTCAATGACTTCTGATGAATGCGCTCCAGGTAACGTATAAGGGAGGATGTTCCTAGGTGGTTAACGTCCTTACCCCTACTTATTACAGCTTGACAAAGGCAACACATGGCTTGACACCAGTTGTCCGTATTTCTGTTGAAATAAATCCACACCGAAGAGGTGATTTTTTTTTTGTAATTTGACCAGGCATGTCAATGGCCATATTCGTCCCACGGACAACAGGTGTCTCCCCGGGTGCCTGACTTAAACAAACCACCTCACCATCAGAATCCTCTTTGTCAATTTCCTCCTCAGTGCCAGCAACACCCATATCCTCATCCTGGTGTACTTCAACAGTGACATCTTCAATTTGACTATCAGGAACTGGACTGCGGGTGCTCCTTCCAGCACTTGCAGGGGGCATGCAAATGGTGGAAGGCGCCACCTCTTCCCGTCCAGTGCTGGGAAGGTCAGGCATCGCAACCGACACAATTGGACTCTCCTTGGGGATTTGTGATTTAGAAGAACGCACAGTTCTTTGCTGTGCTTTTGCCAGCTTAAGTCTTTTCATTTTTCTAACAGGAGGATGAGTGCTTCCATCCAGGGCCGTAACTAGGGGGGGGGCTAAGGGGTCACGTGCCCCGGGCGCCGGAGTTGAGGGGGCGCCGAGAACACTGCCTGGCACTGGGCACCGGTAGCTGCGTCCACCAGCCGCCTTGCAAGGTAACGCTCCCCCCCTCCCCCTCACAGCCTGCCTTGTGCGGAAGGGAGACGGCTAATATCTGACCATAGTGATCTGCGTGCGTGGATGGGGGGGGCGTGGTGTGAGCAGAGCGGGAGATGACCGGGATGGTGCCTGATGCCGCTGCCACTGAGAGAGAGAAGTGGACCGCGGGTACGTAGTGTAAGCAGAGCGGGAGCTGACGGGGATGGTGCCTGATGCCGCTGCCACTGAGAGAGAGAAGTGGACCGCGGGTACATAGTGTGAGCAGAGCGGGAGCTGACGGGGATGGTGCCTGATGCCGCTGCCACTGAGAGAGAGAAGTGGACCCTGCTTCACTCTCTCTCAGTGGCAGCGGCATCAGGCACCATCCCCGTCAGCTCCCGCTCTGCTCACACTAAGTACCCGCGGTCCACTTCCCTCTCTCTCAGTGGCAGCAGCATAAAGTACTATCCCAGTCACATATTGTACACTGCTGACACGTAGCTGATGCGTGTAATGACTGCTGGGGGTATACAGTATTTAAAAGTCTTTTTTTTTATCGATTTTAGATCGATTTGAATCGATGTTGGGTTTACAGTGTTTAAACACACGTTTATTGTTTATATTTTTTAATTGTTAGTAAATGAGTGTTTTACCCCTGGAAGCCCAACATCCCTTTTGAAGCCCAACATCGATTAAGACCGGTTTTTAAATGATCTGAAATCGATTTTCAATCGACCTGTATGAAATATACCCCCTAGCCTCAGGTGAGACCGGTCACACTTTTATAATGTGCTTCTAATATGTGTTGCTGTTCTTGTTTATACCTCTCCAGTTGTTGAGTTTCTGTGAGTGTGACTTGCATTAGTGCAGTTGCTAAGTACTGTAGCTAGGGATGGACATCGAATGACGATGGCTCACACCATCGATGTTTTTGATTTGTTGGTAGTAGTTTTACCACTTGATGGCAACTTTCCGATGTTTGTCGCCATCAAATGGTAATGAGTCAATGTTCACCATTTTTAAATAGTGTCAGTCACAGCTGTGTATATACTACTGCCGCACATAGGCCCTGATTTGGATTTTACACAGTCCTGATGGATTACATAAGGATCCGATAGTGGGTGATCTGCGCCTGTGCGGAATGAGTGCTGTGATCACGTTTACAGTGCACGACAGACGCAGCATGATTAGCAGGGGCGGGAAGAGGGCAGTGCCTACCAGCATTACAAAAATGTGTGTGTGAGGGGGGCGCCGAATGGCTTCCTTGCCCCGGGTGCCAAAAACCCTAGTTTCGGCCCTGCTTCCATCCTCATGTGAAGCTGACCCACTAGTCATGAGGAACATAGGAGAGGGCCTCAGCCGTTCCTTGCCACTCCGTGTCGTAAATGGCATATTGGCAAGTTTACGCTTCTCCTCAGACGCTTTTAATTTAGATTTTTGGGTCATTTTACTGAACTTTTGTTTTTTGGATTTTACATGCTCTCTACTATGACATTGGGCATCGGCCTTGGCAGAAGACATTGATGGCATTTCATCATCTCGGCCATGACTAGTGGCAGCAGCTTCAGCACGAGGTGGAAGTGGATCTTGATCTTTCCCTTTTTTACCCTCCACATTTTTGTTCTCCATTTTTTAATGTGTGGAATTATATGCCAGTAATATATCAATAGCAATGGCCTACTGTACCGTACTGCTATATATTATATACTGGTGGTAAGCAAAATTATGCACTGTCCTCCTACTACTGCGTACAACAACTAAAATGCACCACAGGTATGATTGGATAGTATACTTGACGACACAGAGGTAGGTAGAGCAGTGGCCTACTGTACCGTACTGCTATATATTATATACTGGTGGTCAGCAAAATTATACACTGTCCTCCTACTACTGCGCACAACAACTAAAATGCACCACAGGTATGGATGGATAGTATACTTGACGACACAGAGGTAGATAGAGCAGTGGCCTACTGTACCGTACTGCTATATATTATATACTGGTGGTCAGAAAAATTATGCACTGTCCTCCTACTACTGCGCACAACAACTAAAATGCACCACAGGTATGGATGGATAGTATACTTGACGACACAGAGGTAGGTCGAGCAGTGGACCACTGTACCGTACTGCTATATATTATATACTGGTGGTCAGCAAAATTCTGCACTGTCCTCCTACTACTGCGCACAGCAACTAAAATGCACCACAGGT